>NW_028258191.1:1370461-3770461 GCF_053883595.1 Heterocephalus glaber
GAAATACAACTGGAGGAGTAGTGCCCCATGTCTTCACTGAAAGTTTTTTGTCTTGTCAATGATGGGAAAAGTGGCTAAAGATGTTATGTTGAGGAGTTGGAGTGGGCCTTTCATTTCATTTTTGGGGTGATATGTAAGATTTGTAAGGGTCCAGACCTGGGGAGGAACCAGGATAGCCAAACAGATGGCTGTAGACATGGAAATACAGAGCCAGCAGTCTTTGGCTAAGGACAGATTAGACTAGTTCAGCAGGGAATGTGTTAACTTTAGAGTATTGTGGAGATAATTGGGAACTTCCAGGAGAAGCCATGGGGGTACAATTGTGGTGCCCAGAGGAAAAATAAAGAGGAAGGTTGAGTCAAATGGCATAGGGAGGGAGAAGGGAGATGTTTACCTAGGACGACAATGATGAGAATGAGCATGAGAAATGAATCCATCCCTGAGACAAAAGAAATTTGAGTTGGAGTTCTAAACAGAATGTTTAATGTCCTTACTATCAATCATTGTACAGGAGGAGGTCAAGAAGGAAGGAAAACAAAATTCTATCTCCTCTGAGGAGAAGTCATACAGAGTGCCCTGGAAAAAAAAAGATCCTCTATCCAGGTAAGATAGGACTTGAGAATGGAGGTATGAGGGTGAAATCAAGTAATATCAAAGCAGACTGAGTGAAGAAAGTAAATAAAATGACAAAACACAGAAAAGCAAGGCATTTATATATCTTCCGGAATTAGGGTCAGCCTGAAGGAAGTAGGGGAGATTTGTGATTTCCACAAGGAGGAGTCAGGCAAGTTGTCAGGTGGGCACAGTTTCACCCTAGATTGTTGAATCCACTGAGGAGGGTCCCATGGACTAAGAGCCATTGGGGTATTGTAGACAACCAGGAAGGGTTCTCTCCACTTAGGCTGAATGGACTGGGGATTTAAGTCTTTTATTAAAACCCATTTATTAACCTGACTATTCTTTTTTCTTTTTTTCAGTTTGTAAAAGATTTGACAAGTTTCACTTAAGCGCAATACACCTGAAAGGAAATCACAATGAGATTTACATCAAGGCCTCAGAATTTCATACAAACACCAAGAGCAAATCCTAAGGTATTGATTGGTATTGCGTCTCAATTTCCCCATTAACTTAAAAAATAAAAAAGCTTAAACTTACGTGCCTTACAGGTTATTAAATGAAACTAGAATTAACAAACATGCCAAATGTTTCACTGTAATTTTAGACACAGCTCCTATATTGAATTTTACAAAACAGCATGTCTTTCAACATGCTTCCCAACAGTGTTCCATGTGATACGGTATAAGAGCAACATTTAACGTAATTCAGCTGCTTTAACCTAAATGTGCTTACTGTTTAAGTACATCCTACAGTGTAACTACTTTGAGAAAAGCTGAAAAGTGTTTAACAGTTATAGTTTACTTAATCTTGATGTTACATCCTGGATAACTTGTGTTCAAAAATACTGAACCTTGAGTCTTTAACAATCCTCATTTCCTGAAAGGAGTTATCATAAATTTCAATCTTGGATTGCAAAAACTGTTAAACTAAGATTTGTTTTTTCCTTTAAAAAAAGTTGACCAAGAGTCAGTGATCAGGATCAATTACATTCCCCACCCACCACTCATACTGGACATGCTAGACACCCCTCCCATTCTGTTCACACCCATAGATGCTCGGCTTCCACTACTGTAGTAGCTGCTGTTCACTGCTCCTTGGCTGCCTATGCAATGTTTGATTGAAAAATCACTGGAGTTTTCCTCTAAAACTTGGTCATATCCGCTCATGCTGGTCTGGCCGCCATAGCCACCTCCGTAGCCACCCCTCAGCTGCTGGCTGGCTGGGCCACCGTAACTGGACTGGTTTGACAAGCCCATGCCTCCCATCATTTGGCTACCCTAAGCACCACCACTTGCTCCTGCTGTAGAATTCAAGAAGAGTTCTACATATCTGTGTTGCATATTTGCTTTATCTTTTGACATAGCTGCAACAGCATCTTTGTGAGTTGCAAATTCAACATCTGCTTCACCAGTTACTCTCCCATCAGGACCAATCTCAGTGTGTACTCTCACAGGGTTGAGCGGTGAAAAAAAATTATAGATGTCGTTCTCAGTAGCTCGGTAAGGTAATCCTCGCATGTGTACACAATGTCAAAAATATGGAACGCTTCACGAATTTGCGTGTCATCCTTGCACAGAGGCCATGCTAATCTTCTCTGTATCGTTCCAATTTTAGTATATGTGCTGCCAAAGGGAGCCCAACCTGACTATTCCTGTGAGACTGCATGTTAGGAAAAGTCAGGAAAATGTTAGCAGTGTGTCCTATGTCTTTTTGGACCTGCAGTAGGACAGGGAGGTAGTCTCCAATGGGATTACATTCTCAGCTGAAATGTGGCCCAAGTAAAAAGATGAGGCCATATAAAAGCTAAAATGGACTGTATGCTGGGAATGGAGCTGATGTAAATGACAGTAGGGAAATCCAATCCTAATGGAGTTGAAGCGTGAGCCTAGTAAGGTGAGTCTTAAGAAGGCCATTAGTCCATTCTACCTTTGCAGATGACTGAGTCTGGTAAGGAGAGTGAAGGTTCCATTGTATACTGAGTGACTTGAACATCTCCTAGGTAATTTGACTAATGAAAGCTTGCCAGTTGTCTGATTTGATAGAGGTAGGAAGCACAAACTGAGGGATATGATTATTTAGGAGCAAGTTAACAACTGCTGATTTTTTAAAATTTTATTTTATTTTTTATTTTTGTGGTTCTGCGTATCGAACTTAGGACCTTGCGCTTGCGAGGCAAGTGGCAGAACCACTGAGCTAAGTTCCCAGCCTGTTACTGATTTTTTTTAAATGAACTTTATTGATACACAACCCAAATGCCCGTGACTGGATAAAGATGTGGTTTTTGTATAAAATGAAGTACTACTCATCTGTAAAGAATGGTAAAACTAAAAAAAAAAAAATGATTAAACTAGAGACATTTTAGACATGTAAAGACATTTATAGCTAAATGAATGCATATTGAAGCCATACTCTTAAGTGAAATAAATAGGACACACGTGTAAATACCGAATTGTGTCTCTGGTTGCAGAGGACTGTAGTATTGATTATGCCCAAGACAGGCAGTGAAGAGTTAACCCCATAATTCGCTTGTTTGTAGAAGTGAGTGTGGCTGAAGCCTATGTGCCAAGGTCAGAGTAGCTCGCACCCAAATTCTGTTCCCACAACTAAAACCTTCTGACTAGAAGGACAATGTTCTAGTTACACCCGTATATTTTGTCTATTCTGTTCCTAATTCAAAAATGCTTTGTCTTGTCCTTTATGACTCTTGTTTACATTAATTTCCATAAAAAACACTAGTAGCTTGCCTTTACCCCAATTGTTTGCCAATAAAAGTCAGTGCCTGGGACTGTCAAGGGCCGTTGTCAGTTGCACCAGCATTGGTCATCCTGGCTCCCCACTTTTTCTCTCTTAGATATGTCTCAGTGTATTTTTTTTTCCTCAGGCCTGCATTGTATACTGGGACCTGACGACAGGGGTCTCTGGCACTGGTGTGACAAACTGAAAGGAATGTTACTGATTGTTGAGTATTGATTCATTTTTGAGTGTTGATTTTGTAACCTGCTATGCTACTGAATTTGGTGATTAATTCTAGGAGTCTTTTGGTGGAGTTATTGAGGTCTATGTGGAGTATCATGTCATCCACAAATAATGATAATTTAACTTTTTCCTTTCTTGTCCTTTTTCCTTTTATTTCTTTCTCTTATCTAATTTCTCTGACTTATATTTCCAGAACTATATTGAACAAGAGTGGTAATCGTGACCATCCTTATCTTGTTCCAGACTTTAAGGTGAAAGCATTCAGTTTTTGACCATTTAGTATGATGTTGGCTGTTGGTTTGCCACAGATGGCCTTTATTGGATTGAGATAAAGACCTTCTAATCTCATTTTCTATAGGGATTTTAACATGAATACAGTGTTGGACTTTGCAAATTCTTTTTGTGCAAGATCATGTAGATTTTTGTCCTTGGTTCTTTCAATGTGGTGTACTACATTTGTTGATTGTGAATGTTGAACCATCCCTGCATCCCTGGGATGAATCCTAGTTGGATATGGTATATGATCTTTTTGACGATTAGATGCATTGTTTGTCATTATCTTATTGAGGATTTTTGTATCTATGTTCATTAAGGAGATTGGCCTGTAGTTCTCTTTTTTTATTGTATCCTACTTAGGTTTTGGTGTCATGGTACTGCTTGCTTCCATGAATAAATTTGAGAGTGTTTATTCCCTTTCACTTTCATTAAAGAGCTTGAGGAGTAGGTGCATTAGGTCTTCTCTAAAGATCTTGTAGAATTCAACAGTGAATACATGAGTACCTGGCTTTTCTTTACTGGTAATTTTTTATTACTTCTTCAATTTCCTTGATAGATATTGGGTTATTTAGAATTTTTATATCTTCTTGATTCAAGTTTGGCAATTCATATGTATCTAATAATTTGCCCCTTTCTCCTAAGCTGTCCATTTTATTAGAATACAGGTTCTCACATTAGGTACTGATGATCCTCTGGATTTATGTAGGTTCCATTTTGATTTTCCCCTTTCTATTGCAAATTGTGTGGATTTAGGTAATTTGTTTCCTTTCTTGTTTGTTTGTTTGTTTTTGTTTTTGGTACCAGGGATCAAACTCAGGACTTTCTAATTTGGAGAAACTCCCATGTGCAGCAGGGAAGAATACTTTTCTATTGTTGTAGGCTGGAACACTCTGTATATTTACTAAGTCCTTTTGTTCAGAGGTTTGGTTCAGCTCTGATACTCATTTGTTGATTTTTTTCTCTCAATGTAGTGGGCTACTGAGGTCCCCCATTATAATTGTATTAGTGCTCATCTGATGTTTTGTATCCATTGTTTTTGTTCCATATAGTTGGAGGTGCTGGTATGTGATGCATAAATATTTATGATTGTTATCTCTTCTTCTTGGATTGTTCCCTTAACAAGTATAAAGTGACCTTTTTCTGTACAGATCATTCCTGGCTTGAAATCCACTTTGTCTACAAATAGAATAGCTACCTTTGCTTTATTCCAGGTTTTTGTCACAAGGAGTATTGTTTTCCATCCTTTGGCTTTCAGTCTATTATTTCTTTTTTGAGTAAAATGTGTTTCTTGTATGCAGCATATTGTCTTGATCCATTCTACCAATGTGTTTCTATTGATTGGTGAATTGAGCCCATTAATATTGATAGTTATAACTGATATGTATTGACCTATACTTGTCGTTATATTTCTTTCTTGTTGTTAGTTCCCTTAGTTTCTCTTCTATTTAATTGCTTGCTTCACCTGGTGGATTTATTCTATTGAGATTCATGGAATTGTTGCATTCATTGTCTTTTTCTGTAGTGTCCTTCAGAACTTTTGTAATGCTGGTTTGGTGGTCATGAATTTCTTTAAGTGTTCTTTATCGTGGAAGTGTCATATCTTGATCAATACTGAAAGATAATTTTGTGGGGTACACGAGTCTGGGTTGGAAGCTGTTTTCTTTAGGGCTTGAAACACATCACTCCAAGCTTTTCTTCACTTAAGGGTTTGTGTTGAGAACTCTGCTGTGATTCTGATGATTTTTCATCTATACTTGATTAGTTTGTTTTCTCTAACAGGTTTTAATATTCAGCTTTTAATATTTTGTGCTCATGTTGATTTTCTGCAATCTTGAATATTATATGCCTTGGTATAGTTTTTTTCTGATCATGGCTAATTGGTGTTCTATATCCCTCATTTATCTGTATATCAAATTCTTTTTCTATGCTTGGAAAGTTTTCTGCTATTCTGTAAACAGGTTTTTTATATTTGTTGTGCTATCTTCTTATTGTTTCTTGATTCCAATTAATCCTATATTAGTCTTCTTTGAATAAGTTAACAGCTATTGGATTAATTTTTCATGATCCTTTACTATTTTTAAGATGTTTTTCATTTGATGAATTCCAGCTATAGCCCCATCTTCTAGATCTGATATTCTGTCTTCATAATGGTTGATTCTGCTGCATATACTTTCAATAGAATTTTTAATCTCCTGAATTTCTATTAGAGTTTATTTTATGGAATCTAGTTCTTTTCTATGTTGGGAATTTTTGGTTTGCATGTCTGTCCTAAGCTTCTCTATTTTTTTTTTTTAATCTGTACCTACTCTAGATTTTAACCATTTCCTTCATTATGGTCATCATCTCTTTAATTACCTGTGTAATTATTTTTGTTTTGTTTTTATCAAGAGATTTATTCATCTGTTTTATTCCTCTCACTGCTACCATTTCAGAAAATTCAGCTGGGGGGGCTTTTGAATCCTCCCACCTCACTGTCCCCTGGATTTGTCTTGAGTGAGTTGTGGGTTATATCTTGCATCTGTATTATCTCATTGTGTATTTTGTTTTGTTTTGTTTTCTGCACTAGGGCTTGTAAATTGCTTATAATATGTAGCTTTATTATTGAAATCGAGACCTCTTTGGGAAATGACTACTTTTCAGAGTAGTCTTTTAGGCATAGCTGGTTTTTGGCTTTTGATTCTGTCTTGGAATCCTGCCTCTTCAATTTATTAGGATTGAAAATTTGCAGCCTGTTTGCCCTAGCACCCAGTTCTTTGATACTGAATTGTAGTATTGTTTGTGATGCCCAGAAGATATAGGTTTGGACATAAGAAGAATCAACTGATCATAACAACTATGTCCCCTTGGCCAAAGTAGTACAAGCAGTAATAACAACAGCATCAGTCACAGAATGAGTAAGGCCAAACTGTGATAACTAATAATTTGCTACCTTTCACCATGCGTACAAGACTTATAGTTATATAACAAAACAAAAGAAAAATCAAAAAACTATGTACCGTAAATGTTCACTCAATAGAGCAATTTTATCTGAAGTGGAGAAAATTTAAAAAGAATAGATGAAAATAGAGAAATAAAAAAGGACAAAGTGATTAGATGCAAGGATGAAGGACAAAGGAAAACTACCCAAGTCTCAGGATACTGGAGAATAAGACAGGAAGGAAAGAAAGAATAAACAAGAACAAAACAAAACCAAGAACTAAAAACAATGTTCACCCTCATGAAAAACCAAAACAATTTAAAAAACCCCAAATGAAAAAAAAATTTCTTTTGAAGCAAAGAGAAGGGGAAAAAAATAGAAATTTCTTTGTGATTCCAAGCTTGTGTTTATCCTCTAGGGTCTGTTAATCTGCCACATTTTTGTGGCAGTCCAATCTTTCATTGTTGACTTCTTTTTAAATATAGTTGTGTTGCTTGAGCTCTTTTTACATCTAAATTTTTCCTTCTTTACATATGCTTTATCCACCTGCTATTCAAAGAATTATGGTAAAATTCCCCACTCTTACTGTGAATTTTTGCTTGTTTGTTTGTTTGTTTGAACACAGGGTCTCAATATATAGTTCAGGCTAGTCTCGAACTTACTGTGCAGCCCAGACTGGACTTAACTTGCAGCAGTCCTCTAGCTCCAGCCACTTAAGTACTGTGATTATAGGTGTGCATCATCAGGCCCAGTTGTTTTTCTTTTCATTGCGTCAATTATTGCTCTACTTGTTGGAATTATGTTTTGAAATCTTTTGGATTTTTATAGCTGAAACTTTTTAAATGAATTGCCCAATTATAATAAAAAATCCCTTTAAACTCAGTTTCTAACTCTTCCTTTAATATTTACATGTATGATCCATGTAATTTTTTATAAATATTTACATGTGATCTGTGTAACTTTTTTTCCCGGTACGAGGGACTGAACTCAGGATCTTGCTCTCGTGGAGCAGGAGCAGCACCACTGAGCTAAATCCCTGGCCCTAGTTTTCTTACAGTTAGTGTTTACATAAAATGTTTTATTTATTACTTTATTTCACCCTTTCTTTGCCCCTGTATTTAAGATATATTTCAAGCAGTATATAGTTAAATTTGGTTCTTTTTCTTAGACTGGCTTTTATTAAGGTTATCTAATCTACTTACTGTAGGTACAATTACAGATATCATTGCTTTGATATCTACCAGTTGCTTTCAATTGATCCACTTCTTTTTGTTCTTTTTTTCTCCTTTTTCACCTGTATATTATTAATATTGTTATTAATTCACACTGGTCTCATTTTTTTGATTTTTAACAGCTTAACTTAGCATTGGGAATTTTTATATCTTTCCTTGAATATGTGAGTTAACACATTTAATCCATTTTAGAAAATTCTTACACATTATCTTTTCAAATATTGCTTTTACTGCAATCTTTCTCTTCTTTTCCTTCTCACTTGGATTTCCTCTCTTTATCAAATCCAATGATGAATGTTTGAGCATTTTCCCAAACATATTTCCATGCCATCATTTTAAGTAATATTAATATTCCTCTATATGTAAATAAATTGTTCACATGATCCTCACCTGCAAATCCAACACCTTTATCTGCCTTTTTGCTATTTTTTATTTTGTTACTTTGTAATGTAATGACATCTCTTCACATATGATGTGTAGTTTACTGAATGCTATGTCTCTATATGAAATAATGAGTCACTTTAGACTTATTTTGTTATAATTGAAAGACTTTCTCTTTTGTTCTAAGAGACTGGAGAGAGGTCTGATAACCCAAGTACCTAAACCCAACCTATAACTAAGCTGGAGTAAGTCTGGACTCAGTTTAGAAACAGTCTTTTATCAAACTCTCCACTGCCTCAGCTTCTGTGGCCTGGGATTTCAGGTATTTTAGTGGAGAGATGGGTTGCGCATCACCCAAGAGAATATCAATATATCCACTCTGCTTTCCAAGGTCTTGGAAATAGCTCTTTGAACCTCTGCACTTCAAAGCAAATACAGTGCACAGTTAAGGAGAAACTGGACATGTGAGAGAGGCTCTCAGTTCTCCATATTTGTCAGTGCAGCTAAGTTTAATAAGGCTGGCTTCTGTGTCCCAACAGCAGTCCCCTCCTGGATAAAACCAGATTGTGTACCATTCGCCCATCCATTGGGTCAGGAAAATCTCTTAGAGGACAAGAAACAGTAGAACTTTGATTAAACAGTGAAAAGATCCCACTCTGAAAGTTTATCATATTCATTCTCTGCTGTGTCCACAAATGTCAAATACCTTTAATATTTTTGTATTTCTGACTTTTTAGATTGGACCCAGTAGAAGCATTATTAATGGCTGGCTCCATCATTCTCCATGGGAACAGAAATCTAGGCTTTTATTCTCTGCTTCACTGTTGCTTATATTGTAGTCACTGATGTTACTTAAACTCTCTTTGAATTATTTCTCTCACGTATGAAAACAAGGTTGGAGTAAAAGGCACCTATAATCCCAACACTCTGGGATACTGAGGCAGGAGGATCTCAACTTTGAGTCCAGTCTGGATAATGTAGTAAGTTGGTGAGATTCTGGTTCAAGATAAAAAATAAAAAGGATTAAGGATGTAGCTCAGTGTGAAGGCTTTGTTCATTCAACATTACATACCCCCAGAAAA
Source organism: Heterocephalus glaber (assembly GCF_053883595.1). Classification (NCBI taxonomy): domain Eukaryota; kingdom Metazoa; phylum Chordata; class Mammalia; order Rodentia; family Bathyergidae; genus Heterocephalus; species Heterocephalus glaber. Next base: position 1,379,944 of record NW_028258191.1, read on the forward strand.
GAGAGACTAATAGTGACATGCATATATCTGGATGGTCTGTTCAACTGTGTTCACAGTGGAAATAAAATCTGTCTCTGTTGGGATCTCGAATTAGAAACATGTACCTTACCCCTAAGAACAAGAATCCCAAAATCCTTAATAATAACAAGATTTGACAGAAAATGAAAGCACATAATATATATGTTTGAGACAACAATCAACACTCTATGATTTCTCATGCAATCTGGCTGGTATCAATATCGTTTGGTATTTTCAATGATCTGAGGTTGCCTGAATATCCTAAAAATAAACATCAAGAACTGGAGTTCGCCCCTCTTAATCATCAATCCATTTCCAGCACTGAAAGAGTGTATCAACCAAAACAATTTTCAAATTTCTTGGATTCTTGGCTGCTCCCTCTGGTTTCTGATGAGCTCAGCCAAATTCCTAACTTCATTTCTGTGCTCTAATATGCCTCACTCCCAGGTGAATGACATTAAACTCTGTGTTTTTAAAGAAACTCATTCAGGTGCTGGCCCAGAAGAGCATCTCTAAGATCTCATTCCATGAAAGATACGATCTACTCAGGTTACGGATTCTGATATTTTCAGCATACTTTTCTCCCTTCCTAAACAGAACCCTGGAAGTCAAAAGTTAACTCTAGTGGAATCTTCTCCACAGCGTCTACCAGGGACTATTCACTAGATTATTTTGCATTTAATACTATTCTTATTTTTCAGTCTTGCTGATCCTCTCTGATCATTTTTTATTTCTGTGGGAATCCAGAGCCTCTGCTGCCCTGGAGCAGTGTCTCATATCCAAACCAGCAGCCTCTGCAGCCCCAGTGTGGCGTGTACTCACTTCTTGGCTCAGTTTTTCCCAACAGACCAGAAAACCAACCTGATTTCCAGTATAAATGCCGCACTGACATGATTCTGTCTCCTCAGAGAGCCCGCAGCTCCATCTTGTGGATGGGGGCCATTGCTGTGCAGGAAGAGTGGAGATTCTTCACCAGGGCTCCTGGGCCACCATCTGCGGTATAGGCTGGAGCACGAGTGATGCCAGTGTTGTTTGCAGACAGCTGGGCTGCAGAGTGGCCCCCATTCCCATAAATGCTAGTATCTTTGGGATTAGACCAGACTCCATCCAGCTGAATGGCCTGGGCTGCACAGGAGAGGAGACCCATGTGTGGCCGTGCCCGACCTGGAGCTGGCGGCAGCACAACTGCAGTAGGTGGTTGGAAGCAGGAGTCTTCTGCTCAGGTATGGTCCATACTTAATGCCCTGTGGGGCGAAGTGAGAGGTCCAGGAGGTGGGCGTCTGATCTTGGTCAGAGGAGATGGCTGGGCTGTAGACTGAGAGGCCCATCCGTCGACCCTGAGTGCTCACAGCAGCTGATGACGATGGCCTTCTCTTGCTTTCCCAGCATGAATTCCCCAGTGTTGTTCGTTCCCACTTCAGTGGTCTGATCTGACAAGATAGTCCATTCTAGTGTCTTTAAAATTAAAATCAACCTATGTACTTGTGTTTCTATAATTAACCCATAATTCAAAACATCTGCAAATTACCACACACTCCTTTGGCAGCAGTCAGACTGATGGAGGGAGGGGTGAGGGTGAGACTGAACATCACCCAGTGGCATCGCAAGTTTCTGTGTGTGTAACATGAAGCACCGTTTCACACCGAGTGGGTGTGAGCCACGGGGACAGGGTCGAATGGACACAGAGACATGAATATATCACTGCAAATGTGCAAGTCTCTTTTTAGAATGAGGCTTCAGTAGAGTTCATTCTTTGGCTGGAATGGTCAAAGATTTGTGAATGAAAGACCCCAAATTATAAATTCTTCCTCCATCAGTATTAGAAACCTTTGTCAATATATTTTTCTTTCAAAATGATGCATATAGAAATTCCAACTTGTGCCAGAAGATTGGATATACTGCCAGGTCACACATTCCTGGATACAATGGAGTCTTCATTGTGTATTTATTATGAGACGAGACAACATAGTTTATCCATAATGGCTTTAGGGAAATAAGAGAAATTTGGGAATTTTGAAAATGAGAGTCCCTTGAAATTGTTCAAGAAGGTAGAGAAGCTTAAATTACTTGCAGAAGGTTTACAAAGGAGCTACCAAAAGCACACATGGAATTTTTGAGCAGCACTGAGGTCCCAGGAGTAGCCTGGAAAATGTCCTGTGCACATTTGTGTGAACTCGAAACATCTACTTGTAGAGAAGAATGAATTATAAGAGGGACTCAAGGTTGAGGAGTTAAGGTTAGAATGAGGGAAGAGAGGATCCCAGTGATGAAAATTTTGAGGCAGTTGCCTAAGAACACAGGGTGTCTGTGCAGCACAGAGCAGACAAATACCTCTGGCTGCACTTTTCATTTGATCTTAGGTGTGAGACATTCATGTAAAGCAATAGCCTTTGGCAGGGGCGATATTTCTTTCTTTGCCCAACCAAAGCTCTGATGAACCTTCCAAAATGACTTAAAAGTTTCTGTTTGTTTTTTCTCCACAAGATATAAAGCCCCCCCCAACACACAAAAAAACCATGATCATTGACTTTATCTGATTTACACTCAGCACTTACCAAAGTTCTTGGTATTTCTTAAATTTGAAAAGGTGTTTATATTTTGAAACAGGACACATGGAACTGAATTCTCAATATTGCCTTCAAATACTTGTCTCCTACATAAAAATGAGTGCTGTGCTCCTGTGAAGCACACCCTGCGTTGTGTTCATCATTTCCAATCAGAGCCATCCTGGCCAATGTCCCAGCCTCCAGCCACCATTCTGCTTTGCTCCTTGCTGTGCTTTAATTCCAAAGGCAGGACTTCTTAGCTTTCAAAGGTGACTGGAGCCTGAGTACAGCATGAGTTTGTTCATCAAAGAACACTTGTTAATACTTACTAGTAGCCTTGAAATTACCATTTACCAATGTAAAGACACAGAGGATATTGGAGAAGTAAGACAGTAATAGAGAGTTCTAGGAAGGGAGGGGCCATAGAGAATGGAATTTGACCAAACAATCTAAAGGACAGAGAACATTCTTTGCTTAGAAAGAAATATTCCTTCCAAACTTTGCTTGGGGAATCACACACATTTGTGCCACTTTAAGAGTACATTCTAAAGAGACCTTTTGTTACCATGTTCCAAACACACATCAGACACCTAAAGTTCGTTTTAGTAGCAATTCTCCAAGTTACTTAGGCCAGCATAGATAAGTTACATCTTCTTTGTACTCAGCCTATGTATCTTATTCCTTGCCCAGAGTAATAGTGAGTGATTATCTTATAATCTATGATGCAAACATATGACATTATGTCTCACAAAATCTAATATTTAGAGTTTTTTGTTGACTTTAGCTTTTTCTGTGTGAGTCAGCTGGGGTTTCTATGGAATATAGTTAATGTATTTGATCCACATTCAGTTGTCTTTGGTAAAATGGCTTTTCCTTTGTATTCCTCATATATATATATGTATATGTATCTATATATATCACATATATTCACACATTCCTCATATATATACATATACACACATCAGGTATGTTTCTCACATCAGAACAGGAGGATTGATTTCCATTGAAAGGACCACCATTTGGACAGAAGTCATGAATGTAAGCCCAGCTTTTAGTCTGAAATGTGAAAAAAAGTAGTGGTGAATGCAAGAAAGAAATTTATTCACAGTATCTATACCAGGAAAGAGCAGATACCAGCATCCTTAGCTCTGTATTCAAGGAGCTAACAAGAGATGTGGATTGTATATAAAATGAACAAGAGCAGAAAGAAAATAGTATATATCATCATATTGTCTTGTTCTACTTAAATCTAGTCTGTCATAGTCAACGTTCTGTTGTTCAGAGCCTTTAGAGTAATAAAATGTTGGTGCCACTGGGTTAGATTTGACTCTTGTCATAAGCTGTGTATTGATTAGACTTGTTATTTCTGGAATCCAGGGTGACAGAGGGGAGTATGACTCAGGGAAAGAACAAGTCAAATGTACTGGGTGGAGCTTAGTGGGAGATTTTGTGTCACTGGGGCACGTCCTTGACAGGGACTCTGAGAGTGAGATTTTTTTCCCTCTCCCTGTGTGGCTCTTTCTTTGCCTCTGTTTCCATTCTCATCAAGTAAGTCCCTAAACACACCTCTCTGAAGGCACTAAAAACATCATGTGTAATGTCATCTCTTACTATAATATGCACACATGAAGATTCTATTACATCCAATACTGATCTATTAGCACTTGGATAATTGTCTCTCCAAAGTTTGAATTTGCATATTTGTTTTGAAAGAAAAATATTGAAGATATTGTGGTAAATATAGAAGGAGAACATATGATCCAGGCATTTCATCCACAGTTCTTTTATTCTCACCTAAGAGCTATACTTATGTCTGAATTTATAATAGTCTTTCAACTTCACATAAATCCGTAAATTTGTTGCAGCCTATCCTCTGTGCCCATACACCTACTAACCTAGTGTAAAACAGTGTCTCATGCTATGTACATAGAAACTCAATTCCACTGAGAAAAATGCAATCTTATTCTTGCCTTTTTGATGACAGCCTTACTATCACGAAGGGCCTGTGGGTGAAGATTTGCAAGTGTTTTGAATTATAAGAAGATGGTAAAAAGAAAAGTGAGGAAGGTTGATTCTAATTGGAATACTACTAGACTATAGTATAACTAGTGTATCACCAGTGTGCTAACGACTGATGCATCACTATGAGACCTGGTTAGATCAGGAAGACCAGGGAAGACCACTAGAGAGGAAAGAAGATCAATTCAGACTTGTAAGAGTGCATTAAATGAGTTCCATCATCCTTAGCTGCTTTGAGTAGTCAGGACCTATGGACAGACTTCTGAGTACTTTAAAGCCCACCCACTTCCTACTCCCCAGGCAACAAAAAAATCCACCCCCCCCACCTACACCTCTCCTGCTTCCTCCCACCCTCAGCTATTCATCCTCCTTTCATCCCACTTCTCACTATATTTTTCCTTCCTCCATGATTTTTTAGTTTAAACATTTTAATGTCTCAGTTGTGTCTTATGCCAAAATTCTTTCCAAAAATCTTGAAGTTTCAGTGTTTTTATTGTTAAATATTGTATTAACCTTAGTTTTAAGTCAGCAGTTCTGTCTTCAGTTCTGTCTAAAATGTTTTTAAACCTACTCTGTAATTTTTGCTTCTAAACACTTTATTGTCAATTGGAACCTGTTTCTTTGATTTTTTTAAACAATTTGGTGTTAAAGATTTTTCTATCTTTTAAATAATTTTTCTCCCTATATGTATTTTTTCCAAAATTCACTGTTCATATTTAAACTTCCATTCTGCTAATTCCAACATATTTATCATGGATGTTTCTGCTTCCTTTGATCTTTTTTTGTTGGTATGTCATGTGATCTATTATATGTACATAATATCTGATTTGTATTGGATACTAGAAATTCTATATGAAATTTGAGTAAAAGTTGATATATTTTCTAACACTTGAAAGATTTATCTTTGATTCTCCTATGTATGTTGTAGAGAGAGTTGATGATTAATCAAATACTTAAACCCAACTTAGAGCAGAGCAGGAACAAGACGTGGTTGCAGTTCTCAGGCAGCCAATTGAGCTCTGCTTTGCTTCTTTTCCTAGGCTGACCTTTCAGGAATTTCCTTGTAGAAACAGGATGATTGGGTTGTCCAGTACCCAAGAGAATAAGAGAATATCTACTCTTCTTTCCAGTGTCTTTGACACTGGACTTTGGCCTCCTGCCTTTCACAGTTTCTATGCTAAGCAAACATTACAGGAGAAAACCTGCCCTGGGACAGAGGCCCTCAGGCCTCCAATTTTGTCAATACAGGTCCATGTGACTCCAGAGCAGACTGTCTCTTTTATCCTAAAGACATGGCAGTCCCATGTTGCTTGGAGCCTAGATTCTGAGTCCTTGGCAGGAGAACTAAATTGGAAACTTCTCTTCAAGTAAAAGAATCTGTAAAACGTTAGCTAAAATTGAAATGATCTCCGCTCTTTGGAATTTTATATTTTTGATTTGTTTTTGATGTGTTAGGGATTGTACCCACTTCCTTGCCCATACTAGGCAGAGAATCTGCCACTCAGCTATCTCCCTACCCACTCTTTAGAATTTCAACACATTCGGGCTATGTGAATCCACAGAAATCTAATATTTTCAGTATTTTACACTTCCAAACTTTTAGTTGTAATCAATAAGAGCATTGGTCTACTGTGAGCTCCTCCATTCTTCATAGGAGGAAGTTCTTGGTTTATTTTTTCCTATCTCACCATTTGCTTAACGTGTAAAATTATTGGATATTACATAACCACTGCTTTTATGTATAAAGAGGATACTAATGGAGGGGCACTGGCAAGATCTTTTTAAGTGTTTACACAAGAATAATATAGTCTAGCTCTGATGGGAGGTAGATTTAGAAACATTTAATTTCCCACCAGAAAATTAGAAACTCCAGTCTTGTATAGATAGTAACAACTGCTGACAGGAAGTCAAACAGAGAATGGATATGTTTGTGGAAGCTATGAACTTTCTATGATTCCTCATGAAATCTGGCCAGAGTTACCATTATTGAACATTTTCCCTCATTTGACGTCACCCAGTCTATTCAAAAATGGGAAAATTGTTTGAAAATAAGTATCCAGATCTAGAATCTGAAATCTTGACCTGTAAGTGAAATGTTCTTAGAGAAACCACAGCCTCTCTCATGATCCACTAATTTTAAACACTTAATGGCTGAGGATTTTGATGAGCTCAGCTAAGTTCCTGACTTCGTTTCCTGTGCTTTAATATCACTAACTCCAGGTATATTACATTAAAGTGCTTTATAAGAAATCAGCTCAGGTGCTGACCAAGTATAGTGCCTCTAAGTACTCAGTGAAATACACTATCTACTCAGGATAGGGTTTTTTTTGTTGTTGGTGGTTTTTTGTTTTTGTTTTTTGTGGGTTTTTTTGGACTGGGGATTGAACTCAGGGCCTTCCACATTGGAGACAGGCGTGGTGCCACTGAGCTAAATCCCTGGCTCAGGAGTTTTGTAACATTTCCAGTATACTGTTTCTCAAAATCTATACAGAGCCCTGTGAGAAGTTTATCTTTTGTAGGAATGTTTCAGCACTCTCTATCTGGAAATATTTATTGGATTGTTTTCAGTTCACTTCCATTTCTGTTTTACAATCATACTAATGTTTTCTGAACATTTTCAATTTTGTAGGAATCTACACCATCTACTCCCCTTATGCAATGGCTCCTTGTCTGGCTGAGAAGGCTCTGCAGTCTGAATGTGCATTCTACCCAGTTATTTGTTGAGTGTTTCCCAAGAGACCAGAAAACCAACCCAATTCCCTTTAGGAATACAGACATTGACATTGTTCTTTCTTCCCAGAGAGCCCTCAGCTCCGCTTGGTGGACGGGGGCCATCGCTGTGCGGGAAGAGTAGAGATTCTTTACCAGGGCTCCTGGGGCACTATCTGTGATTTCTACTGGAAAAAAAGCGATGGCCAAGTGGTGTGCACACAGCTGAGATGTGGAGAAGCACTTGATATTATACATAGTGCTCACCTTGGGCCTGGATCAGGGCCCATTTTGATGAATTTGCTGGACTGTACAGGAGAAGAGACCCATGTGCGGAAGTGCCCTTCTCTGGGCTGGCCCAAGGCCTTCTGCGATCACCAGCAAGATGCAGGGGTCATCTGCTCAGGTATGGTCAGTACATTGTGCACTGTATGAGTGAATGGAAAGTTCCAGGAATTCAGGTGTTTTCTCTCTGAAAATAGAAGATGGATCAGCTATAGAGGCCTGAAAAGTCCATCCACAAACCATAATTCCACAGAGTAGCTGTTAGACTGGACTTCCCTTGCTCCTATAGTATTGTCATCTATTTTTCTTTCCCAGTTCAGTGGTTTTATATGACAAGATAGCTAATTCTAATGCCTTATCATAAAATCAACCTTCGTAATTTTCTTTTTAAAATTTACTCTGTATAAGAATGAATATCTGGAAATAAATAAATGCACACCCCCTTTACAGCAATGTATCTGTAAACATAGGACAAAAATGAGTCTTTTTTCTTAGCTGAATTGAGTGTTTCCATAGGAACAGTGTGAGGCAATGTTGCATACCAGAGTTTCAGGTGCATAGGCACAAAGGAATCATGCAACTTTCTAGTGATCCATGAATTTCTTGTTTGGTTTAATCCTGTTTCTTGTACCAATAACCCAGTATTCTTAGCTTTTTGGCTGGAAGTATAACATGTGTACCGAGGGTTGATCAAACCCTAAACTACCTTTTGGGGGGAGTGAAGAAGAATAAAAGAAAGAGACATAGACGATTTTCAAGACATAAGGGGCAGACCAGGAGGAGACCTGCCTCTGGTTGACAGACTCAAGTAAAACTCCACAGCTCACCCACTTTTATTACCCAGTGAGAAATCGGCGGAGTAGGGTAGCATACATTTCATGGAACAGCAACTATAGGGTATGGGTGCATAAGGATGAAGTTAATGAGGAATCATATTTTCTCTATACCCAAATGCCTGTATACTGACAATTGTCTTAAGAAGATGCTGTCCTGCCTCAGGAGTGCTGGGTTATCAGCATTCTACCCATAGCCAGGGGACATGCAGCCTTCCACATACTTCCCTCTTCCTGAGGCAAGATAATACCAATCTCCAAACTGAGATCTGAATTACATAGCCTAGTCTCCCAGCAGTTCCTCTTTTGTGTGTGTGTGTAATCCAGCAGTTGAAACAGCATGACTTGTGGTTGAATGGCATCTAGGTGTGTCTGGTTTGGCTTCCCCTGCAGGAGACTATAAGCAAAAATATGTGATAGAAACACATTAATATAATCGAGCCAATGTAAAATCCAAAACGGGCTTTAAGACAGTTCCATGGATTAAGCTGATCAAGAGTATCAGCAAATTTATCTCAATCCTGAATTTGTTTATCAAAAGTTTGAGTTTGTTGAAACATTGATAATATTTCCTTTTGCAATGTCTCCAAATCAATAGTCACATTACTATGTATAACACCCTGTATATGCCTTTTTATATGCCCCCAAGGATGGGTAGATTGGTTACACATGAGAAGAGTTATACAATACAGAGTACTATTAAAATGACACTGAAGACACTGTTGTTTAATTGTAGGCTTTCTATGTGGTCTCCCACCCACATAACAGTGGTCTCTAAAATGCTGATTTGTAACTGTAATTTTGCACCAGTAGAATGTTGTATATTCCAAGCCTTGTCTGAAGTTCTGGTCCAGTTGTCTACAAAATGAGTATTCTGTGTAGAGTGAGCAAAATATACAGCAACATTAGAAATTAATAATACCATAGAAACAATTCTACCGATAACCAATCCTAAGGTCCTTTTAGTTTGGTGCTCAAGGTAATCAGTCAATGATTACAATAGGTAAATAGCAGGAGTACTGGGCCAGGGCTTGGTGAGATTTACTGGCACCCAGACTCCTGGCATGCATTCGAAGACTAGCAGGGTCTTATTACTAAGGCTTCAGTTGATACACAGTGGCTCAGTGTATACTCTCTGTACATTAATGAGGTATAATTCCACTCAATAGTTCTATATATAAAGACATAATGGTTATAAGTACATATGGAAAACAATGTAGACATTTTTCCGAATTAGAATGTTTGGGGTATTTGTAGTAAATTTAGCCATATGCTCTTTCCACATCTAACCACTATAATAAAGACGGGCCAGTTTTCAAAATATTTCCTGAAGGGGTCTGGGTCTGCCATTAACAGTGGCCTTTGATAATGGAAGTCTCAAATTGGACTCACGCCTTTCAAGTTGTCCTTCAGCATCAGAATATAAAACAGAAGTATTTTTTCCAATATACTAACCATCTGACTGTATGCCAAGCTGAATGATTATTGTCTTTTCCTACTAATTTTACTCAGGGGCCCCAATCTATAAACTCAATTGATTTAGGTGCATTCCTTTTGAGGAACCATCTGTAAAGTAAGTCTGTACATCAGAAATGGGGTTCAGTCCGTGTAATCTGAAGTATTATACAAGATTGTTTTAGAAATAATTGAAAGATAGAGTCACTAGGAAAATGATTATCAATTTACCCTATAAAATCAGTGAAAGCAACCCATCAATAAACATCTTGTTGTAATAAAATTGAATATTGAGACAATTCTATGGGTAATGTAATCCAAGGAGGATCATTACCAAACAATTCATAACAGTGAGTTCTCCCAGCCACTATCACTCTTGCCATTTGTTCAGTATATAACTGTAAAGATTTTACTATCTGATTAGGAAGGTATAGCCAACCAGTGGGGAACAATTGAGAGCTATACAATTGTCCTGAGAGTCCAATAGGAGAATGAGGTATATCCACAACATAGAGAATAAGAGGTTGGTGACCATTAACCCCCGATATACTTGTCATTCCCATAACATTGTTTCTACCAACTGTAATTCTTCCTATGCCTCAGGCGTTAATTGTTGTGGGGAATTGATCTGAGGATCACCTTGTAAAGTATGATAGGGATGTTTTAATTGATATGTGGCAATACCTATTTTAGACCAAATCCAATTAGCATTTCCCAATTATTTTTGAGAATCATTTAAAGTCAATTAACAATTCTGTCTTATTTTTATTTTTTGAGGTCTCACTGTCTGTTTTGTAAGCAAAGTTCGTAAGTAGAGATAAGGGCTAGAGGTCTGTACTTTGTCAGGAGCTATGCAAAGAGCATGACTTTTAAGGCCCCTCTTTACTGTAGCAAACAAAGCATGCAGCTACATTTTTGTTGCCATTATATGTCATCCATATAAGGAACAATACAAGCTTGAGGATATTTCTTTAGATCAGATTGTAAGGCTTAATTTACAAAATGCTGACACAGGGTGGGCTGTTTATCATTCCCTGAGGTAAAACTGACAACTGGTATCTACTCATAGGTTCTTTAAAGTTAACATTGGATACAGAGAAAGCAAAATACTAGTGATCAGGTGCGTGTAAGGGAATCATAAAGAAACAATCTTTACGATCAATACAATCAATGGCTGCTCTGGAGAAACGGCTGCAGGAGATAGGAGACCAGGCTGTAAAAGCCTCTATTGGCTGTAAACAAGCATTTACTACTCTTATATTTTTCATTCTTTTATTCGTACATTTTAGGTGTACAATACATTTACATTTATCATTGGGTGCTTGTACCTGTACATGATGTATCTTATTTCCTATTTTTCCCCCATTACCTGTGCGCCCTTCACCCCTTCCACCCTTCCCTATTTACACAGCATTTACTACTCTTAAGTCTTGTAATAATCTCCACTTTCCAGATTTCTTTGGAATCATAAACACAGAAGAGTTCTAGTGTCTAGTAGATGGTTCTAAGTCCCCTAATTGGATTTGTTGTTGCACTAACTAAGGTAAGTGCTTTGGCTTCTCTTTATTTGGTGGCCACTGATCCACCCAGATTAGGATATCTGTTTTCTACAGAAGTGGCAAAGCCTTCCTGAGGAGAGACGCATAAATGACCTCTATGGAAAAGGGCACTGATATCCTATGTCTGCATGGTCTGACCTGGGAGTAACTGACAGTGGCTTGGAATTACCTTGCAAATATTTTCTGAACCAAAATCCAATTGATACCCCATCTTTTCATAATTTGTTTTACCGTATTAATAGGATCATTAGTCGGCATAATTCTTCTTTCCTTTAAGAGATCTCGGACTCTGTGTTTCAGGGGTGCCAGTTACCAAGGGCAGATCAGATCCTCAGCTACCTTTTGGGAAAAATGACGGGAATCAAAGAAAGACAGAGACAATTTTAAAGACGTAAAGGGGAGGCCAGGAGGAGACTTGCCTCTAGTGGACAGACTCGAATAAAACTCCATGCATGGTTGGCCCGCTTTTATTAGCCAGTGAGAAGTACAGGGGGAGGGGTACCATGCATTTTATGGAACAGCAACTATACAGAATGGGTGCATAAGGATGAAGTTAATGAGAAACCAGATTTTCTCTACACCCAAATGCCTCTGTACTGACAATTGCTTCAGCAGATGCTGTCTTGTCTCAGGAGTACTAGGTTATCAGTATTCTGCCCATGGCAAGAGGCATTGGCTTCCCAAATATTTCCATCTGCCCAAGGCAAGATAACACCAACCTCAAGACTATAAGGTCTGAGTTGCTTAGCCTAGTCCCCAACCCAAAGGTAGATATTCTGAGTCAAATTTTCTTCTGTCATTACTAAAAGCATTCTTTCTTCATGTTTCTTCTAACAGTAAATTTAAAAATTCACATGTGGGAGCAATATGCAGCCATGTGCTGGCAGGTCAATATGAGATGCAATAAAATCTTAATGTGTAGTAGTACAAGAAATAACATAGATTCTACAGGATGACTTCAGTGATATATGAGAAATTGACTTTGAGAATTATTTGATAATAATGGGAACAAATGGACAAATGTAATTTTTGCAGATTTGGGTAAAAGCCAATATTAGATCTTGGGTTGGCAGCAGGCACACACAAAGTGAATGTAAGGATTCTGTGAGCAGCGCTGAGAACCCACATGTAGTATGGAAAATATTATAGGCACATTTGTGTGAATTCTGTACATACAGTTTTCAGGAGGGAGAAGGATTTGTAAGAGTGACTCAGCACTGAGGAATTGAACAGGTCAGAACGGTAGGAGAAAAGGTCTGTGATGAGGTCTTACTGAGATACTTACCCAAAGACGCCACGGTTCTGTATAACAAGACCAGGCAAGGATAACTCTGACAGCAAGTTTCATTTTACTTTAAGTGAGATTGAGTCACATAAATCAATAGCTTTTTCCAGAGATAATTTTTTTGTTTACCCAATTCTCTTTTAAAGATGCAAGTGGGTTAGAAGGGTTTGCTTGATTTTTTTCTCCCCAAGAGGTAATTTTCCCACAACAATGTGTCATTTTTTCCCTGTTCTTATATTTCTGGCACTTGTCAACATTCGGAAACTCTGAAAAGATATTGAAGAACTGAATATAATAGCATGGAAATGGAACCTCATCATTGTCTTCAAATACCTTTCTCCTAATTATCAGATCTGTGCAAAAAGCTTAGTTATACCTCCTTTGAAGCCCTCTCTCCTGTTTTATTTTTTTCCCTAAATATAGGCTGTTTTTACTCATTCTTTGTCCTTTTGTGACCATTCATACTCCTTGCTGTGCCTTGATAGAAGGTCTTTAAGTCCCTCTTGCTTTCAGAAGTGACAGGAAGTTGAAGTAAATGGTACAGAGCAAGTTTGTTCTTCAAGAAATTTACTTGGATCTTTGTGGATCTCTGAGTCCTCTAGAACCACATCTGATGGAAACACTCCTAGCCTCTCAGTCAACAAAGTGCTCTGTCCAGGATAGAATAATATGAACCAGAAGTGATGGACGAGGAAACATGTATGTGCAGCAAGAAATGTTATAAGAAGAGAAACCAAGAATTAACAGGGTGAATAAGAGTTACAAATATGGACAGGTTAGAGAAGACAATCCTGATCACAGGTGAAGAACAAGAAGTGTGATCTTGTTAAACATGATGAAAATCAACCTGCTCCTCCTTACTTACCTGGAAAACACAGCATTAAAGCTCAAATAATGAGCACAGTTGAAAGGTGACATTGTCTCTGACCAAAAGAGCCCCATGTGAAAGATGACCTGTGAAGAATTGAGGCTCTCCCAGGCTCAGGCCCAGGTATAGAAAGAGCAACTTCCTGAAAGTCTGGGCCCTGCATCGCTCCTGTGACTCCAGTTGGTGTTCTCAAATGTGAACTCTGTTTGGAAAATGGAGGTCCTTTGTGGGAGGGAGCACCTAGGAGTGTGTGATGTGATTCATATCCATACTAAACCGTGAGCCTTAAGGAAGAGTTCTTAAGTCACCTGGAATGCAGAGCTGCCACTGGGAGGCATAAAATGGACACCAGGCACTACATCTCACACGCTGTAATCTGGAACAAGTCTCATAATTTCCCAACTTTGTCCTCTCTATTATAAAATAAGGACAAATTTTTTGAGCATCCCAAGTGTTATTGGTAGTTTCTACAGCATGGTGACCTTTCGTTACATTAAAATAGACCACTCCCAGATGATATTTATGACATTGCAGAATAAAGATATGAAGAGAGAGTTTGAGGAAGGGGTGACACTGAGAATATGTTTAGGATAAACAACAGAATGTCACAGTGCCTTATTTGCTTAGTAAGAAATCAGCTCCAGATCTTTTATCTGTCCACCTTTCAGCCACTCCAAGAGTAGGTACCGAAGCACTTCTCCCTGTCATGTACCAAACACACACCAGGTACATCCAGCCCTTGGAGTCTCAGTACTTCAAACTTTTCAGACCCTGGAAAAGTATCATGTCGCTTCTGGCCTAGGTCTGAAGGCCTTCTCTTTCTTGACAGAAACGATGGTATATTTCAATCTGTTCTAGTTCATGAGACAGAAATCTGAATTCATTCCCTAGAGTACATGATGGAATTTCAATATATAGGGTTTGTTGTTCCTTTTAACTCTTGTAATCTGTTCTGTTGGAGTTTCTGTACAATATGATTAAATGCATTAAAAGTACATTCAGCCAGGGGATTTAGCTCAGTGATTCCGCCGCCGGCCCCACAAGCACAAGGACCCGAGTTTGATCCCTGATACCAAAAAGTTAAAAAAAAGAAAAAGAAAAGTACACTCAATGGTTTTGGTAAAATTCCTTCCCCTGCTATTCCTTAGGAATAAATATATATATGCACATCATTTCTGTCAGGCCAGGCAGACTGGTTTACAGAAAGCACAAGGGGCTGGACAGCGGCCGGCAGTGGGAGCCCAGTCTTCTCCTGCAAATGCACCCATTCTGCCTGCTGTGTCAGCTCAAGGTCAGGAGGAGCTGCAGGTCAGCGCCACATGGGCTCTGCCATGGCCCTGGTGTGTGCAGCAACTCTGCTTATGTCCTTCAAGGAATATGTAGATGGCTCCAGTCAGAGATAGAAATATAGATGGTACTTTTCATACTAATATAGATGGCTCTGGAGAGCCCAAATTCTGTTTTACCTCTCATGACTACATTCATGGAGTTGAGAAATTAGTGGAACTTTACTTCTTACCAGCAATCCCAGCTTCTGCAGATGGGAAAATGTTCTTACCATGTACTGTCCATTTGCATTTAGTTGTCACAATTGAAAGAACACGTAACCAAGGTAAAAAGCAAAAAAAGTCACTTATTTTCTTTGCTTCTTTGTTGTTGTTTTTAATCACTGCATGTTCACTAAAGTAAACTTCTCTCCTAGTAGAAAATGCTCTGAAGGCAGGCATGGTGTCTCCTGTCTGTAATCCCAGCACTCAGAAGTCTGAAGCAGGACAAAATTGGAAACTGCTGTGGGACAGGTGATTAGACTGTGAGGCTTCTTTGTCCTCTGTGAGGTGTCAGAGCAGAGGACTCATTAATCTGCACTGAAATATCTCAGATGGAGCAGAATCCTTACTCCGCACAGTGGAATGGACTTGACATGGTGCACATCTTTATTTACTGTTTATATTGAATTCGGAATCATTTTCTAAAGCCTCTCACTGATGCCCTGACCCAACGTGACTGCTGTCCTTAGAAGAGGAGAAGAGACACAGAAACAGACACAGAGACAACAGCCACAGGAAGACAGAGGCAGGGACGGAAGTGCTGCATCCACAAGCCAGGACACCCCCAGGACGTCAGCGCCAGCAGCAGGAGGAGGAGGAAAGGATGATGCTCCCCTGGACCCTTCAGAGCAGGAACCCATCTTGCCGACAGTTTCAGGTCCATTTTTTATCCTCCAGACTCCGAGACAATAACATTATTTTTTTAGATCAAAAATGTATGGCTTCCCCCCCAAAAGAATAAGAATATTTCTATTACATTACAGAAGTGAAAGATCTTCATCAATGTGGGAATTTGTGACCCGATCAGATGACATACCAAAAGATTTATGTCTACAGAAAAGTTGTATAACAGGCCTTCTGTAGATTCACTGTGTCATTTTTCAAATAAATTTTTTCTTCATGTTGTATGATTCACTTGACATTTATAGATTGAACTTTTGTAAAATTTACACAATGGAAAGCAATATCAAGTAGGTGCCTGATTTTGTTACCTTTAAAACTATACCTCAGTTTTTTTAGGACTATAAAAATCTACCATATGTTCTGAATCTTAAATACTAACTTCTTGTGTGTATATATAGATACGTGGATAAATTCACATAAACACACAGGACTTTGAGTCTGTATTTATATCCTGCTTCAATGCACTCTGCCTGTTGTCACATAGTTCTTGTCCTGCTTAAGTATCTCATGCATATCCTATCCCCTTAAAACAAACCTGTATTTTATAAATATCCTTGTAATTTTCACACACATTTCTCCTTGTGAATACTAAAATCTCATCAAGAATTAAAGAGAATTAGTACCAACTTGAAAACTGAATTCTTTTGTATAAAATATATGTTTTCCTTCTACAAAATCTTTTGAAACTATCTTTTCATTGATAGAGCAAGAAATTTTCAAATTTGAAAAATGTGGTAACTGTTTTAACCTAGTTTCCACATCGTTCCTATTATTTTCATAAGTTCAGTAGAATAGTCCTAATTTCTGTCAAATATCTCTTCCTTTGGGGAGGTAATTTCCAGGACGGGCACTGTGTGAGATGCTGCCCTCATTTTCCCTCTCCCTGGTCGCAGGGCTGGTCAGTCAGCCTGGGTGGGGTCAGCAGAGTCTCTGTCCAGAATTCACTGTGAAGGGTTTCTGCTCTGGTTGGGAGGAGGGAGCAGGATCAGTACTGTCCCTGTCCCTGCCCACAGTTACTGATGGCTGATTTCCAGGATGCACTCCAGATCTCACCCCTTTAAAGCCCTTAGGCCCTAAAGATAAATCATTTCAGTTTGTCATTTTGGAAACCCTATGTTCTGACTCTCCATGCAAGGTGCATTATCAGTGCTCTGTCGTATCACAGTCTAACTTGAAATGTCCTTAGAGAGATCACTGAGGGATCCAGACTTCATTTTATGCATCAACGTCAGAGAGAAACAGGAGCAGGTCTAAATAGAAGATCTAAAGTCACCAGATTAAGAAAAAAATCAGTGCTTTTTCCATTCATCCCACTGTGGTGTCACACTTGGTAACAAAGCATTACTGCACGTGCTTTTCTCTTAAGAAAGACAATCCCTTCTGAGCGTCATCACTACAAATCCTATCACCCAGTCTCAGAGCCCTTGTCCAATGCCTCTGCAGGGCTCTGCATCCAGACTGGAAACTGGATCTGATGATCTTCACTAGGTGTCTCCTGGCTTCTCAAATTCCACTCATCAGTAATAAAGCAATTCTTCAAAGGAAAAAACAAAACAAAACCTAAAATAAGCACACAAGCATGCTCCAGTGTCGTCGTCACTTCTGAACCACCACCTACAATTTCTGTCTTCTTTAATGGGAAGAAGGATGTGAGGAATCCCAGGACTTTAGTGTTTATAATCTAGTTTGGGCTGTAGTCTATTTAGCATGCCTTTCTCTCCTCCCAACCAGTAAGTAAATATAAATCATGAGGTTTGATAACAGCCTAACCAATTTAGCCACATAGGAAGAACCTGTCTAACAAAGGCGAGGTGAATGGAGTGGCTCTTAATGTTGCCAATGTGAAAACCCAGGATTCAATCCCCAGAACCACAAATAAAGAAATTGTGAAAAAGTTAAAAAAAAGTCTAGATCTTCATTGAATGCATATTCATTGTATATAGACATTATAAAAGAAGACAGAAAACGACCACTTTAAAACATAGAATAAGTCTTTATGAAATGTTTTTTCTGAACTGAACCTATAAATTCCTTCTGAATTTGTCTGTAAATACTTATTTGGTGTGTGTGTGTGTGTGTGTGTGTGTGTGTGTGTGTGTTTCTCCCTTAGGATTTGTGTGCCTGGCTGGAAGACTCGGGCCCTGCTCTGGCCTAGTGGAAGTGAACCCTGGAGGAGCATGAACTACAGTGTCCGGCGTGAACTTCACGGTGCCCACTGCCCAGGTCATCTGTGCAGAGCTGGGGTGCGGTGAGGCTGCGTCTGTCCTGGGGGACCTGCCCCTCAGAGAGGACGCTGGACCGGTGTGGGCTGAAGCGTTCCGGTGTGAGGGGCAGGAGCCCGAGCTCTGGTTCTGCCCCAGAGCGCCCTGTCCTGGAGGCAGCTGCCAGCATGGTGGGGTTGTTGAACTTGTCTGCTCAGGTGAGACACAAGAGGACTTTTCTTTTTGACTACTCAGTTGGGGTACTAACGTGTGAGAAGCTGCAGAAACTCGGTCCTCTCCCCCAGAGCTCACTGCAGTCCGGCTCAGGAGGCCCAGCCCCTCTCAGTGTGCGGGGCAGGTGGAGGTGAGCACTGTTGCGGGCTGGAGAGCGCTCTGCGCCTCCCCCTGGAGTGTGGCCAATATCCAGGTCGTGTGCTGCCAGCTGGGCTGTGAGGTCACCCTCTCCACCCTGACGGGAGCACGCTCTGTGGGAGGAGGAGACGGTGAGATCCGGACAGACCGATTCCACTCCTCGGGGGCTGAGTCCTCCCTATGGAGCTGCCACGTGAGAGCCCTGGGCGTCCCTGCCTGCGCCCCTGGGAATGCGGCCTCTGTGGTTTGCTCAGGTGAGAGGGCTCAGGGGGCAGGGCTCGGCTCCGGGGGAAGCTGCCCTCACTGTGGACTGCAGGGAGAGCAGACTGAAGAACTCTATAGTGCCATGGTCTTCTCAGTTGTCATGAAGCATTCAGGTCAAGGCAAATAATATTCAAGGAAATATTTTAAAATAAATATTATTTAATCACAATTCATAGAGAACAATGTATATAATGTAGAGCTGTTAGTTACCTTTACCCAGATCAGCAAACAGAATGTTAGCAGTTCCCTCCGTTGTGACCTAAAAATCTCACCAATCTCTGTGCTCTCCTCCCCGGCAAAGAAACCACTGTAACTTGTACCACTAAGGAATAATTTCCTTCAGTTTTTATCATTATATAAAAAGTATGTACTCTGAAGACTTCTTTGACTCATGGTCATGCTTAGGATTCACCTTGTTGTTCTTAGCAGAACACCATTAATTTTATCCACACAGCTGAAATATCTGAAAATGTAGCAGTGGAAGTAACAGAACAGATCAATAAGAACCTTGGCAAATTCAAAGCAGACGTAATTGTACAGACAAAGTGACAATGACCCTAGTAAAACAAATGAGTTTAAAGAAGATACTGATGAAGAAATAGAGGTGTTATAAATGGCATGGCAACCATAAATGTCCAACATAAAAAAGAGATGGTGTCCATAAAACACTCTCAAAGAGAAGTCCTGGAGATTAAAACTACTGTTGAAACCATACACAGCAGAATAGACAAGTGTGAAGGCAGAATATCAGATCTACAAGGCAGGGCTGTGGTTCGTGTTTAACTAATAAGAGATACCCGTAAAACAAGCAAGGGACTATGAAAAATTGATCCAGCAGCTGCTAGATGATGTAAAGAAGACTAATCTAAGATTAACTGTTATCAATGAAAAATGAAAAAGTAGCACAAAGGGCATTAAAAACTTCTTTATAGAAATTATAGCAGTGAGGACATGCCAAATCAGCCCACTGCAGACAGGCAGGTCTGTGCACGCCCTACCGAGGTCCTGAGTCACGCGGAAGACACCGAATCACCCCGCTGCAGACAGGCAGCCACTTGATTCCACACTACAAAGACGCAGAGGACACCAGACCACCAGACCAAGGTACTGAGTCCCACTGTTCCTGGCCCAGAGGTAGGGGCTTCTGAGCCAGCGTCCCACTGCTCCTGACCCAGAGGAAGGGACTTCCTGGTCACCATCCCTCCCACTGCTCCCAGCCCAGAGGAAAGGGCTTTTGGGCCACCTTCTGTCCCACTACTCCTGGCCCAGAGGGAGGGGCTTTTGGGTCACCATCCCTACCACTGCTCCCGGACCCTGTCCCACCTCACCCAGCTCAGAGGAGGTAATCCGTGCAGGCGCTAATAGCCCCCCGCCCCAGTCGAAATGAGAAAACACGTAAATAAGTCTCAAAACCAGACTTCCAGATCACCTACACCAACCCCAAAGGGAAATGAGATGGAACACTCTGATACTCAACCACCTGGACCCACTGAACTGGCAACAAAAGGGGATCTGGAAAAAATGAAATCAGAAATAATTTCTCAGATAACAGGAGAAATTGTGCCCCTAGTGCAAGACATGATTAATCTAGAGAGGAGCTCAGGAACATGATGGAATCCCAACATAAGAAACAAATGGAATCCATAAAACAGATGCAAATAGATTTCCAGGACATGAACAACTCCATTGAAAGTCTACACAGCAGAATGAGCCAATGTGAGGACAAAATTTCAGATATAGAAGATAAGATTGCAATTAGTGATCAGGAAAAGAAAAATTGCTTCAAAATTATAAGGGAATGTGAGAAATCAATCCAGCAGCTGCTAAATGATGCAAAGAAGAACAACATAAGACTGATTGGGCTCAATGAAGAAACAGGAGAGAGTGCAAATGACATAAAAAATCTCTTCACAGAAATACTGGCAGAAAACTTCTCAAGCAGAGGAAAAGAGCTAGACATACAAATAAGTGAGGCATATAGGACTTCAAATAGCCTTGATCAAAAAAAATCTACACATAGGCATATAATTGTTAAGATTCCAGAAACTCAACAGAAGAACAAAGTTGTCCAAGCAGTGAGAGAAAAGAAACAAATCACATACAAAGGAAAGCCCATCAGAATCACAGCAGACTTCTCAACACAAACCATCAAGGCAAGAAGAGCTTGGAGTGACATATTCCAAGCCCTAAAAGAAAACAGCCTCCAACCCAGATTGATGGACCCTGCAAAACTATCTTTCAAAATGGATGGAGAAAGAAGATACTTTCATGACAAAGAGCACCTTAGGAACTTCGTGAATACCAAACCAGCACTCCAAAGAATTTTACACAATATCCTAGGAACAGACATTGGGGATCACAACCCCAGGAAGCAAAGCAGAATGAACCCATCTGGCACGACAAGAAATTAAATGTAAAGGGGGAGAACCCAACAAAAAGAAAAAGTCATGGCAATGACAAGTCAATATGTTTCAGTTATAACCATCAATGTTAATGGTCTCAATTCAGCAATCAAAAGAAATAGACTGGCAAAATGGGTCAAGAAGCAAAATCCAACAATATGCTGCATACAAGAAACACACTTCATTCAAAAGGAAACTCATAGACTGAAAGTTAAAGGGTGGAAAACAATACTACATGTGACAGGAACCTGAAAGAAAGCAGGAGTAGCTATCCTCTTGGCAGATCAAGTAGATTTCAAACCAACACTGATTAAGAGAGACAAAGAAGGACACTACATCCTGGTAAATGGAAGAATCCAAGAGGAAGAGATGACAATCATAAATATCTATGCACCAAACACTAGTGCACCCAACTATATAAAACAAATACTAACGGACATGAAAAGTCATATATGCACAAATACAATTGTAGTGGGGGACCTCAACACCCCACTGTCACAAACAGATAGATCAACTAGACAAAAAATAAGTAATGAAATACTAGAACTCAATCCAACTCTTGAACAAATGAACTTAACAGATGTTTACAGAGTGTTCCACCCCACAAAATCAGAATATACATTCTTCTCAGCTGCACATGGGTCATTCTCCAAAATAGATCACATACTCACACATAGAACATGTTTAAGTGCAAAGGAATTGAAGTTATCCCTTGTATATTATCAGACCATAGTGAGATGAAATTGGAGATCCATAGCAAAAGAAACTCAAACAATTTCATAAACACATGGAAATTGAACAACACACTTCTGGATAACCAATGGGTCACAGAGGAAATTAAAGAAGAAATCAGACAGTTCCTTCAATTAAATGACAATGACAATACAACATATTGGAATCTATGGGACACAATGAAAGCAGTTTTACGAGGGAAATTCATAGCAGTGAATATGCATATTAGGAAAACAGAATGAGCCCAATTAAACAACCTGATGCTGAACCTCAAGCTTCTAGAAAAAGAAGAGCAGGACAACCCCAGAGCTCATACAAGGGAGGAAATTATAAAGATCAGAGGAGAAATCAATGCAATGGAGACTAAGAGAACAATCCAAAAAAATCAATGAAGCCAAGAGTTGGTTCTTCAAAAGAATCAACAAAATTGACAAACCTTTAGCCAAACTTGTCAGAAAAAGGAAAGAAAAGGCCTAAATCCATGCAATTAGGAATGAAAAGGGTGAAATTACAACAGACCCAGCAGAAATCCAGAGGATCATCAATACCTGCTTCCAGAACCTATATGCCAATAAGATGGAAAACACAGAAGAAATGGACGGATTCCTAGATACATATGAATTACCAAAGTTGAATGAAGAAGACCTAAAAATTCTGAACAACCCAATATCAACCAATGAAATTGAAAACTTAATTAAAAACTTACCAACTAAGAAAAGCCCGGGCCCTGATGCCTTCACTGCTGAATTCTACAAGACATTTAGAGAGGAACTGCTGCCACTACTGTTTAAACTCTTCAGTGAAATTGAAAGGGAAGCAATACTCCCAAATTCATTCCTGGAAGCAAGCATCACCTTGATCCCCAAAGCAGAGAAAGACCCAACTGAAAAAGAGAACTATAGGCCAATCTCACTAATGAACAGAGATGCAAAAATCCTTAATAAGATACTGGCAAACAGAATGCAGAAGATCATCAAGAAGATCATACACCCTGATGAAGTGGGATTCATCCCAGGGATGCAGAGATGGTTCAATATATGAAAATCAATTAATGTAATACACTATATCAATAGAACCAAGGACAAAAACCATATGATTATCTCCATAGATGCAGAAAAAGCATTTGACAAAATCCAACATGCATTTATGATCAAAACCCTACAAAAAATTGGAATAGATGGTCTCTACCTCAAACTGATAGAAGCCATCTATGAAAAACCAACAGCCAATATCATACTAAATGGTCAGAAACTGAAATCCTTCACACTAAAATCAGGAACAAGACAAGGATGTCCACTGTCACCTCTCTTGTTCAATATATTCTGGAAACATTAGCCACAGCAATTAGACAAGAGAAAGAAATGAAAGGAATAAAGATAGGAAATGAAGAAGTCAAATTGTCATTATTTGCAGATGACATGATCCTCTATATAGAAGACCCCAAGAACTCCACCAAAAGTCTTCTAGGCTTAATAACCAAATTCAGTCAAGTAGCTGGTTACAAGGTCAGCACTCAAAAATCAATAGCTTTCCTCTACACGAATGACAGACTCACTGAGAGAGAAATAGGGCAAATAATTCCTTTCACAATAGCATCAAAAAACTGAAATACCTAGGAATCATCCTAACAAAAGAAATCAAAGACCTCTTCTCTGAAAACTATGGCACTCTGAAGAGAGAGATTGAAGATGATATCAGAAAATGGACAGACATCCCCTGCTCCTGGGTAGGAAGGATTAATATAGTGAAAATGGCCATACTTCCAAAACTGCTATATAGATTGAATGCAATTCCAATTGAGATCCCAGCAGCATACTTCATAGACCTCGAGAAAACAATCCAGAAATCCATTTGGAGCAAGAAGAGACCCAGAATAGCAAAAGCAATTCTAGGTAACAGAGACATGGCAGGTGGTATCACAATCCCCAACCTGCAACTATACTACAAAGCTACTGTGATAAAAACAGCATGGTACTGGCAAAGAAACAGACTTGAGGACCAGTGGAACAGATTAGAAGATGGAGAAACAACGCCAGACACAATCAGCCATCTCATCTTCGACAAAGGAGCCAAACACCCTCACTGGAGGAAAGATAGCCTCTTTAAGAAATGGTGCTGGAAAAATTGGGCTTCAACTTCCCAAAGATTAAAACTAGACCTATATCTCTCACCATGCACTAAACTAAAATCAAAATGGATTAAAGATCTAAATATTAAAATAGAAACTCTGAACCAGTTGGAACAGAGGTTAGGTAAAACCCTTGAAGACATCGGTGTAGGAAAAGATTTTATGAACAAAACCTCAGTTGCCCGTGAACTAGCACAAACAGTCAACAAATGGGATCTCTTCTTATTAAAAAGCTTCTGCACAGCAAGAGAAACCACCAGCAGTATGAAGAGACAACCCACAACGTGGGAAAAAAATCTTCACCTGCTCTTCGTCAAAGTTCTACTATCTCGAATCTATAAAGAACTTAAAAAGATCAGACCTCCCAAATTTAAAGACCCAATCCAAAAATGGGCATCTGAAATGAACAGACATTTCTCAGACAAAGAAGTAGAAATAGCAAATAAATACATGAAAAAATGTTCAGCATCACTGATCATTCAAGAGATGCAAATGAAAACAACGCTGAGATTCCACCTCACTCCAGAAAGAATGGCTGCTATCATGAAATCAACCAATAACAAATGCTGGCGGGGCTGTGGGGAAAGAGGAACCCTGCTCCACTGCTGGTGGGAGTGTAGACTGGTGCAAGCACTGTGGAAATCAGTATGGAGATACCTCAAAGAACTAGGACTGGAAATCCCATTTGACCCTGCTCTTCCACTGCTGGGTATGTTCCCCAAAGAATTAAAAGAATCATACCACAGTGATATATGTGCACCCATGTTCATAGTAGCGCAGTTTGTGATAGCTAAAACTTGGAAACAGCCCAAATGCCCATCACCTGGAGACTGGATAAATAAAATGTGGTTTTTTAATAAAATAGAGTACTACTCGGCCATAAAAAATGAGAAATTAGAGACATTTATAGCTAAGTGGATGCACATTGAGGTGATACTCTTAAGTGAAATAAATAGGACACACATGTGTAAATACCGAATAGTTTCTCTGGTGTGAGAAACTGAAAGTGTAAATAAGGACTAAATGTATAATAGGTAATGTGAAATAGGAAGAAAAGGGGCAAAGGGGAAGGAAGTGGGAGGGCTAGAGGAAAGGATAGAAGGGAATGGGATTAATATGAGAAAATGGAAAAATAGGAACAAAATCTTTGTCAATAGGGAGGAATGGAGGGGTTGAAGGGAGGGCTGGGCAAGGGTGAAAAATAAGAACCAAGAGAGACTATGTAAAGGTGCAAATTTCCAATGATGAATGTCATTATATTGTATACCTAAAATGTACCAATGATTAGAATGAATAATCGATAATGTAAAATAGGAAGAAAAGGTCCAAAGGGGTAGGGGTAGTGGGAGGGGCAGGGGAAAGGAAAGAAGGGAAAGGAAAAATGATGAGAAATGGCAAAAATGGAAATAAAGTCTTTGTAAATAGGGAAGGGTGGAGGGCGTGAAGGGAGGGCTAGGAATGAGGAAAAAATAAGAATCAAGATGCATTATGTAAAGGTACAATTCCCAATGAGAAATGTAATTGTGTTGTATACCTACAATGTACCAATAAAATAATTTAATACAAAAAAAAAAGAAAGTATAGCAGAAAACTTTCCAAGCATGGAAAAAGAATATGTCATACAGATAAGTGAGGCATATTGATCCCCAACTAGCCATGATCAGAAAAAACTATAGCAGGACATATAATAGTCAAGATTCAAAAAATTCAGCACAAGAACAGAATCTTAAAAGAAGTTAGAGAAGAGAGACAGACCATTTATAAAAGAAAAACCATCAGAATTACAGCAGACTTCTGAACACAAACCCTAAAGTCAAGAAAAGCTTGGAGTGAAGTGTTTCAAGCCCTAAAAGAAAACACCTTCCAACCCAGACTCACATATCCCACAAAATTATCTTCAAAATTGTTGGAGAAATAAGATGCTCCCATGATAAAGAGCACATGAAGAAATTCATGACCCCCAAACCAGCACTACAAAAACTTTTCAAGGATATCCTAGAAAGAGACAATGAAGATAACAATGCCAGAAAGCCCAATAGAATGAATTCACCAGGCAAGGGCAACAATTAAATGGAAGGAAAAGAAAGAGAACCAACAGCAGGAAAATAATATAATCACTAGAATAAGTCAAAACCTACTCACTTATAGCCATTAATGTGAATGGTCTGAATTTATCAATCCAAAGAATCAGATTGCCAGAATGGATCAAGAAACAAGATCCAACAATATGCGGTGTGCAAGAAACACATTTAACCCGAAACAAAATTCTTGGACTAAAAGTCAAAGGTTAGAAAACAATACCCCATGTGACAGGAACCTTGAAAAAGCAGGAATAGCTATTCTAATTGCAGACAAAGAGGATATCAAGTAAAGAGTGATCAAAAGAGACAAAGAAGGTCACTGTTGCTGTATATTATTCCACTGAATGAACCTATGGCCCTGTATTAGTCTGTTGAAATTATGGTACATATTTGACTTGTTTCAAGTTCTGGAATATTACAAATAATGATGGTAGAGATCACCATGAGAATGACTTTGAATCCAAATATGTATTTATTTATTTTGAGTTTTTAACTCCTTTATTTTAACTCTGAATGATACGATCTTTTTTGCAAAGTCAAATTCTTAATCTTAAAGCACAACTTATCAATATTTTCCCGTATCCTTAGTTTTCTTTTGTACTATTTAACAGAACTTTACCTACTCTGAGATCATAAAAAATATTCTTTAAAAAATTTAACTGCTTTTCCTGTGCATCTAATTTTACATGCACTCTGGGTTGATGCTGTGTATGGTGTGCACAGTGTGAGAAAAAGTTTCATAGTATTGCTTAGACTTATTGACTCTGAAGCCTTTCCCAAAAGGTTCTCTCTCTCTCTATGTGGTCCCATCATTTTCAAAATCAGAGTGTCTCCCATTCTGTGTCAGGACTCTGTTCTATTCCAATCTGTCATTTGTCTGTCCTTTTACTAATGCCATATCTTTTTAATTATTATAACTTTATAGTATGCTCATACAACTGAAAAGAGTCACCTTAACATTTTACTTATCGAATTTTCTGGCTTTTTATGTCAAGTGTGCTAGTCATTCTTGGCCCATGTAAAGTACAGAATCACCTTGTCATAATTAATTTAAAAATATTAGTATGTTGAATGAGATTGAATTTAATTACCATATGAATTTGGAGATAATTGATGGATAATATTGAGTCTCCATGTTCATTTACATGTCATAACCCTCAATTCATTTAGGACTTTATCTCAGAGGTTTTAAACACCGTTTTTGTGTCTTCTATTTAATGAATTTGATACTATTAGTATTGCTCTCAGTCAAACCTCCTAGTAATAGACTTTCCAGCTTGTTTTAAACTTTCTTGCTTTGTGAGATTTTCAAATATCTTTTACTTAATTTCAGAATTATAGACAAGTGGTAAGAATAATATGTCTCCCCAGATTCTCTAATATTGGTATTTTACTATATTGTGCTCCTCCACATGCCCCATTTCTCACTAAATATGTACAAACCTTCTGAATGACCAACTAAATAAATGTAGTCACATGATATCCATTTACTCCTAAAATACTTTAAAAATTTTCCTTATGTACAATTGCCAAATTGTAAAACTGAACCGTGTGATAATAGTTATTTAGATTAAGCCTTATCCAGAATTTACCCATTTTCCCAAGTATGTTGTTCACAGTAAATAATTTGAGCAGATGTGATTAATTCAGTTATTATCTACCCTTAGTATTATTTAATGTGGATGGAACACATAGAATCTTTCTTTGTGTCTGAAGATATTGTTATTTTGAAGGATATAGGCCTATTATTGCCCAGAATGTCCTCAGCTTGAACTTTGGCAGTAAGTGAAAGATTACATATTCTGATAGCACAGTCAATTGATATCTGAGTCTGTCCTACATAAATGTAATTCAGCTTTGACTTCTACACAAAGTGGAAATTAAAAAGAAAATATTAGCAAGATTAATGACAGTACCAGTCTTCCTTAAGTTGTTGCACAATATGAATTGTTAACACCAGATGAGACATGTCTAGTGCTATGCGTCCTGTATCTTCCTGTAGTAAACAGAGGCAGACACATTCAGGTCAATGCGCTTTTAGCTTTTATGTATGACAGAGAACCTGTGGTACTGTTCTTTCTGTGTCTGGTTTACCTTATTTCTCATGATGCCCTCCAGTTCCATCCATTTTGCTGAAATGTCAGGATTTTATTATTCTTATAGCATATATACATACATATATATATATATATTCCCATTTGCATGCACTTCCCTGTGCTGAGAGCCTATGTTGGTCCTGCACCTTAGCTATTATGAGTTGGGGTACAGTAAACATGGCTCCACCCCGTGCTTTTGCTCAGAAGCAACTCTCCAAGGTCAGGCCAGACTCAAAGGAGGAGCAATGAACCCCACCTATCCAAGGGTCCAGAATCACAGATTCCGTGTGTGATGAAAATCACAGATGCTTTAAACACCCCACTGTGTGTACTTCCCACTCTCTGCTGTCACTCTGCTCACCGTGGCACTGAACACGGTACACTGTCACAGGAGTGCCTGGCTTTCCCACCACTGTCGTTTCCCTTGTGTGCCTCCTGTTCTGGTTTTCCGTGCCTCCCTGTGTTTCCCATTTTCCTCCACAGTGTGGTGCTGTGTCTGTCTCGCTATGATCCTCTTGTCCTCAGATGCAGACTTCAAGTCCTTAACTTTGCCTATGGGCTTTCTAAATGTTAAACAGCCATGGACTTTTGTCGTGATGTATCTGACGAGATACACACCATATCATTCTGTTTTCTTAACAATGCACTTAGTTTTTATTTTATCAGTGCATGTTTGCAGGACCTGAAGAGTATACTCATCTTGGGGAGTAGGCACATGTACGTAAAACAGCTTGTTTCTTTCTTTATCCCCTTCCCCTTTCCAGCCACCTCCCCCCTCAGCCTCTACATCCCCCTTTACCCATTTTCTTTCTTGTTGTTATTATTGTTATTCAGTCTTGTTATCATCCTTGTTGTTCTTATTCTGAGCTCCGGTTTATAACACACCATGTTGATGTTCATTGTGAGCATTTGTCATTTCAATCACTGCTATGGAAATACCCTGTGTGGTAACGGCCATAGTTGCATAGCATGTGGAAAAATTTTATTTATCTTTTTTATCTTGGTTTCCTATTGAAATACTCAATGTGGGTATTTTTTTTCTTCTCTTTTTCATTAGGCCACTCTGCTGCCCTTTATTATGTTAGTACAAGCCTTGGGTAAAACAGATACATTTATACACACAGAGTGAAGAGACAAAGGTTCCACTGTCATGGAGACCCTCGTATTGCTAAATTTCAATTTAAGGGGTTGAACACATGACCTTACAAAACTTTAATATGTTATGGTTCATCTGAACTTGTCAGTTGGCCCCAAGCTGCGATAATCAACTTTTCAGTGTCAGATTCATTTACTCCTCGAAGAATCCTAAAACAGCCATCCTCTCTCCATGACTTCCCCCCGGAATTGGCAGCAATCCAAAATTTTTCTTTTCTTCCTTTTGCTCCTCTCAGTGTACCCCACGCAGTAAGTTTGACTGCATAGGTCTGAGGCTTTTGATATTTTTCTGAATCTTCAATTGTGCTGGTAACATGTCTATATATCCCTGTCTTGTAATAGAAGAAATCTTCCTGGACTTGCATTATGGCTGTAGGCTTCATCACGGAGGCACATGGGCCCTGGCAGCCAAGGCCCACTACAGTTGGTGAGTGATCCAATGTGGGTATTTTTGATTGACAGGTATGTTCGATGACATCATGGAAGGACTTCAGAAAAGGGTTAATTTTTCTTCTCATAGACAATGAACTTTTAGGGTAAATCACCTTATTCAAAAATAAATGAAGTGGTTAGAAACTGAGGACTCATGCTTGTGAGGAATAGTCTACTTTTAATTCACCCTTTCTTCTGTAACACAACGTATTTGGTTGTTTGAAATATTTTAACATGTTGAACTTATTTGCTTGTTTAACTAATGTATTTGGTTCTTCTCCTTAGTCAACCTTGAGTTACACTTGTGCTTCCCAGAATTGTGAATCTGTCAAATACTGTGTTGAGGTTTCTTTTGTGTCTTAGCAATTACCTGTGAAGGAGTGGATTTCTCAAGAAGATGACTCACTTGGTCTTTTACATCCCAATGACATTTTGGCTACAAAAATTCTAGTTGTACTGGGAACTATACAATACTTTCAGATAGTGTTGATATATTTCTGCTTTCCTAGTCATTCTTAGTGTTTGAATTGAAAGAAAAAAATCTGGTCTAGTCAAAAGTAAATATCTCCACGGAGAAGTTGACAGGAAGTCATTGCTCCTGTTTCACAGCTTGTATCCCATACGCCATCTCTAAACTGTTGTTTTATGTAACTTAGGTTCCTGCTCTCTCACCTTCTCTGCAGGAAACCAGACCCAGCTGCTGCCCCAGTGTAAGGACTCCCTCTCTGACCCAGCAGGCTCTGCAGCCTCAGAGGTGCAGGCTGCCAACTGCTCAGGTGAGGACATCCCCAGGACACAACCTGCCCCTTCCTGCGTCAGCACCACTGACCTGATTCTGTCTCTCCTCAGGGGGAGAGGGGCAGTTGCTGTGCAGGGAGAGTGGAGATCCTGCACCAGGACTCCTGGGGCACCATCTGTGATGACAGCTGGGACCTGCGAGATGCCCACGTGGTGTTCAGACAGCTGGACTGTGGAGTGGCCCTCAATGCCACGGCCTCTGCTCACTTTGGCCAGGGATCAGGGCCCATCTGGCTGGATGAGCTGAGCTGCACAGGGGAGGAGTCCCACGTGTGGAAGTGTCCTTCCTGGGGCAGGGGACAGCACGGCTGCAGGCACAAGGAGGACGCAGGGGTCATCTGTTCAGGTCTGTGCTCACAGGGTCCACAGCATGGGAGGAGCAGGGAGTCTCCAGGTTGGCCTCTGACCATAAGGTGAGAGTTGGGCCAGTAGCTGAGTGGGGCGGAGCTGGACAGGCTCCTTTCCCAGGGTTGTTTTTTTGTTTTTTTTTTAGTAGAGGGAAAGATGAGGTGCTGTCACTTCCTCCTGCAGTAGCTGCGAGTCTGGTTCTTCCTTCTTATCTCTGTCTCCTGACAGTCATTTCCTGCAGTGTTCCTCAGTTCCCTGTGGGTACAAACCCTCAGGCCCACTGTATTAGGTTCCTATTCCTGCTGTAACAACTTACCACAGAGTTACTGGCCTCAAACAGCATGAGTTATTACCTTACACTTATGTAGGTAGAAGGCTGACCCACATCTGGCTGGGCTGAAAGCAAGGTGTCAGTAGGGCTAATTCCTCTGATGCTCAGGGAAGACTCATATCCTTGTCTTTTCTAGCTTCTAGAAACTGCCTTCATGCCTTGGCTCCTTTAAACCAAACACATTACAACTCCCTGACCATTTTTGTGTGGTAACACCTTCCTGTAACCAAGGTCATAAATGCGCCATCTGCTAGTTAGGCTACAGCATAAGAATGCTATGGGATTGGGCTCACCTAGTTAATCCAGAAAACCCAGGATAATCTCACTACTGAAAGCCCTCACTTAATCTGATCTGCAAAGCCCCTTTGCCAAGAGAGGCAATGTATTCATAGGCTCTAAGGTTCAGGAAGTGGACACATTCAGTGTGTCACTACTCTGTCTTCCCTCCACTGTACACATGATATTTTACAGTCTTTCAGATATTTATTCAGGAAGTAGGATTCAGCCTTTGCTCCCTGGAGAGCCCTCAGGTCTGAGTCCCTGACTTTCCTTTTTCTCTACCTCCCTGTGGGAGAAATAGAATGACAGGTTCAAGACTGCAAAACAGATAAAAGGTAAAGAAGTTTCCTTCTCTCCATGGAGAGCTCACATCCTCAGCATAGCAAAGAATGAGTCTGCACTCTTTAAAACAAACAGTAAGGGTTGACTGATTTCTGTGCCTGGCTGTTTCAGAGTTCCTGGCCCTCAGGGTGGTGTGCGAGGACCAGGAGTACGCTGGGTAGCTGGAGGTTTCCTACAACAGGACCTAGGGCAGTGTCTGGTGCAGCCCCATGGAAGCCACGACCTTGTCTGTGATCTTCATACAGCTTGGCTGTCAGGACAGTGGGACCCTCAACTCTGATGTCCCTGCCAGGGAAGGTTCTACACCCCTGTAGGTAGACGGAATCCAGTGTCGAAAAAGTGACTCCTCTCTCTGGAAATGCCCTTCTGACCCTTGCAATCCTAGATCTTGCTGTTCAAGGGATGCAGCTTATGTCATGTGTGCAGGTGAGCTACTGGATATTTATAAGCATCTCTCCCACCCTTGTAGGTTGTTGTTAGGGAAATTTCATGACTCCTTATGTAAGGCCTGGGTTTCAATATGTCTACAAAATGAATTTTTGAATTTTAGGTTATTTACTCCATATGTTTCTTTCTTGTTTCAATAGCAAAAATAGAGACATGTGCTGACAGCAGTTCATGTGAATAATCTCAGGGAGCCTGAACTGAGCACATGAAGCATGAACTAATACTCTGATAAATGCTCTGAGCAATTCACATACAGAGGTGGGAGGAGCATGGGGCCCTGAGGTGCTGAGAAAATCCCATCATGGTCAGAGCAGAAGGGCGTGAGGGAGAGTTGCTTAACTCTTTTCTCTCCTCATCACCTCCAAAACCCCCAAGTAGAATTGGCAATAGTCACTGTCTTCACCTTTTGTGACTCTGGTGATGCTGAACTTATTCCAATTAAATCTCAGACTCTGCTACTCCTCAGAGTCGGTAAGAAAATAAAAACATAACAGCAACTTATCTTCCAATTCCTCTTGACTTCTCGGCAGTGTTCAGCAACGTGACGCTCTCTCCTTCACGTTTTTCCTTGTGAGCCCTCTGCCTGACCGATTGCTCTTCTCATTCTGTCTCTCTGGGCTGGAACCTCTGCTCAGCTGCTAGGGCTAGGCTGAGCCACGCTGAGGGCCGAGCCTCGGGCTCTCTGCTCCTCCTTAGCGGAGCTCCTGCCGGATGACCTCTGCAGCTCTGCAGGCCAGGAGGGCGGCCAGCCCGCCTTCCCTCTCAGCCTGCCTCTGTCTCCCTGAATTAGCCACACTTGCTGTTGCTGGATTTGTACATGCTGGGCTCCAGGGCATTCAAGCATTTCACATCAGTTATTTAGGGTTTAGATAGGAACCATTCCCTCTCTACTTCACTTAAATTACAAAAACATAATTCACTCACTGTGGGCAAGAAAGTAATATAAAAATGTAAAAAGATAAATTCATTGTATCACCTCTTCTCCATTAATATTACCCTATAGTATATATAATTAATGATTTTAGAGAAATACCTCAAAACTCATTTATCCATGAAAAGGTAGACTTTGATGGCATATTTTTATTTCTTTTCACAATATTGGTATTGTGTATACATATTATTGTTATATTAGCTTTTTTACTCAACAATTTGAAACCAATAATTTCCATTTTGCATATTCATATCTATATAGAAAAGATTGAGATTTTTTGCTTACAATGTGTCCATTAGATTAGAGCAAGTACACACTGAGGATATCAAAAACCAAATACTCATTATATTCTTCTTTCCTTCCTTTCATCTTTCCTTGTTTTGACTTTTCATAGTGATTTCACTTCCTTCAACATGTTTTGTTCCTCTTGATTCTCCCTCTCCCTCTCCCTCTCCCTCTCTCTCTCTCTGTCTCTCTGTCTCTCTCTCACAAACACACACACACACACACACACACACACCTCATTCAGTTTTACCTGGAGTAGTGTGCAAAGACTTGTCTGAAGTTTACAGTAGAGGAGAATATAATGATAAAGGTTTCATAAATGTTTGCATTCTCCATTGACTGTGTCCTCACTTTCTGTCTTTTCCCTGTGGAAGTTGAAGGTTATTAAACTAAAAGACCATGTCTTGGTAATATTTTTCCTACAAGAGGACATGAAGAGTCAGGAGGTAGTAAAGTCTTCGATGTGGAAGCTGAGCAAGCCCTGCATAGAAGCCCACTCATCACTGTCAGAGCTGTGTCCTCCACCAGGGAGGAGGGTTGAGGGGCCACGTGGGAATCTGTGGGATTCTGATAATTTAGGACAAGCCTGTATATACACCCGGATTGTCTGTGTTGTTTGGGATTCCTCTCTTTCTCATGGATTCAGTAGTTTTCTGTACTGTTTTGGTCTGAGTCTCCGTTTCCTCTTGTGAGTTAGTTTCACTCAGGGTATTCCAGTTCTCTGGAACTCACTCACCTGCTCGCTATTGTCCACTTAGCCATCTTTCTTTTAGTGCTACTTGTTCTGTAATTTTTGTAGAATTAAATTTTTTTATCTTTTTAACTTTTATAATTTATATTAAATCTTAATGAAATTTTGAATACAGTTCGCTTTTGTGATTATGTACAAACTATGTTTTAATGCTCAGTATTTATTACTACAACTCAATGCCGTTAATTTCTATTCCCTTTTTATCTGATTATCAAGGTGTGAGATGAATTAAATTTAGCAGAGTTGACACATCTGGTCATTCATTCAATAGATGTTTCAGCCCCTTTCAGAGCATGCACACAAAGGTCCCTGCCCCTCCTTACTGGTGATGTGGACCACCGCGCTGCCCACCCTGACACAGGCCCAGAAGAAGGGAGATGTGTAAGGTGCTTCCTCTAGTGGGGCTTGACCTCTGGTGCGTGTGTCTGTGCATATTTGTGTTTGTGTGTGGTGTGGGAGTGTGGAGAGGGTCACACAATTGAAATGAATAGATAATTGCAACTGATGCTGAAGGACATGGGCCAGTGATGTCTCATCAAGCAAACTGCTGGGCTAACTTGAAAAGGCCCTTATTTCCACTGTCATCTGGACTGAAATCAGGATGTAGAGATCTTTGGTTTGGGGAGGACCAGCCCCACCCACTGCTGACCCAGTGCTTCCCAACTGTCTGCTCCTGCAGGTCCCAGACCCAAGAGCTGCCCAACTCTGGCCCCTGCACAGGTACTGCAGCCCTCCCTGCCTCCCCCAGGGCTCCTGGGGGCTCCTTCCCTCCACCAGGGCAGGGAGAGGAGCTGCTGCTGCCTTTCCAGACAGAGAGAAGCTACGGCTCAGGGGAGGAGACAGTGTGTGCTCAGGCCGCGTGGAGGTGTGGCATGAAGGCTCCTGGGGCACAGTGTGTGATGGCTCCTGGGGCCTGGCTGAGGTGTGTCAGCAGCTGGGCTGTGGCCCTGCCATGGACACCCTGGGAGAGGCTGCATTTGGCCCGGGAAATGGAAGCATCTGGCTGGATGAGGTGCAGTGCAGGGGCGGGGAGCCCTCCCTGTGGGCCTTGCCAGGGTGCCCTGGGGACAGAGCAACTGCAAGCATGAAGACGCAGGCGTGAGGAGCTCAGGTGAGTGGCAGACCAGGGGTGTGGGAGGCAGGTGCAGGAGAACTGTGTCCAAGGCTGCCCTCTGCCCTGTGCTGTGGTTCTGCAGAGGCTGTGCTATGAGCTCCTGGTGTCTGGGAGAGAGCCATGTGCAGTGATGGTGTGACTGTCCAGTGGCACAGTGCAGTGATTCTGCTTTTCTCCTTTTCTCTCCAGGTGAAAGGGCAACTGTTCCTCCCATCCCCTGAAGTAAGTATTCTTCTGCCATGAGCTAGTTCATAGAGAGCTGTTTAGATTCTCATGCATCTGCACTATGCAATCTACATACTTCTGCATCTGGGTAGGCTAGATGGTCACACTTTAGAAGCAACCATAACATTTCATTGCGTTGTAGCAGCCATAGTGCTTCCAGGGCAGACAGGGCTCACTTCAGAGAGACCCCTGTGCCAGAAGATAGACTTTCGGCCTTCTCTGAAGACTCACAGGCTCTTTTCCTCCTCAGGCACCAGTTCAGTCTCAGCACCTGTTTTGGATTTCTTTTCTTTACCGGGGATCCTCTGCATCATCCTGGGAGCCTTCCTCTTCCTGGTCCTCATCATCCTAGGGACTCAGCTACACAGATAGAGAGCTGAGCTCCGAGGCAGGGCTTCAGGATATTGGTGATCTAGAATTTATGGGGGGAGAATGTGTTAGTCTCTTTCCCAACACTGGAAAAAACATACCTGACTCCCAGAACTTTAAAGGAGGAGGGGATGCTTTTGGCTCACAGTTTCAGTGGTGTCAGTCCATGGCTGGCTGGCTCCAAGTCAGAAATTGCATGGTGGAACATCATGGCAGAGGGGAGCTGTGTGCCGTAAAGGCCACAAAGCAAAGAAGGAGGGGAACTGGTGAGGGAGATCTCTCCAAAGGCATGCCTCCTGCCCCTTCCATCCAGGACCCATTTTCTCACAGCCCCGACAGCATGAACTCTTCAGTGCATTCATGAATACAGTGCCCCATGATCCAAACACATGAGAGTTTTGGGAGCCATTTTTTATCTAAGCCATAAATGCCTGGAAATTGAATAACACCCTCCTGAACAACCAATGAGTCACAGAGGAAATTAAAGAAGAAATTAGACAGTTTATACAAGTAAATGATAATGCCAGTACAACATATAGGAATCTATGGGACACAATGAAAGCAGTTCTACAAGGAAAATTCATAGCAGTGAATGCCCATATTAGGAAAACAGAGAGAACTCAGGTAAATAACCTAATGCAGAACCTCCAACTCATAGAAAAAGAAGAGCAAAACAAACCCAAAGCTCCCACAGGGGAAGAAATTATAAAGATCAGAACAGAAGTCAATGCAATGGAGCTAAGAGAACAATACAAAATATCAATGAATCGAAGAGTTGATTTTTCAAAAGAATAAATAAAATCGATAAACCCTTAGCCAACCTTATTTAAAAAAAGGGAAAAAACAGCTCAAATCCATGCAATTAGGAACAAAAAAGGTGAAGCCACAACAGATGGAGCAGAAATCCAGAGGACCATCAATACCTACTTTGAGAACCTGTACTCTCATAAAACGGAAAACAGAAGAAATGGACAGATTTCTAGATATGTATGAATTACCAAAGTTGGATGAAAAAGATAATTCTAAACACCCCAAATATAATCAGTGAAATTGAAAATGTAATTAAAAATTTACCAACAAAGAAGCACAGGTCCTGTTGGCTTCACTGCTGAATTCAACAAGACATTTATAGAAGAACTATTATCACTACTCTTTTAACTTTTCAATGAAATTGAAAGGGAAGCAATACTCCCAAATTCATTCCTGGAAGCAAGTGTTGCTTTGATTCCAAAAGCAGACAAAGACCCAACCAAAAAAGAGAAGGCCAATCTCCCTAATGAACATAGATGCAAAAATCCTTAATAAGATACTGGCAAACAGAATACAGAGGGTCATCAAGAAGATCATACACCCTGACCAAGTTGGATTTATCCCAGGGATGCAAGTATGGTTCAACATATGTAAATCAATAAATGTAATACACTATATCAATAGAGCCAGTGACAAAAACCATATGATCACCTCAATAGATGCAGAAAAAGCATTTGACAAAATTCAACACCCATTCATGATAAAAACTCTGCAGAAAATTGGAATAGAGTGTCTTTATCACAACTTGGTAAAGGCTATCTATGAAAAACCAAAAGCCAACATCATACTAATTGGTCAAAAACTGAAAACCTTCATGCTAAAATCTGGAACAAGACAAGGATGTTCACTATCACCACTCCTGTTCAATATAGTCTTGGAAACATTAGCCACTGTAATTAGAAGAGAGAAAGAAATAAAAGGAATAAAGATGGTAAAAGAAGAAGTTAAATTGTCATTATTTGCTGATGATATGATACTCTAAATTGGTGACCTAAAAACTCCACTAAAAGACTTCTAGGCTTAATTGACAGATTCAGTAAAGTAGCTGGATATAAGGTCAACACTCAAAAAACGATAGCCTTCTTATACACAAATAGCAGACTCACTGAGAGAAATTAGGGAAACAAATCCTTTTACAATAGCATCCCCCCCTCAAAAAAAAGAAATATCTAGGAATCAATCTAACAAAGGAAGCAAAAGAACTCTACACTGAAAAGTACAGCACCCTGAAAAAGGAGATCAAGGAGGATATAAGAAAATGGAAAGACATCACTTGTTCCTGGGTGGAAGAATCAATATAGTGAAAATGGCCATACTTCCAAAACTACTATATAGATTTAATGCAATGCCGATTGAAATTCCAACAATACACTTCACAGAGCTCGAGAAAACAATCCAAAAATTTATTTGGAAGCAGAAGAGACCTAGAATAGCAAAAGCAATTCTAGACAACAGAGAGATGGCAGTGGGTACCACAATCCCCAGCTTGAAACTATACTGCAAAGCCACTGTGATAAAAACAGCATGGTACTGGCAAAGAAACAGACCCAAGGAACAGTGGAATACATTAGAAGATGCAGAAATAACTCCAGACATACTCAAGTAACTCATCTTTGACAAACAAGCAAACCATCCTCACCAGAGGAAAGATTGCCTTTTTAAAATATGGTGTTGGAAAAACTGGATTGCAACATGCAAAGATTAAAACTAGACCCTTATAATTTACCATGCGCTAAACTAAATTGAAGTGGAGTAAAGATCTAAGTATTAAAACAGAAACACTAAACTTGCCGAAACATAAGTTAGGTAAAACTCTCAAAGACATTGGCATAGGAAAAAACTTTTTGAACAAATCCTCAGTAGCATGGGAACTAGCACAAAGAATCAACAACTGGGATGTCATCTTATTAAAAAGCTTCTGTACTGCCAGAGAAACCACCAACAGAGCTAAGAGACAACCTACAATGTGGGAAAAATTTTTTACCAGCTGCTCCCTTGACAAAGTTCTACTATCTAGAATGTATCAAGAACTGAAAAAAATGAGACCCCTCAAATATAAAGATCCAATTCAAAAATGGGCATCTAAAATGAACAGACATTTTTCAGACAAAGAAGGAAAAGCAGCAAATAAACATATGGAAAAATGTTCAACATCCCTGGTCATTGAAGAGATGCAAATGAAAATAATGCTGAGATTCCACCTCACCCAAGAAAGAATGGCTGCTATCAAGAAATCAACTAATAACAAATACTGGCAGGGTTGTGGGGAGAAAGGAACCCTTCTTCTTTGTTGGTGGGCGTGTTGACTGGTGCAAACACTGTGGAAATCAATATGGAGATACCTCAAACAACTAGGCTTGTAAGTCCCCTTTGATCCAGCTATTCCTCTGCTGGGTATGTTCCCCAAAGAATTAAAAGAATCAAACCACAGTGATATTTCCTCACCGATGTTTATAGTGCCATAGCATGTACTAGCTAAAACTTGGAAATAGTCCAATGCCGATCAACTGAAGACTGGATAAAGAAGATGTGAGTTTTTTTTTTAATAAAATGGAGTACTACTCAGCCATAAAGAATGAGAAAGTAGAGACATTTATAGCTAAGTGGATGCACATTGAGGCCATCCTCTTAAATGAAATAAATAGGACACTCATGTATAAATACTGAATAGTTTCTCTGGTGTGAAAAACAAAGTGTAAATAAGGATCAAAATGTACAATTGATATTGTGAAATAGGAAAAAATGGTCTAAGTGACTAGGGGAAGTGGAATGGGTAGGGGAAAGGAAAGAAGAGAAAAGAAAAAATATGAGAAAAGGAAAAAAATGGAAACAAATTATTTGTAAATAGGGAAGGCAGGAGGGGGTGAAGGGAGGGCTGGGGAATGAAGAAAAAATAAGAACCAAAATACATCATGTAAAGGTTCAAGATCCCAGTTATGAATGTAAGTATACCTAAAATATACCAATAAATAAACTTAATTTTAGAAAGTCATGACAATGATAAATCAATACATATCAGTTATGACCATCAATGTTAATGGTCGCAAGTCACCAATCAAAAGAAGTAGATTGGCAGAATGGGTCAAGAAGCAAGAACCAAGAATATGCTACATACAAAAAACACACTGAATTCAAAAAGAAAGTCATAGACTGAAAGTTAAAGGGTGGAAAACAATACTCCATGTGACAGGAACCCGAAAAAAAGCAGGAGTAGCTATCCTCTTTGCAGAGCAAGTGGATTTCAAACCAACAGTGACTAAGAGAGACAAAAAAGGACACTACATCCTTGTAGAGGGAACAATCCAAGAGGAAGAGATGACAATTATAAATATCTATGCACCAAACACTAGTGTGCCCAACTATATAAAACAAATACTAACAGACATGAAAAATCAAATCAGCACTAATACAGTATTAGTGGGGGAACTCCATACCCTACTGTCACAAATAGACAGATCAACTAGACAAAATATAAGCAAGAATTCAATCAAACTCTTGAGCAAATGAATTTAACAGATGTTTACAGAGTGTTCAACCCCACAAAATCAGAATACACATTCTTTTTAGCTGCACATGGGTCGCTCTGCAAAATAGACCACATACTTGCTCACAGAACATGTTTAAGTACGTTCAAAGGAATTGCAGTTATCCTCTGTATATTTTCAGACCATAGCGCAATGAAATTGGTGATCAATAGCAAAAGAAACCACAAGAATTTCATAAACACATGGAAATTGAACAACACATCTAAATAAGCCATGGGTTACAGAGGAAATTAAAAAAGAAATCAGTTCCTACAATTAAATGACAATGACAAGACAACATATTGGAATCCATGGGACACAGTGAAAGCAGTCTTATGAGGGAAATTCACAGCAGTGAATACTCATATTAGGAAAACAGAGCAAGCCCAATTAAACAACCTGTTGTTGCACCTCAAGCTTCTAGAAAAAGATTGGCAGGACAAACGCAAAGATCATATAAGGCAGGGAATTATAAAGATCAGAGCAAAAATCAATTGAATGGAGACTAAGAGAATGATACAAAAAATCAACGAAGCAAAGAGTTGGTTCTTTGAAAGAATATACAAAATTGAAAAAAATCTTAGCCAAACATATCAGCAAAAGGAAATAAAAGGCCCAAATCTGTGCAATTAGTAATGAAAAGGGTGAAATTACAATGGACCCAGCAGGAATCCTGATGATCATCAATACTTACTTTGAGAACCTATACGCCAATAAGATGGAAAGCATAGAAGAAATGGACAGATTCCTAGATGCATATGAATTACCAAAGTTGAAATAAGAAGACCTAGAAATCCTAAAAAACTCAATATCCATCAATGAAATTGAAAACATAATTAAAAACTTGCCAACTAAGAAAAGCCCAGGTCCTGATGGCTTCACTGCTGAAAACTATAAGACATTTAGAGAGGAACTACTGCCACTACTGTTTAAACTCTTCAATGAAATTGAAAGGGATGCAATACTCCTGAATTCATTCCTGGAAGCAAGCATCACGTTGATTCCCAAAGCAGAGAAAGACCCAACCAAAAAAGAGAACTATAGGCCCATCTCACTAATTAACATAGATGCAAAAATCCTCAATAAGATACTGGCAAATAGAATGCAGAAGATCATCAAGGACATCACACACCCTGACCAAGTGGGATTCATCCCAGGGATGTAGGAATGGTTCAACATACCCAAATCAATCAATGTAATACACTATATCAAGAGAGGCAAGGACAAAAACCATATGATCATCTCAATAGATGAAGGAAAAAATTCAACAAAGTCCAACACACATTTATGATAAAAACCCAACAAAAAAATGGAATAGACTGTCTCTTCCTCAATCTGATCAAAGCCATCTATGAAAAACCAACAGCCAATATCATACTAAATGGTCAAAAAATGAATTCCTTCACACCAAAATCAGGAAGAAGACAAGGATGTCCACTATCACCACTCCTGTTCAATATAGTTCTGGAAACATTAGCCTCAGCATTTAGACAAGAGAAAGAAATAAAAGGAATAAAGATAGGAAATGAAGAAGTCAAATCATCATTATTTGCAGATGACATGATACTCTATATAGAAGACCCCAAGAACTCCACCAAAAGTCTTCTAGGCTTAATAGCCAAATTCAGTAAAGTAGCTGGATACAAGGTCAACACACAAAAATCAATAGCTTTCCTCTACACGAACAACAGAGTCACTGAGAGTGAAATAGGGCAAACAATTCCTTTTACAATAGCATCCAAAAAAATGAAATACCTAGGAATCAACCTAACAAACAAATCAAAGACCTCTTCTTTGAAAACCGTAGCACTCTGAAAAGAGAGACTAAAGAATATATCAGAAAATGGAAAGTCATCCCTTGCTCCTGGGTAGGAAGAATCAACATAGTGAAAATGGCCATACTTCCAAAACTGCTATATAGATTCAATGCAATACCCATTGAAATCCCAGCAGCATACTTCATGGATCTTGAGAAAACAATCCAAAAATTCATTTGGAACAAAAAGAGACCTAGAATAGCAAAAGCAATTATAGGAACCAGAGACATGGCAGCAGGTATCACAGCCTCCAACTTGAAACTATACTACAAAGCTACTGTGATAAAAAAAAACTGCATGGTCCTGGCAAAGCAACAGACCTGAGGACCAGTGGAATAGATTAGAAAATGCAGAGACAACTCCAGACATACTCAGCCACCTCATCTTCAACAAAGGAGTGAATCATCCGCACTGGAGGAAAGATAGCCTGTTTAATAAATGGTGCTGGAAAAACTGGGTTTCAACTTGCCAAAGATTAAAATGAGACCTATACCTCTCACCATGCACTAGACTAAATTAAAATGGATTAAAGTTATAAATATTAAAACAGAAATGCTGACCCGGCTTGAACAGAGGTTAGGTAGAACTCTTGAAGACATTGGTGTAGGAAAAGGTTTTATGAACAAAACCTCAGTTACCTGTGAACTAGCACAAACATTCAACAACTGGGATCTCATCTTATTAAAAAGCTTCTGCACAGCAAGAGAAACCACCAGCAGTGTGAAGAGACAAGCCACGATGTGGGAAAAAATTTTCGTCAGCTGTCCTTCAGAGAAAGGTCTACTATCTAGAATCTATAAAGAACTTAAAAAGATCAGACCTCCCAAATTTAAAGACCCAATCCAAAAATGGGCATCTGAAATGAACAGACATTTCTCACACGAAGAAGTAGAAATGGCAAATAAACATATGAAAAAATGCTCAGCAGCACAGGTCATTTGAGAGATGCAAATGAAAACAACACTGAGATTCCACCTCACCCCAGAAAGAATGGCTGCTATCAAGAAATCAACCAATAACAAATGCTGGCAGGGCTGTGGGTAAAGAGGAACCCTGCTCCACTGCTGGTGGGAGTGTAGACTGGTGCAAGCACTGTGGAAATCAGTATGGAGATACCTCAAAGAACTAGGACTGGAAGTCCCATTTGACCCAGCTATTCCCCTGCTGTGTATCTCCCCAAAGAATTATAAGAATCATACCAGAGTGATCTATGTGCATCCATGTTCGTAGCAGCATAATTTGTAATAGCTAAAACTTGGAAACAGCCCAATTGCCCATCAACTGAGACTGGTAAAGAAAATGTGGTTTTTTAAATAAAATGGAGTACTACTAAACCATAAAATATGAGAAATTAGAGACATTTATGGCTAAATGGATGCACATTGAAGCAATACCCTTAAATGAAATAAATAGGAAACACATGTGTAAATACCGAATAGTTTCTTTAGTGTGAGAAACTGAAAGTGTAAATGAGGACTAAAAGGTATAATAGATAACGTGAAATAGGAAGAAAGGGGGCAAAGGGGAAGTGGAAGTGGGAGGGTAAGGGAAAGGAAAGAAGGGAATAGAATTAATATGAGAAAATGAAAAAATGGAAACAAAGTCTTTGTAAATACGGTGGGATGGAGGGGTCGAAGGGAGGGCAGGGGAATGGGGAAAAAAAAAAAAAACGAACCAAGAAAGATTATGTGAAGGTTCAAATTTCCGATGATGAATGTCATTATATTGTATACCTAAAATGTACCAATAAAATTAATTTTTAAAAAAGGGTTCAGAGGGCTGGGGATTTAGCTCAGTGGTTCCGCAGCCTGCTCCGCAAGTTCAAGGACCCGAGTTCGATCCCTGGTACCAAAAAAAAAAAAAAAAAAAATGGTTCAGAAACAGTCCTCATCCTTTTGGGCAAGTGATTTTCTACAACTTGGCGTGTTTTGAATTTTCCCAGTCTTGCAATATATCAGTGATATACTGTTATATACCCTGTTAAAAGAGCTCTCTAAACAGGCCACCCTGCACTGCTAAATTTTCTAGCAAACAGAGGTTATATAAGGTCTTCAAGGTCTAAGGCACTGAAGTCTTGAGGTCAAATACTTCGGCCTTATCATAGCTACAGAACCTGAAGGCTGGGGAAAAAGGAAATTAAATTAATACTTTCCTTCCCACAGCCCAAAACCCTAAAACAGCCAAGGGGATTCCTAGGAATTAAAGGCTTTTGTTGCCTTTAGATAGCAGGGTATGGTGAGATCACAGAATCCCTCTATCATCTTGTAATGAAAGACGAAAAGGCAGATACCCATACTTTCACCTGAGAACCTGATTCCCAAAATGCATTCCAAAAACTTAAACAAGCCCTTCTAGATGCCCCATCACTGAGTGTCCTGACAGGACACTGTTTCCATCTATATGTTGGTGAGGGGGCATGTCTTTGGGAGTGCTTTTACAGGACTGAGGATCTGCTTAACTGCCTGTAGGGTAACTGAGTCATAAATTACGCACTGTAGCAAAGGGATGGCTTGCATGCTGCCATAGCTTTCCTGGTACAGAGGCATCCAAACTGACTTTAGCCTCAGA
Organism: Heterocephalus glaber; assembly: GCF_053883595.1. Lineage (NCBI taxonomy): Eukaryota > Metazoa > Chordata > Mammalia > Rodentia > Bathyergidae > Heterocephalus > Heterocephalus glaber. Next base: position 1,424,554 of record NW_028258191.1, read on the forward strand.
TCTCACTATATATACACCACCCAATGTGGCAGGACTTCTTTCTTTCAACGGGAGCCTCTGGCTATCTGGGAACCAACTTCTTAAACACTAGACTCTACTTCTAAAAGGACCAGCTTCAACTAAAGACATGTTCCTCCTTAAACCCTGCCACCTTTCTAGCAATAAAAGAGGAAATTGAGTTTGAAAGACATGACTGCAAACAGGTAATTATCTATACATATGTAGCCAGAAAAGACTTATAGACACACCTCTTGCTGATCCTGATTTGACCCTTTTCTGTGATGGCAGTTCCTTCACAGAAAACAAGACAAAAAAGGCAGTCAGTTATTCTCAGAATGTGTTAGAACAGAAACTTACCAAGGACACCCTGCCCCATCTCTTTGTACTTTCCCTCCTTATGTCTTAAATAAAGTGACAGGCAGGCCGCAGTGGTCTCCGCTCAGCAGATGGGGAAGCCCCACTGGGTCCCGCTTTAATTCTCTTTTGTTTTCTGCATCTTCCATCTCCGTGCTCAGACCTTGGACCCCTGCATGCCATGGCAACACTCCACCGAAATCGTCTCAGTATCCTCAGCGGCTATACTTGTACTCTTACCGATTGATCGTAGCTTTGACCCACATTGTACCTACCTCGTGATTTTGCTGTATAAAACTTTCTTTGAGAAGTGGGCTCATTGGCAACCTACTTTCAGGTCCTCTCCTATCTCTCAGGAGCTATCTCTCTCCATAAATTTCTCCTACTCTTAACCTCCATTGTTTCTTAAAATTCATTCTTTGATTTTGTGGAAAACAATCTCGACAGATCTGACATCTAGCAAGTTGAATGTTACATTATTTCCCCTGTATCAAAAGGACAACTGTACTCTTAAGGCAAGTACTTAATTAATGAAATAAGCTGGGCAAAAATATATACCTGAGGGCTTAATAAATAAATTATGGATACAGGTCTGGCAGATACAGGTGTGATACAGTGGTTTAATAAAATTTAATGTTATATTAGCAAAATTAATAAAAATAAAGAGCATGTGAAAGAAAAAAACCTACTATTTCTGTCCCAATAAGACCACATCAGTGGACTCTAAAGTTCAGATTGAGGCAACATACGTTGGGAAGCAGAATGACAAGTTAAAAATGACACAAATATGGCAGTTGAAATGATGAGAGAGTTTACAATCCTGTGAGGTGTTTCAAAATACATAATCTGGAGAAAAGCATATGGAAATGTATTTATCAGGCATTTTTACTCTCTATACTTGTGATGCCTTACTGGCCCTGGTGATACAGATGATCTTAGGAGTAGCCAATTCCTAGAGATAGTAAATACTTGTCTGAAAGCACACTTTTCAAATGCAGATCCATCAGTTCAAAACTTCTAAACTTAACCACCTCTTTCTTTCAGACTCTGGAATGCTGAGCAAATTATTCCCCTGCTCTAATTACCTGAAGACCAGGGGTAAGGCAAGTAGAGATAACCACTACCCCTCAGAACCACAGAAATTATTCAAAGCACAGGATCCTAAGCCTGCCTACCCTGCCTTTCCTTACTTTTACTATAGAAACAACAACAAAGGCTGTTGCCCACATTTCCCTTTTTCCTTCAGCTCCCTAGTCAACATTGGTGCTTCTCATTGTAGCCTTCCGTGATATGCTATGCCTCTTCCCCCTTCTGAACTATGAATAGCAAACTACTTCTTCAGTGTCCTCTCCTAATCTGTTGGGTTCCCATACCCACATATTAGCAAAACCTACATTTTAAGACCATGCTTGATAAAATGTTAAGATATGAAGGAATATTTATTTTCACCTAACAGTTATTTATTGAGCAACTACTGGATGTCCAGCACCATTCCATGCAAAGAATCTAAATTATTTAGTTTAGAACACTACTGCTTAAATGTATATGCCTGCACTTTTTTCTTGTATTGTTTCCTTTTTGAATACACTGATTCCGTTCTTTCTCATTTTAATTTTGACTAAGCATATTTGGGTGATGTTGTGGCTTGTATCCAGAGGTCCCCCAAAGCTCATAGGTAGGGCTTTTTATGGAGCTGGATGGATCCAGAGCATGTGATATTGGGATTAAGGGTGTGTAATACTAAATTAATCCACTGATTAGGATTATCATAATCCTGGGCATGGATAACCCAAACGGATTGCAGCCTGGATGAGATAAAAGGGAAAAGGAGGCTTCTTTCACTGCTGCTTCTACGGCTTGCTTCTTGCTGCCTCCTTTCTCTTCTGTGATGCCCTTCTGCTATCCTGCCTTGGAATGAGCCAACTATGGATTGAAACCTCTACAATCTATTTGTGAGCCAAAATAAACCTCTGCTCCTTTAGCCTTGGGTGTCAGGTATTGTGTCTCAGTGACCAAAAAAGTATTTACCAACCAGCACGTCATTACACGACTAATCAGAACTACTGCCAGCTAAAGGTAGCAGCTATAGGTAACTATAGGTACAGCTGGAGGTACCTAGCTATAGGTAGTAGGTGCTGGAGATGTTTTCTGGGCCAGGCCCATTTAGTTGTTAAGTAGTTGCAAGGTTTGGGACATCATAGGAGAAGATGTGGCAGTGAGGTTAGGGAGAATAGTAGTATAACAGTTCATATTGTAACAACTTGGATTACCATACCAGTACTATTTAAGATGAATATGAGACTTGATCATATATCTGTTAGTCTTCTCATTCATCTCTTGTCCTGTTCAAGCTTCCTCAGCCATTCATTTTATGAAGTACATTATATACCTTGATCATCTTGCTCTGAATAATGGCCATGATCTTTCTTGTGCTGCTTGGATTATTCTAGAAGTGGTCTGTCAGCTCTGAGTGGACTCTGCATCCTGATTGGATCTACTAAGATCAGTTCTACTAAGACCATTAAAATTATACTCTATTTCACTATTAATAAAAGGGCAATATAATATACCTATTAATAAAATCCTTTACTGTAATAAAAATGATAGGATTTAGTCCTTCTCTAGCCAGCAAGTAACTAATTGAAAGATTATCACATATTCCTTAAATGAGCAAGTCTTTCAATATATTTTAAATTACTTTTTTGATACTGTAATCTTTATTTTCATATTGAAAAAGCTAATGTGTTCGCTAATCTAAAAAGTTAAATAATTGACAATAGACAATAGTTATGTAAGTGAAAATTCCAGCTAATATAAATTGAGAAGCTTTGCTAAACTTGGAAAAAGTGGAAAAAAAGACAATTATTTGAAAGAACACTGATAATGCAATCAAAAGAGCAATCTTCAAAAAGACTGTATTTTCAGGAACAGTGTTCTACTGCTACTACTTATTTTAATCATATTGTCTAAACAAAATTAAGCATCATTTGACTTGGCAAATACTTATATGACAAATATATATACTAATTATTTGATCATTAAAAATGAAATTACCACCATTTGCCAAAATTTAGGTTCAATTCTTCAATTGTGAGTGTATATTTCTGATACTTTTTTTAGGTTTAAATACACTGTTATTTTACTTTTGTAGTGGTGGTGGATACTATTATTAAAGCCAAACCATAGTCATTTCACACTATTTTGAATCATTGTTACAATTAACCCTTATTTCAGAATTGGTACCTTTCAAAAATGTCTCCTTTTAAAAAATTCACTTGAATTACTGAATTAGCCTATTTTTTTTAATTAAAAGTTTTCCATTCCACCCTTAAAGCTTCATTTCCTTTGGTAGCCACAATTATCAAATGCAAGTCTGCTTAAAGGATCTGCTTGACCTTCCCTAACAAGCCATCAGACAGAACTTTAAAGCTAAATTGAAATGGACATCAAATTCTCTTATGAGTCAAAAGTGTTCACATTGTGCAAAGACATGACAGATCAAATGTATTTGCTAATACTCAATACCAATGGCAGATGATTGGCTATATATTGGGAAAGCAAGGGCAATTGAGTTTTAGATCATAGTCTCAGATTCCCTCAGCTGGAAGGGTATTTTAAATGTCTGATCCAATCACTCATTTGAATTTGTATCCTCCATTTTTGGTTGAACACCCATTTATCCTGCAGGAATGTATGTTCTTTCAATTCTTTCATTGGGAAACATTCACATTCATTTTAAAATTCAGAGGCTCTAACGTGATGGAGAAAAGCAGGATATAACCCAATTTTAAGTATTATTAGCAGAGGTTAACGTTTGCTTCTTGCTTCTATATAGTAAGAATTGAAGCACAATTTCCTCCAGAATAGTTTCAACTGAATTAAATTACATTTTATATCTATACTGATAAATACTATTTGAGCGTGGGGAAGTTTCTCTGATTGAGTTGTCTCCAGAATCATTTTATAGACTTTGTCTGTTAGGCAAGTTTAGGGTACCCAAGGGAAAAGTTTTCCTAAGAGTTCTACCTCAAGTTCTCCATTTCCCACATATTACCAGGATTACCAGATATCCCCTTGAATTAATAAGCAGAAGAAATCTAGATTTACACCTGTGAATTCAATTGGAAACCTACTGAGGAAGCCTGAGGGACCCAATTTATGCAATATAAGAGGCCATAGATTTCTGGTCTTAATCCTACCACCAGTGAGTGTTATCATCATGAGTGTTTCACTGTACTTACTCTGATTCTCAGTATCCTCATCTATTAAAGGAGAATAAATATGCCTAAATTCAGGGTTGTTGTTAAAGGGAACAACGTAGAATATATTAAAAAACGCTTGATATTTGTCATTACATCTTTAAAGTTATTCACGATGCAGTTTTGGAACCCAAATATCTTAATGGGAAGTAAAAAAGTTAGTGAACACATATTTACAGGTTGTATAAGACTTACATTAAAAATGTCACCCCAATACAAAATAAAAATTTAGACTTAAGCATTTTATCCCTCTTACTTCTGACTTCAAACACCTCAGAAAACTGGGGAAAATCTGAAGATGGCAGTTTTATGACACTAAATATAATTAAAATTAAAATTAAAACAGCTGCTACTCATTGAGTGAAATGTGCTTATCACCATTCTTTATTTTTATGGGCCGGGGATTTAGCTCAGTGGTTTCGCCGCCTGCTGCGCAAGCTCAAGGGCCTGAGTTCGATCCCCGGTATCAAAAAAACCAAACAAACCATTCTCTATTTTTGATACTGGGGACCAAACCTTGCAAGGCAGGCATGGCACCCCTGAGCTAAATCCCTGGCCCGTCACTGTTCTTAAATGCTTTACACACATTCTGTCTCACATTATTACAGCTAGGGATGCAATCTTTTTTTTAATCTGTCCTTTACTGACAAAACCAAAAACCAAAACAACAACAGCAACAAAACCGGGTCCTATATTTGATTAAAACATGAAAAGTTTGGTCTCATTTGGGAAGATCCTTGATGACTGTGCTCTACCTCAAGCACCACACTCTGGTTTGTCAATATATAGTTAGAAAAGACATTTCTAAGAAGTCTTTGTTTGGCACTTGAATTAGGTTAAGAATTCCAAGATTTTGATCTTGAATTATTCTTTTAATTTATGATGCTTTTTAGTTAGAATTGTAAACAATGTATATAACACCTGTGCATGCCTTTTTTCACTACACACTCAAGTATTTACAACTGTTTTACATATGAATATAATATTGACATTCATTGATTTATTCACTGATTCATTCATTCAAGTAATAATACACCTATTGTTATATATACTATTCTAGTCTCAAGGTATATTAACAGTGAATGTCATGTCTTTTCTCAAACTTGCCTTGATATACTATTTTTTGAAGGCTAAGAAAACAACAGGAAAAACCTCTCTCCTCACTTCTCAGTATTTTATCTTTTACTGGTGTCATCTTTTACTGTATTTTCATAGTTTTTCTCTCACACATTCTCTTTTTTCTCTACAGATTTATGAAAGAACTACAAAGTAATTCTCTTTTCCATGGCATTTCTTGCTGATTAATAATGCTAATATCAGCAGTCTTCAATTCTGAATATAACATAATTAATGTTTGGTGCATTGAACTAGGAGTTTTAATATTGTGACAACGTTTACTCAATTTTACATCCTATTTACTATTTTTATGTATTTTTGGGAAAAGGGTGATTCTCCATCTTGAATGAGTTTGCAAATACTGTCAAAATCCTTTCATGATATGGGGATGAAGGAGCACTATTCCTGTTTTCTTGATAAAATAAAAATGCATAACAATTGTGCCTTTGAAACTACTTATTTCAGGAAGTAGACAAATTTAAAGGCAAGTATGGACCCTGATGCCATCCATAAAGAATTTCATTTTCTATATTTTTAAGAAAAATGCTGTTTATAAATTCTAACCTTTTCTTGCATAAGTTTAAATTACGTAGCATGAGGATCATCTATTTAATGTTCTTGGCTCTAACAATTGATATAGAGTGCTGATAGGAGCACCCACACTCTCTCTGATCACTGGCAAATTTTACCTTATAGTGTACTTATTACAATTTTTACTATAAATTTTCATGTCTCAAATCACAAACCTCATGCTATGAACAGTAAGCTTTTTTTCAGCCAGGGAAATGTTCCATCTGTATAACATGTAGCCTCGCAATGTCTTTCAGCTCTTTCTCCCCCATTCCCTTGCCTCCTTAAATGGAGTATTCATTACCTCATGGTCACTTTGTGGTCTCCTAGTGATAGTTTCCCCTCACCTCATCACACTCCAATTTACCCTCATACCTAAATCATATTTGCATTTCAGGTGTACCTAATCTTGTTTCCAATTAGGAACTGTTCTCTCATCACTCCCAATTTATTTTTTGGAACTGAGGACTTGGCATACTTACAATTGACACCAGGGCATGGAGTATCTAATATTGATGGAGAATTGTTTAATGTACATATTTCTGCTTCTTCAGTAGACTAGGAAGCTCTTTCCAGACAGAAGACTAGGTCTTATGAGCTTTGACCACATGTCAAGTAACTGATTCCTAGATCTTGTAAAAATCATCTTAAATTCGACCCCTCAAAACATTGAGCATAGTGATAAGCACCAAATACAAGCTTAAGAGCCACACAAGAGAAAAACTGCCCAAAATGTTCCAAATCCCAAAAGCCTTGAAGAAGTTTTCAATATAAAAACTTGCCATTTCTTTAATCAGTATACATTATTTCAATGCAATAGTTAAAGTGAGTTACTTACTAAGGTAAATTTTTTGTTGAGAATCATCTGCTCCACCAAAGATGACTCATTATGAAAGAGGTGGGGCTGCATATGACTCCACATGTGCGGAAACCACCAGAACTGATCCACAGACCCCAACAGACAGTCATCCCCTTCATCTTCCTCTTTAGTTCCTTTAGGGAAAAAATGATTATTCAGTCAATTCCAGTTGCACTTCTCTACCTGCCTGCCAATCTGTTTATCTCTCCATCACCTAATTATCTATCTATCTATCTATGTATTTATGTATCTAAGTACTGTCAGATGTGGTATTTGGAAGACACCATTTATAGTATCCTACATGCATATAAGACTTAGAACATAAAGTGTAGTAAAGGAAAATCTGTTAGGGAACAACCAGAAACTGTGACATAATTCTTTTAAAAGCTTTAAACCTGAGATACGGATACTACTGCAAGATGGAAATATATAGCCATTCCCAAGAACCTTAGAACTCTTAACTTTTAGTGCCTTTGTACAATCTGTAGTTTGGAGAGAAGAGGGGATCAGGAGAAAATGCCATTGTGGGAATATAAATACAGAAAGGGGTGTGAAATCCCAGTACTAAATCATTTTTACATGGGTTAGGTATGGAGTCATAACAAAATAATTTTATAATTTATTTGGGTCCCTCAGGGTACCATATCATTTAGAATCAGGTCAGTTATTTATTACAGTTTTCACACTGAAAATAAGCAGAAGTCTCTCGAAATTTCCCAGTTATCAGACCATTTCTGATTTCCACCTTCCTAGCAGTGAGACTGTGAGTTGCATGAACTGAGATTCTCTAGTTTATGAAGTTTCCAGTCTTAATGATTTTAAACTCTAGTCTTTGTCAGATGTAACTCCTATTTTTCACTGCATCCGTCCTGTCTTCTCTCCTTCATTCATTTTCTAGGTACTCTTTGCTCAAAGTTTATTTATCAAGACAGAACACCAGATATCAGGGTTTTTTAGAAGAGTAACTTAGGCATTTCTTGACTTTTCCTGAAGATCATTTTGAAATCTGTGATTAAAATGTTTGTATATTGGAATCATACAGGAGTTAGACAAATGATGTCTGCCCTTTGGCAGATTTATCTTAATTCACAGTAGGCATAATTGTATGTCTTTCCCCTATTCTTTGTAGCTTGTTTTGTTTGATTTCCTTTAATCCTAATTTGGGGATGTTTAAAATCAGAATTTGTTATTTTGAGAGCATGTCTCTATTGCTTATTATTTTAACTATTATGATGAAAAGCAGCTGAAATGTAGTTGTAAATTGTTGGTTTGTCCTGGGTTCTTGCTGTTCCTTAATTCCCTCACTTTGTTCTCCTTTGTCAGAAACAGAGGACAGGAGAGGAAGTGGTCAATTGCTCAATTCTTAGTACTATTTCTTAAATTCATACAAAAAGACACTTAAAAACCTTATGAAGTTACTGTAAGTTATACTTCATTTTATTCTATATCTATTTAAAAACTTATCTCTGCTGTCTTTTTTTCCCTGCTGTGATACTAAAACTATCATTGGTTGAACCTTTGCCTTGTGTTAAGTATCAGGTTAATTGCTTTACATAATTTCATTGCATCTCACAACCCCAAGAGGTAAGGCAAGAGAAGTGAGGTATTTGTGAGTGTTGGGAGAGAATCTGAGTTCAGAACTTTAATTCTAATTCTTAAAAAGCAACTCCAAATTCAGGGCCCTTAGATATCAAATGGGCCCTTACAGATTAAATGTGGAATCTAGAATAAGATCAGAATTTGCTAATTCAATATCACAGACTTTTTTGGATTACTAGTTTATTCTATAATGTAATTGGAATTTGCATATAACTGTTGCTTCACAGTGACTTGGTGAAATATACCAACTTAATGAACCTACAAATAAGGAGACTTTTTTGCCATTCAGCTTCCATAATTAAGGACTGCCAATTAAACAACAAAATTCAAGTCTTCTAATGCATATGAATTGGGCTGATTGATCTAGGGTAAGCCTGTTTTTGAAACTTAACCAGCTAAGTGATTTTGGGCTTCTATATGTTTCTATGTTCTTAACTAGAAAATAACGTAACATATTCTGTAACTTCTAGGATTCATTGAAAAGGGACAGTACATGAAAAATGTTTAGCAAAATAACTTAAGTATGGTTAGTCCTCATTAAAATGGAAATATGATTTTTATTTTTATCTCTTTCTCACAAAAGTGTTCAAATCCTTCAAAAATTAAAGTAAACCACATAAGACAAAGCTTTCTTCTGAAATAGTCTTATGACAGTGCTGCCTTTCTCCTTCCCTTTAAGAGTGAAGGAATATAGTATAAGTATAGAATTTTTAACAGCAAAAGGAATTATTCATTTTAGGAGACAGTGCCCTTAATTAAATTTTATAATATCTAAGTTTTGAAAAATTTATTATTAAATTTTATATCTGTTCCCACTGAAAAATTATTTACCTGGTCTTAGATAGCCCTGGCTACAGTTTTATGAAAGCTTTCATATTATACACAAATGGCAAGACCCTTTCACACTTAGCTTTAGCTTCATCCTGTGTTCTGCTGTCCCAGATTTAGATGAGGGCAAGTATTATTATTGTGAGCTGTGGAAAGTGCCCAAGTAAAAGAAGAGGATAAATATTTCAGAGATGAGAAGGAAGAAGAACTGCTGGAGTAATTTCTAGTATTCAGTGTTTGGCAAGAAGGGAATTGAGTTGCCATAAATGTTTTCCTGTATTTCCTGGATGAGTCTGCAATTGTTCTGATTTTGCTCCTATGGCTATTTCTCTAATCTCCATGAAACATACTATATATTCTATATACCGTTGATCTTGTCCTGGTGACTCCTTGTCTGTATGTTAATTTTCTTTTCTTCAAAGGATGTCAAAACTAAATCTAAGATAATCAACTTGATATTAGAATATAGGAAGAGGCTATGAATGAATACTCTTGGTTCATTAAGTTCCTGGGGCTCCACACTGTTAAATTTAGTGGTGTGATGAGTCTAACTCTGCTAGAAAAATGAACCAAACTTCTGCACATAAAGACAAAGTTCTCACTTCATATATCTATGACAAAGCAGCAGAATTTACTATAAGTGTGTGATTTATAATACATATCTAATTGTATTTTCAGTTTTGAGGTCACAATAAGAATAGTAACTCATTCAATTTTAAAGCAAAGTTAAACCATGATTATGAGGTTCTCATTTGTTAATCTTTCAAAAAATTACAGAAATAGTGCATTTTATCATTGGTCTAAGTCATTCAAGTGAATAAAGCTCTTAGGCCAATGTTAAAGTAACTTTTAAAACCTATAAAATTTTCAAATTGGGAACCAAAGTCATATATATTTGTACAATTATGTATTATACATTATGCGATATGGAAAGTACTAGAACCAAGTCTTAAGACTCTCTGGATTTTATGGAAACACAGGGAAAATCCACTTATCCTGGAAGTGCAATATCACTACTAAAACTGAAATTACTAGTTATGTTACTTATGTACAGATGAAATGTATATTGATATTAATTATACACAGGTAGAATTCTTACTATAATAAGCTTATTATACTTTGGAGAAACTCATTAAATATATATATATATATATAAAAAATAATCCATGTCCATATTACCAAATTAAAATTTTAAAAAGCATTTGTAATTGTAGAAAACTATTAAACTTTTAAAAATAGATTTTAAAAATTACTTAAATTAAATAGGTCACACATACATATGATAGAAAATGCAAAAAGTACAAAAGCGATGCAATAAAAAGTAACTTCTTTTCATCCTTGTTATTCAGTCTCCAAATTCTCCTCTTTGCAGATAATCATTCAAACATGTTTATTATGAATCTTTACAAAGACATTGTATGTATGTATTAATAGTTCTCTGAGTTGTACAAGTTACTCAACCACTGTAAAACTGAGTTTCATAAGCTTTAAAACCAGCTTTCTAGAGTTGTGTAAATTTCACCCCTTTTATTTTTATTTAAGGGGTAACAGGTTCTAATCATTATATGGTACTGTACTTTGATATTTCAAGATAGTGCATGGCATTATCAGTCTCTGAGCCTGTCTTTTCTCCACAGTGTAAGTTAGTTCTCTTAGAGTCTTTCACTGCTAAGACAGGGTTTAGCTCTCTTTTCTACTGAGGTAGTTGCCACTCTCACCTCTGCTTTCTAGCTTCTGAAATCTTCATGTTAGATAGCAATCTAATATAAAATGTAATGTAATATAAAATATAATCATTTAGGGCGGGCAATATAGTTCAGTGGGAGAGCACTTGCCTAGTGTGTGTGAGCCCCTGGGTTTGATCCCGGCACCATGAAGCAAACAAGCAAGCAAACAAATACACACACCACTTAATGCCATTTTAGCAGGATTCCAGAGGGGAGAGGATATTAATATGCTTCTTAAATCTAAGTCTTTACCTGTAAAGCCGATAGTAACTGCCTATGGTTAAAAAGCCATCTGTGTTAGCCTGTTCTTTTCCCTTCTCCAGTATTTTGTTGCTACTGTTGTTTTTAGTTGCTAATGAAATGAGATCACCTGATATAACTTGTTGCAAATAAAAGATTTATTATTCTTACCAGGAAATAAATGATGTTATGGAAAAAGCAAGAGTGGCTTAACAATTGCTCTGCATTCTGTTAGAGCACCCTATCGAACAGTTCATAGTGTGGCCCTCCTAGGTACAGTTAGTTTTGCCCTTGGTCATGGGCACAATCCAAATTGTGGCATTTTGTTTTAGTAGTCTCATCTAGGTTTTGAAATATCTCCCAATATATATACTATCAATGGTCTCACCTTGAACTTGACAGATTCAGGGGACATATGACCTTAGATCATCCTATTGGACACTCTTTTCAGCACTTTGCCATGCAAGAAAAAAAAAGGTTATGGGAACAAATGGAGGCCAGATTTATCAAAGAGGCAGAACCTTGTTGTCTTGTTGGGTGACTGTTGCCTGGGTTTCTGTTGTTTGACCTGATCACAAATTTTCCCTGAGATTATTTCCATATCTCACGCTGGCCCATCTGGCCTTTCATTAATTTAGTCAGCTCTGATGCCCTTCTAATAAATTCCCTTTTTCTTAAGATAGCCAGACATGCTGCAGTGGCTTGCAAACAACAGCTCTGACAAATAAGCACTGCGACCATAGGAAGGCAATTTGCAGCTGCACAGGAAGTGGGAAGTTGGGATTAAGAGACATAAATCCAACATAAATCCAAATTCAGATAATACATTTTAAATGCATGCTCCATTAGGAAAGGATTTTCTGCCTATGAAAATAACGGTGGATTTTTATAATCTCTCTTGCTTACAATCTTAAGAGTAGGGCAAAGGCTCACATTAATGCCTCTGAAATCCCATGTTTGCTTCACCAGCACCAAAGGGAATGATTCACTAATGAGGACCAGATTTTCCTTTGTCTAAAATGCCAAGGGAGCTGCTTAGTAATAATTGGGAGCAATCCCTGAAAAAGAGCACAAATATAGAAGAGTCCAATAAATTAGGTGAGAAATGAGATTTTGGGGCTATTGATGTTATATGACTCCTATATATTCAATGAAATAAAAGCGAATTCAATTCAGTTTTGATGTTGGCAGCAATCTAATCTCTCTCCTTCTCTGTCTCTTTCACACCTTCAAATATAAATACTAAAGAAATACACATAACACTCATGTGAAAATAATTTCAAACAATATAGAAATATATAGGCTGAAAGCTGACAGACCTTTTCTGTAATTCTCACTCTCCCCAAACTACTCCCCATCTCATTCCTTCCCCACAGATAACCTCTAGTAACAGATATGTGCATTCTCCCAAACCTGGCTGTCACTTATTCCCACATAGCCATCCATACGTTTATAGATCTGCATTTTTACATATCTGTAATCTTTATGATACATGGTACTCTGTGACATGCTTTTTTCATTTATCTTGCAGATCTGTTCATATCAATATATATATAAACTTCCTTCATTTTTTTAAGTCTACAGAGTATTTTATAATATGATCTAAGCACATTTAACTTAATGACTTCCATTTCCCCAAGTCCATTTCTGAACTTAGATTTTTGCATTTTTTTCTCTATTACAAACAATGTTAACATAGATATGTTGTGTCTTATACTTCCATATATACTTTTCCTATATGACAAGTTATTCCTAGAAATACAGTTATTGGTTAAAGGCTGTGCATGTTTAACATTTTGAAAAATCCTGCCTCTCTGCTCTCCAACAAAATGGTCTTTTATTGTTTTAATTTGGATTTCTATATTTACTAGAGTTTGAGCATTTTTTGTTTGTTTGTTTGTTTGTTTTGGTGATACTGAGGATTGAATTTAGCACCTTCATATTGTGCTACATTTGTAGCCCTTTTAAAATTTTGAGACATGGTCTCGCTAAATTGCCCAGGCTGGGCTTGAACTTGTGATTCTCTTGCCCCAGTCTCCCTGAGTGCTGGAATTACAGACCTGTACAACTCCCGGCTTTGTTCATGTTATTGCTGTGAAATTTGTTCATTCTACTTACCAACTTACGGATTGAGTTGGTTATATCTTTCTTATTTGTTGGTTGAGTGACATATTCATAGTAAAACACTTTCATGATCCACAGGACTGTGAACAGATAGCTCTTTCATTTTCTGACCTTTGTTTGCCTTAATTGAAGAATGAATATAAAAGTCTAATGGCTCAAACTTTTTAAATTGCTTGCTAAGGAGTCCATCAGTGCCAGAGACTCTAAGACCTAAGCCTTTCCATATCAATTTTAGAATAAACTTGTATAGGTCTACGAATACTCTAATTTTTAAATTAATTAAATGTATGTAATTTAAAAGTGCTGCCTAGAGAATGAAATCTCAGTTATTTATTTGTCTTTTAAAAACATTTTAAGATATATAGTACAAGCCAGATTAATACATCTGACTGGTGTGATGGACAGTATTGAAGCCCTCCTAGGGTCAAATTAATTTATATGAGTGGCTCATGGAACTCCAGGAAACCCACAGACTGGTTTTTCATAAAGTGTGTTACAAAGGATGCAGATGAAGAGAAGCACAGGGCCAGGTATGTGGGAAGGGGCACAGAGCATCTGTCCCTCTCTGAGGTCACCCTCTAGGAACCTCCAGGTGTTTTGTTGGAAGTTCTCCAACCTTGTCCTTTTAGGATTTTTTTTAGAGATTTCATTGCAAAGGCATGGTTGCTAAAGGCCTGGGTGGAGATACCCAACAGGGCTGTTTGTTCAGGTTCTTCTTGGCCTTTCCATGAAGCATTTCTTCCCTCAGGGGAAGGGGCTGGACCCTTCTGGAATGAGAAGGTCTTGTGACTTACTCAGACAAGATAGGTCAGAGACATAGGTCAGGAACCATCAGTGAACCCTAAATCGATGACAGTCATAGTATTTCACACTGCTTTTATGCCAGCCATCATGTTTTCATCCTCATCTGGTTCCCACATTCACAGACAACTTGTGGCTCTCATTTCTGGGTCTTTGAAGGATTTGGCAGCGAACTCTACTTGCATCTTGGCAACCCTACTGCAGACATTTACTATCAGCTTCCTGTTGTCTGCTAAGTCAATTTTGTCTCTTTTGTTGCCACTTCTTGACTGCAGTAATTCTTGTCCCATTCCCTCTGTGCTTGTGAATCCTTGAAGTTTCCTTTTAAAATTTCTGTATTAAAAAAAAAAAAACCCTGAGAAAAGAAAGATAAAATGGAAACAAAGCTTTTGTAAATAAGGAGAGGAAGAAGGGTTGAAAGGAGAGGAGGGGAATGGGAAAAAATAAGGATTAAGATATATCATGTACAGGGCCGGGGATTTAGCTCAGCGGTTTTGCCGCCTGCTGTGCAAGCACAAGGGCCTGAGTTCGATTCCTGGTACCAAAAACAAACAAACAAAAGATGTATTACGTACAGGTACAAATTCCATATGATAAATGTGATCATCATATATATCTCTAGATTGTAGCAATAAACTTAATTAGTAAAATAATGATAACTGTTTGTGGTCCATAATGTGTACTCCAAATTTGTTAAGTAAATTGATTAAGCTGGAAAAGTTAAAAAACCCCCAAACTTCTGTATCATCATTTCAATGAGATTTTAGATGTCAGTGAGAGTAAGGTAGGTGTTTACTTTGTGTGGTATTTGTATGGCCATCCAAACTTCTTGCCTTATAAATATAAATGGTGATTGCTTCCAAAGAATTAATCTTATGGAGTATCTGTATTCTTAGGGAGTCAGAAGAAGACAACTGTGGCCCTGTCCACTAATTATTCTTTCTGTTTCACCTTCCTCCTTGTCTTCTCCTCTTCCTTTGTGTAGTACTTGGATTGAACTCAGATTTTGCACTGAACTGCATCTCAGCCCTGCTTTTATTTTTTATTTTGAGACAGGGTCTTGCTCAATTGTTAAGTTTCCCAGGCTGGGCTTGAACTTGCCATCCTCCTGCCTCAGCCTCCCAGGAGTGTACCACTATGCTAGGCTTCTCCTATTCTTTAGTAATGCAATTTTCAGGTGGGCATTTGGCTTCCTGCTTAAGGACTATGTCTCTTTGTGTAAAGGGCTTGGTAAGTGGTGGATTTCATGGCCAAATCTGGAAATGTCTATGTGACTAGTATTTGGCCACTAGAATATAAGGAACTGCTAAGTGCTAATTCTGCTATCTGGAAAATAGATCTGGACAATTTAGGGGAAGGCAGCACAGCAACAAGACAGAGAACAATCCTACATAGCAATCCCAGGGAGAACAGCCCTAGAGAGCAGCAAGACACTGTGAAACTGGCACATCATTATGTTTATGTGGGAGAGAAATTAACTTTTATTTGTTTTTTATTTTTTGGTACCAGGGATCAAACTCGGGTCCTTGCGCTTTCGAGGCAAGTGGCAGAACCACTGAGCTAAATCCCCGGCAGAAATTAACTTTTATTTTCTACAAAACTCTTTTACTCTGTGTCTGTGTGTGTGTGTGTATATGTATATATATTTATATTTATATATATATATATAGATAGAGAGAGAGAGAGAGAGAGAGAGAGAGAGAGAGACTGACAAAAATATATACATGCTTCAGGAAAAGAAAAATAGTCTAATGTTCTTTCAACAGAAGCTGTTACCCTCATATGGGGGATCCCCTCTTGTATACAGCAGAAAAGCCACTGCTGGCCCTTAGAGAAGTTGAAAATGTGTGTGCAGCAATCTCAAGCAAGGTTCCCCAAGCAGCAGTTCACCATACTAATAAATGTCTGGAAGCTAACGGCCATTACTTTGAGCACCTCTTGTAATGGTAGAGGCCAAAGGTAACTTGTATTAATCTCATGATGTCTCAATCAATTTACTATTAAAATATTTGTACAAGGTTTTTCTTTCCTGAAATGTGTATACATTTTTCGGTGGTGTCTTTGTCTCGGTTTCTGTGTCTGTCTGTCTGTCTGTCTCTCTCTCTGTCTCTCTCTCTCTTTCTGAGACAGGGACTTGCTGTATAGCCCATGCTGGCCTTGAACTTGGAGCAATCTGCCTGCCTCAGTCTCCTGAGTGCTAGGATCACAGGTGTTTGTCATCATGCCTGTAAATATTCATATATATATTTAATAAAAACAAACGTTTGTTTTAGCTCACAACAAATCAATATTCAGAAAAAAACCCAGACTCCTTTCTTCCATTTCTATAGTTTAGTAGACATGATATCATATAGATCAGTTACATTTTTCTGTAAGGTAAAAATTATTATTAGATCTATCATACTTTTACCAACTCTGTGTTAATAGTTCCTTCCTGCAGATTTAATAAACAGTCCTGTGAGTAAAGCAAAACCAGAGTTATGCTTTGAGGGATTTTCTACCAAGTACTGCTACAGAAAAAGCCCCCGCTGAAGAGATCTCAACAGATTACATTTTTAATAGCTTTTTGCTGGTGATTCAGCATCTTTCTCATTTATTCTTCCATCATGTCTAGATTCTTGGTTTGGGAGATGATGTTAGACTAGTTATTTAACACTGACTAAAAAAATTCAGCATGGATATTACATCTTTTGTTCTTAAGAAGTTAAGTAAGACCTGATTATTCCTTACAGATTTTTATTTTTCCTTTATTATATTTATGAAGTTATAATTTGCATAAAATAAAATACACAGACATTACATGTTCAGCTCAGTGAATTCTGCCAAAGGAGACATTGAATACTTCTAGCACCTGAGAACATCTCCTTAGGCAAATATTTTGCTTTGCTTTGAGTGTTCGTCCTTTCCAAAACTCATGCTCGGAATTCAGTTGCACTGCACCAATATGAAGAGACATTTAGGACATGAGGGATCCTCCCTCATCAATGGATTCATGCCATGTCTGTGGAAGGGGTTGCCCTCTTGCTTTCTGCTCACCTCTCTCATGTAATGAGGCAACAGGGTGGCCCTCTCTGGATGCTGAGAGGATACAGAGCTTTTCAGCCTCCAGAACTAAGAGACAATGAATTTCTGTTCTTTGCAAATTATTCAGGCTGTGAGATTGTATTATAGCAGCACAAGACAAAGACATTCTCCAAATCCCCAGAACTAAGCATCGTTCTGATTTCTCAGTGCAGATTGGTTTTTTGTATTTTTATATTTCATATAAATGGAATCATATTGTGTGCATCCTTTTTGTTGTTATTGTGCTGGACTCAAGACCTCCTGCATGCTAAATATATGCTCTACACTAAGCTACATCTCCAGCCTGTAGTGTGTACTCTTTTGCCCTTTATTTTGCTCAATATAATAGCGAATTTTTTTTCGGATTCATCTTTGTTGCTGTTGGTGGTTTCTTTTTCCTTTTTACTGATTTCATTTTATGAAAACATTGCAATTTTACAATCCTTTCCCTGTGGATAGATGTGGTAGGCGAGTTCTGTCACAGTTACCAGTGACCTTCACCTCCTGGCATCATGACCTTTCATAATCCTCTCCCTCTGAGTATGGGTTGAACATTATGACTTTATTATAATGATATTTTACTTCCAAGATTGGGATATAATAGACTTTTACGTTTTCTCCTTCATTTTGCTTGCTCTGATGAAGCAAGCTGTCATATTGTGAGTTACTCTTTTAAAAGGTCCATCTGGCAGGCACTTAGGAAGACCTCTAACCCATCACCAATGAGGAACGCAGGTCAACAGTTCAGCAGCCTTCGAAGAGCTGAATCGAGCCAATAACCATTTGAGTAGATTTGGAAGTGGATCCTTCTGGAAGCACGAATACGAGATGATTGCAAACCCAGCAAACACCTTTTCTGGAATCCTGTGAGAGAACAGGCTGCTTCTTTTTGCTGAGATTTTTTTTTTACCTACAGAAATTGTGAAGTAACAAATATTGTTTTAACCCTCTAAGTTTTTGAGTAATTTGTAATGCAGCATTGGTTAACTATTATAATAGATATGTGGGTTGTTTCCAATTTTGGGCCACTTTGCATAAGACTTATATGGACATTCTGTACTGTCTTTTTGTGAACATGTTTTATTTTATTGTTTTTGGTACCAGGGATCAAACTTGGGACCTTGTGCTTGTGAGGCAGGCGGTGGAACCACTGAGCTCAATCCCCGGCCCGTTTTACTTTATTTATTTATTTATTTTTAAACAAGATAACAAATCGCTTATTTAATTAGCTGTTCAGAATCCCTCTTGCCAAAAAGTAATAACCTTCAGCCTGATGAAACAAAAGAGGATTCTGCTACTCAGATGCTCCGAGCTGCTGAAACGCTGGTTTGATGATGATTATAGTCAGTTTTTATTGTGATCTTCCCAGGCACTTGTGCCTAAGACTATTTGCCCAGCAGGAAAAAGCTTCACATAAACATGCACCATGTTTCAGAGTGGTAGCTCCCACAGTGCCAGTCTTCCCACCCTGTTAGTTGTCTACTTCATCCTCTTCGTTCTGTTCTTCTTCCATCCTCTCATCTTCATCGTTATCCTCATCTCTGCTCCTGTCTTGCTCTTCTGAATCTGTTTTTTTGACTTTGTCCTTCTTTTGTTCTGAAGCCTCTTTCTTGCCTTTCTGCTCCCGTCTGTATGCTCCCAGAGCTTCTTTTAAGGGGTAATGAACCGCTGGAACGCCAGCTCTTCCATGGCTGAGAGCACATCACCGGCATCGAGTTGTCTTGCGCTTCCCTTTCATCGCGAAGTTGTTGGCACAGGATGTAGTGTACAGCACAAAGACGCTGGCAGCGCGGGAGATGGCGCTCCGGGCCTCCTTGGAGAGGCTGACACTCTCCGGGAGTGCCTCTTGGATGGTCCTGGTGATGACTCCGGCGCTGGGCAGGTTTAGGCCCTCGGGCCTCTCCTCCATTGCCGCCGCAGGAGCCTGAGCTCCTCTGCCACAGGTCTTCTCCGGGCTGCTACTCGTCCAGACTTCCCGCGTCGCTGTGATCTGACCCTCTGAGGCACCCGTCCTGCCCCGCGTGGCCCACCCTGTGTCCCACAGTGCCCCGCGCGTCATGGCCTTCCTCTTGGCCCCGGCCCCGCCCCCTCATGGCGCCGGTGAGTCGAAACTTTCCACGGGGCGATGGTTTTGGCCCACTGGGGCTTTTGCCTGGTCCCACTGTGCCCCTGTTTTCCTCCTTATGTTCGTTTCTCTGCTTTACGCCGTTACTACGTCTGGCGTTTTCTCCCCAAGTGAAGTATGGCTCACTGAGGTTTCCGTGTTTCCCATTCGCGCCACTGCTTGGAGACGGCGCGGTACAGCGGCTCCCGTTTTATTTTTGTTTTAAATGTGTTCCTCGTAGGTAATATACAGTTGGATCTTGCCTCCACCCCACATCTGACCGTCTCAGTCTCTTCACTAAGGTGTTTAATACACTTGTGTTCAATCCAATGATTGCTATAGAGAGGTTCAAGTTTATTAGTTCATTATTTATTTTGCTGATTCCACTGTTCTTTGCTTCTCTCTCTTTTTTTTTTTGGTACCGGAGATCGAACTCGGGACCTTGTGCTTGTAAGGCAGGCGCCAGAACCACTGAGCTAAATCCCCGGCCCTGCTTCTCTTTTCTTCTTTTGAGTGATATCAATTAATTAAAAATGTTTCATATTATTAACATTTTCATTTATTGACATTTTCAGCTGTACCTTTTAAATGTTATATTTTAGTGTTGCTCTAGAGAGTATAATATCCGTCTTTAATTTACCACTAACAAAGTAATATTTCACTATTTATTAAACAATATCAGAATGTTATAACTGTGTAACTTCACTTACTACTCTGATCTTTTGTTCCCTTCTTACCATATGTGTTGCTTCTATAACATGTTGCTATTCTTTTTGTTCTAAATATATTTCACACACATTTAAAACAAAAAGAATAGCAAGATATTGTGGGATGTACATATAACTTACAGGAAATATAGTAGTAATATATATATATAATTTAAAATTTTCTGATTTTATAGGTTTCCTTACCATTTATTTTTCCTTAGCTATTTCAGAACTTTGTAAGTTTTATAAAACTGGTGATAATGCAAATTATTCTTTTTTATGCATATGTAAGTTAATTTTCTTCAGTGGAGATATATTTCATTATTGTTCTGTGGATATTGGCCAGTTTTGTGGCCAGGGGGTTGGTACTGGGGACCAAACTCAGGACCTCGTGCTTGTGAGGCAGATGTGGTGCCACTGAGCCCCATTTTGTGTTTATCAGTTACCTTATTTCAGCCTCCCTTTTTCTTTTGGTACCAGAATCCAACTCAGGGCCTTGTGCGTGTCAGGTGGGCGCTGTGCCACTGAGCCATATCCCCAGCCCTATTTTGGCACTTTTGATTGCCTCTATATGTACCTGCTCTTTCAGTGAGTCTTTGAATTAAATTTTAGTTTTTAAACTTTTTATATTTTACTGAATTCCTCAATTAAATGATGAGTTACAATTTGATCTGTGTTCATTTTAGAGTTACAATTTTTAAATTACAAGACTGATTATTTTTGTAATATGTTGTCAGACTGGAACCTTGTAACTCTCTGCTGGTCCAATTTGTGCATAGACCTCCTTTATCTTTCTGCTATTCGCTGTGTTTCTTGGGCACAGGCTTTCAATAGTATGTTATTCTTCTGTACTTCAGATAAATGTGCAGTGAGCCTCACATATCCTTACTGCTTTATTTCTTTATTCTCAGCAACACTCCCACTCAAAGTTATAAAATTTTTAGGCTTTACTATAAAGTAGTTGGTTGGTAGCAGGTGTCTATCATTTGTAACTAACCTGAATCTTTAAAATACATTCATATTTTAATAGTTACCCAGAGTGAAAATCTTCTTTTTTCAATGAAGAATCCAAAAAGAACTTCTTGCCACTGGGTGTAATACGTGATATAAATTATACCAGAGATGCATCACATGAGACTGGCACAGAAATTAGGTTTTTTTTTTTTTTTTTGCTAACAGAGAACACAGAGCATCCATTCTGCTGACATGAAACTAAGCAGAGGCTGTTTACTGTTTGGGGGCTGGTTGCTGTGACCAGTTTCTCAGCACAACGGCCCATTTTACATTGGACTGTAAGGATGTAGCAAGTTGTTACAATAATACCCTTTAATGAATTATGCTTCTCTATGACTGTATCCTTATGGAACATGGCCATCTTAGCCACTTTCTTGGACCCTGGGAAAAAATATTCGACACCTACAACTTAAAGGAGGAGAAAAAAAAAATAAAGAAGGAGAGATTTATTTTGGCTGATAGTTTTTAGAAGTTTCAGTCCATAGTCAGCTGGCTCCAAGACAGAAATGGCATGAGAGAAAGTAATTGCAGAAGAAAAGCTGCTCATGTCGGTGGCCAGGAAGCAGAAATCCAGGGAGGAGCCGGGAGGCAGACATACTCCTCCAGGTCACAACTCCAGTGACCTACCTCTCACTGTCTCCCACCCCATAGCACGTTCAGCTGTGGAACTCATTAGTAGATGAATCCAGTGATGAGTGTAGCAATCCAGTCACCTTCCTAATTCCCCACCTCTGAGTGCAAGAGAGTTTGGCTTTGCAGTCAATTCAAGAGTTGGAGTCTGTTTCTCTACCTTCTGAAACTTGGGTTGGTCTTGACCACCATACCATAAAGATACATAATTTAGTCTGTGAAAGAATGATGTAACACAGGGGAGAACAATGCTCTCCAGACAGCTGCGAGCTCTGCAGTCTCAGAAATGAGAGTGAAGCCACCTTGCACCTTCCAGGCCACCTTGGTTTCTACTGAAAATAACCACATGACTAGCAGCCCAGAGCTCAAGACCAGCAGAACCATCCAGACTACAAACCAGCAAAATTAGAGGAAAACAGTACCATTTAAAGTTGCTAAACAATAATAGGGTGGGATAGGATGTTTTGTTATGCAGAAACAGATAACTGAAACAGAAATTAGGATTCTGCTACAACAGACAACTAAGGTTGAGCTTTGAACTTAGGAGGAGGGCAGAGATAGAAGGCCTGCAAATGGACTGCTAGTAGAAGCTGGAAGAACGGTGAGGATCATCACTATTGAGGCTGGAAAAGGGCAATTGGTTTAATATGTTAGTGGAAAAAGTGACACTGTCACCTGCTGTAACTTGGAAAAGAAAAAACATACCTAATGGTTTGGAATTGGCTAATGAGAACACTAAAGTACCAAACGGATTCTTTTAACTTTGAGAAAGATGTTATGAAAGAAGGACTTAAGGACCTGTTCCTTTGCAAGCAGAATGCAGTGAAAATAAGGGCATTCTGAAATTTCTGGTGGAAAAATTAAATAGTTTCTTGTTCCTAGACTCTCTACAGAGAAGAAATCGAGATACGAGGTAAGAAAGAGTAAAGACCAAATGAGAAAATGCTGTAAGAACCCCTTATTAAAGACCTTTGAAACCATGCCCAACCTGTACTACAAGCAAGAGCACATCTCAAAAACCCAAAGCAACAACACCAATAAAAGACTTTTGAAAGCTCTAATGTGGTCTATAGTAGAACCTTAGCGAGACAAAAGAATCATTAAGACTCTTAATGGTGTTGTTCCATGTCAGCCTTGCACCAGACCATAAGGAAAGAGAAATCATTTTTTAAACTGGCACTCATAATACACAGGGCCATTCCTTTCACCATGCAGCCATTAATGTGAATGACGCACATTGTGTTGCATGTGAGTCTTAGTCCTTTTCTGTGCCTCTCCTCGCTGTTCCTCCACTGATCCAAAGTTACACATACTATTTTTAGCTCTATGATAATCCATCCAGTTGATATTTGACATTTGGGCTTATGAAACTTCTTTTAAAATTTTAGAGAAATTAACCTTCTCTGTATGTATTATATTAGTTGTTTATTGCTGTATTAAAAGTTTCCTCAAACTTAGTAGTTTATAACAATAAACGTATACAGCTTTTTTCCCAATGGAAATAAATATTATTAAAGATACAAATTTTTCTTAAGCATTTAGGTTCAACTTATGAATCTTACAATTTTTATAAACACTTGTAGGGGGGATTTTGGAACTTGGTTACCTAAATTCCCTTAAATCTTTAAAGCCACATTTAAAAATTTAATATATTCATTTTCATTTGCAAAAAGTTCATGTCTGTGATTACAAAAGCTGTTGTGCATTTTACTGAAATAACTCTTGTATATCTAACAAACTTCTATATATGGGTAATCTTTAAAAAATTTTATTAGTGCATATTATTATACAAATATATTATTTCGTTCTGAAATCTTGTAAATGTATATAACACACTTTGAATATTTTCACCTTTCACTGTCTTCTCTCCCCCCATCCCCTTTCTCATCTCTAATAGTTTCTCTTCTACTATTTTGTCATTCCTCTTTTTTCCCATAGAGTCCTCATATGAGAGAAAACATTATATTTCACTTTTGATTCCAACTGGGCTTGTGGCCTCCAGTCCCTTTCATTTTCTTGAAAATGACATGATTTCATTCTTTATGACTGAATAATTTCCCACTGTGTGTATACCACATTTTCTTTATCAGTTCATCTGGTGATGGGCACCTAGGCTGTTTTCGTAGCTTAGCTAGTGAATGGCACAGCAATAAACACAGGTAAGCAGATAACCCTAAAGTATGCTGCCTTCAATTCTTTTGGGAAAATGCCAACAATTTGTATAGCCGGATCCAGTGACATTTCTATTTTAGGGTTTTGAGGAACCTCCAGACTGCTTTCCATTCTAGCTGTACTTGTTTACATTCCCGCAAGTATGTAGAAGCATTCCTCCTTGTGTTACTCTCCCCCACCCCCTACTGCATCCATGTGAGCATTTATTCTTTTTGGTATTTTCAGTGATAGGCATTCTGACTGGCTGAGACGGAATCTCAACATAGACTTGATTTGCATTTCCCTACTAGCTAAAGATGTTGAACATTTTTCATGTACTTCTTCTTTTGAAAAGTGTCTACTCAAAGCGTTTGTTTTGTGTATTTATTGGACTTTTTTTTCAGTGTTAAGATTTTGAGTTCTTCATATATCAACCCTAGATATCAATTGTCTATCAGAAGAGTACCTAGCAGGGATTTTATCCCATTCTGTAGGGTGTCTTCTATCTCTGTTGAGACTTGTCCTTTGCTGTGCAGAAGCTTTTTAATTTGGTATGATCCCATTTACTTATCTTTTGCTATGATTTTCTGTGGTATTAGAGTCCTCCTCAGGAAGTCTTTGCCTGTGCCTATGACTTCAGGCATTTCCCCTATGTTTTCTTCCAGCAATTTCAAAGTATCAGGTTTTATCCCTAGGTCTTTGATCCATTTTGCAGTGAGTGACCTTTGTACAGGGTGGCAGCGCTCAGGGTTCAGTTTTCTAAATATGGATATACAATTTTTCCACCATTTGTTAAAGAGGCTGTCTTTTCTCAAACATATGCTTTTGGCCCCTTTGTATGGGTTTGTTTCTGTACCCTCTAATTCTTTTTTAAAAAATTATTTTATTACTCTTTTTTTTCAAAAGGCCCCAGGGATAGGGGATGGGGAGGGGGAAGGGTGTGCCCTCTAATTCTACTCCATTGTTCCGTCTCTTTTTATGTTAGTACCATGCCATTTTAGTTACTATGGCCTTGTAGTATAATTTGGTTTTTTTTTTTGGTACCTGAGATCGAACTCAGGTCTTTGCGCTTGCACAGCAGGTGGTGAAACCACTGAGCTAAATCCCCAGCCTGCTTGTAGTATAATTTGAAATTGGATGTTGTGATGCCTCCAATATTACTGTTTTTGCTGAGGATTGGTGTGACTCTTAATCAGTTTTTGAGAAAATCTAGGAGCCACTTAACTGTGTGGTTTTGGCTCTGAGTCTCTGATAAAGTCAGTTAGGCCCACTGTTGGCCGAGGCCGTCGTCACCTGAAAGCTCATCTTGGGTTGGAGAACTCACTTCATGTGGATCCACATGGTTGTAGCTGACCTCAGGTCTGCATTGGCTGTTGGCTAGAAGCCCTTGCCAGGTGGGCCTTTTCATAGGCTGTCTCAGTGTCCTTACAGAAGGACTTCTGACCCATCTTCCCCTGGAGTGAGTGATGGGGCAGGGAGAGCAAGCAAGAAAGTGTCGAAGTTGGAAGCCAGTGACACACACTCACTTCTGCTGTCCTGCTACTGACTGCACGAAATAACTCTGTCACAATGTGGAACACAAGATGTCAGGGTGTAGATAACAGGAGGAAGGGATCATGAAATTTTTTTCTCTACTATCCCTTATCTAGGATTAATATTCTTATTTTTTATTAAAGGAGGAAAGGTTTATTTAACTCATAGTTTGTAGAGGTTTGGTTTATAGTTGGCTGGTGCCAAGGTAGGGCAGTAT
The DNA here is from genome assembly GCF_053883595.1 of Heterocephalus glaber. NCBI lineage: Eukaryota > Metazoa > Chordata > Mammalia > Rodentia > Bathyergidae > Heterocephalus > Heterocephalus glaber. The sequence goes on from NW_028258191.1 coordinate 1,450,450, forward strand.
GGTGAGGGGGATGGTGAGAAGAAAAAGTTCATGGTGGGCAGAAGGCAGGAAGGTATCAAAGCAGCAAAGTAGCAAGGAGGCAAGCAGCAACTCCCTTTCTGTGTCTTATATCTTATCTAGGCGCTCTCCTCTTAGAGTGGGTAGCACTCACATCCAGGGTGGGGGAGCTTTATTCTTAGCATTGTGTCATGAGTCAATCCCAGCACTGCATCCTTGATCCCGGCAGCACACATTCTAGATCCAGCCACTTCTGAAAAGCCTCATCTATGCCACATGAGGCTTTGGGGGGACACAAACCATAATATTCCACACCTGGCCTCCCAAAGACTCATCCACACCCCTTAGTACAAAAGGCAATTAGGGCCTGGGATTTAGCTCAGTGGTTCTGGCGCCTGCTTCGCAAGCACAAGGACCCAAGTTCAATCCCCAGTACCAAAAAAAAAAAAGAATTTGCAGTTTTAAAATCTGGGCCGCGGATTTAGCTCAATGGTTCTGGCACCTGCCTCACAAGCGGAAGGACCTGAGTTCGATCCCTGGTACAAAAAAAAAAAAAAAAAGACAATTAGTCCATCTCTAAGAGTTGCCAAAGTCCTAAGAGTTTGAGCATTGCTGGAAAGTCCAAGTCCAAAGTCTCCTCTGAGATGTAAGGCAAACTCTTCATTGGGAGCCCTGTACAAATGAAAAGAAAGCTAAACATTTCCAACATCCAATGGCATAAGATAAACATTAGCATTCCAAAAGGTACAAATGGGGGATAGAAAGGAACAGAACCAAAGCAAGTCCAAAATACAGCAAGGCAAACATTAAGTCCTGTAGTCCCATGTCTAGCATCTGAGGCCATTTGTGGGAAAATGTGAACTCCAAAGGGCTTGGGTGGCTCCACCCCTACAGCATTGTGTATGTTGGGTGTGGTTGTGGCTACTGGGGCTTCTCTCTTTGGCTGGCTCTGCTCCATCCTTGCAGCTTTCCTCAGATGATCCACACTCCTGACTTCTCCAACTTTCTGGGAGCTCCAAAAGGAGCTGATAAAAGTGTAAGAATCTCTCTCTGTCTCTTTCTCTCTGCTGTGTGACTCTCTGTAAGTCAGGAAGAAGCCTTTGTCAGGAATCAGCTTAGCCAGTCCATTGATCTTGGACTTCTCAGCCTCCAAAACTGTGAGAAAATGATTCTGGCCAGGCATGGTGGCACGTGCTTGGAATCTCGGCATTCTGGGAGGCTGAGGCAGCTACTTAGCAATTTATCAAGACTCTGTCTCAGAATAAAAAATAAAACAGGGCTGGGATGTAGCTCATTGTGGAGACTCTGGCTTCAATCCCCAGTACAAGGAGGAGGAAACAAATTCTGTTGTTTAAGCCACCCAGTTTTTGTAGTAGAAGGCTGAGCTAATGAAAAGTCTCCTGATTTCAAGGGGAATGATTCTTATTTCAGGTTATTTTTTGTTTTGGGGGGGGTAAGATTTTTTGTTTTTTTGTTTTGTTTTGTTTTTGTTGGGGTTTTTTGTTTGTTTGTTTGAGACAGGATCTTGCTATGCAGTTCTGGCTGGCCTTGAACTCACTATGTAGCCCAGGCCGGTATAGAACTTGCGTCAATTCTCCTGCCTCAGCCTACTGAGTGCTATGATTTTAGGCATGTACCACAACACTTGGAAGGATGACACTTTCTATAAAATTTTAATTTAGTTTAATTTTTTAAATTGGGGGTAAATTTACAGTAAAATGGCTAAGTCTTAAGTATAGAGCTTGATAATTTTTATCTATCTATCTATCTATCTATCTATCTATCTATCTGTCATATTGGTATACCTGAGTAATTAAAGCAGATCAAGACACAGAATCTTTCCAAGAGTGGGAATGTAGCTTAGCAGTGGAGCATGTGCTCAGCATGTGTAAGGCTCTGGGTTCAATTCCAGATCTGAAAAATAAAACCAGATAAAACTGAGATATACAACATTTCCAGTACCCTGGAAAGTGCCATCATGTGTCAGTACTCAGAGTAAGTTATTCTGACTTCCATCCCATAGATCACTTTTGTTTTAAATGTCATATTAATGAAATTAGAAGTAACAATAAAAAATAATAAAAGTATTTTTCATATCTGACTTTTACTTATTGTCATGGATGTGAAATTCATTCATATTATTGTGTGTATTGACATATTGTTCTTGTTTATTGTTTTACAGTATCCCAATTTGATTTGTTGTTTTTTTTTTGACACAGGGTCTCAGTATATAGTTCAGACTAGACTTGAACTATGTAGCCCAGGCTGGCCTCAAACTCATGGCAGTCCTCCTGCCTCAGCCTCCCAAGAGCTGGGATTACAGAGGTTGGCCAACACACTTGGCTTAGTATCCCATTTTATAAATGTAGCAACATTTACCTATTTCACTGTTGATGGAAATAGGCATTGCTTTAGTTTTGAAGTATTAATAAATCTGCTATGATGTGAAGAGACAACCCACAATGTGGGAAAAAATCTTCACCTGCTTTTCCTCAGACAAAGGTCTACTATCTAGAATCTATAAAGAACTTAAAAAGATCAGACCTCCCAAATTTAAAGACCCAATCCGAAAATGGACATCTGAAATGAACAGACATTTCTCAGACAAAGAAGTAGAAATAGCAAATAAATACATGAAAAAATGTTCAACATCACTGGTCATTCGAGAGATGCAAACGAAAACAACTCTGAGATTCCACTTCACTCCAGAAAGAATGGCTGCTATCATGAAATCAACCAATATCAAATGCTGGTGGGGCTGTGGGGAAAGAGGAACCCTGCTCCACTGCTGGTGGGAGTGTAGACTGGTGCAAGCACTGTGGAAATCAGCATGGAGATAGCTCAAAGAACTAGGGCTGGAAGTCCCATTTGACCCAGCTATTCCCCTGCTGGGGATCTTCCCCAAAGAATTAAAAGAATCATACCACAGTGATATATTTGTGCCCATGTTCATAGCAGCACAGTTTGGGATAGCTAAAATTTGGAAACAGCCCAAATGCCCATCACCTGGAGACTGGATAAAGAAAATGTGGTTTTTAAAATAAAATGGAGTACTACTCAGCCATAAAAAATGAGAAATTAGAGACATTTATACCTAAGTGGATGCACATTGAGGTGATACTCTTAAGTGAAATAAATAGGACACACATGTATAAATACCGAATAGTTTCTCTTGTGTGAGAAACTGAAAGTGTAAATAAGGACTAAAATGTATAATAGGTAATGTGAAATAGGAAGAAAAGGGGCAAAGAGGAAGGAAGTGGCAGGGGTAGGGGAAAGGATAGAAGGGAATGGGATTAATATGAGAAAATGGAAAAATAGGAACAAAATCTTTGTAAATAGGGAGGACTGGAGGGGTTGAAGGGAGGCCTGGGCAAGGGTGAAAAATAAGAACAAAGAGATTATGTAAAGGTGCAAATTTCCAATGATAAATGTCATTATATTGTATACCTAAAATGTACCAATGATTAGAATGAATAATCGATAATGCAAAATAGGAAGAAAAGGTCCAAAGCGGTAGGGGTAGTGGGAGGGTCAGGGGAAAGGAAAGAAGGGAAAGGAAAAATGCTGAGAAATGGAAAAAATGGAAATAAAGTCTTTGTAAATAGGGAAGGGTGGAGGGGTTGAAGGGAGGGCTAGGAATGGGGAAAAAATAAGAACCAAGATGCATTATGTAAAGGTACAATTCCCAATGAAAAATGTAATTGTGTTGTAAATAAAAGAATTTAACAACAAAAAAAATCTGCTATGGCTGGAAGTATAGCTCAGTGGTAGAGCATGTGCTTAGTACAAAGCCCTGGGTTTAATCCCTAGCATCAAAAGATTAAAAAAAATAAATACAACTACCATAAAAATTCTTTTGTTGTCTTTCGGTGGATGTACATACATGTGCTTATTTCTGTTGAGTGGGATTTTCAGGTCATAGGGTTTAGGTATATTTAGTTCTACTTGGCCCTTCTAAACATTTCCTCAAAGTTGTTATACTTAGAGTTCCAACTGTTAGAATTCCAGTTAAGGTAAGTTGAATTTAGATTTCCAGTCGTCCAAATCTTCATCAAATGTTTTATTGCTGGTTCTTTTAATTTGACCCATTCTAGTGAGTGTGAGGTGGTATCTTGCTGTGCTTTTATTTGCATTGCTCTGATGATGAATGATGCTTTCCATATTTACTGGCCATTTGAGTCGCCTCTGTTTTGAAGAACTTTTCCAGTCTTTGGATCGTTTCTAGTGTGTCTTGTGGCTTTTCAGTGAGCATTATACTCTGTGTCCCTTCAGAATGGTCCATCCACATATTTCTTTCCTAGATTTTTTTTTTTTTGGTCACCAATTTTACAACTATGTTTCTCTCAAATTCTGACCATCCAGTCCCAACTCATTAGTGATTCTTCATCAGTCAATGTAGACTTGCGTTGGAGGCGGATTTCCTCTGACTGCCTAGAAAAGGGGATGGTGAGGGCTAAAGAAAAAAAGACAATAGAGACTTGCTTAATTTCAAAGTATATGGGGGTCAAGGAGTTCAGTGCCTCAGAGTGGCCAAAGACAAGGAGTCTCTGAGCTAGCCACCATTTATTGGGTACACACAATAATTGGAGGGAGCATCAGGTGACAGAGCAGGCGGCTGCTGATCCTCCAAGGATGCAAATCTTATGCTGATGAGGGGAGCTGATGTTATCTTGGCTCTGGGTGCCACAGCATCACAGACCACTGAGACCTCAGCTTTGACTGGAGGCAAAACAGAGTTATGTTTCCACATGCCATAGCTGGCTCTTGGGCAGGGCAACATTGGGCCTTAGACAGCTATAGTCATACTTTAATATGAAATGATTTTCCCCATAATTTATGTAGAAATGCTCCCGACAGACTTGTACATCAGGCTACCTCTAGAAAATCCCGTGCCACCAAGTGCCCTGCTCCGGGTCTGTCTAAGGGGGCTAGTTCCTTCCTCCACTGTCTCAGGACCCACCTCACCCCACCCCACCCCCTAGTAGGGCTGCAGGGCCACAGCCGTGTGGGTTCGGGCAGTGCCAACAATTATGCAGTCATCTGCACAGCAGACCCAGAGTTTCTCTTTCTCAGCTTGTCATCAGCGTGTCCTCCGCTGAGGCAGGAGGTAGCTAGAGACTGCTTGGAGCCTGCTTTCTGGCGGGGGTAGATCCACCTTCTGAGTTCAGCTTTAATTCAGGCCCAGGTTATCCCGATCTGATGGACCATTATGGCAGCCAGCGCGGGCAGGTGTGCACGGTGCGTGGAGGCCGCACTGGCCATGCTCAAGGTAAGCACCATCAAGCGGCACATCCTGCAGGTGCCCCTCTCCGTGGACTGCACGCCAAGGAGCGCTGGACCATCCCAGAGGCCGAAGGAGCGGCGGCGCTGCGCTGCTGTGGCCGTGACAGCTGCAGGGACCTCAGGCCGGTACCCTCTCTGGTGAGTATTGTGCACTGAGGATTAAATATAGACGTGGCTTCTCACTCCTGCGTCATACCTGCACCCCGAACTCCAAAATACGTGCAGCTCTCTGTTTTTGTTTGTTTGTTTTTGGTACTGGGGATCGAACTTGGGACCTTGCACTTGCGAGGCAGGCACCAGAACCACTGAGCCAAATCCCCAGCCCACTCTGATATTTTTCTAAGCACTCTTGAATAAGGAAACTAATCATGAGGCTTGGTCCTGCTACAGGGTTCTGATTTCCAGTCTGTTGTCTATCACTAAGACTCACACAGTTCTGAGGAGTTTCTTTTATTCTTGTTTCTATCACAGCTATACTAAACTTTCCCTCAAGCTTTCTACTTCAAGTCTATTACCCCTTCTGTAGTTAACCTGGCCTTGTGTAATAAAAGCAAATTTTAAAAACCCAATAAACAGGGCTGGGGATTTAGCTCAGAGGTTCCACCTCCTGCCCGAGTTTGATCCCTGGTAACAAAACAAAACAAAAAACCCCAATAAACAAAATCAGACTATTCAGAAGTGAATGTTATCATTTTCCTGCCCAGGCCCCTCTCTTTTAAAAAAGTTATGCATTAGTACTCACACTTCTCTCCCTAGCAATTAATTCTCAAATCAAAAATTACGTATCTGAATGCATCAGCAACTTTAGTAATACCTCAGTGCTCCCAGTGAATGAAATCTTATTGCAAACTGCATCACTGGTTCTTAGTAATACAGAATCAACATTTCTCAAAATGAAGCAGCCATTTCTGCCAAATATCACCATTTATCATAACTGGCGTATTTTCTTGAATTAGAATTGTAGACAAGTGGCCCAAGAAACAGCTCAGTATAGTTCTTGAGTGTATTTTGTGTCACCAGCACAATGATTTAAAATTTTTGGAATGTGCTGAGCACAGTGGCTTATGCTTGTAGGTCCAGCTACTTGGGAGGCTGAGGCAGGAGTATGACTTAAGCCCAAGAGTTCAAGGCCAGCCTGGGCAATGTAGGAAGACCTTGTCTCAACAACAACAATGCAGCAGCAACAACAACAAATTTTAAAATGTGAATGACTTCAGGTAACTGATTCATAGTCCAGTTTGTCCACTTCCCATGCCCTTGTGCTCCCAATTCATACACATTCCTATCTGCTAACTCTTCACCATGGGGGTTTGAAGACTCCTGCTTCCAATAGATTTCAATTTGCCTTGGACTTTCAAAGGTCTTCACTTTTCTGTGCTTTTTCTCCTTTTAAAAGAGGAGATACCCTTCCTCTTGTCCCAGGCTAATTCTTTTTCCTTTTGCCAGAGAGATCCCATCTCCAGCTCTCTTGTCACAAATCTACTCTGTCATTTTTGTTTCCCAAATGCACAGATCTTAATTCTTCCCCCAACCCTAAAGAGACTTCCCTTGCCTTAGATTCTGCTTTAACCCCCTCTTAGTTCCTCACTTCCTATGGTAGACAGGCATCTTAGTTTTTTCTGTCACAGCTCATATCACTGGAATCTGAAATCTTCTAAACACTTTCCATATTTTAATTTTAATTCAATTAACCACAATAAATCATATCCTTACTTAAAACTTTATCTCACCCCTTTTCTGATTAAAAAATACAGAAGTTGGATGTGTTCTCTAGTTTTCATTGATGTTTGAGCTAATTATCAAAGGATAAAAATGCTTGCTCTCAGTTTTTCTCTAGGGTTCTCATCTTCAGAGCACTTGGAGAGGCCCAATAGTATCTTGTTTTGAAGAAGAGTGGAGCCCAGTGATTTATTATTCCCTAACAATAAGTGGCACCAAAACATAGTAGTGAGTTGGGTTTCAGAGTTTGGAATCCCAGCTCCTACTTACTGGCTATGTGATGTAGCACAATGTGCTTATCTCTCTGAAGTTTACTTGTACCATCTGTGAGATGAAGACAAGAAATTCTAAGTTGCATGATGGATTTGAGGAGCAAATGAAATAATCATTGTAAAGCCCTTAGTGTAGTCTTTGGTATATAGCACTCATTGTTAGTAGCAGCTGCTAACATCGAAGCCATTGCTGATATTGTTTGTGCTGCTATTATAATTATTGTTACTACTAATAATGGTAGTGTCTGACTCTCCGTACACACACATATATTCTTTTATAGTTTTCTGTTAGGGCTTTTCTGCTTATTTGCACAGTGAAACTCATATTCTCTGAGATTTTGTTTGTGACCACTTTTCCTGTCCTGTACGCATTCTTTCTAATGGATTTCATCTTTCTGCAGAACATTGACTGCCACTTACATGCAGCCATTTCTGTCAAGATTTGGACTCATAATCCAAATCTATTAGACATAGCCCCTTAGCTGTCCAGCAGCTGCCATCCACTCACTATGTTCTAAATAGAATCTATCTACCTCTGCTATTCTTCTTGTGCCCACATAGTGGTCACAGTATCAGGGACATCAGATGCACAATGGGAGTAACTTTAGAATTCTTTTTTATTCATTGAGTCATTCATCAATCAGGAGCTCAGATACATTGTACTAGGGAATATCACTGTGATGAGATGTCAGTCCTACGTTCTCACAGAATTTGTAGCCTGAAAGCTCCACTTGTCATCAGGTCCTTTAAATTTGATTCCTTAGCCATTCCCAGGATCTACTTGTTATTCTCTGTTCTCTTAGCCCTTCCTTAGTCCAGTTATCATCTGACTATTCTGTATTATTTCTGTCCTTTCATTAATTTCTTTACTACAAGAATGATCTTTTTTCCATGCAAACTAGAGAATATCCCTTTCTTCTTAAAAATCTTTCAATGACTCTTATTTGCTTAAAGTCCTCCAGGATAGAGTTTAAACTCTATGATTTGATGGGAGCCTATATATCCCACCTTGCCTGAATGTATTGTTTTCTTTCTCAACTCTCTGTGCTCTTGTCCTTTTTCTTTAAAATATATTTGGTGACTTCATACTTCAAAAGACAGGTGAAGCCTCATATTCCCCAAAATTCTTAGCACAGCTCTGATGCAACACTTAGACATATGGGAGCTTCTCTTGGCTGTATTCTCCACTCTTAAGCAGAAGAAGCCTAAGTTTATGAGGTAATATTTAACTATATTCATCTTTGTTTTCTAAAATAGTACCAGGAATAAAATAGAAATTAAGTTTTATTGTTTTGTAATGCTAAGGATCAAAGTGGGGAGGCTGTTTTTTGAATAAGTGAATGATATGTGAGCCTGTGTAGTGGATGTGAGTGTCAGCTTACCCCATCTGGAATGAAACACTTTCTTTTACTCATTTAACAGATTTATTGAGCAGTTATTTGATTCCTGTCTACTTTGTCCCAGGCATCAATCCAGTACAGTAATAAACACAAAGTCACTGCTTTCATGGAGCTTACGTTTTTGTGGTAGTGACAGATCATATACTAGAACATAAACAGACAAGGAAATGATCAGATAGTAACAAGTACTTTTCAGAGACTCCTGGTGTAGGATGTTTTGATAGAGAAAGATAGAAACTAGGAAAAAGCATCAGGAAAGACCTCTCTGAGATGTGACGTGTAAGCTTGGAGTTGAGGGATATGAAGGAGCCGACTATGCAGCGATCGGTGCCTAAGCATGTCAGACAGGCAGGAAGCCTGGAGCCAAAACTCCAAAGCAAAAATGAATTTAGAGCCAGGCGTGGTGGCACACGCCTGTAATCCCAGCACTCAGAAAGCTGAGATAGAAGGATTGTCATCAGTTCGAGGCTGAGCCACATAGTGAGTTCAAGGCAGCCTGAACTACATAGTGAGATCCTGTCTAAAAACAAACAAACAAACAAACAAACAAACAAAAAAACCCAAAAAGTAAAAACGTGGCCTGTTCTCCAGGAACAGGAACAGAAAGAGCACCAAAGTTATGGCGTTGGTGGAAGGAGAATTAGATGAGATGGGGAGAATAGGTAACGGCTGCTGCTATGAAGCTGTGTAAGTCTGCTCAGGATATGGAATTGACTCCCCATGTAATGGAAAGCTAGTAAAGGTATTTAAGTAGTGGCTGACATGATTTAACCTACATTTTAAAAAGGCCCTTTGGGCATCTATTTTGAGAAAACTTTTTACGAGCTAAGAGAAGAACCAGTGAGTCACAGAAGGAGGCCACCAGAGCTGTCCAGGGAGAATTGATAGAATGGTGGCTTGGACAGTAGTAATAGCAAAAGACAAGGGGAAGAAGTGTACTGAATTGGGACTATTTTGATATTTTGGAGCACCTCTCTCTCTCTCTCTCTCTCTCTCTCTCTCTCTCTCTCTCTCTCTCTCTCTCCCTCTCCCTCTCTCCCCTGGTGTTTTGAGACAAGCTGGCCTTGAACTCATGATCCTCTTGCCTCAACCTGAAAAGTGCTGGGATTACAGGCATATACCACTGCACCCCGGTGGAGGTTTACTTTTAAACTGGAAGAACAGAATGAAGGAATAAGAGCTTTAAAAGAGTAGTTTGATGGGTCTAAATTTTTTACTCACTTTTGTTACTAGGAATTAATTGTTAGGTGGCAAAAAGAAAAGAGTGTGAAAGGAAACTCAATGACCTTGCTTATGGCTGTTGAACCAAATGTGAAGGGGGAGAAGCATGCTGTTTTGGTATGGAGGCTGTCCATGGGAATACTGGGTATTTCTCTGAGAGGGGAAGTACCCTAGCTAATTAATATGCCCAGGGAATAGACACCAAAATAGACTGGCAAGAGATGCATAACATCTACCCAAGCCAGCAATTTCAGAAGTGAAGATGCCAATATAAGAATTGGAATTTTTCTTTCAGGTGCATTAATGACTCCTGGATTTTTTTTTGTATAAGTACCGCATGCTAACCAATTGCGCCACTGGAGCATGCTCCTGGATTTTTTTCTTTCAGGTGCATTGATGTGAGATGTGGAGAGATCATTTGGCATGATTTACTAAAATCTGAAAATATCTAAGAGAAGATCATCTAGCTGCCTACTGATGCATCTGTACTCACCAAACAGGGAAGTGTGGCTGCCTTAAGGACAAAGACCATTAGCTATCTTTGAATTCCCACTCACAGTTTAGCCTAGTGCTTGACATGCACTAAACCCTAGGCAAATATGTATATACAGCCTAGTTTTGAGGGTACATTGTAAATTAGTTGCAGAAGAGGTCCATGGAAGATGCTTCTCCTAATGTTCATTCCCTGTAGTGCTGAGGACCCCTGAGTCTCATGTTGCCATCACAGTATTTTCTGTAAGGACTGTCCCCATGTGACAAAGGGTGCAACACTGTAAAGAATTATGTAGAGAAAGAATTTCCTCTTTCTACACACTTTCATTGTTTCACAGTCGTCAAAGATAATGAAAATTGGGTTGCAGTGAGTCATGGCCCTCTGGATTGCACACACTCTCTCACTTCTGTCCAGAACTGATGCAATTCCTTTAGAGATTTCTTGGAAAACAGTGACTTTTTTTGTCTCTCAGAAATATTACTTGGGATTATAGCCAGAAAAGTATAGGTTGGCTATAGTCCGATTTAGCATGTGTTGAACTACTTTTTCTTTATTATTTTCTTCCACAGTTCTCTTTGATGATGTTTTTGTCATACTACTGTAGTCAGTGGAAAGCAATCCAAAAGTTAGTACATAAAAGATTTTCTACATTTTTCCCAAATACTGGCTCTAATTGTAATGAAATATGAGAAAGTGTAATTTTTCTAGACTTTCATGTCTGTACCATGGCAGGGAAATTCCCATGTAAATAAGTTTTCTTCTTTCTTCCAGAAAGAAGTTTATTACAAAGAGACTTATTAGGTGCCTCTGGGAGTTGATGAAAGTCCTATCTCTTTGACTCATGTGCATAACTCAGTTGGAGTTGATTCTGCAGTTGTGGTGGCGATGATCTCACTATTTTATTTTATTTTATCTTAATTTTTTGGTACTGGGGATCCAACTCGGGACCTTGCACTTGCAAGGCAGGCAGCAGAACCACTGAGCTAAATCCCTAGCCCGATCTCACTGTTTTATACCTCATGTCTACACTTTCATTTATATACTGAGGTTGTTCCCCTAATGAAGAAGTCCTAAGACATTGTCATATGTCTTTTTCCCCTCTCTGTAAGACACACATCATAGTCTTCATACTTTGGCATGTGGTACTGAGTTAGTTGAACCCAAGATGGTCTGACTCCAGGTTGTTACTGGCACTTGTTTGACGTTCACAAGTACATTTGGAAATGACCATGCTTAGCTGAGACCTTCAGTCAGCAGTATGGTGTTCTAGCAGGGGACTTGATGGCCACAGTCAGGATGTGGATTCTGCTGCTCTTTTGCGTCCCAGGTAGAGACACAGCAATAGAAACTTAGGTAAGATACTATAAGGTGTTAACAAAAAGATAAGCTCTCTTAAAATGTCTCCCTCACTAGACTACCATGGTAGCATTAAAGTGAACATTTTGGTATGCAGTGCTGATATTCAAATCCAGGGTCTTGCACATGCTAGGCAAGTCCTCTACCACTGACCTACATCCCCAGCCCTCTTTTACTTTTTTATTTTGAGACAGCTTCTCACTTAGTTTTCCAGCTTGTCCTCAAACTTGTGGTCTTTCTGCTTCAGCCCCCTGAGTGTGAGGACTCCATGTGTGTGCCACCACGTCTGGCTAACTAGTCTTTCAAAGCATGATTGTGTTCTAAGGCAGTCAGAAAACAGAAAACTTTTCACTAAAAACAAAACAAACAAACAAAAAACCCAGTGACTATTCATTTGGGCCTACAGATGCTCAATAGGTCACAAACAGCAGAACAAAGCATGACCTTCATACCCCAGCTCCAGTGCTGGGGGTGGGACCAAAAGCCTTGCACACGTGGGGCAAGTGGTTTCCACTGTGCTGTGCCCCAGCCCCTTGTAACTGTCTCCTTCATTCCATTAAAACTTTGGGTCCCATCGTTGCACAGCTGTACATATAGGCATGTTAATCATTTAGGTATTGTCTGTCTAAAAGCTGTCGCTACAGGGTTGATCAGCCCTAAGTTTGTATAACCTAGCTCATCCCCTTCAAGATTGAGGACACTGTGCTCACTTTGGCAGCACATATGCTAAAATTGGAGAACTGAGGATGGACACCAAGGTAAGAGCCTTACAGGGACATTCAAGAATTGACAACGTCTCCAGTCATTGCTTTAAAGCTACAGTCACCTTGGATGCCAGCAGAACCTCCACAAAACGGCCTGCTCCTATTAGAAACAGTCTTCTCAGGGAAACAGGATTAACTGATAAGGAAGTCTCCAGAGCTATCTTTCAGAACCAGATAATAATTAACCAGTCTTTAGTCCACGCCAGCAAAACAAACAAACAAACAAACAAACAAACAAACAAATACTGGTCTCATTCCTCTGTTTGGGCCAGCCTGATTCTCCTCACAAAAGCTGTGCCTGATTCAGCTCTTCAAGCTGAAGTCCCTTCCCTGTTTTCTCATACTTTCTAACTATGCCTAATAAACCAACCTATGCCTCTCACTTTCAACACTGTATACAGAGCATGCAAGGTATGTTTGTTGAAAGTTCACTTGCATGGCTGTATGACTAAAATAACACCTAAGAAGAAGAGGAAGAATATTGCAGGAAAGGAAAATTGTGAGAGGAGAAAAGGCCACATTTGTTCTGGAGGAATTGAGCAGCTGATTCATTCAGTTGGATGTGGAGCAGGGGAGTGACAAATGATAAAATTAGACAAGCTGTAGCCTGCCTGTCATGGTAACAATTTGGCATTGGGAGCATGGGGAGGGAGAGCAGGGGTGTGTAGGGTGAAAGGAAAAGGAATCATTAGCAGGGTAGATTCCAGCTGTAAATGAGCCATTATGAAAAACCCCGTTGGAATGAAGCAACCAGCTACGAATTTTCATGCAAGAGAATATGGGGAAAAAGACATTGGCTATGACACAAGCAGCAAAACTGGACAGCATATTTAAAATTGATTTTTAAAGACTGTAGGTCATCTGTTCACATTTTTCTCAGGAGGGCAGAAAAAGTGGACACAGAAGGACTCTTTGAAGAACAGGGAAAATCACATTGCTCTTTGGGGTAACTTTAGCATAGTTGGATGAATATAAGATTGTCTTTCTTACTTGTAGCTCATAAAATAATATGACTAAATTGAAATGGAGAAAGTACCACCTTAGATTTATTATTTGACTTACTTGCTTTTCTTTATTGTATTCAAATATAGACCAGTAACCAACCAAATCTTGACAGCCCAGAATCTTTCCTTAGCACACATAATTCCAGGGGACACCAGGAGGCATTGTGCAGTTTGCACCCCCTGTCATTATATACAATTGTCTTGGTGAAGTGGCTCAGGTCCTAAATTTTATTAAGTTATCTAGTTATTTTCTCCTAATAATCACCCCTCTCAATTTTTCTAATTATAGCTTAAAATCAGAAAGAAATATTAATATTAACAATATTTAATTTTGCACTTGCAATTAAAAAAGTATTTTTGGGTACAATAGTTCATTTATTTCTCACAAAACACCCTAAATGAATGATCACTAGCCTGTCGTGCTACTGGGAGGTGGTGAAACATTTAAGAGGTGAGGAGTCATCATGGGAGGAAGTGAGGTCATTGGGCTCTGCCTTTGAAGAGGGTATTGAGGTCCCAGGCCCTTCCTGTGTCTATCTTTGCTTCCTGCTACCATGTGGTAAACAGGCTTTCTTCACCATGTGCTCTGGCCATGATGTCCTGGGCTGCCACAGACCCAAAGGAATAGGGCCAAGTGATTGTCGACTGAAACCTCTTCAACTGTGAGCCATGATAATCTTTTCCTCACCTAAGTTGATTGCCTCAGGTATTTTTTTCACAGCTGTGGAAAGTGGAATAACATTTTTATTTGAGGAAAATGAGAAACTGACCCACAAAAGCTAAAAGGATATATAAGTAGTAATCTTTTTTTGGGCATCCATTTTATGCTAAATCTGTCACATATACCTCACTTCACAGAGCTGGTAAGTATCAAAGCAAAGATCCACCGTGGTTCTCCTGGTGATTTTAAAGTAGTACGATTTACGTCACAAATCAGCCTACTGGCTGTATTCATCCACTTGAGAAAACTTTGAGTACTGCCACAAAAATTAGAGTTCATCCTCAAAAGATTGAAAAACAGCTGACGTTACTCTCCTAAGACAATACTATTTCCGTTCCAAATCATAAAGTCACCCAGCACAAAGATCTGAAGGGCACTTTTTTGGTTTTATTTTTATTGGGGATGAAGCTTATTTTTATTTATAATTTCTCTGGAGGAGTTTAAGCCCTGAGAGTTATAAATTAACACTGTTTTTATATATCAGACATCGCCAAACTGCCCCGGATATTTTGTTATTAAAATGAGTCCTGTGGATGAGATCATTTTATTTAGTTACATTGCACATGAGGGGAATCTATTTAGAATAAATGGAAATGAATAATTAATGAAAGAGAAAAGAATATTATTCTTATTTCCAGATACACTGTTTCTTTTTTCCTGGCTTCTCCTCACTTCCTTTATCTGCTGTCATTTTGAACCATTCACTCTCACAGATTACTTCTTCCTTTTCCATTTGAGTTCCTATAATGGTAGCCCAGTCACAGGCAAGGAGTCAGGGGTCTCTGAAGGAGACGGCATGGGAAACCAGAACATGTTGGTCCTTCCTCGGGAGAAAGGCAGTATGGAGTCATAGAAAAACTCCACTTTTCATTAATGGATCAGCCATGCTGGAAATCAGGAAAAAGGCCCCTCCAGCATAGCAGAGCCAGGTATAATATCAAACAGACTCCACCCCCACTCCGTGGATTGACAATTTCTGATTTTTTGCATTAGTTAACTTGTTAGTACAGTGTTGCTGCTCAAAGTATAGTCTAAAACCCAACACCAACTGGGAACCTTAAGATCTCAGAATCCACCAAAAGCCTGCAGAATTGGAACACGTATTTTAATAAGTGGTTTAGCTGATTTTTATGAACAATATAGGATGTCTTCTTGTCCAGAAATACATTTATCCCTTTCTTGAAACTATGGCACACATTCAAGGGACATCAACAAAGATCACGTACTATACTTAATGTACATGGTAATTGTTTTCCGTCATACAATTAGGCTTGCTAAGACTGAGAAAACATATTTAATTTAAAGAAAAAAGTTGAACTATTTTACCTATGTTTTTAACATTCTGTATAGATCAGTAATTTACTCCAACATCAACCAGAAACTTGTCTCTTGACAATTTCTAGAATGCTTTGTATAGCTTGTTAGGCAAAAATAAACTATAAATTCTCAAATTAAGAACAAAACAAAACAAAACCAAACAAAGGTAGTCCAGGAAAATAATTTCTTCTAATACTTCTCTAGCTGTTTTCACTATTTGTATGCAGACTTTCTTAAAAACTGAGCTCTCTAAGAGGCTGCAATGATCACTTGGATGCTTTGCATGAGTCTTTCTCATTTGGGATTTTGTTGATCAAACAATAACTTCATATTTCTATTTTTCAACATTTCAAAGTTACATTCTTTTTTGAGTCTCAGAGACTCTTAAGATCCTTTGAACATTTTTTTCTTGTGATTTTAAGTTTAAACCAAATTTTTGGGTTTATGCTACCATTAATTCATCCAATGAAAGTTCTGTCACATGCAGCTTTTAGTTTACAATTAAAATACAATAGGAAAACTTCTTGGATTTTCTCAAAATAATTTAATGTATTATTGAGGCTTATTGCTTGATATTTTACAGGTTTGGATATTGAGCATCAGTATTTATTTGTAAGTCTGAAGTTCATGGGAAAAACACTTAAATGTTCCTCTTAAAATCATCAAAAACAGTACTTCCTTCTCTATATACTTTAACATGACAGAATTTTCTGAATGATCAATTATATTTATATGATAAATCAGTAATCCAGGGAGGATTCAATAAGATAAAATCTGTTATTCTTCAGTGTATGTGCTGCCAAAGTGAGCACTAAAATCTTTTATTCTTTAATTCCTATTATTATTATTTTTTCTTTTTCTTTTTTTGGTACTGGAGATTGAACTCAGGACCTTGTGCTTGCAAGGCAGGCAGAGGCACCACTGAACTATATTCCTGGCCCTTTAATTTCTATTATTATTTTGCTTGACTTTATTTTTGTTTTTAAATATTTGATCTGTCTCACAATAGTTTATTCACATATACAGGCTTATTCACACATGTGAATATGAAAACCTATACAAAGGGCTAGAGCATTTGACTTCTATTCAGGTACTTAACCATTAGCTAGAAATAATATTTATACAACACACACTAGGTATAGTCACTGTACTAGAAACTACAGATGCTCTAAAAGAAAAATTTTTTAAAAAGGTCTTTGGCTGGAAGTGATAGTGCATGATGTTATCCTAGGTACTCAGAAGGCTGAGGCAGAAGCCAGTGTAGACAGCTTTAAAAAATTCTGTTAAGAAAAAGTATTTAGGGCTGGGGATTTAGCTCAGTGGTTCCGCCGCCTGCCCCACAAGTGCAAGGACCCGAGTTTGATCCTTGGTACAAAAAAAAAAAAGTATTTGGCTTGACAGTACTTCTCTAGATAAGGAATATAAAAAAGAAAAAAACGTGCTAGAAAGATTGATAAAAAAGTCACCATAATATAAGATGATAACATATAATTTACTGAAATTAAATTACTGGAGGTTTACTATGGCAGAGTATGTGCTTGATGTTGAGCTCTGTTTTATTTATGATAGCTTCATTTAACAGATAAGAAAATTTAGAATGGACAACATCAGTAATTTAAAATTGGTATTTAAATCTATATCTGATGTCTTAGTCAATTTCTCATTGCATTTTCTCAAAAAACAAACAAAACAAAACAAAGCAACAACAACTAAAACCAGAAACTGACACCCATAACTTAAAGGAGGAAATGTTTATTTTGGCTCATATTTTCATTTCATAGTTGGCTGGATCCAAGGCAGAAATGGCATGGTGGAAGAGTCCAGTAGAAGAAAGCTGATCACACCATAGTAGTCAGGAAGCAGAGAGAGAAGGGAGAAACAGAGAGGTAAATGTATTCCTCTAGGTCCTGCCCCAGTAACCTGCCTGTTCCAACCAGGCACATCTCTTAATAGCACATTCAGGTGTGGATTCATCCCCTAATGAGTATAGTGCCATAATGATCCAATCACCTTCCAAACACATAGCTCTAAACCATTCTAGCTCTAAACCATAACATTCTGTTCTTGGTTCCCAGAAGGCTCATGTCCACCTCATTCTGCAAAATGCATAAATCCATCTCTAAGAGTCACCAAAGTTTTAACAATTTTAGCAGTGCTGAAAAATTCAAGTCCAAAGTCTCCTCTGAGATGCAAGGCAAACTCTAATCTGTGAGGCCTTATAAAAATCACAAAGAAATTTAACCCCAATATCAAATGGCATAGGGTAAACATTCCCATTCCAAAAGAGAGAAATGGGATAGAAAGAAATGGGACCAAAGCAAGACCGAAAACCAGTAAAACAAGCATTAAGTCCTGTAGTTCCATGTCCTGCACCCATGGCAAGTTGCGGCAAGATTTGAGTTCCAAATAGCGTGGATGGTCCTGCCCCTATGCCATTGCTGGTTGCAGCCTTCACAGCCTCTCTTTTGGGGTGGTTCTGCTCAGTGATTGTGACTATCCTCAGAAGACCTTCCATATTTCTGGCTTTTCCAACTTACTATGCTCTCCACTCTGCGTTCTGCTTTACTCACACGTGCACTGCCCTCTGAGAGCCACACTTCCTGGCCTTCCAGGGTTTTTCCTGAAATTAGGGTGAAAGCCTCCCTGACCCCACAATTCTTGCATTCGATCTTCCTATTAAACCAGCACCAGGTAGATAACGCCACGTTCTGCCACCAGCTTGAGCAGGAGCTGGGTTTCCTTGGATAATGACTGCAAAGGCCTCCCCCAGTTTAGATGGCTGAGGTCTGGGAACCAAATTCCAGGGAACTAATCCCTATGCAGCCCTTATTGAGCAGGTACTTTAGAGTTCTCTTCTCAAAGCAAGGACTTTCAAAGAAATTTACCTTTACCCTTTCACATCCTTGAGCCAGTGATGTCTTGCTGATACCTGACATGCTCATAAGGGATCTTTTCTATTCCCCTGATGCGAAGTACCTGGAGGGTTTTTTTTGTTTTTCTTTTTTGAGATAGGGTCTTGCTTTGTAGTTCAGGCTGGGTCTGAACTATGCAGCCCAGGCTAGTCTCAAACTCACAGTGATCCTCCTGTCTCTGCTTCCCAAGTGCTGGGATTACAGGAATGGGGCACCACTCCTGGTGCTTTTTTTTTCTGGTACCCGGGATCAAATTCAGGACTTTATGCTTGCAAGGCAGGTGCAGTGCCACTGAGCTGAGTCCCTGGCCCCTTCTGGCACTTTTTAATGCTAATCTTTTTGGCAATTTTGCTCCCCAAGGCCCTGACTTTGTAGGTACTTCCTTTCTGATGAAACTGTACATTTTAACATCTTTTGGCTCTAATATTTGCTCCAGATTTTTACCGTAGATATGACCAGAAGAAGCCAGCAGTACCTATGCCACACCCTCAATATTGAACTGCCTTGAAATTTCCTCTACTAGATTAATTAGTCTAATGCCCTTAGTCTCAGTCTTCTGTAGTCTCAGTTTATGTAGACACATTTTCTGCCAGAGCATAGCATACATGGTCTGCAGCCCAACTGTCAATGGAGTCCTTGTTCCCAATGAAACTTCCTCAGCCTGGCCTTTACCATCTGCATTTCTAGCAGGATTCTAGTCTTCTGAGCTCCAACTAGAATCTCCCATCAAGCTTGACTTGTATCATTCTAGAGGTTCTCTAGCTGGCATCACCAAATCTTTCCAAACTCTTCTCATGAACAATTTCCAAAGGCTTTGGAACCACATGGTCAGGTATAGTTATGGCAATGACTCTGCTTTTCTGTTTCCAAAATCTGTCTTAGTCACTTTCCTCATTGGAAAAGTGGACAAAATATCCAACATGTACAATTTAAATTATGTGAGGTTCATTTGGTTCACATTTTCAGTCCATAGTTGGCTGGCTGCAAGGCAGAAATGGCATGATGGAAGGGTCTGGTGAAGGAAAGCTGCTCATGTCACAGTGGCCAGGAAACAATATGAGGAGAACAGCCAGGGAGGAAGATATACCTTTCCAGGTCACACCTCCAGTCACTCATCTCTTCTTTCTCTTCTCATCAGGCCACCACTCAACAGCACATTCTGGTATGAATTCAACAGTGGATTAGCCCATCACTATACTGATGAGTATACTGTCTCTGTGTTCCATGCACCAAGAGTTTAGTGGGTATGCACACCATGAGAATGCAACCTGATATCCAATATCTTCCTTTTAGAAAAGGTCTAGTATACCAAACTTCTGCTGTGCTAAGATTTTGAGAATACAGTTGGAAGTTCATCCTTGGGGAAGCAGAACTGTTATGACCAGCACTGTGCAAGATCCTAGGAGATACAAAAAAATTACATAATGTCATTTTTGTTCCCAAAAGGGTTCCTATTGGAACATATGAATAGTAAAAGAGTATTGTGTAGCTAAAAAGCATGGATTTGATGTCAAATGTTATGGTTTAGATCTGGAATGTACCCTCAAATCTCATGTGTTTGGAAGGTGATTGGATCACAGACATTCAACTCATCAGGGGATTTATCCATTGATAAGTTCACTAGCTGAATGCACTGTTAGGAAGTAGGGCCTGGTTGGTGGTGAGTCACAGGGGATGTGACCTAGAAGGGTACATTCCTATTCTTGGCTCTTCCCTTTCCTCTGCTCCTCTCTTTCCCATTTCTCTCTTCCCTATTTCTATGACCTTTCATCATGCTGTTTGTGTCTTCGAACCTGCTGGTCAAGAACTGAACCCACTGAAACTGAGTCAAAATAACCCTTGCCTATTTTAGTTTCAGGTGCTGATTACTGTGTACCAGTGAATGGAATCCCACCTAATATAGACTCCAATCCAAATTCAATGCAGGAATTTTGAGGGTAATATAAACATTAAATCCATTGAACATGTCTCTGGGATATTTCTCCTGACTTTGTTTCAATCCAATTTCTATATCTTTAAGAATCAACTCACTCTTCATGTTTGCTGTGAAGGAAACTTTTCCTGCCCTGGTCAGGTAAAGGTTATTAGACTACTGTCTCCTTTGTCTGTTATTACTCCTTGTTTTCTATCTCTCCATAGTACACATTACACCATTACACTGTATGGAACACTGGTGTGTGTGTGTGTGTGTGTGTGTGTTTTGGAAAGAGTTTATTCCTGCTGTTTGGTGGAGATAAATGTATAGCATACATCTCCTATTTGTGTAGATTTACTTGCGGTGTTCAAGGTGCAGACATAATATTCATGAGTGCAAAGACACTTGGGAAATAACTTTTATGTTAGATGGTATGATTTAGTAACAGATTACTCAAATTATTCCATTAGAAAAATTTCAGGATTTAACAGCTCTTCTTTGGGGGGACAAAGATTTATTGGTCAAAGTAGTTTGTTAATGAAGTTAAACTTTTCTCGTGTGTGCTTTATTTTTTCCTGTAATATTTCTGAGAACTCTCAGTGTGCTGATGTGCATTGTGAATCTTCAAAATTAAATTCAGTACACAGCATTTCCTAATCACATGTGGCCATAGAATTCCTTCTCATCCATGTACCATAGAACACAATTTGGAGGCACTGATTTTGTAGTTGAGAGTAGAATATGATACTAAATTAATATAACTGCTTGCTTTTGGACTGCTTCTTATTTTGTTGGGGTTTTAGGGTGTGCTTGGCAAGCACTCTACCCCTGACTACATCTCCGGCGCTTATTTTGGATTATCTTCTTATACTTCAGTTTCTTTGTCTACAAAATATCTCATATTGTTGTTAGCAAAATTAAATTCCCAGGAGTTCTCACTATATGTTAGCAATTACAACTATTAATAATAATATATACAGGAGCTGACTGGTCATCTTCATGTATCCAGTGCTTTGCAGACTATGGCTTTAAAGCTGGGTTGAATTTAAATTGTTACCATATGGCCCTTGCTGGGGGTTTTTTTGGTAGTGCTGGGGATAAAACCCAGGGCCTGACATGCTAGGCAAGCATGTAATGTACCACTGGGGTACTTCCAACCTGTTGTTCTTTGTTCTTTGAACAGGGTCTGAGTCTATATTAGATCAGCATTGTTCTAGTTGTAATCCTGTCTCTTAATGTCTCCTTATAAAAACTATGAATACAATAAAAGAAGAAATGAGATTGAACTAAACAACCTCTAGAGTTTGTCAAAAGACAAATACTACAGCAAATTTAGTTTAAAGATTTAACTGGCTTATGTGCTTCAAGAATCAGTTTCCGATTTGTTTTTTTTGGGGGGGGGATCAAACTCAGGTCCTTGCTCATTTATCTTTTTTTTTTTTTTTTTTGGCACCTTGAACTCTGGTCCTTGCGCTTGCGCAGCAGGCAGCAAAACTACTCAGCTAAATCCCTGGCCCTCTGATTTGTTGAGAAGAGGATGCTGCTGCTTTTAAAATTTTTAACTAAGCAAGTAATTTTTGCAGTGCTGGGCATTGAACCTACCACCTTACACATGCAAGGCAAATGCTCTAGAACTGAGCTTCATCCCCTGCCTGGGATGTAAGCATTATAGGCAAAGAAGGGCAGAAGAAAGCAGAATCAGGGAACAAAGAGTAGATTTCAAAGTTACTGTCCTTGTAAAGATTAAAGGATTGGAGACTTCCTTACCATGCTGGCTAAAGCTGGCTTGTTTAGGGGTTTGGAAATTATTGCTCTCCTGATTTCTTGAAAGGTCAGATAACTGAATTTCTTCTTGGTGATGTGGAGCTTCAGCAGGAGTAACTGCACTTTGGTCTGGTCTGATGGCGCCTAGTGGAGGAGCTCAGTTCAAACTAATGCCCTCCTGTAAATTTTATCTAAGAAGTTTATTCTCCCTTTAACATTCCAGGGTAAAACAGAGGTAATTTTTTTTTCTGGAGTTTCAACACATGGAGTTTTAATACTTTCTATATGGGGTGATGAACACACACACACACACACACACACACACACACCCCTTATTATTCAACACTGAAAACTTCTTTTGTACTTACAAGTGCCTCTTTAAACTCAACATCTCCCTCTACCCGCCCAGTGCTGGAGATTGGACCCAGCACCTTTGCACTGAGCTTCTTTCCCAGCCCTTCTTTTTTTTTTTTTACATTTGAGATAGGGTTGCTAAGATGTTTAGGTTGTTCTGGGATTTGTGATCCTCCTGCCTCAGCCTCCCATCAACATTTTTCATATAAAGGGATTTTGCTTATGCTAAACTGTAATTTTAGTCCACTGTTGGTTACCATGTACAGCTAACTGTATGGTACCATAAAGTAGAATCTAGCCCTTGAAATCATTTTGATACATCTCCTTCCTCCACCTCTATTTATGAGCAAGTGTCACTGTGAGGTGGCTCTTCATGTAGGATTAGGGAACACTGTAGTTCTTTTTTTTTTTTTGGTACCGGGGATCGAACTCTGGTCCTTGTGCCTGCGCAGCAGGCGGCCAAACCACTGAGCTAAATCCCAGGCCCCTGTAGTTCTTGAAATAAGCTAGATTACTATTTTTTTTAAATGTCAAAGGAAAAGTTCACACCTAGTGAAGTATTTGTTTGCAAACTTCACAAGAACAACAAAAAAATTATAAGAAAACTTCAAAGGTTCATGGGCCATAGAAACCAACCTAACACCACAGCTTTCCTAACTGCGAGGCCCAGGGTTATGTTGAGAAGATAGAACAGTGGGCCTTGAGCTGGATGTAAAAATTTGTAAACTAAAGTTATTAAGTTTAATAAATTACAATGAGAGTTACGATCTGGAGAGCCTTTTGACTTTATTTAGTTTCTATCCATTTTTGTAACAAAACATTCTGTAAAATACACCTAAAAATGTGATTTTAAAAAACATTTCCTGCCAGGCATGGTGGCATAAGCCTGTAATCCCAGGACTCCGGAGGCTGAGGTTCGGGGATCGCTGTGAGTTCAAGGCCAGCCTAGACTACATCGTGAGTTCAAGGTCAGACTGAACTACATAAGGAGATCCTGTCTCAAAAAAAAAAAAAGTCCTTAAATCAGTATTTATAGAGACTTCAGGAGTACGTTTTGGGCTAATGCTAACAACCATGCATTACAAATCGAAAGTGAAATTAGTTTTAACCTTTTGTTTCAGTTAGTGGCTAATCACTGGAAACACAGGTTTGGTGTTTCAAGCAATGGTTAAATTTTAAAGACAAAACGTACATTTGAAGTTTTCATTTTCTTTTTCCTTCTTTTTTCTTTTTTTAAAGGAACCAAGCAAGGACACCTATTCCGAGGGCACCTCAGATCGACGGAGGCAGCGCCAGCTCCAGCCCAGGGCCCAGCCCGTCGGGTTCCGGCTGCCGGCGCTGAGGGCTTCCAGGAAGGGCGAGCGCAGGTCCCGGGCGCCGTTTTGGTCTGGCAGTAGCCGGTGAGTGGCCTCCGATTGCCCGCTGCGGTTCCCGCCACCGGCAGTTTGGGGCAGTAGGGCGGTGGCGGCGGCGGCGGCGGGGTGGGGCGGGCGAGGCGGTTCTCGCGGCCCGGAACCGCGCGGGGTTGGGGACCCAGGCCCCCAGGCTAGCGGCTCCAGTGCTGCTTGGGGTCGGAGTCCCTGAGATCACGTAGTCCCCAAGGACGCACCCGCCTCTGGGCCGCGTAGCCTTCTTGGGGCCGTGGGGACCTCCTCATACCAGGTTGTCTGTTTGCTGCGCCTCATTCGGGAAATTGAAACTTAAAGTGATTTATGTTTCTCCACTGTTTTCTTGGAGTGTCTCCAGACAGTACTCAGGGAAACAGATTTCTTAAGAAGATTATTCTCCTTGTTAGGCGTAGAGTTCTGCAGTCTTGTCTCACTTATTGTAATATGCAAAGTTTTTTGTTTTGTTTTTGTTTTTGGTACCGGGGATGGAACTCAGGACCTTGCGCTTGCAAGGCAGGCGCGGCGCCACTGAGCTACATCCCTGGCCCAGGTTCTCACTTTTTATTTCATTTTTTGAGACAGGTTCTTGCCATGTTGCCCAAGATGGATAATCCACAACGATTTACATATTTAAAAGACAGCTGAATAGCAACCTGAACTCAATCTAGAGCAGTGCTAGCGAACCTTTTAGAGACAAGTGGCTAAACTGCGACCCAAAACTCATTTATTACAAAGTGCCAACACCACAATTAAACCTGACTACTGAGGTCTTAGTTTAGAAAAAAGAACTCATACCTTAACATCTTTTGTCTTAGGAAAAACAAAACAAAACAAAACACCTGTGCCATAGGTTTACTGTTACTGATCTAGAGCCTTAATTCTCCTTTGCAGTATATTCTAATATTTTTCACAGGTTCTTGGGATTAGGAGGTGGACATTTTTGCAGAGAGTTGTCATTTTGCTTGCCACATGGTGCATTGAAGAAAAAAAAATACCATATGTATATCCCACTCAGTGCAAAGCAGGAAATTATTCAGATGGTAAACATGCTGAAGAAATGCTGGGGGTATTATGGTGTAAACTAAACTGAGAGCTTTTAATATACACTTGAAATATTGGCATTGTGACCATAATAATTTTAAGAGAAATAAAATAATGTTACAGTTTCTGTCTTCTGGAAATGTAATAAAGAGGACTTCATATGCACAAGATGTCCTATACTCAAGTCAAAATTCCACATGATTCTAAAAATTGAGTATTTTCAGTGTGCAAGGTTGTACTGTGCAGGTGCTTTGCAAGAAGAACTGGACACAGATACAGAAAAACTACTCAAAAGAGTTAAAGGAAGGGGAAGTAACATTCTTTGGGGAAATCAGAAAAGGCTTCAAGAACTTGGAAATTGTTTGGAGTGGACCTTCAAGGATATCACTAGGTGCAGATTAAGTTTGAGAAAGGAGGAAGAATGTGAGACATTCAGGGAGCAAAAAGGACCCTGCAAGGAACCCTCTAACTTGGTGTTATGGCTTGGATCTAGATGTCCCCCCAAAGCTTCATTCGATCATAGATGGGGCTTTTCCAGAGGTGGCTGGATCTAGAATGTGTGACGTTGGAATTGATACATGGTGCAATGCTAGGATCAAGGGCATTAGGATTAAGGGTGTGAGTGCTACCCACCCTATGTAGCCTGGATAACATATAAGGGATAGAAAGAGCTGTGGCTGTCCCTTGTTGCTTTGCTACCTTCTGCCTGCCATGAATTGTTTTTCCCCTGTAATGCCTGTCTGCCATGCCACACTGCCTTGGAGCCAGCCGATTATGAACTGAAACCTCTACAGTCTGCACTAGATAAACCTTCCCTCCTTTAACTTTGGGTGATGAATATTTTGTCTCAGCAACAAGTAACTACGACACTTGGTTAGTAAGTTGTCTAAATGAGATTGGTGGATAAGTTGGGATTAGACTGTGCTAGATCTTGCATGCACATCATTAGGAAGATCCTGCAGTTGTTGATGCATTACGGATATATATGTGTATTTGTTTTTTTTGCTTTTTGTTTTTTTTTTTTGGTACCAGGATCTAACTTGGGTCCTTGTGCTTACACAGCAGGCAGCGAAACCACTGAGCTAAATCCCAGGCCCCTGTGCATTTGTATGTATATGTTATGTATATACATACAAAGAGATTCCTTGTTTAACAACCTACCTGTTTAGCCACTGCTTATGACTTAGGTGCGTTTTTCAGACTTATGACCTATTTTCTTTTTTTGTACCATGTACATCTTGTTTACATGTAGCCTTAATGGTTTCGTACAGTGCACCTGGTTTATGTAGTGCTGTAATTTTTGCAGATTGCACTGTACAGTACTGTACTGCAATTTTGCATTCTATTATGCATTACAGTACTGTACTTAAGGGTTACACAAATAGTGCTGGGGATTTAGCTCAGTTGGTGCTGCTGCATCCGCCTTGGAAGCACAAGGTCCTGAGTTCAGTCCCTGGGACTGAAGGAAAAAAAAACCAGTTACACAAATAAAAACAAAGTCATCAAGTTGGAGTTTTCTTTGACCATTTCTTTGTTCTGAATATTGTAATGTACATACTACATACAGTTCCTTATTTAGCAACCAGTTCACTTTACCTAGTCACAAGACCATAACTTGATTGTTAAACAAGAAATATCTATATAGAGTTTAAAAATATATCCATATTTATCATCTCAAACCACCTCAGACTTACAGGAATGTATAGTAAAACTTTTCTCTGAACTATTTGGGGGATACATTTCTAACCTATCACTCTGAAATACTTGAATATACACTGCCAAAAAAAGACGTGCTTCTATATTACCATAATACAGTCATCAAAATCAAGAAATTAATATTGATGTTTACTACCACTTAATCATCAATTTCAATTCAAATTTTACCAGTTGTCTCAATATCAGAATCATGAATTGCCCTTAATTGTGATAGCTCTTCAGTCACCTTCAATCTGAAAGTTTTTCTTGTCTTTCCTTGGCTTTCATGATCCATTTTTTTTGAGACAGGGTCTCGCTGCAGGCTGATCTTGAACTCAGTATGTAGTCCAGGGTGGCCTGGAACTCACGGTAATCCTCCTGCCCCAGCCTCCTGAGTGCTGGTATTACAGGCGTGGGGCACCATGCCGACTTAACTTGATACTTTTAAGAGAACAGACTAGTTGTATTGAAAAATGTGCCTAAATTTGAATTTGTCTGATGTTTCCTTGTGCTTAGTTTCAGATCATGCATCTTTGGCAGGATATCATTGAAGTCACACTGTTACTAGTTACATGCTTTTGACTTATCCCATTATTTACTTTGATTATCCCATTATGGTGACACCTGCCAGGCTTCTCCATTACAAAGTTACTCTTTTCCACTTTGAAATTAATTGGTATTTTGTTGGGAAGTACTTTGCAACTAATTATATTTATTCTTTCTTTACCGAAATTTCAATTTATTAATGTAGGTTTAGACTCAGTTTTCTATTTTGCCAGTGGCTTTAATCATTAGTACTGTTACTTATTTTATTTAAATTTTTTTTTTTTTGTGGTACTGGGGATCAAACTCAGGACCTTATGCTTGCAAGGCAGGTGGCTGCACCACTGAACTAAATTGCCAGCCCTTCTCTTTTTTTTTGGTACCTGGGATCAAACTCAGGACCT
The DNA here is from genome assembly GCF_053883595.1 of Heterocephalus glaber. NCBI lineage: Eukaryota > Metazoa > Chordata > Mammalia > Rodentia > Bathyergidae > Heterocephalus > Heterocephalus glaber. The sequence continues at coordinate 1,478,016 of NW_028258191.1, forward strand.
TGTGCTTATGAGGCAGGCAGCGGAACCACTGAGCTAAATCCCCAGCCCTCTTCTCTTTTTTTATTAGTACATGTTTGTAGTACAGAATGGTTACATTCCTTGTGGGGAGCTGGCACATGCACATAGTACACCAATTCCTATTTCATCCCCTTTCCCTTCCCTCCCTCCCACTCTATCCATCTTTTGATCCCTTTCCTTTTTTTTTTATACATGTTTGCAGTACATAATGTTTCCATACCTTACGTGGAGTTGGTATGTGTATGTAACACATCTCAATTCTTTCTTCTCTTTTCCCTCTGTTCCCTTCCCCCTTCCTCTATCTCTTGATCCCCTTCCCATTTGAGAAAGATCTATCTCCCTACTTCCTATTATCTTTTAGTTTACTTTTTATTTATACTTTGAGTTTCTCATGTAAGAGAAATCATGAGATATTTAAGCTGGTGTGCCTGATTTATTTCTCTTAACATTATGGTCTCAAGATGCCTCCATTTTCCTAAAAATGACTCAAATTTATCTTTCTTTATGTGTAAATACCACATTTTCTTTATCCATTCATCTGTTGATGGACATATAGGCTGCTTCCAAGATTTAGCTGTTATAAATTTGCTGCTACAAACACGGGTATGCATGTATCACTGTAATATGATGTTTTTAACTCTCGGGAAGATACCTTGAAGGGGAATAGCTGGGTCAAATGGAATTTTTGGTTTCAGTTTTTGGAGTAATCTTCATATTGAGTTCCATAATGTTTGTACTAGTTTACATTCCTACCAACAGTGTAGAAGCACCCCACCCAAAGCCTCATGAGCATTTGTTATTTGATTTCTTGATGATTACCATTCTTTCTGTGGTTAAATGGAATCTGTTTTGTTTTAATTTGCATTTTTCTAATGGCCAGCAGTGTTGAGCATTTCTTCATATATTTATTGGCCATTTGTACTTCTTCTGTGAAGTGTCTATTCATTTTTTTTGCCAATTTTTTGTTTGGGTCTTTTAGTTTTGGGGGGAGTCTAATATTTTTGAGGGGTTTTTTATATTAAATTCTTTTATTGGTACATTGTAGGTATACAACACAATTACATTTCTCATTGGGAATTGTACCTTTACATAATGCATCTTGGTTCTTATTTTTTCCCCATTCCTAGCCCTCCCTTCACCCCCTCCACCCTTCCCTATTTACAAAGACTTTATTTCCATTTTTTCCATTTCTCAACATTTTTCCTTTCCCTTCTTTCCTTTCCCCTGTGCCTCCCACATCCCCTACCCCTTTGGACCTTTTCTTCCTATTTTGCATTATCAATTATTCATTCTAATCATTGGTACATTTTAGGTATACAATAAAATGACATTCATCATTGGAAATTTGCACCTTTACATAATCTCTCTTGGTTCTTATTTTTTCCCCTTCCCCTGCCCTCCCTTCACCTCCTCCACCCTTCTCTATTTACAAAGACTTTATTTCCATTTTTGCCATTTCTCATCATTTTTCCTTTCCCTTCTTTGCTTTCCCCTTTCCCTCCCACTACCCTTTTACCCCTTTGGACTTTTTCTTCCTATTTTACATTATCGATTATTCATTCTAAACATTGGTACATTTTAGGTATACAATATAATGACAATCATCATTGGAAATTTGCGCCTTTACATAGTCTCTCTTGGTTCATATTTTACACCCTTGCCCAGCCCTTTCAGCCCTCTAGTCCTCCCTATTTACAAAGATTTTGTTCCTATTTTTCCATTTTCTCATATTAATCCCATTCCCTTCTATCCTTTCCCCTAGCCCTCCCACTTCCTTCCCCTTTGCCCCTTTTCTTCCTATTTCACATTACCTATTATACATTTAGTCCTTATTTACACTTTCAGTTTCTCACACAAGAGAAACTATTTGGTATTTACACATGTGTGTCCTATTTATTTCACTTAAGAGTATCACCTCAATGTGCATCCACTTAGGTATAAATGTCTCTAATTTCTCATTTTTTATGGCTGAGTAGTACTCCATTTTATTTTAAAAACCACATTTTCTTGATCCAGTCTCCAGTTGATGGGCATTTGGGTTGTTTCCAAGTTTTAGCTATTACAAACTGCACTGCTGTGAACATGGGCGCACATATATCACTGTGGTATGAGTCTTTTAATTCTTTGGGGAAGATCCCCAGCAGTGGAATATCAGGGTCAAATGGGACTTCCAGTCCTAGCTCTTTGAGGTATGTCCATACTGATTTCCACAGTGCTTGCACCAGTCTACACTCCCACCAGCAGTGGAGCAGGGTTCCTCTTTCCCCGCAGCCCTACCAGCATTTGTTACTGGTTGATTTCATGATAGCAGCCATTCTTTCTGGAGTGAAGTGGAATCTCAGCATTGTTTTCATTTGCATCTTTTAATTTGATATGATCCCATTTGTTGATTCTTGATATTTTATCTTGTGCACCTGGGGTTCTGTTCAGAGAATCTTTGCCTATGCCTATAACTTCAAGGATTTTACCTTTTTTGTCTTCCAGCAGGTTAAGTGCGTTTGTTCTAACATTTAAGTCTTGATCTCTTTATTTTATTTTATTTATTTATTTATTTTTTAAAGTCTTGATCTCTTTTGATTTTAGTTCAGTATATGGTCAGAGATATGAGTCTAGATTAAATCTGCATGTGGATAGCCAGTTTTCCTAACATCATTTATTAAAGAGGCTGTTTTTCTCCAGTGTATGTTTTTTTACCCCTTTGTCAAAGATCAAACAGTTAAATGTGCTTGGGCTTGTTTCTCCATTCTCTGTTCGGTTCTTTTGATCCTCTTGTCTGTTTTGTGGTAGTATTATGCAGTTTTTATCACAGTAGCTTTATAATGTAACTTCAAGTCCGGGATTGTGATGCTTCCTCCTTTGCTCTTTTTACCCAAGATTGCTTTTGCTATTTTGGGTTTCTTCTGGTTCTATATGAATTTTAGGATTATTTTCTCCAGTTCTGTGAAGAATAAATACTGTTGGAATTTTGATTGGAATGATATTGTATCTGTATATAAATTTTGGAAGTATGACCATTTTGCCTATATTGGTTCTGCATATCCAGGAGCAGAGGATGTCTTTCCATTTTCTGATGTACTCTTAAATTTCCTTTTTCAGAGTGCTGCAGTTTTCTTCGTAGTGCTTTTTCACTTCCTTAGTTAGGTTAACTCCTAAGTATGTAATTTTTCTTGGTGCTATTGTGAATGGTATTTTTTTCCTAATTTCTTTCTCAGTGAGTTCATTATTATTGTACAGGAACATTATTGATTTTTGCATTTTTTTTATCTTGCTACATTACTGAATTTGGTTATTAATTCTAAGAGTTTGGTGGAGTTTTTTTGGGTTTTCTATGTAGAGGATCATGTTATCTGCAAATAATGATAATTTTACTTCTTCCTTTCCTGTATGTAGCCCTTGTATTTTTTCTTGCCTAATTTGCTCATATTTCAAGTACTGTGTTGAACAGGAGTGGTGATAATGGACACCATTGTCTTCTTCCTGATTTTAGAGGAAAAGCTTTCAGTTTTTATCCATTTAATATGATGTTGGCAGTAGGTTTGTCATAAATGGCATGTATTACATTGAGATAAGATCCTTCTATACCTATTTTCTTCATTTTTTTAATCACAAAAAGATGTTGGATTTTGTCTAAGTTTTTTTCTGTATCTATTGAGATGACCATGTGATTTTTGTCCTCATTTCTCTTTATGTGATATATTACATTTATTGATTTGGGTATGTTGAACCATCCCTGTATCTTGGGATGAAGCCTACCTTGTTATGGTGTGTGATCTTTTTGATGATTTATTGTATTTTATTTGCCAATATCTTACTGAAGATTTTGCATTTATGTTCATTAAAGAGATTGGTCTATAGGTCTCTTCTTTGGTTGGATCCGTGTCTAGTTTTAGAATCAGAGCAGTGGTAGCTTCCAGGAGTGACTTTGGGAGTACTCCTCCTTTTCAATTTCATTAAAAAACTTGAGGAGTATGATGTTAGAACTTCCCTAAAGTTTTTGTAGAATTCAGCAGTGACTCCATTCAGATCCAGAGTTTTCTTAGTTGATAGATTTTTTATTGCTGCTTCAATTTCATTGCCTGTTACTGAATTATTCAGGGCTTTTAAATCGTCTTGATTTAGTTTTGGTAGTTCATAGGTATCTAGGAATCTATCCATTCCTCCTGAGTTCTCCAATTTATTGGCACACAGTCTTGCCAAGTAGTTGTGAATAATCTTTTTGATTTCAGCAGTGTCTTTTGTGATTTCACCATTTTCATTTCTAATTGCATCGATTTGGGTCTTTTCTTTTCTTTCCTTTTTTGGTTTATTCTTTTGAAGAGACAAATCTCCCTTATACTAGCTTTGGGTTTGAATTGTTCTTGCTTTTCCGGGACCTTGTGGTGCATTATTAGGTTATTTATTTGAACTTGCTCTATTTTTCTGCTGTGGACATTCACAACTATAAACTTTCCTCTTAGGGCTGCTTTCATTATGTTGCGTAAGTTGTGTTACGTTGTACTGGCATTATTGTTTTGTTCTAGAAACTGATTTCTTCTGTAACTCATTGTATACTTAAGAATATATGATTTAGTTTCCATGCATTTGTGTAATTTGTTTTGTTGTTGATTTCTAGTTTTACTGCACTATGATCTAATAGTATACATGGTATACTTTCAGTTCATTCATATTAACCCGAGCTTGCTTTATTAGCTAGGATGTGGTCTATTTTGGAGAAAATTTCATGTGCTGCTGAAAAGAATGTGTATTCTGTTGTTGTTGGGTAGAACACTCTATTTATTTTAATCATTAATTGATTCCCAGATTGGGTCAATAAAAACTATCTGAAGCTGGGTTCTGTGTCCTCTTGACGTGTCCTCATCATTCTTTAAGCATTTATGTACCTTTTGGCTTCACAGCACCTCCCAGCCTTGGAGTTTTCTGTCCCAGTCCTGTGAACAGCCGTTTCACCGGAGACCTTGTTCCTTAGGGTGGGGAATGTTGTTAGAAACCAAGGTCTGGGTGCTAGGTGTGTTCACTGCTATTGTCCCCTCTGCTCCCAGCCCCTGACAGGCCTTGGATATATGTATACATACACGTTTATATCCACTTTCCTATTTCTCTGTCCATCTATTCATATACCCATTTTCTATCGCCATCTACCTGTCTAAGCCTGTCTGTCTGTCTGTCTGTCTATCTGTCATTAATTTATCAAGTTTATACTGATATATCCCGTTCCAACCCACAGGATTTATTCTTGCTGTCCTCTTTTTTTAATATTTACATTTGTTTTACCCTTCTATAATTGATTTGCTCGATCAATTTGCTGTGTATATGTTTGGCTACTGGGAGCTCTTTCACTTGGTTACTGTGTCAATTTCAAGTATCCCTGTCATAGTTGTGGTGTGTTTCGGTTTGTTTTCTAGCACTTTTTCATTATATGGCACCAAAAGATATTCCAGGCATATCTTGTGTATTTCCTATCCCAGACCTAGCATCAACCACTGCTCCCAGGGGACTCGGTTTCTTTGCTGCAGAATAACATTACAAAACAAGATCTGGGTGTTATAGGCCCTGGTTTTTCTGACATCCCTGTATTCACACTTGGTAAACAAAGGAATGACTAATTTCTTCCTAATCTTTTATTTTCATGAGAAATAGATGTCCTCTATTTCTCTTATAAGAATACTGAGAATCTAATCACTCAAAATCTTGGAGAATTATAATTGCAAACTGCATATTAATATGCACTGGAAACCTTGAAGCCGTGATGTCCCTTGTCCCAATTTTGATCTGGGAATTTTCCATCTTACTAAATTAAGGTGCAGGCAGGGCTTCTTCACTTTTTTGTGTGTCACTGACTCCTTATTTGCCAGACTGGTCAGGCCCTTTCTTAAAACAAAACAAAAAATATAAATTTAAAAAAGTGTATTACAAAAAACAGACTTACAAAGGAAACCAATTATATTGAAATGTGATTATCAAAATTTTAAGGAAATTTTTGCTATAGTAATATGTATCAGTATGTTGCAGTATATTATAAGACTTGGCAGTGAGTTTAATAACTACTGTAGAAGCTGGGTTAAGTAAATTGTATTTCAAAATATTTACAACAGTTACAATGTTCTATGAAGATATATGTGCTTTCTACTAGTGACTTTGTCACAGGTGCTATGAATACTACCATGGTTGCCTATAGGCATAATTGAAGAGAATGCTAAATTTCAGTTAGAAGTTATTAAAAAGACATGTAATCCTCCCCCACCCAAGGTGTTTAAGAAAACTCGAGGTGAGATCACCTGTGTGGAGGGAGGATGAGTTAGGGGCTTCCATGGTCTGTTTACATTTGGTGAGTACAGCCAGGAGAATTAAGTATTTAAATCAAAACCTTTGAAAAGTTTGGAAAATCAAAATAGTAGTCTTTAAAACGAAGCGTAATAGGATTGGAATGTGAATTACAAAGGAATATTAATATCCGTTGTTTTCTGTACATCATTGAGTTGAGAAGCAAAGGCTTTTTAGAATGTTTTTGTATGTTTTTAGAAGTGACAATTATTTGAAATACAGACTTTGGATAAAAGCCACATGAATGATAGGGAAAAGCTAGCACAGAAGAAATGTTTCTTCCATAGAAAAGTAAACGTTTTTTCTTTTGTTCTTGAATTTGTATACATATACTATTACGAACTTTTTTTAAATTATTAGAGAATAATGGAACCTGATCAGGACAACAAAAATCAAGTACTCAAAGAACAACAGCTGGATGAAAAATCTATGAATGATGAACAAAATGAGGTAAAAAAGAAAAGTGCTAGGTATTATTAAAATTCATTTATGTCCGTTTTGTAGAAAAGAATGTTTTGTATGTCAGTGCCCAACATTGCTTTGAATTTGGGAGGCTATTAGACTTCAAAAAAAGTTTCTTTTGCTTTTATTGTGTTACTCAAGTCTTAAAAGAAGAATCATATTTCTAGTCTCTTACAAAGTTTACTTTAACTACCTTCTCACTCCCTCATGTCTTGGATTTGCACCTGGAACTTAAGAGATTACTTAGCAATTACTGTATATCTGATCAGACCCAAGAGGAAACAGAAACCTAGGAAGCTTAAACCTGTTATGCAAGGCCATATGTCTGGCGCACAAAGCAGCTGTGTGTTACAGTATCACTGCTAATTTTTAAATACTACAGCAGAAAAACATATTCACAGGGCCAGGGATTTAGCTCAGTGGTTCCGCCACCTGCCTCGCAAGTGCAAGGTCCAGAGTTCGATTCCCGGTACCAAAAAAAAAAAAATTCACAATTACAGTGTAATTTAAAAGCCACATCATAATTATAGATGACTAGGAAGGGATTTGATAGAGCACTGGAGTAAGATTTGAGTCTTGTTTGTTTGTTTTGTCTTTTGAGACAGGGTCTCACTACATAGCCCAGGCTGGCCTTGCACTTGAAATCTTTCTGCCTCAGCCTCCTGAGTGCTGGGATTACAGATGTATGGTGCCACTCTCAACATACATTTGATTCTTAATCCTTGCCTTAATTATAAGAATTTCTGTGACTTTGATCCAGTGTGAAATGTGGTTTTCTTGTTCATATAAAGGATCTAGAAAAACTTGGTAGTGTTAGGAAAATCAATAGGTGATGGTGTAAAATATTGAACACATGCATTATTAATGTGGGCATACTTATTTTGAGACTGCCTTGCTCAAGGTCAGAGAAATTTGGCATCTTTTATTTAGAAAATGGAGTATAAGAGCCGTTCAAGTTTTTGGTACTATTTGATATTTTTTAGGGATTACTTGATGAAATTAGAAAGAAAAATATCCAGCTACAGGAGGAGATCCAGAAGCTTGAAGCTAAGTTACAAGAGCCCACCAAAGACTTCCAGGTACTTTAATAATTTTATATATCACGTATTTGTGGACATGTACTTTTCAAAAAAGTGATTTAATTATACAAGGTTCCTTTCTCTCTCTCTCTGCAGTACTGGGGATTGAACTCAAGGCTTTCACACTGAGCTACACCCCCAGCCCTATTTTATTTTATTTTTTTATACCAGGGATTGAACTCGGGGCCTTGCGCATGTGAGGCAGGCAGCGGCACCACTGAGCTAAATACCTGGCCCTATTTTATTTGTTTTTATTTTGAGACAGGGTCTCAGTAAGTTATTATGTTGCCCAGCTTGGGCTCAAGCTTGCAATCCTTCTGTCTCAGCCTCCCATTTTTATTGTGAGATAGGGTCTCATTAAATTGCCCCAGTGAAATTAGAACTCGTGATTCTGCTGCCTCTGGCTCTCTCAGTGCTGGACTATCTATCTTCCCAACTGACAAGATTCATTTTTGAAGCATTATAATCCTTCAAAACATTACTATGTATTTTAATAGCCCCACATGGAAAATCACCCAACTGTTCTTTCATAGTAGAATAAATTAATAATTGGGTACATTCGCACAATTGAATACTATACAGCAATGAGAGTGAACTGACCACAGCTATACAAAACAAAGACATGGATGAATCTCACAAGTATGGTGACCCCAAAAAGACCAAAGAGGTCATAACACACAAAAGTGGGGCATTTAAAGTCAGAATAGTGCAGTGATGGCGAACCTTTTAGAGCTTTCAACGATAACAAACGGCACACCTGCCATAGGTTCACTACCACTGGTGTAGAGTTGACCCTTAGAGGCAGGTAAGATCCCGACAGGTACCCGGCAGTCTTCTTCTGTGTCCTGGTGTCCTGTCTGTTGTCTGGGTGCCAGTCACAGAAATGTTAGCTTTGTAAAATTTCAACATGCTCTATGCTTTTTATAGTACATGCTCTTTTGTATTATGGATGCACACTAAAATAAAACCTATAAAACCAAAAAATTAATAAAATTTACAAAAAGAAAGTGATGGTCAATGCCAATTACTTTTTGATCAAATGCTTGTTCTCACGGAGTTCTTTTATTCTGTCATTCAAGATGCTGTAGTAATTTAAATAAATTTCACAGCTTAAAATGTTGGATATATATTAATTCTCACTAAAATTGTCTCCTAAATTTGACACAATTTTCATCTCCTATTTCTTCCTAACAACTTAGAGTATTAAAAAATTAAAAGAATGTCACTTCTTGTTTTTTGTTGTTTGTTTTTTGTCTTTTTGAGACTGGGTCTCGCTGTGTAGTTCAGGCTGGCCTTGAATTCACTGTGTAGTCCAGGCTGGCCTCAAACTCCTGGCAGTCTACTGCTTCAGCCTCCCAAATTCTGGGATTACAGGTGTATGCCACCACACCCGGCATTTTCTGTTGTTGAAACGGGAGATGGGATGTTGAACATCAGAAGGTACAGTTCCCTGTGCTCCTGAGATGGCTGACTTCAAGCAGAAGACTGGCAGGACTCTGGTTGCTTCTCAGTCTGGGACCAGATCAAAGGCCTTTAGCAACCAGCCAGGCCAGTGGGTCTAGTGGACCCACGCTGAGGTCCAGAGGGCTAAGGGAGTTGCTCTGGGCCGCAGTGTGGTCAGCGCTAGAGTTGGGCTTTCTTATTCAAATTCTAGAAAGTTCTTGGCTTCTTAGGGCTGATTGGGTGTTTTCACACGTGTGGAAAACATTGCCTTTTTCAGACATTGCACAAAGTTTTGAAGTTAGCCTGTGCTCATCAGAAATCTTACTGAAGCTGCATGTGAAGATAGACGTTTTATAGATTAAATGATTCAATGATTTAGTGAATACTTCTAATCTTTTTCTGATAACACCTTTTATTGTAGCGTGTAAAATAACCATAAGAAATAGAAATGTAAAAAAGCCATGAGAAATAGAAATGTTAACACTTAACTCATTTGTGGCTTTATATGTCGTCACTTAATGTCTGTCAAATCCAGTGATTTGATTTTATTTTATTTTTTGGTACTGGGGATCAAACCTTGCTCTTGTGAGGCAGGTGTGGTGCCACTGAGCTAAATTCCCAGCCCTTTTTATTTTTATTTTCGTGATACTGGGGATCGAACCCAGGGTCTTGCATGTGGTAGGGAAATCTCAATGGTTTTAAACAGTGGTTTTAAGTATAATTATCTAACTTTATCCTAAAAATTACAAGACATGTTGGTAATATCTCTTCACTTTTTAATAAACCTAAGTGGTTAACCTAATGGTTATGAAAAAAATAGTTAAAAGTTGATAGGGCCAGGGATTTAGCTCAGTGGTTTCGCTGCCTGCTGCACAAGCGCAAGGACCGGAGTTCGATCCCTAGTACCAAAAAAACCAAAACCAAAACAAAATCAAATCAAAACAAAAAAAAGTTGATGGACAGGTGTTGCAGAAAGTACAATTTAAATCTGATAAGTTTTGTATCATATAATTCAGGAGACTTTCTTTTCAGGTGAATTTATCTGGGTTTTCCATAAAAATAACCATACCATATACAGTATATAAAATATGTGTCATATTTTTTGTGGTGAAATTAAATACACTAATTATTCTCTTATGAGATAGTAGATTATTGGCACAGTTATTTAAAGGTTACTTAGCTTTATGAATCATGTAAGCTTTAGAATCAAACAGTGTACAATAATGACCAGTTTAAACACTGATTAGAAAGCCAGGTGTGGTGGTGTATGCCTGTAATCCCAGCACTCGGGAAGCTGAGGCAGGAGGATTGCCATGAGTTTGAGGCCAGCCTGGGCCACATAGTGAGTTCAAGTTCAGCCTGAACTGCATAGTGAGACCCTGTTTCAAAAAGAAAAGAAAAGAAAACAAAACAAAATAGAAAAGCCTCACTGATTAGAAAAAATGAGAGGATTATATACTTAAAATTTTATATATGAAATGATATCTTTTTTAAAAAATTCTTTTATTGGTACATTGTAGGTATACAACACAATTACATTTCTCATTGGGAACTGTACCTTTACATAATGCATCTTGGTTCTTATTTTTTCCCCATTCCTAGCCCTCCCTTTGCCCCCTCCATCTTTCCCTATTTACAAAGACTTTGTTTCCATTTTTTTCCATTTCTCATCATTTTTCCTTTCCCTTTCTTTCCTTTCCCCTGCCCCTCCCACTACCCCTACCCCTTTGGACCTTTTCTTCCTATTTTGCATTATCAATTATTCATTCTAATCATTGGTACATTTTAGGTATACAATATGATGACATTCATCATTGGAAATTTGCACCTTTACATAATCTCTCTTGGTTCTTATTTTTTCCCCTTCCCCTGCCCTCCCTTCAACCCCTCCATCCCTCCCTATTTACAAAGACTTTGTTTCCATTTTTCCATTTTTCTCATATTAATTCCACTCCCTTCTTTCCTTTCCCCTACCCCTCCCATTCCCCCTTGCCCTTTGCCCCTTTTCTTCCTATTTATGAAATGATATCAAAGGATCCACATTGATTACATTACTGAGTATTTCAGGGAAAAAGCAATTACTAAAGACATTACATGAGACCAACAGTCAATATTCTGTGAAGTTCTGGGGCTGTGGCTTTACCTGAGTGGCACTGCACCTCCTTGGTAAGTACAGGGTCTTCAGTTTGATTCCTGGTACCTAGAAAAAACAAAAACCAAAATACTCTATGAAGTTCTCAAAGTCATTGAAGAATGAATTACTGAATGACCACATCACATTGTCTTGGAAGGACTGAAGTTATTTCTTCTCTTGGTTTTAATGAAACATTTCTGTTTGAATTAGATTAAAGAGGATATTCCTGAGACACAGATGACATTCACATCATTAGAGAATCCTGAGAATGACAGCCAGTTTTTAAATATCTCCTGTTCATTTCAAGTGAGCTCACAAGTATCTTATGAGCTACAGGAAGGACAAGCACTTATCACCTTTGAAAAAGAAGAAGGTATGACTAATCTTAAAAATATGACCATGTCACCTTTGGGAACCACTTGAACTTTCAAAGCGCTTTCATAGATATTTGGCTATTCCTTTACAATTTCTATATCTATTATTTCTTCTTATCTTCCTAGTGACACTCTGAGGCACGCTTGATAGTCCCATTTTCCAGATGAGAAAACTAATTCTTAAGACATGAAGTATGTAATGGTTATCATTCAGAAAGTAGTGATTCTGAGATCAAGTACAGGTGTCCTGATGTCCAGTCCAGCCTCTTTCTACTCCCCAGGCTGCCTCCCAATGATGATAATTGTAATAATGTTGTAGGGTGGTAGCACTTTATAGCTCTCTAAGTGTTTTCACAGACTGTCTAATTTTATACTTACTCAACTTTATAGACACAGTGGGTTTGGATAGGCATCACTTACACTTTATAGCCACAAAAATAGATTCTGAGGATGTGGAAGTGATTTACCTAAGGGCACCTAATGAGTACTTGGACAGGGCCTGGGAGTGAGAGATTTGGGCTGGGAACTGTTGTTCATGAAGTCTGCCATAGTGTGAGCCACTGGTCAAGGGCTGGGGTGCTTCTGTGAGGATGATCTGGCTTTGAGTATAAGCTTTATCTCTTCTTTGAAGCAGATTTGGGGTGAGTTCTTTGTAAGCCTCAGCTTTTTATGATAGGCTTTGTGGTAGTCCCTACTTCATGCTACTGCTTTGAGTATTACATGACAAATGCTAATAGAACCCTTAACACAGTGTCTGACACATAATAAACACCTTATAAATGTTAGCTGTTATCACCACTACATGTCAGAGATTTTCCACATAAGGAAATGGAAGTTTAAAAAAGAGTAGTAACTTGCTCAAGGTCCTGACAGTTACTAAATCACAGAGCTGAGAGCCGGACCCTGAGTGCCTGTGTAATTGTCCTAGACCGCCCTCCCTCTGAGCATGCACCAGCCCAGCCTTCATTCTAGGATTTAAGAAGTTTTAGGGTGAGAAAGGTGGTCTACAGGTCCATTCCAGAGCTTAGATTCTGAGAATCTACTCTCCTGACACCTGGTCCATCTCGGTAGATTGAAAATAAATGTTGAAAGGAAAGATCCCATAAAGTCAGCATCTGAAGATAAGGCATTAAGTGAGCCACCACCACCAGCTGAGGGGAAAGGATGCTTGGAGCCACACCGCCAGAGGCAGTGGTGATCAGGATGTAACTGGCAGATGTAAAGGAGGACTCGGGAGCCGGACCTCTGCACAGCAGTGACCTCCAAATGCTGGGATTAGAATTCTCTTCCGAAACAGCTACAGCACTACTTCCATCCTTGGCATGACTCTGAGGTCCTGCTCTCCTGGGACAAAGTTAGATCTAAATACAATTAAATAGGAGTTGGCTTTTGACGCAGAATCACCGAGGTTGAGATGCAAGTGGTCCCTGTCCACTGCGTCAGATCACCAGATGCTGGGCGCTTGGGGAGACTGAGAGGGAGAGTGGATCATCTGAGCATTACTTCACTGATGTTGTCTGTTGCCATTAGCAAAAAGAAAAAAAATCACCCAAGTTGTAGAGTCACTTTGTGGTACAGTGAGTCTGAATCCCCACATGGCAATGCCTTGCCTTCTAGCTGTTTCTCTCTTCTTCCAGCTGTGGTATGCTATCTGGTTGTCATAAACACACGTGAGGTTTATAAGACAGAGAGTGAACGTCTCTTATCTTCATGATAAGTAGGATAAGTAGCTCCAAATAGCAACAACTAAACCCTTACAAAACTATGTCACACAATTACCCATATACATTTAAAACTGACATATATTTGCGTTCTGAATTTTTAGTGCCTTTTGGCATAATTGTATTACTGAGCCTTATTTGTGTGGTAAATTATACTTGACAGCTTTGTTAGTGGTATAGCCCAGCTTTCAACTTTTTCAATCATCTTAAGAGCATTTTAGCAAAATTGTTCATTAAATGTGGCAGGCAAAATAAGAAATCCCTCACTCTTTGGTACATAAGCCTGTGTGGTCTTTAGTATGTTATCCTTGGGAAGGCAGACACAAAAATGAGTATGTATTTTCTGTATTGCTACTAATGTATGAATAACAAATGATAAAGTTAAATAAAATCAAAATTAATTGCAAAAATGACTCTGGCCCACAAAAGTTTTCCTAGCTTATTCAGCATGGAAGAATTTCTGGTTGAGCTTTCATGTATTAGGAGTTCTCTGGAAATTGGTAATGCTGTCAGTAGTGGAAAGGAAGGATGTGTGGTTGGATCGAAATAATATATGAATTTCTGGAGGATTATTAGTCCCTCTTAAGAGCTAAGAGGAGGGACTCATTTCCTAAGATGAGCCGAGAACTTGATGAGTATTTCTACATGTCATTTTTGCTGATTTATTTTAACATTAGTATATCCTCCTTTGATAGTAAGACCATTATCATCCAGAAATCCCAAGAAAAATGTTAAAATTAGATCCTTTAAAATTAAACAAAACTCTAGTCAGCCAGGATATTTTTTTCCTTAAAGAAAAGCATACAAATCTCTCAAACTATTGAAAATTGATACTTCCCAAATTATTTTTCAGTTGCACAAAATGTGATAAGAATGGGAAAGCATCAAGTGTGGATAAAGGATGTGAATGTGGCGGTCACAGCCAAGCCAGTTCCACTGAATGCTGGGGTCAAATTCCAGGTAACAGGGTCATTAAAGCTTCTTGGAATTTTGTTGGACACAGACGCTTTCCTCATCCGTATTTCTAAATATGAAATGATTTCCCAGGTTCATGTAGAAGTCTCTCAAGTGAAGATCAATGTTACTGAAATTCCCGATGGATTGCCTGAAGATCAGATGAGAGACAAGCTAGCACTGAGTTTTAGCAAGTCCCGGAATGGAGGTGGGGAGGTGGAAAGCGTGGAGTATGACAAACAGTCCCGAAGTGCTGTCATCACATTTGTGGACACTGGAGGTACCCCCCACCCCGTTTAAAAGTTTAAAAACTCGTGATTGTTGCAACTATGTCCTGCCATTGCTGAAAGTATTTCTATTCTACTTCTTTTATTTGAAATTTATTAGCATCATAGAGATTTTTCTTAACCTTATAAATGGACAGAATCCAAGAAATAATTTCATCAAGTGCTTCTGAGAATGTTAATATTATTACAAGTGACAACTACATGAATGTTAGTGCACAAAACCACATGTAGGCATGCAGCAGATGTCTGTCCATATTACCTTTTCTGATCCTCACCATAATCTGGAAGTGGTGATATATTCATTTTACTGAAGTGAAAACAGAGGCTTAGAGCGGATGAGTAACATTTCTATGATCATAGAGTGGAAATATGTGACAGAGCAATTTAAATATTACTTAATATCATATAAATAATGTATTTAATATGTTATAAATAATAAATATAATAAAAATAAACTGTCCCTTCCATCTCACCTATTATTACTAACAAAGATCTTTTTGGTACAGGGAATTCATCCCAGGAAGACAAATAGGAGGTGACCAGAAAGCTGAGCTAGACATCTATTCTTTTTATAGGTAGAGATGGACTTTTCCCAAATCACATTAGGAAATTTCCATTCTTATGGTTGAAACACAAGACTCTACAATTGCTGTTGTTATGTGTTTGAAGTGATTCTCAGTGCAAAATTCTTTCTTGTTCTAGATAGTACAGTTCTAGGGCTTCTGGCTTTACACCTATTATAAAAATCCAAATACAGTGGTACTTTGGTTTATGAAATCAATTTTTGCCACGATTCTGGTCACAAACCGGATTGGATGAGAACTGGATCATATTCAATGGTTAGCTTCAATATTGACCTTATGGGAAAATTTGATTCGGTTCTTGTCCAATTGGTTTCCAACCAGAATTATGGGAAGAATTAAGTTCATGAACCAAGGTACCACTGTAGACAATTATAAAACTTTGACTTGTCCCGGCCCGCGGGTAAGTCAACGGAGACCCTAGAGGGGGAGCGAGGATGAGAGGGGACAGGGGACACGAGAGATGGAGACAAGACAGGTTTCTGATCAAGTCTCGTTTATTGCGGAAGCTGCTACAACATATATACCGTAGGGCGAGAGGGGAGGAGCAAGAGGAGTGTACTGAGGTTACTTCCTTGTTGCCGGGTAGATCTGCAACAAGCCCGGGCATGTCCGTAGAAGGCACTCAAGAGTTCCAGCGGGGGGGCAGGGCCCCCTACATTGACTGATTAGATTTTTCATGGCAAAGTAATATGTGCTTTTAAAGGGAAATTATAATAATGCATAAGAACATAAATTTAGTAAAGAATGAAGCATTTCCTCCTACTATGTATTTAGTATCGTTAATTAGGTATCTTTCCAGACTTTTCTCTGGACATGCACAGACACATCAATATGCATTTAACCTAGGTCTAGATGATGCATAGGATCTCGTGGTGGGGTATGTTATCGTCAGACAGAGCCATGAAAGGGAGAGGTTTTGAGGGTTGCCTTAATACATTGTCTTAGACCTGGACAGTAATATGGTGGAAATCTCTATTGTCGAGGGTCCAGATATTTTCCAAATTTGTATATTCAGTTTGTTTGATGGTAGATGATTTATTTCTTGTATTTAAAATATCACGACAGAGTAACTTATACCTTAAAATGCAGTTTAATACTCTGACATGGGAGATAAAACTAGCTGGGGAACCTGTGCTCTTATCCCATTTGGAGACTTCCTCTGGGAGCAGTGGTGGTGAACCTAGGCACATGTGTTATTTATTTATTTTTTAAGACAAAAGATGTTAAGGTATGCGTTGTTTTTTCTAAATTAAAACCTCAGTATTGAGGTTGAATTGCAGTGTTGGGACTTTGCGATAAGTAAGTGGATTTTGGGTTGCAGTTTGGGCCCTTGTCTCTAAAAGCTTCGCCATCACTGCTGTAGAGGGCATGATTAAGCAGAAGGAGATAAAAATAGTTTTGGTGATTATAAGAGGTAACTTCTGAAGGATCTGAAGGTATCTGCAGACAGTTATCCCAGATACTTCATAAACTGTGCCACAGCCACTTCTGAGGTGCTGTAATTATACCCATTTTGCAGGAAAAGAAACTGACTGCAAGAAGTCAAGGGCAATTCCCAAGGCCACATAGCTGATAAACAGCAGAGCCAGGACCGTAAGCAAGTCGGACGCAGGGCCTACACTCCTTTTATTTTTTAACTTCCCCTTTTTTGACAACTGTGATAAACTATACAGAAAACAGTTCCCATTTAAAGTATGCAATTGAGTGTCACCAAGTATGTACCTAAACCTGTGCAACCCTCACCACTCCCCATCTCCAAGACCTTTTCATGATTCCAAGCTGAAACTCCGTAATCGTTAAATAGCACTTGTGATTATCTCTTCTTGTGGCTACTGGTGATTGCCATTTACTTTTGGCCTTTATGAATTTGCCTTTGCTGAGTACCTCATATAAGTAGATCCATACAGTATTTGTCCTTTTTGGTATCTGGCTTATTTTGTTGACTATAGTGTTTTAAGGTTCATCCATATTGTAGTGTGTAGCAGAATTTTACTTTATAAAGACTGAATAATATTCCATTGTGGTATTGTGTGTGTGTGTGTGTGTGTGTTGATTTTGGTTGCTGACACATGTTGGCTGCTGTAGATAATGTTGCTATGAACATTAGCATGTTTGAATCCCTGCTCTTGGTTGAGTATTTAACTAGAAATGTAGTTTCTGGATGACATAGTGATTTCATGTTTAATATTTTGAGGAACTGCCATGCTGTTTTCCACCATGGCTGCACTATTTTATATTCCTTCCAGCAATGGCCCAGTGTTCCAGTTTCTCCATATCCTCACAACAAGGGCCTGAACTGTTAACCGGTGTAGCATATTGCTCACTCAGGTGGACTAAGAGGGTTTTTTAAAAAAAGGTGATTGGATAGCCTCAAGAATTGCTTCTATTAAATCTTATTCATCTTGATGCACTACTGTTATCCATCCTAGGAGAAAAAAATATTGTAAAAATAAATGGGGTAATTATTTATATTTGAGAAAACTGAAGAATTTGTGTTATTTGCCTTTACAGTTTCTAGATGACATTCAGTGCCCCTTTTTCTTTGGTTAACATTATTTCAGCTGACTGAATATCATTTATTGGAACAGCCAAGGAGTTTCCCACGAGGATGAGCACAGATGACTCAGTATTTTGTGTAGCTCAAGGGATGTCTGTCTAAGGACATTGCAGCCCCTGGTGGTTGGCTGCAGTGGATAGTTCAAGACAGAAAGAACTATTTAAACTTCATTGTTTGGTCTTGTGTTTTTCAAAATTATGAACTGTGAAGTCTTTCAGTGTGAACCATAGAATTTTTTAGAAATTAATCACTTGTTTACTATGATATTAAATTCTGTTGGAAAGAAGTTTTAAGTTTTTAAAAATGTTTATGATATTAAAAAAATTTTTTGTTTACTTTTAGTCACCGACAAGATTCTGAAAAAGAAAGACTACCCTGTTTACATAAATCAAAGCTGCCATACAGTTGATGTTTCTCCATACATAGAAAAACGCTTGCAAAAGTATCAGGTAAAGTCTTCTTTGTTGAGATGGGGCCCTCCAGGCTGTTCTCAAACTCCTGGGCTCTTCCTGCATCACGCTTCCAGGCTGCTGAGAGTATAGCCACTCTGCCAAGTTTGAAGTGCGCCGCCATACTAGACTTGAAAAGTCATCCTTTTTTCATTTTGAGAGCTCACTGCCCAGACCTACCCCGCAAAAAAAAGAAAAAGAGAAAAGATGGAGACTGTTAGTATTTGAATCTTATTAGTGAGCAATACCTAGTTTCTTCACTTCATTTTTTCTTGATGCAGAATGAGTTTGTCTTTGTCAAGAATATTTTAATACAAACTTGTGCCTTAGTTCATTTATTCTGACTGTCCATCCGTCCGTCCGTCCATCCATCCATCCATCTATCTGTCTATCTGTCTGTTTTGTGGCACTGAGGATTGAACTCATGGCCTTGCACATATTAGGTAAATGCTCTTCTATGGAGCTATATTCCCAGGCCTTTATAAAATTATTTTGAGACAGGGTCTTGCTAGGTTGATCAGGCATGCCCAGAATTCACAACCATTCTGCCTCAGTCTCCCAGCAGCTGGGATTATAGGTGTGTGCTTCCATGCTCTGCTTATTATTCTGTTTTTGTATGTGGAGACACAGCTGCATTTCGCTTAACATCTCTCCTATCACTGGCCATGGAGCTTGTGCCTTCATCTCCCAAGTAGCTGGGATTACAATGTGTGCCACCAAGCCTGGCTCTTTCAGCTTATTTTCACTGAATTTATTATTATTATTATTATTACATTATAGTATAGTGACTGAACACAAGTACATTGAACTACATCGCATCCTTTTTACTTTTTTGTGATAGGATCTCGCTAAGTTACTGAGTTGTCCAGTCTGGGCTTGAATTTGTGATCCTCCTGCCTCAGCCTCCATAATGCTGGAATTACAGACATACATCACCACTCCCAGTTTGAACTTATTATTTTTATTCCAAACCTGCTGCAATTTTCTATTTCTTGTAAGATATTAAATGGTGGCACTATCTACCTAGTCTTCCAACCTAGAAGCTAGAACTCATACTTAATTCTTTTTTTGTTGTTGTTAAATTCTTTTATTGGTACATTGTAGGTATACAACACAATTACGTTTCTCATTGGGAATTGTACCTTTACATAATGCATCTTGGTTCTTATTTTTTCCCCATTCCTAGCCCTCCCTTCACCCCCTCCACCCTTCCCTATTTACAAAGACTTTATTTCCATTTTTTCCATTTCTCATCATGTTTCCTTTCCCTTTCTTTCCTTTCCCCTGCCCCTCCCACTCCCCTACCCCTTTGGACCTTTTCTTCCTATTTTGCATTATCGATTATTCATTCTAATCATTGGTACATTTTAGGTATACAATATAATGACATTCATCCTTGGAAATTTGCACCTTTACATAGTCTCTCTTGGTTCTTATTTTTCACCCTTGCCCAGCCCTCCCTTCAAGCCCCCCATTCCTCCCTATTTACAAAGATTTTGTTCCTATTTTTCCATTTTCTCATATTAATCCCATTCCCTTCTATCCTTTCCCCTACCCCTGCCACTTCCTTCCCCTTTGCCCCTTTTCTTCCTATTTCACATTATCTAATATACATTTTAGTTCATATTTACACTTTCAGTTTCTCACACCAGACAAACTATTCGGTATTTATACATGTGTGTCCTATTTATTTCACTTAAGAGTATCGCCTCAATGTGCATCCACTTAGCTATAAATGTCTCTAATTTCTCATTTTTTTATGGCTGAGTAGTACTCCATTTTATTAAAAAAACCCCACATTTTCTTTATCCAGGCTCCAGTTGATGGGCATTTGGGCTGTTTCCAAGTTTTAGCTATCACAAACTGTGCTGCTATGAACATGGGTGCACATATATCACTGTGGTATGATCCTTTTAATTCTTTGGGGAAGATCCCCAGCAGTGGAATAGCGGGGTCAAATGGGACTTCCAATCCTAGAACTTTGAGGTATCTCCATACTGATTTCCACAGTGGTTGCACCAGTCTACACTCCCACCAGCAGTGGAGCAGGGTTCCTCTTTCCCTACAGCCCCGCCAGCATTTGTTACTGGTTGATTTCATGATAGCAGCCATTCTTTCTGGAGTGAGGTGGAATCTCAGCATTCTTTTCGTTTGCATCTCTCGAATGACCAGTGATGTTGAGCATTTTTTCCTGTATTTATTTGCTATTTTTACTTCTTTGTCTGAGAAATGTCTGTTCATTTCAGATGTCCATTTTCAGATTGAGTCTTTAAATTTGGGAAGTCTGATCTTTTTAAGTTCTTTGTAGATTGGAGATAGTAGACCTTTGTCTGAGGAAAAGCAGGTGAAGATTTTTTTCCCACATTGTGGGTTGTCTCTTCATACTGCTGGTGGTTTCTCTTGCTGTGCAGAAGTTTTTTAATAAGAAGAGATCCCACTTATTGATTGTTTGTGCTAGTTCATGGGCAACTGAGGTTTTGTTCATAAAATCTTTTCCTACACGGATGTCTTCAAGAGTTCTACCTAACCTCTGTTCCAACTGGTTCAGAGTTTCTATTTTAATATTTAGATCTTTAATTCATTTTGATTTTAGTTTAGTGCATGGGAAGAGATATAGGTCTAGTTTTAATCTTTGGCAAGTTGAAACCCACTTTTTCCAGCACCATTTATTAAAGAGGCTATCTTTCCTCCAGTGAGGGTGTTTGGCTCCTTTATCAAAGATGAGGTGGCTGAGTGTGTCTGGTGTTGTTTCTGCATCTTCTAATCTGTTCCACTGGTCCTCAGGTCTGTTTCTTTGCCAGTACCATGCTGTTTTATCACTGTAGCTTTGTAGTACAATTTCAAGTTGGGGATTGTGACACCCCCTGCCATGTGTCTGTTACCTAGAATTGCTTTTGCTATTCTGGGTCTCTTCTTGTTCCAAATGAATTTTTGGATTGTTTTCTCGAGGTCTATGAAGTATGCTGCTGGGATCTCAACTGGAATTGCATTGAATCTATATAGCAGTTTTTGAAGTATGGCCATTTTCACTATATTGATCCTTCCTACCCAGGGACAGGTGATGTCTGTCCATTTTCTGGTATCATCTTCAATCTCCCTTTTCAGAGTGCTATAGTTTTCAGAGAAGAGGTCTTTCATTTCTTTTGTTAGGTTGATTCCTAGGCATTTCAGTTCTTTGGATGCTATTGTGAAAGGAATTATTTGCCCTATTTCTCTCTCAGTGAGTCTGTCATTCATGTAGAGGAAAGCTATTGATTTTTGTGTGTTGACCTTGTAACCAGCTACTTGACTGAGTTTGGCCATTAAGTCTAGGAGACTTTTGGTGGAGTTCTTGGGGTCTTCTATATAGAGTATCATGTCATCTGCAAATAATGACAATTTGACTTCTTCATTTCCTATCTTTATTCCTTTTATTTCTTTCTCTTGTGTAATTGCGGTGGCTAATGTTTCCAGAACTATATTGAACAGGATTGGTGAAAGTGGACATCCTTGTCTTGTTCCTGATTTTAGTGTGAAGGATTTCAGTTTTTGACCATTTAGTATGATATTGGCTGTTGGTTTTTCATAGATGGCTTTTATCAGTTTGAGGTAGAGACCATCTATTCCAATTTTTTGTAGGGTTTTTATCATGAATGCATGTTAGATTTTGTCAAATGCTTTTTCTGCATCTATGGAGATAATCATGTGGTTTTTGTCCTTGGCTCTATTGATATAGTGTATTACATTGATTGATTTGTGTATGTTGAACCATCCCTGCATCCCTGGGATGAATCCCACTTGATCAGGGTGTATGATGTTTTTGATGATCTTCTGAATTCTGTTTGTCATTATCTTATTACAGATTTTTGCATCTATGTTCATTAGTGAGATTGGCCTATAGTTCTCCTTTTTGGTTGGGTCTTTCACTGCTTTGGGGATCAAGGTGATGCTTGGTTCCAGGAATGAATTCGGAGTATTGCTTCCCTTTCAATTTCATTGAAGAGTTTAAACAGTAGTGGCAATAGTTCCTCTCTAAATGTCTTGTAGAATTTAGCAGTGAAGCCATTAGGGCCCGGGCTTTCTTTAGTTGGTAAGTTTTTAATTACATTTTCAGTTTCATTGGTTGATATTGGGTTGTTTAAAATTTTTAGGTCTTCTTCATTCAACTTTGGTAATTCATATGCATCTAGGAATCTGTCCATTTCTTCTGTGTTGTCCATCTTATTGGCATATAGGTTCTGGAAGTAGGTATTGCTGATCCTCTGGATTTCTGCTGGGTCTGTTGTAATTTCACCCTTTTTATTCCTAATTGCATGGATTTGGGCCTTTTCTTTCCTTTTTCTGATAAGGTTGGTTAAGGGTTTGTCAATTTTGTTGATTCGTTCAAAGAACCAACTCTTGGCTTCTTCGATTTTTTGTATCATTCTCTTAGTCTCCATTGCATTGATTTCTCCTCTGATCTTTATAATTTCCTCCCTTGTATGAGCTTTGGGGTTGTCCTGCTCTTCTTTTTCTAGAAGCTTGAGGTTCAGCATCAGGTTGTTTAATCGGGCTCGTTCTGTTTTCCAAATATGCGTATTCACTGCTATGAATTTCCCTTGTAAGACTGCTTTCATTGTGTTGCATAGATTCTGATATATTGTATTGTCATTGTCATTTAATTGAAGGAACTGTCTGATTTCTTCTTTAATTTCCTCTGTGACCCATTGGTTATTCAGAAGTGTGTTGTTCAATTTCCACGTGTTTATGAGATATTTTGAGTTTCTTTTGCTATGGATCTCCAATTTCATTGCACTATGGTCTGATAATATACAGAGGATAACTTCAATTCCTTTGCACTTACTTAAACATGTTCTATGTGTGAGAATGTGGTCTATTTTAGAGAATGATCCATGTGCAGCTGAGAAGAATGTGTATTCTGATTTTGTGGGGTGGAAGACTCTGAACATCTGTTAAGTTCATTTTTTCAAGAGTTCGATTGAGTTCTAGTATTTCATTACTTATTTTTTGTCTAATTGATCTATCTCTTTGTGACAGTGGGGTGTTGAGGTCCCCCACTCCAATTGTATTAGTGCATATATGACTTTTCATGTCCGTTAGTATTTGTTTTATATAGTTGGGCGCACTAGTGTTTGGTGCATACATATTTATGTTTGTCATCTCTTCCTCTTGGATTGTTCCCTTTACAAGGATGTAGTGTCCTTCTTTGTCTCTCTTAATCAGTGTTGGTTTAAAATCTACTTGATCTGCAAAGAGGATAGCTACTGCTTCTTTTTTTTGGGTTCCCATCACATGGAGTATTGTTTTCCACCCTTTAACTTTCATTCTGTGAGTTTCATTTTGAATTAAGTGTGTCTCTTGTATGTAGCATATTGTTGGATTTTGCTTCTTGACCCATTCTGCCAGTCTATTTCTTTTGATTGCTGAATTGAGACCATTAACATTGATGTTATAACTGAAATGCATTGACCTGTCATTGCCATGCCTTTTTCTTTTTGTTAAGTTCTCCCTCTTTACATTTAATTTCTTGTCATGCCAGATGGGTTCATTCTGCTTTGCTTCCTGGGGTTGTGATCCTCAATGTCTGTTCCTAGGATATTGTATAAAATTCTTTGGAGTGCTGGTTTGGTATTCACGAAGTTCCTATGGTGGTCTTTGCCATGAAAGTATCTTATTTGTCTATCCATTTTGAAAGATAGTTTTGCAGGGTACGTCAATCTGGGTTGGAGGCTGTTTTTTTGGGGGGCTTGGAGTATGTAACTCCAAGCTCTTCTTGCCTTGATGGTTTGTGTTGAGAAGTCTGCTGTGATTCTGATGGGCTTTCCTTTGCATGTGATTCGTTTCTTTTCTCTGACTGCTTGTAGCACTTTGTTCTTCTGTTGAGTTTCTGGAATCTTAACAATTATATGCCTATGTGTAGATTTTTTTTGATTAAGGCTATTTGGAGTCCTATATGCCTCACTTATCTGTATGTTAAGTTCTTTTCCCCTGCTTGGGAAGTTTTCTGCCATTACTTCTGTCAACAGTTTTTTTTATGTCATCTGCACTCTGTCCTGTTTCTTCATTGACTCCAATCGGTCTTATGTTATTCTTCTTTGCATCGTCTAGCAGCTGCTGGATTGATTTCTCCTGTTTCCTTATAATTTTGAAGCAATTTGTCTTTTCGTGGTCACTAATTGCAATCTTATCTTCTATATCTGAAATTCTGTCCTCACATTGGTTCATTCTGCTGTGTAGACTTTCAATGGAGTTTTTCATGTCCTGGAAATCTATTTGCATCTGTTTTATGGATTCCATTTGTTTCCTATGTTGGGATTCCATCATGTTCCTCAGCTCCTCTCTATATTTATTAAACATGTCTTGCACTAGGAACACTATTTCTCCTGTTATCTGAGAAATTATTTCTGATTTCATTTTTTCCAGATCCCCTTTTGTTGCCAGTTCAGTTGGTTCAGGTGGCTGAGTATCAGAGTGTTCCATCTCATTTCCCTTTGGGGTTGCTGTAGGTGATCTGAAAGTCTGGTTTTGAGACTTATTTACATGTTTTCTCATTTCGACTGGGGGTGCAGGTGGTGATGTTGGCATCTGCATGGCTCACCTCCTCTGAGCTGGGAGAAGTGGGACAGGTGCCGGGAGCGGTGGTAGGGATGGTGGCCTGGAAGCCCCTTCCTTTGGGCTGGGAGCAGCAGGACAGAAGGCAGCCCAAAAGCCCTTTCCTCTGGGCTGGGAGCTTTGGGAGGGATGGTGGCTAGGAAGCCCCTTCCTCTGTACCAGGGGCAGTGGGACGGCGGCTCAGAAGCCCCTACCTCTGGGCCAGGAGTGGTGGGAGGGATGGTGGCTGGGAGGCCCCTTCCTCTGGGCTGGGAGCAGCAGGACAGAAGGTGGCCCAAAAGCGCTTTCCTCTGGGCTGGGAGCAGCGGGAGGGATGGTGGCCGAGAAGCCCCTTCTTCTGGACCTCATACTTAAATCTTAGTTTTGCTTCACCTCTAACATTCATTTGGTCACAAAATATGTCATTTCTTCCTCTCCCTCTTGAACTGGTCTTTCTCTGCTTCAGGCTGCTCTCTTTTCCTTTCTTCATAATGCCACCAGAGTAACCTTTGTGAAATTCGGCATAACTCTTTGACATTCTCGTGCCTGAAAATCTTTGCAAGGCTCCCTGTCTCTCCTAGGCTGAAGTCTACAATACTATGCACAGCTTTTGAATGTAAAGTTGTATAATTCAAAGCTTTTAGAAATTTTTCTATATGTCTTTTTCTTCCCTTCTTAGGTATTTTCTGGAATATCTAAGAGGACAGTGCTCCTAACTGGACTGGAACACATTCGGATGGATGAAGAGACTGTGGAGGATTTGGTTAGCATTCACTTTCAACGGGAGAAGAACGGGGGTGGAGAAGTAGAAGTTGTAAAATGTTCCCTTGGTCAGCCACACACAGCATATTTTGAAGAATAGACTGATGGAATCATACGAAAATTATAGCTTTTGAGTCAAATTACTGTAAACATTTGGCAAAATGAATACCCCTTTCTTTAAAAAATGGTCACTTCTTTAGTGTCCATTTAGTCTTAGATACAAAATATATTTCCAAGTTTTGAATTCTTCTTTGTTTCAAACTCTGCTGCATGTTTACAAATGCCTAAGTGCAAAGTGTTAAAAATGGATGTGTTTATAAATGAGGTGGATGGGTTCCATGTCTATTGAAATCAACTGTAAGTGAGCCCCTTGTCCCCCTGCCTGTCTGTGTTGGCTTATGCTGTCATGGTCATGTAGGCCAATTCCATTTTGGCTTCATGCCCACCAATATGTAGACTCGATGCTTAGTCCTTTCCAAAAGAAACACTAAGAAATTTGTGATTTCTGTAGACTTTACCGAAGATTTCAGGAACGATCATGTCCCTCTCTGTGTAACATTTCACTTTACAGTCCAAGGTTCTCTGAGCTCATTGTGGTCTTTTTCTTGAACTCTCCTTCATTCAGAATACCAAGTGCCCCTTGATTGCTTCCAAGCTACCCAACCCCACCTCCACATGGAGTTTGTAAGAACCAGTAATTTCCTTCTTTTATGGGGTCGATGGAAAGAAACAATATAAGACTGAAAAGCATGAATACGGAGAGAACTATATATAAAGTTAGTGGTTTATCACTGATCAGATTTAGGTGCTGGGGAATGCCTTGAGACATAATATGGTTCCTGCTCTCTAGGGGCTTAAAGTTTTGTTGGAGAGAGACCCAGTTTATTAACATTTTGCTATTTTTAATGTGTAGAAACTATAAGGATAAAATTAAAGTTTCCAGGGCCCAGGGCTATAGATTAGCAGTACCTCACCTGCCTAGCAAGCACAGGGTTCTGAGTTTGAGTCCCGATACCCGCCCCCCCCCCAATTAGTTTCCTATTCAGAGATGGTAAATTCTTTTTTGATTAAAAAAAATTGTTTTGGATACTATTTGTTCTTACATAGTATGTTTTGTGAAAATCTGGAAACAGTTAAATCCATATTTAAATGATAGCAGCAATGAATGTTTTTAGAAAATATTCTAAACCTATCCAGTGCTTTCTGCCACCCAGCTCCCCCCTTCCGCCCTAAGATTCAACCTAGGGCTTCACACATGATAGGCAAATCCCTCACCACTGAGCTATATCCGTGCCCCGCTTCCTGCCCTTTTCCCAAAAAGGGAAAAGTTCCAGGGCCAGAGATGTAGCTCAGTGGTTCCGCCCCCTGCCTCTCAAGCACAAGGTCCTGAGTTTGATCCCCAGTACTAAAAAAAAGGGAAAAGTTTGGTTTTTGCTTCTGTTATTTTATTATTAGGTTTCAAATTTACTGTCAGAAGTATTCATTATTCTCATGTTTCTGTTACAAATGAGAGAGGGAGCCTAGACACCATATAATTTATAATAAATCTTTTACATTTACCATGACAAACC
The DNA here is from genome assembly GCF_053883595.1 of Heterocephalus glaber. Taxonomy (NCBI): domain Eukaryota; kingdom Metazoa; phylum Chordata; class Mammalia; order Rodentia; family Bathyergidae; genus Heterocephalus; species Heterocephalus glaber. The sequence continues at coordinate 1,505,302 of NW_028258191.1, forward strand.
TTTTGTTCTGTGGAAAAGGTGCAACTTTTTAAAGCCCTCGAAAATATTAAGACAGTCTTAGTCTGTTTTCTGTTGCTATAAGAGGCTTATTTAGCTTGTAACACTGGGGGCTGGGAAGTCCAAAAACATGTCACTAGCATTTTGGCATGTGGTGTGGAAGGCCTTCTTCTTGTACCATAATGTGTATGTAGGACATCACATAGTAAAGCAAGCTTGCCAGAGAGCTTGCTTTTGTAACAAAGCTACTTCCATGATGATCCATTAATCTGTGAATCTATGAATTCATGAAAACATTAAGCATTTATGAAGAGCATAGCTATCATGACCCCGTCACTTCCCAAAGGCTTTACTTCCAAATGCCAATAATATGTGAATTTGGGGATTAAGTCTATAAAACGGGAATTTGGGGACACATTCAGACATAGCAAAGAAAACAAGTTTAAGGCACATTTTTAATTAACTGAGATAGCTTCACTAGCACAGAAAGAATTGTTTACAGACTGTGGCAAATTGCTCACCAGGAAAGTATTTTTTCTAATATTTAGGAAAAAATTTGAAACACTCACTTTTGTTTCTTTGGGAGCTGCCTTTAGGCAGTAAAATTGATAATTTCATTCAATTCCAAATTTTCATAATGGCTTTTGAAAAATGATTTATTTATTATGATGTTTTCTTTGGGTTCTGTGTTGGTCAGCTTTCCAACGTGGCAAAATACCTGAGAATAACAACCTAAAGGAGGAAAGGTTATTTGGGCTCATGGTTTCAGAGGTTTTGCTCCATGGTTGCCTGGATCCATTGTTTCTGGCCCTGAGGTGAGTGTATCACGGCAGAAGGGCATCGCGGGAGAAAGCTGTTCACCTTATGGTGTCCAGCAAAGAGTGGAGGAAGGAGGTGCCTGAGAAGAAGGGACTGGTGACAAGATACAGGTCCCAAGGACGTGGGTCCTTGGTCTACTCCCTTCAACTAGGATTGATGAGGTCAGAGTCCTTAGGGTCCAATCACTTCTTAAAGCCCCACCTCTGAACTGTGTTGCACTTGGGACAAAGTCTTCAACACATGACTCTTTGGGGGGACATTCGAGATCCACACTATAATAGGTTCCTTTCACCATTACACAAGAGCAGTCTGGCTGGATGTCTAACAGGGTCAGGGCTAGTTAGCACAGAACTTGGATGGGAGAGTGCCTGGGAATACTGAGTGCTGTAGGCTTTTGGTCTCCCTCTCCTTTCCTTTGCTTACAAAAAAGGAGGAGGAGGAGCAGAAGGAGAAGAAACAAAAAAATCAAGCAATGCTGAATTTTAGTGGTTTCATAGAGATCTGTCTTTGAAAACTTACAAAGGTACTGTATTGACTATGTAACAAATTGAATACTAATTAGAAGGCCTTAAAATGTGTGTCCAAGGTGAGATTGCTCTACTTAATGTGTGAAGGTGATACTGGATGATGGAATCTTTTGACCCAGAGAGGGCCAAACACTGTAGGCACTCACTTCTGCACAGACAAAGCTCACCTGCAGGTTGGGGAAGGGAGAGGCTTCATGGACTGGGGTTCTGGGTTGAAAGGAGCCAGCAGTTGGGGTCAGGAGTGCTTGGTAATTTCCACTGGTCAGGAGCATAGTTCCAAAAGATGTTTCTTCTTGGGATGGTTTTCGATTACTGGGTGGCCACGGTCAACTTGTCCAAGAAGCTGTTGAATTTTGTGTATCTGGTGCCCTAATTCTGTGAAAGACATCCTGGCCTTATGGGTCTGGATCCTGTTACAGAGCCAACAAATTTTAGATGCCTGGGCTTTAATGGCTTCTGTAGAAGCACAGGAGTAGAGGCAGAAAAGAGGGGAAAGAGAAAAAAACACATACGAGCTCTAATAGGCTAAGTTAATATGCATTATAGTCTTGAACTGAATTTCTTAAATGATAACCATGTCTATGCAGAGCCGAGTAGACTCTGACTCAAAGGTTAAGCAGCAAAGGGAACAGACAAGGATGAAGACAGAGATGCCAAGCCTTTTATTGGATTTTAGTCAACCATCAGACATCTGCAAGCCCAAGTAAAGAGACAGGGTTTTCAGTAAAAGTGGCTGTCAGGTTCCCCAGGAAGTGACCTAGGCAACTGTTATAACCTGGAAGTGGAAGGTAATTGGTCGGAGGGGCACCACCCTTAGAAGGGGTTAGTGCAGTTCTTGTGGGACTGGATTAGTTCCTGCAGGAATGAGTTGTTAGAGTTGGGAGTGTAACGTAGTGGGAAAGTGGCTGGCATGCATGACACCCTGGTTTGAGCTCCAGCACTGAAAAAAAAGGGAGGAAGAAGCTTTGTGTTTAATTGTGTTAAATTTCAGATTTTTTTTGGACATTCAAACAGCTACTTAGATATATGTCTGGAGATAAACTATAGATTTGGGAATTACATGTAGATCTACCTCATAGTTTAAAAATCTTCACAGCCTTGTGTCTTGGTGTACAATAAACAGCTTCATTCATTGACAAACTGAGTAGGTCTCAATTTTGTTTTTTAGACTTGCAACATACAATTAAAATTTCTGTATCATATGCTAGTACCACTTGTGCACTGTCACTTCAGATTCAGTTCTAAGGGAACTGCTAAGTCTAAGGATATGGGCAGTTTTGCATCTTTTACTTTACATTTTGATAGTATAAGGGTGAGAAGATGTGGTTTTTCTCTTAGCCATCATACGGGTCACGACCGATACTGTTAAAACACCATCAACAAAAACAACGTGAACAAGAGAAAAGCGACAAATTTGTTTTATCAAAGTTTTATGAGACATGGGAGCCTTCAGAAATGACCCAAAGATCCAGGGAAAACGAATTTTGTATTTAAATTCCATAAAGAATGGACAGAAATGGATAGAAATATGATTGTGCAAAAAGTTCGGATCTAAAGGTAACAGATGATCGGGGGAGGGCGCCCGGGAGGGCCTGTCAAGATTTTTCCCGGGTTCTCCGAGGAGCATTCTTTCCTCCTGGGTATGTGGCAGGAACCCTCTGATGTAAGAGCCTGCCAGGGAGAAGGGAGAAGGGGCAAAGTGACTTTTCTCGCTTTCATGGCTTTTTTGAGGGAGATGAGTTCTACTCTCATGACCCACTGCTGGGAAGAGAAATTCTAGTTTCTATGACTGGCTTGGGGTTAGAGGGCAGAGGTGGCGTCAGGAGACATCCCAGAAAGATCAGAGAGACTTTCTGCTTCTCAGGCTCTTCTCCCATCCTCCATGTGAAGTGCCCAGCGCCAAGGTGGCATGCAGGGGCCAAAAGTCTTAAGAAACTTCAGCACTGCTTGTAACAAGACCCCCCTCCCCCATAGGGTTAACAAGGGCCACTTTCATGCTTTGTAATTTTACCGATGTAAGGGTGGAAAAACTATTTCATGATTTCACCTTATATTTCTTCTTTTAGGGGTGGGATTGAACTTCCTATTTGCCATCAGTTTGCCTTTCTTCTCCATGTTCTCTTTGATTTAACTCTGAAGCTTGTTGTGTGTGTGGAGTCCCTGTGTCCCAGGGCCAGACTCGGGTTGGCACAGGCTGGGCGCACAGTGGCTCCTGGGCGGGCTGGGCAGGCGACCAGGGGGCGAGGAGACCCCGCCCCTGTGCGGGGCGACGTCGGAGTTGAAGGCGGAGAATCCAGGCTCCACCGAGCCCGCCCGGAGAGACGCGTCCCCCGGAGCCTCACCCGTTCCTGCGGGGGAGAACTCCCGCCTCTCCGCAGCGCCTTTTCCAAAGTTGCACGACCGCTGGGACGCAGGCGGCAGGCTGGGAGGGCCGCCCGGGCAGGCTCGCTGCAGCAGGAACAGAAAACTAACCGAAAGCAGAACAGCGGCCGGCCGCCTCTTCCCGCCGCCGAGCTCGCTGGGTCTGGGCCCCGCCGGCCGCCGCGGGCGCCCCCTCGCCATGGCAAGTGGCTTCCGTCGGGTCGGGGCCGGAAGGGCGCGGGGCCCCGGCGCCGGGCGGGGCGACGCGCAGGCCGGCGACCGAGAGCGCGGCTCGGGCTCCTGCGCGCCCCGCTCAGCCCGTAGGCGCCTGGGTCCGCGCCGGGCCGGGCCGGCCACCCGCGCACCACCGCCGCGCGGCCGGGACACAGCTTCCCGGCGAGGGGTCGCTTCCAGGAGGTGTTGGGCTTGACTCTTGGCTTCTCGCGACTTGGAACGAAAGTGGACAGATTATCCGGAAAGGGAAGCCACGGCTTCCTTTAGAAAAGGGGGTGAGAACAGTTTCTGAGCAAGAACTCAGTCAGGGAGGGACCCTAAGCCTCATTCCCCATCCCACCCCGCCTTTTTTTAAAGACAGGGTCTCCGGCAAGGTAGTTCAGACGGCCTTGAGCTCACTCTGTGGCCCAGGCTGGTCTTGAACTCACAGCGATCCTCCTGCCTCAGCCTTCGGAATGCAGAGACGCGCCGAGGTGTGCCAGCACACCTGGCCTGTTAAGTCTCTCTCCTAAGGCGAGCTAAAAAATTATGTTTGGTCGTCATAATTCTTTCTCAAGAGACATAAAGAGCCCTGTGTTTTCACAGCTGTCCTGGCTTGGAAGAACAGTTAGGAGATTGAAGATTTAGCCGTGCAAGTGCGTGTATTTCCTCCATCAAGCACTTGAAAGCTGTGGCAGAGCCTGTAACTTCTGCTTTGAAATCCTAGAGTCCTGGAATTGCAAAAGCTGTTAGTTGCGAGACATTTATCTGGTGAGAGTAAAGGCAAGGTCAGTTAGAATAATTCATTTTGAGAAAAGAAATATAAACAAATACAGTGAGGAAATCTTCTCCTTAGAGTTTTCCTTAATGAATAAGTTTTTCTTTGTGACTTTTTGCTTTCTGATACCGTGGCCGAAGGTATTTTAAATTATAACATTGATACGGGGAAAATGCCACCCTCTAAGTACCTCTGCTAAAATGCTGCTCTCGTTTTAAAGGCCTTGAAAGGACTGTTTCCAGGATGTCGCTTCCTGATTGTGGATATTAGTAATCCTCACTGTTCATAACTGATGTCAGTAAAATTATGTTAGCCATACCTTCTCAAACGTGAAGGAAAGTTAAGGAAGAATACTGGCAGGTAATTTAAATAATTTATTAGATGATTCCTAAAAATTAGGGCGTTCTGACTGAGTGTGGTGGTACATGTCTGTCATCTCAGCCCTCGGGCAGGAGGATCACTGTGAGTTCCAGGCCAGCCTGGGCTACGCAGAGAGTTTGAGGCCACCTGAACTCCATAGTGAGACCCTCTCTTAAAAAAAAAAAAAAATACAATGAAAAACTTTAAAAACACTTAAAATGTGGGTAATATTGCACAATTCTCTATAATATAAAAAGTTATTCTTTCTTGTCTTTTTTCTCAACTTCTCTTACCTGTGCTTTTATTCCTTTTTTTTTTTGGTACTGAGGATCGAACTTGAGACCTTGCGCTTATGAGGCAGGCGGTGGAACCACTGAGCTAAATCCCTGGCCGCTGCCTTTATTCTTACAGTAACAGGGTTGAATATTTCCATTTTATTTTATAACTGTTGTTCAAGTATTTTGTATTTTGAAGACCTAGAAAGTTCAGTCTAAAAGATAAAAGCCAATAATAGTGCACTGTAAACAGAATTCTGTTTATAGCAAGGTCTGATTGTATACTGTGATTACTTTTTCTCCTTTTGGTCCAATGTCATGTGTAGTTTTCCTTTTCTACTTAGAATAAAATGTTTCCAGCAGCACAGCCGGGTAAGTATTTGCTTTTTTTCTTTCTCTCCCTTCTTCCTTTCTTCCTCCCTTCTTCCCTCTCTTCCCTCTCTTCTTCCTTTCCTCCTCCTTCCCTCTGTTCTCTACTTCTTTCCCTCCCCACCTGTCGTCTTCCCTTCCTCTCTATGACCCCTCCCATAATTTACTCAAAATTATGCCACACTTCTGTTTGCTTATAATCCTTAGGGTGAAGCACCTTCAAATGCCAGAAAACTGGGGAGAACTTAGTCCGGGTGCCCACAACAGCAGACCAAGTTCCCTCTTTCTCTGGAGGGCCCGTTCAGACCTTTTAAAGTGCAGTGATCTTCAGTGCTTGCCCTGAGGTTCTGTCTCAGCTGCCGTGTGTGCACAGGAGTCAGGGGCAGGGGCGCCAGGACAACAGTCACCTTTGTCTTAACAGCAGCCTCTCCCCTCGTAGGCTCGCCTCCCCCCTTCTGCTGTGCAGGTCGCACCTTCATCCTGCAGCTCGCTCTCTCTTTTTGGTACTGGGAATTGAACTCAGGACCTTGAGATTGTGAGGCAGATGAGGTGCCACTGAGCTAAATCCCCAGCCCGAATCCTGCAACTCTCTTGCTTATTCTAGGTTAGCATTTTTTTCTGTCTTAGCCTTCTGTATACTTCTGTGAATTTTTAGTCTTCCGGAAATTGTTGAATCTCCTGTACAGATTGCTCCCTTAACTGGGTTTCTTCCCCCTCCTCCCCTCCCCTCTTCCAACTCTCTTCTTCTTCCTCTTCTCCCCACTCCCTCCTTCCCTTGCTCTCTACCCTTTCCCCCTCCAGCCCCTCCCCTCCCCTCCCCTCCCCTCCACTTTCTTCTTTCTCCTTGGAGATCAGGTCTCGATATATTATCCAGCAATGGCTATATAGCCCAACCTGGCTTTGACCTTCTGCCTCAGCCTCCCAAAAGCCAGGATTAAAGGTCTGTGCCATTACACTTGGCTGGGTTTATTCTTTTGCATTCATTTTAAAGGGCTCATGGGATGGACAAGACACTGTGTGTGTTGAGTCTGTTTCTGGGCAGCTGGAAGTAGCGTGCTCATCCCCAGTGGAGTCCGACCTTAGGTGCAGTCTTCTAGACTGAGTGTCTTTGTGGTCTGTTAACTATCACTTGGGCCCATGAGACAAACTGTTCTCTCAGGCAGTTGAGACAGACTATGTCTGAATTTGGTGTAATCAGTTTGGACTAACTATAGGTCCACATCTCTCAATGGGATTGTGAGGCAAATGAAAACATTTGAGTAGAAACCCTTTAGGTAAATAATTCAAGAAATTTGAAGAGATTGAACCTAGGAAAGATCTGGTAGTTGGTACTCTGTGCAGCATGGTGGCAGGATCTGTAATAACATGTACAGTCTGATTGAATTTTACCTGATATGTATTGGACAGTGGGATTTAATCCATTGCAAGTTCCTTTTTTGGAAGAGTTTTATTTTTTGGTGATGACCTTTTCTTGATTCTCACAATGGATAAAGGGGATATATTTCTTATTGGCTTATGTACCTTGGACTCTGCAATCCGGAGAATATACAGCTATTTCCAGACTACCATGACACACTTTTTACATTTGTAAAATTTCTATCTCCTAATCTTTTCTTCTGTGACATTTTCTGTTATTTTCAGGCCTTTCTAAAATAAAGCATTAACCAATATTGTCCACTTTTTGAAAAAGGAGATGTTTTTATATTTGATTCTTGGGTTTGGCTAAAGTTTATGTTGCTGCTAATGTGAGACAAAGATCTACTCCTCCTTTCAACAAAATGCCTGTCATCTATATTGAACAAAACACCCTCTCTCCCTGGAAACTGACATCACCTTTATCAGTCTAATAGTTTTAAGTAGTTTCTCACTGATTCTCCTGATAGAGAAAAGTTTTAAAGTAAGTTTAGTAGATTAGCTATTAAAGTAGTTGTGGAAGCAAAATAGTGTATCCCTTTAAAGCTTGCCTTAGCCCATTGCTTTTGTTGTTTAAAGTGAAGGTTATATAGCTCCTTGTATTTGTAGCTCCACTATAGATAACATCTTAGCCCTGAAGATCAAAGTGGCAATCCCTGAACAAACCTGTGATATATGTGCCATAACAGTCATGTGTTTAGGACTATAATCAGTGACAGAAACCACCTGTGTTTAACCATTGAGCAGAAATTGGAACTTTATTTAACAAAGACCACTAGGTAGGAGATAATGACTAACAAAAGCATAAAAGGTGACTAACAAAGAACGTGGTGCATGGACACTAACCAGACCAGTTTCTGGAGGTCCTGCCTGCTTGCAAGTAAAACTTTTATTATTTTACCTGAATTCTGTGTCTCCATGCATTTCTTTCCGTGATTCTGGAACATTTGGTTCGCTGACTGGGAATTGGAAATGAAATAGCCCTTTTGGGCATTGGCCCAAACCCCACCAGAGGGAGCAGCTCTCTGTCTCCTTGAAAGGAAAGGTGTGCCCCTGGGACTAATTTCCTAGGCTCCCCAACAGGACACGGAGACCCGCTCACTGGTTGCGGATTGCCTGAACCCGAGATGGAGGATGACAGAAGGAGGGCTGCTGCTGTTGGTGTCTCATCTGTCTCTTTCCTTTGCTGGGTGAGAAACCCTGGGAAATCCCCTAGTTGTTAACTTTTGGTTTCGCTTTGGTCTCACTTTGTGGATTTGTATTTTGCAACTTTGGGCAAATACAGTGCAGGGGCCTGGTCACCCCTTGTGCTTTGCCATTTGGGGAGGTAGCTTCTTTTGTTTTGGTTATGATTGGGGGGCTCATCAGGAGGGAATGTGATAACTTCTGAAAAAATGTGTGAGAGAAAGAGTTCCGAATAGGAGAGTGTGTGGAATGAGCTGCAGAATAAGACAAAGGGAGGAGGCACTTGCACTTAAAGAATCCTCCCCGAGTCGTGGAATTTGTGTGTGGTCTGTGCCTCGATTCTGTGGTCACATTTAACAAAGGCACAACGGTGAGCTTATGCAACAGCCCATCTTAGCCAGAACGGACCTTAAAGTGACCTAAAGGCCCGCAGCCAGGCAGGTGAGCGAGTGATCCCCCCACCTTTGTTTATCTTGTGTCTCCATACAAGGGTACCCATACACACACCAACATGCTGATTGGCTGATTGTGGGGACAGAAACATCTCATCCTACTGTTTTGGAATGCATGCTTAAGAATTTTAAGAAAGGTTTTACTGTAAATTATGGTATTAAGATGAAACCCCCAAAACTTAGGACCTTTTGTGAGTAAGAATGGACCAGCTTGGCCAGCTAAGAGATCCCTAAATCAGGGTCTTGTCTGGTCCATCTGGGTAACAGTCACCGCCCCTGGATGGGAACATCCAGATCAATTTCCCTATATTTATTTATGGCTCAAATTGTGCCACAGAATACTTCCTTGGCTTTATATGTGCGCCCTTGAAGCAAAAAACAATATTCTGGTCCTCCGTCAGAAAGAGGATGATGCTGGAAAGAAACTGGTCCTTTCAGATATGGACTGAGAGAATTTAGACTTCCCCCTCCTTTTGTGTTGCTAAATCCACAGGTGCAGAGGAGGTGGGGACAAAGCATGAGAACTGCTTGACTTTAGTGCACCAGAGGGTGCGTGCCGTGGTCAGACTCAGAGAGGATCGAATAGGGCTTGAACTCAAATTGGAAAAAACTGAAAAGAAAAAATAAGTAATGGATTGAAAACAGCTAAGAAATCTCTGAAGAGCATAAAACAAAGCCAGAGAAAGTATAACTGTGCTCTGCTAGACATAAAGAAATTTTACAAGAGAAATCAAATTACAAATTTTAGATAATTGATAACTGTACCTGTGTTTCAGCTTGAGTTGATGTTTAATTAGTGTGCTTGAAATATTTTTGTACGTTGCAAATTCTTCAATTATAATTATAAGGTTAACTTGCTCTTTTCTGTACTTTATTGTTAAAAACTCAAGGTTACTACCATTCTATTGGCAGCCAACCAAATTTAAAGTGTAACAATCTGAGAACAATAAAAAGGACACTTTAAAATTTTAACAGCTAAAGACAAGTTTGTGATAAAAGGTCTGTAGTAAGTGAGGTAAAATATATTTTTGCATGTTTGTCTTGTTAGAAAGATAAAAAGAGATATACAAAACCAGAAGGCTTAGATATGTCAAAAGATGTGCAAAAGTGATTTATCAAGAAAATATGTATGTTTGTTTGTTGGTTTCAAGTTTGTTATGAAAGTTTAAATACATTTACATTGGTTGTCATCAAAGGGTTAGATTCTAAATATGTTACTATAATATGTGTACATTAGTCATCTTCAAAGGGTTTAAGAGCCAACAGGTTACAATATGACCTCCTCCTTTATAGTGAGTTAGAAGAAAACTGTTGGGAAAAGGCACAAATATGTCAGACTAAAGGTGTGATATTTGAGATTTGACTTAAAAAAAGGACAAAGGAGGCTAGGTCCAGAGAAAAAGAAAGTCATTTATTGTCTGCCAAGACCCCTCCAAAATGCTTCAATTATTTGATTCCATCATTGTTACCCATCCTCCTAATTGGGAGGACTGTAAAGAACTTTGTAGAACTTAGTTAACTTTTAAAGAAATGCAGAGAGTTTTAAGAGAAATTAAAAGGATCAATGCTCCTAGAATGCTGGCAGGCACACAAAATCCAGACACTTGGCATGAACAACAATTTCCAGTGAATGAGCAACCCAAATGAAACCCCAATACCCCAGGAGGCCAGGACAGCTTAAGCAATTATTGGATGGCCCTCCTGGTAGGAATAGGAGCTGTGAGTTAAAAGGCCTACAAATATGATTAAAGTGCTAGAAACACAGCAGGAGCCTGATGAGAGCCCTGAGATTTTATGAGCGGCTCTGTGAAGTTTACAGAATGTATACACCTTTTGATCCTGCTGTTCCTGATAACCATCAGTTAATCAATATGACTTTTGTGACCCAGTCAGCTCCAGATATTAGAAGGAAAATTCAAAAGCAAGAAACTTGGGAGGGTATGAATATTACACAATTGTTGCAATTGGCTAGTAGATGTGAACAGTCAGTGTGAGAGAAGGAATGAGTCAAAAGGGAAGATGAAAGAGATAAGAGCTAGGCCAAATACATGGCAGTGGCTATGGGAGCCAAGGCAGAGAAAGAAAAAGAAAGACAGGGAACAAATTCAGAAAGAAAGCAAAAGAAAGGTTTTAAACTTGAAGATTTAAAGTTTGACCAGTGTACATATTGTAAAGAGAAAGGACACTATAAGAATAAGTGCCCAAGGCTCAAGGAAAAGAAAAAGCAGGACTTGAAGGAAAGGAAGGATACTGGCACGTTGTTGCCTGTGATGGAAAACAGTGACTGACACAGACCGGGCTCAGTGCAGCTAGGCCCCCACGGGCCCATGGTCGATATAAAGATAAGGAGCCAAAATATCTCCTTTATGGTGGAGAGTGGAGCAGAACATTCAGTAGTAACAGCTCCAGTTGCCCCTCTGAGCAGAAAGCGCATCCAAGTAATCAGTGCCACTGGAATTTCAGAGAAGCACCAGTTCTGCTATGAAAGGACATGTAAAATTGGAGGACATAAAGTGAAATATGAATTCTTGTCTGTGCCAGAATGTCCTGTCTCCTTACTAGGAAGAGATTTATTGTCTAAATTGGGAGCTACAATAACTTTCACCCAAAGAGGAAATGCGTCTTTGCATTTAGATCCAGGAAAAGATCTCATCATGATGGTAACTACTAAAAGGCAGGATGAATGGCAGTGTTACAATGTGGATGATACTTACTAGGCTCCACAAGAATTAAAAACTATGTTTCCTGGAGTATGGGCAGAGGAATCGCCCCCAGGCTTATATAAGAATCATCCACCCATAGTTATAGGATTAAAAGACAATTTGACCCCCATTGCTGTAAAACAATATCTGATGTCCAGGAAAGCCCGAATTGGAATCAAGCTCCATATCATGAGATTAAAGGAATTTGGACTTATAAGAGAATGTAAGTCACTTTGGAACACCCCTTTGCTGTGGGTTTGAAAACCTGATGGGGACTATAGGCCAGTGCAAGATCCATGGGCTGTAAATGATGGAAGAGTAACACTTCACCCAGTGGTCCCTAACCCTTATACTTTGTTGGGTCTAATATCCCCAGAGGCAGCATGGTTTACTTGTTTGGAGTTAAAAGATGCCTTCTTTTGCCTTTGCATCACTCCCCTTAGTCAATCCATCATTGCATTTGAATGAGAGGATCCAAGTGATGGGAAAAAGACTCAGTCTACATGGACCAGATTACCACAGGGATTTAAAAACTCACCCACACTTTTTGGGGAAGCTCTAGCCAAGGATTTGCTTGCCTTCCCTGCAAAACAATATAGCTGTGTCCTACTGCAGTATGTGGATGACTTACTGTTATGCAGCCCAACCCAAGAATGGTGCTGGGAAGGCACCAAAACATTGTTGCTGCACTTATAAGAAACTGGATATAAGGTATCATGGAAGAAAGCCCAGATTTGTGTACAGCATGTTAAATATTTAGGATTTCAAATAACACAGGGCATGCATTACCTAGGAAATGAAAGAAAACCCCAAAGAAGCAGCTGAGAGAGTTTCTTCGGGTGGCAAGTTTCTGTAGAATTTGGATTCTGGGTTTTGTAGAAATCACTAAACCCCTTTATGAAGCCCTAAAGGGACAGGAGGAGAATCATCTGCATTGGACTGTAGAACAGGAGGGAGCTTTTAAGAAATTAAAATTGACTTTGGCAGCCACCCCAGCCCTACCAGATGTAAAGTGGCCTTTTAATATGTGACTGAGAAAAACCATGTGGCCCTTCAAGTCTTGACCCAAGAAGTAGGCCCATGGAACCAACTGGTGGCATATTTGTCTAAGAATTTAGATCCAGTAGCAAAAGGATGGCCTCCTTGTCTTCAGGTCTTAGCAGCTTCAGTTCTGTTGATTCAAGAAATAGACAAGCTGACTTTAGGTCAGGAACTGACTGTGCAGGTTCCACATATGGTCCTAGAACTGCTGAACACAAGGGGGCATTGTTGGCTCTCAAATAATCAGGTTACTCAGTATCAAGCCCTTCTTTGTGAGAACCACTCCTTGTGGTTTATTCCTGTAAAAGCTTTAAATCCTGCTACCTTTTTGCCCATGGAGGCAGGCCCTCCTGATCATGACTGCTTGAGTGTCACTGATGAGCTCTTTTCCAGCCACCCTAACTTGCAAATGACACCCTTGTCCGATGCTGACCTTGTTCTGTTCATGGATGTGAACAGCTTTGTGGAAGATGGGGTTCATCATGCTGGATATGCAGTAACCACAAAGGATAAGGTGATCCTAGCTGGGGCCCCTTCCTTTTGGCTGGTTGGCACAATGTGCTGAGCCCTGGGCACTCACACAGGCACTCCGATGGGCAAAGGGTAAAAAGGTAAATATATATATATATATATATATATATATATATATATATATATATATATATATTTGCTATGCATTTGCTCTATGGCATGATTCAGCAAACATGAGGTCTTCTCACAGCAGAAGGGAAGCAAATCAAAAATAGGAAATTGTACAGTTGCTAGAGCCAGTGTGGGAACCTAGTGAAGTCTCAGTAATACATTGTTCAGGACATCAGAAAGGCAAGGACTTCATTGCACAAGGTAACAATAAAGCTGATTCTAAAAGCCAAGAAAGACAGTACACTCAAAGCTCTGCTGTCACCACTCCAGAGGCTGGTGAGTCAATGCACTGCTGAAGAATGGGAGCACCAAGAAAGACAACCTGGCCACTGCTCTGAGTTTCTTTGTTTTCAAATTGTGGATGTTTAAGCCTAGTGATGAAAAGTTTGATGAACAATATGTAACTTTTAAAATGGTAAAATGTGAACCAGAGGGCTATCCTTTTATGATGCTCTTTGATGCCTGCCCAAAAGAACATTATGGGGGACCTGGGGTAACTTCTGACTGTGGGGAATATTCTAATGAGAAATTATATTGCAAAGAGAAAACACAAGTTTGGATCAATGGCTCCCTTGTTGGATGAGCCACTGGTAATTGTAACAATTGTAAACAAGGTCAATGTAATCCTATATCTATGTATATGCCAGCCCCATGGGATCCTATTTGGCTACAAGGAGTAATATATTTCATTCAGACAAGAAATTAGAAAAGATCTTGAGGAAATTTGAGATGCACTTCAGGCTTTAGAAACCCAACTAGATTCACTGGCCAATGTCATATTACAGAATAGGCATGCTCTCAATTTGCTAACAGCCTAGAAAGGAGGAACTTGCTTATTTCTTAGTGAAGAGTGTTGTTATTATGCTAATAAATCTGGTGTAGTACAAGAATCACTAGACAAACTGAAAGATTAGATCAAGGCTCTTGATGAGGAATTTGGTATAGGAGAGCCATCCTATGGGATTAATTTTACTTGGGCAGGATGAAAAACTTGGATAGGACCTCTTCTGATTCCCCTTCTCATTATAATATTAATATTAATGCTTGGTCCTTGTGTTATTCAATGGATTTCAAGACTTATACAGCAGCATATTGCTGCTGCTCAACACTATCAAATGCTAGTATTAAGGAATACAGATAAGTTAGATAGAACATTATGGATAGAAGATTTATCCCAAAGACAAAGGGAGGAATGATAGAGAAAAGTTTTAAAGTAAGTTTAGTAGATTAGCTATTAAAGTGGTTGTGGAAGCAAAATAGGTAGTGTATTCCTTTAAAAGCTTGCCATAGCCCATTGCTTTTGTTGTTTAAAGTGAAGGTTTTTAGCTCCTTTAATTTGTAGCTCCACTATAGATAACATCTTAGCTCTGAAGAACAAAGTGGCAATCTCTGAACAAACTTGTGATATATGTACTATAACTGTCATGTGTTTAGGACTATAATCAGTGACAGAAACCACCTGTGTTTAACCATTGAGCAGAAATTGGAACTTTATTTACTTAACAAAGACCACTAGGGATGAGATAATGACTAACAAAAGTATAAAAGGTGGCTAACAAAGAATGTGGTGCTCAGACACTAACCAGACCAGTTTCTGGAGGTTCCGCCTGCTTGCAAGTAAAACTTTTATTATTTTACCTGAATTCTGTGTCTCCATGCATTTCTTTCCATGATTCCGGAACACTCCTACAGGCATCAGCTTCCACTGTGAAGGAATGCAGAGCTTCTGAAAGAACAGTCATAGTTGCTGGTCTTCCTGTTGGCCTTTTCAGTGATCAACAATTGGCCACCTTGGTGAAGAATTACTTCCAGGGTATGAAGACTGAGGGTGGAGAAGTTGAAGATGTGATATATCCAACAAGGATCAAGGGAGTTGCATATGTAATGTTCAAAGAAAGAAAAGGTATTTCCAAGTCAGATTTTTGTAATCTTAGAAATATTTCTTCAATGAAATTAAAATTAGATTTGTTAAGCACATCTGCAATCCACACAGCTGCACATCTGGACTAGGAAGGCTGAGACAGGAGGATTTCCAAGAGTTTGAGGATAGTCTGGGGTACACAGTGAGTGCAGGGCCAGCCCGAACTATGTAGCAAGTCCCTGTCTCAAAAACAAAAACAAAAACACCAAAACATTACCTCTTGTTAAAATTATTCATAGGATTAGTATCATTTAAAATAGCTTTAATTATTCTAAGCTGCTCATAGCTGTACAGGTCTCTGTAATCTCAACTACCTAGTGAGTAGGTGGGCTGTGACAGAAGGATCAAAGTTGGAAGCTATCCTAGGTTACTTAGGGAGACCCTGTTACAAAATAAAATTAAAATACAAGGACTAGGTATGTAGATTAGTGGTGTAGTGTTGTTTGCCTAGCATGTGTGAAGTCCTGAATTCAATCTTGATCACCACCAAAAAGCAAAACAAAACTTTTGAATATAAAAGTGGCCAGTACTGTATTAGCAAGAATGTATGAAAATGGCCGACAAGTTTCTGAGGACTTCTTTTTTTCCCAATAGTTTGAATGTGTCGATAGGTTGAGATACAAGTGTTGCAGAAAACTTGTAAAAAGGAGAAAGAAATGAAAAAATCCCTACTTAAATGATAAATAATGATATTGGGAATTTTCAGGTGGCTTCAACAGTATAGCCATACTCCCTGCTTCTTTGCATTGAAACCATCAATCAAAAGTCTATTCTCACATAGTATCCATCTTATTATTGTTCAGGTGGAATTGAGAAATGTGGCTTGGATCTGAGAGCAGAGCCATTCTGCCCCCGCCCAGTGCTGACCTAGGGGAGGGCTTTGGGCCTGCCAGAGCATCCTCACTCCTTCCACCTCAGGCAGGAGTAGCCTTCTGTGCAGATTGGTGGCTGGTAGTGTAAATTGCCAGAAAAAGACCAGTCTCCATGCCAGCCTGTCATAGCAGATTCCACACTATGTGAGCAGAGGAGGAGACCTGGCTCCAGCTGGGGAAGACAGTGCAAAGAAAGATGCAGGAGACTGGGTGACCCGTACATGCGGCTGTCACCATTAGTTAAATTGTTCCTTCTCAGTGGGAATGACTGAGTTTGGTGAGGCTCAGCAGGTGGGCTCCTCATTATGTCTCTAAAGGGATGGTAGTGTTTTTTGGAAGTTAATATTTTATGTGTTGAATTGGCAACACAGAGGGAGAAAGGGCTCATTTCTTTTCTTTTTTGGTACTGGGGATTGAACTTGGGACCTTGTGCTTGTGAGGCAGGTGGTGGTACCACTGAGCTAAATCCCCTGCCCAGGGGTCACTTCTTAGAAAGGGCTCATTCCTTTATTCCCAAATATTTATTGAGTATGTATTATTTGCCAGGGACTACTCTAGGTATTGAGGATACAGCAATAAATGAGATAGGTAAAGTGTTTTCTTTCATGAAATGTACATCTATGGAGGATGACAGAAAAACGTACGTAATACGTTGGTGCTTTATATCTATTTATGCTTGTATATATACAGCAATGTATGAGTGTGATGAAAATGTATACAGAATAGTAGAGGGATCACATATGGCGGATGTTTTAGATAGAGTGGGTAAGAAAGCACTCTTTGTTTTGGAAGTGCTGGGTATCAAATCCAGGGCTCTACACGTGGCAGGTAAGTGCTCTACCAATGAGCCAAACCCCGGCACTGAAATACACTGTGTGGTTGATGTTTGAGCAGAGACTTGAATGAAGTAAGGAGTGATTCATGCAGATAAGGGGAAGAACATTCTAGGCCAAGTGAAGGACTGGGAAAAGTTCCACAAGGGTGAAGTATGCTGAGCATTTAGAATTACAGGGAGGAGGCTTCTGTAGCTGTAGCAGAATGAATAAGTGCAGAGTAAAGCTGTGGTGTGACTGGGAGCTGGGACCAGTCCATGTTAAGAAATTTAAGCATCAAGGCACAGTGTCTGGTTTTATCCTGGGTGAGTTGGAAGCTGTTGGAGGGCTCTGAGTAGAGGACTGAGAAGATGCCTTTTCTTAGGCAGTCTGGTAGCTGTGTGGAGACTAGGATCTCCTTGTCATTGCTGCCTTTGACTGGCTGTAGCCAGGCAGGTGATGATCACTGGTGGGCATTTGGGATTTGCTGGTGGATTAGATGTCATATTCTGAGACAGGGAACACTGGTGTAGAGCACATTCAGGAGGGGACAGTTAGCAATAATTGGGTTTTGGTCCTTGAGAAACCAATTCAGATAATGAAATAGAGTCAGGATTCTGCAAGCTATGCATGTAGAGATGGTATCTAAAGCCAAATTATTGACTTGTCCCTGGTGGTGAGTATAGGCTAACAAAGAAGCTTGAGGCCTGAGGTCTGGGGTATGTCAGTGTCCAGAGAGTGGAAACAGCTGGAGGGTAGGTGAAGGAGACTGAGCAGGTCAGTCAGCAAATTAGAAGGAAAACCAGGGCAGTGTCACACCCTAGACTCACCACAGTGAAGCTTCCTGTGACCAGAATTCATGGAATGGGGGATTTACTTTTTGTTTCTATTCACATATATACTTGTGTGTGGTTTAAAAAATATGATCAGGATCATATTAACTCAAAAGTAAACTTAAATGTGTTAAAGTACAAGGACAAAGTTATTTGAATGTAGAATTTAGAGAAAGAAAAAAACCCAGACTTTCTAAATGACCGAATTGAACACCTATATTTTAAATTAATTATTAGCATATTGTGTCACAAACACTTTTGATGCTAATGTCTCCATGTAGTTGCAAAGAGTGTCACCAGACAAAGGAAACACCATCTAGCAGTGAAGGCTGGACATGCTCAACTCACGGTCTCTCGCTTTAGCGAGAAGGTAAGGCGGGTGGCAGGTATGGTGGTGGGTCCGGGTTCCCTCTCTGCTGTGAAGTCTTTCTTGTGCAGGGAAACACAAAGCACTCTCACCCCATGACTTCTAGGAAAGAAGGTGCAAACTCTAACCTGGCTCAGTGTTTCAATGTTCAAGGCTAAACCTGTTTCGTGAAATTTTGCTTTTGTGTTTCTCTATGTCCCACTTGATCCCCTCAAAGTGACAGTGAGCTCTGTGCTGCCATGGATGATGTTAAGTACCTGCCTAAGGACTTGTTTGGGGGGGGAAACTAGATGAACATTAAAAAGGAGTTTGAAGATGCATGAAAGGTGGGAGAAAGAGGAAGCATTCTGTACTACAAACTTGTACTAATAAAGAAAATGATCTGAAAAAAAATTAAAATTCAGAGTACAGTGGACCCTTAACTTATGGTTCCCAAGGGCTTATGGTGACTCTCAGTTCCTGAGGGCTGGTTATAACTCAAGTTGCTTGTAAGTCAATAAGCTGAGATCTGGGTGTTTACCTGGGTACACAATATAGATAACAAGAGGCAGATGAATCTTCCAATAACCTAATTAACCCAAGCTGTCTGTATGTCAGGGTGGTTGTAATTTGAGGGTCTACTGTACCTGTACTGATTTATATGCTGTATTCTGTAGAAAGCACAGAGTTCTGTGCAACCATCCAAGGAACTTGAAACTGGAGGAGAAAGTGGGAGCTGACTCTACAGGTACCTCTGTCTGTACAGCAGAACAGACCAGTTTATACGTATGGGCTCTGTACCAGACTTTGTTGTAAAACACCATTTTAGGTCTAAAAAGCTTCTGTTTAGGAGAGGGGGTGCTAAGGGACAATGATCTACAAACTGAGCAGCGTGGGATTCTTGCATAGGCTGCTCAGGTGCAAGAAGCCAAAATCTGTATGTGGCTATCAGAGTCTGATTTAGGACAACTGCTGCAGAGTCAGGAAAATGTCAGAAAAAGCATATGTGTTGTCTGCTTCATCAGGGATTGCTGTTTTAATTACTTTTTTTTTTAAACTTTAGGTCTTCAACTCTGTAAAGGCTACCCTTGATCTTTCTGTTTTTCGAAGTCGAATTGTACTAGAAAGCTTGATAATGGACCTGAAAAAGAAAATCCCGAATTTAAGCTTCAGTTCTTTGGAACTCAGTGGAACAATCACCGTGGAAGGATCATTTCTGGCTATCAAGAAGCTCAGCGAGTCTTTGCTATCAAAAGCAAGTTCTGTGTTAGAAAAAAGCACAAATTTTATCAGTGAAGGAAGAAAGTGGAGTAGACAAAGCTTCAAAAGGAGTCTGCAGAGAAGTGATAACTTGGTGGAAACACTGCAGACCTCAGTTCCTGAGACCTCTAGGAGGGGAGAAGTGCTTGTGCTTGACACAGATGTTTTCCTTTACCTGAAACATAAGTGTGGAGTTTATGAAACCAGACTCAACCAATACCATATTCTAAGTCAGGAGAGGGTAGATGGTGAAGTCACCACCATTTGTCTGAAAAATGCTCAAGTTGGTTCTCAGCCAAGCAATGTACAACATATGAGAGAACTCATCGAGGGATTGTCCCAGGCTCTTTCCTTTGAGCTCAGAAAAGAGTCTTTCATTTTTGGAGAAAAGAAAAATATCACAAAAAGAAATATTGAATGGGCCTGTGAACAACTACATTCAAGATTCAGTAAGGTTCTGATTAATTTTTATAGGACACACATTGACATTATAGGATCCTCTTCTGATGTATACCAATTTAAAAATGAAGTTATGAAATTAATAGGGCAAAAGGTTAGTTAATAAAATCTCAGTCGTAGTAATGATAGTAGTTGCTTCCTCTTATTGAGTGGTGACTGTGCCATGCATAATGCTAGCTTGATGAACATTGTCTCATTTCAGCCTAACTGACCATCTTTTATTGTGAGCATGACTATCTTTATGTTGCAGAGGAAGAAACTAGGACTTAGAGAAGTTAGAAATCTTGTCCAAAGTTATTCATCTGACAAGGGTTAATTAAAGCTGGGGTTTAACCCAGTCTAATTAACTACAAAGATAGTATTTAAATAAAACTTTGGAAAAAAACTCACTAAAATTTGAAGAAATCTTATTTTCTCTGCAACTCCAAATTATTAGAAAAAGATAGCCTTGACTTTAATATATAAGCATTTTGGATGATTATTATTATGCCATTGGTAATTTCATAACATTTGCAAAATTTGTGTTCATTCTACATAGAATTAGAATGTTGGCAAAAATCACTTGCATTTTTGATACTACTTATTTAGCCTATGTGCTTACCTAAAAATGTTAGCTCTTCTGTTATAATTTGAGAACTCTTGAAAGAAATCTATAGAGTTGCTATAACATGCTCCTTCTATAATGGGGTTACATCCAGATAGGCTCAGATAGGCTTTGTTTTTTTTGTTTTTTGTACTGAGAATTGAACTCAGGACCTCGCACTTGTGAGGCAGGTGGTGGAACCACTGAACTAAATCCCTGACAGGCTTTGTAAGCTGAAAATATTTTAAATTAAAAATGTGTTTAGTACATGTAACTTACTGAATGTCCTAGGTTAGCAACACAGCCCACCATAAAATATGGGCTGTTTATCCTTGTGGTCAAGTGGCTGACAGAGCCGAGACTCCTGCCACTGCTCAGTGTCATGAGAGACACAGCACATTCGTAGCCTGGGTAAAGATCAGAATACCAAATTTAAAGTATAGTTTCTACTGCAATATACATGCAGTAGAAACTATACTTTATTGCTTTTGCACCATTATAAACTCAGAAATTCATAGAAAAATTGAATTGTAAGTTGACTAATAGTCAAGCCAAGGGGCATCTGTGTTCTTAACATTGTGCATTTATTCAAATACTGTTACTATAGCAATGCAATTTGAAAACAAGGAAAATAGAAAAAAACTCACAATAATTTACATCAAAATCTATGCTTGGAATTTAGCTTCAGATTAAACTGATTTTAAGTATGTGAGGTACTCCAGAGTTCTCCCTAGTTTAATAAATACTGTAATTTATTTGGCCTCTCTGCTTATAGAAAATGCTAGTTCTCCTGTTATAATTATGAGAACTTTTGAAAGAAATCTATCTCAAGTAAACATATATGATTATGATTAACTGAATTGTTTGTGTCAGTAGAAAAGCATATGACAAACCTGTCTGTTGCATTCAGTTTTCCTAGCTACCTAAAACTAAAATATGTAAATAATTTCTATTTCCATTTCCTTAAATAGTGTATTTCTGACCCCAAAAACACAAGCAACGAAAGCAGAAATTGACTAATGGTCTTATATCAAACTTAAACACTTCGTGCATCAAAGGATCTGATCAGCAGAGTAAAAATAGAGCTGTTTCATTCAGGTCAAGCTGCTATTACAGGAATCTCACTGGGTGACTGAAGCAGCAGACGTTTATTTATCACAGTTCTGGAGGCTGGAAGTCTTGAGAGGAAGGTTCAGCCAGGACTGGGTCATGGTGAGGGCCCTGTTCCTGGAGAAGGCTAGAGAAAGGAAAGGAGAAGGGGAGCTTTCTCCTGCTACTAATTCTGAGAAGGCAACTAATCCTATCATAAAGGCTCTTCCCTATTGACTTAGTTACCTCCCCAGGTTTCCGCATAGGAATCGTGGGAACCCACAGACATTTGGTCCATGATATTGTTTCCCTGACTCCAAAATTCATGTCCTTCTCAAGTGCCCCCATACATCCATTCCATCCCTACTGTAAGACTGAACAACAGTTACTCCATCTTTGTAATAGGGCCCCAACTTTTTGTTTCTGTTACGGATCAACAGGTAGACATCGAGTTCCAGGGATGTGCTTGTTGTTGTGCCAGGAAGGTCTGTTGTGTGCGTAGTGTTCCGTCATGCTCTCCCAACTCCATATCTGAATATGTTATCTTAAGGACAATCTGTAAAAGGTCTGTTTTATCTCTCTCCTCCGCTTTTGTATTTCTGCTTGCCAACTTCCCCTGAGACCCCCTATAAAAACAGCTTCGGACTCTGAGCCAGTTGCCTCTCTAAGCTACTTTGCTTTGGGAGTGCCATCTGGCCAGACTAATAAAGGTCTGTTTTACTTTCCAACTTGTCTGGTGTGTTCCTTCCCGGGTGTTCTTCACTGCAGCCAGCTCCTCAGAGCATTTGGTAAGGCCCTCGGTCTTACACAACAGCCCCAGACATCATGTCTAATAAAGTCTAACATCTAAAGCTTCATCTGAATCAGGTGTGAGTGAGACTCAAGTACAATTCAGTCTGGCAAAATTCCTGTTCTAAAAGGGAGGAAAAGAAGAGAAGGAAGAGCCAAACAGGTTCAAACTTGGCAAGGCAAACTGCGTGAGATCTTAAAGCTAGAAAATAATTTTCAGTTTATTCCTCTGTGCTTCAGGCCTCCTGGGGCCACCACATACAAACAACCCTTCACCAAAGAGCAAACTTGGCAGTGACTTGATCTTGGGTTTCTGGCTTCCAGAACAGTGAGGAACACATTTCTGCTGCGTGTTAGCCATCTGGTGTGGTGTTTTGTTATAGCACTCTACACAGTCTATAGCAGACTAGGACAGAGGCAGAGAGCACAGTGAGATAGCTACAAACCAGGGAACAGCAAAGGTTGCTGGGAACCACCAGGATCTGGAAGAGCCAAGAAAAGAGGTGTGTCTGCTGACACCTTGATTTTTTGGACTATGGTTTCTAGAACTGTGAGAGAATAAATTTCTGCTGTTTTAAACCACCAAATTTGTGATAGTTTATGTGGCAGCCCTAGGAAACGAATAGAGCTGGCTTTCCACATATCCCTGGGGGCCTCCACCCTTACAGATGGTTTTGGGTGTGAGCCTCTGTTGGACACGCCTGCGTCTCCCTTCTTCTTGAGGTCGGGGATTTTTCTTTTTCTATCTTACCTATCCCCAGTTCATAACAGAGCACCTGGCATATGGTTGGCATTCCACAAATACTTTTGAAATATATGAACAAATTTTATAATTTAATACAGGGCCTAGTACTAGATAAGCATCTAACAAATGTGTGTTCATTGGTCAGGAATTCTGTCTTTTTTGTGTTATCTAGTCTTTCTCCTTGTCAACATAATAATACAGATATTAGTTTCTTACTCCCTTATTGAAATGTATGTACATTTCCTACTTGCATTATTTTCTCCAATGTAGGAAATTCTATAGAGACTATTTCTTCTACTCTTGTCAAACAGGTGGGCCAGTAATGATTTCTGGTGGAAGAGCACAAGCCATCTTCCCTAGACTTGCTTGGAGTGGCTCTCCATTTGCCTGTCTCTTGGCTAGGTTTCACAGTGAGACAAAAATACCTTGTGATTTAATTTGATAATTATGAAGATTTTCTGGGCCTGTCTCCTATGGTCTCTGGTCATTGTCAGTTGTAAGAGGCTGTTCAGGAATTCATAAAGCCTGTAAGCAATCTATCTGTCCATTAATGCTTGATATATTAAAATGTTTTGATCAACAGAAAAATAATATATAGTATGCATGAGTGTGTTAAGACGGTCCTGGAGTTAATATATTTCTAGCAATGGTGACAAAAGCAATAGGGGCAGAATATGTTGCCATTTGGCTTTTTACAAAATTCAACATTGGAGGAGCTAGGCCTTATTTATTTATTTATTCATTTGTTATTTATTTTGAAGAGTAGAGAGATATTTATTGGTAGGAAAGCTCGGGAGGGCTAGGAGGGGGCCTGAGTGGGTAGCCTGGGGATTCCACTTTCCAGAAGAGTTTACTAGGCTGAAACCCATGTGAGTGCAGTACGGGCCACAGCATGAACATCCAGTAAGGTTACAAGTGTAGTCACTCAGACAATAGCAGTCCACCTGAGAAACAAGTCACGTAACCAGTATGGATGGAAAGAACAAGGACTCTCCTAGGAAATGGTGGGTCCAGAGGTCTCTGGTCATCCGCTGGGGTGGGGGTTAATGCCTATCTAGACTTCATTAGGTCTAATTTATTTTAGGGATTTAGATGTTATAAAAATAATAAAGAACAGAGACCTCCAGAGGTGGATGAGAAGAATTATATAATATTTCCCTAAGTTTTTTGGAAGAAATCTGTTTAAAATAAATAATAAGCAATTTCATGAGAAGAATAAAAGGTAAACATGTAAGGAAGTAACATTTTCCAGGGATGTATGTGTAGGTTGTGAGGAATGGAGTGACTTGCTTCTGGTGATGATAGTTATTTATGGGTTAACTGTCTAAACTTTATTAAAAATACCTACTCTTCTTCCTAAGAGTGAAAATGCCACATTTTTCTTCTCTCATTGTACAAACTGCCCAGCATTTTAGATTTTGTTACCTGACCATCCCTTGTATGTGCTTCTTCTTTTCCATCCTCTGCAACACTGATTAGTGCATCTTTGTGTTACTGCTGTATTCTCATCGGCCTTCCTGGCCCAGCTGTACCCACTCCCACATGCTTAATTCACCCTGTGCACCATCAGAAATGAATGTGTCTGCAATGATTAGATGTATTTGGAAGGGTTAAACAGACTGGCTGGTGTTAATTGTTCTACCCTGAAAACTCATGGCAGCATTTATTCTTATATTTTCTGAATATGTGTTTTCTGAAAGGTATGGTTTACTCATATCACTGGTTAGGGTTCCACAGAGGCCTCTCTGAAGAGGAGATGGGGACCTCAAATTGGACTGGGCAGGGTCTTGACTTTCCTCACAGAAAAGAATGTGGGATGCATCAGTGAGAGGCATCCATTTAGTAGGCAGAGTTAGTAAGCAAGGGGAAGAGACATCAGCTTGAGCTGAAGGTGGAACAGCTCTGATGAAAATCAGATTGGCCCAGTAAAGAAGTGAGGGCAGTTTTTAAGGGGTTGCTGAAATGGGCTATGGTCTGGCTGATCATTATCTCAGGTTCGGTTTTGCAAGAGGGCAACCTCTACTTGAGGAAGTCTGTTTTGTGGAAACTGCTGAAATCTAAGGCTACTGTAGGTCTAGGGGAATGACCAGAGACTTTGTAGGCACCCATTGGTAGTCAGATGTTCCTGTTAATTTTTTATCTTAATGTACTTAGTCTTGAGGGGGTTGAGATATGTTATGTAAATTTAAGGCTAATTAAATTTAAGGCTAACCAACCTTATATTGCTATTTTTGGAGTAATTTTTTGTTTTGGAACTGGGGATTGAACTTGGGACCGAACTCGGGACCTTCCGCTTTCGAGGCAGGCGGCGGAACCACTAAGCTAAATCCCTGGCCCTATATTGCTATTTTTAAGACAGATACTTCTTAACATGCAGAGCTGAACAGACACATGACCCAGTAGTTTTAAGACAACAAAGGAGACAGATACAAAATGACAGCAAACGTTCTAAGCTTTGTCTTGCTTTTAATTATCTACTGGACATAATTAGGCCCATGTTGAAGGTCATTGTTTTTAGCAAAAGCAGCTAAATCGATCACTTTCCAGTTGCTGGGAAAAAATACTTGACACCTACAGTTTAAAGTCCAGAGTTTGTTTTGGCCAAGAAAGATAGAAACAGGAAGAAGCTGGGGTTAAGAATATACCTACATCCCCTCTCCTCATGACCAACCTCTTCCATCCAGGCCTCAGCTCTGATAGCACTCTTAACTATGAACTCAATGAATTGATCTACTGCTGAGTATAGCACCGTCATGATCCAATCACCTTCCAAAAGTCTGAACATATGAGACTTGGGACATTTTAGATCTAAACTGTAAGATTCCACCTCTAGCCCCCAAAGGCTCATGTCCATTTATTATGCAAAATGCATTCAGTTCTTCTCTAAGATTGCCAAAGTGTTAATAGTTTTAGCTATGCTCAAAAATTTGAGTCCAAAGTCTCTTCTCAGACCTCAAGCAAACTCTCATCTCTAAGCCCCTTTAAAATAAAAAAGAAAATAAAATTCTTCCAATGTATAATAGCACAGGGTAAATATTCCAATTTCAAAGCAAAGAAAGGGGGGCATAGAGAGGAACTGGACTGAAGCAAGATCAAAAACAAGCAGGGCAAACATTTAAGTGCCATGTCCAGCATCTGGGGTACATGGTGGCAATGTGTGATCTCCAAAGGGAATAGACAGCTCTGTCTCTAGGGCCTTATCCCCCACCCCATGGCCTCTCTCTTGGGCTGACTGCTCTCTGCCTGAAGGATATTCCATATGTCTGGTCTCTACTGCATCCTTGGCTTCACTTGTACAGTTTCAAGTGTCACCCTCTCAGGAGCACATTGCCAGGCCTCCCAGGCCTTCTGAAATTTAAATGAAGCCTCTGTGACCCTATAACTCTTGTATTCTACATGCCTCCAGAACCAGCATTATGTAGATGCCAAGGTCTGCTGCTAGCTTAATCACTAGCTGGACCTTGTTGGACCATGGCTGAGTACCTGAATTCAGGTACCTGAACTCAGGAGTACACTTCCCTAGGTGACCCTGAGTAAGTAGGGTGCCCTAGGGCTCTCTTCTCTAAGCAGCCTTTTTTGTTTGTTTGTTTGTTTGTTGAGACAGGGTCTCACTATGCAGTTCAGGCTGGCCTGAAAACTGACTGTGTAGCTCAGGCTGGACTCAAACTCAAGGCGATCCTCTTTCCTTAGCCTCTCCCGTGATGGGATTACAGGTATGTGCCACCATGCTTAGCAAGCAAAGTCTTTTCAAGGAGTTTACAGCTTTGAACCTGCAGTGGGTGGGATCTGCCATTTCCTGAGATTCCCTTAAGACATCTTCTGTATTTTCCTGGTGCAAAATATTTGGTTTCTTTTTGAAGGCACTTATTTTTTCAGCAACCATATTCTCCTTGCCCCAACATTTTTTTCTTTTTTTTGGTACTGGGGATTGAACTCAGGACCCTGCACTTGCAAGGCAGGGGGAGGAACCACTGAGCCAAACCCCCAGCCCTCCTTGCCCCAACTTTACATGCATTTTCTTTTTGACCAAATTGCAAATTTTTAATCCTTTAACTCTTATTTTTGCTTCCAATTCTCATTGTGAATCTGACTAAAAGAGTACCTGTAGTATTGATGTCACAGCCTGAACATTGGACTACCTTGACATTGCTCCATTGAGTTGCCTTGAAACTTCATTTGCCTGATCAATTAGTCTGGCCCTTTAAGTTACACAGAGTTTTAGGACATGAGAAAAATGTAGACAAGTTCTTTGCCAGAATGTAACTTGAATGGACCCTGGTCCAATTCTCAATAAAATCCTCATTGCATCTGAAAATTCACCCGAGCCTCTCCTTTACTGTCCACATTCTTATCAGAATTCTGGTCTTCTGAGTGCCAATCAGAATTGCCCATCAAGACCTGCTTATAGCATCATAGGTCTTCTCTAGCTCATATTTCCAAATGTTCCCAAACTCCCCCCACAAACCAATTCCAAAGGCTTCTGAACCATACCATCAGGTATAGTCATAGCAATAATCCCATTTCTTTGGCACCAATTTGCATTAGCTACTTTCCTATCACTTTTACAAAATGGCTGGCATCCAAAATTTAAGTAGAGGTTTATTTTGGGGCACACTGTCAGAGGTTTTGGTCCACGGCTGGCTGGCTCCAAGGCATAAAGTCATGGTGGCAGGTGTAGAAGAGGAAAGCTGTTCATTCTGTCACAGCCAGGAAGAAGAGAAAGAGATATCTCTATCTCTATCTATCTATTTATCTATCGAACGATCGATTGATCAAGGAAGGAGGTGGGGACAAGAATATACCGTTCCAGGTTGTGCTTTCTAATTGCCTAGCCCTTCCAACAGTCACTGGTTCTGTAAAGCACAATCAGTTCTGAATTTATCAGTGGGTTTATGAAGAGTACAGCACCCTCAAGATCCAATCACCTCCTAAAAGCCCTACTTCTGAACACAGAAGACTTTTCGAGGATATTTTAAATCCATAGCAGCTTTTATGTCCCTGACTACCTTGGAAGAAAGAAATCAAGCTTTTATTGAGGAAAAGGTTAAGAGCCTGAGAATTTGTTTGTCCTCTAACTCTCTGTAATGATCCCCAACAGTTTTTTATTTTCTCATATTGTTTATTCCTAGAGATGCTTTAGGAAGAGTATCTTGGCTTTAATGATGCACCTGATTTTTGAGATTAATAAAATTTTTTGAGATAGGGGAGAGTATGCACTATATTTTTGATGTACAGCAGGTCCTGAGCTGGTGCCCAGGAATGCGAGTGTCCTTTATCCCTATGGAAGTCTCTAATTCTGTGTCACTCATGCTCATAAAAGATTTAGTATTTTATCATATATTAACTGATTTTTTGGGTTTTAAATACCTGTCTATAGGTGTCAATAAGTTTCTTTTTATTCCCCTCCTAAGCTAGTAAGCATCATTTCTTCACTGTCAGTCTTATGTAACAGGATGTGGTCATCATAATGTGTAGGAATTCAGGGAGAGGGTTTTGTAGCTTGATAGGTCTGAGATTGAATTTTAGCAATACTGCTTACTTACTTATGATTTTGGGATTTAGATTTTCACATATATAAAATGGGGCTAGGAGCTATGACCTCATAGGATTTTTTTTTTTTTTTGGTACTGGGGATCGAACTCAGGACCTTGTGCTTTTGAGGCGGGCACTGGAACCTCTGAGCTAAATCCCAGGCCCACGTTTTTTTTTTTTTTTTTAATGAGATGATATCCTTAGCTTGGGGCTTCACTGTTCGTAATTGATGGTGGCCATTTATCTCATTTTTGCAATCACAGGAAAGAATGTGACATAGTTCCCAGTAAATATAATGAAATAATTTGAAAAGTCTTCCTTATATTTGCCTCAAGACTTTTTCTGCAACAAGAATAACATAGTAAGGAAGATCATGCTTAATATTGCAAAATATGTCTTGTAAAAGAGAATGTCATCTAAAAGGGGATCCTCAAAGTTACAGAGGTATAGCTGAAGCAGGGTTCATGTATTCTACAACATAATTTTAGGAAGGAATATCAGAATTTTTTCCTGATGTTTTTCATGCCTAGAGGAAGAAGGAACATTTTTAATCAAGACTGAAGATAATCAGTGAGTCCACCTTTTGGTCCCTGGGGAGACTTTAGCAATGTCTCTGCTCTATTATGTTAAGGAAATTCTTGGCTTTTCTGTAGTTACCTTAAAGGAAATACTGTTATGGCTCTATGTAGTGTTCTGTTTCCAGGATGCTTTGGACCAGCTTAGAATAGATTCTTTTAGTTTTCAAGTTTCTCTCATGATATGTTTGTAGCACATATTTTTTTAAAATTAAAAATATCAAATGTATCAAAAGTAATAATTTAACTTCTTCCTTTCCTATCCATATTCCTTTTATTTCTTTTTCTTATCTAATTGCTCTGGCTAATATTTCCAGAACTATATTGAATAGGAGTGGTGACAATGGATATCTTTGTCCTTTTCCTGATTTTAGCATGAGAGCTTTCAGTTTTTGTCCATTTAGTATGATGTTGGCTATTAGTTTGTCATAGATGGCCTTTATCAGATCAAGATAAAGACCATCTATTTCAATTTTCTGCAGGGTTTTATTATGAATGGGTGTTGGACTTTGTCAAATGATTTTTCTGTCTATTGAGATGATCATGTGAATTTTGTTCTCTGCTCCGTTAATATGGTGTATTACATTTATTGATTTGTATATATCGAGCCATCTCTGCATCCCTGGGATGAATCCTATTTGGTCATGGTGTATCATCTTCTTGATGATTTTCTATGTTATGTTTGCCAGTATCTTATTGAGGATTTTTGCATCTATGTTCATTAAGGAGATTAAACTGTAGTTTCCTTTTTGGGTTGGATTGTTCTTTGGTTTTGGTATCAGGGTAATGTTTACTTCCAGCAGTGAGTTTGGGAGTATTGCTTTCCTTTCAATTTCATTAAAAAGTTTGAGGAATAGTGTCAGTAGATCTTCTCTAATGTTCTTATAGATTTCAGCAGTGAATCCATCAGGACCTGGGCTTTTTTTTGTTGGTAGTTTTAAAAAACTACTTTTCAATTTCATTGACTGATGCTAGGTTACTTAAAATTTTTATATCTTTTTGATTTAGCCTTTGTAATTCCTATGTATCTAGGAATCTGTCCATTTCTTCTGAGTTCTCTATCTTATTAGAGTACAGGTTCTCAAAATAGGTATTAATGATTTTCTGGATTTTGCAGGGTCCATTATGATTTCACCCTTCTCATTTCTAATTGCATAGATTTGGGTCTTTTCTTTTTTTTATATAAATTTGACTAATGGTTTGTCTTTTTTTTTGGTACTGGGGATTGAACTTGGGACCTTGTGCTTGCGAGGCAGGCACTGGGGTTTGTCTAATTTGCTTAATCTTTCAAAGAAACAACCATTTGAATCATTGATTCTTTCTATTATTTTCTTAGTCTCTATTGCATTAATTTCTGCTCTGATCTTCATAATTTCATCCCTTGTACATGCTTTGAGTTTAACTTGCTCATCTTTTTCTAAAAGCTTGAGGTTCAACATTAGGCTATTTGTTTGAACATGCTCCTTTATTTCTGATGTAGGAAACCACTGCTATAAATTTCCATCATAGGACGGCTTTGATTGGGTCCCATAAGTTCTGGTAGGTTGGATTGGCATTATTATTCAATTGTACGGACTGTTTAATTGCTTCTATAGTTTAACATGTGACCCATTGGTTGTTCGGGAAGGTATTATTTAATTTCCATGTGTTTATGTAGCTTTTGTGGTTTCTTTTTTTAAAAATTCTTTTATTGGTACATTTTAGGTATACAATACATTTACATTTCTCAATGGGAACTTGTACCTTTACATGATGTATCTTTGTTCTTATTTTTTCCCCATTCCCTGCACTCCCTTCAGCCCTCCACCCTTCCCTATTTACAAAGACTTTGTTTCCATTTTTTCCATTTCTCATAATTTTTCCTTTCCCTTCTTTCCTTTCCTCTACCTCTCCCACTTCCCCTATCCCTTTGGACCTTTTCTTCCAATTTTGCATTATCAATTACTCATTTTAATAATTGGTACATTTTAGGTATACAATATAATGACATTCATCATTGGAAATTTGCACCTTTACATCATCTCTCTTGGTCCTTATTTTTCCCCTTTCCCCTGACCTCCCTTCAACCCCTCCAGTCCTCCCTATTTGCAAAGACTTTGTTTCCATTTTTCCATTTTCTCATATTAATTCCATTCCCTTCTTTCCTTTCTTCTACCCCTCCCTCTTCCCCTTCCCCTTTGCCCCCTTTCTTCCTATTTCTCATTATCTATTATACCTTTTAGTCCTTACTTACACTTTCAGTTTCTCACACCAGAGAAACTATTCAGTATTTACACGTGTGTGTCCTATTAATTTCACTTAAGAGTATCACCTCAATGTGGATCCTTTTAGCTATAAATGTCTTTAATTTCTCATTTTTATGGCTGAGTAGTACTCCATTTTATTAAAAAACCACATTTTCTTTATCCAGGCTCCAGTTGATGGGCACTTGAGCTGTTTCCAAGTTTTAGCTATTACAAACTGTGCTGCTATGAACATGGGGGCACATATATCACTGTGGTATGATTCTTTTAATTCTTTGGAGAAGATAGCCAGCAGGGGAATAGCTGGGTCAAATGGGACTTCCAGTCCTAGACCTTTGAGGTATCTCCATACTGATTTCCACAGTGGTTGCACCAGTCTACACTCCCACCAGCAGTGGAGCAGGGTTCCTCTTTCCCTACAGCCCCGTCAGCATTTGTTATTGGTTGATTTCATGATAGCAACCATTCTTTCTGGAGTGAGGTGGAATCTCAGCATTGTTTTCATTTGCATCTCTTGAATGACCAGTGATATGGAACACTTCTTTATATGTTTATTTGCCATTTCTACTTCTTTGAGAAATGTTCATTTCAGATGGCCATTTTTGGATTGGGTCTTTAAATTTGCGAGATCTGATCTTTTTAAAGTTCTTTATAGATTCGAGATAGTAGATCTTTGTCTGAGGAACAGCACGTGAAAATTTTTCCCACATTGTGGGTTGTCTCTTCACTCTGTTGGTGGTTTCTCTTGCTGTGCAGAAGCTTTTTAGTAGGAAGACATCCCACTTGCTGATTGTGCTAGTTCATGGGCAATGAGCTTTTGTTCATAAAATCTTTTCCTACACCAGTGTCTTAAGAGTTCCACCTAACCTCTGTTCCAGCTGATTCAGTGTTTCTGTTTTAATATTTAGATCTCTAATAAATTTTGATTTTAGTTTAGTGCATAGTGAGAGGTATAGGTCTAGTTTTAATCTTTGACAAGTTGAAACCCAATTTTTCCAGCACCATTTATTAAAGAGGCTATCTTTCCTCCAGTGAGGGTGTTTGGCTCCTTTGTCAAAGATGAGATGGCTGAGTGTGCCTGGAGTTGTTTCTGCATCTTCTAATCTGTTCCACTGGTCCTCAAGTCTGTTTCTTTGCCAGTACCATGCTGCTTTTATCACAGTAGCTTTCTAGTATAGTTTCAAGTTGGGGATTGTGATACCCCCTGCCATGTGTCTGTTACCTAGAATTGCTTTTGCTATTCTGGGTCTCTTCTTTTTCCAAAGAATTTTTGGATTGTTTTCCCAAGGTCTGTGAAGTATGCTGCTGGAATTTCAATTGGGATTGCATTGAATCTATATAGAAATTTGGAAGTATAGCCATTTTCACTATGTTGATTATTTCCACCCAGGAGCAGGGGATGTCTTTCCATTTTCTGATATCATCTTCAATCTCTCTTTTCAGAGTGCTATAGTTTTCAGAGAAGAGGTCTTTCATTTCTTTCATTAGGTTGATTCCTAGGTATTTCAGTTTTGTGGATGCTATTGTGAAAGGAATTGTTTGCCTTATTTCTCTCTCTGTGGGTCTGTCATTGGTGTAGAGGAAAGCTATTGATTTTTTGTGTGTTGACCTTGTAACCAGCTACTTGACTGAATTTGGTTATTAAGTCTAGAAGACTTGTGGTGGAGTTCTTGGGGTCTTCTCTGTAGAGTATCATGTCATCTGCAAATAATGACAATTTGACTTCTTCATTTCCTATCTTTATTCCTTTTATTGCTTTCTCTTGTCTAATTGCCATGGCTAATGTTTCCAGAACTATATTGAACAATAGTAGTGACAGTGGACATCCTTGTCTTGTCCCTGATTTTGGTGTGAAGGATTTCAGTTTTTGACCATTTAGAATGATACTGGCTGTTGGTTTTTCATAGATGGCTTTTATCAGTTTGATGTAGAGACCATCTATTCCAATTTTTGGTTGGGTTTTTATCATAAATGTGTGTTGAATTTTGTCAAATGCTTTTTCTGCATCTATGGAGATAATCACATGGTTTTTGTCCTTGGCTCTATTGATATAGTGTATTGCATTAATTGATTTGTGTATGTTGAACCATCCCTGCATCCCTGGGATGAATTCCACTTGATAAGGGTGTGTGATCTTCTTGATGATCTTCTGCATTCTGTTTGCCAGTATCTTATTAAGGATTTTTGCATCTATGTTCATCAGTGAGATTGGCCTATAGTTCTCTTTTTCAGTTGGGTCTTTCTCTGCTTTGGGGATCAAGGTGATGCTTGCTTCCAGGAATGATTTTGGGAGTACTGCTTCCCTTTCAATTTCACTGAAGAGTTTAAACAGTAGTGGCAGCAGTTCCTCTCTAAATGTCTTGTAGAATTCAGCAGTGAAGCCATCAGGACCTGACATTTTTTTAGTTGGTAAATTTTTAATTACATTTTCAGTTTCATTGGTTGATATTGGGTTGTTTAGAATTTTTAGGTCTTCTTCGTTCAACTTTGGTAATTCATATGTATCTAGGAATCTGTCCATTTCTTCTGTGTTTTCCATCTTATTAGTATATAGGCTCTGGAAGTAGGTATTACTGATCCTCTGGATTTCTGCTGGGTCTGTTGTAATTTCACCCTTTTCATTCCTAATTGCATGGCTTTGGGCCTTTTCTTTCCTTTTTCTGATAAGTTTGGCTAAGGGTTTGTCAATTTTGTTGAATCTTTTGAAGAACCAACTCTTGGCTTCATTAATTTTTTGTATCATTCTCTTTGAATTGATTTCTGGTCTGATCTTTATAATTTTCTCCCTTGTATGAGCTTTGGATTTGTCCTGCTTTTCTTTTTCTAGAAGCTTGAGGTTCAGCATCTGGTTGTTTAATTGGGCTCACTCTGTTTTCCTAATGTGAATATTCACTGCTATGAATTTTCATCATAAGACTACTTTCATTGTATCCCGTAGATTCCAATATGTTGTATTGTCATTGTCATTTAATTGTAGGAAGTGTCTGATTTCTTCTTTTATTTCTTCTGTGACCCACTGGTTATTCAGAAGTCTGTTGTTCAGTTTCCATGTGTTTATGAAATTCTTGTGGTTTATTTTGCTATTGATCTCCAATTTCATCTCACTATGGCCTGATAATATACAGGGGATAATTTCAATTCTTTTGCACTTACTTAAACATGTTCTATGAGCAAGTATGTGGTCAGTTTTGGAGAACAACCCATGTGCAGCTGAAAAGAATGCGTATTCTGATTTTGTGGGGTGGACACTCTGTAAACATCTGTTCAGTTCATTTGTTCAAGATTTTGATTGAACTCTAGTATTTCCTTACTTATTTTTTGTGTAGTTAATGTATCAATTTGTGACAGTGGGGTATTGAGTTCCCCCACTACTACTATATTAGTGCTTACTTGATTTTTCATGTCTGTCAGTATTTGATTTATATAGTTGGGTGCACTAGTGTTTGGTGCATATATGTTTGTGATTTTCATCTCCTCTTGGATTGTTCCCTTTACAACAATGTAGTGTCCTTCTTTGCTGCTCTTAATCAGTATTGGTTTGAAGTCCACTTGATCTGCAAAGAGGATAGCTACTCCTCCTTTCTTTTCAGATTCCAGTCATATGGCATATTGTTTTCTAACCTTTAACTTTCAGTCTATGAGTTTGTTTTTGAATTAAGTGTGTTTCTTGTTTGCAGCATATTGTCGGATCCTGCTTCTTGACCTATTCTGCCAGTCTATTTCTTTTGATTGGGAAATTGAGACCATTAACTTTGATGGTTATAACTGATGCATATTGACTTATCATTGTCATGACTTTTTCTTTTTGTTGGATTCTCCACCTTTGCATTTCATTTCTTTTTGTGTCTGATGGATTCATTCTGCTGGGCTTCCTGGGGTTGTGATCCTCATTGTCTGTTCCTAGGATATTGTCAAAAAATTTTTGGAGTGCTGGTTTGGTATTCAAGAAGTTCCTAAGGTGCTCTTTGTCATGAAAATATCTTATTTCTCCATTAATTTTTAAAGATAATTTTGCAGGGTACATCAACCAGGGTTGTCACTCGAAGCTCTTCTTGCCATAAGAGCTTGCACTGAGAAGTCTGCTGTGATTCTGATGGGCTTTCCTTTGTATGTGATTTGTTTATTTTCTCTAGCTGCTTGTAGAATTTTGTTGTTCTGTTAGTTTTCTAGAATCCTAACTATTATATGCCTATGTGTAGATTTTTTTTGATCAAGGCTAGTTGGAGTCCTATATGCCTCACTTATCTGTCTGTCAAGTTCTTTTCCCCTGCTTGGGAAGTTTTCTGCCATCACTTCTGTGAACAGTTTTTTTATGTCATCAGCACTCTCCTGTTTCTTCATCAACTCTGATCCATCTTATGTTATTGTTCTTTGCATCATTTAGCAGCCTGTGGATTGATTTGTTGTGGTCTCTTACAATTTTAAAGCAATTTTTCTTTTCCTTGTCACTAATTGCCATCTTATCTTCTATATCTGAAATTCTATCCTTACACTGGCTCATTCTGCTGTGTAAGCTTTTGATGTAGTTTTAGTCTCCTGGAAATCTGTTTGCATCTGTTTTATGGATTCCATTTGTTTCTCTGTTGGGATTCCATCATGTTTTCAGCTCCTCTTTTTTTTTTTTTAGCTACTCTATTTTTTTTATCTGTGTCCTCTCTAGATTTATTAATCATGTTTTGCACTATGGGCACAAACTCTGCTGTTATCTGAGAAATTATTTCTGATTTCATTTTTTCCAGTTGCTAGTTAAGGGCGTCCAGGTGGTTGAGTGTCAGATTGTTCCATCTCATTTCCCTTTGGGATTGCTTTAGGTGATCTGGAAGTCTGGTTTTTAGACTTCTTTATCTGTCTTCTCATTTCAAGGGGGTATGTATGTGTTGCTGTCATGTGAGTGACTCTGCTCCTCTGCATTGGGGTGGTTGTATGACAGCCCAGAAAGGCTCCTCCTTGGTGCTGGGTGCAGCTCTGCTCCTCAGCACTGGAGGCAGTGTTACAGTGGCCCAGAAGGCTCCTCCTCAGTGCTGGGGGCAGCTCTTAATATGGGACCTGCTCTTTAAATCTTTCTTGTGTAATGGAATTAAATCTTCACTTAGAATTTCACTTGTAACAGGCACCAGGTATTCTCAAGGCCCAGTACCAAGGCTGAGCTTAGCCAACTTTTCCCTCTTTTGGGTTATTGGATCAGCAGCAGCTGCTTCTGGGTACACAACTTACTCATGCCAAAAGGTCTTGAAGAAGCTGAGTGACTCAGAAGGCCATGCAACCACACTTGGGTGGAAGGGAAGTAGGGGTACCCTACTGTGCCCCTAGCTGTGCCCCTAGCTGTGGCTTGAGGAGGATGAACATGTGTGTCAGTCCCCACTGATACCACCCACTCAGCTCCTCTTAGCTTTGCACCCTGCACCCTCACCACTCATGCCCATGGCTGTATTGACCATGGCGTGAGCCCCTCAGCCTTGAGTCCTTCACTTGGCTGGCACCACTCAGGTGCATGAGAGTGGGGGGTGCCAGAGTAGCTTTCCTTTGCTGGGTGCCACCTGTCATCCTGGTCCCTGCCTTTCCCCTCACCTCACCTCTGTCTCCTGGGAAGGACATGGAAACACAACCTGAAGAGTCTTTAGCACCCAGTTACTGTGGGATTTCAACACTGGGAGCCCTGAGATGAAGTCAATCTATGGCTGTTCTGACTCCTGGGTTTAACTGACCCCTCCCTTAAATGGTGTCCAACTAATCTCCCTCTCTAGGGGATAAGGCAGTCCCTTGGACTGGTGTCACCAGCTATTGTAGTGTACAGCATCCACTGCTGCCATGGGCAGAGCCTGAAGATGGCCCTTTGCCTAATCCCTACTCCCTTTCTCCTCCATGGACTAGAGACCTTGTAGACCCTGGATAGCACAGCCCTGGGAGACAGTTACATTATGTATCCTTCTTCCTTGTTCCCTTTCTGGGCATGCCCTGATTATGAGGCAGTGTCACTATGTTCAGCCTAGGCCACATAGGCCACATAGCAGTAGTTACCCCACCTTTTCTTCCTGTTTGTCTTACACTATAAATAAAGAGCATGCTGGACTCCAGGCAGCCTTTAGCTCCCCAGGCTATGGTTCCACCTGGTCCCAGCTTTCAAGAATAATCTTGGTATATATCCTCCTTTCTTGGTATTTTTCAATTTTCTTCATCTCCCTCTCCTCTCCCTTGCTTCAGACCCTATGCTGTGTGGGTTATGGCACACTGCTCCATTGCACTGGTGTGTTTCTCCCTGGATGCCTCTGGAGTCACTCACCCTCACTGTGTCTTTGTAGATTTGATCTTTTTCTCTCACAGTACAAGCCAGAAGCTAGGGAGAAAGTGCAGATTTTCCCCTCTTATTCTGAGTTGAGCTCTGTATCTTCATTTTCTCTGTGGGTCCTGATTTTCACTTCAGATCCTTCCTGGGTCCCAGGTATACATCTCCCTCCTTGTTTTTCCTTGAGTTGTTATTTTCCAGGGTCTGGATTCTGAATCTTGGAGAGGTTGATTTGTTGCTGCTTACCACTCCACCATCTTCCTGAAAGTCTGAAAATTTCTGTTTTTATATCTAGATCTTTGATCTATTATGATTTGATTTAGTTTCAGGTTTCCCAGCATTATTTGTTGCAAAGGCTGTCTTTTTTCAGTGTATGTTTTTGGCCCTTTTGTCAAGAATCATATAGCTATAAATGCATGGGGTTACTTCTGTGTCTTCTTTTCCATTCCATTGGTCTATATATCTGTTTTTGTGTCAATACCATGTTCTTTTGTTACTCTACCTTTATCATAAATCAATTAATGTAATATATCACATAAAAAGAGTCAAGGATAAAAATCACATGATCATCTCAAAGGATGAAGAAAAAACCTCCAACAAAACTCCAGATTCCTTCATGATAAAGCCTTGATGAAAATAGGTCTAGAAGGATTTTACCTCAAACTAATAAAAGCCATATATGACGGAATCATAGCCAATATCATATTGAATGGGGAAAACCTGAAAAACATTTCCTCTAAAATCAGGAATGAGACAATGATGTCCATTCTTTCCACTCCTGTTCAATATAGTGCTCAAAATTTAACCAGAGTAATCAGTCAAGAGAAAGAAATCAAAGGGATATAAGAAGGGAAGGAAGAAGTCAAATTATCCCCACCTGCAGATGATATGATTCTTTATATAGAAGAATCAAAAACTCCACCAGAATAGATAGAGATTGATTAAAAAAAATTCAGCAAAGTGGTAGGTTACAAAACCAACACACAAAAATCAATAGAGTTCTTGTTTAATAATAATGAACCCACTGAGAAAGAAGTCAGGAAAATGATTCCATTCACAACAGCTTTAAAAACAAATAAACAAAACTTAAATACCTAGGAATCCACCTAACCAAGGAAGTAAAAGAGCTCTATAATGAAAATTACAGAACCCTGAAGAGATTGAAGAGGACATTAGAAAATGGAAAGACATCCTATCGCTTCTTGGCCTTTTGGCTAAGATCAAGTGTGGAAAGACATCCTTTGCTCTTGGATTAGAAGAACTAATACTGTGAAAAAAGGCAATATTACCAAAAGCAATCTAGAGATTCAATGCAGTTCCCATGAAAATGCCAGGATAATTCTGCATTGAACTAGAAAAAGCAATCCTAAAATTTAAATGGAATTGAAAAAAACCTCAACTAGCCAAAGCAATCCTGAACAAAAGAGCAGTGCTGGGGGGCATCACAATATCAAATTTAAAGTTATATTCTCTCTTGATGTTTTTTAGCCAGGACAGGAGGCAGTGGCTTGTACTTCTGGTGTTAGCTGTATGTGCTAGACCATGCCATACAATCAGAAAGTTGTTTTAAAGCCTTTAAACCGATCTATTCTGTTTCAGCACAGAGGGGGACAAGATAAACTCACATCGTTTTCCAATATTTAAATGAATTACTTCAATCCTTTTTTTCTAATTATAAGAAGGCTTTTCTTCCCTTTTTTGAGGTTATTTCTCTATTTAACTCTAAAATCCTGGGGCTGTTTGCTGAGTAGAAAGCGTCAGGCCTGAAGGAAATAAACCCATCATCCCTGCCCAGTTTACCACAGGAACCCAACCTGCTCAACATCTTGCCTCTAGTGGCCTGTCATTTCAGTGCAGTCCTTGTCATCCTGGTGACTGAGCCCAGCCACTGATCGGTTGGTAGTTTCTACAGATATAGAAAGCAGCCACCTAGTATTCATTACATACCAGAGTGGGCAGCTCTCAGGGACATGCAAATGTAGGGACAGAGCTCCCTCCTCATGTATTTATTATTCATGGATTCCCTGTTCGTGGTTTGCCTACTCACTGTGTAACCTCATTCACATTAAATGGCAAAAAATTTGAGCAGTCTGAGACTCACATGCCCAGCTGAGGTTGAACAAATGATGCTCTACCTTGTTGTGTGAACTTGCTTACTGTAAACAAATTTCCCTTTCTAGGTCTATGTAATGTAATGGTTTTCACTTTTTTGGTGCTTTTTAAAATGGGACCCCGGTGTGGTGCTGAAGTGTTGCATGCGGTTCCTAAGTGTGGGAAGACTGTGACACACCACACGGAGAAAGTACTTGTGTTAGATAAGCTTCATCCAGGCATGAGTCAGAGTTGCTGGCTGTGAGTTCTTTGGGGGCTGCCTCCTATCTTCTTCCCACAATTCAGTCTCTTCTACCTATGCCTCCTAAGAAAGGTAATAAAAGGAAGGGATTGTTGGGATCCCATGACTTTTGGGCAGTTAGAAGAGAATCAAAAACTAAAAGAATGACTGAATGTGACAGAGATTGACAACCAGAAAGTCTGGAGGGGTGGGGGAGGGCAGAGGAAGGGAGACGCAGCAGAGCTCCAAGAGGCCACCTTTAGCATTATCCTTCCGCCAAGAAGGGCTGGAGAGAATGTCTCAAACATTAAGAAGAGCTGGTCCGGGGCCAGGGATGTAGCTCAGTAGTGCGGAACCTGCCTGGCAAATGTGAGGTCCTGAGTTTGAGCTCCCATACCAGAAAAAAAAGAAGAGCTGGTCCTGGAAAAGGGAGGTGATGTTTGAGTCTGGAAGGAGGAGGATGACAAAGAGGAGGAAGAGGAGACTAAGGAGGGTATGAGTGTTCTCTCTGTAGAATGAGACCCCTCACATCTGGGGCAGCAGCATCAGAGACTGCAGACACTTCATCAGTGTGGCAATGTATTGAAAGAGTCTTCTTTGTTATGTCCTTGATATAGTTGACCCATCATGGCATTAACTGGTGCAATGGCATTGTTGACAAAGGAAAATAAGGTATCTTCAGCTTGCATTTGAATTTGTTTCAGGTTGAAGAAATAGAATTGACCAACTGTGAGATTAGAAAATACTAGGCCTTTCTTATTAAGTGTCCTTGGGACGTGGCTCAGGTATTTTTTTCAGATTATCTCACACATAGAGAGGCACACCTTGAAAGAATGTTCCTTTTTGTACGTAGTTAGGTGGTAAATTTCTGGGAACTGGGCTGGAGTGGGACAGACTGTAGGAACCTAGAGAGGAGGGTCCCAGAATGGGCAAAAATGCATATTTAAAAAGCATCTTTAAATTGAAACACACATAAAACAAAGTTACGTATTGATTCATGTCTGAAAATGGGACCAGAGGCTCCTAAGAACCTAACCATTTATTTCTCCTAGAAGTTATGGTTCAGCATTTGCTAATTCAGTGTTCTTAGAGACCTTACAGGCTACGAATACCGACAATCGATGCACACAGCCATTTCTCTAAGATGGGCCCAGATTGTTTTTAAGGGTTTGTTAGCCACGGTACTTCCCTAAGAACTCGTAGAGGGACCAGACCCCTCGAGTTTCCCAAGGGTCATCCCGTCGCTCTTGCTCTTCTCAGGTGGGCTAGTACTCGCTTCTACCTTCGTGGAGGAGGGGTCACGGGGGTGTGCTGCAAGGCGGAAGGGCAATCTGGAGATGGCCATGCAATGGTGCAACCCACCCTCCGCATCACAGGAAGACTTCTGCCATCCCTACTCCTGTGCTGCTTTTGGCTCAGCTATGGAGAAAATTCCTCATTCTGGCCTCAGAATGATTTGTAGAGGGAATATTTATTCTCTTGCTCTCATTCTCCAACATATAACTGCAAAAATAAAACAATCTGACATTGGTACATTTACCAAGATCTAAGCTGTCCAGTTGTAGCTGAGGTCACCCTGATCAAGAGTGATGTTAACACTGAAACCAGTTATCTGTGAGTCTTGCTGATGTCAGTCCCTGACTAAAATCTCAGGATTCACTGGCAAATGAAGAGTAAATCAAGACTGCCTACAGTCAAGTCAGGTTTGTGCTGGGCTGGAGAGTGAATCAATGTTTAATTAAAACTATATTGGATTTTGGTGTTTAACCTTAACTTTTAGTGAGAAATTCAAAGGTGGCAAAGTTCTCCTAAATTCTGTATTTTCTTGTCACAGTTGAAAGGCTTCTTACACATGCTTGAGACCAGTTTGAAGGGCTGTGTTATTTCTACCTGGAGAATTCCTATATAAAGGGCTTTGGATGAGTTCATCTTGTGTTCAGGAGATGAGGTTCAGTTTATACCATGCCTGTCTTTTTTTGCTCTAATTCAGCATTCTTTTCCTCAAGAATGAATTTTTTGGGGCACAACAATGATAATTTTTTTTTTGGTACCGGGGGTCGAACTCAGGACCTTGCGCTTGCAAGGCAGGCAGCGGCACCACTGAACTACATCCCCAGCCCCAACAATGATAATTTTAAAAATATACAAATACAAAAGTTTGTCTAAAATTTAACATTGCAGTAGAACAAGCATGCATTTCCATAAACTATGAGATATGGAAATTATGCAGGGTGGACAAGTCTTTCTTGATTATATGAATCTTTTTTTCTCTGTTTTATACCAGTTATAACATTTTGTATAATCAATTATTATTTTAAATATATTAATTTAGTACATGTCAATTATTTGTAATACTTTCTTTCTCCTCCTCTCACTGTTTGCTAGTATGGCCTAACCCTAAGGATTGTTATAAGCCTTGTGTATGCTTTTGTTT
Source organism: Heterocephalus glaber (assembly GCF_053883595.1). Classification (NCBI taxonomy): domain Eukaryota; kingdom Metazoa; phylum Chordata; class Mammalia; order Rodentia; family Bathyergidae; genus Heterocephalus; species Heterocephalus glaber. The sequence goes on from NW_028258191.1 coordinate 1,547,544, forward strand.
TTTCTTGTCTCTCTTCTGTTCTTTTTTACATTCTATGTCATGAAAAAAACAACTATAGGACAATTAATTGCTTTTAGAGAAACTCTGTCTAACCCCCTAAGTCTATTTAAAATATGCTAATGACTAAAATGAAATAGTAGCAGTTTGAAATTAAAGGAGATATTAGAACAATATGGATATCTTGTAAACAGCAGCAATGCACTCTACATAAATGATGATGATGTCACTTTGAGTGATAGAATATGACATCCTCTGTGATAGAATGAGGAATCAAGTGAGGACAGAAATATTTACCTTCTGACTCTGTGCTTGGCATTCCGTAAACATTATCTCTCATTAAAAATAATCACAGTTGAGTAGTGTCATGTAATACATACGCAGCTAGAGGGAGTATAATGTGGGACTAAACACATCAGAGTTATTTTTCTACTTCTAAATGTGCTTGAAAAATCAAACAGTTGCAACATGAAACCACTAGAGGGAGCCAGATCCCTTTGTAAAGAATTCTTTGTTGTGCAGCTAAAAACATTTCTTGTCCACATTTGCACCAGTTGTAGACTTGTGAATATAGTACTCAGCTAGAATCCACAGATACGATTACATGTGCTTTAGAAATTTAACAATCACGGACTTTAGGTGATGAACCGTTCCACATTATAAAGGATTTAAGAGATCTATTATCTAAATATATCCACCGACCTTGTTTGAATCGTGATTCAAACAAATCAGCTTTAAAAACATGTTTGTGAGACAATTAGGGAAATTTGATCAGGATCTAAATATTATATTACAGAATTATTGTTTATTTTATTAGGTGTGATAATAGTATCATGGCAATGTTAAAAATTCTTTACCTATGAAAGACATATATAGAAGATTTTTTTGCATGAAATTATATGATATCAAATTGCATTATAAAGTATTCCACAGTAAAGAATGTATGCGTGTGTGTGCACATGCGTGGGTGCGCACATGCATGTGGTGTGTGGAGGGGTGGGGATAGTAGAGGAGACAAGATTGACAACATCTTGATAATTGCTGGAACAGCAGTTCATTATTCTATTTGTTCTACTTTTGTATCTAAACTTTCTCAAGAAAAGCGAAAAAAGTACAGGTATTACATTTTCTACAATATATATTTATAGTTTAGTGCATTGTCATTTATAGCAGATATGTATTTATTTCGAAGGTTATAAACTGAGTTGTGTAAGAAAATATTACTTTTACCCATAATTGAATTTGATTTTAATTTCTAGTTTGAACTTCTAGTCTATTAGATGTCAGAAAGTCAGCATCCTTTAATTCAGAGTAATCTCACACAGCACTGTCAGAAACTTGGTTCAACATAGTCTGCATTGACCCACCACTACCTGCCAGGGGAATTGCCGAGAGAAAGCAGTGAGAGGGTGGCAGTAAGCTGGCGGCTGGACCTTAGCTGTCACTTAGCTGTCACTTCTTGAGTCAGACATCTAGTAAAAGAACCCTGATCTTCTCCGGGGTTAGCTTGTCCTTGAAGATGACACCCACATTGTCTGGCGACAATACCAAGGCCTTTCCAGATCTGAGTCTTAGGGTACTGCCAAACCTCTTTTGGAAAAGGGGAAACAACCAGACATTTTCACTCTGGCTTTCTCAGCTCTGACTGCTTAGCTATTTCTGTTCTTCTCCTATACCAGCAGCGGCAAACCTTTTAGAAATGAGAGCCCAAACTGGAACCCGAAACCCAAGTGTTTATCGCAAAGTGCCAACACTGCAATTAGACCTGAATACTGAGGATTTTTAGAAAAAACAACTTTTACATTAACATCTTTTGTCTTAGAAGAAAAAGAAATAACATGCGTGCCACTGAAGGTCCCAGAGAGCTTTGGTTGGACACCTCCAGTTCTGTAGGTTCTATATGGGAACAATTACTTTCTGCTTTTAAATCCCTTAACAAATCTGGTTGCTATGGATCAATCCTCCAAAGAGAGGGACATTTTCTTAAGGAAATATTGCAATGTCTAATTGGTCTTCTTGAAGCTTGCTTTATAATTTTTTTGTAATGATTACTAATGATATAAACATGCCAAAGTCACTCAGAGCCCTGGATGCAGAGAAAGGTCATGGATTCACAGGAATTACAAAGAACATTTTCTTTAGTTAATAAAGGAATTAAATCTTGTCCTACTGAATAATTTTAATTAAAAATTTAACATCTCCTTCTTGTATAGAAGTATAATAAGGACAGAGTAGTAAACAGAGGTTAAAAATGTTGTTGCTGAGCTTATATAGGTCAGTGCTTTGATCCTGCCTCTCTGTCTTTAATGTGGGTCATACACAAATTCATTAAAATTTTTAAACTTCAATTTTCTTATTTTTAAAGCAGAGGCACTAATACCTACCATGCAATGTTTGGGGGAAAGGTTAAACAAAATATGTATATAAAGTCCACAAAGGAAATTTAACACTTTGTATAAAACCTATACATGACAACCCTTTTATTATTTAGATTAATAAAATAAGCAGGAAAAGCCTGTTACACAATTTTTGCATCTAGTTATTGAGTATGTCTCCCAAGATTTCCTAAGTTATTAGCTCAAGTTGTAAAGAACCACATGGGAATTTGAGTGCAGCCCCAGGAACTGAAGTCACCACAACTCAGAGAAAAATTCTCTCTGGTATCTACCCTGAGGTATATGGAGTCTAAATTCCCTTGGTAATTTCAGAAATCGCTGCTTAGCTTTCATTCCCAGCGTGGCCCATCCTTTATGAACTGTCAATAGAAAAGAAGCAGTTGAAAGGAGAAATTCCAGGGGTATAATATCACCCTTATAGTGGTCAGGCTTCCAGATGTTTATTTCCAGGGCTTTATTCTCAGGGTAAAAGGAAAATCCAAACAAATGCCATGTCCTTCTCCTGCATTGTTAGAAAAAGCAACATTGCTTTACCCCGTCCCCCTCCCACCCGTGGATGGCATCGGTATTCTGGCTAGCGGAGGAGAATAGCTTGCTGCTCTGTTTCTCCGGGACTCCTTGACAGCGATTCCATGCTGAACTGGCTTATGATTCCTCTTTGCTTGTGGACATTACATTCCTACCCCCTGGGTAGAGATGTCTAGCTTTGTAATTAGCCTCCTTCCAGAGGCAGTACGGTATTGGTAAGGGGTAAAGCACCAAGAATTGGCTTTGACTAAGAAATCTCAGGCTTGGATATATGCGTGCTCTCTATCCAGATGCAGTCTATTGATTAATCCTAGGAATCCAGAGTATTATATTGCATTTTAACGTTTTAGTACTTAAAGTAGGTCCTGTGAAAAAATATGACTCTTATTCAGAAAGCAATTGCTCTGAAACTACTGCTTAACACAAACTTCTCGTACCAGGGTATTTTTTTTAACAAGTTTCTTTGGTGGGTACCTGGTATTAGTTTCTTCTTGCTGCTATAAACTCTGTAATTACATTGGTTTTCTCCAGATGAGCAAGATAATTCCTCCATCACAACATTTTAAACATATTCCTATCTGCAAAGTCACTTTTGCCATGAAAGGTAATGTACTTACAGGTTTTGGAGGTTAGGATTGGATATCACTGTGGGTCATTATTTTATCATGGCTTACCTCTGTCTTCCAAAGATTTAATTCAATCCCATATATCAAACACATTCACCAAGTCCTATCTCCAAATGTCTCAGGCCATTACATTATTAATTCAAAGTCAGGAAGCACGAATATGACCAAAATGCATTAGGCACCTTGAGCCTCCTACCCGCCAAAAACATGTGAAACTAAGGGGAAGGGGTGGCAAAGAGGGCAGTGGGGCACATCTCGGACGGCCGCCGGGACTCCAAAGGGGGGCTTTGTGGGTCTGATCATTGATGATGGTGAAGATGAGGGTGAGGATGGAGACAAGAAAGAGAGGCCACCATTGTCAAAGGCAGCAAGATCTGAGTCGCAGGAGCGGCAATGGCCTATGATCGGTGAGCATCTGCCAGCAAAACTGGTCGTCTACCCCCCCCCCCCCCCGCAAAATCCACAGCAGAATGCAATGGTCTGACTGACGCTGCTCAGCCCTGCACCCGTGGCTTCTGCTCATCGTGTGCCGATTCGGTGGAGCAGGAGGAGGGGATGTCGTGCATTTAGGGGGGAGACTTAAACCTTTGAGCTCTCCAGCTTGGACCACGCATTCATTGCCTTTTGCTCAGGGAAGGAAGTGGGAACAAAAAGCCAGCAGGGCAGGGATCTGGTAAGTGGAATTCTGGATCGATGGGTCGGTTGCTACAATTAGAACATACTTTCTTGGACCATGTTAAGACTCAGAAAGGGCTTGTCTGCCATACTTCTCCTCTAGTTAAGAATGCCAGCAGTTCCTTTGTATGAAGAGACCTGCTTTTAAAATGGTACATTCTGGGCCTGGGATTTACCTCAGTGGCACTGCGCTTGCCTCACAAGCACAAGGTCCAGAGTTCGATCCCTGGCACCCCCCCCCCCCATTGTACATTCTGAACATTTTAGTCATGCTACAGCAGATTTAGAAAGCCCTGTGGGGGAAGGGCAAAATATAAAGTTTTCTTTTTTTTTTAGATCTGTTCCCTTTGTCCTTTAAACTGCAGATCTTTTGTTTTAAGTGGGGATTTGCCCCTACTTGATTAATGATTGAATGGAATTCTAAAGAAGAAAAATAAAGAGGCCAATGGGGGAGGGAAATGATTAAATTATATTATATGCATGTACAAACCTGCCAAAATGAAATCCATTAATCTGTATAACCAATGTGGACTAAAGAAAAAAAAATCCCAAATTTTATCAGGAATGGGTGAGGCTCAGAGCCAGCCCACCCTGAGGTAAAATGTACCCACACCAGTGATCCTGTGAGAAGGGAGGCGCCCCACATGCAGTGACAGGACAGGCATAGGATAAGACCATTCCTGTTCAAGGGGGAAGGAATAAGGGGGCCGCTTTGAAATCCAGCTTAAACGCTGAATTTTGGTGAGCAACTTTGAACTCCAGCCGAAATTCACCTAACATTGGGAAAATAATGTTAGATTTCAAAACTGTGGCTATTTCTCTGTTTTGTAGCTCTGCCCTCTGGGCTTGAGGCTCTTAGACTTACTCTTCCTTTTTCATGGAAGATGGCAAACTAATTTCATTAGTTTGTTTATTGTCTATAGAATTTTGTAAGACTGACAACCTTTTTTTCATTTCACCCTGTCTCTGTTCCTGTGTTAGCTTCCTATTACCATAAAAAATCCCTGAGATAATCAGATTATGAAGATAAATAGTTTATTTTAGCTCATAGTTTTGGTGGTTTAGGTCCATAGTCAGTTGGCCCTGTTGCTTTTGGACCTTGAGTAAGCTAGTCCACCACAGCGGGGGATATAGGATACTTCCTACTCACTTTGTGGAGGTCGGGAGGCAGGGAGAGAGAGGGGGAGAGACCAGCCAGAGCCCCTCTTCAGTGACCTTAGGCCTCCTACTGAGCCCCATCTTCCGTTCTGCTCTTTTTTTCTATTTAGTTTATTGGTCCCTTTTAGGTATACATACAGTTGCATTCACCATTGGGATCTTGCACCTTTACATGATGCATCTTGGTTCTTATTTTTTCCCCATTTCCCTGCCCTCCCTTCACCCCCTCCACCCGTCTCTATTTACAAAGCTTTGTTTCCATGTTTTTCCTTTTCTCATATTTTTCTTTTCCCTTCTTTTCTTTCCCCTACCCCTCCCACTTCCTCTACTCTGTTAGACCTTTTCTTCCTATTTCACAATATCAATTACACATTTTGATTCTTATTTACACTTTTAGTTTTTCACACCAGAGAAACTATTTGGTATTTACACCTGTGTGTCCTATTTATTTCACTTAAGAGTATTGCTTCAATGTGCATCCATTTAGCTATAAATGTCTCCAATTTCTCCTTCTTTATGGCTGAGTAGTACTCCATTTTATAAAAAAAACACATTTTCTTTATCCAGTCTCCAGTTGATGGGCAATTGGGCTGTTTCCAAGTTTTAGCTATTACAAACTGTGCCGCTATAAACATGGGTGCACATATATTACTGTGGTATGATTCTTTTAATTCTTTAGGGAAGATACCCATTAGAGGAATAGCTGGGTCAAATAGGACTTCCAATTATAGTTCTTTGAGGTATGTCCATACTGATTTCCACAGTGGTTGCACCAGTCTACACTCCCACCAGCAGTGGAGCAGGGTTCCTCTTTCCCCACAGCCCCGTCAGCATTTGTTATTGGTTGATTTCTTGATAGCAGCCATTCTTTCTGGGGTAAGGTGGAATCTCAGCATTGTTTTCAACTGCATCTTTTAAATGTCTTTGGTCCTACTCTTAAAAATTCTACCACTTTGCAGTAGTGCTATGGGTGGGGACCAAGCCTCTAGCAATGGGACTTAGGGGCACATTCCACACTCAAAACATAGCAGTCCCTTTTAGTTCAAGGTGGCAGTGTTTCTGCTGTTTTAATATTCTCAAGAACCCTGTGGGATCTCCAATGTATGTCATGGGCTCTACTTCAATAAACAAAAGTTTCCTTTACAGATATTTTCTGACTTCTGTTGATATGGCTGAGGAGAATTCCTAAGCCACACGAGTAATCCCTTCAAACAACTTCCTCAGTGACTGAATACTCTGGCCTTTCAATCTCTCTGAAGTAGCCACAGAGAATTGCTCAGCCATACCCTCGGCTTTCTTTCTAGAGTGCAATGATAATAAGTTTCCTAATTTGACTGTCTTTTTGAAATCAGAATAGGTTGAATTTCCCAAATCATCAGGAGCTGCTTTCGTTTTTCTTAACAATTCTCTTTTTTAACTTACCTTTTACCTTTTGAATTTCATATATGAAGGAAGAAACAGATCACTTGAAATTATACTGTAATTGGCACTACCAGTTATAGTGATTATACCAATTACATTCAACACTTTGCTTGGAAATCTTTTTAACTTCATACTCGAGTTTATTGTTTATAAGTTTGCCTTTTTCACAATTGCAGGACATGGTTCACCTAAACTCTCTTTTCCTGTAGTTCCCAAGTTCCCTAGGAGCCCTCATGGTAGTGCCTTTGATATAGGAGAGATATAATTCCCAACCTGCTAGATGTCAGAAGTGCCGAGTTTGTGTTCCCTGAAATCAAAGAATGAATTCCAAAGAACAAAGGAGGTTAAGAGTAGGAAAGGTTTTTGAGGAATAGGAATAGTTCCAGAGGGACAGGAGGAGTCCCAGGTGAGTTGTCACCAAGGCCCTTTGTCAGGGGTAATTCATACAGCAAAGTTACAAAGTAGGTACAACATGGGTCAAAATATGATCAACCAGGAAAATTACAAGTACAGCTGCTTAGCAAATATTTATCCAATAGAGAAGCGGGACAAGTCACAACAAGGTCATATGGCCAGCACTATTAATCTTGGCTTACCTATGACCCCTAAAACAGGAACATTTGGGAAAAGAGATGGGTCCAAGTGTTACAGTCACCTACCCGGATGTCCAATGCCTATGTAGACTTAGTGGACTGGGTAGTACCAACTACAGTATAATCTCAAATTTCCATTCATCCCTTAGAGAAGTATGAAAGTCTGACAATTGTAACTTTATCTCAAGGTCTTGCCTTCATCGAATGCACCTCCAGCCACAGTTTTTATGTATTCTCATCTTTTACACCCACTTTCTTGAGGGCCTGTTCTTGTCTGTCTATTAATTTTTACCTAATTTAGCTGCCTATAATACCTTTAACATCCATATTTCTACCAGCATGTCTCTTCATGGCAATTGAGATATTCTCTGAGAGTATACGTATTTTCTCTCCCATGCATTCCATTCCTTCTGGGTCCTCACTAGCAGAATTGTTAGCATCCATATTTCCATTAATAGTTCATAGGTAATCTAAGCCTTTGAAAAATGTTCCTTTACTTTCTTCCAGTCTCTGCCGGTTGCTTAATTCCAAGGCCACTTCCATATTTTTAGGCATGTTTTACAGTAGCACCTCACTCAGGTGCCAAAATCTGTATTCATTTTCTCTTGCTCTTGTAACAAATGGCCAAAAATTTAGGGACTTAAAACAACATAAATTTACTGTCTTATAGCTCTGGAAATCAAAAGTATGAAAAGTATCCCATAAGGCCAAAATCAAGGAAGGAATCATCAGAGCAGTGTTTCTTCTGGAGGCTTTAGGGAGAATTTATCCCTTGACTTTCCAGCTTCTGGAGGCTGCCTACTTTCATTGGCTTGCAGTCCCTTCCAATAACCACATCATTCTGATCTCTGCTTTCATCACCACATCTCCTTTTCTGATTCTGACTTTTCTATCTCTTTTAATGTTTTAAGGATCCTTATGATTACATTATTCTCATTTGTCCAATACAGGATAATCTCTTACTTTAATTTTAAAACTCTTAATCACATTTGTAAAGTCTCTTTTCCCCATAAAGTAATACGTTGACAGGTTCTGAGGATTATATAGACATCTTCAGGGACTATTAATTTGCCTATCACAGGATCCTGTCTCAAGTAGGCTTCTTGAGGATCAGACAGAATGACTAATCTACAGTCATTCTGTCATGCTGAGCTATAAAAAATACACCAGGGATCTGAGGAAGGAAGCAATCATGAACAAAGGCAAAAGGTTTAATTGTGGGGCAGGCCTGATCAAATCTTGGCCAACTCCAGACCAGTTGCCATCAGAGTTGATCTCTGCTGGGCCACAATTGTCCACCTTTTACATTCTGACCTTTCTTGATCATTGGGTAGGTACTACCTACAATGAGGCAGCTTTCTGAAGCTGAGGCAGGCTCTGAAAGAGGCAATAGTTGGAGGCTGTCTGCTGACTGCATATGAAGAGCGAGTTCTTCTTTGAAGGAGGATCTGGACTGTGCATCTTTTTGTTTGTCACACTTACTGGGTTATGGTTAATGTGAATCAGACTGCAAAGGATAGGCATAAATTTCCTGCAGTCTTTGAGTTCTGGACCAGCTCTCCAGGCTTGGGATAGTACTGATGACATTATCATAATCTTAGGGCATCTTATTAAATTAGGAAAGAGCTCAGTTGGATTCCAAGGCCCAATAGCTATCCTGGGAGTTACCTGCCATGCTTAGTTCATTGCTTCTTGGTTGTAAGAAGAAGTCTAATTTATTCAAAGCCCAGTCATGACCTTCTGACTCTATACCAATACTCACCATCATTGTCATTATTAAGTTCAATATTTTTATTTTTTATTGAACATTTATTCTCTCCCAAGCATTGTGACAAGTATTTTACATGTAACATCTCATGTAATCATTTTAATATTTCAATATGTTCAGGGAATAGGTGTGGAATAAATAGAAGGGCATATCAGTTTGCTGTTGCATGTGCAAAAATTCTTCTTGAAATGTCATATCACAGCTCCGAAATGGTAAACATCCTTATGGACAGCACTGATTTTTATCCAAGGCCTGATAATATGTAACTACAACCTATTATGTCACGGAATGAGGGTGAGGGAAGTCAATTCCTGTTCTAGACAATCAGTCTCTTGCCATTCAAACAACAGATCCTATTGCTGTATCAGTAGATTCCAGTGTTCTATTGAGGGTGTTGTATGTTCTCATTCATTGAACATTTAGATTTGGACCTCCTTCTCGGTGGGGTTAGGAACAAATGGCAGGAGAGACTTGGCATGCTATTTGTACCATTAAAATCTGATTGCAAATTAAGAGCAACAAGTTAGACTACCAGTCTAGAAGCTGTGACCAAGACAAACTTCCCAGTTTTCCCTGAAGCTATGGATGTGTGTGTGTGCATATTTTTTCTATGTTCACTGTTTATAGATATTATCTGATACATCAAATATAAAGGTATTTTAAAACATGGTCACATTGTATGTGTGATATGAGTTGATATCTTTCTGAAGTTTGGGGATCAGCTGTGAAAATCTGTTTCTTTTAGTTTTGTGAAACTGTAATTTTGAGTTTTGTAGACTATAGTAGAGTGTCTACAGATACAAATTAAATCCTCTCACTTTGTAATTTTGGATTTGTTTTTAGGTCACATGTTTCAAGTTTCTTGCATGATTATAGACTTTATGCATAATTTCTTCTCAGTACTACTCTTTTCTAAATCTCAAAAACCCCCTACAACTTCCTGAAACACGTTCATATAAACAAGATTTCATATTCTAAATGTGTATGAACTTCTTGTTGGTTCTAATCAGGATTTTGAATTTAGGAAGTAAACGTTAGACAGCAGCTGATAGAAACAGAATCGTCTGGCTAAATCATTAAAGGAGTCCTTGAGAGAGAAACTAAGCACAAATAACTGTGTATGTTCTACAGGACAAGCCTGTAAAAATTCTGAGTGAATAGATCTTCTCTGCATAACCTAGGGAAAAAAACCCCATTGTGATGAACATTTCTGAGTTCTGGCTTTCCCCACATATGCCCTGTATAGTTTGCTAATTTGACTGTGACAAATTACTACCAATGTAATGGCTTAAGACAAAACATATATATTGATGATAGTTCTGGAGGTCGCAAGTCCAAAACATGTCATATGGGGCTGAAATCCAACTGCCAACAGTGCTGGCACCCTCTAGACACTCTAGTGGAGAGCAGTCCTTGCTATTCACAGCTCTTGAGGCTTCCAGAATTCCTTGGCCCATGGTTCCATATTATCTGGCCTCTGCTTCCTTTCTCTTGTCTCACTTGCTGACTGTTACCCTTTTGCTTCCCTCTTACAGGAACTCCTGTGATTACATTGGACCTATCTGGATAAGCCAAGATAATCGTCCCAGCTCAAGATTCCTAATAAACTGCATTTGTAAAGTCCTTTTTGCTATGTATGGTAGTATATATATGGGTTCTAGGAATTGGAAAATTTTTTAGTCCATTTTGCACTGTTATGACAGACTGCATGTTTTACAACAAATGACTTTATCCTCATGGTTCTAGAGACTGGAAAGTCCAAGATCAAGGTGCTGGCAGATTAGAGCCTGGTTTCTCTGCTTGAATGTTGCTTCCTTAGAGGGAAGGAGCACCATGCCCTCACGTGGCAGAAGAGCAGAAGAGAACAAACTCACTTGTATGCTCTTTTAATAGTGGAATTAATTCATTAACCCAAACACCTCTCATTAGGCCTCAACTCTCAACATTCTTTATATTGGTGATTAAGTTCCCAGCATATGAATTTCAGAGGGGAAATAATATTTAAACTAAGGTAGAGGTAGATTTGGTGGTCCATGATTCAACTTACCATATATCCATTCATATTGTGCCTGTAACTAAATTGCCTCTTGCTAGATATCTTCAATAGCTCCTACTTTTTCCCACATCAAGCCATACTCTTTTGACTATGTATTTACAGCCACCCCCCACCCCCCTACCAGGGATCAAACTCAAGACCTTGTGCTTGCCAGGAAGGCACAGCACTGCTGAGCTACATCCCTGGCCCACCATTCCTTTTTAAAAATTCTAACCTTCATGTTTTTCTTGCATCTAACTAACCTCTGTCATGACAGGTTGCTCTTGGCTGTGTCCAGTTAAATTTCTGGTCCTTTTATAGAGGTCAGTTCTCTCACTTAGAATATCTGCTCTTCACTCCTTCTGAACACTATCCATTTTCCAAAGTTCAGGCTCAAATCTTATCTCCTAAATGAGACTCCCCAAATAACTTTGCCCTCTTTGGTTTCTCTCTTCATGACATTTATGATTTTTGCACACAACTTATTTTATCTATGTTTATGTATCCAGTACATATTTGTTTTTCTTGCCTCCTTATTTTGACTGTAGACTTTGAAAAGTAGGAACAATGTCACATTTCTTTTGTACATCGATTCACCCATGGTATGATGTTAAGTGTATGGTAATAGCAAGTAAAATATGCTCACTGCCTCATTCAGGGTGCTCTTTTTTTTTTTTTGTATTAAATTCTTTGATTGGTACATTGTAGGTATACAACACAATTACATTTCTCATTGGGAATTGTACCTTTATATAATGCATCCTGGTTCTTATTTTTTCCCCATTCCTAGCCCTCCCTTCACGCCCTCCACCCTTCCCTATTTACAAAGACTTTGTTTCCATTTTTTCCATTTCTCATCATGTTTTCCTTTCCCTTCTTTCCTTTCCCCTGTGCCTCCCACTACCCCTACCCCTTTGGACCTTTTCTTCCTATTTTACATTATCAATTATTCATTCTAATCATTGGTACATTTTAGGTATACAATATAATGACATTCATCACCTTTACATAGTCTCTCTTGGTTCTTGTTTTTCACCTTTGCCCAGCCCTCCCTTCAACCCCTCCAGCCCTCCCTATTTACAAAGATTTTGTTCCTATCTTTCCATTTTCTCATATTAATCCCATTCCCTTCTATCCTTTCCCCTAGCCCTCCCACTTCCTTCCCCTTTGCCCCTTTTCTTCCTATTTCACATGACCTATTGTACATTTAGTCCTTATTTACACTTTCAGTTTCTCACACCAGGGAAACTATTCGGTATTTACACATGTGTGTCCTATTTATTTCACTTGAGTATTGCCTCAATGTGCATCCACTTAGCTATAAATGTCTCTAATTTCTCATTTTGTATGGCTGAGTAGTACTCCATTTTATTAAAAAACCACATTTTCTTGATCCAGTCTCCAGTTGATGGGCATTTGGGCTGTTTGCAAGATTTAGCTATTACAAACTGCGCTGCTATGAACATGGGTGCACATATATCACTGTGGTATGATTCTTTTAATTCTTTGGGGAAGATCCCCAGCAGTGGAATAGCGGGGTCAAATGGGATTTCCAGTCCTAGTTCTTTGAGGTATCTCCATACTGATTTCCACAGTGCTTGCATAGGGTGCTCTTTTGATAGATCCATGGGTTTCAGAGACTTGGCTTAGAATACAAGAAAATAGAGGCTAATTTGTTATATATTGAAGAAACAATAGGAGATTCTTTGAGTCCATGCCATAATTCACTGTGAAGCTATCTTCTCCATTTGTATTTTGAGCTCTGTGATATGTAATGCTTGTATTTTAACTCTTTTTCATAAGAGTTAACTGGCCTTTTATCCTTTCTTTCTCCTAAATGCCTTCCCTTGTGGTTTAATGCTGAGCTTGGTCTTGTATCCCTCCAGTTTATGGAGAACTCTGTTGCTCTTCCTGAGCAGATAGTTGGCATCCTACCATCAGAAATTGTTGCACTGGCTGCAGAATGAGCCTGTCATGCAAAACCATTTTTGGAGAGTTTGAACTCAGAGAATGAGCCTTTCTGAAACTTACAAGAATGGATCATACGTGTTTTTTTGGGTGTTTCCGTGCCACCAGTTGTTGTTGGACTGAATACGTTTCTGTCTAAGACTTGTTATCATTGTAATAAACCAACAAGAAGGAAATTGTGGAGGAGATGATGCCTCACCCCCTTCTGACTGTGAATCTTTTAAGGACAGTTTTCATATTTACCAAATGAACCTGAGAATTTTTGAACAGCCATTTTAGCCTAAGTCAGTTTTTGCAATAGTGAATCTAGGAGAAAGGTAATATCATTATTCCCATATATATTATACTCAGACAAATGTACCAAGACATGTAACATTGAGTTATGGAACAGTGTTGGAGCTAGAATTTTAATTCAGGCAGTTTGACTTTCAGGTATTTATTCTTTATCTTTACACTAAGCAATTGAGTTATGTTTGTATTCACCTTGGCTAATTGGTAAGGACTTTACATGAAATAATATAACTTACTGTATAGAGGAGGGAAAGAAAATATTAAAAGACTTGAAACTTTTTAAACAAAAGTAGCTTCTTCTTTGGGACAGCAGCTTTTAAAAGTAAGGCACATCTTTTGCACATTAAATAGGCTTATTTTGTTTCCTGCTCCTGTTGTTATGGAAGAGAAGACAAGTAGGAAGTAACTGATTGATTTCCTCCAAGGCAAACTTACTAGTGAACTTTTCCTGAAAGGGATTCTATTGCCCAAATCTCCCAAGGTGAGAGGTCAATATTGATTCCAAGATCACAATGGCAGAAGGGCTGCTGGCCTAAGTAGACCATGTAGTTACTTACATAGTAATTGATTCCTGAATACACATATATACATGTAGATTTCATACAGCTATTTTGATTTATTGCAACCAATATTTTTTCTACCTGGAGTCTCAGATTATGAAACTGTTTCACATTTTAGCCAGAAATACCTAAGCCTTCAAAAAATATAAATATTGTCCACGATGATGTGCCAGTGTACTTTTTTACTTTTGTATTAATTATGGCATATAGTAAATGATAATTAATTTTAACCAAAGCCATTTACATTGGAGTATCATTTTCTGTAAAGTATATGAAACACTTCACATAGCAGAATAAAGAATCTGGCTCTAGAGGTAACTACTGAAGTCTGATTTATGCTCTGTGAGCAGAATATGATACAGCCATCTGCACCACTGTAGATTATGGAAGATTAGTGTAATAGAAAACTTCATTTCAGAAAACGTACAGCAATGCAAAATGTTTGTCTTTTAAATTTTCTTACTAGCTGGTGAACTCCTCTATACTAAAGAATATCCTTAATCACTATCAAATAAATAAATTCCTGCTGTTATTCATCTTGGAGCACAATACATAGAGATGCCCACATGACAAGCAGCCACGTTGCAAACCAATGCCTATATTATTTATATTCTTTAACTTTGGGAATTTTAATTTTTGGCTCTTGTTTGAAACTAATTTTTTCACTGTTTGAATAATTATAATATATGGAATGTATTTTCAGGACATTATTCAAGATAATGTTTTAAGCTTCAATTTCAAATGATTTTTAAGAGTAATAACCTATAGTTTTGAAGTTTCCTCCAAGTTCTCCTCCAGCACATTGAATGAACACTATCATACAACTTACTTTTTACACCTAGGTTATTGCAAATGTCACCTAATTTTGATAACAGTCTGACAAGGTCTTTTGTGTTTGATATAGTAATAGAAAACTAGATGGAAATTTAATTATTTACATAAAGTAAAAGGAGAAATAAGGTCTGATATTCAAAGGCAAGACAATAGCAATAATCCTTCAGTCTGACAGAGGACAAAGGTAATTTCATGATCTCTAGCATATATTAATGTAGAGTTCTATTCTTGGGTTTGAAAAGCAATCTGTGTAAGCAAAGTTGGGGGAATATGAAACTCAAAGTAGATATTATCCTCATTGTTTTGACATTCCCTAAGGCACCCCCACCCCCACTTTGCAGGTGCTATATGGGTTAGGTGAGCCCCAGGAGTACGGTTAACTTAATCAGGGTAAGACTGTATCTTTTGTCTGAATGGTTGGTTCAGGTAACTCAAGCTTCAGCCAGTTAGTGCTTGTACTTTGCTGGCTATAGGGATTGGTTCTGAGGTGGTCCAAACACCAAGAAGCTCAGTACTTTTGATCAATGGGTGTGGGGTTTCTCTCTATCTCTCAACAGGGAACAAGAATGCATTGGGTTTAGCATGTTGCTGCAGGAAGCACCTTGCCCCCTCAAGAAAAGTTAGCCAGAGGACAAGTAGATAAGAACAAATGATACATTAAGAATAAGCACCAATGAGAAAAGACACAATACTGTAAGAGAACCTTGGAGAAACAGAGTGGAGTGGTGATTGAACTATATCTGAAGTTCGCGTTGTCTCCAAGTTTTTCTGTTACTTCAAGAAATAAGTTTGATTTGTAGATTTAGTTACTTTGAATTGGAGTTTCTGGTTTTAAGGAGGGGAGAGGAGAGAGAGAGAGAGAGAGAGAGGGAGAGAACTATGCAAAATGCGGAGTTGGAACCAAGACCCTTAAAGAACTTGAGGTCCTGGAACACTCTCTTATTCTCTCCCTCTCTTTCCAGTAGGAAATAGAAGAACTGTACCCGTTGGTCCAGATAGATCACAATGATATTTTCTTTTGCCAGATTATGAAAAAATAAATTCTCATTAGAAAATGAAACTCCCCTATGTGGATGTGGAATTCAAATGTACACTATCACATAGTAAAGAAAAGCTTCTTTCAAAGAATAAAAATAAAAATATGAAGTGACCCCAGTGTAGTGCAATTTCTAGTGTGCTTTACAGAAATAATGCAAAACAAGTATACATAAACATTCCCATGGCCCATGATATATTTCACTAAAAATAAAAATAAACTCAGAAGAAAACAAATAAGATATAAAGTGCAATGAAAATAAAGAAATTGATAAACATGTGGTTAAATCTAAATAAATAAGGACTGTGAAAGAACTCTACAATAAACAAAAGGATTTTTTTGAGGGGGAACATAGCGATTCTTCAAAACAGAGTGAAACTAAAATACTGTAAAACAATAAATGGGAGTTGGGAGGAGATGACAGGATTGTGTTATAGCAGCTGAAAGTGTAGGTCAGGTAGAGTGCTCTCCTAGCAGGCATGGGAACCTGGGTTTGAACCTCAGCATTATGAAAACAAATGTTCTAAATTATTTAAGAAGATTATCAATGATTAGCTTTAAATGTTGTAGTTAAACATGTAAGATAAAAACTTGAAGTTAACACTAAGAAAATAGAAATTAAAGTACAATATGGCAAGGTGTGTATTTTATTTTGTAAATCTAAAACATGAAGCATAACATATTAATAAATACACAGATATTAGTGTGGCAGTGAATTAAAAACCACATTTGTTCACCACTAGATTAAAATATAAACCATAACCATAATTTCGAAAGCTTCTCCTTCAACAATATGGGAAATTCAGATTTCCATCTTCAAAAATCAGTTTTACAAGGGTTTGTACTTCAAAAAATAGGGTCCACCTCAATATTCTTTGCTTTTGTCTTACTTCAACATTTTACCAATTATTCATGCTGTTGTGCGGAGCTGTTATTTGTTATTTTTCAATGCTGAGAAGTATCCCCTGATATAAATAACATAATTTCCCTATTTTACTATTGATGGATATTTGGGTTATCCTGTTTTGGGCTATTATGAATAAATCTGTAAATATGCTTTTACATGACTTTAGTTGCATATGTGTACACTTATTTCTTGTGTATCTATCCTAGGAACTAAACTACTGAGTCAGAGGAAAAGAGGCCCTATAGCTTCAGTAGGCACTGTCAACAGTTTTCCAAACTGGTTGCACCAGTTTGTGGTCTTAGCTACAAGCAGCACACACGAGTTCCAGTTATTCACATTCTTAACCAATACTTAACAATATTGTCCATTTTTAAACATATGTTTGCCATTTATGGTTGGGCAGTGTTATTTTTATTACAATTCCCTAATCACTAAGAGTATTGAGAAACTTTTTTTTTTGGTTCCGGGGATTGAACTCATTTGCAAGTTTGGGGGACCTTGCGCTTGCAAGGCAGGCAGTGGAACCACTGAGCTAAATCCCTGGCCTGAGAAACTTTTTATTTGTTTAGTAACTCTTTTTGTGAAGTTCTTGTTCAAGTTTTTCATTCATTTTTAAATATCTGTCTTTTTATTATTGAGTTGTAGGAATTGTTTCTATACTCTGGATATGAGTCATTTATAAGATATAGATATTACAAATATCTTCTCCCACCTTATGACTGATCTTTTCGTTTTCCTAACGATACCTTTTAACTAACAGAAGTCACAACGTTTTCCTTCATGTTTAGTACTTTTTGAGTTCTATTTGAAAAGTTCATTGTCTGATCTAAGATCAGGAACACATTTTCTTATACAAATATTTTTAGGAGATTTAATGCTTTGCATTTCACATTAGGTCATATGGAATGGATGTTTGCATACAGCTTGAAATAAAGATAACACTTTTTTCTTCCAGTAGACCTAGAACCATTTATTATAACACCACATTTATTGTAAATTGTGACTGTAAGTGTGTGAGTCTGTTTCTGGATTGGTTTTTTTTTCCCATTGGTCTGGTTGTTTAGATTTGTACCAGTCACACATTGGTTTTAATTTTAGGTAGAGGGGATTAAAATCTGGGCCTCTACTCTACTACCAAGCTACACCCTCAGCACATACATTGTGGTGGATTCTGTAGCTTTGAAATACATCTTGACCTCTGGTAGTGAAATCCTTCAAATTCATTTATCTTCTTGAAGGTCATCTTGGCTTTTTTATAGTTTGTTAACTGCCTCACTATCCACCCCTAACTACTAGCACAGTATTTTAATTGGGGTTAGGTTGACTCTGTAGATCATTTTGGAAAGAATTAACATCTTTTAATTATTTATTTTTTTTGTTAAATTCTTTTTTTTTTTGTATTAATTTCTTTTATTGGTATATTGTAGGTATACAACACGATTACATTTCTCATTGGGAATTGTACCTTTATATAATGCATCCTGGTTCTTATTTTATCCCCATTCCTAGCCCTTCCTTCATGCCCTCCACCCTTCCCTATTTATAAAGACTTTATTTCCATTTTTTCCATTTCTCAGCATTTTTCCTTTCCCTTCTTTCCTTTCCCCTGCCCCTCCCACTACCCCTACCCCTTTGGATCTTTTCTACCTATTTTACATTATCAATTATTCATTCTAATAATTGGTACATTTTAGGTATACAATATAATGACATTCATCATTGGAAATTTGCATCTTTACATAGTCTCTCTTGGTTCTTATTTTTCACCCTTGCCCAGCCCTCCCTTCAACCCCTCCAGTCCTCCCTATTTACAAAGATTTTGTTCCTATCTTTCCATTTTCTCATATTAATCCCATTCCCTTCTATCCTTTCCCTTAGCCCTCCCACTTCCTTCCCCTTTGCCCCTTTTCTTCCTATTTCACAGTACCTATTATACATTTAGTCCTTATTTACACTTTCAGTTTCTCACACCAGAGAAACTATTCGGCATTTACACATGTGTGTCCTATTTATTTCACTTAAGAGTATTGCCTCAATGTGCATCCACTTAGCTATAAATGTCTCTAATTTCTCATTTTTTATGGCTGAGTAGTACTCCATTTTATAAAAAAACCACATTTTCTTGATCCAGTCTCCAGTTGATGGGCATTTGGGCTGTTTCCAAGTTTTAGCTATTACAAACTGCGCTGCTATGAACATGGGTGCACATATGTCACTGTGGTATGATTCTTTTAATTCTTTGGGGAAGATCCCCAGCAGTGGAATAGCGAGGTCAAATGGGACTTCCAGTCCTAGTTCTTTGAGGTATCTCCATACTGATTTCCACAGTGGTTGCACCAGTCTACACTCCCACCAGCAGTGGAGCAGGGTTCCTCTTTCCCCACAGCCCCGCCAGCATTTGTTACTGGTTGATTTCATGATAGCAGCCATTCTTTCTGGAGTGAAGTGGAATCTCAGCGTTGTTTTCATTTGCATCTCTCGAATGACCAGTGATGTTGAACATTATTTCATGTATTTATTTGCTATTTATACTTCGTCTGAGAAATGTCTGTTCATTTCAGATGGCCATTTTTGGATTGGGTCTTTAAATTTGGGAGGTCTGATCTTTTGAAGCTCTTTATAGATTTGAGATAGCAAGCCTTTGTCTGAGGAAGAGCAGGTGAAGATTTTTTCCCACATTGTGGGTTGTCTCTTCACATTGCTGGGGGTTTCTCTTTCTGTGCAGAAGCTTTTTAATAAGAAGAGATCCCATTTGTTGATTGTTTGTGCTAGTTCACGGGCAACTGAGGTTTTGTTCATAAAATCTTTTCCTACACCACTGTCTTCAAGGGTTCTACCTAAGCTCTTTTCCAACTGGTTCAGAGTTTCCATTTTAATATTTAGATTTTTAATCCATTTCAATTTTAGTTTAGTGCATGGTGAGAGATATAGGTCTAGTATTAATCTTTGGCAAGTTGAAGCCCAATTTTTCCAGCACCATTTATTAAAGAGGCTATCTTTCTTCCAGTGAGGGTGTTTGGCTCCTTTGTGGAAGATGAGATGGCTGAGTGTGTCTGGCATTGTTTTTGTATCTTCTAATCTGTTCCACTGGTCCTCAAGCCTGTTTCTTTGCCAGTACCATGCTGTTTTTATCACAGTGGTTTTGTAGTATAGTTGCATATTGGGGATTGTGATACCCCCTGCCATGTCTCTGTTACCTAGAATTGCTTTTGCTATTCTGGGTCTCTTCTTGTTCCAAATGAATTTCTGGATTGTTTTCTCAAGGTCCATGAAGTATGCTGCTGGGATCTCAATTGGAATTGCATTAAATCTATATAGCAGTTTTGGAAGTATGGCCATTTTCACTCTATTAATCCTTCCTACCCAGGAGCAGGGGATGTCTGTCCATTTTCTGATATCATCTTCAATCTCTCTTTTCAGAGTGCCATAGTTTTCAGAGAAGAGGTCTTTGATTTCTTTCATTAGGTTGATTCCTAGGTATTTCAGTTTTTTGGATGCTATTGTGAAAGGAATTATTTGCCCTATTTCTCTCTCAGTGAGTCTGTCATTGGTGTAGAGGAAAGCTATTGATTTTTGTGTGTTGACCTTGTAACCAGTTACTTGACTGAATTTGGTTATTAAGTCCAGAAGACTTTTGGTGGAGTTCTTGGGACCTTCTATATAGAGGATCATGTCATCTGCAAATAATGACAATTTGACTTCTTCATTTCCTATCTTTATTCCTTTTATTTCTTTCTCTTGTCTAATTGTCATGGCTAATGTTTCCAAAACTATATTGAACAAGAGTGTTGGTAGTGGACATCCTTGTCTTGTTCCTGATTTTAGTGTGAAGGATTTCAGTTTTTAACCATTTAGTATGATATTGGCTGTTAGCTTTTCATAGATGGCTTTTATCAGTTTGAGTTAGAGACCATCTATTCCAATTTTTTGTAGGGCTTTTTATCATAAATGCATGTTGGATTTTGTCAAATGCTTTTCCTGCATCTATGGAGATAATCATATGGTTTTTGTCCTTGGCTCTATTGATATAGTGTATTACATTGATTGATTTGCGTATATTGAAATATCCCTGCATCCCTGGGATGAATCCCACTTGATCAGGGTGTGCGATCTTCTTGATGATATTCTGCATTCTGTTTGCCATTATCTTATTACAGATTTTTGCATCTATGTTCATTAGTGAGATTGATCTACCGTTCTCCTTTTTGGTTGGGTCTTTCTCTGGTTTGGGGATCAAGGTGATGCTTGCTTCCAGGAATGAATTTGAGAGTATTGCTTCCCTTTCAATTTCATTGAAGAGTTTAAACAGTAGTGGCAGCAGTTCCTCTCTAAATGTCTTGTAGAATTCAGCAGTGAAGCCATCAGGGCCCAGGCTTTTCTTAGTTGATAAAATTTTAGTTATGTTTTCAATTTCATTGGTTGATATTGGGTTGTTCAGAATTTTTAGGTCTACTTCGTTCAACTTTGGTAATTCATATGTATCTAGGCATCTGTCCATTTCTTCTGTGTTGCCCATCTTTTTGGCGTATAGGTTCTTGAAGTAGGTATTGATGATCATCTGGATTTCTGCTGGGTCTGTTGTAATTTCACCCTTTTCATTCCTAATTCCATGGATTTGGGCCTTTTCTTTCCTTTTTCTGACAAGGTTGGCTAAGGGTTTGTCAATTTTGTTGATTCTTTCAAAGAACCAACTCTTGGCTTCATTGATTTTTTGTATCATTCTCTTAGTCTCCATTGGAGTGATTTCTCCTCTGATCTTTGTAATTTCTTCCCTTGTATGAGCTTTGGGGTTGTCATGCTCTTGTTTTTGTAGAAGCTTGAGGTTCAGCATCAGGTTGTTTAATTGGGCTTGTTCTGTTTTCCTAATATGTGTGTTTACTGCTATGAATTTCCCTCATAAGCCTGCTTTCTTTGTGTCCCATAGATTCTGATATGTTGTATTGTCATTGTCATTTAATTGAAGGAACTGTCTGATTTCTTCTTTAATTTCATCTGTGACTCCTTTGTTATTCAGAAGTGTGTTGTTCAATTTCCATGTGTTTATGAAATTTTTAGAGTTTCTTTTGCTATAGATCTCCAATTTCAACGCACTATGATCTAATAATATACAGGGGATAACTTCAATTCCTTTGCACTTACTTAAACATGTTCTATGTGTGAGTATGTGGTCTATTTTGGAGAATAACCCATATGAAGCTGAGAAGAATGTGTATTCTGATTTTGTGGGGTGGAAGACTCTGTGAACATCTGTTAAGTTCATTTGTTCAAATGTTCTGTTGAGTTCTAGTATTTCATTACTTTTTGTCTAGTTGATCTATCTGTGACAGTGGGATGTTGAGGTCCCCCACTCCAATTGTATTAGTGCATATATGAGTTTTCATGTCCATTAGTATTTGTTTTATATAGTTGGGTGCACTAGTGTTTGGTGCCTAGATATTTATGATTGTCATCTCTTCCTCTTGGATTCTTCCCTTTACAAGGATGTAGTGTCCTTCTTCATCTCTCTTCATCAGTGTTGGTTTAAAATCTACTTGATCTGCCAAGAGGATAGCTACTCCTGCTTTTTTTCGGGTTCCTGTCGCATGCAGTATTGTTTTCCACCATTTAACTTTCAGTCTATGAGTTTCCTTTTGAATTAAGTGTGTTTCTTGTATGCAGCATATTGTTGGATTTTGCTTCTTGACCCATTCTGCCAGTCTATATCTTTTGATTGTTGAATTGAGACCATTAACCTTGATGGTTATAACTGAAACATATTGACTTGTCTTTGCCATGACTTTTTCTTTTTGTTGGGTTCTCCCCCTTTACATTTAATTTCTTGCTGTGCCAGATGGGTTCATTCTGCTTTGCTTCCTGGAGTTGTGATCCTCAATGTCTGTTCCTAGGATATTGTGTAAAATTCTTTGGAGTGCTGGTTTGGTATTCACGGAGTTCCTATGGTGGTCTTTGCCATGAAAGTATCTTATTTGTCTATCCATTGTGAAAGATAGTTTTGCAGGGTCCATCAATCTGGGTTGGGGGCTGTTTTTTTTTTTAGGGCTTGGAATATGTCACTCCAAGCTCTTCTTACCTTGACGGTTTGTGTTGAGAAGTCTGCTGTCATTCTGATGGGCTTTCCTTTGTATGTGATTTGTTTCTTTTCCCTAACTGCTTGTAGAACTTTGTTCTTCTGTTGAGTTTCTAGAATCTTAACAATTATATGCCTATGTGTAGATTATTTTTGATCAAGGCTATTTGGAGTCCTATATGCCTTGCTTATCTGTATGGCAAGTTCTTTTCCCCTGCTTGGGAAGTTTTCTGCTATTACTTCTGTGAAGAGTTTTTTTTATGTCACCTGCACTCTCTCCTGTTTCTTCATTGAGTCCAATAAGTGTTATGTTATTCCTCTTTGCATCATCTAGCAGCTGCTGGATTGATTTCTCATGTTCCTTTATAATTTTGAAGCAATTTTTCCTTTCCTCGTCATTAATTGCAGTCTTATCTTCTATATCTGAAATTCCATCCTCACATTGGCTCATTCTGTTGTGGTGACTTTCAATGGAGTTTTTCATCTCCTGTTAATCTATTTGCATCTGTTTTATGGATTCCATTTGTTTTCTATGTTGGGATTCCATCATGTTACTCAGCTCCTCTCTAGATTTATTAATTATGTCTTGCACTAGGGGCACAATTTCTCCTGTTATCTGAGAAATTATTTCTGATTTCATTTTTTCCAAATCCCCTTTTGTTGTCAATTCAGTGGGTTCAGGTCGTTGAGTATCAGAGTGTTCCATCTCATTTCCCTTTGGCGTTGCTGTAGGTGATCTGGAAGTCTGGTTTTGAGACTTATTTAAGTGTTTTCTCATTTCGACTGGCGGGGGGCGGGGTTGTTGGTGCCTGCAGGGATTACCTCCTCTGAGCTGGGAGAGGTGGGACAGGGGCTGGGAGCATTGGGAGGGATGGTGGCTGGGAATCCCCCTCCTCTGGACCAGGAGCAGTGGGTTGGCGGCTCAGAAGCCCCTACCTCTGGGCCAGGAGCGGCGGGACTCAGTACTGTGGTCTGGTGGTCTGGTGTCCTCTGCATCTTTGTAGTATGGGACCAGGTGGCTGTACAGAGGAGCAGGGTGGTGGTGTGTCCAGTGGATTGTTGCTGGGGAGCAGGCTGATTCAGCTGTTCCGCGTGACCTTGGGACCTCCGTAGGGCGTTTGCAGACCTGCCTGTCTGCAGCGGGCTGATTCGGCATGTTCTGTTGGACTCATGACCTAGGTAAGGTGAAGAATTAACATCTTAACAACAGGAAACCTTTTAAATGACACATGTTGCTTTTTATGTGGAGATGTTACTCATTTTTGTTAGACTTATTTTCAGGCATTTGGGTTGTTTTGGTGGTTGCATAAATGATATTTCTAAACAGTTTATTAGTCTTCAAGAAATACAACTGATTTTCAAATATGGACATTGTGTTTTGTGACACTGCTCAGTTATTTTACTTGTATTTACCTCTATGCTCACACACACATATATAGTGAATTTATTTTCAATGATTGCTTCAGACCTTGTTACATTTACATTTTTACATTGTTGTATTTCTTCAGTATAAGGATGCCTCAGTCCTGGGAAATTTTCTGCCACTATCTTAGTTGAATATAGTGTTTCCATTTTCTTTTCTTGAAAGTTCTCTTTTTAATTTAGATATAGTGCTCTAAAATTGCACATTTCCAAAGACAGAAAAACATGTACCGCAACCGAAACAAAAAAAAAGATTACTTGCAAAGATTGAACAGGTAGACTGACAACTGATTTCACATAAGCAGAAATAGAAGCCAAAAGACAATGAAACAATATATTTGAATCACAGAGAAAAACTACCACCGTAGGCTTCTGTATCAAGCAAAACTTACACTCAAGAGAAAGGATAAATAAAATATTTTTTAGAGAAAGACTCAAGTATTTAAGATTTCCTGTAGTATTTAGTAATGTTTTATTAAGTATTACTAAATTAGAGAATGCAGAATAAAACCATATTAGCAAGAAAAGGAGAACTATAAGTATTGATGCTGGACAGGTTTGAATGAATTTCAGGGATTATGATGAAAAATTTTCTATGAATACATTTGAAATTTTATATTAAAGGAATTTTTTTCTGAAAAAATATTATAATTTAAAATTGAATTAAAGAAGAAATAGGACAGGGCAATGGACTAAGATTCATTAATGACACTGAATAACATAAAATCATCCCATGTGAAAAGGTGTAACATGCAAGCCTAATGGCTCAAGAGTGAGCTCTAATAATCCTCAAGGAACAAATTACCTGTATATAAATTCTTGTAATGAATAAAAAAGACTCCTAAAGTCATTTTATGACAATTATATAATTTTGATAAAAAAACCAAAATGTCCAAGGACAATTCAAGAGAAAAATTATGAATAAACATAATTTCAGCAAACAAAATATGCAACTGCTTGTCATGATCATATATCACATCTAAGTTGATTTTACTTCAGAAATAAAATACATTAACCATGGGCAAAATATAAGTGCAATTTGCAAATCAGGAACTCTTCCTTAAGCTGAAAGAGGGTATCTGTCAAACCCACAGTAAGGATCATATATACTTATTGGTGATACATCTGAAAAGAAAACAGATTGCACTTTACTCAGCAGACATGCTTTTTATTTGGGGTTTATTTAGTAAGGCTGGAAAATTTCTCTTTTATATCCCAAAGAACTCAATATTTAAAAACTTTTATACTAAGTGATAAAGTACAGTTCATGTCAGAAAAGCTGGGATCTACAAATAGTTTATTCTTAGGTGTCAAGCAGTTCATTCAAGTACTTTCAGATAGTGATGCTAGTTGTTTGGTTTTGACATTTAGAAGAAAGACTGCTTATATTTCAGAGCATTCTAACTTAAACTCTTCTCAAATCTGATTACATATACATTTCATACTAGAGCTTATCCATATGTAAATAAAACTTGAAGTCATTGGAAAATCCATGACTGAGACATTTTCATTAAATTATGTAATAAGAGAGCAATGACTACTATATAAACATTATACTGAAATTCCTACCATTGTACGCTATAAAAAAAGAAAACAGATATAAGGATTGGAAAGCAAGAAACAAGACGGTATTCTTTTTTTTTTTTTTTTTTTTTGGTACCGGGCATCTAACTCGGGTCCTTGCGCTTCCGCAGCAGGCGGCGAAACCACTGAGCTAAATCCCCGGCCCACAAGACGGTATTCTTAATGATACGATTGCCTATGTAAAAACTACAAGAGAATTAGAATTAATAAAAACGTACAATAATTTACTAGGTATAATTATAAAATAGCTAATGACATTTTGTTCAGAGATGAAAAGTAATTTGAAAATGTAGTTAGAATAGGGATTCCATATACAATGACAATACAAATGATAAGGAACCTATTTATAAGGAGTACATTTAGCAAGATATGCAAAACCTTAGTTCTTAAATTATATTAATTTTTTAAAAATATGAAAGAAAGCCTAAATAAAGTAGAATCACTCTCTGTTCAGGGATGAGATTACCTAATATCATTTGACAACTATCCCTAAATTAATTTATGAAAAAAATTTCCAAAAGAAAATATCAAAAGAACTTTTTTCCCATTTAACTTGGGATCCTGAAACAAGAATACTTTGAAGAACAAGTACAGCAGACATGCTACCACATATAAAGTGTTAGTTTCTTCAAATGTACTACCAAATATGGTAATTAAAACCTGTACTCTTATTGAAGGGATAGATTGACCTTTGGAACAAGAAAAAAAGCCCAGAAATATATAGACAAATGAAAACTTGGTGCACATATTCCATCAGTACCTATTAAGCAGTCTCTTTTTTGTTCGTGGGGACTTCTTCCTGTCTCCCAGGTTCTTTTGATATGGTCCTGTCAATTGGTGATAGTTTATGTACTATGTATCAGGTATGATAAAAATTTCCTGACTCGGTACATTTCTTGCTCCTAACCTGAAATTAGTCATTTCCTCAAGAGGTCTTGAATTATCCTATAGGAAATAGAATTTGAAGACCATAATTTCTTGTTAAGGGTGCTCTTTATTATTGGGTTGGTCATTGGTTCTAAGAAGTTTCAGTTAATAGAGTTAGAATTAAGCATATATTGTATGTACATACATATTGAAATATATATACTATATATATTATATAGTTAAGTATATATGTATTTGAAGATGAACATTATGAGTTCATATTGACACTTCCCATTCAAATTCAGAAATACAGAATTTTTACTTGTATTCCTATGTACTAAATCTATATCTCAGTCAGCATTAGAAATCATGGATGTCAAGGACATAAAAATGAGAAAATTAGACTATACTATCATTACGAATTTTTCATTCTGTTACACACAGAATATTCTTATAATAATAATACTAATATGATCACTGCCAAAATGATTGCAAAAAAGACTTAGGTTTGTTGTAAATAGTGTCTGTGGGCTTTGATTTTATTGTGTGTTTGTTTTGTCTGTTTTCATGTGAGGATTTGGGGGAGATTCAAATCTACGCTGCTGCTTTGGTAGCAGCATATGATAGTTCAGAATACTCTTGAAAAGTTCTGAAATCTATCATGTATAATGAAAAATATGCAAAGAGCAATCCAATTGGCTGATGATTGTTTAGTCTAGTTTATAATATGCTTCGTGCTTTATTACTAAAGACCACTGTAGAGAAAGGAGTCCATATGGGCATCTCTCCAAGCTAATTCTACTGGGGATTCCAGAAGAGCAAACTGTGATAAACAATAAGAGGTGTGATTGCATTGTGATTAGTAGGCAGATCCAGGCATGGCTTAGACAGGTTTAATCTGTATGACAATCTTCAGCAACCCTTCAAAACTACCTAACTAAAGATAGAGTATAAACCGAAAACAATGTGATGGCTATCAAAACAGGATTAATAAAAATACCTTATTGCCATCTTCAGTCAGATTGCCACCTCTAAACATCTTTTATGTGGGCACTCTGGAGCTGTCATTGTACTGGAAATGTATTCTGTTTCAGTTGTCCATCATCCATCTCCCCTCCTTTGGCACAAGCATACTAATTTCTTTTTAAAAAATTATCTCTCCTTCTGGACATTTTCTACCTTTTTGAGATTACCTCCTTATGACGCATGTGACTCTATCTTGATTACTCAGATGTTCTTGGAATTTCCAGTCTTGGAGTAATGTAGAAAGGCTACCAGATGCCAAGCGAGCATTCACTCAGTGATGTTACACCTGGAGTTGCCTCAATACTTGACCTTTTTGCAGCTTGTTTCTCTAGTCTGTCAATTTTGTATGTTGTCTACTATTGATCTAATAGACTCATTTTCTATTTAGAATTGACTTCTGTTTGTAACCAAATAATTATCACCAATTCAGTGCTGATCCCTACATCACATTCAAAATCCATCCTGTTTAAATTGTAATCCCTTTCCCAACAGTTCTCATCTTTCTTTTCCTGTTCTATTTAAAAGATTCATTTGACAATTTACTTAATTGTGTTTATTGTTTTTCCCCTCCCACTAGAATATAAACTCTCTGAAGATGAGGATTCCTTATTTAATTCTGTTTCTTTGAATCCTGTTTACTAAATGCCTAGGGCAATTCTTGGAACATAGTAGGTACTCAGGAAATATTTGTGTATTTAATTAAAAAAGTTTTAAAGCCACTGATTCCTGAGTTTCTTGATTATGTGGAGCAATGCTTAGTTCTCAGTTCCTTGTCAAATCTTGGCATGTTTTGCTCCAGATGGTTTTGGTATGTCATCATGTGGGCTGGGGGAAAATGCAGTTACAGGGAGGATAGTAACAGCTGCTCTCTACCTCTAAAGAAACGGACAAAATTCTGGTTCATATGGCGGAAGTTCTATATAGTTTTCCAGATCTGGATATCAAACCCAAACCTATTTTACTGTGTAAAGGGAAATTCTGAAAATAAACAAAGACAAAGTAAGATAAAAGCAGATTCAATTAAAGGACTTAATGCATTTCTTTGTATAAAAATATAAAATTTAAAAGTTTGCACTTACTGCAAACGAATGGCTTAACACAACTGAGCCTGGATGCTGTACTCAAGAGTAGGATCTCAAGTTGGCAAGGTATCTAGGAGGGGATGGTTAGTAGGTGAATTAAGGTGTTATTATAGAAACTGAGAAGGAGGTTACTGCCAGAATGTTACAGTTGCAAACGGAAGGTAAACTGAATAATTGTCTTTGGATAGGGAAGAGGTTTTAATATTTATTAAGCAAATATTGTGTTTCACATGAGTTTTGCATATGTCTTTCTTTTTGCATATCTTTTTCACACTGTCTTCAAAATAAACCCAATTATTTTTACGTTCATTTCTTTATAAGTACAGAACCTAAAGTTAAATTAGGGTTCCACAAGACGAAACTGGCATTCCCAGAATTTGGATTAGGGTTAGTCTAAATTTTCTATTTTTTCTACTATCTCACCTCCAACATAAGAAACAAGAGATCACATCTGAAAGTACAGGAAACAAGCCACTTTCTCTGGGTAAAAATGGTAGGCTAAATATATTCGGTAGTTACCACCCTCTTGACAAACTCCAAACCTCTTTAATGCAACAGTCCCCTTTTTCAAAGGCATAAGTACTTGAGGACAAGAAAATTAGAGAGGAAATGAAAAACAAAAATTTAGGAAATTGATAAATAGGTAGAAAAGTGGCAATTGACTAACCAGGCCAGAGATGACTGAATCTCAAGCTAGCAGTAGAGAAAATTGAGTAACAAATCGATTTATGGTGCAGAAACCCTAAGGCTCAATTAAAGCAAGTATCTCTGTAAGTGCAAGAAAACTAGTCTGAATTTGAAGCAGTTAGGTTTCCAGATGGTGTCCCTGCTCCACAGAGCTGTGTGATGGTTTACTTTTTCCTCATCCTGGAAGAAGATTGAAGGTAGATTCCCTGAAGAGGGTAATGTAGAAAGTTACTGGAAGATCCAGAGTATGGCTGGGGACAAGGAACCATACTGAGATCACTGACACTACCAGGGTGTATATGGGCAGCCAGGCTCACACTTTGTATGGGACAATTTGGATGACCAGTCTCAGGCATTCCAACGGGAAAAACATAATGACTTTAACACCAGGGATTCTGTCCTGCAATAGCCAGCCTTGCCAGTTGGACCTAAAACCCATGGCAAGCCAGGTCCATCTTTGCACTTAGACTTTTTAATCAACTTTAAATACTACTTAAAAATTTTTTTTGAAACTGTGGTAAAAAACTTAGTGTAGTTTCCCATCTTAACCATTTTAAATGCAGAGTTCAGTAACATTAAATATTTCAGACTATTCACATTGCTCTGAAACAGATCTCCAGAACATTTTTGTCTTACAAAACTCAAACTCTACACTCACTGTAGGACAACTCTCTATTTTTCCCACCTCCAGCCATCATTCTTCTGTTTCTATTGAGTTTGGCTACTTTAAATAACTCCTAGAAGTAGAATCTTACAGTCTTTCTGCTTCTGCATCTGTTGTTTTTCACTTAGATTAATGTCATTGAAGTTCATCCATGTTACAGCATGTGACAGGATTTCTTTTTTTTAAGGTTTAGGAATATACCTGTTTAATCAAACTGTGACTCTTAAATATGTGCAATCTACAGTTTCAAGACATCAGAGGAAAGCCTGTGCATGAAAGACATGAACAAACAACAACAGATTACTCAGGGATAACTTTACAAAAACTATCAATGAAAACTTCAGAGAACACAAAATAGTCCACACAGGGCTCAGTAATTGTATAATTAGAATGAAAAGAAAAAGTACAAACAAACAAACAAAAAGATAACAAAAATTATGCAGAAAGGAAGCACATGACTTTCTTAATTGAAGGGCCCCTCTTGTTTCCTACACAAAGGCAACTCCCTCAGGAAATCTCAGGACACTGGGGACAATAAGAGAATTTTCTGTCTATACAGAAAGAAATTAAAAAAGAATTATAAATTAAAATGGCATTAATATTATAACAGCAATGCTGGAAATTCTAAGATAACAGAGATGTGTCTTTAAAATGATAAAGGAAAATGATTTCCAATTTAAATTATTTTACTCAGCTAATATACTAATCAAGGTAACTGATGAATATTAAATTTGTGAGCATTGAGGCTGTACTCTATCATTTTGGTTTCTGGGTATTGTTTGAGAAATAAGGGACAAAAAGAAAAAAAGGGGGAAAGGTCGCTTATCTGTATTTCATTTCTGTTGCTTTTTAATATAAAATAGTTTCAGAAAAATTATAACAGCCCAGTGTACTCACTACTTTGACCTAGTTTGTCCTATTATTACATCTTGCATTAGTGCACATTTGCCACAACTTATGAACCAATATTGATATATCATAACTAACTAAAGTTTATACAGTACTTTATTTCGATTTCTTTAATTTTTAGTAATGTTCTTTTTCTATTTCAAGATCCTATCCAGGAGGCCACATTACATTTAGATATAAATCTAATTTTTCTTTAGGCTCCTCTTGACTATGATGGGTTCACAAATTTTTCTTGTTTTTGACATCCTTGACAGTTTTGAGGAATACTAGCCAGGCGTTTTGTAGAAGATGCCTCACTTGGGATTCTTCTGATATTTTTCTCATGATTAGACTGGGGTTAGGGGTTTTGTGCAGGAAGAATGCAGAGGTAGAGCGCAGTTCTCATCACCTCCTAACAGAATGCATGCTGTCAACGCGACATCACTGCTGACATTGACCTTGACAGCCCAGATGAGGTCCTGTGTAGCAGACTTCTCCACTTTAAAGTTTGCTCCCACCCCCATTTTTTCTTACTATACTTGTTGGAAGGGAGTCACTATGTGTAGCTCCCACTTAAGGATGGGAATTATGTTCCACTTCCCAGAGCTTGGAGTATCCACATAGTTTATTTGGAATTCTTCTGCATAGCAGATTTGTTCATGTTCTCTTGTTTATTTATTCAGTCATTCATATCCGATATTTATTGTATACTTTGTATCATAATCCAATAATTATCATATTTATTTTGTTTGTGTTTTCTTTCTGAAATATTATTTTGGAGGTACTTGTCACAAGATCCAAAATATTCTAGTTTTTCTTCTAACCTATAGGTTTTACTCTAGGTCCTAAAATATGTAAAATTGATGTAATGAAAAAAATGCTCGCCTACTTGTACACAAGTCATAGACTTTTGTTTTATTAAAATAAATGGAGTTGGCATTCTGTGAGCAATGAAAGCCATTCCACAGAAGGAAGGCATGACCTGGTGCAGCTCACAATTTGTTCACCTACTGTAACAGCATTTCGCCTGACTTAGCTCGGTTGAGATGAACTGATGTTGTAGTTTAACTGTTATGGAACCTGAGGCGTTCAAATGATTGTTATTAGACTCATATGCCTGCCAAGCAGTGTATGTAGGAAAATATATTATATTAAATTGTTAAATAACTTTATATCAAAGAATTATATTTAGAGTAGGTAAAACTTAAAAAGGCTTATGGAAAGAAAAAAAACCCTTCAAAGATTAGGTACTAAATTTTGAATATTTCTTTTTAAAATATATTTATTGTGTTTGTACTTTCTAACTAATTTTTTCCATCTGAGGTCTCATAATATAGACTGTATATCTTCAATTGTGTGAACTTCTAAATGCTCAAAGACTCACAATAAGCTGGTAACCTTGGAAAGGTTAAACAGAAGAATGTAGAAGAGTATCAGAAATAGAAGTACTTGTTATATTCCTAACATTAACTTGAAATGTTTTTTATGGCTTTGTCAAGTATGAGGTTTTGTATAGGTTGTGGATAGAAACTATTTATCAAATTTAAACAATTTCCTTCTATTATTTGCTTAACAAGTTTTTATATTGAAAATTAATGTTAAATTTATTAAACAGTTTTAAAGAAACTCATAGACTTTTGTTTCCTTTACACTTTAAAGTAGTAATTTTCATTGGCAGATTTCTTAATGTTGACCATTCTTGAATTACTGGTAAAATTGTTACTTGGTTCATATGACATAGAAATTACTTCTTGAGGATTTCATAATACTTCCTTACAAAACCATTTAGAGCTACTGCCTTTACTATGACATAGATGTTTACTTCTTTTTACTGTTTCTAAGTATATCCATTTAGGACTCAGTTTTGTTAATTTATATTTTCCTAGGCAATCTTCCCTTTTATCTAGATTTTCAGATATACTGGTATAAGGTTATAACATGTTATCTTAAATTTAAAAATAGTATTACTTAACATGTATATATCACATTATTTTTCTTGATCCTATCTTAATGATATTTATATTTTCTTTTTTTAGTCATACTTACCTAAATTTGTCACTAGATTCCTGTCAAGCAGTACATAGAAGAAAATATATTCTATTAAATTGGTTTTCAACATCCAGTTTTAAATTTATTTTATTGATTTCTATTTTATTATTATTACTATTATTATTTTTGTACTAGCAAGGTAACACCAAAGAACAATTTACAAAACTTAATTCTTTGTGAAAATAAAATGGCTTGAAACATATTGGTGATTGAACAGGAGGGCTCAAACAAATCTCTGCTTCCATATTTCAGTTTGAAAGAAATTTTAGGGTTTTTAAATTTTCTGGTTCTTTTTGTTGTCATTGTTTGATAGGATAGACATTTAACTCTGGGACGGTATTTACAGAATTTCAAAAGTCTCAGATAAATCCTTTGAGATGTCAGTAGTTTGTCTTTAACAAAAGACTTGATTAGAACTGGAATGATCCCATGCATAAAAATTAATTGCTGATTTAGTTATCACTGTAGACCTTTCCATAATGTAGAATAATATAAAGCAATAAGAAGACTAAATAATGGACAGAGGAGAGGCCCCTTTGGCAAACCAACTCATATTGCAAAATACAAGTAGATAAATGAGTTTGAACTAAAACTTTGTATCCATTTTGAGCCTGTAGCTAAAATGCCACAGAGGATGGGCTTCCTGGTAGTATTTAAAAATAGATGTACCAGTTCTAGTCTGCCTCTGGGGTCCTTTTATGACTATCCCTATAGGAAGCCTTCAGTTATGATGAAGATAATGAAAATATTTGCATTTTAAATAAATTTTACAATCATTTTCTATCTTGCTTTTCTATTCTCATTCATATGCATTTTTGTAAACATTAAAGCCAGAATTGATTAGAACAAGAACTCTGCTGCCCACACAATATACCCTTAGCCAACATGCTTGTCTAGAAGTTGGGAATTTGTCTTTCCCAGCCGGGCTAACATCCAATTGTCTCCACGTTGTGTGAAGTGTAAAGGCCATCACGACAATGGGTCAGAAGTTTAGTCAATTCGATTTATTTAACACCTCGTAACACTCTGAAGGTTTTCTTCATTGCCCAGGCTTGTAAAATTTATTATGAACCTTTAAGCCTTCCCTGCTTTCCTTGGGTTTTTAAAGTGAATGTAAAACAAAACAAACATAGTCTATAAAAACATTTCCTTTTCAGCAGCACATTATGTTGTGTGTGCCATGACTTTAGGCCTGTCGGTGGCTTTAAAAATGTGTTCCCAGAGTATTAGCTTTTTCAGACAGTCTTATGGACTTCCTTTTTTTAAATGTAAAAGAGATGACAACAGAAAG
Organism: Heterocephalus glaber; assembly: GCF_053883595.1. NCBI lineage: Eukaryota > Metazoa > Chordata > Mammalia > Rodentia > Bathyergidae > Heterocephalus > Heterocephalus glaber. The sequence goes on from NW_028258191.1 coordinate 1,581,965, forward strand.
TAAACATTTGTACAGGTTACATTCCTCATTCTATCTTTTAAAAAAATCATTACTTTAACATAAAAATAATAGTCACATGATAAAAACACATTATTACTTTTATCAAAAAGATAATATATTTCCATGAAAAATTAAAACATTACAGAAAAGAATAAATGAAAATACAAAATTCTCCTGATTCTCATCTCTAACCCTCTTCCCTGTGTTTTTGTCGGTCTTTGGGTTTTGCAGTGCTTTTTCAAAGCCTCTGAAATTGCACTATGATTGGGGGAGGAAAGGATCATTACTAACTCTGGGGTCCAGAACTGCCAGCCACCCGTACCTCTGAATCTCCTGATGGTCTCTGTGTTTTCAGAGTGCCTGGTTATAGTCCTAAATATCTAATCTGTTTCTCTTGATACAGCTATAGTTATCTAATGCTTATTTGCTTTAGGAGATACTCAACGCTACATAAACTGACAACAACATCAAAACAGATTTTGAAGAAGGCAGGACTGAAGGAGCCTTGGAGGAAATACCCCATTAAAAGACTATTTAGAGATGAAAATGCTCTTTATCGTTGGTATTTCTTTATTTGTTTGCTAGGATTGCAAATGGTTCTGTGCTAGCCCTCCCATTTCCTTTACAGATGTACAAGGCAGAGTCCCAGCCAGCTAGGAGGTCTACTAGAAAGGCAAAAGCTTGGTGTGTGTGTTTGTGTGTATGTGTGCGCAAGTGTGGGCACTGTAAGAACAACCCTAGACTGACATAATCAAGCATTATCACTGGAGAGAGCCATAAGCTCTGCGGGGGTGGGAGCCTGAACAGGGTATGACATCAGACCAAGTAGACCCTTATCTGTTTTTGAGAGATGAATAAACTCCATTATGAAGCATAGGACTAAAAGTATCATGAAGACTTTTACGAGTTAAAAAAAATACTATAATTGAAATGCTGGGTGATAGAAACTACTGCTAAAGTTGATTTGTAAGGCTGGTTAAGTTCTTTCTCAGAAAGTATAAAGCTGTATGAGTGATCTCATTCTATACCATATATTTGTATAAAAACTGATATGAATGATACAATTGGTGTTTGAATGATTTTACTGACTTAATTATTACATCATTTAATAAGACATCTAGATTTTGTTTAAAGTGTATAATCTGTATAATTAAAAATACATATGTAGTCATATAAAATTTCATGTACATTTCAAGTACATTTTCATGACTTCACATTTGGGTTCTTTTCTTCCTAGTTTTTTTAAACTGCTCTTTTTAAACTGTTATTTAGCTCTCTACAAAGCATTGTATATTGCAATGAGGTAAGGTCTTTGAGTTCCCTCAAATTCATAAACCTATGTCCAGAGATTACAGCTTCCTCACCAAACCATGAAATACATAAACTCAAGTAATCAGATGTACTTACAGGGTTAAAACCTGCCTGAAATTCCCAAATAAGTTTGTTAGCACTTTCCCAGAGGACCACGTCCCAAAGGATGGCTGTGCTGTGTCTCAGTGTGACAGTGCTTCATGTACCACTGAGTTCAGAACATCTTTCATCTACACACAGATGTTGTGGGACTGCATAACCTTTGTTCCTTTTCTCCAGCCCCATTGTGATTAAATGTGAGTTAATGGATAAAGATGCTTGTTAGTTTTGGGACGCTAGATAAAAATCTGTAACAGACCTAAAGTCCCAGAGTAAACTACTCAACTCCTTGTTTGCCTGGAACTGATGTTCCGGGCACCACAATTTTTAGAACAAGCTGCAAATGTCTGCTGACCATCAATACGTGACAGTCGACCACTAACCTTTGTCCCCTTTCCTTTAACTCTATATGTTAACTTCCCCCTCAACCCCCTATAAAAACAGCCTCGGATTCTGAGCCAGTTGCCTCTCTAAGCTATTTTGCTTTGGGAGTGCAATCTGGCCAGACTAATAAAGGTCTGTTTTATTTTCCAACTTGTCCGATGTGTTCCTTCCCGGGTGTTCTTCGCTGTAGTCAGCTCCTCGGAGCGTTTGGTAAGGCTCTTGGTCTTACATTCTGAAGGCACCGCTGGGATTCCTGGGTGTGCTTCACTAGTCAGCTCCTCGGAGCGTTTGGTAAGGCCCTCAGTCTTACAATGTGATCCTTTGCTTGTTTCCTTTTTGTTTCTCTGTGCTGAGAAGGTATGGTTGAACTTATGTCTTGGGGATCCGGTAAATCAGTAAATAACAGTAGCAGCAGAGTTTTAATTTCCTTCATCATTCCTTGGTTTTGCTATAACTAAGTCTAAGCCTCCCATGATTTTTTGATTTTGGTTTGTCCTCAATAATTTAGGTTCAGTGGGAGTAAGTGTAGATGACTGGCAGGTAGGAAAATTCATTGTGGTTGGTGGGTGTCATGGCTCTGGTCCATACTAAAAAGGTGTTTCAGCTTATCGTGGACTGGGGTTATTCTCCCTGGCAAATTTTTCTGGCTCCACTGTCTATAATAACTTCTTTATAAGACAATCAAGCTGTTCCCTTTCTTTAATCTTTTCCTTAGGAGACATAGAAAAGATGTAGTCTTTCCACCGGTGGGAATTGGCACCATGGAAACCAGAGCTAAAAAATGCTGATGTTTCGGCTGCTGCTACTGTTGTCAGTAATACAGCCTTTTATCTCTGACCCAAGAGTCATATGTCTTCTGCAAGTTGAATAATGTATAACTCTTCACAACACTCAACACCTCCTTTATAAGTTCATGGTCTATTTTCTTTATTATGAGTAGTCTCCAAAGTTCTTCCTCTTGCTTTTTTCTTTTGTATTAGTCAGCTTTTTATTGTTTTGACCAAATACTCCAGAAAACCAACTTCAAGGAGGAAAGATTTATCTTGGCCCACAAGTTTAGAGGTTTCAGTCCATGGTCATTTGGCTCACAATAAGGGTAGTAAAGTGGTTCACCCCATGGCAGACAAGTGGGAGAGGAGAGGAGAGGAGAGGAGAGAGAGTTGGGGACAAAGTAGACTCTTCCAAGGTCAAACTACTTACTCTAATTAGGTCCCACCTTCTAGAGTTTCCACCTTCTCCTAATAACAAGATCAGCTAAGGACTAAGCTTTCAACACATGAACTTTTGGAGGAAAATTAAGATCCAAACCACAGCAACATCCTTTTCCCGAGTGATCTATTTAGTTCCATGTGTATAGTTCTAAATGATAGAGGATGAACTTCAATTCTGCATCTCTAGTCTCAACCTCTCCTGAGTTTTGGACTCATATATCTTTTTTAAAAATTAATTTTATTGGTACATTTTAGGTATACAATATAATGACATTCATCATTGGGAATTTGCACCTTTTCATAATCCATCTTGGTTCTTATTTTTTCCCCATTCCCCTGCCCTCCCTTCAACCCCTCCAGATAGGAGTCTAGTTTTAATCTTCAGCAGGTTGAAATCCAGTTTTTCCAACACCGTTTATTGAAGAGGCTATCTTTTCTCCAGGGAGGGTGGTTGGCTCCTTTGTCAAAGATGAGGTAGCTGAGTACATTGGAGATGTTTCTGCATCTTCTAATCTGTTCCTCTGATCCTTAGGTCTGATTCTTTGCCAGTACCATGCTGTTTTTATCACAGTGGCTTTGTAGTATACTTTCAAGTTGGGGATTGTGATACCCCCTGTCATGTCTCTGTTGCCTAGAACTGCTTTTGCTATTCTAGGTCTCTTCTGGTTACAAATGAATTTTTGGATTGTTTTCTCAAGATCTGTGAAATATATTGTTGGGATTTCAATCGGGATTGCATTGAATCTGTATAGCAGTTTTGGAAGTATGGCCATTTTCACTATACTGGTTCTTCCTACCCAGGAACGGAGGATGTCTTTCCATTTTTTTATATCCTCTTCAATCTTTATTTCAGAGTGCTATAGTTCTCAATGTACAGGTCTTTTGCTTCCTTCATTAGATTGATTCCTAGATATTTCATTGTTTTGGATGCTATTGTGAAAGGAATTATTTCTCTAATTTCTCTCTCAGTGAGTCTGTTATTTGCGTACAAGAAGGCTATTGATTTTTGAATATTGACCTTGTATCCAGCTACTCTACTGAATCTGTCAATTAAGTCTAGAAGTCTTCTGGTGGAGTTTTTTTGGGTCTTCTATGTAAAGTATCATATCATCAGCAAATAATGACAGTTTAACTTCTTCTTTTCCTATCTTTTTTTCCTTTTATTTCTTTCTCTTGTCTAATTGCTGTGGCTAATGTTTCCAGAACTATATTGAACAGGAGTGGTGATAGTGGACATCCTTGTCTTGTTCCTGATTTTAGTGTGAAGGTTTTTAGTTTTAACCATTTAGTATGGTGTTGGCTGTTGGTTTTTCATAGATAGCCTTTATCAGGTTGAGATAAAGACCATCTATTCCAATTTTCTGTAAGCTTTTTATCGTGAAGGAGTGTTGAATTTTGTCAAATGGTTTTTCTGCATCTATTGAGATGATCATATGGTTTTTGTCCTTGACTCTGTTAATATAGTGTATTACATTTATTGATTTACATATGTTGAACCATCCTTTCATCCCTGGGATAAATCCGACTTGGTGAGCATGTATGATCTTCTTGATGACCCTCTGTATTCTGTTTGCCAGTATCTTGTTGAGGATTTTTGCATCTATGATCATTAGAGAGTTTGGCTGGTAGTCCTCTTTTTGGGTTGGGTCTTTGTCTGCTTTTGGAATCAAAGTAACACTTGCTTCCAGGAATGAATTTGGAAGTACTGCTTCATTTTCAATTTCATTGAAGAATTTAAACAGCCGTGGCAATAGATCTTCTCTAAATGTCCTGTAGAATTCAGCAGTGAAGCCATCATAACCTGGGCTTATCTTTGTAGGTAAAGTTTTAATTACCTTTTCAAGAATCAACAACTGGGATCTCATCTTATTAAAAAGCTTCTCCACTGCAAGAGAAACCACCAATAGAACTAAGAAACAACCTACAATGTGGGAAAAATTTTTACCAGCTGTTCCTCAGACAAAGGTCTACTATCGAGAATATATAAAGAACTCAAAAAAATCAGACCCCCAAATATAAAGACCCAATTCAAAAATGGGCTTCTGAAATGAACAAACATTTCTCAGACAAATAAGTAAAAGCAGCAAATAAACAAATGAAAAAATGTTCAACATCACTGGTCATTTGAGAAATGCAGATGAAAACAATGCTGAGATTCCTCCCCACCCCAGAAAGAATGGCTACTATCAAGAAATCAACCAATAACAAATGCTGTCCAGGTTGTGGGGAGAAAGGAACCCTTCTCCATTGTTGGTAGGAGTCCAGACTGGTGCAACCACTGTGGAAATCAATATGGAGATGCCTCAAACAACTAGGATTGGAAGTCCCATGTGACCCAGCTATTCCTCTGCTTGGTATCTTCCCCAAAGAATTAAAAGAATCATACCACAGTGATATATACTCACCCATGTTTATAGCAGCACAGTTTGTAATAGCTAAAACTTGGAAACAGCCCAAATGCCCATCAACTGGAGACTGGATAAAGAAGATTTTTTAAAAAAATAAAATGGAGTACTATTCAGTCATAAAAATGAGAAACTAGAGACATTTATAGCTAAATGGATGCACATTGAGGCGATACTCTTAAGCGAAATAATAGGACACACATGTATAAATACCAAATAGTTTGGTATGAAAAACTAAAAGTGTAAATAAGTATTAAAATGTATAATTGATAATGTTAAGTAGGAAGAAAAGGTCTGAAAGAGTAGGGGAAGTGGAAGGGGAAGGGGAAAGGAAAGAAATGAAAAGAAAAAATATGAGAGAAGAGAAAAATGGAAACAAAGTCTTTGTAAATAGGGAAGGGTGGAGGGGGTGAAGGGAGGGCAGGGGAATGGGGAAAAAATAAGAACCAAGATATATCATGTAAAGGTAAAAGATCCCAATGATGAATGTAACTGTATCGTATGCCTAAAATGTACCAAAACATTTTAAAAGATTGAGAAAAAAGGAGTATTGCCTCAATGTGCATCCATGTACCTATAAATGTCTCTAGTTTCTCATTCTTTATGGCTGAATAATACTCCATTTAATGAAAAAACCACATTTTCTTTATCCAGTCTCCAGTTGATGGGCAATTAATTGGGTTGCTTACAAGTTTTAGCTATCGTGAAGTGTGCTGCTATGAATGTGGGTGCACACATATCACTGTGGTATGATACTTTTTAGTTCTTTGGGGAAGATCCCCAGCAGGGGAATAGCTGGGTCAAATGGGACTTCCAGTCCTAGTTCTTTGAGGTATCTCCATACTGATTTCCACAGTGGTTGCACCAGTCTACATTGGGACTCATATATTTATGTATGATGCTCAGGGCATCTCAAACTTAACATGTATCAAACTAACCACTTGTGTTACCCCTGCCTGGGACTTCACCTTCTTCGAATCTCTACCTCATTTAGTGGTACAACTGTTCACCTAGGTCAGTGGTAGTGAACTTACGACATCTGTGTGGCAGGTGGTTGTTTGTTATCAGTGAAAGCTCTAAAATGACCTAGGCCGTCAACGACCTAGACACTTCAGTTAAGTGATCGTTTTTGATCTCTGTCTTCTACCTCTCCACATTTTAATAAGCAGTATGGCTGATTTTCCTCTTTAAATCATATTTGTTTCTATTGATGATTACTACTCCAGTTGAACCCTCTATGTCACATGACGGCAACAGTGTATCAGTCAGGGTTTTGTGAGAAGTAAAAATGACAGGAATGGATTATAGGAATTAGCTTGTGTGATTGTGGAAGCTGGTAAGTACAACATCTGCAGGGTGGGCCAGTGGTGTGGTAAGCCCAGGCGAGCCAAGGTTCCAGTTGGAAGGGTATGAGACAAGTATTAATATTGAAGAGGACTTCTGAATGCAAAGGCATGTGGCTGGAGAATTTTCTCTTCCTCAGGAAAGGTTAACCTTTTTGTTCTATTTAGGTTGTCAAATGATTGAATGAGGCCCAGCCACATTACAGAAGATAATTTTCTTTACTCAAATCCCCCAGTTTAAATATTAATCTCATCCAGACACCCTCACAGAAATACCCCAAATAATATTTCATCAGCTATCTGGGTACACTGTGGCCCACTCAAGTTGACATATAAAATTGACTGCCACAAATAGTCTCCTAAAGTGGTCACTCTGTTTTCATTTTTGTGTCTTTCAAATTTGCCCTCTCAAGTTTTCTATCTGAAAGGCAAAATCAGAGCATGTGACTCTTACTTAAAGCCCTCCACATTTCCACATTACCTCCAGAATGAAGTCCATGGTCCCAGACATGACTGGTTCTCCAACACATGGAACCAAGGGTCTAGGGTTCTGTAAACATTCAGGATAAAGATGACACCATGAGGATTTATGATGTCACCTTTGTCCATCTCTCCAACTTAATGTCCTGCCACTTCCTTTCTGACATGTTACGCCACATTGTAACATATTATTTTATTACTCCTTGGATATGCTAAGTTGGGACCTCTGCTTTACCTAAAAATGAAATTCTTTTCTGCTCCTTTTATACTTGGCTGATTTCTTCTCTCATCTGACACACAAGTCAGGGTAAACTCTAGTAAGATCCCAGCTTCCATGATTTCACAGGCTAAAGTTTGTGTCTCTCTTTTATACATAATTTACTGTCCATATTTCTACCACTGCTTTACCACACTTTATTAGAAATAACTATTTATTGGTCTAAAACATATGACTGACGAGCTAATCTCTCCTATGAGAGAAGAGACTTTAAGTATCCTTGTAACTTCCAAGTCTGAATATTGCCGGTTGTAGTCAGGGATTGCAAGGGAATAGATTTAATACAGGACATATAAATTTATAGGATTATCTTATAATATTCACCCCAAAAGTCAGATGTAGAAGAGTGCCAGAGATCTGTCCACCTGCTACAGGCCTGAAGAATCTGGCCAAAGACCTGGATCCTGCGGCAATGTTCCACATGAGTCCAGCCTGAGGCCTAGAGTCCACGGCAATGTTTCATGCAAGTCCGAATCGAGGATCTGCACCAGGAACGCCCAAAGGCCAGTGGTGGAAGCTAGAGAGTCTACACCAGCAGGATGAAGAATCTGTGCCACCAGGCTGAGGGATCTGCACTGGAGCCAGGAAGCCATGCTCAAGGCAAAGGCCAGAGCTCCCGATGAGAAGAGCAGCCATCCCTGCGGCAGTGAGAACCAAACTCCTCCGACAATGAGAACAGGAAAACCAGCCACAACAAAGCTTCTTCTGGGAAATCAACAGCATACCCTCTTCCCCTCCAGTTCTTTTTTGCTGTTGGCCACAATCCTCAGGTGGGTCTTCCATGCCCAGAACTGAATTTCTCTGACTCAGTTCAGCTGGGCGTTCCCACTCAGATTGACTATTCATTAATCCACCACCCTGCCCAACACAGTATTGTTCCATGTTTACTGATCAGCTAACTGATTTTAAGTCCACAAAAACTCCATGTTGGAGTGTGATGGAGGAAATAAAGGGACAAAGAATAAAAATTTGGGATCCCTTCTGGTGAAATTAAAAACAAAATCAAACCAACCAACTAGACAAACAAACAAACAAAAAACAAAATAAAAAGCCAATTTAAATTCAGCATGAAGTTTCAGATTCTTTTGGGAAAGTGACTTTGAACAACTTCTAAGAAAATCAAGGGCTTCTTACTCAGTATTAATACCTGTCCAATCAGAGGCCGGCTGTGACTGTATCACTGTCAGCAGCCATTGAGTTCTCTCCTCAATGTCTATAGAGGACTTTGGCTTTAGTGCAGGTATAAGCCTGAGTCTCAGAGTGGGATTAAGTGATTGCTGTCACACCAACATGTAAGATCTGCTGACTCTTAAAAAGTTCAATTAATCATCACTACTCTTCTTTTTGAAAGATTTCAAATACTGAGAACATTGTAATTAGTTGTTTTTCTTTTTCTTTTTTAAAATATATATATATATATATTTATTGGTATATTTTAGGTATAAAATACATTTACATTTATCATTGGGTGTTTGTACCAGAACATGATGTATCTTAGTTCTTATTTTTTCTCCCATTACCTGTGCACCCTTCACCCCCACCCTTCCCTATTTATACAGACTTAGATTCCATTTTTTTTTCTTTTTCATAATTTTTCCTTTCCCTTTTTCCCTTTCCCCTTCCCCTCCTGCCATCTCCAAACTCTTGGACCTTTTCCTATTTCAAATTATCAATTGTTCATTTTAATCATTTTCATCCTTATTTACACTTTCAATTTCTCACACTAGAGAAACTATTCGGTATTTATACATGTGTGTCCTATTTATTTCACTTAAGAGTATGGCCTCAATATGCATCCATTTAGCTATAAAGGTCTCTAGTTTCTCATTCTTTATGGCTGAGTAGTACTCCATTTTATAGAAAAACCACATCTTCTTTATCCAGTTTCCAGTTGATGGGCACTTGGGCTGTTTCCCAACTTTAGCTATTACAAACTGTGCTGCTATAAACATAGGTGCACATATATCACTGTGGTATGATTCTTTTAATTCTTTGGGGAAGATTCCCAGTAGGGGAATAGCTGGGTCAAATGGGACCTGTAGTCCTAGTTCTTTGAGGTATCTCCACACTGATTTCCACAGTGGTTGCACCAGTCTGCACTCCCACCAACAATGGAGAAGGGTTCCTTTCTCTCCACACCCCCGCCAGCATTTGTTATTGGTTGATTTCCTGATAGCAGCCATTCTTTGTGGGGTGAGGTGGAATCTCAGTGTTGTTTTCATCTGCATCTCTTGAATGACCAGTGATGTTGAACATTTTTTCATATATTTATTTGCTGTTTTTACTTCTTTGTCTGAGAAATGTCTGTTCATTTCAGAAGCCCATTTTTGAATTGGGTCTTTGAATTTGGGGGGTCTGATTTTTTTCAGTTCTTTATATATTCTCGATAGTAGACCTTTGTCTGAGGTACAGCTGCTAAAAATTTCTTCCCACATTGTAGGTTGTCTCTTAGCTCTGTTGGTAGTTTCTCTTGCAGTGCAGAAGCTTTTTAATATGATGAGATTCCAGTTGTTGATTCTTTGTGCTAGCTCCTGTGCTACTGAAAATTTGTTCATAAAATCTTTTCCTATGTGAATGTCATCAAGAGTTCTACCTAACTTATCTTCCAGGAAGTTTAGTGTTTCTGTCTTAATATTTAGATTTTTAATCCACTTCGATATTAGTTTAGCGCACAGTGTTAGGTATAGGTCTAGTTTTAATCTTTGGCAGGTTGAAATCCAGTTTTTCCAACACCATTTATTAAATAGGATATCTTTCCACCAATGAGGGTGGTTGGCTCCTTTGTCAAAGATGAGGTGGCTGAGTACGTCTGGAGTTATTTCTGCATCTTCTAATCTATTCCACTGACCTTCGGGTCTATTTCTTTGCCAGCACCATGCCCTTTTTATCACAGTAGCTTTGTAGTATAGTTTCAAATTGGGGATTGTGATACCCCCAGCCATGTCTCTGTTGCCTAGAATTGCTTTTGCTATTCTAGGTTTCTTCTGTTTCCAAATGAATTTTTGGATTGTTTTCTCTAGTTCTGTGAAGTATATTTTTGGAATTTCAATTGGCATTGTATTAAATCTATATAGTAGTTTTGGAAGTATGGTTATTTTCACTATATTGTTTCTTCCTACCAAGGAACAAGGGGTATCGTTCCATTTTCTTATATCCTCTTCGATCTCCTTTTTCAGAGAGCTGTAGTTTTCAGTGTAGAGGTCTTTTGCTTCCTTTGTTATGTTTTTCTTTTTCTTTTTTTCCCCTATGGCTCACACTTAATACACAGACATTTTCCCTGCAAGTCAGTGTTTAGTCCATCTCCCACATTGTGGAACCTGAAACCATGGCAACTATAATTTACATCATTTCTGAGCAACTTAATCTGGTTTAAAAACTTAGAGGCATTATTTTGCCAGTAATTTCTGGAAATGATTTAAAAATATTTCAACAGTTACATATTTTTATTACTACCTTTTTACTGCCAAATTCTTGTGGTTTTGTTCTCAAAAATTATTGTGCTGATCTTTACCTTTTTCAGATCCTAGAGGTAAAAAAATAATTTAAAGCCATAAAACTATCAGTGTGCTCAAGGACCATTTACTTTGTCTTTGGAATCAGGGTTGAATAATTTGGTTAGAGCAGAAATGCACTATCTTTTAAAGGAAGTCATAATACCCTTTCTCATTTTCCTACAAGTTAAACACCATGAAGAAGTTCAAGCAATTTTAAATCACAAAAGGCAAACTTAGCTAAGAAGACGTCAACTAATGCTTTTACATATGTGATAGGTCGGAGAGTAAGATGATATTACTACCTTTATAAAGCTATCAACTATAGGAAGAAAGTACATCCAATTTCTAACAAATATCCTTTCAGTCTCACTGCAGTCTTCCTAAGTACATTAAGTGAATCATCTAGAGATTACCAAGATTGCTGTCACAAAACAGCAGGATGTTTCAACTGTAAAAGCTCAGTAACTAATGTTCGTCACGTGCTTCTCCTAATTGAATTTAGAAGCTTCCATTCAGAATGATTCAAGATGAATTCCCTACATTTGTCAAAACTTGTGGATATACAAGTTTTTTCTTCTGTCCAACTTGAGGAAGAAAATTTTGTTTTCTCTTAGTCAGTTGGTGGGGGAGTGCTAAAACTTGTTGTTGATAAAATATTTATAAAGTAGCACTTTCAAAGTTGTAATCATGACAGTAAACATTAAATGAGGCCAAGTGGGAGTGTAGTTAAGTATCTTAGAAATGTTGGTAAGTTATATTGGAGATTAAGATTCTAGGTCATTTAAAAACAGGATTCAATGGTTTATTATCTCTCAACCCTTTTGTAACTGAAATTGGGGTATTATACAAATAATACAGATATTAAGATTGTCTTTGTAAATATTTGTTTGATTTGCCAGTATCCATACAGTTTCTTTTTCTCGGCTCCAGACCGCATGCTTGACTACATGCATATTGGGTCTGTTAGTGGTAGAGATATCTTCATCAATAAAGTAGGAGAAATTTTAAAATGTTTTATTTCTGTGTATAAATATTGGCACACAAGCCCCATTTTTTAGTAGGGCTTTGGTGTTATGATACAGTTTTATAATATGCAGCAAAGGTGTATTTAGCAATTATCCAGAGTGCAAAAAATCTGAGATGAGGATCTCTTCCATTATTTTCCTCGGGGTTTAGGGCCCTCTAAGCAAATTCTATATAAAATTTTCTTTCTTTCATTTCCAGATCATTGTAATAGAAGCCTATAGACCTTAGATATAAAGTTGGCTGGCACAAGTTGTTTAAAAAATTCACTTTGTATTTTAAGCAAAATTATATGATTTACTTTTTACTTGCATATTTTAAAATGCTTGTCCCTTTTTCCTGCCTCATTCTTGGGAAAATTTAGCTTACATCTTCTAGACCACCCTTGCTGTGCTTGAGAGGGCTGGTTTCTCTCTGTGTGTCTGGGATGCCCCTGTCTGCCTGGTCGCTCCTGGTCTGCTAAGTCAGACTTAAGCCAGCTGCCTTAGTGGAGGATGGCCTGATCCTCTCCCACTGGACAGCAATACACAGCAGGACATATATTGGAGCAGGGCAGATGTATTCTGTCACTGGGGTCTGCTGATGGAAAGATGGCTCATGGGCTGGATTAGTAACAAAGAACCCAGCTTTCCTAAGGACCTGTGGCTGCTGAGCTGCTCCCACTCCACAGTGTGACTCCTCAGCCATTACTGTGGGCTACATCCTGCCTGGAATGTTGAGAATAATTTACATCTTCTCTTTGGCTAGAGATACATCTTTCCTTTTCCATTGAGTTTGAGAACTTGCAAAAAGGCATGGAAACCTGCTTGTGCTTTTATCATGTTTCTAAGCCTGTGTTCCTGTGTGAAGGTATACTTCCTTAGGTGGGAAAGAACCTGATCTTGGTTTCACCTTGGACATAGAAAATTAAGCCTTAAACCAGATTAAAACCCTCTGCCTAATGTCATCATTGTGATCTCATGTTATTCATTATCAAATTTGTCAGTCCTCTTCACAGTGGATCAGCTTTCTTCTTCCTGACTTCTAACTACATGTGACATCAGAAAGAAGTTAATACTAACAGATTAGGTGGGAAAATATAGCTCAGTTTCTTTAATAGAATTTAATTTTTCTTTAAGCTGCTATTCTCAGTAGGCAGTGGAAAACAATCATGCCATGTTCATGTATTTTAGTTAGCTACATTTTAAATTTTTCTGTCATTTAAACATTTAGTCAAATTTACCTAGTACTCTCTTTATCTCATCACTTTTCACAGCTCTATCTCTAAATATTTCCTCCCTTTCACTCACAATCCTGCTTCTGTTTCACTGAGCTCAAATTTCCCTTTCTTGGCATGGAGGGGAATGGAGGGGTTGTTCCTGTGGCAACATAAAAATTGTTTCACTCCCTTAATTTCATGTCTCACTCTAATACTAATTAAATTCAGTTATTGATGTCCATGGTTGGGTCTCTAGGCATGAGTGACATCCAGTGTTGGCTCTTTTGTGTGTCACATAAGATGTTCTTCAGTGTCCAACTGGGCCCCTTTATAGGGTGTTCAGGTGGATGTTTGTGGAGGCACCACTGCTCACCCTCCTCTCCTCTCCTATTTTCTAGAATGTGGCTCCCTTTCCTCTTCTGGTTGAGTTAGCAAGCTGGATGTTCTCTCTAGGTACCTTTCCTACCTGCTCTGATTTTGTAAGTGTCCTAGAAATCTCCACTCCACCAGACGAGGCTGTCTAAGAAGTCGGAGGTGCTGCTTGCCTAACTCTGCTTGCTCTTATCCTTTTCCTTCTCTCAGCTAACCCTTTCCCCATGCCCCTGGCATCCTACTGGATCTGGTAGCCATCGGAGAATGTTTAACGATTCCCTCTGTTCAAAATCACATTCCTAACTCTGAGGAGATTCTTTCAGGTACCCATTTCCTCCTTGGTATGACAGTAGGAAGTGGCATAGAGTTATCTCAAACATGATTTTCACCCCTTTTCTTCAATGCAGTTTCCTGGTTTGTTTTATATTTTTTCCTCTAGAAGGGATGGATGGGACACGAGAGGACAAATCTTCATGTCTTCTTTCCAACAGTTTTTATCTTACAACCTAGGTAGGTGTTCACTGAACAGTTTGTAATCTTGAGTCGTGTGTGAGTGTGTGTGTGTGTTGGACAATTGTAAAATATGTAGTAGTACTCCTTATCTGTGATGAACATCATAAGCTATGCATCTATGTTTTGCTTTCCAAGAATGGAAATTGTGCTTGCTTTACAACTCCATAAAGTTGAGCATACTTGAAAGTGCAGGTAACTGCTTTAAAATACTGCTCTACAAAAAGTAATTTCATTGTAAAAGAAAGGGGTAGGAAATTTTCTCAGGCTTCAACTGCTGAACAAACAGAGTCTATAATGGTCTCTCTACACACACCAAAAGTCAGAAGTGGGTTCCTTTTACTGGACATCATGAGACCAGAAGAGTTGCCATCAGAAGTTTAGATAGACCACCTGGGGAGGGCTGAGAAGAAACTGACAAAATTAGATGCTGTGGCAACTGGGTGCTGTACATCCAGGTAGAATGTAGGCAGGAAGCTGCAGTAGAGCTGTAGGTTAGACACTGAGGAGAGGGTAGAACTAGGGCAGGGCCTGGTACCAAAAGAGCTGGATGGGACTAGGTCTAGGCAATAAGGCAAGCTTAGCAGGCTTTACTGAAAAAATGCTTTCTGAAAACAGGTGGAAAACAATGTTTTCTGAAAGGGAAGGGAGTTAAGCAGAAGGGTGGGAAAGCAAGAGGTGAGATCGTGGGCAAGAAATTCAGGAACAGCTGTGAGGTGTGAGAGACAACAAAGGTTCTAAGCTTCAAACTTAGGAATTTGAGCTCCAACATTCTGATATAGAGACCGTCTTAACGTGGTGGAGATCAATGGGTTTATGTGGCTGAAGCAATTAACATGGGCAAAGTCTTGCAATGCTCAAATCTCTGCAGTATTTTACACACCTATGCACACGCACGTGAAGAGAAAGGACTGGAAGATTACAGAGCAAAATTTTCACAAAATACATCTTAGATAAAGAAGGAAAACATGGATGATTTAATTTTTGCTTGTATATGCTTTTTGAATTGTCAATGAATTTATGTTATTATTTTGAGAATAATATAAAAACTTTCTTTAAATAAATTTACCCAAGTGAACTGCAGCATATTTGCATATGTTTTGAGAATTTGGTATTTTGTTCACTGATTGGGTGACTGCTCCTTCCTAAATGGAACACAGATGCAAAACCAAATTATTGCAGGGCACAATAAATTCTTTTGGAATTGAGTAAAATTTCCATGTTCAATCTGCTTGCTTTTTGTCTCACTGTGGAAATTTCTTGATTGACTGGTGGAATGGCCAGTTTCTTCCGAAGTAGTCAGTCAGGGTGGGTCTATGCAGGACAAAATGAATGAAGAGTTGAAAATTATTGAACTGAGGTGATTAATTGGAAGGATTCAAACTGAATAAATTAAGGTTGGACCCCATTCCATGTACCCAGCTGGATACTTTTTATTGGCTAGTTGAGCCCATAATGGGATTATGGAATAAGAATGTTGGGATTTATTTTTTAGCTTATTTTGCAAGTGAGAAAAGCCTTGAGCAAAATTCCTTTTGTTCTTAATGCCAAAATATTTCACCATTACCCCAACACAAAATGTATTAGATAGTAATTTTTAAAACACTGTACCAATAAACTTCATAAAATTTAAAAGTTTCCTATCCTAAATGTTTTCATTAACCCTAATAATATAAATGGAGGCTTATATGTCAAAAAGAAGATAAAAATACTATTCCCAGTTTTTGTTTATACATAGGAATTTGGTTATAAGTAAAGAAATATTTGGTTATGAAAGGAAATTATCTAGTCAAGGTATACATATGTAGCTATCTGTCCTAATTCTCTGGTTGAATTTGAAAATTAGTTGGATGGTACCTATGACTTCAACCAATTCATCATGTGCATTGTCTGAATTTTGGGAGGTTACAGTTACATAAGGCAAGACAGGATGGTTTGGTAATGTACATGCTTGCTAGATAACTCACATAGTATGTCTTTAATACAAGGTCAATATATTTAGCAAGGAATAACAAATGAGCCATTGTCAGGTTCATTTGTCATTCTTACATGGGATAGGTGGGTAAAGATCACAATAGAGCTTATAAGGGATACATTCATGCTAAATGGACCCTAAATATAACATTCCCCTCATAAGCACCAATTAAGATTATAGCACAAAATTTATTAGGACACTGCTAATTAGAATTCTATTCTTTGTTAAAGTAAAATGATGTATCTCATTTAGTATTGTTATTAACGTTCTGTTAGCCCAGTGATTACTTTCATACACAAATAGTGTCAATGAATCTTGACCTCTAGGTGAGATGAAGATTTATGTGCTTCTTAATTAAGCTATTTGTTCTGATAGTAAGTCTTTGGGATCAAATAACTTAGGTGAATGGAATTTGGTTGTTAGAAGGATAAGCCTGGGCCAATCAAACCAAAGCTGTGGCTTTCACTTCCTGTTTCCCCAAACCTTATGATCCACTTATCAGATGTATTTCCTAGAGAGCAGGCCAAGAGTGTAGATATGTCATTTTTTCCTAGTCAGTCCTACCAATTGCCCTTTTCCACATATTCCTATGAGCTTTCTAACTTGAAGGTGGTAGCTGAGTCTGACCCAGTCACCTCTGTTTTATGGGTGTCATCCCTGTTTTATGGGTGTGCTCAAGGACCCTGAGCATAAGCATCACCTGCCGAATGTAGTCTTGGCTGCCCTGTTTCACTGTCATTACCCTCTTGATGCTGGCACATCGCCTGGGCCATAGCCTTTATTCCTGGCACATGATTGAAGACTTGGGATAGCTTCCTTAGACTTTCTTTTCAAAGTAGGGCACCCTCTTCTTTTCTTTCTCATTATAGAGAGTTGACCCATTCAGGCATAGGCTCCAGGCTACATGGAATCCCATCATGGTCCAGGACCATTTCTGTATGATCTTTTATTTTTGTTTGGAGTAACCGGAAGAACCTAAACAATCTCATATTTGCAGGATGGCTCTCCAGATGGCCTTGGGTGGGTCCCCCTGTCTTGTGGTTCTCAAGAATAACTGCAGAATGTGCTGAGAATACTATATCTTAAGATAGGGAGGAGCTACCTGAAATAGGCTGGGGGTTTTCCTGTTTCTCTAGGGAAAGTAGCATCTTGAGTTAAGGAGAAACTGGCCATGACAGTCTGGGATTTGTTCCTCTCCCTCCACCCGCCTGAAGCAGTGTGTACTTCAAAGCTTTGACCCACTGAGTCATCACCTCTGAGGTTTGTAACCCAGTCTGGGCTGTTTTTCAGGGTCCTTCAATTGCGCTGCAAGTGAGGCACGTGCAGGTGAGATTATCTGTGTTTGACAGCTGTTTCGAGTGGGAGACTGGTGCATAGTGGATCTCAGGCTTCTTTTGTATCTTGCTGGTAATCTGAGGGGAATACATTTGCTTCATG
Organism: Heterocephalus glaber; assembly: GCF_053883595.1. Taxonomy (NCBI): domain Eukaryota; kingdom Metazoa; phylum Chordata; class Mammalia; order Rodentia; family Bathyergidae; genus Heterocephalus; species Heterocephalus glaber. The sequence continues at coordinate 1,599,484 of NW_028258191.1, forward strand.
AAGCTTGTTGTGTATGATTGTGTTCTGTCTCCCTGGGCTCCAAGAAGTTGGTAAGCAGTGCACAGTAAGCCTGTTTCACCACCTTCCTGCTTTCCTCATTCCTTGGTCTATTGGTCTGCTCAGGATCAACCCTTACACTCTTTAGCCACTGAATTCAGAGTTGGGAAGAGTGGGTACAGCAAGATCTTCTGAGCTGGGTTGTACTGGTGCCAGCACACAAGTGTTCATGGGCATCTTACATTTTGCAGTTTGCTCCTAATTGCAATAAGAAAGTAACTTAAAATTCAGTGGAGTCAATAAGCAGAAACATACCTTGCCCAATGCAATAAAAAGAGTCCTGAAAGTTGTACATGAATGGAATATTTATTAATCATAAGGGAGACAATTATTTCACAGAAAACTGTAGCAAAGAGGTTAGTAAAACAATGATTCCTTTTCCCCCAAAATAAAATAAGGCATGCTTTTTCATTTACCTGATTTATAAATTTGGATTTCATGCTTCAGATTGTCTTTAAAATAGTACATGCCTATAAAACTAAAAAAAAAAAAAGTAACAGTTTCATGGGGCTGGAGCTAGACCGGGAATCTATCACAAATCTTTCGTCTTTTAAGTTGTCTCCTTCCTTTCAAACAGACGATGGTTGGTCTTCTTAGGAGCTTCTGCCTGGTTCCCAGGAGTTACATGCAAGGACACGTCTTCTGTCAGAGAATTAGCATTCTTTAGACCTATTTTTTTAATGAACTTTTCATGCTTTTCATGCTTTTATGTACTTTTGAACAGAGCCATAAAGCATAAGGAAGTAGTAAAACTGAATTTGGGTCTCGATTCTCTCCCTAGATAGTTGCATGATTTGAAGAAATCAGACTGTCTCCTTTCAAATCAGTAAATGAGCAGAGTTTTATAGTGATTGCTAAATTTGCATCTGGCAGTGCAATTTTAAGAAACAAAAATTTTTAGAGTTCATGTTTGAAAGTACCACCAAATTATGAATTTCTCTATTCATGTTCAAATGCTAACTATTAAGTTCATGTGTTGTGCTTCTATGAAGGTGAGAAATGAATCAGAACTTTTGGGAAACTTATATATTTAGTACAGCTAAATGTTTCGGGTCCAATAGTGACAAACTGCATTCTTAAGTAATGGTGGATTATATTTTCTCAGATGATAGCTTAAATCCAGTTCTACTGGGGCTTAATTAAGGAATGCTATCAATAGTTATGAACAATTCTTTAGAATAAAATCCCTGAAGAAACAAAATATCCCAAAAGCAATGCATTTTTTTGGCATTTGAGGCATAATCTGGTTTAGTAGTTTAGGTTCTTAAACTTGAAGTAAATTCAGAACTCTGTAGAATGGAGCAGGAGTAAATCCCAGGGGTCATGGCCTGTTGCACAGAGCTAGGGAAGTTTATTTTGTGTCTGGACTATTGGGCGAGTTCCCGAAACCCATTTTCTGCTGGAGACGGTGTGTGTATCCTTCCGGCAACAAGTTGCCTGAGCAACGAGCTGTCACATTTCAATGCAGAAGCCTTTTGTTTGGCAATGAGGTAATTTTAGTTCTTATTCTATCAGCAATCTATTTAGAAATTCAGCATGAAGGCTTTTGGAGTATATTGGATTCTTCACAGGGGAGCCAGGGGCCAAGGCAAATCATAGTGTGTGATTTTTCTTACTCATCTGTCCCTCCTTCCACATGCCAATTTTTAATGCTGGAAAGAGAATACCAAAGGCAAACTTGGAAGGTGGTTCCCGAAGCACAGTGTGAGTGAGGTGTGAGGGGGTCCTGGCAACATCCAGCCCTCGCCTTACTAACCGAGGAGGTCAGAGAGCAATCCAGAAGCCGAGTCTGCGCGTGAGGGTTGGTGAGGTTTTCGTCACACCTGGGGGCTTTTGCACTACATAAACTCAAAGAGCCTCCTCAGTTTTAGCATCTAAGGTTCTAAAGCGAAAATCGATGTGTTATAAAAGATGTGCTCAGATTCAAATTGCTCACGGGGCCATGAGGACAGATCATCTGATCCTGTTTTTTGTTTTTTTTTTTTTTAAATCTTAGATTTTATAGTATACATTACCAATTGGCTCATACATCCTATTAAAATGATATTCCAACACATTATTCTAATATTATTTTGTGTTTATTGCTTATGAAAGGAAAAAGACACATGAGAAAATGATAATTTTTAAAGAGGTTTTGATGCATGTGTTCTAACAGATTTTTGTGTAAAATGGACCTGAACAGAATGATGGTGCCCTCCTTCCTTTCTATGAAATTCCTGTTTACATTTTTTTTTATACCAACAGGGACTAAACTGCAACTTTTCCTTTATATTTCCTTATATTTGCTCTGCTCACCTAACCTTTCACTAACCCTTTTGAGTTCAATGGAGCATGGAATTATTACACCATATAGAAACAGTTGGGGGAAACAAATGGCAAAGGGCAAAATGTGTAATTTAGGGAAGGAAGTCATCCAGAAAAATATGAAAAGAATGTTCCATTTATTTTAAATCTCTTAATACCATTGCCTTTCCCCCTTTCAGTTGTATACATTAAATTCTTTGTGTGACACATGAAAAATTAAACATATGCCTAAAATAAAATTCTAGCAGAAGTTGCTGTAAAAATTAAAATTCTCTAATGTGAATGATAATAGGAAACTAGCGGAATTTAAGACATTTACTCCCTTAGTTCAAATGTATGACTGCACTCACAGTGTAGGCATTTTCATTTGTCAAGTGCTCATATGACACTATTTCTTTTCTTCTTTAATCTTAGAAGGATACAAATGCGAGATCTCAGTCTGATAGTGTGAAGTGTGGTGTGTGTGTGTGTGTGTGTGTGTGTGATGATAGAATGGAAATACTACTGATAATTTGACGCTAATTTTGTCTGAAAACCTGAGAAATAGGATATGGGACTGTAGTAGTGTGAACATTAGGCAGTCACACAAGAACACCTATCACATATATGATTGTGCCGTTGCATGTATGTTAATCTTATAAATTTAGGAACAGTACTCTTACATATCGAATTTTGAAATTAAGATTTTCAAAATAAACAGAAGTAACTGAGAGTAGTGACACGTGCCTGTGAGCTCCGGCTACTTAGGAACCTGAGGTGGGAGGGCTCCTTGAGCCCGGAAACTCCGGGCCGTCACGGACAATGTAGCGAGACTCTCAAAACAAGATAAACAAACAAAACAAAGAAATCAAATCAAAGCAAAGCAAAACAAAACACAGCAAAGCAAAATCAAAACAAACCCAAACAGCAAAATAAGCAGAAGCAGGGTACAGTAATACGGGGAAACACTGTTTTGAAGTGTTTATTGAATATTTGGATTCTTTTGAGTCCTTATACTTAACAGTGCGTTTCTACATCTTTAGTTCAGAAGCTCTCAACTCTGACTTCAACAGAATCAACTAGGGAACTTTAAAAAAAATTCCAGTGCCCAGGCTCTGTCCCGAGAGATCTTGATTTGATGGGTCCCGAGTGGGGCTGGGCACTGGTTGTTTCTCAAAGCTCTCTTGGTGAAGTTAAGGTGCAGCCAAGGTCGACAGCCACTGCTTTGGCCAAATTTGACAGCAATTGCTGGCAACATCTAACATGATGATGTGGAGTTGGCGGATACCTCTCCTGTCTCACATTATTGTTGGAGCCCTGAGATGCTGTAGTCTGCAAAGGGGCCTAGCAATGGAAATGACTCAGGAGGGCCTAAATTTAGGTGGCTCGCAGAAGATCATACGTCTTTGCAGAGTCTTGTCACAAACTGGGGACTTCTGTCGGGATTGGTTGAGAGAGGTCTGGAGTCAGACTGCTGGCTTGGCTGTGCTGGTTCCCACTAGCTCGTTGAATGATGGTGGGCACATTATTTATCTGTCAGCATAATAGAACCTTGTAACCTTTCAATTCCTGAGCTAGTTACTTAACCTCTCTTGGCCAAAATTTTCATAACTATAAAGTAGAGGTAATTATATCACACCCATTTCATAGCTTGGTTGATTGGGTGAGTGGATCAAACAAGGTAATAAGTGACAGTATCTCATACATAATATCTCCTCAATTTTATGAGCTATGATACTATTTTTATTACTTGACCACATCCTGTTCTCTTTCTATTATACTATGCCATGCACTCAAATTATATATACACATAAACCTCAATTTGAAGTTTTATTCTCATGACTTAGAATCTTTTGTTCATAGGACCTGGACACCAAACTGGATTGTTTACCTCAGCACAACCTGGATGATTGATTCTTCTTCTATTTTCTTTGATAATAGTTGCTTGGATGGATTCAGAGCCTTTTCTTTTAAGCCAGCTGTAGCTGCAGAAAATAAATCTCTTACTATTTATTTTTTTCCTTATAAATAAAAAGGGACTAAATGAAATGGAGTTAAAATAGATCCATAAAAGTGGAACTTTTGCTGCAATAACTATTATTATATATATTTATTATGTTCTATGTCTAATTTTAAATGTTTTACTTAAAACATTAAAAAAGATTTTATTATAGGAAATTCCAAAAACATAGAATATGTGAATATATGCATATGAACCTCCATATCCTCATGATTCTTAGTGTGTGTGTGTGTGTGTGTGTGTGTGTTTGTGTGTGGTGCTGGGGATCGAAACCCAGGCCTCACACTTGCTAAGCAAGTCCTCTACTACTGAGCTACATCCCAAGCCCAGCATTTTAAATTATTATCTACTCATGGAAAATTGTATCTAATCTGTACCCTCACTCTCTTGAAATTATAAATATTTTCCTCTAAGTTGTTTAGTAGGCTTCTGAAAAGACAAAGTCCTTTTAGAAAAGATATAACACCAATGTCACACACACAAATGTAGTCCTTGTAAAACCTTATGTATTAACTAGTATTATTATCCCCATTTCACATATGTAGAAACCGAGGCACAGAGAAGGTAAGTAACTTGCCCGAGTGCACACAGCTCGTAAATGGCAGAGGTAGAGATTGAAGTCAGTTGATCTGGCTGTATACTCTGGGTTCTTAATCACTTTGCTATACCAGCTTCTCAGGTAAAAAAATAATGCAATGTACAAAAATTTCTCCTTCAAGCACATAAGGTTTCAGCTTTTAGTGTTCTTGATGTCCTAGTTATATAGATGTTATACTGGACACTGACATCAAGTATTGCCTTTCTGAAGTTGCATGGGCTTGGGTTTCAGACAAGTCCTGCTGAATTCTGGCTCCACAGCTTACTTGTAAGGTGACTTGTGTCCATTACTTACCATCTGTGAACTACAATTATTTTGTCAGGTATATGATAATATACTGATTTCTACTTCATGGAGTTGTAGTGAGCATTGAATGGGTTGATGGATACAGGATATTGTGTACCATGCTTGGCATACATTGACATGCAGTGTACCACAAACTAGGTACACAAATTAATCAGTTAAACATATTATGAAGAAAGTTGTACATTTCTAAATGTTTCAATGTAGTTTAAATGTTACAGCGTGGAAATTTTCAAAACCTTTGAAAAGATATAGTATACTTGATTACACTGATTCTCTTTGATTGATTGATTTGATTTGATTTATTCCTTGAATGGTCAAAAACTGTCTTGATGAAGTCTCAGTGTAACTGATTTAGAAATGTCTCCTAATTTACAGCTGAAAAGCTGTCAGCTTGATAGATCAAAATAAATGTTATAATATGTTAGCTCATCAGAGCAGAGGAGCATCATTTTCAAGGAATAATACTTTTCTCTTTGAGCTGCTTTAAAGTCATTTGTCAACATCCACCCAGCTAAAAATATGGTGAAAAATTTCATGGCACACACATGACAGTTTTGTTGCCTGGTTTTTTCCACTCCAGCTTTCAGCTGGAATCCACATTGTGAACAATAGACTGGAGTGTGAAGAATGTTAAGACCAAGGGAGTGTAAAAGTGTGCATGAGTTTGTGTGTGTGTGTGTGCAACAAGCATGCATGTGTGACTGCTCTTTAAAATTATAACTTGTCTCTTAACTACCTGCTGTTTTGGAATTTATTTGCCATTCTTATATGTCACTAATTTGGGTAATCAAGGATTGATCACAGTCAGAATATTTCATGGCATGCTTTGCTCTATAACATCTATATTCAGAAGCTGTACTTCATTCCAGATTCTCTTTCTCTCCCTATTCATAACAGTCCTTCCCAGGGTTTATATTGAACAATTCAACCTTGTCAAGGAAAAATCATGCTTTTCCCATATTATACTTAATTGTGTGCCTGTTACTTCTAACCCATGTGATTGATATACCTTACACATTTTGACAACAATGGAATGGCATTCCTTTTAGTATTCCCACTAGGTAGGAATACACCTTGTAACCTTGTTCTCTCCTTTTTGTCATTTTTGTTAGGTAAAAATGAAAGAGTTATTTTGATTACAAGCAGCAGCTGAGCTTAGTCTCCCCTTCAAGATATTCTTGCACAATGAGGAAAAGAAATGTTATTTTGCTCTATAAACATTGTATTTGAGATTTTCTTCACATGTCTTTTAAATCTTCTTTTGGCCTAAGGCTTCTTGCTACTCTTAGGTTTGGAATTTCTCCAAGCCTTGCCACATTTTGCATAAACAGCATCACTTTACATGGCACACAAAGAGAGAATTGGGGAGGATGCTGATTCTTTGAAATTCTCTGAAACCAAGTTTCTTGCCTCCAGGAGTGTGTATATAGGGAAAATTAGGCTGTTTGCTTTTCCTAGACCTGTGTCAAAGTAATAGCTTATGCTGCCTGATCAAACACTTGGCAGGGCTTATATGACATGCTAACCTTTGGAATTTTGCATTAACTCCCTATGAATGAAATAAAAACTCTAAATTATATTCAATTTAGGTAATTTGATCCTAGGCATAAAATTATAAAATTGGGAATGTTTGCCATTTGGATGAATAGTTTGTTTCTGCAGTTAGCTCATGCTTCATTTCATGTGTCTATCACTTATAGATATCTTTTTACAATCATTTTTTGTTTTGTTTTCTTTTTGGTACCCGGGATCAAACTCAGGACTGTGCTTGCAAGGCAGGGGCAGTGCTGCTGAGCTAAATCCCTGGCTCTATAATCATTTTTTGAAATATACTTTTTATACAATAAAATGCATCAATTATAAATGTAGAGTTTATTGAGTCCTGATAATATATATATATATTCAGGTAACTGGCACACCAAACAAGGTACAGTACATTTCCTTCACCTACAACCTTTCCTTATGCCCCTTCCAAGGTGATAAGGAAGAAGAACACCCATCAAAGACTGTCATTCTTGGAAGAAAACACATAATCAAACCTAGCTGTAACTGTGTGGCTTTCCTTTAACAAAAGCAACATTCATTGTGATGACTTTATTATAAGTAGAAACATACAGACAGTTGAAGAGCTTTTGCAGTGACTGGCAGCTCAAAGGAGAGGAGGGGAAGAAGATGGGAGCCTGTGGATGGTGGGCAGCAATTTATTACAACTGCAGTCAGCTCAGGATGCTGCAGCTGGCTTCAGAGGGACCTAGTTTCCTGTGGCTTTAGCAAAAGGGATAAATTATAGTTGACCTCCACAATGAAGGACAGCAAGATGACCCAGAGGGAAAAAAGTCAGATGTGGTAGAGGTCAGAGACCCTTGTTAACTTGTTATTCAACAAATGAAGGTTCAGTAATTTTATTTAACAAACTCAGGTTTGGTTGCAAAGACCAAAGAAGCAAGTGGGATTAGAGATAGGTGCTCAACAATAAGAAGTAGGCAGAGTGCACAAAATGCTGGTCAAGGTATCGGCCCTCCATTAAATCAAACAATTCTACTGGGGCAAGACGGAGCTAGGAGTTCATGCTGGTTGACAAAGTGGGTGAGACAAAGGCAAGACAACTGTTGATCCCAATTAAGCAGGGTTTGTTTTTGATGAGCTAGGTTGAGTTCTTTTCCCACCACATCTCTGTGGGCCTTTGATATTGTTCAGACAGCTCAATTATAGGATTTGGATGCCTTTCGTGGTTCCATCAATCATCTGTGGTAAGGTTTGGGTTGTTTACATGCTGTAATGTGCTGATGAGGATGGCAGTTGGCTCTTTCATTATAAGAATGGTAGGACTGCAGCAGGCAAAACACTCAAGCTGGTTCTAATTTAAATTATCTGCACATAATTAGACCTGAAAAGAATAGTTTGGAAGATAGAATCAGATAGAAGCCTTGGCTTTGTTGATATGAATGCTGTACTTACTTTTTATCATTCCACTTATGTAACATTATTTAAATCAAAGTACATGCAACTTGGCCCGTAAGACACCTAACAAGTCAAGAATTCAATGGAGACTGGATTCAGAATGGTTACAACAGAGTCATGGAAGGAGGCGGACAGTGCGATGGTCAATATGGTCAATCCTCACATCCGCGCACAGATTAATTTTCCAAAGCAAGAAAATTTTGCTGCTGCCAGGACACTGAGCAAAGCTCCAGCAGTCATGGTTATACAGGTGTGTTCCGCTGTCTTGCCAAGGAGAAAGGCCAACGATTTAGTTGATTCTCCAGATTCCCAATACAATGTCTAAATTTCCCTTTAACGTATCCAAATGTATTTCACCACAGTTCAATCCAGTGATTTTTATTTGTAGATTTCCTCCCGTCTCCTCAGAAATAGAGTGAGATGTACATTCTAAGATATCTTTTATCATTTCCATGCTGTGTGGCCTCTTATTACTGCTCAAATAAATAATTTTAAATATGGATACATGTTTTGCAGACATGTACATAGAGTGTTTGTTGTGTTTTTTTGTTAATTTGCAGCAAACCTGTATTCTGATTCTTATATTTCTCCTCTGACAGAAGTCTGTTATTCCATTTTGACTACATGCTAAATCTCCTAAGACTGGTATCCTCAACTCATTTCCTTACAAACAGTCAGAAAATCCTGAATTTATCAGGATCAGAATATAGGACCACTCAGGAAATTTTAGTTATGATTTTTCCCAACCAAAGTGTATTCTGATTAAGCACAGACAGGACATGCAACCATCCTCTCCAAGTCTCCAAATCACCTTCTAAATATGATCTCAATTCTTCCCAACCTTTGGAAAAGGTAGTTTTCTTCTCTCTCAATTTTCTCTATTTTCATTATTTGAATGTAACAATGACTTCAACTTTCCATCTTATAACTATTAAAGACCTTGACCTGTTGGTCCCAATAAAAAAGTTATGAACCATGCCCTGCTAAAATGAATTCACTCCCCCTCTCTCCCTTCACCCTGTTAAATTCCCTTGGTGGGTGATAAAACCCTGGATTGAAACGGACACATTTGGTCTCTGTTAAAGCTATTTATGGTGATTTCTCTGAGGCAAGCCTTACACTTAGGGCAGCCAGATGGAGTCCCATCATTCAGGGCCCATCTCGTAACATATTCTCTCAGTATTCCAAGAGCTCCTTTGGGGCCAGCAAATTATTCCCTTGCAAAGTGCAGTTACATATTTTAGCTCCATCCAGGAGAAGTTGTGCATATATATATATATATATAGAGAGAGAGAGAGAGAGAGAGAGAGAGAGAGAGAGAGAGAAATTAACACTAAATGGGAAAGCCACTTTTAATTTTTTTAAAAAGCATGTAAAAATACCATTTGCTTTCTTTGTCCACACTCTTAGCTTCCTCTAGTGAGGTACTTTAAAGAAAGGCTGGCTGTTCTCCAGAGGACATGAGCATTTTTGCTCTTTGGTGTTTTGTTTTTGAAAGGTTACAAAGTTGATGAGCCATCTAAAGGCTTGGGTAAACTGACAACCATGTTTCTGAGTTTATTCTGAGAACCAGTATTCTCAGCTTTTTTATAAATATTTGTAGTACTTGTCTCCACTTATTCTTCTGGTGGTTATTACATCAATTTAAGAAATACAAATGAACTCCTCACTCCACTCTAGTTTTCCATGTGAACATTAGGCTTTAAGGCTATTATTGCTACATAAATATTCATTTAAAGAAAACATTTCTAAAGATTAATGTATTTTTTGAAAAGACTTTATTTTTTAGTGTAATTTTAGGTTTATAGCAAAATTGAGAGGAAGGAACAGAGATTTCTGGCATACTCCCTGCCCCTCCCATGAATAGCCATTCTGTTATCCACTTCCCCCACCAGAATGATACACTCCTTACAGTTGAGGAACCTGCATTGACAACTTATTATTTTCCCAAGTCCATAGTTTACATTAGGTTCTCTCTTGGTATTGTATTTTTCCACGGGTCTGGACAGATGTATATTGCTGTAGAACATGATAGTAAGATCAATGTGTTTTATTTACATCTTTGGAAAATCTAGATGATCAGCTATAGCTGATGGTTTTTTAGTTGAATGCTTGTCATTGGGTCACCTATGAAAGTTTCAACAATCCTCCCACGCCCAACAGGGCAAGGGATCTACTGTTTTATTTATTTGTTTTTGGTTAGACCAACATTGAGAGTGATGGCCCTAATAACACTATTAAAACTACAGTTTACTTCATTTGTGAAAGTAAAGATGACTGCTTCACATCAACCCCCAGAATGTGGAGAGAATCATCGTGATTACTAGTGACTTGGCTGGAAGCCCAGCAAGGGCAGGAGGGGTGTGGCTGGCCAGGACTCGCTACTCCTCCTTGGCCTTGCCCATCAGCATTTCTACAGCTCCACAGGTAAACTGCACAATTGCGATTCTACAAAGCCACATACCCAAATGGACGATCGGATTTCATGGAGGCAAGGTGATTTTTTTCTACTGTTTCCAGAAAATAATTTCCTTTTGGGAGTGATAGGAAAACAAGTACTGAGAATTGTATGGCAACTTTCTTCTCAGAAGCTGTGAAAAGTGTAGGCAGTGGAAGTGGATTTAAAAGAGAACATCTGTTTGCTTCTCCAGGGGAGAAGTCAGTGTGAAGATTTGATGATGTCCTGTTCTAAAGCTGTGTGGAGTCCCTAGTACAATGTCTGGTACAAAGTAGGCATTTACATATCTGCTAAATTAAAATTTCTGTACCAAAATAATCTATGAACCAGAAAAATATAAAATGGCATTTTAAGTTCCAGTAGATGTTGTGGTAGGAGTAAGACAAAATGATTGATATCAGTGTGCATAAATACATTTAGAATTTTTTGTATAGTTTGTAGAAACTGAACATTTATTCATTTAATGCTGAAATTGGATGAAATTTTCTTTTTTACATATCTTATCTTTTGAGGGTTTCCATTGCTTACTTTGGAATTGGCTCCCATGTTTCCTGTGTGAAAACATGACATATTTAAAAATTGTTTTGGAAGCCCTGATGTAATCTTTTGGAATTCAGTTTTCTGAAGTGAAATTTGCTTTTTGAAAAAAAGTACTCACTTGGCAAAAGTCCTCCTTGGAATGTAATATTGTCTATGTATAGTGGAGGCATAATGCAAAGAAGGTTGTTATATTTTTCAAATTAAATTCAGAGAAACAGAATAATCTGAGCCTCTAATATAATAGAAAAAGAATTATTTTGTTTGGTGAGATCTTTCTTTCAGGAAATAGTATTTGATTAGAATAAACTTTACTGAATTCAACACACTACACATTTACTTTGTACCAGACACTGTGCTAAGTGCTAGAAACACAAAGATGATTTAGAAACATTTTGTCTTTTTCCAGGAGCTCACAGAGCTGGTAGGTAGGATAAATGATCCTATTAGAAAATAATCTCCACTCTTTTGTTCATCATTGTAATCCTAGTATCTAGCGTAGTTTCTGGCACATAATGGGTGCTCATTAATACTTTTAAATATCAAATAATGATAGATTATTATGCTATGTTGCAGGAAGATTGTGAATTACCATATACTTGTATGGTCCCTATCAGGGAAATTGGGCATGCTTCTACCCAGTTTCTAATATAGTCTGTAACAGGCCCTCAAAGATGCCACTCTTTAAATTCTATATTATAATCTGGTATACTTGCATTGGTTGGGATGTAAAACTCCATATCACTTAGTATTGTCTCTGGACTATTTTCCTGCATAGAACAAAACATAAATAGATGATTTCTTTAGGATAAATAAGTCTCCAAAAATTCTCCTGTAAACAATGAATATCCAGTACTCTGTCCCATGAATAGGAGGAGTGTCCATTACATGGAAGCCAGTTCATACAGCACAGGTGGTTTGGAGACCCTGTCTATAGCATCCTGATACAGAACATAGATAACCAAGGCTATCTCAAGACTACAATATCCAGAGAAGGTGGGTTTCTTGGTCATGAGAGTAGAATCACAGTAGTTGGCCTCCTGTCTGAAGTTACCAGATGCAGAAAGTGGTCTGTAAATCACCTAAGTCAGCTAAAAGTGGACAAACACAAAAAGGATGCCTAGTAACTTACACATTTAAATATATGGACATGTATATTCAATCTTAAATATTATGATTTAGGGTCAGGACATAATCTATTGTTCTGGTGATTGGAATATTTTTCTTCTTATATAAATCATGTTCATGCATCATCCATAATTTCTAGTATCAGTGCTTTTAAATTGAGAACTTTAAGATTCAGATTGAGAATCTGAATTGAGAATTTAAAGATAGTTAAAAGACATTTTGTTTTTTGCAGTTTTATAATTATAAACCTCCTAGTTCCTCACCAATTTGTTTCAGTGAATTTGTCTCTATAAAATTTTTTTAAGATAAAATAAAATGTTTTTATTTCATGGTTTTATTTAATGTTTTATTAGGTTATGGATTTGCTATAGAAAGTCCAATGGTCATAAATATGTTTCCACAACAAACACAACGTATTTCTGATAAGAATTTAAGTTCAGGGTCATGAGGACAAAAGAGACACACACTGCAGAGTAGCCAATTAGCTATGAGTGAAAAAAAGCTTTGTAGTTTAGCTCAAATTTTGCTTTGGGTGGTTGCAAAGTTGTAATATTAGTAATAATCCACATGATGTGACAATGGGAAATGACACCAAAGATTTCCATTGGGCAAGGTTCATATATTTTTTTTTGCTTAAATTCTTTTATTGGTACATTTTAGGTATACAACATGTTTACATTTATCATTGGGTGCTTGTACCTGTACATGATGGATCTTGGTTTTTATTTTTTTTCCCATTATCTGTGCACCCTTCCCTATTTACAAAGACTTTGTTTCCATTTTTTTCTTTTCTGGGCAAGGTTCATATTTAAAACATTAAAGTTATTTCAAGTGAATGCGAAATACAGCACTTACTTAAGCTGGCTTAAATAATCCAGAGAGATTTGTTTTTTTGCATGTGTGTGGAGAGAAACAGAACAGTGTAAAAAATAATTTATTTGGAGTCAGAAAGCCTAGATCCAAGACTTAGCTCTGCTGGTCACTCCTGAGTGATCTTGCGTTGCGCTTGAACCATCTCTACGTGTTCCTCTAGGTGTCTTAAGATTGTACCCTGAAGATTTAGACTCAACTCATGGCAGTCCAAAACCATTACTATTATGAGAGGAGTGTTTGAAGAAAAGCATCATTTTGTAGAAACTTTACTACATCAGTCAGATCTCTCAGTTGCAAATGATAGATGTTGATTATGGGTGAATAAGTAGGGCATGAAAAGAGGAATTAAGACGTGTTATGGACATGTACCAACTTCCCACAAGGAAGTAAACACTATGCACTACACATATGTACTAATAAACTAAAATTTAAAAAGGATATGAGAGCAACTTACAGAATCTTTTAGAAAACTGCAATGCTGAGCCAGAGGTAAAATTATCAGAATCAGTATCCCAAAACCTGCATCAGAGAACTAGTCTTCAGCTGCCATGAGGACATAGATGTAAATATTTGTGTTACTGTGTACCCTAAAATAATTTTAATCTAATTAGTGCTGATATCACTATCTCCACTATCACTGATGCACCAAGGACTTGTCCTTGTCTCTGCTCTCTGATGACAGAGAGAGAGAAAGAGAGGAGAATCTCCATTTACCATTATTCCTGCTTGTATCCCTGGGTCCTGTTTATAACTCTGGATTCCTGGATCCAGTGTAGATGGGTCTCTTTTTGCTAAAGGCTTGGTTAAAAGGTAGATTCTAGTTATAAATAATGGTAACAGAATAAGAACGTAACATTTTAAGCATCCATAGCAAGCTCTTCAGATAGGAATGCATCAAACATAGGAAGGGGTTTTAATTCTGAGCGGTTAAAATGAGTATCAAATGTCCACCTAGGCACAAAGCAGCCCCTCTGAGGCTGCCTGCCATAAGAGAAGGAATGCTGGGAAGATATGCGCCCAAGTGGAGAGAAAGCGTCCAGAGTTGAGTCAAGAAGACTTTTGTCCTAACTTTAGGAGGCAAGCCATTAGGACATAAAAACCTGAGAGAATTCTTTCATGGGGATGGCTCAGAATGCTGTTTTCTGTTTGTTCTCAAGGTAGGGAGAAAGTCTGAGATGACTGTCCAGGCTTTAATTCAGCACTTTTTAAGGGTGATGAATGAGCACTTTTGTGTGCCTGCTGGAATGGGAATAGGACTAGGATGTATCCCTAATGGGATAATGGAACAGAGCTATAGTGCTTTAATTTCCCAATTTTAGTGGGATTTAGGCAGCTGTGATTACCCTGACACATCAAGGAGAGAATGGTTTGAAGGGATCCGAACAGCTGAGCCAATCTGGCACTCTTTGCTTTTGCATCCTTGAGGGCCTCATCAGACAATGGCTGGCTCCACTCTTGGTTTGCATTTGCTGTCAAGCTTCCAAGTACGCGCCCCATTGATGCTGAGTGCTAAAATCAGGGCCAAGATTCTTTGGCCATAGTCCTCTCCTGTGCCCAGGGAGGCTGTTTCTAATCCTGTTTTGGAATAGGTTAGAGTAGGGAAGATCTTATTCAGAGATAATCAGCCAGCAGTTATCACACCTGAGGTGGCCTTTGGATTATGAGCCATTTATATATTTAGCAAATATTTATTGAACACTCACAGTGCCCAAAACATAGGATGACGGTGGATGGAAAGAGAGAAGAGAAGCACACAGTCCTGGACTCAGGAAGGTTACGGGAAAGGACTAACATATGACACGAAGCTCCAAAGGGAAAGAAATCCTTCATTTGTTAGTGTAAAAGGAAAATGTTTGTTTGCCTCTTGGGCTGCCCTGGGCTGTGATAATTCTCATCATAGGGGAGAGTGGGTTATGCTTCTGAGTAAACTGATGAATGCTGGACCTGGTCAGTGCTGGTTAGCCAGAGTGGATGGGAGTCCCAAACCACAGCTCAACTTCCTGGAACCAGTGGCAGCCAAATCTCAAATCTGGGTTTGGGAGCCAGATCTACTTGGGACAGCCCAATTGAGGGTCTTTTTCATTGCCATTTAAGGTTAAAATAGTACTCTTCATGCCTCAACTTTTGCCGGGATGACTCCTTTGTGACTTTATTTTACCTTCTATAAGCACACGGAGACGGTCAAGTGGTCAAAGAATTCTAATGAAATCAAGTTTCTACTTCAATTGTTTCATATCTGGGACACTTCCCTAAATAAAGCAACCATTTTTTTCCTGAGTTCTGCCAACTCTTTTATTGCAAAAGCAAGAAAGCTCACTCCTGGCTTTCTAGTTTGTAAAGTGAAAACCTTGATGTCCACCGAGACTAATCTTGGGCATAGGCCTTGGGATATGGAGCACAGCCTGCCTTTTACAGAGAGAGTTTAGAGCAAAACTTGTGGGCTTTGAGGAAGGTGGTTCTGACCCTGCCTGAAGCAGGGCAAGACTATAGTGCTCTGTGTGATGACACTCAGAGCTTCTGACTCACGATATTTACAAGAGCCAGTTAATGCTCCTCTAGTGCTCATCTGTCAAGCATTTCTCAGTGTGAACATAAACATCACATCTGTGGCAAATTCTATGAATTGATAACTGTTGCCATCAATCTGATATCCAGCTGAAAAACTGAGGTGCAGAAGGTGAGCATTTGCTCAGGTTCCATACAGGTAAGTGGTGGAGCTGCAGTCAATCCCAAAACCTGGCCTTTCATTACTCTGCCATTGCAGCTGCAGGGGGCAATTTGTCCCGAGAATGGAGAACACGCAATGACTGGACAGTAACTCTGGTGCCACAGGTCAGGTATTCTGTCCCATTATGATCCAGGCTCATCATGTTTAGTGTCTCCATACAGATGTTAGCTACACTGTGCAGATGGAGAGGAAATGGGTGTAAGAGGAATACGATCCAGTGTACATCTCTCTTCTCCTTCTGGCCAGTTCCACATTAGTCTCTGAATTCCTTGAGGTGAGAAGTGATGTAGTGGCAGTGCAAGGTGGTGACTTCCATATGTGAAAGGGAGTGACTGAAACTCCCTTGCTGGGGTCTTACCTGTTGGTGGAGGGTGGGTTATTTAAGGAATATTTGATAAGAACACTCATTCACGGGCGTGTTCACAAATCTCTAGCACTTGGGGCATCACTGGTGATATTACTATTTTATACTAATGATTTGGTGGGATTTACAATTCTTGCAAAAGAAGCAAAGAGTGCTCATGTGCTTTTGTTATGACAAGATCCAATGGTACCATGTTAGTTTGAAGACTCAGGGTTGTCCTGACGTCCTTTATTGTTGAGCGCTGAAGTCTGTGACAGGGTGCAGTGTTTCAAATACAGCATTGGTGCATACACAGGCAAATGAGCTCCCCCTTCATCTTTCCTAATAAATGCCTGTTTTTTGGAGAGAAGGGCCAGTTATAGAGCCACCTAAAAATGATTACTCTTCTTGCGGGAGATTTAGCTCAGTGGTTCCGCTGCCTGCTTTGCAGGTGCAAGGACCAGAGTTCGATCCCTGGAACCCCCCCCCCCCAAAAAAAAGAAAGAAAAAAAATGATCACTCTTCTGAACAACTAGAAACGATCATTTTTCATAGTGCCATCCACTGAGGTTTAAACTGAGGATTTCATGGTAAGTTTTTCAGTTTCTGATATAAGTACTCTTCCATTTTCCTTATTTTGTTACTCTTTCTGTCTGTACTAGTGACATGAGTCTGTGCTGCAGCATCCTTCTTATTATAATGAGGCAACAAACAAGAAGACTAAATGCAACATTCATAGAATGGCAAGGCAGGAAGCAAGAGTTTGGGTCATTGAAAAAATGTTGGAAAAGGTGCAATAGCTCTGAGCGTTTCAGTACAGATTTCTTATTATGTACAAAGCAAAGATTTAGGTCAGAGCTTCTGTGAGTCAAGTTTTTTGTTAACTATGAGTGAATGCAATCCATGCTGATCTTGGAGGCATCTTCAGATGTTGACGTTAGAAAACTATTGAAGTTTGAAATAAAAGCTAACAGAAATCATTGTTTGATGTATGGAAACAACCTGCCAAAATGGCACATTTAAGAGATCTATTGTAAGCATGCTTTTCTGAAGAGGGAATAAGATGTTTCTCAATAATTTTACCAGGAAAGATTTAATCTAAGCTGCAAGTGAGCAGTGTATATTAAGTTTTTGAGAATGATACCATGAAGCAAAGCTGTCTCATCATGGATCGATGAACAATTCCTAATCCGGAGAGCAAAATATCTGTGACCACATCATTGTTCATGAAAGGAACACTTTTAGTTTTAAACTAGTGCAGGTTATGCAGGCAAAAATGACTACCAATGAACAAGAGTGATTCATCCAGTTCCCCGGGGTGGGGACTAGCAACCTCTGCCTCAACTGGGATTTATAAAAATACAAGTCTTGGATCATATTGCACACCTAGTGAAATACTGGGGGTGGGGCCCAGCAGTCTTTGTCTAACAAGCCCCTAGGTGATTCTAGTGTAAACTAAAGATTGAAAGTCACTGCTTTGTATTCATTTCCAAACTTCAGACTAATTTCCATAGGTAACCCTAATCACAATTACTCTGCCCCCCCCCCCCCCATTCTAGGGTTAAACACATCTTCTTGATTTGTTACTTGGTTCCCTGGTGCTGATCTCCAGAGGGGCTATCCTGTGATGACAAATTAAAAAGTTGACATTCTGCTTTTTAAACCCAACTGTCATGTAAGTTGTAGTGCCTTCCTCCCAGGAGCCCTAGGTGAACTGCCAAGATCACATTTCTGCATTGGCGTTAATATGTTTTACCAAGAGGAGCCTCAGTCTGAGACAACCATCCTCTCTTAATTCAACTTTTCTGCACTAAGAACATTCCAGACAATAACAAAGTTTATTTTTTCTAATTTAGAAGAATTTATCACAACTAAAAAGTAGGATTTATTGTCCACCAATAATCCAGAATGTAAATAATCCAGTATTAGTTAATTGGCTATTGACTGTAAGTAGATAAGAGGAAAAATATAGTAAATCTTTCTGGCCAGTTAAGATGTTCTCCTGGCTTACACATTTTACAAAAGGTGAGCTCTACAACTAAACTCAACATATGTTTAAACAAAGGTAAATAATAAATGGGGGAGCTTTGTTTACCCATTTATATTAGAAGCTATCAAAATTAATGACCTATTTCTTCCCTTTTAAAAAAGTCTTTAAAATGAAATGTACCTCCTTTTAAATGAGTCTGATCTGATTTATTTTGGCAGGGAATGTCTTAAATCTTCCCTGCTTTGTGACTACATTATAACATATTGTCCCAGAAAATGGGAGCAGGTACTTGCAAAGGAAGAACTTGATGCTGGAGCAGCTTCCATTAGGGAATAACTATCTGAGGGAGACACGTGCTCAGTAGGAGCTAGTTGATCTTTTAAGATACATGACTTTAAAGAATAAAACTGATTTCTGATTTTATTATAGGGATGCTTTTCTTGTATATGCTTAGAGTTGTATGCTGCTGTGGTGAGTTGTGTGGGAATCACATGGCTCAGCTAAAATTAGAGCCATTAAGTATGCATAATTAAATTTCTATCAAGTCCTTATTGTAACATAATCTGTCACAATTAAAGGAACATAAGCTTTTCTGGATCTATTTCAATTTGTATACACTAATACACATAAATATATCAGTAAACTTTCAAAAAATAAAAGGGTAAACATATAGAGATAGAAAATAAAACAGTGATTACAGGGAGTGGAGGGGAAGGGGATAAGGAGACGTAGATAAAAGGATGCAAAGTAGCAAGTGTGTAGGACGAGAGGCGAGAAATCTGATGTGGGACCTGAGGGTAGATGTACATTGTTATTACAGTACAACGATATTGTACTGTGTTAGAGATTTTGGTTACAAAACTAGATTTCAGGAACTTTTGGCATACACACAAACACACATGCACACAGGATAACTATATGAGATGATGGACATGTTAATTTTCTTTACTATAGTAACCTTTCATTGCATATACATAGATACATATCAAACATGTTGTATCTCTTATCTATATATAATAAAATCTAAGTCTTAAAAAATTTCAGGCTGAGGTGGTAGCTCAGTGTTAGAGCACTTACCTAGCATGCATGAGGCCCATAAAAACAGACAAACAAACAAACAAACAAACGTCCCAATACAACAACTGAAAATTTTATTTGGCCTACTTCCTGGATTTTGGAATGCTATTATTTTATTGAGGATTCGAAAAGCTTATGTCCCAGACTGTAGTAGTGTATGTCAAAAACAGTAGACTGGCATTCACTTGGCAGGTATCCATAGGGCTTAGGTGCTGTTCTGTTCCTGTCACTAAGTATTTTAACTGCCATCCTTGAATAAGCACAAGCCTGAATCATGTGGTCACCATGAAGCAAGGGTAGGAAGTGAATGAGGGTAATTGCTTCAGCTTTTTCTGGGACCTGGAAATACTTTCATTATAGTACACAGCCTTTTGTTTTTATGCTGGGAGACCTGATAATGAAAAATAATGTTTGAGGTAGAGTGGAGAGAAAAACATTAAGCAGGGAAAGTGAGAAGAAGTAAACTAAAGATTTCATTTAAAAAGTCCTAGGGCAGAGTGCAGGGAAACAGAGATGTTTAGGTTATGAATATAATACCGAACGGGCATCTCCAGTTCATTTTACCCATCTGCTGGGCCAGATGTGCCCCTGACACATTCCAGTCTCGATTGTCTTCCTCCATTTATAGAGACCTTCTGTTGGTCGATGATATAAGGTTTTAAATCTGATAATCAAGTCACCTGGTAAAAGCATTTATGCCCTGGGACACAGTTCCAGGAAGGTTGACTTTGAAGCTGAGGTGTAAAGGTGCTTCTGTCTGCCTTCCTTTGACCTTAAGATAATAAATACACAGAGAAGAAGAGCCCCAGGCAGTGATGCACTTGACCTCTGCAGACTTGTTCATGAGGGGGAGACACAATATGAAGGCACATTAATGGGTTGCTGACCAAGGCAGCTGCACTTGACAGCAGCGCTGGAACTGCTCTTGAGCTGACTGAAATGATGCTATTTCTTCCTCAAGCACCTCCCATAATTTGGGAATCAGAACACGGTCTAAACTCCTATTTACCAGTGTTCGATGAAAATACTGTATTTCTGGTTTTACCTTGCAAAGAGCAAGTTCAGCTTTCTGAGTGAAAAATTAAGACACACCATACTAATGAAGTTATCCACTGGTTTTCAAGCAGGGCTTCTCAGGGATTGCAGTATGGGCTAAGGTGAGTTCCAGCTCGGGAGCTGGAAGGGTGGGGCCTGCCACCTTGTCCTTCAGAGCAGTTCCATACTTACTCTGCTTTATAACTCAGTCTCCAATACAGCTTTGTTTGATAACAGTATTCCTACACTAAGGATGAAATGTGAAAATCTAGATGAAATGATGTTTTGCTTTACAAAAGGATTTGTAGTGCATGTGAAGTGATTCCAATACAGACTCACATAGTACTGAAACCTCTATTTTCCCAGGTTCTTGGATATTCTTGTAGAGCCTATTTTTGTTGCTCAGGCCTTTTGTCTCATCCTCCTGCCTCATTATTATTATTATTATTTTTTCCTCAAGGGCTCTGGTCTGTAGAAAGCCACATAATTTAGCCAACTTGGGTCCTTTGTCCAGGGTAGGCACATGAATCTACTGTGTGGTAGAATCCCCAAGTATGCATGCCCTTTATAGCAGCTCTGTGGGATCCACCCACATGTATAACCAGATGGGTGTGGGGAGTGCCATTCCTTCCTCAAGTTAGAGGTCCTTAAACCTTTGCTCTTAACATACTAGGACACACACACACACACACACACACACACACACACAGGTTAGGATAATGGCAGACTATTTCCTGTATAATTAGTATATAGGAATTATAATTCTGTTCCTATAATTATATAGGACTATTTCCTATATAATTGGTATATAGAAATTATAACGATTTCTGAAGCTTGTACTGTTTTCTACTCTTATTTGGACCCATTTCAGGCCTTTCCTCAGGAGGGACTATTCCATCTTGACTACCTGCTGCCATTCTATCTTTGCAGTGGACAGCTATGGTGTGGTTCTTTAAATGCTGCCTTTCTTTCCACTGTCTGGAGTTGTCCATTCTCCACATCTGAATTCTGTGTGTCCAACCTTGCTCTCCAGGCATTTGTCTTTGTTACATTATGGAAATGCTTCCTAATCCTGGCATTATAATCAATTGTCTGGAGAGCTTTAGAAAAGCCTCAAGAGTTTGTTCTCTACCTCTAGGAATTTTGATTAAACTTGTGGGTTGGGTCCAGAAATTAATATTTAGTAACAGCTTCTCAGTTGTTTCCGATATGCATTCAGAACTCAGAATAACTGCCTTAGGGTCAGCAGATCTCTCGAGTGATGACCACTAGGTGATGTCAGTTGCAGCCTCCTCATGTCTCTAGGCCTGGATAGAAATGTTCTGAATGTTTCTCTTATTCCCAAAACATCCACATCATTTGGAAATTTGCTAGAAGCACAGACTTCCCAGCACCCCCTAGGCCTACTAAATGAGGCATTCTGGGGATGGGACACAGGGATCTGTTTTGAGGAGACTTCCATAGTTCTGATGCAAGTTAAAGTTTGAGAACCACTGCTTGCCTACCATTGCCACAGCTTGATGGTGTTCAAGGCACCTTCTGGATTCCCCACATTTTCTGGGTCTGTTGTTCTTCTGGAGCCTGCTGCTTCTAGGATCCAGATTCTTGTGACTGATTCTGCTGCAGCACATGGACTTTGATGGAAACCACTCTGAAGAATCCATTCACACAGAAAGCATTATGAACATGTAGAGTTTATTGAAAAGACATAGAGGAATGGCAAGGGATGCTCATGTCACACCCACCAGAGAAATCAAGTTAACAGCTGGCTATTGGAAATTCCTATTCTCTTTTCAGCCATGTTGTCTTTGGAGCTGTTTTGACTGACCCTTGCATATACATCATTTAGTGTCTTCCTTTCTTATCTGCTCCTTTGGATCATTAAAATATCATCTTTCTAATGTATTGATCTCTTATCAGTTCCCACTTGTTAACTTAAATTCACAAACCAATGAAGGCATTAGTTGAACAAAAACTGCCCTTAACTAGATTTATCCTGTCAGCAGTTTTAGATCACATATTTTTTCTTTTGTTTTGTTTTTCAAATTATATAATCTAGAGCCAAATGAGAAGCCTAAGACAGATTCAATTTTCGTAACTCCAGAAAGTATAAAACATTGTCATGATGTCTCTTCTCAGTTTTGACTTGTTACCCCATTCTACATACTAACTAGATCAAAGTAGTGTCAAATAAATGATTAAAATTGAAAATTTGAATCAGCTGGTTGTTTTACCTAAATGATAGCAAGCCACCAGTTTGACTGTTTTTATTTTACATCTTTCCTTTTTTATAGAATTGAATTTCTTGGGGGGGCAGGGGACGATGTCAGGCAGGCAGAGACTTTTTTTTGTCAACCTCCAAAATGATGGATTTGGTTTGCTTCATTTTCAAGTGGGTGATAAGAGAAACACCATACTACAAAATTAACAAAGATGGGAAAAATTCTGCAAGGGAATGTATCCTCCAAGTACCAAAGAATATCTAGAAAATTTTATTAGGCTTCTCTAGAAATAAGAACTACTAATGAACAAGTCTGCTTGGTAGTGGTTTTGAATATGTCCAAAATAAGGAAGTTTTTACTTTTCTTGACAAGGAAATAAAAACAATGAATAGATTATTCAGTGGACTGCTGAGGTGGCCTAGCATCCATTCTGGCAAGTGCACTGTGCTCAAATATACATGATAATAGTTTAAATGTAAATAAGGTTAATGAATTTTAATATTCCTCTGGATCTTGTATTCATGAGTCCATTTGCATAGTGACTTATTTCTCAAGTCCCTTTGTAAATATTGTAATGAAATAAACATAAGAGGCAAGCACAGAGCAGTGCATACAATTAACTCAGCAGATAGCCCTCCACAAAGGCAAGGTGGAATCATATCACAGGATCACAGACGTCAGGGATGGACGAGCTGAATAAGTAAACCAGCTGATCCCTCTTTTCTAATGGAGAACTATTCCACTTAGAAGGTTTAAAAAATAGCTTAGTTTAATTTTACACACTTCAAGTGACAGGGTTTCTGAACATGCTTTCAAAAGAATATTTACTGTGCTTCTTCCTGAAGTGACTGTGTTCCCCGAGATGTGATACAGGGATAAGGAAAGGAGACACCTACCCAAGCTTCCTTGGGGATAGATATTGTCACTGCCTTATGCTGGGTACCCTCAGGCAGTTCACAAAGTTAACCTGGAGAGCACTGTAGCACAGAAAAATACTAAGGACCCTCAGCACTGCATTCATACTTTCTATTGTCAATTTTGGGGAAAGTGCCTCTCTCTCCCGCTCCATTATTGTCCCAGCAAAGATAAGGCAGATTGGTTTTAAACACTTGCTGCATAAGGGTGATGTTTAAGATGATTAATGATAATTATATCTTTCAGCCTCTTCTTTACTCTTAAGCTATTATATCCAGCGACCACTCTTGAAATGGGCTGAACTGGCTGTATTCTTGTAGGGTTCTGTGCCTGTGCCTGTGCCTAAGCCACTGCAAGATAGCAGCATGAGTGCTGGAGTCACTGTGCAGAGCCCAGATGCTGGAATCCAGATGCCTACTTTAAATACCGTGTGAAACAAGAACAATTGTAGTTTTCCTACAATTCTATCGGATGGGTTCTAGGAATTACTACATGGAGAATGTTGGAAGAATATATTGCCAGGTAAGCATTAGCTGTCACTAGATCCTCTGCTTGAAATGTACTTTCTCTTCCTCCGTAAAACTTTTGCATTCTGGTTTCATACATTGCCACTTTACTACCCTAGCTGTCTAACTTAAGACAGAATTAATTGTTGGTTCCTTTTACATTTCCCTTCAAATATTTCTATCATTGCATGGTATTTGTCAGGGTGTATTAAATTTAATCTGCAAATATTTTTCCTACTTCTAGGTTACACATTTCTCAAGGGCTGGAACACATATTTTATTTTTGTCTGTTAATTATCCCTCTGAACCCAAAGCAAGTTCTGGATACAGCAGGTGCTTCATACTTATTTGTTGGATGAAATCTAAGCACTATGTAAGCCTTTTATTTTTGGATAAGTATGGCTGAGCCCTGACTGTGTGCACAGTATTGATCTGGATGTGTGTGTGAATAAAGAGCATGCTTATGTTCTCTGTTGACTGCAGAGCCAGAGTCATTTGTGTATGTAGTTGTGCTGTAATAAAATGGGCAAGACCAGTGGGATAAAGCAGGAGGGGCTGGGATGCTGCTTTCCAGTTAACATGTAAGACCACATTTGTGATCTCTTTGACTGCCCATTAGTTTTTGAGAAGCCTTTGCATATGTAGGGCAATTCCCAAATTATGAGTCTCAGTTAGGACATAAGTGTGTGGTACTGGGTTTCCAATAAAGCAAGCCTGTATGGAGCTTTGGTTTAAAGGACCACAAGGACAAGTGCTGACTTCCTTTCTCTGATTTGCAGGCTATGCAAGAGGCTGACTCTCAAGTATGGCAGGCAAAGTAAGAGGAATGGCAGCAGCTACATCAAATACTTAAACTCATGAAGATAGCAACGATATCAGCATCTGTGTTCTCATTAGCTAATTCTTGGCACTGTTAGAAAAATTTTTCTGGAAAACGAATCTTTAGTCTCCCCATGACTTTGTAAGTTATTTATATCATAATCTCTCTCTCTCTCTCTCTCTCTCTCTCTCTCTCTCTCTCTCTCTCTCTCTCTCTCTCTCTCTGTCTCTCTCCTCTAAATTAGCACAGAGAATTCTGTTGTTTTCCACTGAAAACTCTGAAGAATAGAACTTTGTTGGACCAACTTCACTTGTCCAGAAGTTTTGGGCAGTAATGATGATGATCATCATGAGGCATTTTTAGAGATGTGGACTTAAAATTCCAGCAAGAACTCATTAGAGTCCTCCAAGTGTTGCACAACAATGGCTACCCACCAAAAGAATGTTAAAAATCATAAAGTCTGGTTATTGTCAGTGGAATATTGATGAAAATTCAGTTTTCTCAATTATAAAAGGTTGGACTATATAGTCTGAAAAGTGCCTCCAAATTTTACCAAATAACACATTTTTTTTCCTATTACTGCTGAAGGTTACAGGGCAGAAGTGTGAGTTAATGCCTTCATTTGCTATCTGATTCAACCCTTGAAAGCAAATTGGTTACAATCAGCAGAGGGAGCTAAAATCAGGAAACCAGAAGACTGAAATGAAAGGAAGCCTGTATTTCAAGCAAGGAGACTTTCCAGCATGAAAGGAGGTCAGGGAGAGTTCAGCTAGGATTTTCTGAAGGAAAAAAGAAGATTGGGATGAAGTAAAGTGATCAGAAAATTATTATAGGAGCAATAATAACAGATTAAAAGAGAGGGGGAGAATTAAAAGATATGATTAGCAGCTGTCATTACTTCAGCTGACAAAGCTGGTTAATTGCCCATGTAATCCAAGTATATAATTTCCCACCTAGTTTATTTCACTCATGAGAATCATAAATGAATTGCATATGTTACTTTTATTAGGCTGCTGAGGATGTGAGTTCAAGGAATAATTTTGACTTAGAGGGAAAGATGATAATAAAAAGTAGCTCATTTATACATATGAAATGGTCTTTACTGTTCAGAAGTTGAAGTCCTTATGGGGTTGAAGACAGGGATTATGATATATAACTCTTTGTTATATAGAAGCAAAGTCAAGGTCTAGAGAGCTAAATGGACTTACCCCAAGTCAGGCTTTCTGTGTTTTGACATACGCATCATGAAATTCTTTGTTAGATTCCTTGCTTTACAACAACTAATCGATCATCCCACAGAAGCGCACAAGTCTAAAACCAGCCTCCTCCTTTCCTACTTGTGCAATTCCACTTTTCCTCCTTTATTTACTCAATTCACAACCATTCAGAGAAAGACTGTGGGCTTCATGCATATTCCAGTTAGTGTTGGACAGAGGCAGAGCCCAAACCAATTTCTGGGATCTGTCTCTTTATTTCCTTTCCCTTTTGTCCTTTGTTCCTTAATATTTGACAGATGTTAAGTGCAAAGAACAGTAGGGTGAGTGCAAAAGGCCTTTTCACCCTTTTGTTTTGTTTTGTTTTGTTTAACTATATATCCTTTAATTGGTACATTTTAGTTATACAACATAATGACATTCATCATTAGAAATTTGCACATTTACATAGTCTCTCTTGGTTCTTATTTTTCACCTTTGCCCAGCCCTCCCTTCAACCCCTCCAGTCCTCCCTATTTACAAAGATTTTGTTCCTATTTTTCCATTTTCTCATATTAATCCCATTCCCTTCTATCCTTTCCCTTAGCCCTCCCACTTCCTTCCCCTTTGCCCCTTTTCTTCCTATTTCACAGTACCTATTATACATTTAGTCCTTATTTACACTTTCAGTTTCTCACACCAGAGAAACTATTCGGTATTTACACATCTGTGTCCTATTTATTTCACTTAAGAGTATTGCCTCAATGTGCATCCACTTAGCTATAAATGTCTCTAATTTCTCATTTTTTATGGCTGAGTAGTACTTCATTTTATTAAAAAACCACATTTTCTTTATCCAGTCTCCAGTTGATGAGCATTTGGGCTGTTTGCAAGTTTTAGCTATTACAAACTGCGCTGCTATGAACATGGGTGCACATATGTCACTGTGGTGTGATTCTTTTAATTCTTTGGGGAAGATCCCCAGCAGTGGAATAGCAGGCTGAAATAGGACTTCCAGTCCTAGTTCTTTGAGGTATCTCCATACTGATTTCCACAGTGGTTGCACCAGTCTACACTCCCACCAGCAGTGGAGCAGGGTTCCTCTTTCCCCACAGCCCCGCCAGCATTTGTTATTGGTTGATTTCATGATAGCAGCCATTCTTTCTGGGCTAATATGGAATCTCAGTGTTGTTTTCATTTGCATCTCTCGAATGACCAGTGATGTTGAACATTATTTCATGTATTTATTTGCTATTTCTACTTCTTTGTCTGAGAAATGTCTGTTCATTTCAGATGCCCATTTTTGGATTGGGTCTTTAAATTTGAGAGGTCTGATCTTTTGAAGCTCTTTATAGATTTGAGATAGTAGACCTTTGTCTGAGGAAGAGCAGGTGAAGATTTTTTCCCACATTGTGAGTTGTCTCTTCACACTGCTGGTGGTTTCTCTTGCTGTGCAGAAGCTTTTTAATAAGAAGAGATCCCATTTGTTGATTGTTTGTGCTAGTTCATGGGCAACTGAGGTTTTGTTCATAAAAACTTTTCCTACACTGATGTCTTCAAGGGTTCTACTTAACCTCTGTTCCAACTGGTTCAGAGTTTCTATTTTAACATTTAGATCTTTAATCCATTTTGATTTTAGTTTAGTGCATGGTGAGAGATACAGGTCTAGTTTTAATCTTTGGTAAGCTGAAGCCCAATTTTTCCAGCACCATTTATTAAAGAGGCTATCTTTCTTCCAGTGAGGGTGTTTGGCTCCTTTGTGGGAGATGAGATGGCTGAGTGTGTCTGGTGTTGTTTCTGCATCTTCTAATCTGTTCCACTGGTCCTCAAGTCTGTTTCTTTGCCAGTACCATGCTGTTTTTATCACAGTAGCTTTGTAGTAGAGTTGCAGGTTGGGGATTGTGATACCCCTTGCCATGTCTCTGTTACCTAGGATTGCTTTTGCTATTCTGGGTCTCTTCTTGCTCCAAATGGATTTTTGGACTGTTTTCTCGAGGTCTATGAAGTATGCTGCTGGGATCTCACCTGGAATTGCATTAAATCTATATAGCAGTTTTGGAAGTATGGCCATTTTCACTATATTGATCCTTCCTACCCAGGAGTAGGGGATGTCTGTCCATTTTCTGATATCATCCTCAATCTCTCTTTTCAGAGTGTCATAGTTTTCAGAGAAGAGGTCTTTGATTTCTTTCATTAGGTTGATTCCTAGGTATTTCAGTTTTTTGGATGCTATTGTGAAAGGAATTATTTGCCCTATTTCTCTCTCAGTGAGTCTGTCATTGCTGTAGAGGAAAGCTATTGATTTTTGTGTGTTGACCTTGTAACCAGCTACTTGACTGAATTTGGTTATTAAGTCTAGAAGACTTTTGGTGGAGTTCTTGGGGTCTTCTATATAGAGGATCATGTCATCTGCAAATAATGACAATTTGACTTCTTCATTACCTATCTTTATTCCTTTTATTTCTTTCTCTTGTCTAATTGCCATGGCTAATGTTTCCAGAACTATATTGAACAAGAGTGGTGATAGTGGACATCCTTGACTTGTTCCTGATTTTAGTGTGAAGGATTTCAGTTTTTGACAATTTAGTGTGATATTGGCTGTTGGTTTTTCATAGATGGCTTCTATCAGTTTGAGGGAGAGACCATCTATTCCAATTTTTTGTAGGGTTTTTATCATAAATGCATGTTGGATTTTGTCAAATGCTTTTTCTGCATCTATGGAGATAATCATATGGTTTTTGTCCTTGGCTCTATTGATATAGTGTATTACATTAATTGATTTTCGTATATTGAACCATCCCTGCATCCCTGGGATGAATCCCACTTGATCAGGGTGTATGATATTTTTGATGATCTTCTGCATGCTGTTTGCCAGTATCTTATTAAGGATTTTTGCATTTATGTTCATTAGTGAGATTGGCCTATAGTTCTCCTTTTTGGTTGGGTCTTTCTCTGCTTTGGGAATCAAGGTGGTGCTTGCTTCCAGGAATGAATTTGGGAGTATTGCTTCCCTTTCAATTTCACTGAAGAGTTTAAACAGTAGTGGCAGCAGTTCCTCTCTAAATGTCTTGTAGAATTCAGCAGTGAAGCCATCAGGGCCTGGGCTTTTCTTATTTGATAAGTTTTTAATTAAGTTTTCAATTTCATTGGTTGATATTGGGTTGTTCAGAATTTGTAGGTCTTCTTCATTCAACTTTGGTAATTCATACGTATCTAGGAATCTGTCCATTTCTTCTGTGTTGTCTGTCTTATTGGCGTATAGGTTCTGGAAGTAGGTATTGATGATCCTCTGGATTTCTGCTGGGTCTGTTGTAATTTCACCCTTTTCATTCCTAATTGCATGGATTTGTGCCTTGTCTTTCCTTTTTCTGACAAGGTTGGCTAAGGGTTTGTCAATTTTGTTGATTCTTTTGAAGAACCAACTCTTGGCTTCATTGATTTTTTGTATCATTCTCTTAGTCTCCACTGGAGTGATTTCTCCTCTGATCTTTATCATTTCCTCCCTTGTATGAGCTTTGGGGTTGTCCTGCTCTTCTTTTTCTAGAAGCTTGAGGTTCAGCATCAGGTTGTTTAATTGGGCTTGTTCTGTTTTCCTAATATGCGTATTCACTGCTATGAATTTCCCTCGTAAGATTGCTTTCATTGTGTCCCATAGATTCTGATATGTTGTATTGTCATTGTCATTTAATTGAAGGAACTGTCTGATTTCTTCTTTAATTTCCTCTGTGACCCATTGGTTATTCAGAAGTGTGTTGTTCAATTTCCACGTGTTTATGAGATATTTTGAGTTTCTTTTGCTATGAATCTCCAATTTCATCGCACTATGGTCTGATAATATACAGAGGATAACTTCAATTCCTTTACACTTACTTAAACATGTTCTATGTGTGAGTATGTGGTCTATTTTGGAGAATAACCCATATGAAGCTGAGAAGAATGTGTATTCTGATTTTGTGGGGTGGAAGACTCTGTGAACATCTGTTAAGTTCATTTGTTCAAGAGTTCAATTGAGGTCTAGTATTTCAATACTTATTTTTAGTCTAGTTGATCTATCTATTTGTGACAGTGGGGTGTTGAGGTCTCCCACTACAATTGTATTAGAGCATATATGAGTTTTCATGTCCATTAGTATTTGTTTTATATAGTTGGGTGCACTAGTGTTTGGTGCCTAGATATTTATGATTGTCATCTCTTCCTCTTGGATTCTTCCCTTTACAAGGATGTAGTGTCCTTCTTCATCTCTCTTCCTCAGTGTTGGTTTAAAATCTACTTGATTTGCAAAGAGGACAGCTACTCCTGCTTTTTTTTGGGTTCCTGTCGCATGCAGTATTGTTTTCCACCCTTTAACTTTCAGTCTATGAGTTTCCTTTTGAATTAAGTGTGTTTCTTGTATGCAGCATATTGTTGGATTTTGCTTCTTGACCCATTCTGCCAGTCTATTTCTTTTGATTGGTGAATTGAGACCATTAACCTTGATGGTTATAACTGAAACGTATTTACTTCTCTTTGCCATGACTTTTTCTTTTTGTTGGGTTCTCCTCCTTTACATTTAATTTCTTGTCATACCAGATGGGTTCATTCTGCTTTGCTTCCTGGGGTTGTGATCCTCAATGTCTGTTCCTAGGATATTGTGTAAAATTCTTTGGAGTGCTGGTGTGGTATTCACGAAATTCCTAAGGTGCTCTTTGTCATGAAAGTATCTTATTTCTCCCTTAATTTTGAAAGATAGTTTTGCAGAGTACATCAATCTGGGTTGGAGGCTGTTTTCTTTTAGGGCTTGGAATATGTCACTCCAAGCTGTTCTTGCCTTGATGGTTTGTGTTGAGAAGTCTGCTGTGATTCTGATGGGCTTTCCTTTGTATGTGATTTGTTTCTTTTCTCTGACTGCTTGGACAACTTTGTTCTTCTGTTGTGTTTCTGGAATCTTAACAATTATATGCCTATGTGTAGACTTTTTTTGATCAAGGCTATTTGGAGTCCTGTATGCCTCACTTATCTGTATGTCAAGCTCTTTTCCTCTGCTTGGGAAGTTTTCTGCCATTATTTCTGTGAAGAGATTTTTTATGTCATCTGCACTCTCTCCTGTTTCATCATTGAGCCCAATCAGTCTTATGTTACTCTTTTTTTTTTTTTTGGTGCTGGGGATCGAATTCGGGTCCTTGCACTTGCGTGGCAGGCGGATCTTACTCTTTTTTGCAACATCTAGCAGCTGCTGAATTGATTTCTCACATTCCCTTATAATTTTGAAGCAATTTTTCTTTTCCTAGTCACTAATTGCAATCTTATCTTCTATACCTGTAATTCTGTCCTCACATTGGCTCATTCTGCTGTGTAGACTTTCAGTGGAGTTTTTCATGTCCTGGAAATCTATTTGCATCTGTTTTATGGATTCCATTTGTTTCTTATGTTGGGATTCCATCATGTTCCTCAGCTTCTCTCTACATTAATCATGTCTTGGACTAGGGGCACAATTTCTCCTGTTATCTGAGAAATTATTTCTGATTTCATTTTTTCCAGATCCCCTTTTGTTGCCAGTTCAGTGGGTCCAGGTAGTTGAGTATCACAGTGTTCCATCTAAATTTCCCTTTGGGGTTGCTGTAGGTGATCTTGAAGTCTGGTTTTGAGACTTAATTACGTGTTTTCTCAGTTTGACTGGGGTGGGTGGCTGTTAGCGCCTGCACGGATTACCTCCTCTGAGCTGGGTGAGGTGGGACAGGGGCTGGGAGCAGCAGTAGGGATGGTGACCTAAAAGCCCTTTCCTGTGGGCTGGGAGTAGCTGGAGGCATGGTGGCTCAGAAGCCCCTCCCTCTGGGCCGGGAGCAGTGGGACAGAATGTGGCCCAAATGCCCTTTCCTCTGGGCTGGGAGCAGTGGGAGACATGGTGACCAGGAAGCCCCTTCCTCTGGACCAGGAGCAGTGGGACGATGGCTCAGAAGCCCCTACCTCTGGGCTGGGAACAGTGGGACTCAGTACCTTGGTCTGGTGGTCTGGTGTCCTGTGTGTCTTTGTAGTGTGGAATCAGGTGCCTGCCTGTCTGCAGCCGGGTGATTTGGTGTCTTCTGTGAGACTGAGGACCTCGGTAGGGCGTGGGCAGACCTGCCTGTCTGCAGTGGGGCGATTCAGCATCTTCAGCGTGACTCAAGACCTTGATGGGGCATGCACAGACCCGCCAGTCTGCAGTGGGCTGATTTGGTGTGTTCTGTGTGACTCAGGACCTCAGCAGGGCATGGGCAGACCTGCCTGTCTACAGTAGGGTGATTAGGCATCTTCTGGGTGACTCAGGACCTCGGTAGGGCATGGGCAGACCTGCCTGTCTGCAGCGGGCTGATTCAGCGTGTTCTGTCTCCATTTTCTGATATCATCTTTAATCTCTCTTTTCAGAGTGCCATAGTTTTCAGAGAAGAGGTCTTTGATTTCTTTCGTTAGGTTGATTTCTAGGTATTTCATTTTTTTGGGATGCTATTGTGAAAGGAATTGTTTGCCCTATTTCTCTCTCAGTGAGTCTATTGTTTGTGTAGGGGAAAACCATTGATTTTTGTGTGCTGGCCTTGTATCCAGTTACTTTATTGAATTTGGTTATTAAGTCTAGATGACTTGTGGTGGAGTTCTTAGGGTCCTCTATATAGAGTATCATGTCAACTGCAAATAATGACAATTTGACTTCTTCATTTCCTATTTTTATTCCTTTTCTTTCTTTCTCTTTAATTGCTGTGGCTAATGTTTCCAAAACTATGTTGAACAAGAGTGGTGACAATGGACATCCTTGTCTTGTTCTTGATTTTAGTGTGAACGATTTCACTTTTTGACCATTTAGTATGATATTGGCTGTTGGTTTTTCATAGATGGCTTTGATCAGATTGAGGTAGAGACCATCTATTCCAATTTTTTGTAGGGTTTTGATCATAAATGCATGTTGGATTTTGTCAAATGCTTTTTCTGCGTCTGTGGAGATAATCATATGGTTTTTGTCCTTGGCTCTATTGATGTAGTGTATTACATTGATTGATTTGCATATGTTGAACCATCCCTGTATCCCTGGGATGAATCCCACTTGGTCAGGATGTATGATCTTCTGCATTCTGTTTGCCAGTATCTTATTAAGGATTTTTGAATCTATGTTCATTAGTGAGATTGCCCTATAGTTCTCTTTTTCGGCTGGGTCTTTCTCTGCTTTGGGGATCAAGGTGATGCTTGCTTCCAGGAATGAATTTGGGAGTATTACTTCCCTTTCAATTTCACTGAAGAGTTTAAACACTAGTGGCAGTAGTTCCTCTCTAAATGTCTTGTAGAATTCAGCAGTGAAGCCATCAGGACCTGAGATTTTCTTACTTGGTAAGTTTTTAATTACGTTTTCAATTTCATTGGTTGATATTGGGTTGTTTAAAATTTTTAGGTCTTCTTCATTCAACTTTGGTAATTCATATGTATCTAGGAATCTGTCCATTTCTTCTGTTTTGTCCATCTTATTGGCATGTAGGTTCTGGAAGTAGGTATTGATGATCTTTTGGATTTCTGCTGGGTCTGTTGTAATTTCACCCTTTTCATTCCTAATTGCATGGATTTGGGCCTTTTCTTTCCTTTTTCTGGTAAGGTTGGCTTAAGGTTTGTCAATTTTGTTTATTCTTTCAAAGAACCAACTCTTGGCTTTATTAATTTTTTGTATCATTCTCTTTGAATTGATTTCTGCTCTGATCTTGATAATTTCCTCCTTTCTGTGGGCTTTTGGGTTGTCTTGCTCTTCTTTTTCTAGAAGCTTAAGGTTCAGCATCAGGTTAATTGGGCTCCTCTGTATTCCTAATATGAGTATTCACTGCTATGAATTTTCCTCATAAGACTGCTTTCATTGTGTCCCATAGATTCTGATATGTTGTATTGTTACTGTCATTTAATTGAAGGAACTGTCTGATTTCTTTAATTTCCTCTGTGACCCATTGGTTATTCAGAAGTGTGTTGCTCAATTTCCATGTATTTATGAAATTTTTGTGGTTTCTTTTGCTATAGATCTCCAATTTCATTGTACTATGGTCTGATAATATACGGGGGATAACTTCAGTTCCTCTGCACTTACCTATATATGTTCTATGAGTGAGTATGTGGTCTATTTTGGAGAATGACCCATGTGCAGCTGAAAAGAATGTGTATTCTGATTTTGTGGGGTGGAAGACTCTGTGAACATCTGTTAAGTTCATTTGTTTAAGAGTTTGATTGAGTTCTAGTATTTCATTGCTTGTTTTTTGTCCAGTTGATGTATCTATTTGTGACAGTGGGGTATTGAGGTCCGCCATTACTATTGTACTAGTGCTTACATGATTTTTCATGTCCATTATTATTTGTTTTATATAGTTGGGTGTACTAATGTTTGGTGCATAGATATTTATCACTGTCATCTCTTCCTCTTGGATTGTTCCTTTTACAAGTATGTAGTGTCCTTCTTTGTCTCTCTTAATCAGTGTGGGTTTGAAATTCACTTGATTTGCAAAGAGGATAGCTACTCCTGAGTTTTTTTTGGTTCCTGTCACATGGAGTATTGTTTTCCACCCTTTAACTTTCAGTCTATGAGTTTCATTTTTTTTTCTTTTTGTCATTTTTAATTTTATTGATACAATTTAAATTTACATAATGATCACATTCATCATAGGAAATTTGTACCATTACATGATGTATCTTGACTCCTTTTCTTCCCATTCCCTTTCCCTCCCTTCAACCCCTCTTCCCCTTCCTTATTTACAAATACCTTATTTCTATTTTTCCTTCTTTTCTCATTTTTTTCCTTCTTTCCTTCCTTTCCTCACCTTTAGTTCCCCCTTCCTATTGAATAATTGTTTTCTTATTTCACATTGTCCATTATACATTTTAGTGCCTATTTACATTTTCAGTTTCTTACACCAGAGAGACAATGCAATATTTACATATGCATTTTCCATTTATTTCACTTTAAAGTATAGCATTAAGGTACATCCATTTAGCTATTAATATCTCACATTTATCCTTTTTTATGGCCGAGTATTACTCCATTGTATAGAAAAAACACATCTTTATCCATTCATCAGTTGATGGGCATTTGGGTTATTTCCAAGATTTAGCTATTACAAACTGTGTTGCCTATAAACATGTGTGCGCATACATTGCTTTGATATGGTGCTTTTAATTCTTTGGGGAAGATACCCAGAAGAAGATAACTGGGTCAATTGGGACCTCTAATCTTGGTTTTTTGAGGCTTCTCCACACTGATTTCCACAGTGGTTACACCAGTCTGCACTCCCACCAACAGTGGAGAAGGGTTTCTTTTTCCCTACATTCCTGCCAGCATTTGTTGTTGGTTGATTTCTTGATATTAAGGGATATAAATCTTTAATGAAGTGTTGGACAAAGTCATAATGCACAGAAGTCAGAATAGAGTTGGATTAAGTATGCATTGGGTTAATTCTTCCATTCAGCTATGTTTTGTGTTTTGTTTTGGTTTCTTGAGCACTTGTTGGTATATGATAGTGTGCATTGTGCAGAAATGTGTGAAAATGAATTAAAAGCTCACTCCCTAGAGGTTCCCAGAGAACTTTGGTAATGTCTGATTATGGTCTAATTACCTTGCATATTATCTGTTTACTTATCAGTTTCTCTAACTGGACCTTCAGGTGTGGCTGTGTCTTTCTTACATTCACTCCCCAACAACCAGCAAGGGTCCATCTTACTTGGGGTAGTTGAATTAAATAAGGCAGAATTCATGACTTCGGGAGTTATAATCCTGCCCCATGGGTTCTATGGGTCCTCAAAGTCACGTCACTGAGTGATGGGATCATGCCAATCCCTAGTGCAAGAGCTTTGAGCATTCAGGAGAGGGTGACCTGCTGATGGTGCATCCTGAGATACTCAGTAGCGAATATTACTTCCCAGGATGCCCTTGGGAAAGGTTTAGAGCCTCAATAGGCAGATAGAAGAAGAGAGCCCTGGGAAGGGGAAAGACTGGAAAGGGCACAAGTACATATAGAAAACAGATAATCAAGCACTGCCTGGTACAGTTGCCTAGGATGCTGGACTTTACCCAGTGGACCACATTTCTCCTACTCTTTGTCATCACTTCAGACTACCAGTGATAACAAGAATAGTAGTATCTAGCATGTTGTGCGCCTAACATGGGAGAGGCATTGTTTTAAGCATTTTATATGAATTAAATATTTAGTTCCCCACAAACACTTTATAGAGTGGGCATTCTGTTTTAGAAATGAGAAAACATTTATTAGTTTTCCAAATTCAAGGGGTTCAAAATAGCAAAGGGAGGATGCAAACCCAGGCAAGCTGCCTGCTCATCGTTCCTGGCTACAACCAACACACCTTTGTTCTGACCTTAACTTCTACCTGATTTTATCTCCACTCTGGTTCCAAGTTCAGTACAGTTAGTTCTCAGGGCTGGAAAGCAGCCTAACTACTTCATCTTTGCTAAGGAAAGTGTATCTCAGAAAGACTTAACGTAACTCAGAGATATAGATGTTTTGAAATCAGTGTATCAGCTCCTATCAGCAAAATGTAAGCAATATTTTTGTTCTCTTGATCCTCAACCCCTCTGTTGCCCCTTTCCATGGCCACTCCCACAGGTGTCAAAGATCACAGTTTCCTGTCTCCTAAGATTCCCCAAACCTCTGGGGGCCACGTTGATGTGCATCTTGCCTCCCTCCCTCACTCTCAAGGTCTCATGCATCCCTCACTAAACAGGTGCTTGAGCTTCTACCTACAACTCTTTCACATGAGGTTCAAAAAGCATTTATGGGGCTGGGCATGGTGGCATACATGCATTATTCTAGTGGCATAGGAGGCTAAGGAAAGGGGATTGAAAGTCTGAGGCAGCGTGAGCAACTAAACAAGACTCTACCTCAAAATAAAAATAAAAATAAAAATGACTGGGGATGTAGCTCAGTACAAAAGCCCTAGGTTCAATCCCTAATATTACAAAATGATAATAATAATAATAATATGGGGCCAGTGGAGGATCATCTACCTACACTTCTCCATCTTCACCCTAGGAACCGATACACAAAACTTCCTTCTCATTGTTCCCCCCATCCAAATACAAATTCCTCATAACATAGCCAGAAAGGAATGGATGGTAATTTCAGATCCCAGTCTCAATTTAGAGAGTATTCTTGTACAATTATTCAATAAGAACTGCCAATGTCTATATCTCCTCCTCATCCTTCTTTTCAAACTTTAATAGACATAGGAAAAGAAACTATCTTTTTTTTTTTTTTTTTTGAGTACAGGAGATCGAACTTAGGACCTTGTGCTTGTGAGGCAGGCATGGTGGCTCTGAGCTAAATCCCTGGCCTCAAAAAGAAAACATTTTAATTTCCTCCCTACCTAGCAATTCTAATAAAAATCTTTGATCAGGACCACATACTGAATTTTTTTTTCTGGTACCAGAGATTGAACTCAGGACCTTGAGCTTGCAAGGCAGGTGCGGTGCCCCTGAGCTAAATCCCCAGCCCTTGAAATGCTGAATTTTTAAAAGGTCACTGCCTATATTTCTGTCCCTTAAAGAATCTTATCCTCCAAGTCAGTACTCAAACTTCCTCCTTACCAGAATGTTTCTGTAAAGGAATAACAACACCCCAAAGAGATAATGCCCCATGTTGGTATCAGAAGAGTATTGTCATTGCTGTCTTCATGGCCCCAGACTGCTATCTTTAAGAAAAAATGTGTGGTCTAGATTTGCTTAAAAATAGAATAGGGGGATAAGAAAACATGGATAAAATATAATTTGTTCTGAACAGATAAAGGTCAATTATAGTGGTGTACCATGATAGTACATAATGGCTTGTAACTATATTCTACTTCCTTTTGTAGATTTGTAATTTCTTTTCAATAAAAAGTTGAAGGCAACTGAAAACCTAAAAATGTCACTGGAGTAAGAAATTGAATCTCAACTACACTATTTTGGATTTCTATTTTTAGCTTATTTTTCCATACAATCCCCAGCACCCTATTAAACAAGGATAAGTGAGATATGGCTGGTTGTGTGTTCCTAGTTCAATAAAGCTGGACAGAGTTGGAACTGAAGTTGGCAGGGTTGATTGCTTACCAGTGATCCAGCCAAGACAGCTCAGCCAGGGCTGCTCTGGGACCTGGCTCTGCCAGAAGCTTTGTCAGTCATTGCCCTGGACTAGACACAGGATAGAAAGTCATATCTCCAGCTGCTTTGAGTCAGCAAAATGTTGCTGTCACCAGCAAGATCTAAAATGCATCTCATAGGAGCAACATCCTGGAGGTGTTCTGTGCCTGAGCCACCTCCCAGGACCAGAGGCTTCCTGACCTTTCTGCATCCAGCCCAGCGGATACCTTTCCTTTGGTTTCTTAGGGAGCTTCAGAGACATGGCCTCACTTGTGCATGGATGCCCATCTAAAGGGCAGGGTCCAGCCTGCCCCCTTCCATATCACAAAAGCACTCATGCAGGCCTCGTGAAGTGGGGATGCTGTGTACAGTGGGGAATTGACCTTCACCCCATAGGAAAGCAAGAATTTCACACACTCGATGCTGCCTGAGGCACAGGCATCACAGAGAGGGGTGCTGCCATCAATGTTGCAGGCATCCACCTGGGCTGCAGCTGCCAGAAGCAGTTGTACACACTGTGCCTGGCCCTGCAGACTAGCTGCATGCAATGGTGTGATGGAGTCCATGGTGACCTGATTAACACAGGCTCCACTCTCGATCAGCTGCTGCAGCTGCAAGCTCTCACCTTGGTAGGCAGCCTTGTGCATGGGAGTGTGCTCCACCCAGAAACCCATGTCACCCAGGAAGCAGCTGTCCATGGCTCACGGCTCCAAGAGGCTCCTCGGCCGGGCACTGGGCCTGGTCACCTGGTGACTCACGGCCCTGGGACTTGTCTATGAGTTTCATTTTGAATTGTGTTTCTTGTACGCAGCATATTGTTGGATCTTGCTTTTTGACCCATTCTGCCAGTCTATTTCTTTTGATTGATGAATTGAGACCATTAACATTGATGGTTATAACTGATACATATTGACATCATTGTCATGACTTTTTCTTTTTGTTAGATTCTACCCCTTTACATTTAATTTCTTGTCATGGTTGGTGGATTCTGCTGGGCTTCCTTGGGTTGTGATCCCCATTGTCTTT
This sequence comes from Heterocephalus glaber, assembly GCF_053883595.1. Taxonomy (NCBI): domain Eukaryota; kingdom Metazoa; phylum Chordata; class Mammalia; order Rodentia; family Bathyergidae; genus Heterocephalus; species Heterocephalus glaber. Next base: position 1,638,660 of record NW_028258191.1, read on the forward strand.
TCCTAGGATTTTGTCTAAAATTTTTTTGAGTGCTGGTTTGGTATTCATGAAGTTCCTAAGGTGCTCTTTGTCATGAAAGTATCTTATTTCTCCATTAATTTTGAAAGATAATTTTGCAGGATACATCAATCTGGGTTGGAGGTTGTTTTCCTTTAGGGCTTGAAATACATCACTCCAACCTCTTCTTGCTTTGAGGGTTTGTGTTGAGAAGTCTGCTGTGATTCTGATGGGCTTTCCTTTGTATGTGATTTGTTTCTTTTCTCTTAACTGCTTGTAGAACTTTGTTCTTCTCTTGGGTTTCAGGAATCTTAACAATCATATGTCTATGTGTAGATTTTTTTTTGATCAAGGCTAGTTGGAGCCCTATATACCTTGCTTATCTGTATGTCAAGTTCTTTTCCCCTGATTGGGAAGTTTTCTGCCATCACTTCTGTGAACAGACTTTTTATATCATCTGCACTCTCCTGAAACACATCTGTTTCTTCATTGACTCCAATCAGTCTTGTGTTATTGTTCTTTGCATTGTCTAGCAGCTGCTGGATTGATTTCTCATGGTCCCTTAACATTTTGAAGATTTTTCTTTTCCTGGTCACTAATTGCAATCTTATCTTCTATATCTGAAATTCTGTCTTCACATTGGCTCATTCTGCTGGATAGACTTTCAATGAAGTTTTTCATCTCCTGGAAATCTGTTTGCATCTGTTTTATGGATTCCATTTGTTTCCTATGTTGGGATTCCAACATGTTCCTCAGCTCCTCTATTTTTTTTTTATCTGTGTCCTCTCTAGATTTACTAATCATGTCTTGTGCTATAGGCACAATCTCTGCTGTTATGTGAGAAATTATTTCTGATTTCATTTTTTCCAGATCCTCTTTCATTGATAGTTTAGCGAGTCCAGGTGGTTGAGTATCAGAGTGTTCCATCCATTTCCCTTTGGGGTTGCTGTAGGTTATCTGGAAGTCTGGTTCTGAGGCTTGTTTATGTGTCTTCTCATTTCAATGGGGGGAGGGCTGTTCCTGGCACCTTCGTTGTTCACCTCTTCTGCACTGGGAGCTGTGGCACATTGACACCCCCCCCCTTTTCAACTTTTTAAAGCTAGAGCAACTTGAATACTTCCTCAAAATATTATAGTCCTGCAAATGCTGGTAGAGGACAGCTTCTATTCCTTTGCATTTCAACATTCAGATTTTTAAAAAAGTCTACACTACAGGATTTTTTTCTCTATGTTTTTGGATTTTCAAAGATGTAATATAGTTTAGGTGGGAAACAAGTTTGTTGGATTGAGTAATTTGAGTGAGTCTTTGAGCCTGTAAGAAAATCCTGTCTAATGCTTCCCTTCAGCAGTTCCTATGCTCTTGCAATGTATAGGGCTAAAATTTCATTTCATTATATTCTAGGCTCCAGCACTCTTTTGCTGTAACCCTATCACTGTCACTTGCCACCCATTTCTTTCTGTGGCTTACTTAGATTACTCTAATGATTCTAAAAGAATAGAGAGAGTTATTACAGAAAGGAAAGCATTTCCTAGGTCATTGTTCAAGTTTTTTCTGGCTCAATTGTGGGAACTAAAGCATATTCATTGATGTAATAAATGATAATTGTTATCACATTTCTGTGCTTTTCTATTTTGGCTCTTTTTATGACATTTTAAAAAGACTCAGAGTAGTTTTCCTTGGGTGCTGAAGGAACAGGAAGGTCTTGAAAGAACTTAAGATATTGTTTACAAAAATATGTGCTTATGGAAACAAGTCTGCCATCTCTGTGGGTGGAATAAAAGGAATGCTTGTTCTAATATATCAGAATTTTAGTACTATTAAAAGAATCACCCAACTTCAGCCATCCCACAAGGAAGAACAGGTTTGATTTAGACTCTCTTATTTTGTTGATCCCCTGTACTTGTACCAGCCATTTAAAACAAGTGAACCTTTTGATAATCACACAATGTTATTGTTTTCTCTGGGATACGTCTTTGCCGTTTAAGCCGTCAGATGTCCTTTGATGCCTTTTTGAAGGCTTTCTAAAAATATTTATATACCACACTGTGAGCTTTGCATTATCAGATAGTCAATAACAATTGATCTTTGTCCTTCAAGGATTTGACATTTGCAGTTTGCAGTGATTTCGCTTGGATCTCAAGGTCTGTGATGTATACTTTATTGCGATTTTGAGAAGGTATGCATCAGGGTTCCGTAAATGATGGGAGGTGACAGCTCAATATTTGCTTCTCGGTGAGCTTAGATAGCTGCCTAGCTCTTTTACATTAATACAATTTTAAAGATTTTTTGTTCTTTGCTTACTTTTATACCACATTTGCTGGGTATCTCTGTGTGTGTGTGTGTGTGTGTGTGTGTGTGTGTGTATGTGTATGAAAATGGCAAACTTTATTGATGTGAACTCCTGTTAGGAAATTTGGATTTTAGAGGGCTACTTTATATGTGTTTTGAAGACATGTAGGGATTGTACAAAATAAAAGTAAAAAAGCATTCATTCGGTGCAAAAAAATCTCTGAGACTGATACGCATTACCTCTCAGTTTTATTTACATTATTTATTTGTCTTGATGAACTTCCTTATTTTTTTATATTGGTGATAATGGATATTGCACAATAAAGTATTATTAATAGCTGTTTTCTTTGAAAAAGCCTTCATATCAGACCATGCTTTATTTACAAAGAAAGTTCAGTTTGGATATGGAAATAGGAATATCTTTCACTGTATTCAGAAGGATGAATGAGCTTCAAATGTTTTGATGATTCCACACTTCATCTTTGAGAAGTCTGTAGATTTTTACATGCTAACTATGTTACAATAGACATGCTATGCTCAGAGATTTGCTGGCTAAGCAGTTGGGCTGCTCTGGTCGGGAGACCTCTCAGAAGACGGCTATTCATCAGGTTCGACAGCAAAAGAATTAGCAATGAAGTGAGGCCTCTCGGTTTCCTGTGGTCGATAGAGTGATTTCCAGGGCTTCACGCTGGCTTGCCTTGGTACCAGGACTCCTGTGAATCTAAAACCCGAGAGAGGGATTAAACATCAACACTGCAAAGTACTGATGCAGTTGGTCTAGCAAAAAAATCTATTATACCACAAATAATTTCTTCTACAACATAGATGTGAAAGATCCTTACTGTGAAATTCTACCCTTAGAGCAATGACGTCGCAGGGTAATGGCGCATCGGGGTAGGAGTTGTGGTCTGCTCAGCACCTTGGTGCTTGATCTTAGACTAATTCCATATATAGGTCAGCCAAAAGCTTACTGGCTTGAAAACAATGGAGTATGTTCAATTGGGAGGTGAAAATAAATGAAATACAGAGGAAAACAATTTTTATAGATTGTTTTTCAAGGAAAAGAAGCTTGAGCAATAGTCCCAGAAAAATCCGTGCCCCCCCCACTCGTTTTTGGTTTGTTGTGTGATGTTGATGTTCATTTAGGTTTAAAGTTCCCTTCATCCATTTGTTTACTAAAAAGTTGAAAATAACTTTATTATTTGTTGCTAAATCAAGTAATTAGACAATAGACTTTTGCCTCATTATTCAGTTGAAAACTGTTAAAGTGTTTATGTATTCAATGTTTTCTTAACCAGCTATCTGGTGTCTATATCTATTTCAATCCTTGTACAGTTAGTTACTAAAGATTTTCAAAGTGCTTTACACTCTAAAAGTTTGTATTCTTTTTCTTAGATATTTTAGTTGTATTCACATTATTATCACAATGAAGGAAAAGGCCATCATAAATGTATAGGAAAAAAAATTTAAGAAAATACCAAAACACTGAATTGGGTATGTTAAAATAATACTTTTTCTTTTTTTTGTATTTTTAAACTTTATTATTTTTGAACCATTTAGTAGCAGAACAATTAATCTATTAAAATTAAAATATACATTTGTACCTGACCATGATGGCTATCTTATATCAGATCAGTCCTCTCACCAAGAACAGATATAAATATGTGAATAGCTGTTTGAAGTCATCAGAGAACCGCAATGTACCCAGAACTTGAAGGGCAGAGACAGAATGGGAAAAACAAAGAAACACAATGAAGTGAGTCTGAATTTTTCTGCCACTTTCTTCCTCTAGTTTTTGATTGATTTGTAAGCAGGAATGAGAGCTGGGAAAATGTTTGGCTGTGTGTTTTCAGCTTTCTCATGGAGTTGAGACAAAAACAAACAAACAAACATTGGAGTTCAGAACCCACCAAAGAAGAAGGGTAATGGTAAATATCTGAGCAGAGACTTTGAAACTCTAGATCCTAGGATAAAAAAGAACAAACTAGAAATAGAGCAGTCCTTTCAAAAGCTGAAACCTGTTCTTAAAGCATCTCAACTCCTAATTAGATCTACCTTTGGTTTAACTGCGTTATGGAAGAAAATTACCACAGTATGCAACATATACTCTATAATTTTTCATATATAAATATGATAATTAAAATGGTAAATGGGATGCTAAAGACAGGATCTTGTGGTTGAAAACCAAGATAGGAGTGGGGTGAAAACCAAAAGAAAAAGAGATAATAGAAACAAATCTTTGGGTGACCTGAACTATTAGATAAGAACTCTAAAAAGATAGCAATTAATATGCCTAACAAGAGAGAAAGTAAAGTAGATAATTTCTATAAAAAATCACTAAAAGACAAAACATATTTTAGACTAAAATTTTCTTAGGTCCTTTCTGGTCCTTTCTGAAGCATATCTTTTTATGGACATTTCTTCTCTGACTTGCTTTCTTCTTTGTTTTCCTGGTGGTGGCTTCATGTTTTTATGATTCTCTGTCTCCTTTCTAGTAAGCTCTGAATTTGGAGTCCATTTCACTTGTGAAAATTCTAGCTATGTTGAAGAACAGTCTCCAAACCTCACTTCCCTCTCCCCTACCTCCTATTTTCTAGATAATTTCCTACTCTTTGGGCTAGAATTTGGCAGGAATATATAAAGTGAATTCCATTTTATAGTTTATCAACTTGGTTCTTCACATTTGGGAAGTCACTGTTCTTCAGCAGAACAGACTTTGGACTGGCAGTTTTATTTTTAGCTCTGTTTCAGTCACTGAATAATCTGGGATGAATACAACTCATCCAAGCAGTTTCCTGCTCAGTCTAGCTGTAGCTTTGGAATCTTTCTCAGCATCACACTCAGGGGAACTATTATCAAACCATTGGTGTTATCATGTAAGTAAAGACTTAGTTTCTATCCTTGAGACAGATTGTCTCTGAAAGCTCTTTTGGCTCTAGAATTCTAGAGGTGTGTCTAATAATTGGTTACCAGTTGCTGCTCAGTACATCTGTTGATGAGAAGCATGAAAGAACAACAGAACAATATGTGAACAGCAGAAATTGGTGAATTGGTCACAGTTATTGATGCCTTTATTTAACCTAAAATTGTGCTTACATCTTCATATTTTTCTACCCTCAATGGAACATCTGATAAAATAGACTTTGCTGCATTGCTGTTGCTGCATGTTGTTGAAATGTGTTAGTTGAAATCCCTGATTTTGACTTTTTAAAATCTAGATGATGATACTGTATGCTGCCCAGTCCAACCTTCCTGTCCCTCAGGACTGCACCGCATCAAGGTGCTGGCTATGGTTCTTCTCTGCACCAGTGCTCTGCCACTTCCCGCTGACTTACACAGTATTCTTGGAGCAGTTCATCCAAGTGTTGCCTGGAGCATGGCCACCTGGGCCCTAGCAACAGCAATGGTTTCAAAGGACTCCAGTGAATAGGAATGAAAGGCTTTGAATTAAAAAAAATTGTGGTAAAAGTATGTTATATGCATGTATGAATCTGCCAAAGTGAAAATTATTAATCTGTAAAAAATGTGGAAAAAATTATAGTAAAGTACACAAAATTAATTTTGTCATTTTAGCCATTTTCAGGTGGATATTTTTTCTTATCTTTTTTTTTTTTCTTAAATTCTTTTATTGGTACATTTTAGGTATACAGTACAATTACATTTCTCATGTACCTTTACATGATGCATCTTGGTTCTTATTTTATCCTCATTCCTAGCACTCCCTTCACCCCCTTCACCCTTCCCTATTTACAAAGACTTTATTTCCATTTTTTCCATTTCTCAGCATTTTTCCTTTTCCTTCTTTCCTTGCCCCTGCCCCTCCCACTAACCCTACCGCTTTGGAACTTTTCTTCCTATTTTGCATTATTGATTATTCATTCCAATCATTGGTACATTTTAGGTATACAATATAATGACATTCATCTTTGGAAATTTGCACCTTTACATAGTCTCTCTTGGTTCCCATCTTTCACCCTTGCCCAGCCCTCCCTTCAACCCCTCCATTCCTCCCTATTTACAAAGATTTTGTTCCTATTTTTCCATTTTCTCATATTAATCCCATTCCCTTCTATCCTTTCCCTTAGCCCTCCCACTTCCTTCCCCTTTGCCCCTTTTCTTCCTATTTCACATTACCTATTATACATTTTAGTCCTTATTTACACTTTCAGTTTCTCACACCAGAGAAACTATTTGGTATTTATACATGTGTGTCCTATTTATTTCACTTAAGAGTATCTCCTCAGTGTGCATCCATTTAGCTATAAATGCCTCCAGTTTCTCATTTTTTATGGCTGAGTAGCACTCTATTTTATAAAAAACCCACATTTTCTTGATCCAGTCTCCAGTTGATGGGCATTTGGGCTGTTTCCAAGTTTTAGCTATCACTAACTGTGCTGCTATGAACATGGGTGCACATATATCTCTGTGGTATGATTCTTTTAATTCTTTGGGGAAGATCCCCAGCAGTGGAATAGCGGGGTCAAATGGGACTTCTAGTCCTAGTTTTTTGAGGTATCTCCATACTGATTTCCACAGTGGTTGCACCAGTCTACACTCCTACCAGCAGTGGAGCAGGGTTCCTCTTTTCCCACAGCCCCACCAGCATTTGTTATTGGTTGATTTCATGATAGCAGCCATTCTTTCTGGGCTGATGTAGAATCTCAGTGTTGTTTTCATTTGCATCTCTCGAATGACCAGTGATGTTGAACATTTTTTCATGTATTTATTTGCTATTTCTACTTCTTTGTCTGAGAAATATCTGTTCATTTCAGATGCCCATTTTCAGATTGGGTCTTTAAATTTGGGAGGTCTGATCTTTTGAAGCTCTTTATAGATTTGAGATAGCAAGCCTTTGTCTGAGGAAGAGCAGGTGAAGATTTTTTCCCACATGATGGGTTGTCTCTTCACAATGCTGGGGGTTTCTCTTTCTGTGCAGAAGCTTTTTAATAAGCAGAGATCCCATTTGTTGATTGTTTGTTCTAGTTCACGGGCAACTGAGGTTTTGTTCATAAAATCTTTTCCTACACTGATGTCTTCAAGGGTTCTACCTAAGCTCTTTTCCAACTGGTTCAGAGTTTCTATTTTAATATTTAGATCTTTAATCCATTTTGATTTTAGTTTAGTGCATGGTGAGAGATATAGGTCTAGTATTAATCTTTGGCAAGTTGAAACCCAATTTTTCCAGCACCATTTATTAAAGAGGCTATCTTTCTTCCAGTGAGGGTGTTTGGCTCCTTTGTCGAAGATGAGATGGCTGAGTGTGTCTGGCATTGTTTTTGCATCTTCTAATCTGTTCCACTGGTCCTCAAGCCTGTTTCTTTGCCAGTACCATGCTGTTTTTATCACAGTGGTTTTGTAGTATAGTTGCAGGTTGGGGATTGTGATACCACCTGCCATGTCTCTGTTACCTAGAATTGCTTTTCCTATTCTGGGTCTCTTCTTGCTCCAAATGAATTTTTGGACTGTTTTCACAAGGTCCATGAAGTATGATGTTGAGATTTTAATTGGGATTGCATTGAATCTATATAGCAGTTTTGAAAGTATGGCCATTTTCACTATATTAATCCTTCCTACCCAGGAGCAGTGGATGTCTGCCCGTTTTCTGATATCATCTTCAATCTCTCTTTTCAGAGTGCCATAGTTTTCAGAGAAGAGGTCTTTGATTTCTTTCATTAGGTTGATTCCTAGGTATTTCAGTTTTTTGGATGCTATTGTGAAAGGAATTATTTGCCCTATTTCTCTCTCAGTGAGTCTGTCATTGGTGTAGAGGAAAGCTATTGATTTTTGTGTGTTGACCTTGTAACCAGCTACTTGACTGAATTTGGTTATTAAGTCTAGAAGACTTTTGGTGGAGTTCTTGGGGTCTTCTATATAGAGTATCATGTCATCTGCAAATAATGACATCTTGACTTCTTCATTTCCTATCTTTATTCCTTTTATTTCTTTCTCTTGTCTAATTGTCATGGCTAATGTTTCCAAAACTATATTGAACAAGAGTGGTGATAGTGGACATCCTTGTCTTGTTCCTGATTTTAGTGTGAAGGATTTCAGTTTTTGACCATTTAGTATGATATTGGCTGTTGGTTTTTCATAGATGGCTTCTATCAGTTTGAGGGAGAGACCATCTATTCCAAGTTTTTGTAGGGTTTTTATCATAAATGCATGTTGGATTTTGTCAAATGCTTTTTCTGCATCTATGGAGATAATCATATGGTTTTTGTCCTTGGCTCTATTGATATAGTGTATTACATTGATTGATTTGTGTATGTTGAACCATCCCTGCATTCCTGGGATGAATTCCACTTGATAAGGGTGTGTGATCTTCTTGATGATCTTCTGCATTCTGTTTACCATTATCTTATTAAGGATTTTTGCATCTGTGTTCATTAGTGAGATTGGCCTATAGTTCTCCTTTTTGGTTGGGTCTTTCTCTGCTTTGGGGATCAAGGAATGAATTTGCTTCCAGGAATGAATTTGGGAGTATTACTTCCCTTTCAATTTCATTGAAGAGTTTAAACAGTAGTGGCAGTAGTTTCCCTCTAAATGTCTTGTAGAATTCAGCAGTGAAGCCATCAGGGCCTGGGCTTTTCTTATTTGATAAGTTTTTAATTAAGTTTTCAATTTCATTGGTTGATATTGGGTTGTTTAGAATTTTTAGGTCTTCATTCAACTTTGGTAATTCATATGTATCTAGGCATCTGTCCATTTCTTCTGTGTTGTCCATCTTATTGGCGTATAGCTTCTGGAAGTAGGTATTGATGATCCTCTGGATTTCTGCTGGGCCTGTTGTAATTTCACCCTTTTCATTCCTAATTGCATGGATTTGGGCCTTTTCTTTCCTTTTTCTGATAAGGTTGGCTAAAGGTTTGTCAATTTTGTTGATTCTTTCAAAGAACCAAATCTTGGCTTCTTTGATTTTTTTGTATCATTCTCTTAGTCTCCATTGCATTGATTTACTCTCTGATCAGCAGCTAAGTGGGAAAGGAATTCGGGTTCTGTAGGTCTTGAAGGGGCTATGGAATCTGGGTGAAATATTTAGGACCTGGATGCTCAAGGACGGGCTGCTTAGGTGTGTAGACAGTTACTGGACTCCTCGGTGAAGTTGGACTATGCTTTACTTTGAGTCCATCTGCCCTATTTACCGAGAAGCTGCTGTTGTTGCTAAGAGCAGCCTGTTGCTTCGTTCTGTGTGCTTGTGAAGGACTCACTTAAATCAGGTCTGACACCCAGAGAAATAGTGCTGAATCTTCCAGTAGAAGATCATTTCCTTGATGATGACACACTTAATAGAAAAATGGAATTAAAATTTTCTGAGACTTTGGATAATCTTCAAACTTCTCAAGGTACCACTGGTGATGTTGTTTTGCTCTAGGGAGTAAAAGGGTAAATGTGAACAGCGCAAAAGCCCCACTCTGCAGAGAGCAGCTGGCCAGTGCAAAGCCGCACCACTTCACAACTTCGCCAAGGTAGTTGGCTGCAGTTATGTATTTGAACAAGCCTCCCCTTGGTATTTTGTATCCTGTCTCCTCTGGTTTTCCGAGGTTCCTCAGGACGTGATCTGACTGGATGTTTATCAGCATGCCCGTTAACCACAAGGCAAAACCAGCTAGAAAGCAGGGCTGGGTCACCCAGTCCTTGGCATGCACCGCATACCAGCTCAGGTACCTGGTCTGCAAGTAGCAGTTACAGGTACAGAACAGGAAGGCTAACACACAGGTCACGGGAGGCATCTGCTTTCCTCCTCGGATCAGAAAGGGGAAGATCAGGGACCTGTGCACATAGTGGATGAGGTACATGGCCAGCAGCACGCGGTTGGGCAGGCGGTAGAGGCGCTGGGGGGACGCGCAGGTGTACTCGAGCAGCGGCCAGGCCAGAGCAGGCAGCTCCTGCAGGGCCCACGCGACATGCACGGGCACCCGTGGGGGCCACTGAGACGCATAGCGGCTGTAGGGCGACACAAAGCACACGCAGCCCGTGGTGGGCATTAACAGGTAGGCGAGCGCGTCCAGCAGGCGCAGCTCCTCGGGCTCCATCGCTGCGACCGGGCAGCGCGCTCCATGCCCGGGCGCCCCACACACAGAGAGGCCTGGGCGCCGCCCCACATGCCGAGTACACCGCCTCCCATTGTTTTCTTTTTTTGAAGTACAGAGGATGGAACCCAGAGTCTTTGCACTGAGCTATACCCTCAGTCTATTCCTTTCTTTTTCTTTCTTCCTCCCTCCCTCCCTCCTTTCCTCCCTTCCTTTCTTCCTTTCTCTTTTTGTGCCCCCCCCCCCCAGTATCTCATTAAATTGCTAAATTGCTCTTACTGGACTCAAACTCATGATCCTGCTGCCTCAGCTTCCCAATGTGTGTTAAGTATAGCTACATTGTTATGTAACCAATCTCCTGAGCTTTTTTCATCTTGCAAAATCGAAACTCTGTACATGTGAAAAAATAACTCCCATTCTTTCTTCTTTCTAGCCCTTGGCAATTGCCATTCTATTGTCTCTGTGAATCTGACTACTCTAAGTTCCTCACATATGATGTCATATAGTATTTGTATTTTTGTGACTGGCCTACTTGGTATAATGATTTCAAAGTTCATGCATGATGTACCATGCATAAGATGTTCATTTCTTTTTAAGGCCGAATGGTAATATTCCACTGTGTGTGTATATCATGGTTTGTTTATCCACCCATCAGTCAGTGGACACTGTGTGGTTTCTGCTTTTTGAGTATTATGAATTATACTCTGTGAACATGAGCATATAAATATCTCCTCAAGACCTTGCTCAATTCTTTTGGTTGTATGCTCAGAAGTAGAATTTCTGGATCATATGGTGACTTTTTCATATTTTGACAGACTGGTATAGTGATTCTCTTTTACAATCTGACCAGTAGCGTGCAAAGCTCTCACTTTCTGTATGTCTTTGCCAACTCTTGTTACTTTCTACAAATTTTAAAAAGTTAAATATATTTTAATAGTAAATACAGGAACAATTAAAATGTACAGGAAACATTAAAAATGTACTCGTATAGGGAAACTCGGAAAAATATAATGAACAGACGTAACCTACTGTGTGATAAAAATGCTACAAACATCACCTCAAGAAGAAATTTATTTGTTTTTAAAAGTCAAAATGTTTGCATTATCCATTAAAATTTAACAGGTTTATTATAATTCCTATAAAGTTGAGCTGTTAAAACTTGTTCTTTGCCCTATTTTGACTTGAATTAATGCTTTATATCCTACATTTATATTAAAAATTCACCACAAATGAAAATGGAAAAATAGACAACACCTGATTTGTGATCCCTATTTTTTTCTGCTTGTAACCATATGCTTGGGTATTTTTTGACCCTGTGGGGAGAAATATGTAATATTCAGAACTATCAAGAACAGGAATAAGAGAAAAATGTTTTGTTGATAATGAAATGCTTCTCAAGCCAGTCTCCACATATGTGGCATGCTAGTTGGGTATCTTTTGGAATAATTATTACGTGTTTGGCATAGAGAGCACACAAGTTGGTATCTTCAATCTGGCCAGCTAGAATGGTCTTGTTTGCTTTCTGTAAAGCACCAATAGTTACATTATGGAGGCACAAATCTATTTTTGGAGTTCTGAACAATTTCTCACACCAGATGTTGGAAGGACAATTTGTAAATCAGAAGTTCCCTGAATTGGTGAGATTTCCTCACCCCTCTGGCTTCTGTATCCACTTTTCTCCTAGTTACTTTACCATGGGTGGATTTTACAGCAATGTTTTGTATGTACTATGGTATAGGGCCCTCCTTACATACTTACCTCCGCTTCTGCCAGAGCTTGGTGAGCTAGAGGCAGTGTTGACATTAGAATGACTGTATTGAGGTGGCTGTGAACTTCTTTCTCATTTTTGATAGTAACCCTGATAATGAGTATAAGGTGGCAACAAAAGCCTTTTTATTGACTAATATCTTATTGTATTTAAAATTATTTTTCACTGGTTACATACATGCAGAATATTGAATCTAGATCCATCTCTCTCACCATGCACTTAAAATAAAAATCAACCAAAAATATAAATATTAAAGTAGAAACACTTAATCAACTAGAAGATAACATGAGTAAAACTCTTGAAGACAGAGATGTTGGTAAAGACTTTTGGAATAGAGCCCTAATTGAATAAGAAATAATATCAAGAATCAATAAATGGGACTATATCAAATTAAAAAGCTACTATACAACAAAGGAAGCAACAAATAGAGTGAAGAAACAAAATATAAAAGGGAAAAATTTTTACCAGCTACTCTTCAGATAGAGGGCTAATATCTAAAATATACACAAGAACTCAAAAAATTAGAACTCTAAGAATTAAAGATCCAATCAAAAATGGATAATTGAAATGAATAGACACTTCTCATGAAAAGTACAAATGGCCAATAAATACATGAAAAATGTTCAGCATCTCTGGCAATAAGAGAAATGCAAATTAAAAGAACAGTAAACATTTTTTCATATATTTATTTGCTATTTCTACTTCTTTGAGAAATGTCTGTTCATTTCAGATGCCCATTTTCAGACTGGGTCTTTAAATTTGGGAGATCTGATCTTTTTAAGTTCTTTGTAGATTCGAGATAGTAGGCCTTTGTCTGAGGGACAGCAGGTGAAGATTTTTTTTTTCTTGTCTCTTCACACTGCTGGTGGTTTCTCTTGCTGTGCAGAAACTTTTTAATAAGAAGAGATCCCACTTGTTGACTGTTTGTGCTAGTTCACGGGCAACTGAGGTTTTGTTCATAAATTTTTTTCCTATACCAATGTCTTCAAGAGTTTTACCTAACCTCTGTTCCAGCCATTTCAGCGTTTTTATTTTAATATTTAGATCTTTAATCCATTCAGTTTTAGTTTAGTGCATGCATTTCTCAGACAAAGAAGTAGAAATAGCAAATAAATATATGAAAAAATGTTCAACATCACTGGTCATTCGAGAGATGCAAAGGAAAACAATGTTGAGATTCCACCTCACTCCAGAAAGAATGGCTGCTATCATGAAATCAACCAATAGGAAATGCTGGCGGGGCTGTGGGGAAAGAGGAACCCTGCTCCACTGCTGGTGGGAGTGCAGACTGGTGCAACCACTGTGGAAATCAGTATGAAGATACCTCAAAGAACTAGGACTGGAAGTCCCATTTGACCCAGACATTACCGTGCTGGGTTATCTTCTCCAAAGAATTAAAAGAATCATACCACAGTGATATATGTGCACCTATGTTCATAGCAGCACAATTTATAATAGCTAAAACTTGGAAACAGCCCAAATGCCCATCAACTGGAGATTGGATAAAGAAAATGTGTGGTTTTTTAAAACTATAAAATGGAGTGCTAGTCAGCCATAAAAAATGAGAAATTAGAGACCTTTACAGCTAAATGGATGCACATTGAGGCGATACTCTTAAGTGAAATAAATAGGACACACATGTATAAATACCGAATAGTTTCTCTAGTGTGAGAAACTGAAAGTGTAAATAAGGACTAAAATGTATAATAGGTAATGTGAAATAGGAAGAAAAGAGGGGAAGGGGAAGTGGGAGGGGTAGGGGAAAGGAAAGAAGGGAATGGAATTAATATGAGAAAATGAAAAAATAGGAACAAAATCTTTGTAAATAGGGAGGAATGGAGGGGTTGAAGGGAGGGCAGGGGAAGGGGGAAAAATAAGAACCAAGAGAGTTTATGTAAAGGTGCAAATTTCCAATGATGAATGTCATTATATTGTATACTTAAAATGTACCAATGATTAAAATGAATAATTGATGATGTGAAATAGGAAGAAAAGGTCCAAAGGGGTAGGGGAAGTGGGAGAGGTAGGGGAAAGGAAAGAAGGGAAAGGAAAAATGATGAGAAATGGAAAAAAATGGAAACAAAGTCTTTGTAAATAGGGAAGGATGGAGGGGTGAAGGGAGTGCAGGGAATGGGGAAAAAATAAGAACAAAGATACATCATGTAAAGGTACAAGTTCCCAGTGAGAAATGTAAATGTATTGTATACCTAAAATGTACCAATAAAAGAATTAAAAAAAAAACAGTGAGATTCTACTTCACTCCAGAAAGAATGGCTGTCATTAAAAAGCAAATAATAACAAAAGCTGGTAAGGCTGCTCGGAAAAAAGGAACTTGTCTATATTGTTGGTGAGAATGTAAACTAGTAAAACTACAGAACTCACTATGGAGATTCCTCAAAAAACTGAAAACAGAAATTCCATTTGACCCAGCTATTCTTCTAATTATCTTCTCCAAAGAGTTAAAGACATCATATTACAGTCATGTATGCATACCCATGTTTATAGCAGCATATCCCACAATAGCTAAATTTTGGGAGGCACTGTATGTCCATCAACAGATGTACTGATAGAGAAAATATAGTATTTATGCACAATGGAGTACTACTCTGCCATAAAGACAAGCTTGAGTCATTTTTAGAAAATAGGTAGATGCACTTTGAGACCATAATGTTAAGTGAAATAAATCAGATACAGAAGGTAAAATATTGTATTGTCTTCTTCTACAAGAAATCCAAAGTAGGTATTAGTGCGCGTCTTGGGCTCGGCAAAGTTCTGAGCTGGCATTGGTGCTGGCGTCAGCTTCGACAGCAGGAGCAGACCTCAGGCTTGTCACTCACCATGCCGACTATGGAGGAGCTTTACCACAACTATGCCATCCTTGCAGATGCCACCGAGCAAGTTGGCCAGCATAAAGATGCCTATCAAGTGATACTGGATGGTGTGAGAGGTGGTACCAAGGAAAAATGATTAGCAGCTCAGTTTATTCCTAAATTCTTCAAGCATTTTCTTGAATTGGCAGATTCTGCTATCAATGCACAGTTAGACCTCTGTAAGGATGAAGACGTATCAATCTGACGCCAAGCAATTCAAGAGCTGCCTCAATTTGCCAGTGGAGAAAATCTTCCCTGAGCAGCAGATATACTAACCCGACTCTTGCAGACAGATGACTCTGCAGAATTTAACTTAGTGAACAATGGCCTGTTAAGTATATTTAAGATGGATGCAAAAGGAACATTAGGTGGCTTGTTTAGCCAGATACTTCAAGGAGAAGACATTGTTAGAGAATGAGCAATTAAGTTCCTTTCTACAAAACTTAAGACTTTACCAGATGAAGTCTTAACAAAGGAAGTAGAAGAACTTATATTAACTGAATCCAAAAAGATGTGAAGATGTGACTGGTGAAGAATTTGTTCTGTTCATGAAGACACTGTCTAGGTTAAAAAGCTTACACACAGTGAGTGGAAGACAGCAGCTGGCAGAGCTGGTGGCCGAACAGGCCGACCTGGAGCAGACCTTCAATCCCTCAGATCCTGACTGCGTGGACAGGCTCTTACAGTGCACTTGACAGGCAGTACCCCTCTTCTCCAAAAATGTTCATTCCACAAGGTTTGTGACTTATTTCTGTGAACAAGTTCTCCCTAACCTCAGTACCTTGACTACCCCAGTGGAGGGTCTCGATATTACAGTTGTTAAAATTATTGGCAGAAATGAGTTCATTTTGTGGTGACATGGAGAAGCTAGAAACAAATTTAAGGAAACTATTTGATAAGTTATTGGAGTACATGCCTTTTCTACCAGAAGAAGCAGAAAATGGGGAGAATGCTGGTAATGAGGAACCCAAGTTGCAGTTCAGTTATGTGGAATGTTTGTTGTACGGTTTTCATCAGTTGGGCCGAAAACTTCCAGATTTCTTAACAGCCATACTGAATGCAGAAAAGCTTAAAGATTTCAAAATCAAACTGCAGTACTTTGCCCGGGGCTTGCAGGTTTATATTTGACAACTTCTCTTGGCTCTCCAGGGTAAAACAGGGGAGGCCTTAAAAACAGAAGAGAACAAGATTAAAGCTGTTGCATTGAAAATAACAAACAATATCAATGTTTTCATCAAAGATCTCTTCCACATTCCTCCTTCTTATAAAAGCACAGTAACGTTATCCTGGAAACCTGAACAGAAGGTTGAGATCAGGCAAAAGAGAGCCAATGAAGATACAACTTCAGGTTCACCACCCAAGAAATCTACAGCAGGACCAAAAAGGGATGCCAGGCAGATTTATAACCCTCCCAGTGGGAAATACAGCAGCAATTTGAGCAACTTTACTTATGAGAGGAGCCTTCGGGGAAGTAGAGGCGGCTGAGGTTGGGGAGCCCGAGGAAATCACAGTCGAGGAAGACTCTACTGAATAAGACATCACGTCCTTCAGGCACTGTCATGAGCTTAGTAAACATAAATTCTACTACTCATTGGATTGCCGGGGATGTCCCTTTCAAAGGACTGCTGCCATCAGTTGAAAACTTAATGTTCTTTATACCTTTGCATGTATGATCTACTTTTGTAACCGACCATGGTGTGTCCGAGGTAAAAACCACAATATTTTTGGATGCTTTGTCTCAATCTTGTTTTTGCAGTATCATTAGTCAGACTTCATATTGTAGATCTTTTACTTTTAAAACATCTTGGTAATTTGTCATTGAGAGCAGTTTGAGTCTAAAAATGTAATGAAATTCAGTCTAGTTCTGATAATCTGGTGAAGATCATCAGTTTTGAAAGGTCACTGATTTCCTTCTCCCATCTTAGTTTCTTACCCGATATATGGAGAAGAGTAATGGTCAATCCCAACATCTTATTTTCCTTGTTATTTTAATAAAGCTGCTAGGCAATTGTGCAGCATTCCCCACTAGTGCCATAAAAGTAGAATGCCAACTTTCTGAGAATGTAGAAGTGACAGCACATTCTTAGGAGAAAGGAAATTGCTTTGCACTGCATCCTTTACTCTTCTCCATATATTGGGATGCAGCTTTTGAATATGGGATCTCACGATTTGAATAGAAATGTGTATGTATAATAAGCATATATCTGTATATGTGTGTGTGTGTGTGTGTGTGTGTGTACACACACATATATGTGCATGCTGTGAAACTTGAGTACACAACAAATCAATATTTTAAATTCCGGGAATGGGTCTTTGACACGGTGATTATCCTTTTGAGGCTGAGTACATTGCTGACTTGTTATCTAGGTTTTGGCTCCCTGAAGAGAGTTTTGAGTCAGTTGCACTTACATGACTATTGTCATTTAAAACTAAAACCATGGCTGTATTTTGATAAATTTGGAGATCCCTGTTGGTAAAATACAGCCAAATCTGATGTATATATAGGTTTCTACAGGATGAGATAGTGTAATTTAGGATTTGAAGATTTAATAACCAGGGCTACCCAGGAAAAGTGACCTGGTAACATAGTACCAATAGGTAAAGGAGGATCTCTGTTTGCTTTTGCCGCTTTTAAGACTTTTAACTTCTCAGGTTATTAACCAAATTATTGTATAAGTTAGCAAATAGAATCATTAGGTTAAAATGACAGATGGGAGGTTTGTGGAATGTCTAATGTCATGGGCATTTTTAGTAGCACAGACCCATTGCTCTGCATTTATTTCATTTATTTTTTTCCACAGTTAACTTTTTCTCCCCAAATTTACTATTAAAATCAGATGCCCAGGTGACATTTCTAGTAGTTTGATGTATTTTTTGAGGAATAGTTTGTCATTCCAATGCAAGTGTCTCCATTACCATTACTTCTACACTGGGGAAAAAACAAAATCCACATGTCTATGAGGAAAATATTTCTTAAAGGCTAGAATGATACAAGTGAGCATAAGAATTTCGTCAGCTTGACTGTGGAGTGATGGCAATAATCTCTAAACACTCTGAAAGACTGAGCTGCACCTAAGCTCCCTTGGAACCTGAACAGACATAGGAACATGAAATTAACATTTGAGAACTTCTGCTAGCTGGTCTGGACCTGAGACAGATCGGCCAGTGACTTAAAGCCATTTCAAGTACAAAAAACATGTTGGAGCTCCAGCTATATAAATCTGAACATTAAGTGTAATTTTTTCCTCTTTTTAAAGCATATTTGTAAACCTACAGCAGAACAAAAGTGACTTGACTTTCTCAAGTTTGATACTGATTTGACACTGTTCCTTCCCTTAACACTTTTTGTTCCTCTTCCCTTTCCTAGGGTTTTTGGGTTTTTTTTTTGTTTTTGTTTTTTTTTTGCTTTTTTGGCTTCAAAAATGAAAATGAAAAACTTTATGCCATGGATTTCCTTTCTTTTGCAAGACATCTGTTTATCACTTTAAATGTAAATGTTCCTTTATGCTTTTGAAATAAATTTCCTTTTGTAAAAAGAAAAGAAACCCAAAGTATAAATAATTTAAAAAGCAAAATGAAGGATGGACAATAGGAATCAGGAAGATAGACATTTTGCAAGGGATAGAGATGGAGGGAGGAGTGAGGGAGGGGAGGAGAAGTAAAAAGAATTAAGATGTGTTATATACATGTACTAACTTCCCATGATGAAGGTAATTACAAAGTACTGTAAACATACTAATAGAAAATTAAAAAAATTATTTCCCTACAATTATTTATAATACATGTGTAAGTTGGGCATCAAATACAACCAAATTCATCATGCTGTTACTAGTCAGCATCATTTAAATCTCTCTTTAAATAGTCTATTTTTGAAAACTTCATATCAATCACTAGGTGATAATTGGCTAAGTACAGTACTCAGGGCCTTAAATGAGCCTTAAAATGATATTTCTGATTTATTGAAGTTAAGTTCTCAATAAATTTTGTAAATTATGGCAAGCAAATGGATCAGAGGTCAGAGTAGAATCATTATGGTTTACCAAATTCAGTTGATCATATTTAAAGAGCTGAGAGCTGTACTACAAACTTCCACACTGTTTCAGAAGATGTATCTTTCTGCCACAGTGAGGCTAAAACTTCTCTCAGGCCCTAAAACACACTCAGTGTTCTGAATAAATTAAAAAGTACATCAACAAGGTTGAATGATCACCATGCTGTCAGACAGACAAAATTTCTTGCATGAAATCATGTGTCTTTTGAATTTTGAAGATTATAGACATCTAAAAAGGGATATAAAAACCAAGCACTGACTTCTATTTGTTTCAGGACTGTTTTAGAATTCCAAAAGGTTTTTTAATGCAAAAAATCCATCATTATCTGAAAAGGATTTTAGCTATTCCTGGAGTCGTAAATTGGCTGTATTTTGAAGAGATGAATCAGGAAGATGGAGGATTGGCTTGCCACAGCTGGGTCTGTAATCAGGCCTATTATTGGCCCCTTTTTGGCAGTGAGGAGAAGATGGGACCATGCACACAAAGCACCCTTACCTGCCTTCACCCCCATGAGAGTGGCACAGCTTCAGGGCTTTCCAAGCTGGTGAGTCATAATCCTCCCTTCCAAACATGGTGCAGTTCTGCCTCTTACCTTTATGGCTTCGTGACCTTGACCAAGGTTGGAAAGCCACTCAGGTTTCGCTGGGAAGTTCTAACTCCTACTGCCTGTGGTTCTGAGCAAACTTTAAAATGTGAATGCAAAGGAAGTTGTCAGAGTCTACAGGCTACTGTGAAAATTGAAAAGCATACATTTTTCCTTATTTTTCAGTTTACTTTGGAAATAGAGTTGAATGTAGGTTTTTAACAGATCTTTGTATGATGAAACATTTCAAATAAGTATGACACAGATGGAAAAATACAGTTGACACTTGTGTACCAACCACTCGGCTTTGCTGACAGCCGGCTTCTGTCATTCTCACTTTACCTCTGCTTCCTTCCAGCCCCTGCTCCAGGTCAATAATCTTGACAAATGAATTAAATAAATGTAGGTTTTAAAAGCATTGTTCAGTGAAACTTTGATGATTGCTGTTATGATTGGAGTGATAAGGCTTGATCTATATTTTATTTTGACACTGTTATCTAAAACCATGTGAACACAGACTGTTAATATATTATCAGTGGATATTTAAAATAAGTCAGTTAATTTCAAAGTAGCATCCAGTCATCCAGTTCAGATTCAATGAACATCTAAGGAAAGCTTACTACGTTCCAAGTATGTTCCAAGCAGTCTTTTAGCAGTAGGAAGAAAATAGTGAAGAAAATCCAACAGAAATGCTTGCTTTATTGGAGATAAACTATCTTGGGGAGAGAGAAGGCAGCAGAGTGTCTAGCTGGGCAAATGCTATCTGAGCAGGAGGTGAGAGAGGAAGCCACATAGAAACATTAAGACCTTGTTACTGTTCTGGGCAGAGGGAATAAGTGCAGAAGCCTAGATGTAGGAGGAGGTCTCATGGATCTAAGAAGAACAAGGAATCTAGATGGTGGAGACGAAGGAATGAAAGAGTAGGAACTAGGATAGGAGGTCTGGGAGGTAAGAGGAGGCCAACAGATTGTTTAGGGTTATCATGAGGACTTAGGGTTTCATGGGAAAACTGGGAGCAAGGGCATGTAGTTTGGTCAGCAGAACAAAACTGAGGAGCAAAGCAAATCTAATCAAGGCAAATTGGACCAGAAGATGAGATTGTGTCTGTAGTTTTTATATAAGCTGAATTTTGTGAAGTCATTTGCAAAACAACAAAATTTCGTTCCTCTAATCGAATAAGAATACCAATATACTTGGCATACTTACTTTTTGAAGTTGTTCAAGTCTTCCTTTCCAACTGGATTGTTTTTCATATTCTCCTTTCTTTGCAAGATCTGCCAGCCAGAACTCCAATGAATTACTAGATATTTTTAGATAAACCTAATTTTCAATTTTACTTTTTATTGGTAGTTAATATATGCATTGATAAGAAAGCTATTTACCTTGTGGGTTTTCTTGCAGGGCACTGAGAAATTATCTTTGAAATTATCTTTGCTTTGAATGACTCCTTAGGTTACTTGAATGCATTAGCTACATATTTACTAGGAGGCACCTTTATTGCAATTCTACTCTCTTACAGACAAAATTGCACGGGGAAGTTCCAGACATACTTCAAATGTCTGTATAATCTGCTTTATTTTATCACTACCTTTTCAGATAAAATTAGATTTGAAAAACGGTTGCTTTGCTTCTGGTCAAATCTTGATGTAAAGTGATTATTGATTCCTTTAGCTGGGATGTGGTGGTTCAGTATTGTCCTGGGGCTAATGCATTCCTTTTCAGGGTGGCAGGGTGTGTTTATTGTACTATATGAGGCTTCACAAAAAGAGAATAGAGGGGCTACATTGTGAGCCATAATTTTCAATCATTCTCATCCGAGTTCAAATTCAATGAAAGCTGGTGTAAGTGGAGAGTCATAGTTCTTGAAAAAATTTAAAGGACAAAAATTGGTACCAGTCTATGAGAGACAACTGTATATCCCAGGAATGTAGAGGCTAAGATACAAAGGGATTCATGGGTACTTTGCATAAAAGTTGCTTAATAAGTTTTAGAAATGATTGTTTTAAAGTTTATTTTTTATTTACCTGAAAATATTGATTAGACACATATTATGAAGCCATGACTGTATGGGAGAGACAAAGGAATTTTAAGACATGGTCTTTGCCTAGGAAAAGATTTTAGAACAATACACCTTTCAGAGACTCATCAAATATTTTTTGAGCATCCGTGTCATCAGACACTATATAAAAAGATATAAAACATTCCTTTATAGAGAATATCTATTAGGTTTCCCTTTGTATCAATTGTCTCCTTGCTCAGAAAGGTCTATAACAAATTACAAGCAAGAACTGTAACTTCTGGTATTTATGTGACTAATTTATGGAATAATGCTTTTTAATAATGTTGATAAAGGCTTTTTGGGTCAGCAGCAAAAAAGCAAACAGAGTCAACTAGATATCTCTGTTCTGGTTTTAAATTTAGTGTTTTGGAACAGATGAAATGACTCCAACCAAAGGCAACTAACTGTAGACTGACAGGGTAGTGTAACTTGGCCCCAGAGGAGTTTTCAGAAGGAATGAGGAAAAGGAGTCTGGGTAGAAAAATAAAGAGGGCTATGGCTTCCATTTGTCAAAGTTAAGCTTTCTGTTAAAAACAAACAAACAAACAAACAAATAAACACACACAGACACAATTTCCAAGTGAATCCCCTCACTGGTTGAATGCT
Source organism: Heterocephalus glaber (assembly GCF_053883595.1). Taxonomy (NCBI): domain Eukaryota; kingdom Metazoa; phylum Chordata; class Mammalia; order Rodentia; family Bathyergidae; genus Heterocephalus; species Heterocephalus glaber. Next base: position 1,660,914 of record NW_028258191.1, read on the forward strand.
TGGAATTTTTCATCTTTCAAAATAGGCAGAAGGCTCTCAAGTTCAACCACAGCCCTGGCAAGATCTTGTTTCTAAATAAAATATAAAAATGGACTGACCATGTAGCTCAGTAAAAACAAAAGAAAAATAGTCACTGACTTTGACATTTAAATGGTGGCAAAGCTGACCTTCTTTCATTGGAAGGAGATTAACATTTATTTTCCTTCATCCTTTAATATACACATACCTTTACTTATTATTCAGAGAAGTTGCTTCTGCACTTCTGAGCCACACAGCCTTCCCAGTGCTGTGAAGCTGAGCTGCCTGCCCTCCAGGAAGCGGGTAGAAGGATGGGCCCCAGTCCTCAGCACAGACAGCACAGACACAGCCAAAGTTTTAGTATTCATGGGTGGGGGAAAAGAGAAAGTGCACGTCGCTGTGGATGTGCTGATAAACCAAGGGATGTGTGCAGCCTCCACTCTGCCAACAGTTTTAGATGCTGGCCTGCCTGAGTCATCAAGACCCTTACGGAGAGCTGTGGCAGCCCCTCCTTAGACATAGGAAAGCCCAGCTGCTGGATCAACATTTCAGTACTATATTTAGCTAATGGGAGAGAGAAAAGAATCACTTTGTTGCTCTACTTCCTTCTTCGGGCTTTGTCCTCATAACTTTTTACAGAGGGTTTTCTGGTTTACTTGTTTAAAGATAAAATTTATCATATTTTTTAATCAGAGAAGTAATACATATCCTTTATAGACAAATAAATGTAGAGAAGTAAAAATGTTTTTCCATCAGTTTGGGGGGCGGGTGGAATGCATACACATTTTACTTTATGTCTAGGCATAGTTTTAGCTTATTAGTCTGTTTGACACAGTTCACACTGGATTTTCACTCAGCATCCTCCGCCCCCTACACTATGTTCTTTTGGGAAGAGCAATTTATTTAATGAGTCTGCTATTATTGTAATATTCTTTCCATTTGTTTGTTGTAATCAATCCCTAAACAACATCTTTGTGCCTAATGTTTTCCTTATTTAGAAGTGTTTCCTTAAGATAGACTTGGATAGGTTCTTTAGAGATTCAGCAGAGTTTGAAGTTTTTGAACATTTCTAAGGTTCTTTATGATGGTCATTTTCAAAAATATTGTCCCTACTACATTCCCACCACCAACATGAGAGTGGCTATTGGAAGTCTGGCTTGTGGCAGTCTTCAATGGCCCCTGATTTTAGTGAGAGGAAAAGATGGAAGAATGCCCCTATATCTGCACATTCCTATTGTGATCTGCCTTGCATTTTATACTTTGTGACCTTGAAGTTATTTCTGCACAGTAGATCTGTCCTTTGGCTCTGCTGAAGACTATCGTGTAGCATAGTTTGCTTTTACAGATACCCTTTGCAGTTACCTAGAACTGGTCTTTTCTATTGATGACATGTTCCACTGTTCTGTATTCTAATTGTTCATTTTTTTTTTTTTGATACTGGGGATAGAACTCGGGTCTTTGCGCTTTCGAGGCAGGCGGCAGAACCACTGAGCCACATCCCCGGCCCTGTCTTCTAATTGTTGATTTAAAAAATTACAAAGTGAGTCAGTGGCAAGTAGAGTACAAAATGGAAACAACAAAAGAACTCAATCAAGATTGTGATTGGGGAAATGTGTAAAAGTTTGATGATCACAGGGAATCTGGTTTTTATTTCAAATTTATGTTTTATATGCAGCAAAGTCCCACCTGCTTTGAAGTGTGACATGAATACATTTTGTAGACTGGGAGAAAACATTTGACTCAATAAAAGAATTGTCAGTGGCATTGATCTGAATGTCTAAATCTCCATAACCTGTGAAGAGGAAATAAACAAGTAATATATTTATAAAGCATTTTGCTCATGCCAAGGGAAGCTTTGATCAGATTTTGTCATTGATCTGTACAGCATGAAAAAAGTTTCAAATATTTTCCTAAACAACAGACATGCCTGTTTAATTCCTAAAGCATTTGTAGGATTTGTGCAGTACACAAAACATGACTATATTATCGTATCAACAATTTATTGCAGCAGATCAGGGTGAAAACAACCTAAAAGAAAGAATGTTTGACCTGATATTTTAAACTTTATTCAGTAGAATTCTTTGAGGAAGAGTGAGAAATTAGTGATGTTGAACATTTTTATATACTTGGCCATTTGTATATCTTCTTTTGAGACTCTCTTTTTATATTATCTGCCAATTTTAATATTAGATTATTATTATTTTATTGTTTTGTGAATTCCTTATATATTCTGGATATTAACCTCTTGCCAAATGAACAGTTTACAAATGTTTTCTCCCATTTTGTAGGTTGTTTCTTCATTATGTTGACTGTTTACTTTGCTGTGGAGATTCTTAGTTTGAAATATTTCTATTTGTCAATATTTATTTGTGTTTTGGAGGTAACATTAAAATAATTTGAACCCAGATTAATGCCCTGAGGTATACTTCTTACATTTTCTTCTAGTAGTTTGATTGCTTTGGCTCTGAAATTTAAGTCTTTGATCCATTATAAATTGATGTTCTCCCAGCACCATATATTGAAGAGACTATCCTTTTCCAGTGTATGTTCTTTGTGTCTTTTTTGAAAAGCAGTTGGCCATAAATAGGTGGATTTATTCCTTAATTTCCTATTCTGTTCCACTGGTGTATGTGTCTGTTTTTGTGCCAGTAATATGTGGTTTTGGTTATTAAAGCTGTGTAATATGTTTCCAAGTCAGGTAGTGTGAAATGCTTCCAGTCTTCTCTTTGCTCTGGATTGCTTTGACTATTCTGAATCTTTTGTAGCTCTATACAAATTTGAGTTTTATTTTTAAAAATTTCTGTGAAGAATGTCATTGATATTTTGATAGGGGTTGCATTGGATCCATAGATTAGTTTGGTTAGTTTTTTTTTTCTGTTTTCAAATCAAGAACAGCAGTACAGTTGCCATGACCTTTTTACATAATTTTTAATAAAATTTTCCACTGAAGATGGTTCAATTGAGTTTGAACAAAAGTTCCTACTTACAAAGATTTGTATAGAGAAAACTATGAATCCTGAGTATTAAGGGTAAATGAATAGCCTTCATATTTATGAAAGCAAATTGGCTTAGATAAGAAACAGACATTAAAGGGCTATATGAAAGCTTCTTGTAGAATTTAATAAAAAAATCACTGTAGTTGCAGTCTGTTCAATTTTTTTCTGTCCTAGAAATTGGTATTTGGTAGATCTGTGTTATTTTTTAAAAAAATTAATTTTATTTGTACGTTTAAGATGTAAAATGTAATGACATTCATCAATGGAAATTTGCACCTTTACATAATCCATCTTGGTTCTTATTTTTCCCCCTTCCCCTGCCCTCCCTTCCACTGCTGCACTCCTCCCTATCTACAAAGATTTTGTTTCCATTTTTTCTTTTTCTCCTATTAATTCCATGCCCTTCTTTCTTTTCCATTATACCTTTTAGTCCGTATTTACACTTTCAGTTTTTCACACTAAAGAAACTATTCGGTATTTACACGTGTGTGTCCTGTTTATTTCACTTAAGAGTATCACTTCAATGTGCATCCATTTAGCTATGAATGTCTCTAGTTTCTCATTCTTTTTTTTTTTTTTAACAAGTTAAATATTTTTATTTCGTGGGAAATGTTGCAAAGAAGATGAAGGAAATTTTTAGGGGAACTTGATCTACTTTGGAAATGCAAAGAAAGAATTTCTAAGAAGATGCCATTGAATCTGAAATTTTAAATTAATTGGAAATAACTAGTAGGAGAAATGGAAGAGAAAATTAATAGTATAAATTCATACATTTAAATTTAATTTAAAAATTACCAAATAGATCACATATTATGGTTACAAATAGGCCATATATTATGGATACTAGGACACCTAGCTGTATTGATTATGATTTTAAATAGTATGTACTCTCTTCTCTTACAAGTTACCTACTTGTTTTCTTTAACTATAACTGTGAAAGAATCATCAGTGAATTAAACGATGTTGGTATTCAGTCCCACATTTTAGGAATGTGAATCAGATGCATATCTATTCATAAATGTATGCTTAAATCTGTATGTCACAGGTTCACTGTATCTCTGTTCATTCAAAACTTCTGCAGTCCTTATCTTGTGCCTCATGATATAAAATAATTGACTTGAAGCATGTCCCCCTTGTTGAGTTGAGCAGATATGTGCTGTTTATAGGTGTACTTTTCAGTTTTCACTTTTTATTAGTATATGCTTGCATTGCATAATGATTATATTCCTTGTAGGGATTTGATACATGTACATAATACATTCTTTTTTTTTGGAATTGTACCTTTATATAATGCATCTTGGTTCTTACTTTTTCCCCATTCCTAGCCCTCCCTCCATGCCCTCCACCCTTCCCTATTTACAAAGACTTTATTTCCATTTCTCATCATTCTTTCCTTTCCCTTCTTTCCTTTCCCTTGCCCCTCCCACTACCCCTACCCCTTTGGACCTTTTCTTCCTATTTTGCATTATCAATTATTCATTCTAATCATTGATACATTTTAGCTATACAATATAATGACATTCATCATTGGAAATTTGCACCTTTACATAGTCTCTCTTGGTTCTTATTTTTCAGCCTTGCCCAGCCCTCCCTTCAACCCCTCCAGTCCTCCCTATTGACAAAGATTTTGTTCCTATTTTTCCATTTCCTCATATTAATCCCATTCCCTTCTATCCTTTCCCCTAGCCCTCCCACTTCCTTCCCCTTTGCCCCTTTTCTTCCTATTTCACATGACCTATTATACATTTAGTCCTTATTTACACTTTCAGTTTCTCACACCAGAGAAACTATTCGGTATTTACACATGTGTGTCCTATTTATTTCACTTAAGAGTATCACCTCAATGTGCATCCACTTGGCTATAAATGTCCCTAATTTCTCATTTTTATGGCTGAGTAGTACTCCATTTTATAAAAAAACCACATTTTCTTTATCCAGTCTCCAGTTGATGGGCATTTGGGCTGTTTCCAAGTTTTAGCTATTACAAACTGTGCTGCTATGAACATGGGTGCACATATATCACTGTGGTATGATTCTTTTAATTCTTTGGGGAAGATCCCCAGCAGTGGAATAGCGGGGTCAAATGGGACTTCTAGTCCTAGTTCTTTGAGGTATCTCCATACTGATTTCCACAGTGGATGCACCAGTCTATACTCCCAGCAGCAGTGGAGCAGGGTTCCTCTTTCCCCACAGCCCTGCCAGCATTTGTTATTGGTTGATTTCATGATAGCAACCATTCTTTCTGGAGTGAGGTGGAATCTCAGTGTTGTTTTCATTTGCATCTCTCGAATGACCAGTGATGTTGAACATTTTTTCATGTATTTATTTACTGTTTCTACTTCTTTGTCTGAGAAATGTCTGTTCATTTCAGATGCCCATTTTTGGATTGGGTCTTTAAATTTGGGAGGTCTGATCTTTTTAAGTTCTTTATAGATTCTAGATAGTAGACCTTTTTCTGAGGGACAGCTGGCCAAAATTTTTTCCCACATTGTGGGTTGTCTCTGCACACTTTTGGTGGTTTCTCTTGCTGTGCAGAAGCTTTTCAATATGAAGAGATCCCACTTGTTGACTGTTTGTGTTAGTTCATGGGCAACTGAGGTTTTGTTCATAAAATCTTTTCCTACAACGATGTCTTCAAGAGTTCTACCTAACCTGTGTTCCAGCTGGTTTGGTGTTTCTGTTTTAATATTTAGATCTTTAATCCATTTTGATTTTAGTTTAGTGCATGGTGAGAGATACAGGTCTAGTTTTTTTTTTTTTTTTATGGCACCAGGGATTGAATTTGGGTCCTTGCACTTGTGAGGCAGGCAGTGAAACCAGTGAGCTAAATTTCTGGCCCCAGTTGTTGGTATTTTTTAAATTAAAAAAATTTTTTTTTGGTACTGGGGATTGAACTGGGGACCTTGCGCCTGTGAGGCAGGTGCCGGAACCACTGATCTAAATCCCCAGCCCTACATGTCTAGTTTTAATCTTTGGCAAGTTGAAACCCAATTTTTCCAGCACCATTTATTAAAGAAGCTATCTTTCCTCCAGTGAGGGTGTTTGGCTCCTTTGTTGAAGATGAGATGGCTGAGTGTGTCTGAACGTTTTTCCTGCATCTTCTAATCTGTTCCCCTGGTCTTCAAATCTGTTTCTTTGCTAGTACCATGCTGTTTGTGTCACAGAAACTTTGTAGTACAGTTTCAAGTTGGGGATTGTGATACCACCTATCTTGTCTTCATTGCCTAGAATTGCTTTGCTATTCTAGGTCTCTTCTTGTTCCAAATGCATTTTTGGATTGTTTTCTCAAGGTCCATGAAGTATGCTGCTGGGATCTCAATTGGAATTGCATTGAATCTATATAGCAGTTTTGGAAGTATGGCCATTTTCACTATACTAATCCTTCCTACCCAGGAGCAGGGGATGTCTGTCCATTTTCTGATATCATCTTCAATCTCTCTTTTCAGAGTGCTATAGTTTTCAGAGAAGAGGTCTTGGATTTCCTTCGTTAGGATGATTCCTAGGGATTTCAGTTTTTTGGATGCCGTTGTGAAAGGAATTGTTTGCCCTGTTTCTCTCACACCCTTGTTGCATTCTCCTCCTTTGTGTTTAGTTTCTTGTCACGACCAATGGATTCATTTTGCTGGGCTTCCTGGGGTTATGATCTTTGTTGTCTTTTCCTAATACATTGTCTAAAAGTTTTTGCAGTGCTGGTTTTGTATTCATGAAGTTCCTAAGATGCTTTTTGTCATGAAATACCTTATTTCTCCAACCATTTTGAAAGATAGTTTTGCAGGGTACATCAATCTGGGTTGGAGGCTGTTTTCCTTTAGGGCTTGAAATACAACACTCCAAGCTCTTCTTGCCTTGAGGGTTTGCACTGAGAACTCTGCTGTGATTCTGATGGGCTTTCCTTTGTATGTGATTTGTTTCTTTTCTCTCACTGCTTGTAGAATTTTGTTCTTCTGTTAGGGTTCTGGAATCTTAACAATTATATGCCTAGGTGTAGATTTTTTTTTTTTATCAAGTCTATTTGGAGTCTTATATGCCTCACTTATCTGTATGTTAATTTCTTTTTCCCTGCTTGGGAAATTTTCTGCCATCACTTTTGTGAACAGTTTTTTTTATGTCATCTTTCACTGTCTCCTGTTTCTTCATTAACTCTGATCAGTCTTATGTTATTCTTCTTTGCATCGTCTAGCAGCTGCTGGATTGATTTCTCATGGTCCCTTAGTATTTTAAAGAAATTTTTCTTTTTCTGGTCACTAATTGCAATCCTATCTTCTATATCAGAAATTTTATCATTGCATTGGCTCATTGTGATGTGTAAACTTTCAATGGAGTTTTTAATCTCCTGGAAATCTGTTTGCATCTGTTTTATAGATTCCATTTGTTTCCTATGTTGGGATTCTCTCATATTCCTCAGCTCCTCTATTTTTTTAATCTGTGTCTGCTCTAGATTTATTAATCATGTCTTGCTCTGTGGGCACAATCTCTGCTGTTATCTGTGAAATTATTTCTGATTTCAGTTTTTCCAGGTCCTCTTTCATTGTCAGTTCAGGTAGTCCAGGTGGTTGAGTATCAGTGTTCCATCTCATTTCCCTTTGGGGTTGCTGTGGGTAATCTGGAAGTCTGATTTTGAGACTTATTTACATGTCTTATCACTTCAGCAGATGCAGTCTGCTGTGCCTTTGTTGAGGCAACTTTGCTCACCCAGTGGTCTTGAATTATCAGCAAGCCACTGAGCAGCCTTTACTCTGCTGCTCACCAGTACACCAATTCCTGGGTTCGGAGTGGTTGCCTTCTGGATCTCTGAGCTGACCTGTTGTCTGGGTGGGCTTCTTGCTGGGGCCTGTGCACACTTGGGTTGGTATCTAGGCATGCCTCTTACTGGGGCCCCTATGTAGCTGTTGTCTGGGAGGGCCTTTGTCTAGGGGCTGTGCCCCCAGTTCCTGTTGTCTGTGCAGGTCTCTGTCTAAGATCTCCACACACTTATCAATGGTATCAGGGGGAGCCTCTGGATGTTGCTTGTGCATCTGTGTAGCTCTTTTCCAGGTGGATACTTGGCTGTGGGTGACTGTATGGCAGGCCTCTGGCTAAAGCTTGTGCACCTGTGCAGTTCTTTTCTGGGCAGGCCTTTGGCTTGGGCGGGTATGCAGGAGCCTCTGAGTCTGGGCAGAGTCCTGGCTGGGATCCACCTGCAGTTGTGCTGCTCTGGTCCACACAGCTGCTCCCCGGGATCTGCCCAAACTTACTGATAGAATGACGGGTCTTTAGCTAAACCTTGTGCCTGTGTTATAAGTTTTGTTAACTATGGATCATTTAAAACCATTTCTTTAGTTTTAAAAAATTGTTTGTGGATACTAAATTCATATCCAGATAAAACATAAATGTTCATTACAGTTTGTTGTAGCTGGAGAAGGGTTAGACTTACAGGAAATATGTGGCTTTAAAGTAGAAAAATGCAGACACTTTCTGATTTCCATCAGCTGCTATATTCATTGAAGCATCTCAATGCTAGACAATTGGAGGTTCACTTATTATAGCAGAGATTGTTCAATTATAGTTGTCTAAAGAAGCATACAGTGTATATTGTATTTGGGATGCTACACAAAATTACATTTACTTATTCATATGAAAATCTGAAAACTAAAATTTCAACAGTCGTTTTTACCACTGATGAGAAATTTGAAAACACAAGTCAGTAACCACAGCAAAGCATTGCATTAGACATAACTAGATCATTTCCCTAAATGTTTTAATATTTATGTTGTGTTGCTATCTGAAAATGCACTGGAGTAATGGGTTGTTTGCAAAGAATATTGCAAGTACAGGTGTTAATTGAATGTTAAACATGATAATTGAGGTAGTTAAATGAGTATGATATAAAATATCTTTAAAATATAAGCATTATATAATCCCCCTAAATTTAAAAGCATGTTTCACTGAGAAGATAAAGAACTTAATTTTCCTCATAAATTGAGAGCAATAGTGGCATAAACATTTTTACCTGACTTTGGAAAGCATTATTTAATTTGACTTTTACTTAAATTGCAAATATATTATTGTAATTGTGTTCTCTGAAAGCCAATATTAACTAGCTCTAATTCAGGGAGCATTCATCAGCTGATAGGAGGAGGCTTTAGTGTTTCCCTAAATGAACTTATTTCAACTAGGTTGCCTTTCCAAAAAACGTCCAGCACATTTCTTCCTAGGTACTTCTGTTTATTTTTTAACCTATGTAAAGAGAAGAACATTATAGCAGACAAACCCTGGGTTTAAATCATGGCTCTACAGGTTATTGTTACTAGCTGTACAACTCTGAACAAGCTTTTAAATCTTTAAAAAATATTTCTCCCATCTAAAAATGGAAATAATAATGCTGACATTTCTGGGTGGGTATAGAATTGAATAAAAGAATGGGCTTAGCACCGATGCATGGTATAGAGAAAGTGCTCAGAAACTAGAGGTTATTATCAAGAGGTACTGTCCAAATGTCAAATTGTCCACCCCTTTCACTCTTTTTTTTTTTTTTTGAGACAGGGTCTCACTGTGTAGTTCAGGCTGGCCTTGAACTCACAGTGATCCTCTTGCCTCAGCCTCCTGAATGCTGCGATTATAGGCTACATTACCGCACCTGGCCACCTATTTCACTGTTTAACTCTGCTTATCTAAATTCTGTAGATTAAGATGCAGCGTAAGTCCAACGTTCTGAAAGGATGATTCCATGACTAATTTCCTTCAACCCTTTCTTTTCTTTTTTTTTTTTAATCCTTTTATTGGTACATTTTAGGTGTACAATATAATGACATCATCATTGGAAATTTGCACCTTTACATAATCCATCTTGGTTCTTATTTTTTTCCCCTTCCCCTGCCCTCCCTTCAACCCCTCCATCCCTCCCCATTTACAAAGACTTTGTTTCCATTGTTTCATTTTCTCATATTAATTCTATTCCCTTCTTTCCTTTCCCCTACCCCTCCCACTTCCCCCTCCCCTTTGCCTCTTTGCTTCCTATTTCGCATTATCTATTATACCTTTTAGTCCTTATTTACATTTTCAGTTTCTCACACTAGAGAAACTATAAAATGGAATACTACTCAGCCACCAAAAATGAGAAATTAGAGACATTTATTGCTAAATGGATGCACATTGAGGCAATACTCTTAAGTGAAATGAACCTTTCTTTTCTTGCTGGGCATGATGGTGCACACCTACAATCCCAGCTACTTGGGAGGCTGAAGCAAGAGGATTATAAATTTGAACTCAGCCTGGGCAACAGAGTGAGATCCTGACTCAAAACAACAAAAACAAAGCAAACAAACATTAACTGGGTGTGATGATGCATACCTGCCACCCTAGTACTTCGGAGGGTTGAGGCAGGAGAATTACAAGTTTGAAGTCAATTTTGGCTACATAGTGAGTTCAAGGCCAGTCTAGACTATATGGTAAGACCCTGTCTCAAAAAAAAAAAAAGGCTATGAATGTAGCTCAGTTGGTTCAGTGGTAAAGTGTCCCTGGATCCCTGGGTTTAATTTCTAGTGGCATAAAAACACACAACCATCCCCCTCAAAAGCAAAAACAATAACAACAAAAAACCCAACCCCCCAAACCTAACTTAAATATTTTATAGTCAAATTTGTATATTCAATAACAGTATAGGGTGCTTATAACACATAGTTCCCTACCCAGACTTCTTCCAACTACCAGCCCCTCACTCAGTATTATAAAACTCATGTGCAAAGTCCCAGCGGATGAAACTGCTGAAAGGTAGCAGGACAAAGGGCCTATTTTCTCTTAGAGAACTCTCTGAGAGCTGTCATATTTTACTTCTACTTACATCTTCTTAGTCACATGGTCTCACCAGTGAGGAACTATCTTTTCTATAAGAGACCAACTGCTGTGTTTAAAATGCAATTATGACAGAAAAAGGAGGCATGCATATTTGAGGCGAAGTTTGTAGTCTCTGAAAGAGTTGGCTATCTCAAAATCCTTTCTCAGGTAGCTCTTTTCCCTCACCAATGACTTTTGATACATTTTTTTTATCCCTTGCTCTCCTCCTCTATATAACTCCATATAGGAAATTTCGACATCCTTCTATATTCATTGCATAGGTCTTTTAGGTTCATCAGAATGGACCTTTTAAAAGGTAGCAGAGCTGTATTTTGCCTAAGTAGGCTGCAGTTTCAAAGAAAACTTGAATGCATTATCATTGAGGATTGTATTTTTTATTTTTTTATTTTTATTTTTTTGGTACCGGGGATTGAACTCATGTCCTTGCGCTTGAGGACTGTATTTTTTAAAGCCAATATCGGCTTCTATTCTCGCTAGGGAAGAATTATACTCCTCTACACCACTGACTGTCAGTGTGACTCGCTTCATCCAGAAACATGTGAAATTAATTACTAAGGGGCATCACATTGGAGAAGTTTTGCGAGCCAATTTGTGCTTCAATCATTCTCTTCATTTTTCTGCCACAATTGCCTTTCCAGATAGTGGCTGCTCCTCTGACCTTTGGCTGGAGGAAGAGGATGTGAGCACAGCCTCTTCCGTGTGCCTGGACTCAGCCCGTGAGCACAGCTGCACAGTAAGCTGCTCCCTCCACTCTTGGGGGCATTCATCACGCAGCATCGTTTTGTGTGTTCTGGCTAGTGTAATCACACTAAAGATGTTTCATCTAATTTCCTTTTCACCTAATTCATTTCCAGTCCCACCCAGGAAGGAGTGAGTAGGCAAGGCAAGAAGGGAACAAGGGGAAAATAAAAAGCCTCTTCTGTCACATGAAGACTGTAATGTCACCAGCTGCCTATTTTACATTTTAATTTCCAAAATATACTTGACATTTTATTTCAGCATTTCTAATCATATAGAAGGAAAATGTTAAGTGAGGTGATTATGGCAGAAAAAATGTCCCCCAAATTAATCTATTTATATCTGTTTTATTATTGCACATACCTATTTGTCTAGGAGCAGTGGCCAAGAAATCTTTAATAAGAAAAAAATTAACACCTTTACATTTCTAATTGTGTTTTATATATGTGTTTAGCCAGTATCTAATGATTTATTTTGATTAAAAGAGGGCTTATCTTTAACATGGTCCTTGGTATACCTATATATAACCAAGTGGTCATTAATAAGGGAAAATCCTTCATTTCGCAAATGAATTTGAACTTCAACCTATACATTTTAAACCAGCAAACCAAACTCACCAATACTGGTGCATCTGTCCAGCTGCAGGGTTTTGGTCTCATGGATCTTGGCCTGACTCATCATTCTCATAGCTCTTGCTCTCTGTAAAGCCTGCTTAGCCTCCTAAGCTGTGAATTCTGAGCATGGAATTATGATAGGGAGTCTCGTGTGGGCCTTCAACCTTATCCTGTGAAGATTTCTCGCACATTCACACCTTTTCCAAGTTCTCAACTTCTTTATGTGATCTTGTGTCAACTACAAATTTTTAGATAAGAAACACAATTATTTCCAACCAAAGAAGATTTAGAAACCTCCTATAAAGAAGCCACTGCTCAGTTTTCAGAGTAGATGTGCCAGTGGTTTGTTTGGGAAGCTAATGGGAGTATTTCAAGGGAATACACCTCACCATTTATTTACCACTCCATCTCCAACATCCAGAACAGTTCTCGACACTTAGCATTTGCTGAAGGAAAGAATGGAAGATCCCTTGAAGCTCTGAGACAAACCTTTAGGCAATGTTCAGGGAATGATAATCTTATTAGAGATGTATGATTTTCTAACATATTTCCATGCATATGGACTCTTAATGTTACAAAATGTATCTGTGAAATTTTAGGACTGATTTTTGAAGCAATCATATCAATACATTCAAAAGAGGATTGACCTTCAGATTCCCAACCCTAGGAAGTTCACTGCTGTGGCCGTTGCTTACAGCGTGTTATGAGCCCCACTTCTCTGTCAGGAAGTCCCTCTGTGTTTATATGACAAGTGCTACCAGGTACTGGCTTCTGTGACTGGATGACAGTCTCAACCCTGCCGTGACCCTTCTGTTCATCTGATTCCTACCCTAAGGCAGCAACAGTTAGTAGATGCAGTAATTGCTAATGAGTTCAATTTCTTCCAGTCTCTAGTTAATTTTCTAATGGTTAAAAAAACCAAGTAAATGTACCAAATCTCTCAACTCCCACAGTTATGCTTCTAAGAAGTGACTTCCCCTGTGTGTGTGTGTGTGTGTGTGTGTGTGTGTATGTGTGTGTGTTTTGTCTTGGGGTGACATTGGCCTTAGAGAAGCAATTGGTCATGAAAATGAGTTAGACAACAGTCTAGATATTTCTGGATGAATGAAACGAATTACTGTCATAGGACACAATGGTGTTGCAGAGTGCTGGAAGAGTTAATGTTTGGTTATATCCTTGGTGATCTTAGGGCACTCATTATTAATAGAGGCAGCAAATTGGATACTTGGGCAGAAATTGCTTCATTTTACCGAATTCTTTTGTAGTAGCTTTATTTTTCCAAAATGAGATTGAATTTAATCAATTTTTAATGGCTATATAAGTTAGAAAATTGTGAGGTATAGGTGAAATTCACAGACTCTGGTCAGATTGCAGGGATTCAAATCTCTATTTACCAATAATTTGACCTTGGACAAATAAGATTTTCTATTTTCAGCTTCCTGAACAATAAAATGGGGATGACAATTGTATCTGTATTATTGGATTTTAAAAAAATTGAATAGGCTATTCTTTGATCAATTTAAAGTTTATAGAAAAACTGACCTGAAAGTAAAAAATTTCTCATATATCTTCTTTTCCTTATCGTATTATTACATCTTGCCTTAGTGTGGTACATTTGTTATAGTCAAGGAGTCAGTATTGATACATTTTATTAACTTTAGATTACATTAAGATTCACTATTTTGCATTCTATAGGTTTTGATAAATGTATAATAATATCTACCATTAAAGTACTATACAGAATAGTTTCACTGATATAATACCTTGTGTTTCATCTATTCATCTTTCCTTCCCATGTCTCAAACAGTGACAGCCAGTTATGTTTTTTATTGACTCAATCATTTTGTCTTTTCCAGTATGCCATGTAGTTGGAATCATATTATACAGTGTTTACAGATTGGTTTCTTTCATTTAGCAATATGTATTTAAGTTTCTTCAGTGTCTTTTCATTACTTGATAGATCCTTTCTTTTTTATTGTCGAGTAATATTGTATTGCCTAGATCAACCACAGTTTATCTATTTACCTACTGGATGACCCTTGCTTGCTTACAGGTTTTGATGACTAAGAATAAAGCTGCAGATTTTTGTGTGGATATAGTTTTCCACTCATTTGGGTGAATATCAAGGCATATAATTACTGGATATTATAAATAAAGAGATTTATAAGAAACTGTTAAATTATTTTCCACTGTGGCTATAAAATTTTGCTTTCCTGCCAGCAGTAAATGAAAATTTCCATTTCTCCACGTCCAGGTCAGCACTTGGCATTGTTAGTGCTTTGCATTTTAGCTGTTCTAGTAGATGTGTAATACTGTCTTACTTCTGGTTTCATTTGTCCATTCATGATGGTGAATACCATTTTACAAACTTACTTTCTATGTATCTTCTTCATTGGAGCTTTAAGGGTTATTTTTTCTTTGTTTTTATTGGTGCCTATTAGCAGTGCAGAATAATGAGATTCATGGTGGTATATTGGTATGTGTGTACATATTTTGATTATTTTTATTCATGTTATGTCCTTCTTCATTTTGTTGTCCCTCCCTCAGTCCCTTCCCTATCACCAGAAGACTACTTTCTAGTTTCCTATCCTCTCTCTTTTAAGGATTTTTGAAGGTGTTTTAAATCAAACAATACAAATAAAACATTATGTGTAGTGGCTGGCATACAATAAATCTCAATAAATATTAGCTTTTTCATCATTAGAATGCTGAAAGAAGGGAGAGAGAGAGAGAGAGAGAGAGAGAGAGAGAGAGAGAGAGAGAGAGAGAGAGAGAGATATCTCAAGGAGCTACTTCTAAGTAGCATCTTGGGGAAAGGTAAAGTTAGTCCTAAAAGTAGATGATGAGTGAGTAACTGATTAATGGTGTGTGTTCTACAAGTGTTTGTTAATTCTTGAACAGTGCTTATATTATACACATTGCAATCAACTTTTCATAATTTTCATATGTATTGCTCATATAAAAATACTCAACTGTGTTATTCAATTTTTAGAGAATGTGTTTAGTTGAGAAACTGTCCGCTGTAGCACCCTGCTCCCCATAAGGACCATGATGACAAAAAAGGACCACTGCAAAATCCTATCTTTTTACAACTGTTGCCAACCATGGCTTCTCAGCGTTTCTTCATTTTACTAAAACTTATTCTCCTCTCGACATCTCTGAACTCCTGGTGAAAGGAAAGTGATGGATGGCTGAAAAGTCCTTGCTACAAGCTTATGAATAAATAGCTTGTGTTAATTTTGTCCCTAAATTTTGTCTTGTGGAGGTATGAAAAAATTTAACCTAGTTTATTCTTCTCTAACAGAGCCTAAGTGCTGCTTCAAGCTCTTTTGTCAATGTGATAGTAGAATACACAATGCCAGATTCTGGGTTTAAACAAAGTCACTCAAACTCCATCAGTTAAAGATTTTCCTCCCTGCTCCTCTCACATTCCATCTACATTGAGTCTTGGCACGGAGGGGCAGGCAGTGGGAGCCATTTTGGTCCAGTGCAGTCCTGAGACCTGAGTGAGGTGTGACAGGAACCAGGAAGCAGAAATGAGTAAGGGGCTCACTTAGGGAGAAGGGGATGGCAGTGACCATGAAGAGCCCTTGGGGAAGCGGACAGGTTTTTCTTTCTTGATCTAACAGATGGATAAATAGCTAAACAGGTTTAGCTTGTGAAAATTCATCAATCTTTATACTAGATGTTCTTTTCTTGACTATATAGGATATTTTAAAAAATTTAAAAATCGTTACCTTTACCGCCAGAGAATTTCCATCATAAATCTTTCCACTCTCTGTCTCTGTTTCTTCTGATAGTAGAGTTTTTGCTTTTCAGTAGATAAACAAATGATAAGCCTCAAGTCATTTTTTACCCGTACAGTTTATAGATGCATAAGTACATTAACATTTTATGGGTTTATCAGATCCTAGTTGTTGAAAAACAGTTGCATGCTGTTTAACTGAAATTTCTTTGGGTAAACTTCAGTTATGCAAAGTCTTTTTGTGTATATGTGTTCTAGGCTAGAACTTAAAATTGAGTTTTAACAGCAGCTATGCCTGTTGTAGATGAATATGAAAGAATTTGAGTTACTTTGTGAAAAAATATTTTACTATAGTGGTATCGGCCCAAATGTCTGCCACTGGGTTGGTGGAGAATTTGGTTTAGGCTCTTGTGTGACTATGCACACATGCTCAATGGGGGTGATGTAAAGACCAACTCCCTGTGCTTTTAGACCTCTGTTCCTCTGCTGTGTGCTTTCAGTATCATTAGGCCTGGCTTGGTGGAATGGAATTTTTTTTTGTGGGTGGAATGGACTATTAAAAGATGGTCAAACGACATGATACTCTACATAGAAGACCCAAAAAACTCCACCAAAAGACTTCTAGACTTAATTGACAGATTCAGTAGAGTAGCTGGATACAAGATCAACACTCAAAAATCAATAGGCTTCTTGGACACAAATAACAGACTCACTGAGAGAGAAATTAGGGAAACAATTCCTTTCACAATAGCATCCAAAACAACGAAATATCTAGGAATCAATCTAAAGAAGGAAGCAAAAGACCTCAACATTGAAAGCTATAGCACTCAGAAAAAAGAGAAGAGGATACAAAAAAATGGAAAGACATCCCCTGTTCCTGGGTAGGAAGAACCAATATAGTGAAAATGGCCATACTTCCAAAACTGCTATATAGATTCAGTGCAATCCTGATTGAAATCCCAAAAGTATATTTCACAGAACTAGAGAAAACAATCCAAAAATTTATTTGGAACCAGAAAAGACCTAGAATAGCAAAAGAAATTCTAGGCAACAGAGGCATGACAGGGATATTGCAATCCCTGACTTGAAACTATACTACAAAGCCACTGTGACAAAACAGCATGGTACTGGAAAAGAAACAGACCTGAGGACCAGTGGAATAGATTAGAAGATGCAGAAACAACTCTAGACACACTCAGCCACCTCATCTTTGACAAAGGAGCCAATCATCCTCATTGGAGGAAAGATAGCCTCTTCAATAAGCGGTGTTGGAAAAACTAAATTTCAACCTGCTGAAAATTAAAATAGGCCCCTATCTTTCGCCATGCACTAAGCTAAAATCCAGCTGGATTAAAGATCTAAATATTAAAACAGAAGCACTAAACTTGCTGGAAGATAAGTTAGGCAGAACTCTCAAAGACATTTCCATAGGAAAAGACTTCATGAACAAAACCTTAGTAGCACAGGAACTTGCACAAAGAATCAACAACTGGGATCTCATCTTATTAAAAAGCTTCTGCACAGCAAGAGAAACCACCAATAGTTAAGACACAACCTACAATGTGGGAAAAAACTTTTACCAGCTGTTCCTCAGACAAAGGGCCAATATCTAGAATCTATAAAGAACTTAAAAAATCAGACCCCCCAAATATAAAGACCCAATTCAAAAATGGGCATCTGAAATGAACAGACATTTCTCAGACAAAGAAGTAAGAGCAGCAAATGAACATATGAAAAAATGTTCAACATCACTGGTCATTTGAGAGATGCAGATGAAAACAACACTAAGATTCCACCTCATCCCAGAAAGAGTGGCTGCTATCAAGAAATCAACCAGTAACAAATGCTGGCAGGATTGTGTGGAGAAAGGAACCCTTCTCCATTGTTGGAGGGAGTGCAGACTGGTACAACCACTGTGGAAATCAATATGAAGACACCTCAGAAAACTAGGATTGGTGGTCCCATTTGACCCAGCTATTCCCCTGCTGGGTATCTTTCCAAAAGAATTAAAAGAATCATAGCACAGTGATATATGTGCACCTGTGTTTATAGCGGCACAGTTTGTGATAGCTAAAGCTTGAAAACAGCCCAATTGCCCATCAACTGGAGACTGGATAAAGAAGATGTGTTGTTTTTTTTTTTGTACCAGGGATCGAACTCTGGACCTTGCACTTGCGAAGCAGGTGGTGGAACCACTGAGCTAAATCCCCCACTGGAAGATGTGTTTTTTTTTATAAAATGGAGTGCTACTCAGCCATAAAGAATGAGAAACTAGAGACATTTATAGCTAAATGGATGCACATTGAGGCGATACTCTTAAGTGAAATAAATAGGACACACATGTAAATACCAAATACTTTCTCTCATGTGAGAAACTAAATGTGTAAATGAGGATCAAAATGTATAGCTGATAATATGAAATACGAAGAAAAGGCCTAAAGGGGTAGGGGAAGTAGGATGGGTAGGGGAAAGGAAAAAATGTGACAAAAGGAAAAAATGGAAACAAAGTCTCTGTAAATAGGGAGGAGTGAAGGGGTTGAAGGGAGGGCAGGGGAATGGGAAAAAATAAGAACCAAGATACATCATGTAAAGGTACAAGTTCCGAATGATGAATGTAACTGTATTGTATACCTAAAATTTGCCAATAAACTTAACGGACAAAAAAGGATGGTAAGATTTGTTTTTATCAGGAGAAAACCAAAACCAAAAAAGAATGGGGTTAGAATTAATAGGTCAGAGAGAATTCACTAGTTCTGAAAACAATGAAAATAATCTTATATAGTCTTGGTCAATTTTTCTAATTCACATAAACTGAAGTGTATTTCACAAACCTGTAATTTTAGAAAAATTTTTTAGGATTTAGTACCAATTTGTTTGGACAAAAATCAGTTGAGAACAAAAGCTAGAATCCATAGAGAAAACAATCAGTTGACCAATTCATTCTTCACTAAGTTTTCAGTCATTTTACAATGATTGATCCCTAAAAACACAGTGTTTAGTATCTACTCTTCACCATGTTCTCAATTAAGCACATTTTGCCCTTTAAGCTATGCCACTCCCTTCAAGTCCATTGCTCATGCTAAACTAAACAGAATATTCCTAAAAATAATCCAAACTCTATACTAAGTGGTCTATATTCAATAAATTTCTCTTTCCTTTGTGATCACACATCTTAATTATGGAAGAAAACATATATTTGAAGAAGGTCCTGTGTGGTTGGTGGTATTATAATTACTTGACACAGCTAATTATTAATGATTCATATTGTAAATACTTTTCAAAATGCTATACCAGTTCCCCAAATTGTGGCTCTCCTGGGAGGTAGGGTAGGTCTGGAATATGCAATAGATTAGAGCTGCATGGGCTCAGACAGCACTTCTGACTGGCTGGTGCAAATTTACCCAGAAATGTAGTGGTGTTGTCTCCAGGTTCCCATAAAAGGGGTAATGTTATACCAACCCATTTTATGAGACGGTTGGGAGAGATAAATTGTTAAAAGAAAGTATAATGACAACAATATGTATGGATCAATCCCCTGAGGTACAGCAGTTTAAATGCATCTACAAATCAGGTAAATAGCTGGTTATTCAGCTATGTAACCAAAGAAAGCAAATGTCTACTTGAATTAAAGATAACAAGAATAACATATGCATTAGACAAACATAGCAATCAGGTAGGTGGAATTTACTTTCCTGTATTTGAAAAGGTTAGCAGGAAATGTTAACTATGTAATTGAATCTATTACAGCAGAAATGAGGTATATAATGTTATTGTAATTGATTACAAAATATCTATAGGCAGAAATATGTAAAGCTTCTCACATGTGGCTTTTCAATCTGCCTCAGGAAGTTTTATGATAATTTACCAAGTAAAATCCCTCAGGTCATATTTTAAATAGTTTTCTTAAGTATTTTTCTGCTTTCTGTCTGTTAAAGTGAAAGCAGCTAATGAGAATACATTTGAGAGAAAACTTGCATGAGAGCGATTTTAAGAGAGCAGTTAACAGTGACTCCATCCAGGTCTGGAGCCTAGAGTCATTGGGTCTGTGACTCATTTATAAGGAAAGCCCTGAAAGCATGGAATTCCAAAAGTATGTAAATGTTCTCCCACCAATAGATATTCTTAATAAATTAGAATTTGGAAAGGGATGTATAATTCAAATATTTCTTCTTTAATCCTAGGTTTAAAAAACTAAATCAATACTCCTTTCTTTGTGTTAGAACTGGGTACATTTTCTGCTGCTATAACAAAATACCCAAGACTGGGGAACTTATAATGGAAAGAGATTTATTTGGCTCATGGTTCTGGGTAATAGGAAGTCTGACAGCATGGCAGCTGGCATCTGCTCAGTTTCTGGTGAGGACCTTTTGCTGCATCATTCATGTCAGACAGTGGAAAAGCAGGTGGGTAGGTGAGAGGGAGAAACCTAAGGTAAAGTCTTGCTTTATGACAACACTCTCTGTTGAGAGAGAGCCCAGTTCCAGGAGGAAGTTACCAACCTCTCTTAATTTCATAGTCACCTCTTACAGGTCCCACCAACTCTCAGTACCATAGGTTTGATTCCAATCATGAACTTATGGGGTCGGGGGGGGACACACATTCAAACCACTCTGCATGATAAAAACAATAAGGTGAATGTTTCAATTTTTAAAAAATTATTACAATAAAAGACAGTGCCATTAATCTCCCTCAAAGTACTGCCCCTCTCTTTGAACACTCATCCCATCATCCTTGCAACTTTCTGAAGCAGTTTTGATAGTCCTTTTTCATGAGTATCTTTAATTGCTTTGTTGTGGTTATCTTAATGTTCTGAATCAATTAGAATGTTTACCTTTCATGGTCATTTTGACTTTAGGAAAGAGCCAGAAGTTATACAATGCCAGGTCCAGTGAATAAGGTAGGTGAGGATACACGGCAATGTTTTTATTTGAAAGAAATTGTTATAAATTTTTGATCAATAAGGGGTGATCAAAAATATGAATGTATAAAGAAATTTAATACAATAAAAGACACATTGCCATAAATCTGCCTCAAAGTATTCAAAATACTTCCCCTCACTTAGAACACACTTATCCCTCATTCTTGGCAATGAGTAGTAAGTTTTTAGAAAAAATTTAAACATTTACTGTATCTTTCAGCCACCCCTTGTATAGCAGATAGAAATAATGTCACAATTCACTTGATGGTTGATAAATACATTTTTTCTTAGAAACAGGCAACCTGCAAAATCTGAAGAAAAGACTTCCTCAAAAACTGAGGGCATATATGGCTGCCTCTGATGCCCCAAAATATTTTTACATTGGGCTAAATTAAACAATTTCTAGAGCAAATTAGTTCAGTTCATCACAGAGGGTGCTGAGAAATATAAGAATGGCCATTTGGAGATCCAGATGACAAGCATTCCTGTTTTTTAAAAAAATTTTTTCATTAAGTTTATTGGTACATTTTAGGTATAAAATACAGTTACACTCATCACTGGGATCTTGTACCATTACATGAGTATCTTGGTTCTTATTTTTTTTTCCCCTTCCCTCCCTTCACCCCCTCCACCCTTCCCTATTTACAGACACTTTGTTTCCATTTTTTCCTTTTCTCATATTTTTTCTTTTTCCCTTCTTTCCTTTCCCCTACCCTTCCCACTTCCCTAACTCCTTTAGACCTTTTCAAAGAAACAGACCCAAGGACAAATGAAATAGATTAGAAGATGCAGAAACAACTCCAGACACACTCAGCCACCTCATCTTTGACAAAGGAGCCAAGCATCCTCACTGGAGGAAAGACAGCCTCTTTAATAAATGGTGCTGGAAAAACTGGACCTCAACCTGTCAAAGATTAAAACTAGACCCCGATCTTTCACCAAGCACTAAACTAAAATCAAAGTGGATTAAAGATCTAACTATTAAAACAGAAACACTAAATTTGCCAGAAGGTAAGTTAGGCAGAACTCTCAAAGACATTGGCATAGGGAAAGATTTTATGAACAAATCCTCAGTAGCACAGGAACTTGCACAAAGAATCAACAAGTGGGATCTCATCTTATTAAAAAGCATTCCTGTTATTGATAAGGCAGCAGATGAAGCCAAGTGGTATGGAAAGGATTGGGGGGTACACTTGTGAAATCTAGAAAAACCCCCAGGAAACAGTATCATTTTGTAGTTTTTTGAATTCAAGTCTTGCAAATATCTTTTTAAAAGATCTTAAAATTTTTTAAAAAAATTTTGGGCTATTGTAAAAGATGTGTTAAAATTTAAAATTTGTAGTACTGGTTGGATCCTTCACTACAATGCACAATACAGTGTTTTGATAGTAGCTATTCCTGTTCCTGCTCTTTACCAACATGTTAACTATAGATTTTTGAGATGTAAACTTTATTTGGTTGAGAAATTTCTCACAATTTCCATTTTTCTGAAAGTTATTTTTTGGGATCAATCTTTTCTTTAAAAATTTTTGGTACTGGGGATCAAACTCAGGACCTTGCGCTTGCAAGGCAGGTGCTGAACCACTGAGCTAAATCCCCAGCCCGATGAAAATTTTTTTTTTTTAAAATTAGGAATGGATGTTAGATTTTTGACAAATGCTTTATTTATTGAAATGACCATATGTGTTTCTTTTTTAGATGGTTAAAATAATTCATTATATTGACTGATTTTTTAGTATTAAGCCAACCTTGTATTCTTGGAATAAGCCCAACTTGGTAATGATATATTATATCTTTAATATTTTTATTGATGCATACATCTATGTTTATGAAGGATATTGGTTTGTATCTATCTTTTTCTGGATGAGGTAGCAGAGTCAAGTGCCCTCTAGAATGAATGGAGAAGTAATCCCTTCTTTTTAGTTTTCTGGAAGAATTTGGGTAACTTGATATTATTCTTTCTTGTATGTTTTGTAGACATACTCAATGAAGCTATGTGGGAGTTATAAAAATAAAAAGCTTTAAACTATGAGGTTAATTTTTTAATAGATAAAAGAACTATTTATCTTGCTCTACTTGAGTAAGCTTTGATAGTCTGAGACTTTGAAGGAATTTGTCTGTTTTATCTATGATTCAAAATTACTGGCCTGAAGTTACGCATAATATTATTTCATCTTTTAGTTTGATATTGGTTATTTGTACCTTCTCTTTATCATCAACTTATTTGTTTTTTTACTTTTTATTTTTTGGCACTGGGTATCGAAATCAGGACCTTGTGCTTTTGAGGGAGGTGCAGTGCCACTGAGCTAAATCCCTGGTCCCATATTAACTTTATTTTTGCTATGAGTTTACTGATCTTCTCACATAATAAGCTTTTGGGTTCAAAGGGTTTTCTCTAGTATATTCTATTTTGATTTCATTGATTTTTATCTTTGATTTTTTTTTCTGTTTATTTTGGGTTTAATTTCTCTCCCCAGTTTCTAAGGTTGGATTGGAGATTATTTATATTTTTATTGAATTTTTAAAATTAATATTAGCATTATGAACTACAAACCTCTAAATGCTGCTTTTCATAAATGCTAATATGTTGTACTTGCATTATCATTTAACTCCAAATATCTTTTGAATTTCCTTTTTATTTCTTCTTTAACCAGTAGTTTATTAGTATTGTGCTGTAACATTTCCAAATACATAGGATAACTCCAGTCATATTCTGTAATTGATTTTTAATTGAATTTTACTATGGTCAGGGGTCATAAGACCAAAAAAAGATATAAATCATCAGTTAGCTGTAGAACAATTTCACACAACTTAATATAAAAGGAGGTCTGGGTACTTGGGAGGGTAAAGGTAGGAGGGTGTTATATGTGTATCTAGAGAATGTGGGAGGGTAGAACTGAGCAAGTACAACTTAGCTGACAGGATGTTTAGGATAGCTTAGCATGTATTATTATATGCATGTTCTGGTACTGAACCTACAGTTCATGATGACTCTTCTAATTTACTTTCAGAGCAGTGTTCTCTGAACTTGTTTAAACATCTGTCAAAAATTTTGAACAAATGTTCTCTATGTGCATTATTAGAAGAACTAATTATTAAGATATTATGTAAATTGTAAAACACTTGAAATAACTTTTGAAAGGAAATAGTGTCAATAAATGTAAATATAAATCCTAATATTTGTGCACCACCTGGGATGTGCACATTCCTCTCTCATAAGAGGGGTGAATCTCCCATACTACTAGGACTGCAGGAAAGAGCCTTTCAAACACTCCTCAGCGCCTTACAGTTGAGTCTCTCTAATATATGAGAAGAAGATTACAATATCATCGAAATGCAAGCAGACAACCAGACAGCATTTCTAGGGAGCTTTGATTACTGAGCAAATCATATTCAAGTTTAGTTACTCTGTGTTAGGCATAGTATTTGGCATCAGAAAAGACATTGTTTAATCCAAACCAACACCGGAGGGACAGGTGTTCACATTTTAATTTTATAAATGAAATATCAAGTGCCTGAAGATTATAGTTCTGTCTGTTTCTGAAGCCTGTCTTTTTAGTCAATGTGGCTATATGTGGACTACAGAATGCCTATCTCTGGATAGACCAGACTTCTCTACCATCTTTCAAAGAAAGACACTGTTTGTGGAATGTTCAACACTGTCTTCATCAAAAATTTATATTAACTTTCTGAGTCATCTTAGATGAAATACTTGTTGGCTACAGTGAAATATGATTTTTATTTATTTTTAAGGAAC
This sequence comes from Heterocephalus glaber, assembly GCF_053883595.1. NCBI lineage: Eukaryota > Metazoa > Chordata > Mammalia > Rodentia > Bathyergidae > Heterocephalus > Heterocephalus glaber. Next base: position 1,685,533 of record NW_028258191.1, read on the forward strand.
TGTTTAATGGCTAGATTACATCCTGTCAAATATTAGTATTTTGCTTAACATTTCACCAATTTTAGATACCTTTGTTCTTTCAGTTTTCCATATGATGATACAAAGAACATTTTATTGTATTTGACAAATGTAATTTCCTTATGCTAATTGGCAATAATAATAACTGTCATGTATTACATATATAACTACAAAGTTCTATGAAGTGAGATTTTGGGGTAAAAAGATATGAACACTACTGTTTTTAGTGTTTGTTGCTAAATTATTAAAGGCAGTGTAAATTGACTGTACAAGTAGGAAATAATGTGTGTTTTCCACTGTCTCCACTATTCTGACAGCTTTCAGATTACTATATGTCAGGCTAAAACATTTTATAACTTTAGTGGTTGATTCCAGAATTCTTCCTAAGTATGATGCAGCCATTTTAAGAAAAATACTTGATAAGCCAGTTCATGGTGAAGGAAGGAATTTTGCTTATATGAGTTGGCCAAAGCCAAGATGGAAAACTACTTTGAATTTTAAAAGCACAGGAACTTGGTGAGGTATAAATGGGATCATAAGGGGAGAGTTGAAAGTCACATGGCAAGAGCTTGAAATTCTGGCTTTGCAAATAGTTGATTGACTTTTGCAGTAGATATTCCAACTTGTAGTTTCGGTTTGTTTGTGCTTCAGCCACACAAATTCCCTGACACCTCAAATTCACAGGTCTGTTCCATCTATAGGTACTCATGGGATGGATTTGTTTGTGGGAAATTAAGGAAAACAGTTCCATTTCTAGGTCAATGTAGTGTGAAATTAAACAGGATGCATGAATTGGATGGTGAGATGTTCCTTAATCAACTAAATAAAAAAAAAATTCTAGACACTTAAATCAGAGGTGACAACCAGGAGAAAGTATATTTCTAGGAAATTCTCTGGGGATTTTGAAAAGACTTTGTATTTTACAGATCATAAAATAAAGGTTTCCTGTTTGTGCAGTAATCCCTTCCTCCTAATCCTTGGGTGATGTGTTCCAAGACCCTCAGTAGAAGCCTGAAACCATCTGTTATGGTTTGGATATTAACTCCCTGTTCCTTGGTCACTAGTCGATGGCACTATTGGAAAGTGTTGGAAACTTTAGGAGGTAGAGCTGAACTGGAGAAAGCAGGTCACGAGGTGTGTCTTTGAAGGGAATCTGGGGACCCTGACCCTTTCTTCTCCCTTTGCTTGGCAACTGCACGAGGTGAACAGGCCTCTCCCTGTGTGCTCCTGCCGTGGTGTACTGGCTCACCACAGAATCCACGCAGCCAGCCAATGATGGCTTGAGACTTCCGGAACCATGAGCCAGAATAAACCTCTTTTTCTGGTAAGTTGTTTATCTCAGTTATTTTGCCACAAGGAATGAAAGCTGACCAACACACCATGGTGTCGAATACTATATATGTAGTACTTTTTCCTATACATCCCTATGATAAAGTTTAATTTATAAATTGCACAGCGAGAGGTTTACAACAAAACTAATAATAAAATGGAACAACTATAATAATATGCTGTGATGAAATCGTTTGAAAGTATGAATTCTTTATTTCTGGAATTTTCTGTTTAATAATTTTAGACCATGGTTGTCCATGGGCAACTGAAACTGAAAAAACTTAACAGGGACCATAGCAGTATTTAGATTTCAAAAGGTCTGCAGGCCGTTAGGTGACTTCTAGTCTGTCTCCACTTCCAACATGGCTTCATGAGAGCCTGACTTCATTTCAGACTTCTGCAGTAATAACACACCTTTACACCACTCATTGGCCATCAGCAGGTTGATAGAGACGATGTTTAAAGAGGATCTTTGTGTATCCCTGTCACAGTAAAGGAACATTTACAAAACAAGTTTTGAACCATTATCATTGTTTATAATCACCACTGAACAAACAGACAGACTATGATATATAGACAATACCTTCAAGGGCCTTCAGGTCAAATGTTGGAAGAGATAATCAGTAATAGCAGTAGATTATTTTTCCTCAAAATATCATTCCACATTTGCTAGTGCAATGTCATTTTGTAACTCACCTTCAGCTTTTTCAGCTAATATTTAAAAACTCTGAGGTAGGCAATTTTTATCACTGCTTAATTAGAGATACTGTAGTTGTGATCATGTCTTATAAATAAAAAATCTTGGCAGGTAGAGACTATGCCCTATTTCTATTTTCTCCATTATTTTCTTTAGCATAGTTTGCAGTATATAATCACATTTAATAAGTATTTGTTGATTAAATGATGAAAACTCTCACATGGGTACTTTCAACTGAATATATTATGGTGGACTAACTAATGGTCCAGTTGGAACACCCAGCTGAACTGAGTCAGCATGGTTCTGGGTGTAGAACCCACCTGAGGATTGTTGTCCTTGGGGATGGCTGCTGTTCTCAGGGGAGCTCTAGTCTTCCTGGCTCCAGTGCAGATCCCTCAGCCTGGTAGTACAGATCCTTCGCCCTGCTGGAGCAGGCTTTCTGGCTTCCACCTCTGGCCTTTGGGCCTTGCTGGGACAGATCCTTGTTACAGACTTACATGAGACATTGCTTTGGTCTCTAGGCCTCTGGCTGGACTTGTGGAGGACATTGCTGTGGTCTCTAGGCCTTCAGATGAACTTGCGAAGGACCTTGCTGGCGAATCCAAACCCTCAGTTGGATTCTTTGGGTCTCCGTGCTCAGACAGATCTATTGCATTCCCCTGCATGTGACATTTTGGGTGACTATTATAAAATAATCCTGGGCCGGGGATTTAGCTCAGTGGTTCTGGCGCCTGCCTTGTAAGCGCATGGATCTGAGTTTGATCCTTGGTACCAAAAAAAATAAAATAAAATCCTATAAATTATGTGTTCTATATTAAATCCATTCCCTTGCAAACCTTAACTACAACATATATATCATGTTCACTTTTTATTTTGATTTCTTAGTTTTTCTATTTCTCTTTTATTTTATTGTCCTTGTATCTTCTTTGTCAGTATTGTATAATATTTATAATATGTCAGGCATTACGCATAATGCTTCTTGAACCATTAATCTCTGGTTATTTTCCCCTCCTAAATTGTATATTTTCCCCTGTATCTTCTAGCAACTAGGACACTAAGAATATTTGAAGGATACATGATAAATTGATAAATGCTTCTTTTTTGATTCACTCAATATTGACAAATTTGCTAGCACAAATTATGAATCAGTCAAGTCATAAAATTGACAAAGTGCCCTTTTATTATTTATTAACAAACAAAAGCATTAACATTTGATAGGAAGTCTCTGGGCAATTTTAAAGAGCAGATGGAGTAATTTAACTCCTTTAAATTTCTGGATTGCTGACAGGTACCATGTAGGGTTAGAGCAGTCACCTCCATCTGGCACACACACGGGTGGTTACTGAGATATTTAGCATGGCAAGATGATGGTAAAACAGATGTTACTGCCAAGTACAAAATTTTCAGGCAAAAACAGACTTTTCCCACTCGTGGACATAGTTACAGGGCAAACTTTGAATTGCAGTGAATAAAAATAATGAGACTATTTTAAGGTAATGACTAGTTTTAAAACACTTGTCAGAGATATAAAGTTCTGTATTTAGTAGCAGCAAAAGGAACATACTTTTTTTCTATTCATTTTGTGTCCTGAGTGCTGTGTATTATTTCATGAGGAAATAAGAGGACATGGGTAATTCAATGATGCAAAAATGGCCCTCATAGTCTCAGAATTAATTCTTCAGGCTTTATAGTCTGTGATTCTTTCCTTAAATATAATAGAAAATTCCTGCAGCATGTGTGATCACCTTTGCATTTCTAAATTGTGAACTACCTTGGTTTTATTTGCATTACAATCATCTAAAAGAGAGAAAAGTGGAGAAATACTACTGATTGTTTTTGTCATGCAGAGAAATTTGTGCCCCTGAATGTATTCAGGGAAAGTCATTTAAGGAGACCCCCATTGTTCTGAGTTGCATAATGTGTATGTCAAAAGGGCACATTTTCTTATGTGGCATTAAGAGTGGCATTTATAAATCTTTGCTGCAATAGCTGCAAAATGATGACTAAAGCAAGTGGAGGTTCCCCAGCACCAAAAGATCTTTTTTTTTGTACATTCAGTATTTTTTCTTATAATAAATGGGCCTATGGAGGCTGAATAAACATGCAGGTGTGTCCTATTTGAGATGTTGGAATGAGAGGAACATTATTCACTTGAATAATGGGTCACACAACAAAATAGCGCTTCTCCAACTCCACTTTTCAAACAAGTTAGGAACATGGCACCTAAAGCAGTGAATCTTATGTTTTAGGGATTTTTTAGTGAGTAATCTCCTAGTTTGCAAAGAACGAAAATGAATAAATTTGTATGTTTTCAGGTGTGTTGATATGCTTTGACAAACTTTAGCAGTTCAGTTATTTAAAGGGTATTTTCTTCAGGGGGATGCTCAACACATATTTGAAAAGGAGGTGAGCTGTAGATGAAGTTTATTGATAGGACATATGTTTAGCATGCATGAAACCCTGTGTTTGGCGCCCAGCACTACAAGAAAAACAACAGAAGAAATGGTTCTAATTTTAGAGTCTAATAACTAAAGAAAAAGGAAAGAAAAATAATTAAAAATCCCAAAATAACAAAATAATATCCGCTAACAGCAAAATAACATATTTCAAAAAGGGTGTGCACAGAAAATAGTAGTGTCTCTGCTAGGGTAGAAAGTTCTTTTTATTTTATTTTTTTCTTTGGTTATATGAGTAGGACAACAGGAGTAAATTAGGAGACTGGTAACAACTTGGAATTCTTTGTGATCTTGATAGATATTTAACCCATCTGGGTGTAATTTTCTCATCAGGGGTGGCTGAGGCAGAATGGGACTAAATAAGTTGTAGAGTTATTTCTATACTTTGAATATCTTTCTACTTTTTATTCTTGAGCTATGGTTTGGCAGTGTTGCTCAGGTTGGCCTCACTGTTGTTATCCTCTTGTCTTAGCCTCTTGAGCAGCTAGTACTACAGGTCGGCACCACTATTCCTGGCTTTAGTTTTCCTTTGTGGGATAATCTGTCAGTTTCCTTCTCAGTGTATTTGCTACTTTCTTTGAAAGAAGAGACTTTTTTTTATCTCTGCCTGCTTTTTTTTTTTTTTTGTCTTTGTTTTTCAGCAGCTTTACTAGGATATAGCTAGGTATTCTTTTATTTGTTTTTGCCTTTTTTTTTTTTTAGTTTGTAACACATCCCAAGTTTGTGACCTAGTTTCTTTGATCAGTTTTGAAAAATCATTTCATTAAATATTGCTTTGGCTCCATTTTCATTCTCCTTTTCTTCTAGGGCTTCAGTTACATATATGTATACCGTAAGTCTCTTATGCTTATTTCTGAATTTTCAATCCATTATTTTTATATATCAGTCTGTATTTTACTGATGTATTTTATCATAAATCATACTGTCAGACCCAACAATTGTGTCCTTAATTTTATATATTACATTTTAATCCTAAACTTTTCATTTGATTATTTTTTGCAATTTTTATTTTTCTACTGAAATTCTCCAATTTGCCATCTAACTTTTTAAGTTTCAAGAACACTTATGTATAATGACATTAATACATTTTTGGTAGATCTATTTATATTGACTGTTAATCTTTTGATTTTGGCCAAATGTTTTTGTCTTTTGTTAAATTGGTTTTAATGCCAGGCACCACATAATAAAAATTGGGTTCTGAGTGATTTTTATTTTTTTTCAGAGAGGATTTGCTTGTGTTTCAAACAGGAAGCTTGGGGAATGTCACCCTTATCTATCCAGAAATTGAGCTGACCCAAAGCTGAGCTTCAGCATTCATGAGGGTTGATTCAACACTCTTTCTGCTTTTCCCTTATTTGCAGGGATTCACAACAGCCTTTTAAGACTCTTAACTGAAAGTCTTGATTATTTATCAAAATTTCTTTTTTTTGGATGCCTTAATGCATTTTGTGCTGCTATAACAAAATAACCTAGAGTAGATAATTTATAAAGAACAGGAATTTATTCTCTTCAATTCTGGAGGCAGAGAAATCCAAAATCAAGGTGCTGGTAGGATAGGGTCTTGTCTCTGCTACCAAGATGGCACCTAGAGTATTTTGTTCTTGGGACATGATGAATATTGTGTCCTCACACAGAGGAAGAGCAGGAGAATGATAGAGAAGCTACCCCTGAAAGCCCTTTTCATACCAATATTAATCCATTTACGAAAATGGAGCCCCATGATATAAATGCCTTCCATGGGACCCCATTTCTTAACACTGTTGCATTGAAGGGTAAGTTTCCAACCTATACATTTTAGAGATCACAGTAAAACCATTGCACTTGGTATACCCTGAACTCCAATATGTCTTCCTCAAGCCTCTTAAAATGGCTGAAAATTTTGTCAAGCCTCTCATCCTTTCAGACACAAAATTCTACCCAGCCTTTCAGTCTCCAAGATACCACTGTTAAATTGGCAAAAGGTTTGAGGATAAAAGTAATTCAGTGAATTTAGAGCTCATTTCTCTATTCCTGTTTTCTATAGAGTCTTGTTTGTCAAAATCTCATTGTTTTTGAAGCTCCTTGATGCCTTAAACATTTATATTTAAAAACATCTTTCTAGTTTTCTGTTTGTTCTCAAAGGGAAGGTCTGACTAGCAAAAAGAAAAACAAATCTGCTCTTTTTATAGGAGGCAGGAAATCTTCCTTAAATGTTAAACTCTAAATTCTAATTTTTGTAACTTTATTTTAAAAGGGCAAGTTGTCATTTCTCAGTAGTTAACCCAGACAGAGCATAATCAATAAAGAGCTGAGTGTACCGATGCTACCTTTGTTGTTGTATATATTTCTTCATTCCTTCTGACTGATGGATTTGAAGGCCAATGTATGGAATGACTGTCAGAATGACTTTTCCTTTGGCAGTACATGGCCATTTCCTTTCTGATACCTCAGCATAAACCAGAGTGACATTTCTGTGGTTTCTTAAGCAAACAGAGTTTTCTCATTCTTCATTCTTTTTTTTTCTCTCTCATTCTTCATTCTAATGAGAAAAATCTTGAACTAGAATAATGATTTAGACACTATTGATCTGAACTCACTATGAAACTCTGCTTTTCCAAAGTCTTCTGGGATATACCAAAGCTAAATCATAGGTATCACCATAAATAATTAGATACACAATATTTCCACAGCTGTGCAATACCAGATGGTTTTGTTTTCTTAGGCTTAAAGGAACTTCCTCCCTTTGCAGTGAAAAAGTCAGCAATGTCAGATTCTATACTTATCCTTCTTAAATGGGGCAGAGAAGGTCTGAGAGACTTGGATTTGAGCTCCATGATATTCTGACTCTTAGTGGAAGAGAACTCAATTAAGTATGTCACATGTTGGAGTCAAGAGATTCTGCTGCCAGTGCAGCAAATGTTTTAGCTTTCAACTGAATTATTTCATTTGCAGTAATAACACACTAAAAGACATGGAAGTAGTGAAGCTTCATGCCCCACTGACCATCGATTTCAGTTCTTAGCCAAGGATGTCCCTGCAGATTTGTTGAACAGTGGGTATGTACATGGGTCTCTGTTCAGCCCCCAGGCTCATGTTTGGCTTGGCTCCTTTTTTTCACATTGCTTTTCTGATTTCTCTATTCTAAGTTCACCTGATGCCATCTTTGTTTTTGCCACAATTTAGAGACTACAAAATTGGGGCAGTCTTTTACATAATGTTAAATGACACAAAGTGACCCACTGAATAAAGTTACTTTGGACTTCACAGAAAGAATTTCTTCCTTTGTAAGGAAGAAAGTAAGTCTTAATCTTTGATCATTGGGTAGCTACAGGTTTTAAGGATTAGTTAGACAGCAAATGTCTCAGCCCTATGGGGCCAACAAACATATCAGGGAATTGAGAGTTAAAAAGTGGAATTAAAATAACACCAGAAGGATGGGAAATCAGCTCAGGCTTCAAAACTGTGTACTCAGCACAGATATGAAGGAATTAGAGTTAAAAAAAAAAAAAAAAAAAGACCATTAAAATCAAACCACCCACAGGGGCTGGAGAGTCCCAATTAGGAACTTTCTCAGGTGATAGGGAACAAATTCCAGGTGGTAAGGGACAAATACACGCATAGAATAGTTACTAAAGTAACCTACAGTTTACCTTTACTTTATTAGCATAGTAAAAAATGCATGCCAGGAAGGAGACTTGAAATGCTAAGAAGAGCACAGGTGAAACTACAACTCCACCTCTATACGTGATAATAGCAGGAGACAGAGTCCTTGCCTATCCTCAGATATGGTAAAAGAGGTATTCCTTTGTTCTTTGTTACAGTCAACCTACTGTTTCTATTCCCATGTGGCTTTTTCCCTTGTGCTCTAGCGTAAGAATAAAGGATTTGTTCCTGTGGTTCTGTCTGATTCTTCTGATAGAAAGTGTAAGGACCCACAGAGTTGGTAACATCAAGACTAAAAATAGAGCTGGGATCCAGGTGTAGTGGCACATGCCTGTAATCCCAGCATTCAGGAGACTGAGCAGGAGGATCCCTGTGAGTTCAAGGCCAGCCTGAACTACATAGTGAGACGATATCTCCAAACAAACAAAGACCTGGGTGTGGTAGTTCATTCCTGCAATCCCAGTGCTCAAGAGACTGAGGCAAGAGGATCACCATGAGTTTGAGGCTGCCTATGCTATATAATAAGTTGAAGGCCAGCCTGAGCTACACAGTGAGACTGTTTAAAAAAAAAAGAATAGAAGAATAAGAGCAAAAATCACCTTCAATAAAGAGCATGTCTTTTAAAATGGTGGACTTTAGCCTTCATTATTTAAAAAATGATAAAATACTATAAATAATGTAGAGTATTTTGGTGTTGGTATTATTGTGAGTTGTGGGCAGCTTATAAGTATAAAGTTCTATTTTTCTTATAAAAATGATGATTGCTTTGTCCAAATATATTTCAATGCATGTAGATACATAAAGACATTTAATATAATATCCTATATATAAGATCCTATTATATGGTAGCCTGGTTATTTTTATTGATCAATAAGTTATGGATACCATTGCAGGTAAATAATTATAGATCTGTATCATGAGATATACAACATAAAAGGTGGTTGTTTGTCATGATTTAATAATTTATTATTTTTGGAGTGTGTAAAAGTTGCTTTGATATGTATGGTAAGCTGTGAATGTGACTTTATTTGGAAAGAAGGATTTTGTCAATATAATCAAGTTAAGATGATGTCTGACTGGATTATAATGGGTCCTAAATTCAATATCTGGTTTTTCTTGCCAGGAGTGATATATTTGGGCACAGACACACAGTGGAGAAAGCCATGTGACTATGGAGGCAAAAATTGGAAAGATGGGACCACAAGCCAAGGAATGTCATGGATTGCTTGTCGTTCTACCAGTGCCAGAAAGGGGAAAACAAGACTCCTCTCATAGTGTCTGCAGAAGGGACATTGACTTCTGACCCCTGGATTCTGGACATCTAGCCTCAGGATGGTGGAGAATACATTTCTGCAGTTAGTTACCCACTTGGTTGTGGTAATTTTTTACAGTAGTCCTAGGAAACAAATGCCACATGGTACACTGTGTTTGCTTTATTTTGTGTGTTTCCTTTTAACCGTAAATTCCTTGTGTCATCTCTTCCCTGTTTCCTGAGTTGGCACTTCTATTCTAATTAACAAAGCTAATATTATGGAGTGTAAATAGAATGTAAAATTTAGAAGCAATGACATGATAGACTTGATATGCTTTTTTTTTCAAGAGAACTTTATCTGCTTCGGTCTCTTCAATTAAATAGGGAAATGCTTGGGCTGGGGATTTAGTTCAGTGGTTTTGTCGCCTGCTGCACAAGTGCAAGGACCTGAGTTCGATCCCTGGTACCAAAAAAAAAAAAAAATAAATAAATAAATAGGGAAATGCTACATTTGGAGATACTTTAGTTTGGAGCAATAATAAAAGGCAAATGAGCTGAAAGATAAGGGATATCAGTGTCAGAGCCTAAAGGGACAAAGGGACTTTAGGGATCATCTGTCCTAGGGTTGGCACACACCTGCCCCTTTCACAGCAGACCCTTTTCAAGTTGGGCACTGTTAGCCCTGACCTCAGATGCAGCCTCACAATCCTCCCGTCTGCAATCAGTGCACCAGGGAGGTAGAACCAACCAATCAGAGCCAGCCTAAAACAAAGCCAATTTGCTACTAAGATTGAATCAAATCTTTTCATTTACAGGTGAAAAACTGAGGAAAAGAGAGCGAATCATAGCATCTAGAGTTTGTTATGTTTGAATATTAAGCCCTACATTCTAAGCCCACCCCTTTTTATTTCACCCCAATATACCCTCCTCACCAGCAACCAGAGAAGAAAAAAACTTAAAACATATCCACATGACTCCCTAATGGCATGGCCAGGGGCTCCATGATCATATTCAATCTTTTAGGGCACAAAGTTCAACTGGAGAAGTTAGTATGTCCTAATGGGCAGTGACTGTCGTGGTGGTTAGAGAAGTAAAGAAAAGGAGCAGACTCCACTTCTTTGATTTCGTCATGCTATTATTTCTTAATATTTTTTAAAGTGTGCCTTGTACTCCGCAATAGGAATATCAACCTGAGTAAAAGAATGGCCTTTACCTGAAGGAGGTCAATACATGTAAGTAATTAATGGCAACACAGTGAGATGAGTCTGGCAATGCATTTTTAGTGCTGCCACATGGCTAATAGACAATATCTTATTATTTATAGAATTAGAGTAATGAGAGAGAGATAAAAACTAATTAGAGATCATTGATCCTGTCTCATGGTCAATGTAGGAATTGTACCTTACAAGAGATGAATAAATCTATATTCTTATAACCTGATTAACTAAAAGTTTAGTATATATATATGAAAATGTGTGTGTGCACATGCATGTGTGTGTATGTTTATATGTATGCAGATGAATATAATTTTGCTTCCATCTAATTCTCAAGAGATTCATAACCTAAAGATTAAAAGCACTTCTTTGGTCTTTACTTGAATATTTCCAGAAATGAATTATCCAAATTTCACAATGCAGCTAATTCTATTTTTTAAAAACATGTCACTAGCTGGGGATTTAGCTCAGTGGTTCTGGAGCGCAAGGACTGGAGTTCTATGCCCGGTATCACAAACAAACAAACAAACAACATGTCACCATTAGAAAATACTTCAAAATTGTAAGAATTCACTGCTTTTGCCCAAATATTGACAATCCTAGAACATATCAAAAATCAATTAATTCTGCTCATTTTGTCTCCTAAACATTTTTTGAATTCTACCTTTTCTGTCTCTATTACTCTTGTTTTCTTTGACCTTACAGTTCTGCTAGTCTTCAAACTGGTTTCTGTACCTCTTTGACTAATCCTTTGCACAGTGACGTGATATATTTTAAAAAGATATGGCTATGAAATTTCTCACCCAAAATCCTTTAATGATGTCCTATTATATTAAATGAGAAGTCTTAGCAGTTACACTGGAAGCCAGATGTCAGTGGAGTCGAGTCCTTGAAGTTCTTAGCTGATGTACTTCAAATCTAGAATTTTGTACTCAGTAATCGTAAAACTAAAGTATGAGGACAGGATAATTAAGCTCAAGAAGCTACTGAATGGTGTGCTTCACCAACACAAGTGGCTAGAAGAAACAATATATAGAGAGCCCTGTGAATGAAGGACCTCCCAGAAGGAGTGATGGAGATTCTCAGGATGGAAAGTAAAGTAAATCTCCAGATAAGAGCTGTTCAGAAGACCATAAAGAGGAGCAGGAAGGTAGAGAGTCTTAAAATACTGTCTCCCAAAGAGAAACAAGAAAATACATCAAACTCATCTATTGTCAGATTTTTAAAACCATGATGAGAGGAATTTTATATATCTTGGAACAGCTGGGTGTCATTTAGTGATATAGCATAGAAATGAAACAAAGGAGTCAATTATTAACTCAAAGGAAAACAAAAAATTGTGCAAGAAATGCTGTACCTCAAGTTCAGAAATAAACCTTCAGATACATAATCAAATGATTTTTGACAGGGGTGCTGAGACCATTTAATGGGCAGGCCTTTCAACAGATAGTGTTGGGGAAACTGAATGCTCATAAACAAAAGAATGAAGTTGAACCTTTTACACCATTATAACATATACTATGATTGGTCCTATACCTCTGGCACTTTGCCCCTGCTCTGCTTCTTGGCTAGTATGAACTAAAAAGCTTTGTTCTGCCATACATTTCTGTCATGACGTTCTTGCCTCTTGTAGCTAGCCAACCATGGACTGATTTTCCTAAAATCATGAGCCAAGTTAAACCTTTCCTCCTTTGTTAGAGATGGGCATTGTGTTCCAGCAATGGGAAAGCTGACTAATACATGTGAGTATACCACATTTTGTTTACCCATTCATCTGTCAATGGACATCTGGCTTTGGGCTATTGTGAATAATATTGCTATGTCACTGACAGGTTTTTTTTCTATAAACTTGATAATACTATCTGATTTTTTTAATTGCACATGTATACTTTCAATACAAATGAATTAAAAAATATGTACAAATAGACATAGATATAGATTTGTTGAGAAGCCTGGTTACTAAGTGTACATTTGTGTCTATATGAAAGAATTCGAATGATACACTTTTTTTTTTGGTACTGGGGATAAAATTCAGGACTTTTCACTTGCAAGGCAGGCATGGTGCCACTGAGCTAAATCCCAGCCCTGAATGATACACTTTTAATAAGTGTTAAGAGTGATGTGATCTAAAAAGTCATTTCATGCATGTTCTAGAAGAAGCCAGCTTCTGTATTGTGAGAAAGTCCAAATATCCCTATGGGAAGTCAATGTGGTAAAGGGTCCTGTAGCCAGTTCCAAGTTGTAAGCCAGACAAATATGCTATGTTAGAAATGAAGTCTCTAGAACCAAGCAGGTGTTAAGATGCATGCTGCCATGGCTAGTATCTCAATAGCTCATAGAGACTTCAAGTCAAAACCAGTCAGTCAAAACCACATGTTTTTGAATATTGCTGATCCATAGAATTTGGGTGAGACAATAAAGGTTTTTTTTTTCTGTTTTGAGTAGCTAAGTTTGGGGGTCAGATAACATATAGATTTTGGAAGAAACTGAAGCTCAGGTAGATACAAGATCTGCCCAAAGGGTTACGTTTAGTAAACATGACCCTTGAGCCATTTTTTTGTGGTCCAGATTCAGTGCTCTTTTTGTTTACGACACCAAAGCGGTTGTCTAGCCCCAAGAGTAGTGATATAATTCCTCAGGGTTTTAATCCTAGCAGGACAAATTTGATATACATAAGTTCATCTTGACAGGTTTCAAGTGCAAACACACATGAACTTAAAAATTAAAATATCTAAATCAGATTCCAGTTTCCAACTATGTAGCATACAGCTAAGATCATTATTCAGGAGTAAGAAGTCATTACAATAGCCAATTCTGGAAGAAGTTAAATCCTCTATATAAGACATGATCAAAATATGTGGTAAATGCTTAGACACAAAAATGTATTACCGTAAAGCACATTGTCCCTAACCCCCTGAAAACAGTCCTCCTCCTCGCTTCCATCCCACTTAGCCCATCATTCCTGCAGCCACTTTTTGAAGCATCTCTAGAAGTGTGCATTTGTGTCCTTATGAGCTATAATAAAAAAATATGGTGAATGGGGTTTCTGAGTGCCAGCCAATGGAAAGGCAGGTTGGTAGAAACATAATGGTGCGTCCTCATCTGCCTTATTCACTAGATCTGGCATTTTGCAGCTTCTGGATGTTTCCCAATGTCAAAATGATCAGGGAAGATAAATGTTTTGAATTGTTTCAGGGCATAGAGGCAGTCATATCAGTGCAACTAAAAACACTCATGAAAGAAGACTTCAGAACAGCCTCAGAAAGTGGCAAGAACAAAGTGATAAGAGTGTTTGAAGCAGGGGCCAGTTTTTGAGGGGGGACTAATGGCAACACGTCTTTTGCTGTAGTTGTTCTTTTAAAAATTTAAAGATTCACAGTAATTTTTGATTACATCTTTGTATGTATCAAGTTCTGATCTAGCTCATGCACTGTCATTTCTTTTTTTCCATATTGCTTTCTTATTTATCTCAAGTTCTACCTTTGAAGGAAGAGTACCTTAAAAATACCATTAACATTGTAACATTGTAAAGAACTTATAAAAACCCATTTTTTCATCAGTGTACTAAACATAGAAATAACTATTAACTTCTTGCTGCCTTCATATCATATCTGAGTAAGTATTTCAATTTTCTTTTCTCTTCATCTCACAGATTTTTAATTTTCTGTTTCATTTAAGGTCATTAAAGAATATTACTTAAAATGGGCAAAAAGGCTACTGTTTAGTCATTTTTAATTTACTGTGACATACACTTCTGCTGATTTACGGAATGAACTAAAGTTACAATAATGCATCGTCTGTGCCTCTTGATGCTTTTGGATTGCATTTCCATATGGATGCATTTTTCATTAGAAGTCTTCTCAGGCACATAGTGCCCCTAATAACCAAGCCATAGATTCACAATGCTTAGAAAGACTTACTAGCCTGACATGGGGGAGCAGGGAGAGTTGTCCAAGCCATTGCCAATAATTTAGGACTTTCCAGGGCAAAGATCAGGTCAGTGTTCTCATTCTTCTGTCAGTGTCCCAGCTTGCCTTCCCAGCAGCCTAACTCCTGCTACGTCCTCGCATCCTATTACTCCTCAGAATCCAGATAGGTTCATGCTATGAAAACCTGCATTCATATATGTGGCTTGGCATGAGCTTGAGACGGGAGGATGAGTCACTAGAATCCCTGAAAGGGACACTGAAAAGAGAATGAGGAGATTCTTTTCACCCTGCTCCACAGAGCTGCTGATGGAACCTTGACCATGGGTCTCAGAATCACCTTGCATGTCATCTTTTCTCTCCCCGGCTCATGGCACAAGTCAGTGATAACTGATCTGTGGCTTAAGCCCAGAGAAAGATTGACATTGTAGGATTGCATCCTAAGCACCAATTTCCAAAATCTTGCCCCCCTTGCCTTTTCTAGTATGGAGATGAGGAAAGCTCACTTTGTATATCCTAGTTTTCTTTAGCACTTAGGATGTGAGGTGGAACAGCTTTGGGCAATGTGACCTCACAGTCTTCTGAGGTTGTGTAGGAAAGCCCTGGCTTTTCTGATGAAATTGATTTGGTGTGTAGGGCTCAGTTCTTTGCCACTTTTCTTTGTCTAGTTTGCAATTTTTGTGTATGGTCAGAGAAGCAGCGATTTTTCTGTGGTTGAGCTTATGAGACAACGTACCAGGAATAGAGGCATGGATGACAGGGAGAGGGTGGGTCCTAATGACATCACTCAGCCACTACACTATTCTGCCTACTGCTGGACTTTGTTAGGTTGAAAACCAAACAAGCAAATGAAGTTAGCTACTTTTAATGCTGTTGTTATTCTCTTCCCTGAAAATACATTAATGTTTTACTTTTAATTGCTACACCAATAAGTTGAATAATTTTGGTAGAGTAGAACAGGGTATCTCAACTCTGGCTCTATTGCCATTTTGACTGAATAATTTTTTGTTGTGAGGAATTGTTTATTTTAGGATATTTGGTAGGTGAGAGTCTCTCTTCACAGCTCTGGGCCATGCCAGGCATGGTGGTATGCATTGTAATTACAGCACTCTGGAAGTTGAGGCAGGATACTATTAAATTTGAGGCCAGCCCGAACAACTTAGAGACTTAGTCAGACTCTGTCTCAAAGTTAAAATGGTTGCAGATGTATCTCAGGGTAAAGGCCCTGGTTTCAGTTCCCAAACTGAAAAATAAATAAAATAAAATATGAAATCACCATATGACTATGCCTGTTGAACTCACCTCCCTCCAAGACCAGGGATTTGGGGTTGAATTAGGCTTCGTGGTTATGTCAGAATAGTTTTTAATGACCTTTGCCTTGCCAGCTCCTGTGGAAAATCTGTTACTGAGGGATGGGGGAAAGGAGTTTCAATATTCCAAATCCTTCTCCTTTCAAGGGCTGTTTCCAGTGAAAATTATAGATATGAACTTTTTGTTTCTAACTTTCCAGCAAGAAGCATGGTGTCCCTGGGTAGCATGCTGGAGACATCTGCCACTACATTGAGTCTTGGCTGGTTTAAAGTCATAGAGAGTGACAAATGCTTAGACATGCCCCCAACTTCTAACTCCACATGATTGTTCCTCTCTTATACTGGGGTTAGTATGTTACATTGTTATGTTAAGCAGAGTTAATTCATTTTATTCATTCTTCTACTTTCAAATAAGCGCTCTTTCTAAATGACAGGAGGAGGAGAAAAAATAAAACAAAAAGACAGGTGCATTTCTGACTCACATACATTTATCTTCATGGCTTTTTTTCTGGGGCTGACAAACTGATGCTTTGGATCTGTGAATACCTTAAACAGCCATTTCTTTCCTAGTATCTGGTCCATGTGTGCAGATGTGTGTAGATGTGTGTAGATGGAGGTTATTCTTCAAGCAACACTGTTATTATTATTAACTCCTCAGATACCATACCAGTATGCTACCAGTGTCTAGCCCTAACTTGTTTATATATTCTTTCTCTTCTAGTTTGTATTTAAAAATAACCACTCAATAGAGCTCTTGGAGATGGCGCAGATGTCAAATAATATTGCCTGACTTTGCATGACAATATCTCATTTTATTCTCTAATGTAGTTTAATTCAAAACAAGGCTAATGTCTGTGAAATAGCCAATACAGAGACCAGCTGGGAACCTAACTGGCATTGCAAGCTTCACTCAGATTAACATTTCAAAAATGACACCATATGGCGGAGAGCTTTGGATTTGATGACAAAGAAACCAAATGAATGCTGGACATAGCAAACCAGCACAGACTGTATTGAGTCACGCATTGGTGCAGAAACTGGAATGACAGACCTGTCACCTGCTTCCTCAGTTGGCTCCAGGAATAAGCTGCTTCTGTGCAGTATTTTAGAAGATATCTTTGTCATCTCATGGAAAAGATAAGTGGACTCTGATTTTAATGTGTTATTTTCAGATTATTACAAGTGCTAAAACCATCTTTCAAGAAACTAACGATATGCATCAGAGGAAGGTTTTAGTAAAAACATTCCAGACACATTTGATGTTTATACATGCCCCAAACCACTGAGAAAATGTCCTGAGCTTTGCTAAATTTTCCTTCATTTTTATACTCACATGAACTTTAGTGGAAAATGTGATCTGATGGTTCTGCTCATTAACTGTTAATTGTTCAAATGATGTTTGTTTGTTAAAAGCAAGAGTCCATACAGGAGTCATTTCGATTCTATTTTCATAAACTCTTCAAGGATTCTCCCATCTTAAGCCACCATCTCTTACTTGTGGCAGAAACCAAATTATAAAAAACTATGTTGCAATAGGCCAAATAAGAACAAATAGATATAGAAATATATAGGTATAGATATCTATAGCTACAAAAAGTGTCATGAAACGTGTAAGTGATTTTTTGATTTTTAAATTTGCTTAACAGTTAATGACATTTGATTTTGAGTTTTTTGTTCTGTTTGTTTTGTTTTTTATTTTTTGAGACAAGGACTCATTACATACTTCAGGCTGGACTTGAACTTGCTATGTAACCCAGGCTGGCCTCAAATTCATTGTCATCTTCCTGCCTCAGCCTCCCAAGTGCTGGGATTATAGGCATACATCACCACCCCCACTCCTTTTTTGATTCTGAATAAATATATTTCTCAGCTTGAGTGTTGTCATTTGGTAATTTATTTTCTCCTCGAGCTTTTCCTCGATGTTAATAGAATTTGGTTTCTCTGGTGTTAAAAATGGGCATTCATGCAGTTGCTTCAGGGAGGAAGACTTTAGCATACAATGTACTCTGCAACTTACCCCAACCCTCTCTAGGGAAGATTCTGCTCAGAGGAAAACGAATTTTCATTTGTTTTTTTTATCTGCACCATCTTTTATTTTACAAGGGAAATTTATTCTTTAAAAAAATCTTTAAATGATTAAATCATTATAAGTAAAAAGTATAATTACCAATAATTTAAATGGGAAAGAATCTCATGTTTTGTTTTGAAATAATTATAGATGGATAGGAAGTTGCCAAAGCATGTGAAGGGAGTCCCTGGGTACTCTCACCAAGTTTCCCATGGTGGGGTGACTTCGTATACATAACACTCAATGTTAAAATATGACCCCAGTACACACTTTGTACATTCACTTCTCTCTCTCTGTGTGTACATGTTGTTGTATGCATTTTTCTTGTGTCATTTATAGAACAACAATCGCAATTCAAATACAAAACTGCTCCATCACGAGGATCCCTCATGTGGTCCCTTGTGAAGCACTCAGCACCTTGCCCTACCAAACTTAACTTCTGGCAGCCATGAATCTGCTTCCTATTTCTCTAGTCTTGTTAGTTCACTCATGTTATATAAATGGAAGGACGCAGTATGTAGCCTTTTGAGATTGGCTTTTTTTGTTTTCCACTCAGCATTGGTGTGGTTTAGATAAGTGTTCCCCTAAGAGCCGTGTGTAGGAGGCTTGGTCTCGAACCTGTGGTGCTACCGGGAGTTGGTGAGACCTGGAGGGGCGGGGCCTCATGGAAGGAAGTTGGGTCCCTGGAGGTGTGCACTAGAAGCGGATATTGAGACCTCAGCCCCTTGTCCTTTCTCTTTGCTTTGTGGCTGGCATAAGGTAAGCAGCTTTTTCTTTATGCACTCCCACCATGATATTCTGCCTCGCCATAGGCCCCAAAGCAGTGGGCCAACTGACCGTGGACTGAAACTCCAAAACTGTGAGCCAGAATAAAAGCTTTCTTCCTTATAAGTTAATTACCTTGACCATTTTGTCACAGTGAAAGAAAGCTGACTAACAAGCATAATTCCCTTGAGCTTCACCCAGATTGTTCCACATATCAAGAGCGTGTTCCATTTTATTACTATATACTATTCCACGTATGATTGTACTATAGTTTGCATAATAATGCAACCATTAAAGGATGTTTGAATTGTGTGCAGACATTTTCATTTCTCTGGGCTAAATACCAAGAGTGAAGTTGCTAGGTCACATGACATGTGCATGTTTAATTTTTAATTCTTTAGGAAACTTTAGTTTTTACAGTGGCTGTATTATTTTATATTCCCAGTAGCAATGCAAGAATGATCCAGTTTCTCTGCATACTTGCTAAAATTTGGTTTTGTCACTCTTTTATTTTAATCATTCTGATAGGCATGTGATGATACTATATTTTGATCTTAATTTGCATTTTCCTAACTGTTAATAATTTGGACAAATTTTCAAAGGGTTATTTACCATCTGTATATCTTCATCAATAAATGATCTTCATTGATAAATCATATCTTGTGGACATTTTCCAATTGTATTTTTGTTTGTATTTACTATTGAGTTTTGAGAGGTATTTTATATTCTAGATATTTGTCTTTTGTCTGATGTGAGGTATGCAAATATTTTCTCTCCATCTGTAGCTTGTATTGTTATTTTCTTAAATGGACCTTTTGTAAAGCATAAGTTCTAAATTTTGATTTAAGTTCAAATTATCAATTTTCCTTTTTATGGATTGTATTATTGCTTTCAAGTCTGAGACTGCTTTGTTTAGCTCTAGGCCCTGAAGATATTCTATTTTTTCTGCCATTTTATATTTTAAATTTCTTACCTATTTTTATTGTTTATATTAGATATTTGATTGATGGCCTTTCTTCTCCAGGATTATTTCTTAAAGCCATCCTTTCTCCACTGAATTTATTTTCTACTTTTGTCAAAAATCAGTTGGACAGGGGCCGGAGATTTAGCTCAGTGGTTGCGCTGCCTGCCCTGCAAGCACAAGGACTGGAGTTCGATCCCCAGTACCAAAAAAAAAAAAAAAAAATCCGTTGGACATACTCTATTTGGTTCTCTGTGCTGCTGCATTGTTCTATATATTTTCCTTCACCAGGAACAACTCTCTCGACTACTGTAGCTATATATAGTATAGAGTGACTTTTGCCACTTTATTCAAAATTATTTTAATTATTCTATGTATTTTTTTGCCTTTCCAGTTGAATTCAAGAATCAGTTATGTATGTCTCTAAAATGTTGTTGGGATTTTAATAGAAATTCTGCTAAGCCTATAGATCAATTTTGGGAAAATTAATACCTTCTACGTTGATTTTTTCAATGTGTAAACAGTATGTTTCTCTAGTTGTCTGTGATTTTTAAAAAATTAGTATTTTCTAATTTTCAGCATTCAGATCCTTCATATGTTTTGTAAATTTATGTGTTTTTGAGCTTTGTCAAATTGACACTAAAACGCATCGTACACCATTAAATTAGGCCATTAAAAAGTTATTGAAGTAACTTACAATAAGCCCTCAGAAGGTATTTTCCTTTCATTAATTAGAAAACAGCTGTTTATTTGTTCCTCTTAAGCACCTTATCCTAGTATACTTAAGACTACACTCAAAAACAAAATCTTCCAGTTCTGTCACTTACTGAATTTATAACCTTGGGTAAATTACTTAATCTTGTGTCTCAGTTCCTCAGAAGAAAAATGGGGATGAAATAGTACCTATCTTGTAGAATTTATGAGAATTAATAAATAAAAATGTGCAAAATGGTTCCCATGGTGCCTCATACATTGGCAATACTCAAAACTTATAAATTATATATTAATATTATTATTGCTACTGTAGGTTTATTGTGCAATACAAAATTTACTGGAGACCAAACATGTCACAACCAAATCTCAACTCGAAGTGAAAGGGAAATGCAAATGATGTCACACTCAATGGGCACTCTGCTGTCCTAAATGGTGTGCTGCCCGAGCATTTCTGCTGCTATGTGTTAGCAAGCCATGAGTTCCCTGAGAGGAGAATTTAAGTCAATGCAAGCTAAGTGCATCTGCAGAGATGACTGCATGTGGCAAGGACGGTGAAGGAAATCTAATTGTTTAATAGGGTGACATGCCTCAGAAGCCAAAAAAGCAATATTGCCTGAAATGCCTCATACATTGAAATTCTTACAAGCTGAATAGGCACATCTTGGGCTGTAAATATATTAATAGATCACTTCACTTGATATTTACAAAATTGACTTCAGGCTTTAACTATTTCCCTCTTCTACCATTGTCACTTTTGAATTATGGTTCTCTAATACAGTTTCTGATTCCCTTGATAGTGATTACCAATAAAAATGGAACTTTGAGAGCTCTGTTGCTATGCTAAAGTTGAGGTGTCTACCAATGAATGCCTTCTCCTTTCTGTTGGTAAGTCTGGGATTGAAGCCCAAAGTGGTCTTCCCTTTTTCAACAGTACAGTTGGGATGTCTTCAGTCCTCAAACCTTGCTTTATTTTTATTAAGTCTTCATTGTCAAGTTGACATAGCACCTTCCCAGAATGAGCGACAGGTTTCTGAGAATGTCCTACATACTTTTATCCATCAATTTATCATGTCTTTAATATCCAGAAAAGATTAATACCTAACTCTCCATGATCTAGTTTTCCTCCTTGACATTCATTATGGCAAACCACCCCATGTCCTGCCAGAAAGGCTTAAATTGATTCCCGCCTGTATGTCCCAGCTGGGACTCCTGGCTTTTTGTCAGTCCCCAGGACTATGTATGAGCTGAATACGTTTTGAATCCAGCTGTAGACCTTTTTAAAGTGCATAACCCAAAATGAGTTCATAATCCCTGGAATGTAGGCTCTATGTAGATTTTTCATTAGTTTTTGGAGAAATCCCAGAGCTGGCAATTTCAGATACCATTTCACTGGGCTTGACCCTATAGCTTGGAGGGATTTCTTTGTCCAATGTTGGACTCTCTGTTGCCTTTGTGATATTTTGGTGGCATTCTGACTATTACAGGCAGAGAGCAAGGTACAAATTCTAGACTCAGAATAGGTACAATCAGCATATGCTAATAGAAGTTTGTTAAAATAGAGGATGTGACATAAGGTACATCTACCTGGACTTATTCTGTGGGTAATAGTAGAAGAGTTGCTTTGAGATTTAGGGATGGATAAATGAGTTTTAGTGGAAAGAGCACGTGACATGAAATTATTAGAAGTAATCTGTTTGGCCCCATAAAATATTTGTAAGTCAGTTTTTATGTTTGTTGCTACAGTATTTATATTATAGAATTACGGTATATGTTTTATATATTAATAAAGTAAATAATGTAAATCTTACTAGCTTGATAAAGATCTAAAAACCTGCTTTCTTATAGAGCTGGAAATGTTCAAAATTAAAGCAATAGTGGACTAAATGTGACAGATATTAGTAATTCTCCTATACAAGATGCTTTATCTTTCACAGACATAAGAATTCTCTCTAAATAGAATTCTAAACTTACAGAATTGGTGAAATAAGAAATATTAACTTTACCATGCTGTATCTCCTTCTCTTTTTTTCTCTACCAAAAGAAAAATTACAAAGAAATAGTAAATAAATAAGAGAGAAACAAGACAGCTTTTGAAAGCTTCAAGTTTAAATTCAGTGCCTTCTGGATCACAGCAGAGCTCGGGAACATGCAGGAAAGGAGTTGGAACCATTTCCAGGCTGGTGAGACAGCTGTGAGCCTGAAGAGCCATGGAATTGCAACAGTAGAATTGGAGGTGAGGTGGGAAAGGCCCATGCAACTCGGCCGAAGGAGAGAGGTCCTAGCCAGTGCATTCATGTCCCATGATTTCCTTGACAGAGTTAACCCACTATTGGTTGAATGGGTTGTAACCGTCCTTTCTCGAGAGTCACTTCTTTTGATACCATTTCCCTGATTCTGTCTGATTCTATCATTGCCCCACAATTACCAATAATCTGATTTCCCACAGAAATCATTTGTTTATGGGGAATGAGTGTGCTGATTGGAACTCTGTGATCCTCTGGGTCTCTCTGAGAGTTGCGTTTCTCACTGTAAACCCACAACTTGCTGTTCTACTCTTGATTAAATTTCATTAATTTAATAGATATATATTGATCACATTCTATGTGCATCAATTGCTTGGTGAGAAGGGAGACAATACTCTGCAAATATGAACAGTGCTGTCCATTGATAGCAAAATTTCTCATCATGATCATGTTAGTGAAGGTATGTGTGTGCTGAAGTACCTATAGGTTTGATAATCATGTGTGTCTGTTCCTATGACATGGAGTACTACAGATAGGACTTGGACAGCAACCTCAGGTGCCTGAGCCTGTGAACTGAGTTGCTGTAATCAAGGTTCACCTCCAATTATGGATGATCTAAATAGCCAACTAGGCAGCATTGCCTGTCTGCATTCCTCCTTGTGGCAACACATTCATATTTTTTCCTCTTATAAGACTTACTAGATACTCTACTCTGGCAAGAAATCCTTCTTTGATACCTAAGAGGACACAGCTGACCTAGGATGAGTGTTACTGATGGAGTCTTTGTTCTCTGTTCAGCGGTCCAGTCTGCAGCCTCAGACACAGGGTCGCCTGAAAGCCCTGTGACTAAAACCACATGAATAACTCCCAATGAAGAAGAAAGTGGCAGGTGACAGGATAAGAAGACTTTGCAGTCTTTTTCCAGGTCCTCTTTGCCCTAATACTGAACGATGGTACATTTGTCATAAAGTGGCAATTCTCACCCTTCCCTTATCCTTTGAAAAAAAGGGAATAATTTTCTTCCACAGTATCTGTCTGATGGGGATGCTGAAAGTCACCTTTTGGTGTTCTATATTTTTCATAAATGAGTTAAGAGAGTGAGTTTTTGGTTCAACTTTATATAACCTTGCTGTGTGACTCAGTTGAAGCTGCATCTTACTATGCTCATTTTGAGCATTGGGATAATAATCCTCAAATTATTTTTAGCAGCACATTTCTACAATGAGATTTTTACACAGACCCCAAAACATAAAACAGATAAGCTGGAGGTGTTCAACAAGGATGGATGGGCTCCAAGCCCTGCTGGCTTGTTCATTATCTTATTTTTCCAACCTACACAAAACCCCCATAATCTGTTCTTGTGGTAGGATTTAGTCCATTTTGAAAACCACTGAACTAGATAGTTTCTGTTGTGCCTTCCACATATAAAGACTTATGATTCTACTTAAAATATAGCCTTTTAGTTTTCTGGGTATTATCTATATCTGCTGATTTATCTCATCTATCTGTCTGTCTGTCCATCCATCCACCATCTATCTATCTTTAATAAGATCACAGTTTTAGAATCAGAATGTCTGGGTTTTTTTCTAATTTTGCCACATCGCTGGCTGTGTCACCTACAGCTAACTAAATAACTTCTCTGTGCTTTTGTCTACATGAAAACGTGGGAGAAAATATTCTCTACCTCCAAATGCTGCCATGTAGTTTATAGATGTTACTGTGTGCAGTGCAATGTTAAGAATTCAACAGAAAAATATTGGAAAACGATGTCTGGAGGTGTCCTGCACTCACAGATTACTCTGGAATATTATTAAAAAATAAAACAGAGACAAAGCTCTGTGAGGAGATACTGGTGCCAAGGAAATCATGGGACTGCATCTTAAGAGAGCTAGCAATAAGGTAAAACCCTGAAATACTGTTATCTAGAAAGATAAGTAAATTAGCTCAAGCAATGTCCTCTCATATTGACAAGATGTGGCTTTCCCACCTTTGTAACAAGAAAACTCTTATGAGTACTGACTTTGCTGGTAGACAGAGATATAGCCTGAGAAGATAGAAATAAAGTCAATTGAATAGAGATGGGAGTGGTGATTCTTATCTTTTCTCTTCAGATTTAGACAGGGTTGTATTGGGAAGCCATCTTTGAAGCTGCCTACTTGCCTTGGTAGAACACACAGCAGATGGGCTCAGGCAGACCTGGGGCAAGAAGTCATCTTCAGTAACTCTCTGCCTAGGCACAGAAAATCCCAACATTTTCTGTAATTCTAAGACATAACTGCCACTGTGCTACAGGGAGGAAGTGGACATATACACAAATAATTAGCATGGATTTAGGAGAAACATGACCCTGAAAGAGTAAAATTAAACTCATGAGATTGGGAGAAAGATACAAGCATGTGATTTGTGGGAGACCAAACTCTGGGCTGGGAGAATCTCAGCAGGATGGATGGTTAGTCCAGAGAGTGATGGATTAAAGAAAGAGGCAGGTGATGAGTTCAGCCACATGGGGTTTTTCAGTGGAGGGGGGTTAAAGTATGGGGGTGACCTGCAGGGATGAATGGAAGGGTGGGTACCCAGAGCCCCTAATACAAACACAAACCTTGTGCCTCTGTTCCTCCTCCAATCTCCTCAGAGGCACTCAGAGTAGATACCAGTGAAAAGAAATTGGCCAGCCATCCTTCTAAAAGCTGGTCTGGAAATTCATGAGACATTGGCCCGTGCTCTGGACCTGCCCACGAACTATGCAAGTGACAGGTTCAGCCAAGAGTTCGAATTCTCTGGCTCCCTCCCTGCTGGGTATAGAAGAGGTTAAGTTGGTAGGTGGGAGATAGTTCCACCATTGGTTCACCTCCCAGAGCACCCACCCACAAACACAGAAGAGTAGAGCTCAACCTCCTGCCTGATGTAAATGGGCTCTTCTGCTTGGACAGAGGCAGAGGAAAATTCTTGACTGAAAAATAAAAAGACTTGCAACACCCTCTGCTCCCCAACATACAGCATGCAAGAATTGACTCCAATATAAATACATCTACAAGGAGGAACATCAGATGTATTTTGTTTGTTTGATGTTTCTTTTTGTATGTGCCAGGAGGCAAATGTATGTGTATGTGTTTATGAATGCTACCTATTGCTACAAAACTGTAGGTGGAAAACAAACACCACTGAAATGCAGAGGATTATTATAAATTATTTTGAAAAATTATACTGCAAAATAAGTTGGAGAATCTTGAAGAATTGGATAAGTTCCTAGACATATATGACCTACCAAATTTGAACCAAAAAGACATAAAATATCTAATAATCAATGAGATTGATACAGTGATCAAAACTCTGCCGACTAAGAAAAGTATAGGACCCAATGGCTTCAGGGCTGAATTTTACCAGACCTTTAGCAAAGAACTAATACCAATGATCCAATAGGAAGGGAAAGAAAGCTTTTAAACATTCTATAAAGGTGGCATTACCCTGAAACCAAAAGCAGATAAGGACTCAACAAAAAATGAAAACTAAATACAAAGATCTTCAATAAAGGGGCCGGGGATTTAGCTCAGTGGTTCCAGCTCACAAGCACAAGGTCCTGAGTTTGATCCCTAGTACTAATAAATAAATAAATAAATAAATAAATAAATACCTTCCATAAGATTTTTTTTTGCAAACAGAATTTAACAATTCATGAAGAAGATAATACACTATTACCAAGCCAGTTTCATTCCACAGATGTAAGGATGGTTCAAGGTATGTAAGTCAGTACGTGCAATACACCACACAAATGGAATCCAAGATAAAAAGGGCATGATCATCACAATAGACACAGAAGAAACCCTTGAGAAAGTACAATGTCTTTTCATGATAAAAAACCTGACGAAAACAGATACAGAAAAGTCTTACTTTTTTTATTTTATTTTTTATTCATTAATTTTATTGGTTCATTTTAGATATACAACATGGTGACATTCATCATTGGGAATTTGAATCTTTATATGATATATCTTGGTTCTTTTTTTCTTTTGGTTCTTATTTTTTCCCTATTACCCTGCTCTCCCTTCAACTCCTCTACCTCTCCCTATTTACAAAGACTTTGTTTTCATTTTCTTACATTAATTCAATTCCCTTCTTTCCTTTTCCCGTAACCTCCCACTTCCCCTTCCCCTTTGAAAAGTCTTACTTTAAACTAGTAAAAGCTGTATATGACCAATGTATAGCCAGTATCATATTGACTGGGGAAAACCTGAAACACTTTCCTCCAAAATCAGGAAAGAGACAAATGTATCCACTCTTATCACTCTTGTTTAATACAGTACTTGAAACTTTAGCCCAAGTAACCAGGCAAGAGAAAGAAATAAAAGTTATATGAATAGGAGAAGAAGTCAAATTATCCCTACCTGCAGATGACATGATGCTTTACTTAGAAGACCCATAAAACTTCTGAAAGAAGACTTTTAGATCTGATAAATTCAGCAAAGTTTCAGGATACAAAACACATCAAAATTTAATAGTATTCTTACACACCTATAATAAACCCACTGGAAAAGAAGTCAGGAAAAGAAAAAGAAGTCATTCATAACAGCATCAAAAATATATAAATACTTAAGAATCATTCTAACCAAGGAGAGAAAACCTCTACAATGAAAATTACAGAACTCTGAAGAAAGAACTTAACAGGACATTAGAAAATGGAAAGACATCCCTTTATTCGTAGATCAGAAGTAATATATTGAAAATGGCAGTTTTACCAAGTGACCTAGAGATTTAATACAATCCTATTAAAATATCAAGAACATTCTTCAAAGAATTAGAAAAACGTTATATATAATCAGAAAAGTTTCAGGACATTTAAAGCAATCCTGAACAAAAAAAAAAAAACAAAGCTGGAGGCATCACAATACTGGATTTCACCCAGCACACAGGAGGAGGCTTCTGGGCCACTGTAGCACTCCTCCCAGCATAGAGGAGGAGGCTTTCAGGTCGCCATACCACTACTCCCAGCACAGAGGAGGAGGCTTCCAGGTTGCCATACCACTACTCCCAGCACAGAGGAGGAGGCTTCTTGGCTGCCATACCACTGCTCCCAGTACAGAGGAAGTGAGCCTCATGGGTGCCAGCAGCAACCCCCGCCCCCCCCGAAATGAAAATATACATAAACAACTCTCAAAAACCAGACTTCCAGATCACCCACAGCAACCCCAAAGGGAAACAAAATGGAACACTCTGATACTCAACCACCTGGACTCCATGAACTGGCAACAAAAGAGGATTAGGAATAAATGAAATCAGAAACAATTTCTCAGATAACAGCAGAGATTGTGTTCATAGTGCAAGACATGATTAATAAATCTAGAGAGGAGCTGAGGAACATGACAGAATCCCAACATAGGAAACAAATGGAATCCATAAAACAGATGCAAACAGATTTCCAGGAGATTAAAAACTCCATGGAAAGTCTATGCAGCACAATGAGCCAATGTGAGAACAGAATTTCAAATATAGGAGATAAGATTGGAATTAGTGACCAGGAAAGGAAAAATTGCTTCAAAATTGTAAGGGAACATGAGAAATCAATCCAGCAGCTGCTAGATGATGCAAAGAAGAATAACATAAGACTGATTGGACTCAATGAAGAAACAGGAGAGAGTGGAGATGACATAAAAAAAACTCTTCACAGAAATAATGGCAGAAAACTTCCCAAGCAGGGGAAAAGAGCTTGACATACAGATAAGTGAGGCATATAGGAATCCAACTAGCCTTGATAAAAAAAAAAAAATCTACACATAGGCATATAATTGTTAACATTCCAGAAACCTAACAGAAGAACAAAGTTCTACAAGCAGTTAGAGAAAAGGAACAAATTAAACACAAAGGAAAGCCCATCAGTATCACAGCAGACTTCTCAATGCAAACCCTCAAGGCAAGAAGAGCTTGGAGTGACTTATTGCAGGCCCTAAAGGAAAACAGCCTCCAACCCAGATTGATGTACCCTGCAAAACTATCCTACAAAATTGATGGAGAAATAAGATATTTTCATGACAAAGAGCACCATAGGAACTTCATGAATACCAAACCAGCACTCCAAAAAATTTCAGACAATATCTAGGAAAAGACAATGAGGATCACAACCCCAGGAAGCACAGCAGAATGAATCCATCAGGCACAACAAGAAATTAAATGCAAAGGGGTAGAATCCAACAACAAAAAAAGTCATGACAATGATAAGTCAATACACATCAGTTATAACCATCAATATTAATGGTCTCAATTCACCAATCAAAAGAAATAGACCGGCAGAATAAGTCAAGAAGCAAGATCCAACAATATGTTGCATACAGGAAACACACTTAATTCAATCAGAAACTCATAGACTGAAAGTTAAAGGTTGGAAAACAATACTCCATGTTACAGAAACCCCCCAAAAAGCAGGAGTAGCTATCATGTTTGCAGATCAAGTGGATTTCAAACCGATATTGATTAAGAGAGACAAAGAAGCACACTGCATCCTTGTAAAGGGTACAATCCAAGAGGAAGAGATGACAATCATAAATATCTAGGCACCAAACAGTAGTGTGCCCAACTACATAAAACAAATACTAACAAACATGAAAAGTCATATATGCACTAATACAATAATAGTGGGGGACCTCAATACCCCACTATCACAAATAAATAGATCAACTAGACAAAAAATAAGTATAGAAATACTAGAACTCAATTGAACTCTTGAACAAGTGAACTGAACAGATGTTTACTGAGTGTTCCACCCCACAAAATCAGAGTACACATTCTTTTCAGCTGCACACAGATCATTCTCCAAAATAGACCACATACTCACTCATAAAACATGTTTAACTAAGTGCAAAGGAATTGAAGTTATCCCCTGTGTATTATCAGACCATAGTGCTATGAAATTAGAGATCCATAGCAAAAGAAACTCAAAATATCTCATAAACACGTGGAAATTGAACAACAGACTTCTGAATAACCAATGGGTCACAGAGGAAATTAAAGAAGAAATCAGACAGTTCCTCCAATTAATTGACAATGGCAATATAACATATCAGAATCTATGGGAGACAATGAAACCAGTCTTAAGAGGGAATTTCATAGCAGTGAATATGCATATTAGGAAAACAGAGCAAGCCCTATTAAACAACCTGATGCTGAACCTCAAGCTTCTAAAAAAAGAAGAGCAGGACAAACCAAAGCTCATACAAGGGAGGACATTATAAAGATCAGAGCAGAAATCAATGCAATGGAGACTAAGAGAATGATACAAAAAAAATCAATGAAGCCAAGAGTTGATTCTTTGAAAGAATAAATAAAATTGACAAACCCTTAGCCAACCTTATCAGAAAAAGGAAAGAAAAGGCCCAAATCCATGCAACTAGGAATGAAAAGGATGAAATTACAACAGACCCAGCAGAAATCCAGAGGATCATCAATACCTACTTCCAGAAGCTATACGCCAATAAGATGGACAACACAGAAGAAATGGACAGATTCCTAGATATGTATGAATTGCCAAAGATGAGCGAAGAAGACCTAAAAATTCTACACAACCCAATACCAATCAATGAAATTGAAAATGTAATTAAAAACTTACCAACTAAGAAAAGCCCGGGTCCTGGTGGCTTCACTGCTGAATTCCACAAGACATTTAGAGAGGAACTACTGCCACTACTTTTTAAACACTTCAGTGAAATTGAAAGGGAAGCAATATTCCCAAATTCATTTCTGGAAGCAAGCATCACCTTGATCCCCAAAGCAGAGAAAGACCCAACCGAAAAGGAGAACTATAGGCCAATCTCACTAATGAACATAGATGCAAAAATCTTTAATAAGACACTAGCAAATAGAATGGAGAAGATCATTAAGAAGATCATACATCCTGACCAAGTGGGATTCATCCCAGGGATGCAGGGATGGTTCAATATATGTAAATCAATCAATGTAATACACTATATCAATCGAGGCAGGACAAAAATCATATGATCATCTTAAAAGATGCAGAAAAAGCATTTGACAAAATTGAACAGGCATTTATGACAAAAACTATACAAAAAATTGAAATAGATGGTCTCTACCTCAAACTTATAGAAGCCATCTATGAAAAACTAACAGCCAATATCATACTAAATGGTCAAAAATTGAAATGCTTCACACTAAAATCAGGAACAAGACAAGGATGTCCACTATCACCACTCCTGTTCAATACAGTTTTGGAAACATTAGCCATGGCAATTAGACAAGAGAAAGAAATAAAAAGAATAAAGATAGGAAATGAAGAAGTCAAATTGTCATTATTTGTAGATGACATGATAGTCTATAGAGAAGACCAGAAGAATGCCATGAAAAGTCTTCTAGTCTTAATAACCAAATTCAGTAAAGTAGCTGGATACAAGGTCAACACACATAAATCAATAGCTTTCCTCTACACGAATAACAGACTCACTGAGAGATAAATAGGGCAAACAATTCCTTTCACAATAGCATCCAAAAAACTGAAATACCTAGGAATCAACCTAATGAAAGAAATCAAAGACCTCTTCTCTGAAAACTATAGCACTCTGAAAAGAGAGATTGAAGATGATATCAGAAAATGGAAGGACATCCCCTGCTTCTGGGTAGGAAGAATCAACATAGTGAAAATGGCCCTACTTCCAAAACTGCTATATAAATTCAATGCAGTCCCAATGGAAATCCCAGCAACATGCTTCACGGACCTTGAGAAAACAATCCAGAAATTCATTTGGAACAAGAAGAGATCTCGAATAGCAAGAGCAATTCTAGGCAACAGAGACATGGCAGGGGGTATCACAGCCTCCAACTTGAAACTATACTGGAAACCTACTGTGATAAAAACAGCATGGAACTGGCAAAGAAACAGACCTGAGGACCACTGGAACAGATTAGAAGATGCAGAGACAACTCCAGACACACTCAGCTGTCTCATCTTCGATACAGAGGCCAAACACCCTCACTAGAAGGAGGATAGCCTCTTTAATAAATGTTGCTGGAAAAACTGGGTTTCAACTTGCCAAAGATTAAAACTAGACCTATATCTCTGACCCTGCACTAAACTAAAATCAAAATGGATTAAAGATCTAAATATTAAAACAGAAACACTAAACCCTCTGGAAGAGAGTTTAGGAAGAACTATTGAAGACACTGATGTAGGAAAAGATTTTATGAGCAAAATCTCAGTTGCTCATGAACTAGCACAATCAACAAGTGGGATCTCTTCTTATTAGAAAGTTTCTGCACAGCAAGAGAAACCACCAGCAGTGTGAAGAGACAACCAACAACGTTGGTAAAAATTTCCACCTGCTGTTTCTCATACCAAGGTCTACTTACTTAGAATCTATAAAGAACTTAAAAAAATCTGACCTCCCAAGTTAAAAAACCCAATCCAAAAATGGGCATCTGAAATGAACAGACATTTCTCAGACAAAGAAGTAGAAATAGCAAATAAATACATGAAAAAATGTTCAGCATCACTGGTCATGTGAGAGATGCAAATGAAAACTACACTGAGATTCCACCTCACTCCAGAAAGAATGGCTGCTATCATGAAATCAACCAGTAACAAATGCTGGTGGGGCTGTGGGGAAAGAGGAACCCTACTCCACTGCTGGTGGGAGTGTAGACTGGTGCAACCACTGTGGAAATCAGTATGGAGATACCTCAAAGAACTAGGACTGGAAGTCCCATTTGACCCTGATATTCCACTGCTGGGGATCTTCCCCAAAGAATTAAAAGACTCATACCACAGTGATATATGTGTGCCCATGTTCACAGCAGTGCAGTTTGTAATAGCTAAAACTTGGAAACAGCCCAAATGCCCATCAACTGGAGACTGGATCAAGAAAATGTGGTTTTTTAAAATAAAATGGAGTACTACTCAGCCATAAAAAATGAGAAATTAGAGACATTTATAGCTAAATGGATGCACATTGAAGTGATACTTTTAAGTGAAATAAATAGGACACACATGTGTAAATACTGAATAGTTTCTCTGGTGTGAGAAACTGAAAGTGTAAATAAGAACTAAAAGATATAATAGATAATGAGAAATAGGAAGAAACAGGGCACAGGGGAAGGGAAAGTGAGAGGGGTAGGGGAAAGGAAAGAAAGGAATGGAATTAATATGAGAAAATGGAAAAATGGAAAGAAAGTCTTTGTAAATAGGTAGGGATGGAGGGGTTGACGGAAGGGCAGGGGAAGGGGGAAAAGTAAGAACCAAGGGAGATGACGTAAAGGTGAAATTTCCAATGATGAATGTCATTATATTGTATACCTAAAATGTACCAATAAAATAAAATTTAATAATACTGGATTTCAAGTTATATTACAAAGAGAAATACAAAAACAAATGATATTTGGATAAAAACACACATGTAGGCCAATGGAATACAACAGAAGACATAGA
The DNA here is from genome assembly GCF_053883595.1 of Heterocephalus glaber. Classification (NCBI taxonomy): domain Eukaryota; kingdom Metazoa; phylum Chordata; class Mammalia; order Rodentia; family Bathyergidae; genus Heterocephalus; species Heterocephalus glaber. The sequence goes on from NW_028258191.1 coordinate 1,718,548, forward strand.
AACAACTCTACACCCCTAATCCATCTAAGTTTTGACAAACATGCCCAAAACATACATTGGAGAAAAGAGCTTCTTTAACAAATGGTGCTGGGAAAATTGAATATCCACTTGCAGGAGACTGGGTCTAGAGTCCTATCTCTTACTCTATAGTAAAATTGATTCAAAATGGATTGAAGTCCAACCTTTAAAAAACCCCCAGAAACTTTGAAATTGCTGGAAAATAACATTGGGAAGCATTTGAATCCATAGGCACAGGTAAAGACTTCATGAATAGAACTCTCCAAGCACAGAAAACAATATTGAGAATCAATACATGAGATTACATCAAATGAAAACGTTTCTGCACAGCAATGGATACAATCAACAGAGTGAAAAGACAACCTACACATGGGAGAAAGTTTTTGGTAGCTACTCTACTGATAAAGTACTAATATCTTGAAGAGAAAAATTTATCCCCTACTGCCCCTAAATAATTGACTCAATCAAAAGTGTGCAAATGAACTGAATAGAAACTTTCAAAAGAAGAAGTTTAAATGGCCAGTAAGTAGAGGAGAAAGTGTTCAACACTGCTGGCCATTAGGGAAATTCAAATCAAAACTATGAGATTCTATCTTACCCCCAGTCAGAACAGCTATCATCAAAAACAGAAGACAATGAATGTTGGTGAGGGTGTAGGGAAAAATGTACCCTCTTATACTGTTGGTGGGATTGTAAACTTGAGCAGCCACTATAAAAACTAGTATGGAGATTGTTCAAAAAACTAGAACTAGAAATACCATTGGGCTCAGCTATACCCTTCCTGACTATACTCATTAAAGAGTTAAAGACAGCATACTATAGCGGTATATGGATACCCATGTTTCCAGTTCACAGTGCTCTGGAAACAACCTAGATGCCCATCAACAGATTAAGGGGTAGAGAAAATATGGTATATAGACACCATGGAATATTATTTATCCATAAAGAAGAATTAAATCAGTCATTTGCAGGAAAATAGAACTAGAGACCATTGTACTAAGTGAAATAAACCAGCAACCGAAAGTTAAATAATGCATATTTTCTTTTATACAAGTAACCTAAAATATAAATAAATAACTGAATAAAACAAAGGAGAGATGAAATAAAGCTAGAGCCTGATTCTTGGTGATGAGAAAGGGGGTTGCAGGGAAGAGTCAGGAAAAGGAAAGGGGTGAGCAGACTGAAGACGATGAAGACATGTGATGTGTATGTACCAATTCCTCCCAATGAACATCAATATTCTACTTTAAAGGCATACACTAAAACCAAAAAAAACACACAAAGAAAACTCTACAGATACTATTACTTTTTATTAGAATCTGCACAAAATTTGAATTTTAAAATGATTTAAAAAGGTACATGAAGAGTACAATGCATAGCTAGCTAAGTTATGGAATTAACCATCAATGGATGAACGGATAAGGAGAATGTGTATTTCACTTACTCAATGGAGTATTATTCAACCATAAAAAGAATCAGATCTTGTCATTTGAATAGAATCAGACTTCCTTATATTGAGTGGGATCAACCAGACACAAAAAGACAAATACCATATGTTCTTACTCATTTGTAGGAATTAAAAAGTTGACCTCATAGAAGAATAGAGTAGAATAATGGTCATTAGAAATTGGGATGAGCAAGAGAATAAAAAGAATGGAAAGAAGTTGGATAAGGGGCACAAAAACACAGAACAGAGGAATTAGTTTTGGTTTTATATAGCACAGTAAAGTAACTTGGTTACAACAACCTATAATGTAGTATTCCAAAGTAAATGGAAAAGAAGCATATGTATGTCCTCAACATGTAGAAATGATTAACCCAATTTGTACAGATTGTATGGACGTATCAAATTATTGTACTGTTCCTCAAAAATGTGTACAAATATTGTGTATCAATTTCAAACAATAATTGTAAGGCAATTGGGCCTTAGATTCAAAAACATGTCCCAAATACTGGACTTCAGGAGCTGACTTCGGCCAGCTGAGTTAGGGATCCCTGGTGTGAAGGCAGAAGCTGGGTTGGGGCAGTGGGTGGTGGTCAAGCAGAGGCTGGGGAGAGGCTGTTCCCTTAAGGTCACTGACAATTGTGACGTGATGAGACTTTGGCTAACGTCATTATAATGCAGTCTGAATAGTTATGTGACCTATATACTGGATTTTACTCCCATCTGACATTGCAGAGTTTTGAGGCCCTTCAAAAGATAACCTGTTTGTGTGTGTGTGTGTGTTTGTGTGTGTGTGTATTCCGGAGGAAGTTTGAGTCAAATGAGCTTATGCTTATGCTTATGTTTATTTTCTATGCTTACGTTTATTTTATCTCCTATTTCTCTTGCTCATAGTGACTTCTCTGGATTCCAGGTGGCCAGCTGGGCACCCTTGTGCCTGCCATGAGACAGTGCTAAGCCAGGGATACTACCACTGGTTGGGCATCAGGGCTGCCTTTTCTATGCCCTACAGAGCCCACAGGCAGGAATGCAGTGTAAGTCTATCTTCTTGGATGAAGAGGGAGCTGCAGCCTTACTCCCCATCTCTCATGTGCCATCAGAGGGGCCAGGCCTCAAACAATCACACTGCCATGGAGCCCTGTGGCCAGCACAAGAACCCAAACGCATGGATGTGGGTCTTCTTCCTTTCCCCCTGCACCTTCTTAACTCCTTCATATAGCCAGATGCCTTCTTGGGAGTAGCAGAAAAGGCTGAAATCTGAATATACATTTACTGAAAAGCAATTGTTCAATTTGGAAGAGTGAGATCTACTGTAAATTGGTAAAGTTCAGATGCATGATCATACTTTCCCTTTGTGCTCTAATCACTCCATGGTGTGTTCGGCCCTTGCCTTCTGTTTTAGGGAGTGACAAATGCTCAGGACTACTGAGTGGTAGGTTGTTTTCACAAGAAAGTTTAAAAGGGGGTGGTAGTTGGACACTGTTCAGGACAGCAAGTTTTTTGTGGGCCCAACACATGCCATGAGAAAAGTTGAGCTGGCTTGCAGCAGTAGGTGGTTCTCCCCAGACGGCTGCTCAGGAGAAGCCTGGCACTCAGTCACCTTTACCCACACGGACAGTAGTTTCAGGGTTATAGGAATTGTCCTCAAGAAAATGAGTTATAGATGCCATGAGAAACACTGCAACTATGACCATTCTTCTGAAGGTCACATGAAAGGAAGCTGGCAGACATTTATGATGGTGTTTATCAGTCATTGTTCTGATGATTCTACTCCACAAGTGCAGAGTGGGAAACAGCAGTGCACCTGTTCTTCTAGCCACTGCCCAGACTTGACCAGGGCAGTTGCTATTCCTAACGAGCTCCAGGGGATCCCTTGGGGGATCTTTAATTCATCTTTCTCCTCTCTCCCTGGGAACAGTCTGTTATAAACCTTCTTAGTCACCATCTGAAAGTCTCTCTTTTTGCTCCTCATGCTACGTACTTCTCACTTCACACCTCAACCGTGGCATCTTAATTTTCTCATTGACTTTATGTGATCCTCCTCCAAGTCATCTACTCCATCTTTGCCAACCTAAACTAATATCTCATGTCAAAACCCAGTTCGGTGTTAAAATGACCTGCACTAGTCTCCTTTCCTGCCTCCACATTCGGGTTTGCACTTGATAACCACGCAAGAGCCAAGCACGTTTAAATTGAGTACACGCCATTAAACCAGTGCCCTCATTTGGGAATTTGAAAGGCCAACAGGTTCAAAGCCCAAAGTTAGTCCCTCTATATTCTTTATTTATGTTTGTGCACTATTTACATCATTAGATTTGAGGTCAAGTTTACATCTCCCATGTGGCTTCTGGCTATTGCACCTCACAACTGCAGCCAGTGGTCTATTTACTGCCCGTACCTTGAACAAATCATTTCTGTGATGTTTTGCTTGCTAAGACCTCTCTTGCTCCCTCCACCTATTCATATCAATTCCTATTCCTCCTCTGTCCATGAAGCCTTTCTTTGGCTTTTTAGAGTTTTCCTTTCCCATTGTAGAGTTTACAAATAGTAACTGGAGTGGCACAGATGAATTACAATGGGATTTCCATGTTTCATCTCACATTAAGATGTTGTTGTTCCCTTATCTCCTTTTACCTAGACGAATACTACTCATTTTTTCAGTTTCTTGTGTTGTGGAGATGTAGATCCACTCTTCCCATCTACCAATGCTAGTGATTATACCAGAGAAAGGATCGTATCTCATATTTATTTTATATTCCCTCAATTTCTCACTTCTTGCTCTGCATGAATTGGATGCTCCATCAATACTTGCAACACTTACTGATTGACTAATAGATTCATTCTAAGACATGTGCTTAATGTAATACCTTCATGCAAAAACACAATCAACTCCAGAATTACAAGGTAAGGGAAGAAACTGTTCCCCTGGAAGGCACAACCCACATTTCAGAGATGAGAAAAGCATCTTCAGATAATGATTGCCACTAATATTTAGAGTGCTTATGAAGCACATATTCCCCAGCACTATTCCAGATATCTTTATCTGTGAGGCAGAGACTACTACAGATAGATACTACTGCCCCCTATTATATACATACAAGGAAGCTAAGGTAGAGATATTACCTGTAGAATCAGAATTTGAATCAGTGATTATGCTTTCAGGAATCTTGTTTTTGTTGGCTAGTGCATAAAATAAGTTTTCCAAATATTCCATTCATTTTTCTGTAAAGGGCCAGAGAGTAGCTATTTTAGGCTGTTTGTATCATGAGGTCCCTGTTATGGCTTCTCACCTTGGCCACTGCAAAGCGAAACTAGCCAGGAGCAGTATGGAAATGAATAGATGTGGCTGTGTTGCAGTAAAATCTTAACAAAAAGAGGCCGTGGGCTGAGTTTAGCCTGGGGATCATAATTTCTGGACCTCTGTCTTAGACAAATAATTTGTGTCCTGCCGGATTACCACTAGGAATAGCTGGTGTCATGTCCGCATCTTTCCAATCATTCCCTCTGCACTTTTGTTAAGAACCACTGAATAATGGAACTACTGTTTAATTTCTTGGTCAGGCTTTCATTATTCTTCCTATCTATGGACTCAAAAAATGTTTCTCAGATGTTCAATCAATTGAGAGCTCTAAGAAAAATGAAAAACTTCATGCTTTGCACATTGTTGCATGTTCAGTGACTTTTAAGGACTTGGAAAGGCACAGATGTTCAATTTTAGTTTCCTGTAATTTAGAAACCTCAGATTTGTTTTCAACTCTTGCTTACGAAATATCCTGGGTGGCAGAGGTAAGAGCCATGAGGAAAGATGGAGTCCTTTTCTGCCCACTGAGATGGAGAAAGGGACTAGGGAAGTCAGAAAGAGAGAAGAAAAAGAAAGCAGACTAATCTGGCTATACCTGCATGGGGTTCATCTGAGAAGGAGTTCTGTCTGTCTCTCTCTCTTCCTCCTCTCTCTTTCTTTCTCTCTCTCTTTTATTCTTTCTTTCTTTCTTTCTTTCTTTCTTTCTTTCTTTCTTTCTTTCTTTCTTTCTTTCTTTCTTTCACCATGAACTCTGGGGATAATCATATTTAAATAAAGATTTTAAAATTGTTTTCCTATGTTGGACTTAATTTGATTACCTGCAACTTTCTTAAAGTAAGTTTCCTGTGTACCTTATGATGTAGGTGATACTTGGAATTAAATGATGCTTTATTAAAGGACCCCTTGGTGGGAACCTGCACAGCAGTGCACATCTGAGAACTCAGGGAGGTGGGGTTTGCAAGTCCTTGGTGGAGCTGAGTCCTGTTGGTATGCCAGGGAGGCAATAAAAAGATGCAATTGCCAACTGAATGGTATAGAAGCAGATGTAAGATCCCAAAACAATCTTCTCAAGATGAAAACAAATATTGCTCTCAAAGTTAAAGAATCAACAGTAAAGTTCTATGCTCATTCATTTGGCTGCAACGTATTACTCCCACAGATTGCCTGAAATAAAACATTTTAAGAATGTTGATGGCATGAGAAATTGTCAGATGCATTAAATTGTATGAAATAAAAAATCTTATTTCTTTCCATTGGGCCTCTCAAATTGCCTTCAATATTCTTTAAAAACAACTCGTTAAACAGTCATCTTCTTCTACCTACTATGGCAATTTAGATTATTGCTATTATAGACTGATTGAAATGGAGTGGAGTACAATAGTGGTAACCTGTAGTCCCAGCAACCAGGGAGACTGAGGCAGGAGGATCCCCTGAGCCCTGTAGTTCGAGACCAACCTGGGCAACGTAGTGAGACTCAACTTAAAAAAAAAAAAGACAAAAAATCCAAACCAAAAAACAAAGAATGGCAGGCAATGGCAGTGTTTATTAGTTATCTGCTTTGTACTCAGATGGACAGTTCAAGGTCACTGTTAGTAGATCTGCTCCTCTTGCTTTCATATTTTGCCTTTGCATCAGTTTCTTCCTGATTTAAAGAAAAAGAAGCCCTTTCTTGTATACTCTGTTTCTGGGAATGGGGGTGGGAGTGGGCTCATAAAGGTGGGAGGTGGATGCCAATGGAGTTAAACACTTTAATTAATCTTGAGCAGCAACATGGTCTTTAAAATCAGATAGACACACTGACTTTGTGATACTAGGCAAGATGCTTAATCTCTCTTAGTTTCAGTTCTTTATCAGTAAAAGAGAAGACAATAATGGAACCTTTGTATCAGGGTTGTAAAATATTATATGAAAAATGCATAAAAACATTTAGGACAAAGCCTGGGTCATGGGAAGCACTCAGTAAGTGCTCTTTATTTAACACATACTTCTGCAACTAATATCCAAATTATTAAAGCTGATCAACATCACAGTTTGAAAGATCCTATCACTATTGCCAGTGGGTGAATTCTGATTTCCTGTTTCTGATGCTGGGTAGGAGAAGTGATAACCTCTCCTTTACTCCCTATTAGCATCTATATGAGTGGATTTTATGTAAATGAGACATTTGCATTCATAGTGACTGGAGGAATGAGTTCTAAATCATGCGGACTGTTTGGCATCTTATTTCTTGTTTTTTAGTGTTGTACTAATGCCTGTATTCAGTGCACCTGGGTCTTCATGTCTGACTGAGCTGAGGTCATTAAACAAATATGTGAACTGCCTCTATTCAAATTAATGACATATGTTTCCACTCTTTATGTTTTGGACAAAATTTCCAAGGCAGCTATGGGCAATTCATAATTTAAGCAAAATCCCCTCACTTAAAAACTTACTTCCCAATTGCCAGTTCACTAGTATGAAGAGCAAAGGGGAAAAAATTGCTGATGTTGGTGCCAGCATGAGCTTTTCATTTCAGCATAATTAAGTGACTAAGTATATTTGGTTAATTTGTTGAGATATTTCCATTGTTTGGAATGTCCCCCACTCCTTTCTCATTAATTATAACAACAACAAAGATAACATTTAGGGACCTCTTTTACTATGCTAGACATTGTTCTAAGTTCTTTACCTTTTTAACTAAGTTTATCCTAAGCACCCAGTACAACAGATGGTATTTAATCCCACGTTTTTGAATGTGCAAGCTAAAGCTCCGCAATGTTAAGGAACCTGTTCAAGGCCACACAGTTACAGCATGAGAGAGCTGGGATTCAAAGCCAGGAAATTTGTTCATCAGTTTGTACTCTTAAAAAATTATGCTATGCTGCCTCTCCATTTAATTAAATCTCTAACTTTCTTAAAAGTTCAGCTCATTATCACTTCTTTCTGATCTAATTTCCCTGCCCAATATACTTCCCTTTCCCCAGTTCCTACAGCATTTTTTCTTTCATGTCGTTCATGGAATTATACTGATTACTAATTGTTTGTCCTCAAAGATTTTAACTCCACATTTCATGGCTAGTAAATGTTTTCTTTGCAATAGCTGAATGAAGGGTGAAAAATACTCACTTTGACAATTCCTAGAGAGGAACTGTGCCATATGAAAAAACATGGGAAAGTGCAACACAGTCTTACCAAATGTAGACCGAGGAATAGAAAGGTTAAGGTATAAATTCGTTTTACCTATTTGCAGACATATGAGGCGGAAAACAATTTTGAGCTAGGAAGAAAGTTAAACATTTAGGTTCTTGGACTCAGTTCTTTGTTCCCTGTGTTTGAATGATCATCTTGAATCCATTCTGTTTTGAGAGCTGTTTTGCTTTGGTAAACATTTTACTGTAGAGCTTTATTTATTAACATTAACAAGAATCATGGGGCTATACCCTCACCCCTCAGATGTGAAGTTTACACCTACTAAGAGAGTCCAGAGCAAGGCAATTAACACTTATGTTTTGAGGTTGAGTGGATGGACACCATCTGAGAATTAGAAAGCATGCCAAAGTGGCCAACACAACAGAAATTGAATGTTCAATGCTGTGACTGAATAATCACTCTTAGAAACATTTCATAGCCAGAATTTCTCAAATGGAGATTACATTGGTTTCTTTCCAAAATATGCAGTGCTTAAATGCTTGTTCTACAGTTATTCTTATTTCCTCTGTGGGAGAAAATATGTTTCAAAATGGGAGAGCTATTGTTCTATTTGCAGCTAGGAGTAGGCAAAGCTAGATATGAGTGAACTCACTAACTGGAATTCAATCAATATTTCGTGATGTATTCGGCCAGTGGGACAAAGAAAGTCCCTATTGTAAATTCCATTTATGGTCATTGAGCAAGAAGGGATTTAAGTAAGTAAATTATGAGGTTGCTGAGTAGGACTCTACTACTATACTTTAATTTTCCCCAAACCATCAATGAAAATCATGACTGCAGTGCTAACCTGACACCATTCCCTAAACTCCTACCCTTACAGGGTCGATACTAGCTTAAAAACACTCGAAGACAGAAGACAGGGACAAAAGAGAGGCTTCTTTGTCCATATTCACATGGACGAGCAGTGTAATAAAGAAAGCAGTACACCGTTCCTGGCTGGCTCTCAAACTGTGGAGGAGGAATAGTGTTTTGGAAAAATCTAAAGGAGCCCTTGATTTTCCAGTGCTTTTTGGGAAATGCCTCTGTTGCTTTATGCTGCATTTCCATTCAGTCATAGCTGCTTTTGCTAATAAAGGTCCTCTGGTGGCAGTAATTCTTTTTAGCAGAGTGCAGCTGTTTAGTAATGAAACCCTTGGTGTATTCACTAACATGAAGTGTGATCTGTCCTTGCACCTGGTACACATGCAGCTTTACAGAGAGCCACATTGCTATTCATGCCTTTTGTTTAGTCACACAAGGGAACTAGAATGCGAAGTGTAGATTTTCACCTTGGCTTTTATAAGGTACAGTAGGAACTATACACCAGGCTAGAATGAGCTTGGGAGTCGTTGTGCTTAGATAACAATAGTGTGCAACTGGACATAAGGAAAGGAGACATTAATTGCTTGTAATTAGTAGTTCACAGAGGTTTTTATTTCCTTTGAATTAGTCAATCCCCTGAGAAAAACGATGACTAGGAAAGCAAGGTTTTAGGGTTAGAATCCAAGCATTTCAACTATAGCGTCATACAATTGACTTAGGGTAGCTTTATTTTGGGGGCTAACAAAACATTATATCATCTTCACTCCTTTTAAATTTAATGTTATTTTTACCAAAGTTGTACATGTCCATTGCTTAAAAAGTCAACCCTGCAAAGCTTATCATGAACAATAGCAAACTTCTACCCCATCTTCTCCCCCATAATTCCTGCTCCCCAGAGGCAGCCTCTCTCCACTTCAAAAGGAATTTTTTCCTGCTTTTTGGTGCCTTTCTTTTAAATAATTTTCTTGCAATATCATTTCATGATTTTTATTTTCAGTTTTAGGTCTTACTCATTGGCCTCTTAGTATGGAAGATAACAGTTAGAACTATTAAACCACTTTCCGTGACCTCAAGAAACGTTTTTCTTACATCCTCTTTTTTATTGTATTAAAATTTTTAACTATATCCATGTTTACTGTTTACATTATTGGTGCTCTAAGAATATTATCCATAGTTGTGAAGTGTAGCAAAGTATGGTCACATTACTTACCCGTTACAAATTTAGGTTTTCCTGCAATTTATAATTGGCTTTCTCTGACTTTTCTCCCCTCTTTTATCTTTCTTTAGGTTACTATGTACCTGGGAAACAATGATCATAAGTGCTGTCCCAAACTGTCCATCTGAAGTGTCAGTCAATCTCCTCTTGGTTAGAATCAGTGTGTCTGACAGTAATCACTGTAATCCACCTATGTCCTTTTTGGGGGAATGTGGAAGTCTGGAAGCATATCCTTCTGGTGGCTTTCTCTTCTGTTCCAATTTGGACTGTCTGATTCTGTAGAGCAGAGAAAATGACTTCTCCCTACTCTTCAAGGTTTTTTGGCTGGGCTGAAGATTAAATTGACATAGATTAGTTGTAGAAAAACCATGTTTAATTATATACACAGAAGTTCAACAAAATATGAGACTCCAAGAAAGGTCAGATGATTGAAGCTTATACAACAGAAACAAATTGGGGATTCTGGGGGCTGGTGGAGACACAAATTATGAGAAGGAAAGGGGAGGAATTATATGCTAAATAAAGATTACAAGAGCTGAAACATCTCTTACGTAATAGAAGTTATCTCTTGGAGCAGGTCTCAGAAGAGTATGTGACAGTCTGAGCATAGGGTGGACTTCCAGGCTCCTCTCCTGAGATGGTTTATCTGCCCTGGTTGAGAAGACTCCCATGGAGGGAATTCATGACTGTGGAGTTCCTTGTTGGAGGATCTCTGTTAGACATATAAGTGGAACTCATACAAAGCTTCTGCTTCCATCCACTGATCCTAAGTGCCCTCAATTCAAAGTCATCTGCCCCCAAAAGCCTACCATTTCCTGACCTTCAGGTCAAAGATTCATACCACAGATACCCTCCAATCTCCCCTTGCCACCTTATGAAAGCTCTCTTTGCTTTGCTTCTGTGATGGACCTACTGTTTCCAGGATCTCACATCTCCCTCTTTCTTCTATTTGTCCCATATCTTGATTGAGAAGACAGTCATCCAGTAGTTTATCAAGAAAGGGGGAAAAGGAAGTAAAACTTTTGATTATCATGTCTATCATGATTTTATTTGATCCTCACATGTGATTTTTTTATTCAGCTAGGTATATATTTCTAAAAAGTCATGTTGTCACAGAGTTTCTGAATTTTGGTCTTTGTTTTTTCAGTGTTGCTGCCTAGAAATCTGATGCCATATTGATTCTATGCTTTTCAATTCCCTTTGGAAACTACTGGACCTTTCTTTGTTCCACTTGGTGATCTGAAATTTGCTAATGATGTGCCTTATAATGCATTTTCTTTCATTTCTTTTGTTAACTTTTAAAAAATCTTTTTGGTGTTCTTCAAGACAAGGTCTCCCTATGTACAGTTTGGGCTGGCCTTGAACTCATGGCAATCCTACTTTAGCCTCTCAAATGCTGGGATTATAGGCTTGCACCACCTCGCCTGGCTTTTTTTGTTAATACTTTTAATCTGGAAACTCTGGCCTTGCAAGTTGAAGCAGTTTTCTTAGATATTAAGAAAAAGAATGCTGTCCCTTTTATTGTATCTACTTTCTTTTTCTAATGCTCTTATTATTCTGATATTGGATGCCCTGGATTGATCTTAATCTTTTCTCATCCTTTACATACTTTGGCTATTTTTCCTTTTTATTCTACCTTTGATTTACTTAGTATTTACCAAGATTTATTTACTATTATCTTTAAATCTCCTTACTGACATTTTGGTTTCTTCTGGCTTCATTTTACTTTCAAAAGCACTTTATATTTTGTGTTTTGAATGTTGTTTTCTTTTGCCATATTTTCTTATTTATTTATTTATTTATTTATTTTAAATTCTTTGATTGGTCCATTGTAGGTATACAACACAATTACATTTCTCATTGGGAATTGTACCTTTACATAATGCATCTTGGTTCTTATTTTTTCCCCATTCCTAGCCCTCCCTTCACCCCCTCCACCCTTCCCTATTTACAAAGACTTTATTTCCAATTTTTCCATTTCTCATCATTTTTCTTTTCCCTTCTTTCCTTTCCCCTGCCCCTCCCAATACTCCTACCGCTTTGGACCTTTTCTTCCTATTTTACATTATCGATTATTCATTCCAATCATTGGTACATTTTAGGTATACAATATACTGACATTCATCATTGGAAATTTGCACCTTTACATAGTCTCTCTTGGTTCTTATTTTGCAGCCTTGCCCAGCCCTCCCTTCAACCCCTCCATTCCTCCCTATTTACAAAGATTTTGTTCCTATTTTTCCATTTTCTCCTATTAATCCCATTCCCTTCTATCCTTTCCCCTACCCCTCCCACTTCCTTCCCCTTTGCCCTTTTTCTTCCTATTTCACATTAACTATTATACATTTAGTCCTTATTTACACTTTCAGTTTCTCACACCAGAGAAACTATTCGGTATTCATACATGTGTGTCCTATTTATTTCACTTAAGAGTATCGCCTCAATGTGCATCCACTTAGCTATAAATGTCTCTAATTTCTCATTTTTTATGGCTGAGTAGTACTCCATTTTATAAAAAACCCACATTTTCTTGATCCAGTTTCCAGTTGATGGGCATTTGGGCTGTTTCCAAGTTTTAGCTATCACAAACTGTGCTGCTATGAACATGGGTGCACATAGATCACTGTGGTATGATTCTTTAATTCTTTGGGGAAGATCCCCAGCAGTGGAATAGCAGGGTCAAATGGGACTTCCAGTCCTAGTTCTTTGAGGTATCTCCATACTGATTTCCACAATGGTTGCACCAGTCTACACTCCCACCAGCAGTGGAGCAGGGTTCCTCTTTCCCCACAGCCCCACCAGCATTTGTTATTGGTTGATTTCATGATAGCAGCCATTCTTTCTGGAGTGAGGTGGAATCTCAGCGTTGTTTTCATTTGCATCTCTCGAATGACCAGTGATGTTGAACATTATTTCATGTATTTATTTGCTATTTCTACTTCTTTGTGTGAGAAATGTCTGTTCATTTCAGATGCCCATTTTTGGACTGGGTCTTTAAATTTGGGAGGTCTGATCTTTTTAAGTTCTTTATAGATTTGAGATAGTAGACCTTTGTATGACTTTGCTTTTATAGGCACATCAAAATTAGTAACCTTATTTCTGTTTATTTTCTCCAATGCAAAGTAAGAATATCATTTGGAGGGCTGTATTATCTTGTTGATGTAATGGAAGGGTCAACAATTGGAAACACGTGTTTCATTTCAATGGAAACTATTTGCTGTAAAAGTCTCTGTGTGTATTTTATAAATAAACAATCACTAAGGTCTTAATCACTCTGTAGCCCTGTACTGGATGCTGAGACGATAACAGTGAATTAAATGAACAAGGTTTTCACCCTTTCAAGAGCTTTGCATTCTACAAAAGATAATGCAATAAACAAAATATTATATTATTGAAATGATGTCAGATGTACTATAAAGAAAAATAAAGCACAATAACAGAAAACAGTAAAAGAAAGCATAATGATGCTTTTGTTGATAGGGTGGTCAGCATCAATCTCTTGAGGAATAACTTTGAGATCTGAGCAAACCAAAGAACTCAGTATCCATCAAGTAAAATTAAAATTCCTGAGAAGTCACTTATTTCAGTGACTGATTTATAGTTTTTCCACTTTTTGGATATACACTGCACCCTTGTTTGGATGTTCAGATCTCAAAATAACTTGTTAGAAATTAGACAAATCTTTATTCAGCTTCTTTTATTTGGTAATTCAGGTCCCTGTTCATCTGCGTTATTGTTCTTTAGAAGGTATATAGTAGACAAGATCTGCTGAGGTTATAGGTATCATTGCAGTTTGGCATATATTTATTGTCCCTAAATCCAGTGATGTCTATGATAGAAATTTTGTTTGTAATAAGCAAAATAAGGTTCTCTTTACATTTTTTATGTATGGATGTACTTACTAGGCTCAGAAGGGAAATACCTTCAGAGCCACTTTCAGAAAAACTGAAAGTGGCTGGTTCTAGTGAGTAAAGGATCTGTTAGTTCCCTGCAGGTCTGAGAAGGTTCAATGAGAAACAATAAGGTGCAGGTAGTCTTCTCAGGAGCTTCTGGAAAGGCCTCCTCTTCCAACCCAGACGCTAGAGGGATCATTGCACTGTGGAGTAGCAGCTCCGCTCCCAGCTTTTGAGAGAGTGACTGCTCAGTGAGCTGTGCAGGGAGGTATTGATTTGCCTTCTTTCCTGAGTAAGTGGTAGAGGCAGGCACTAGGGACTCATTCCCAGCACGTCTCCAGCCGACTGTGGCCCCTAACGATAGCTGCTGTCTCTGGAGTGCGTGTCCAGCTTCTCATTCTCTTTGAAGTCTGGTTATTTGTGCTCCAAAGTTAGAATCTTCCAGACTGTCTAGGCAGAATATAGTTTTAAACTATGTGTTTTATTTACTATTCAAAAACTCTTGAGAGAGAGTCACCAATAAGTAAACTATTTGGGAGAATTTGTAGTGATAATTTAAAATATTACTAATTCTGTATTTAAATTTTCTTGCTTAAAAATATATTTGTCTAGATTGTATTATGTAGTTGAAATAATTTAATATAGCAAGTTCACACTTTGAACTGAAACATATTTTGAGCCTTGTTTAAACCATGGAGATTTTAATATATCTAGAATTAAATATAAGACTCATATAATTGATATTGAATAAAAAGATGTAAATAAAACAAACATGTTCAATTAGCTAATTACTCAAACATTAAAATATCAAAAAATTTCCTTTCAAATTGTATAATGACATTCATATAGTATGAATAGCACTTTTTAACTTTATAGTTATAATTTAATTAACAAAGTATATAAAACTACATAATCCTTTTGTATGGTATATTCTAGGTTCAAGTTCTTAAGTAAAGGAAAGAAAATACAAAATATATTTACCTAAAAGTCAATCCTGAAATAGCAGACACTTTTCCTGAAGGGTTTCTCTCCCCTGTTCCATAGACCCTCAAGAAGATGCAGTCACATGTCCTGTGGATTCTGGTCCATTTTCAGTAATGTAATCTATTTTATATATAAAATCCATATGTAAACTATTAGTAGGCACAACATAAATGCACATTTTTATATCATTTGTTTATGTGGCTCAAATTTGCACTAAAGTTTACTGTGTATTTTTGTAGAGTTAATTGGTCACACAGGGCTTAGCTTCTGTTCTGACTCACTTGTTATAGAATTGTATAAAGGCTGCTGGGAACTTCACTTGTATGATTATACTCTGGGAATGCTAGAGCAGTAGAGATAAAACATTATTTATTCCTCATACAAGTGATATTTCTTGCTTGTGTGTGTGTGCACATGCATGTGCATGGAGTAAACAATGTAGAATTCAGTTTCAGAATCTTGTTTCTAGGGGATTTTCTCTTTGCCCTCTATCAGGGGATCACTGATTGTGTTCTGCAGAAATTTTGCCTATGAGTCTATGTGTGTGTGTGTGTAGTGTATTTGGGTAATTTGCTATACTTTTTCTGAGTCCCTCCTATTTGCTTAGTTTTTCCCAGATCAAGCACATATCTGATTATAATAGAGGTAATGGGACTCAAAGTTATAACTTTTTCACTCCCACGAATGATTTAAGAGAAGAACCTTATGATCTCTTATCTTTGAGGGGAGGGATTAGAGGGCAACTGACATGTGGTTGCTCTCTCTTGACCCATGAGCCCTCCCCCTCCCTGTTTAGCTTCAAGGCAGACACTCAAGGGCGTTAGTCAAATGTCTTAGGCCTCTACTGGGAATCTTCTGCCCTCAACCCATTGCTTGGATCCTTTCTTGGGTCTTATGAGGGCCTCACTCTGGCTTCCCAGGGAGGCTCTCCTTTGCTCACCAAGGGGAGTTAGTTACCATGACTGAAAACACATGTGGTCCTCCAATTCCTGTTTTTCTCTTCTTAATAACGAGATCTTTGACTGATGTCTCACTAGTTTCCCAAGGGTGCATGCACATTATACAAAGAAGAGAATTTCTTTTTTCTAATTTCACATGAGATAAAGGGCATGTCTTATATGAAATGACTTTAACTTCTCTTCCTATAACATTATTGTGCAAAGGAAGAATTCATTCTGTCATATTCTTGGATTATCTCTCTTTTCTCTGATCATTTCTCCTTCATTAGGATGTGAACTCCGCAAAGGCAAAGGATATTTTTTTGTTCACTGCTCTGTTCCCAAATCTAGAACCATGCTTAACATATAATATGTGATCAACACATATTTGTTGAATAAATGAATATTAGAAGGGTTAGATTCTACCTCAAATGATTTCTTCTTTGCTATTCAGAAGTGAGATTTGTGTCAAGAGAGCATTTACTTGGGTTAGTTGACACTTTGTTCTATTTTCCACTTTATATCTAAAGGAAGGAAAGTTTCTACTTTACTTTTCACTCCAACACTGAGCTAACTGAGGATGGCTAAGGTAGAGAAATATAAAGATAATGGGTAGAAGTAATTTACTTTACTAAGACATATTCAGTTTGTACTTCTAGACCAAGGACTTTACACCTCGAGCTACTTCAGATTGATCTCATTTAAGTGGATCACTCTATGCATTCAGGATTGTAATAACTTGCTGAGTATATATAAGGTGTGACTATGAAAGCTAGTGAGTAATTTTAGAAGTGTCCATATCAATACTATGTATAATTGTATCTCTAACTTTTTTCAAGTCAAAGCTCACAAGATACAGAAGGATACTAAGCATGTTATTTTTCCAACAACAGAGTAGGAATAAGAACGATGTAACCTGGTTTAGAAATGAGCTCAGGCTGGTCATCCTTCACAGTCAGTGGCCTCGCTATTGGGTGTTGAAATTACATCGCTCTGAGGGAAAATCAAAGGAAATGTTAATGTGCCACAAAGAAAAAAATGGAATGAATGCAGGCTTCATTCTGATGAGAATCTGAGGACTGTGCACCAAGTCAGGAAGAGATGAGATGATTAGGTTAATTTTCTTTCTAGATAATAAATATTGTGGCATATGGCAGTAGGAGAGGGAAAGGACCATTGTGAATGACTAAAAAGAAAATTGCTAAGATCCCTATGTTGGTAATTGATCTTAATGGAATTTAATTATTTCATTACTATAATCAGTCACCTCTTACCTTGCTTTTTCTTTCACTCTACTTTGAAAACTATTAACTGTTATTACCTAGCTAAAGTGAGAAAGAAACTGCTTGACAACAAGTTTGAATTCTTATTCACTGTAACTTTCATGAACTCATTTGTCAGCATTCACAAAGCAGAGAGAGTTAATGTAAGATAAGTGAGGTGGAGGATATTGGGAGGTGAGTGCATCATCGGGTTTGCAAGTGCTCTGAGGTCACAAATTGTTTTTTCATTTTGTACTCCCAGTGTCTCACATGGTACCTTGTATAAAGTAGATAGCTAGCAAATACTATGAAATTACTCATAAAAGTAAATAATATGAACTTAATATTTCATACTATTGTTGTTTTTCATTACTGGAAAAACTTTGTATATTTTCACAAACTAAATAACTCCTTTAATTGGTTCTTTCTCAACAGACATCATTGGTTCTTTCAGATGCTAACATAGCTTCTATTAAGTGATGTCTTTACCATTTCATCAGACCAGTGTGTACCTTTAACATGAAAACTGATGGCTAAATGGACTTTGATTTTGTGAAATTATTAAATCTCTTGTTTGTTTCATTTTGCTTATCCAAGAAAAACTGACATTTTAATGATAATGTTTTAAACTTGAGAATTGGAAGTTGAAGTAACAACTTAGGAAACACTGTGACAACTATATTCATGTTATGAATTCATATTCATACTCAGAAGTTTTATGTATTGTTTTTCTATATATGTACTTGATTGGATAATTCTGAACAGTCTGTTATTTCCTCGTGAAAGTTATATGTCTGACTTTTAGAAATAACTTTCTAAAATTTTGAAATAGCTTAAGACTCATAAAGAGTCGATGTACTTTTTTTTTTGGTACCAGGGATCAAACTTGGGACCTTGCGCTTGTGAGGCAGGCTGCGGAACCACTGAGCCAAATCCCCGGCCCGAGTTGATGTACTTTTAGCCTAGGTTCCCAAATCATAAAATGCTTATATGACCATAGTGTATTGCCAAACCAAGGAATTGGTGTTGGTACATTGTTATGAATTCAAATGCAGATCTTATTCATATTTTATCAGGTTTTAAATGTCTTAGTTTTTAGTATATAGTTTTATAAAATTGTATCACATGCATAGATTCCAAAAAAAAAAGTACATCGACTCTTTATGAGTCTCAAATAACACTACTATCAGGATACCAAGCTGCTCAGATTGGCCTCAGCTCCCAAGTAGCTGGCAATTACAGGCATGTACCACCATGCCTGCCTCTGAAAAAGAATTTTGAACTTTATTTATTTTTTATTTTTATGAGCACATGATTGTGGCACATAATGTTTACAATCCTTGTGTGGAGTTGGTTCATCTACTCAATACATTTTCATTTCTTTTTCATCCCCTTTCATATCATATGACAGAAGTACATGAACACTCATATTTATAGCAGCACAACTCATAGTAGCTAAATCTTGGGAGCAGCCTCTGTGTCCATCAGCAGATGAATAGATAGAGAAAATATAGTATTTACACACAATGGAGTACTGCTCTGCCATAAAGAATGATAAACCCGAGTAATTTGTAGGAAAAAGGATACATCTTGAGACCATAATATTTAGTGAAATAAATTAGATGCACAGATATCACATGATTTCCTTTATATGAGAGACCCAAATTATAAATACAGAGCAAAATTAAAGATATATAACAGAAAGTAGGAAGAGAATTTTGAATTCTGGGTACTATTGCAGCAATATGTGGATGTCAATGAAATGATGGCTTTACAGGGCATCTCAAATTCTTACTCAGGTCTTCAAAATAGTGATTTTCTATGGCATAAGTTATATATTCATACACTATTATCTCTGTATGCTGATAGAAGGAACACAAAGGGAGACTGTTGTTTTTCAAAGTAACTTAAAATCCTTATATTAATAGTGGTTGTTCAAAAAGGAGAAAGCAAAGTATTTCCCTCCTTCAAATGACTGCAACTTGACTCTCCAGAGGATTATTCTTTATATTTGAAACCTGGGTATGAGAATGTGTGTGTATGTATGCTTCTGTATTTATGCATCTGATAAAGAAGAAAGCACCTCATACTTGTGGGAAAACACCAGACAAGCCCATATTTGGTTGAACAATGCAGAACCTGGGGAAATATATTTCTGTAGGTAACTAAATCACCCCTCCTGTTAGTGCTGGGGATCTAACCTAGAGCCCCATCCATGCTACTCAAGTTCTGTACCACTGAGCTACACACCCAGCCTATTACCACATTTCTTGAAAGTGAAGATGGATCTTAGTGCTGGACAGGGCTTGAGGGTCCCTGAAATGGGGATCTGTGCATAACAATAGAACCAGTTGCTAGTGGAAGCTACAAAATAATTTCTGAGGAAGCTGAGATCATTATAGGAATTTTCTGTTATGCCTCCTTTTATACTTGTCTCTACTTTAAATGACACAAATAAAAATCTGTTGATAGCTGTCGCTACTAATACCAGCATGCTCTAGAGTAGCTTTCATAGATCATTAATTATCCTTCACCAACTCCACATCTTGAGGTCTTTTACAGTCTGAATGCTCTGAGTTGAAAGGCTGCAGCTACTTCCTTGTCCTCTATTCCCATTTCAAAATAAAAAGGATTTCATTTTTGATATCCTGCTAAATTTGAGATTCTTATTGGACAATCAAATAAAGATATTAAATAAGCTCTTTTATCTGAAATTTAGAGAGTACGTCTGGCCTGTTAAGTCTCGTTGGTGTTGCCAAGCACATAGTACATGAAACTCAGAGACAGGCAAGATAGTTAGGAGGTGTAACACCCTGTGCCTCAATAACTGAGAGGTAGGGTGAGTGGGTGGAGCGAAGGAACCAGTCAGGAAAATGAAAAGAGTGACCTAGTACAGAAGAAGGAGAAGGTGGAGATTTTAGTGTCCATGAGACAAAAGAAGTCACTGCCAAAGATCAAAGATATTTGAGACTCAGTGCTTTCAAATGTGATTGATGGGTTAGATATGATGAAGCCTACACTGGAGAGTACTGAAGCCTTTGATAAGAGAAGATATGGTTGACTGAGGTGAACAAAATCTTTTTGGAACTGGATATAATAGAAAAAGGGTAAAAAGGAGCTGAAGACATTAGAAATTGGAGAACAAAGAACCTGGATGGGAAAAGTGGGGTTAACAGAAGTTGTGTCTAAATACGATGTGGTTACTTCATTTAAAAGAGAATATGATACTTTTAATTCTTTTGGGAAGATACCAAGAAGGGAATAACTGGGTTAAATGGAACCTCTAGTTTTAGTCTTCTGAGGAATCTCCACATTGATTTCCACAATAGTTGTACCGTTCTACATTCCCACCAACAGTGGAGAAGGGTTCCTTTTTCCTCATTGCTCTGTCAGCATTTGTTATTGGTTGATTTTTTGACAATAGCTATTCTTTCTGGAGTGGGTTGGAATCTCAGCATTGTTTTAATTTGCATCTCTCCTATGACCAGTGATGTTGAACATTTTTTTAAATATTTATTTGCTGTTTTTACTTCTTCATCTGAGAAATGTCTATTCATTGCAGATGCCCATTTTTGCACTGGGTCTTTAAATGTGGGGAGTCTGATTTTTTGAGTCCTTTGTCTGAGGAATGGCTGGGAAAAAAATATTTTTTCCACTCTGTGGGTTGTCTCTTCCCTCTGCTGGAGATTTCTTTTGCTGTGCAAAAGTTTTTTAATAAGATGAGATCCCAGTTGTTGATTCTTTGTAATATTTCCTGTGGTACAGGGGTTTTGGTCATAAAGTCTTTCCCTACATCAATTTCTCCAAGAGTTCTTCCTATTCTATCTTCTAGCAGGTTTAGTGTTTCTATTTTAATGTTTAGATGTTTGATCTATTTTAATTTTAGTTTAGGCATGGTGAGAGGCATGGGTCAAGTTTTAGTCTTCAGCATGTGGAAAGCCAGTTTTTCCACCACCATTTATTAAAGAGGCTATCTTTCTTCCAGTGAACGTGTTTGCTTCCTTTGTCAAAGATAAGGTGACTGAGTGTATCTGGAGTTGTTCCTGCATCTTCTAATCTGTTCTATTGATCCTTGGGTCTTTTTTTTTCCAGTACCATGATGTTTTTATCACAGTAGTTTTGTAGTATAATTTCAGGTTAGGGATTGTGATGCCCCTTGTCTTGTCTTTGTTGCCCAGAAATGGTTTTGCTATTCTAGGTCGCTCCTGGTTCCAAATGAGTTTTAGAATTGTTTCCTCTAATTCTGTAAGCTATACTATTAGTATTTTGATCAAGATTGCATTAAATCTGTATGCCAAGTTTGGAAGTGTGGCCATTTTCACTATATTGGTTATTCCTACCCAAGAACAAAGTATATCTTTCCATTTTCTGATATCTTTTTTGATCTCTTTTTGAATACTGTATTTTTCAACATAAAAGTCTTTTACTTCCTTTGTTAGATTGATTACTAAGTATTTCATTTTTTTAAATGTTATTGTGAAAGGTGTAGTTTCCCTAATTTCTTTCTCAGTGAGTTTGTTATTTGTGTACAGGAATGCTACTGATTTTTGAATGTTGAGTTTGTATCCATCTATGCCACAGAATTTGGTTATTGAATCTACAAGTCTTTTGGTGGAGTTTTGGGGTCTTCTATGTAGAGTATCATGTCATCTGCAGATAATGATAATTTAACTTCTTCCTTCCCTATCTTTATTCCCTTTATTTCTTTCTCTAGTCTAATTGCTCTGACTAATGTTTCCAGAACTATTTAGAATAGGAGGGGTGATAGTGGACATCCTTGTCTTGTTCCTGATTTTAGAGTGAAAGGTTTCAGTTTTTGTTCATTTAGTATAATGTTGACTATTGGTTTGTCATAGATGGCTTTTATCTGATTGAGGTAGAGACCATCTATTCCAATTTTCTGTAGGGTTTGATCATGAATTGGTGTTGGACTTTGTCAAATGCTTTTTCTACATCTATTGAGATGATCATATGAATTTTGGCCTTGACTCTGTTAATGGTATATTACTTTTATTGATTTGTGTATGTTGAACCCTCCCCACATCCCTGGATGAATCCTACTTGGTCATGGTGTATAATCTTCTTTGTGATTTGCTGCTTTCTGTTTTCCAGTATCTTAATGAGGACTTTTGCGTCTATGTTCATTATAGAGATTGGTCTGTAGTTCTCTTTTTTGGTTGGATCCTTCTCTGGTTTTCGTATCAGAGTAATGCTTGCTTCTAAGAATAAATTTGGGAGTATTGTTTCCCTTTCAATTTCATTAAAAAGTTTTAAAAGTCATGGAATTAGATGTTTTCTAAGTTTCTTGTAGAAGTCAGCAGTGAATCTATCAGGATCTGGGCTTTTCAAAAATGGAAACAAAGCTTTTGTAAATAAGGAGGAGAAGAAGGGTTGAAGGGAAGGGAGGGGAATGGGAAAAAAGAATAAGATACATTGTGTGCAGGTACAAATTCCATGATTGATGCTATAATTATGTATATCTAAAATGTACTAATAAAACTAATTAATTAAAAAATAAAAACAACAACAAAAAGGGAATATAATTAGAGAAAAATATTTTTAGAAAGTGTATGTCTTCTAGTGTCCTGTCATTTATGGATCATCATGATAAAAAAGAAAGGGATGTGGTCTAGATTTTGGTGGGCCTGCAGAGAACATCCTAATCTTCATAGAAATCTTCTCAATTCAGCTATGCAATTCTTTTCTCCTTCTAGAACTGAGATTCCCTTGGGAAATTCAGAGTTTAACAGTAGATTCTTCATACCAGATCTTGACAATGCTAATCACATTCTTCCACGCTATTGTACTATTTCTCTGACATGTTTGTTACCATCCTTATCCTTCCTTCTACCCCAACCAAGGAGTAAGAAATTGAAAAAATTCCATAGATCACCACTGTTGTTCATCTCCACATGCCCATTCTGAAGAGGTACTGAAGAAGAATCTGAAAGTTTTGAAAGAATCTGATTGTCTTGTACTGTAGCTTCACCATTATAGTATTCCACTAAAGTAATCACCCATTGGTTTGTCAATGTTTGTGGAAACAAACAACTAAGATTAAAAAGACCTACACTTTGTGGTACAATTATAAATAGTATTTATTCTATAGTAAAGTATTGGTTGGGAACCAATTCCCTTTCTTTCCTCCCTCCTTCCTTCCTTTCTTCTCTCTCTGTCTCTCTCTTTCTCTCTCCCTCTCTCTCTTTCTCTCTCCTCTCTCTCTCCCTCCCCCCTCCCTCTTTCTTTTTTTTCTATAGCAAATCACATTTCTTCTAAAAAGAATGCACAAGAGTAATGTATTAGTTACTCTTATCTGAGACAATGATTTAAGCTATGTAAAAGCAGTTCTTCCCCAACCCCATACATAGCATAATTTTAATGGCAGCACTATCATCATCATGATAATAAGAGCTTCTTGCCACTGCTTGCCCCTCTTTCAAGGAGCAAACTGTGATGTCAGCATGCCACTAGCATACCAGATATGTATCTCTAGAGGTTGCCATGGCAAATATGGAACCAGAGCCTCCCTAATGAGCTCCAGCTATAGCACCTGACAGACTAAGCATTCTCAGGCATTTCCTATTAGACTCACTGTTGTCAGCTATGAAAGCACTTTCATTTCTGGCAGCAGATTAGCATTGGGGTGGGAGTTGGGGTGAAGTCTTATCCAGGGTTGAAGTGTCACTTGATCTGACAGAGGAATTTCTAAGGGTGGAAATATATCAGGTGCAACAGGACACTAAGGGCATAGGTTAAGTTAAAACCTGCTTTCTGGCAGTTTTATTATAAATCCATCTACCCTTCTTTTGAACAAACAAAATAATTCCCAAATTAAGAAGACATTCATTTTTAGCAATTAAAAAGAGACTAAAAGAGGAAATACCAAAACTAGGGCAAGAACAGTGTTCTTAATTGCCTTTTCTCTTCATTGGTAAGATTAGTGTTCATAGTCAAAACAACAAACATATTCCACGTTTGGTAAGGAGTCAAATATTTTCCTGATTCAAACATGCAAAACTCACATGACAGTCGCTGGCTACAGTAAGTATTAACATGGTGTCTTAGTTCATTTTCTGTTTCTAATAGCATAATAGCATAGACTTGGTAGGTTATAAATAAAAGAGGTTTCTTTGGTTCTGATACAGGGTCAAGGGGTCATATCTGGTGATGATCTCTGGGCTTTCAGAGTTCCAAGGCAGTGCAAGACATCAAATGGCAAAAAACAGAAAGCATGTTCGAGAGACTTAGCCAAACTGGCTTGTCTAGCAGGCTCATTTTTGAGATGGTGCATTCATCCATTAATTGCACGGATAGAGTAATCCATTCATGAGGGCAGGATGCTAGTCAATTTTGAAATATCCCACCCGGTCCCACCTCTTACTGTTTCACAGCAGAGATTAAATTTCAAAATTAATTTCAGAGGGAAAAAACCATGATCAGGTTGTAGGAGATGGCAAATACTATCCTTCCTTATGATGTTGTGGGTGCATCATTTCCTTTAAGAAAGACTTTAATTATTTATAAAGTTTGGAAACTGAAGCAATAGCTTTTTAAATCTGTAAGATTGTTGACATGAAGATCTTAAAGCAGCATAGAATAATTACTAGAGCCAAGAGGACAATTTGTCAAATAATAATCCTGATTAATTAATTTAGTGCTTTTTCCTACTTATCATGACATGATTAAACCCTTGGGTGTTGGACATGAAGACAAGTTGGGCAGGGGCTCAGGATGGAATATCGGGAAGCTGTGAGGAAATCTGGAAATGTTCATTCATGAGGCTCATGAGGAAATGGATGACACTGAATTATCAAGTGATAAAACAGGAAAATAGAAGGTTCTGGTCCTTTCTGTAATGAGGTATCAGAGGGTTCTGACTTTTACTACAACTAGGTATCAATCTCAGCGGTCTTTGTGAGAAACCTGGGAATGAGAGGCCTCTCAGAGTAGAAGGGACAGAGGGGCGATCTACCAGTGACACAGCAGGTCTGCCACACTGCCAGCTATTCCTCGCTATTCTGATGCACGGGCAAGGGAGGTGCAGGTTGCAAAGACAACAAATTACTGTCTCTCCAAAGCCCTGACTGAAGTCCACAACATGAAAGGGTTAGGGGGATTTTTGTAACGGGCTATTCTCATCACAAACATAATACCTGCCTCGTTTGGCCTTGTTGGATGACATTATTTTTTCTCTATGTGTCCTGAATAAAGAATTTGTTCATTGAGGATACAAGAAAAAGCCACAGAGTCCTTTATCTCATAAGCAAGTGCAAATGGCTTCACCTGGGTCTGTTGGTTTCTTCACAGAGGCAATGAGTTTGGCCTCATGTCCATCCCATCTAGACCTGGGCCGTGTGTTAAGGAGTCAGTTCACAATTTTGCAACAGGAAAAAACCAGTTGGCCTAGGACCAGATTGAACCATTGTTCTTAAATTAATTTTTAAAAAATTTTTTTATTTTTGGTATTGGGGATCGAATTCAGGACCTTGCACTTGCGAGGCAGGCACGGTGCCACTGAGCTCAATCCCCAGCCTGTTCCTAAATTTCTATGAACAATAGTCTTACCCACTGGGAAGACTGGGGTGAGCCTCGAGAGTCAATGACATGGTGAGTCATGGAGTACCCAAGAAGTGAGGTTCACTTTTGGAATCCTCAGTGCTATGAACCCTGGGCCTCTTGAGTTCTGAAATGTTTCATTATTTCAATTATCTAGTGGCATTCAGGATGAATGTGGGTAAGTATTGAAGGAATCGGATTCCATAATTGACAGAGCCCCATGTCCGGTGACCTATGAGAAAAAGAAAAAACTGCTAGAGCTTTCACATTTTATTGAAGAATATCATGATCTATTCAGATTGGCCTTTCAAGCAGAAGTGTGCAAATCTCAGCTGAAACATCTAGTTAAATATTACAAAATTTCCCTTCCCCAATTAATAAAGTCCTCCCTTCTACTTTACTTGGATGTCACAATTCATTCATCTAAGTGGATGGTAGATTATGGCGGTCTGTAGGATAAATCCTATAGTTTCGTTGTGTAAAGGAACTAGTGTGGTGGATTTCAGTAAATCACCACTATCTTTGTTTAGACTCTGTGATGTGGTATTACTTTTCACAAACAGTGATGGGTCATATAGCTGCACTCCATTTTAGGAGTAGAAATTTGAGTTAGAAGAGTGGTAAAAAGCAATCCATAGGGTCTACCTTTGTCAAAGAAACAGACATTTTAAATAAAATTCTTAGGAGAATAAGAGGTTCTAATAGATCATAACAGCTCAATGGAAAGATGATGAAGAAGGTTCTGCATTGTATTTGTAGCATTTTCCCCTTGAATTCAGATATCAGATCTGTTAAAGGGACCCTGGGCAAAGACCATTGTGTAAGAAAGGAGGATTGGTTCTGATTTTCCCAAGAGGTAGACCAGACAAGGGAATTTTAGCAACCAGCAGGTAATTTGTCAGATTGTAGCAATTTCTGGGAACAACATAACAAACATATCAGGGACACATCTGAATTGGTTATCTATATCTAGTGATGAAATGCTACCCAGACCCTCGGGTCCTCTTGGATCCCGCTTTTGATTGCTTGCTTTGTCCTTTGTATCTCTTTTCTTCACTATCAGATTCATTCTTTTCTCTTCTTTTTTAGAACCTCAAGCTTATCTCTTAAACTGATTTATTTCTGATTTTATTGCTCAGGGAACAGCTAAACTAACAGGAAAAGTATAAAGAATGAATCTAGGTATTGTTTTATTGTCAAAGCTCAGATGCATTGCAGGTGTTGCTGGTAAGATATGATAAACAGCAAAAGAGATGTAGAATTTTATTTCTCCATTTTAAGACAGGGCTCTCAATTTGCTGACTCATTCACATGGTTAAGAGAAAATTAATATTTCAGAAATTTGCCCAGTGTACAGGATGGTGGATTTGTGACAAAATTTTATACGTACTCTCATAATGCGTATTCGCCTGGGAGGGGCGGTGCTTACCATGCAATTAAGCCTTTGTTACGTTACATTTTATGCCACAATAAAACAAGAGTTCTCTGCCTGCAAAGAAAAGAGGATATTTAATGATTTAATCGCAGTAGCTAACAGTGGCTGGTTTTGACGAATCCCTGGGTTTTTATTATAAATAGAATTTTCAGCTTTCTTGCTTGTGCACTTGTCTTAGGTCTGTCCCTAAATTGCTCCGATCTCAAATATCCCTTTTTTTCAGTAGCTTATGTTTATATTCTTGGGGCCAGAAAAATATCTTAGTTCCTTTGTAATGACCCTTTCCACTCAAGGCCATTTTAAATTTTCATTCAGTTGTCTATACTTTAGCGAAGAACTGAGAGTAAAATTTATTTCATTTCCCTTTCCGAGAAAATAAGCCTTGTACTCGGCTTGAGTTGTTTGGGCTGCTCTGATTTCTGGTCCACACATGAGCTGAGCAGATGTCTGGTCCACAATTTGTGGCTGCCACTGAACCTTCTTGACCTTGGGTAGAAGACAATGTGTGTGTTGATTTTTTAAGTAAGACTATTCTTTGGAAAAGTTGTTAGAAATTTTCTTGACTGAAAAACTGATATAATTCCTAATATTAGTGAATCAGTTCATTTGATGGACTGCTAAGCCTTTTGCTGTCAGTGTGTCCTCACCTTCCATTTTATACAGGTGTATGTGCTTGAAAGGACTTTTTCAGATGTGCAGCAGTGATATTTTTAAAGAGTAATGATTTTTATGAACAGATTTCATACTGCAGTTCTTGCTTCAACTCAATACCCACAATTCCTCTGGGCCATCAGAACTCAAATGAAGTTGGGGCCTATTAGCAATTTTCTTTCTTTCTGCCTGCCTTGGGCTGATGAAAATGCTCAAGAAGACACCTCATAAATGGAATTGGACCTCTTCTTGGGGAGCATTGAAATATCTGTGAAGGTTAGACAATTCACTCACTTTCATTGGTCCATTTATCTGACTAGAAGAGAGCTCAGAAAAATTGATTCAAGAAATTATCAAGAACAGAAGAAGAGGGGTTGGAAAGAACAGGAAGTTTGTGGTCAAGGCAGCCCTGACTCCAAGACCAGTTTGCCAATTATTGGCAATAAGATTTAGATTTCCTGAGACCAGGCTTCCTGTCCTGTAGAATGAAGACCCAGCAGAATTAATTTTAAATATAAGCACAATGACAAGTAAAACTTCTGGCAGCCTTAATGAGTAGAAGTTTTTTTCCTTTTCTCAGAACCTCAATTTCTTTATTTATATAGCAGAGAAAATGATGATTACCTTCTGAGATTAATATGAGAATGAAAGAATTTATAAGTTGATCCATGATGATAGGTAATTACTTAGACAACAAACAAACGGCTCAATTCATCCTTCCCATTTTATAGACAGACAAATCGAGGTCTACTGAGAGCTGGGCAATGGTGGGTCTGGACATGGACACACTGGCCAATGCTCTTTCCCTGCATTATTGTTGACTGAGCTTCCTAGATGTCTTGGCTTGAGAAATTGAAGACTAAAATTTGAACTATGTGGTGAACAAATGGGATACAGAACTAGATAGGAAGAATGTCAAGAAACATTTCAAAATGATTCACTGACTATTTAGGTTGATCAGAAGAAAAATCAATGTGTTATGAATATAAAAACTGATTTTAGCTTAAGGGAATGGCTTAAAATGTAATTCCGAAAAAACTGCTTCAAATTGAAAAAAAAATTCTTTCTGATTCTCCTGTTGTTCTTTAACAGCCATCTGTGTTAGTTAATATAACAATTTTGTCTTAGTGAGTACTTTATTATGTGTCTCTTTGCCCTGAAAAGCCAAATAATACCCTCATTCTATATGACACCAATACGGAGGCAGATAAAAAGGGTTTCACCGCAAGGCTAAGAAAGAGCTAATTTTCTAAAATTGGAACATTATCTGTCATGTATTACTACTCTGTAATTATGACTATTATTCTCATTGGGGAAAAAAAGATATTTTAGGAGAGGAAAAGATTTTTATAAGAGGCTTTTAATATAAATGGGCAATTATATTAAAATACTGACTTTCATAGACATTATGTAGCAGATATATCATATTATATTTGATGTACATTTAGTAGATTATATGCACATGAAAACTTAAACTATATGAGTACTACTTCCTTAAAGGAAAGGCATGAATAGTTTTGTGAAATAAATTTTTGAGATATAAATTCAAAACTTTATGCCTGCAGAGGTTTTATTGTTAATAATGCACGTTTTTTCTGATAAAGGATGAATCATTTTCATTTGGCAATGGCTCTAATTTTTTTTTTTCAAGAATGATTATTCTTGTAAAATCATTTGTGGGGCTGAACAAAGGTCAGTGGTAAAAATAAAAATTATAACCATGATTCATTTCTTTCTAGAAGATGAAAACAATACTATAAATTATGAAGAATCTTTCAGTTCTGCTTTAAGGAATATGTTGAGGGAGAGTTCACAAACAGATAGAAAATTTGGCTATGGAAGAAAAGAATATTTGGTCTTTTCTGAGTTTAAGAAGTTTACATTGAAAAGCCAGGAGGAAAAAAATCTCCCCAGCGTAATTCACCTCAGATGTCAACCCCAGCAAGAGGAGATCCAGGGTCTGTAGGCCAGGAGCTTGTTTAATTTTTCAGCCTTTTTAAAGAAATACAACCGAAAGTTAAAAACACGTAATAAGAATCAAAAATGACATTTATTTGGAATGAGAAGAGAAGAGAAATTAAACAAAGTATAAATTAAAAACCTGACATGTACTACAATTATGATTATTTCCAGAAAATAGCATATTTTAAAATATAAATGCCTGAAACATCTTTATGATATCTTTTACTTACATTTTCAGCTGTTTGGTGTTTGATTTCTTTTTCATGTGAAATGATTTTATAACATCATTTTCTGCGGAACAAATATAAAGATAATTCGGTGTTTCATTGAAAATGGTTGATGGAAATTTGCTTGTTTTTGATTGAATGCTTAAGCATGACCACACACAAGTGTACCACTGTGTACCGCGGTTATCAGACAGGTACCCTTCAAACATGAGACTTCTAGTAAATTCAGCTCCATATAATTTTTAGAAAAAATATACCTTGTATATCATTGTATATAGTGCATTGCAGAATCCTTCCAACAGGCAAGAATTTCTGTTTTGACCAGGGTGATAAATGAATCTTCTACTTAGAATTTTGCCTGTCTCATGGTCGAAAGACTTCTCCATCGACTGGTGTTTTGTTACAATTAGAAAAGTTGTTTCATTTCTATTTCCTATATATTTCTAGTGCTGGGTGCTGTTTGAAACACTGCAGTATAACTTCTGCACTGTCCATCATAGTTTGGTAGAGTTAGCAATACAAGTATTTCTACAATGGAAGCCATTTCTACAATGAAACAGCTAGGAATAGATAAACTATATAAAGAGAAAACTGTGAGTCACAAATTTATATCTTCCTAACTAAATTAAGTGTATCTCAACTCAGTTTCCTCTTAGCTGGATTCCATTCTAATGGTACCTGACATGAAGGAACCTATTACAGAAAGACCTAGTACCCCCAAATTTGTGAATTTAAGAACACTCACTTTTGTAAATTTTACCAAAGCACACTCCTACCCCAAGGTGGTACAGGAGATCTGGGTAGGTAAGTGGCTCTAAGTCTAGGCTCTGTTTACTTTACCATGTTTGCCTGGGCTCCCACATGTGGTGGTCCTGTGCTAAGGGTTGTCCATGGTCTCTTTGAACAGACCTGACACAGTACAGGGATACCTATTCTATTTTTTTTAACCTATTCTAAACTAGCACCTTCACCAAATATTGTCTTGGACCATTTGCAATTTATTTCTTTTTCTGTAATCTTGGACTAGTCTTTGGTAGAGCCCTCTATTTAAAATATTACACTCCTTAGGAAAGGGGACACACACTTCCTGGTAGTCTTGTTTGTCAGAGTATTTCCTTCTTTTTTTCCTTTTTCCTAAGAAAAGATAAGAATTTTAGGAACATTTGGGGTATTATCAAGATCAAGGGCTCAGCAATAGAGAATAATGGCAGAGTTGCCAAGCAGAATGAGGTTTTGTGTTGGCTTTGGAAGTATCACCACCAGCAGAACTAAGTCATCACTGGAGTAAGTATGTGTTACTATAATTTTGCCATATATTCCCTTGTATCGTTGTTTATAGTGGTCCCATTTCCTCAACAGATTTTACATTTATTAAGCATAGGAACAATGTCTCTTGCATCTTTGTTATTCTCTGGGGAGTGACCACCTACCCAGGAACAGGGCTACTGTTAGAGAGAAATGCCTCCTGGAACTGATTGCACACTTGATATTCCTAAGTTTCTTCATGTCTTAGTTTATTTCCCCAACAATTCTTCATGGCCTCTACTGCCCTGGTGATGCTTTTGGTATGTGTGTTAGTTACTTTTCTCTTGTTGCTGAGACAAAATACCCAACATCCAAAGTCAAAGGGAGAAAGGTATATTTGGCTTACAGTTTGTAGAGGTTTCAGTCCATAATTGGCTGACTCCAAGGCAGGGTGGATGACAGACAGGTATTGAGGAGAAACAATATCATGCACATAAGGTAGCAAAAGCAACAAAAGAGAACTTAACAGTGCCTTTCTGCCCCTTTTATCTTATTCAGACTGCTTAGGGTGGGTAGCACTCACATGCTTAATCCTAGTGCCGTTGGGCTTTGCCCCACCATGAATCATCACACACTCTAGATTCAGCCACGTCTGAAATAGCCTATGACCACATGAGGCTTTGGGGGGACATCGAGAAGCAAACCATAACAGTGTGGCACTGGATATTCAAACAATGCATATATTTTTAAGCAAAAATCTTTTAGACTAAAAGTTGAACAGAAACCCAGCTGATAAAGTAGGTACATGTAAACTTGCCTGGATAGAAGCAAAGGCTCACGCATGAAGCCATGGCCGTTGCCCTCCCTTGAGTCCCCAATGGCTTAAGAGTTCCACTCAACAATGAAAAATATGTTATAGAAAAACTATTCTTCGATAGAGAATCAGAAAGCCTGAATTTCTATTGTGACTTTCATATCTACTAGCAGTGTCACCACAGGCAAATCACTAATTGTTCTAGATCTCAGTTTTTGAATTTGTACAAAGTGGATAATAATATGTTGGCTTGCTCAGCATACGTGGAAGTGAGGCAGTGAGAACCAATGGGGTCATGTGTACGAAAGCCCTTCAAAGTGCTCTACACTCACAAATGATTACAAGATCATCCCCTTAGTCTTTCTAACAAATTCACCTTTCGGATTATTCAAGTCAAAGAGTCACAAATAATGACATCTAAAAGGTTTATCTCTGCTACCCTATGTCTTAGATAATAGTCCTGGTCCCTGATAAATGGCTACCCACTTCCTGTTCATACTGACAAGGAAACCATGAAAATGAGTGCAGTATTTCCAACATGCAGTAGGACAAAAAGCACAAGTACATACCTATGTCAGTGCTGGGTCAATACAGAAAACATTTTACTTTATAGGAACAGTAAGGGCAATGCAGAGAATGAAAGAAACGAAAAGTTCCAATGGACTATAAAGTTAACTGGTGTTGGCAAATTTCTGCTGTGGCTCATGAGGTAAGAATGATGCTCTTGCTATCCAGAAACGACATACTTGGAAGTGAAAAATTAATCTTATTTTTAGTTTGTGACCAAGTATATCTGTTTGCAAAATATACAGTGTACAATGACAGACTATAAGAAGATGTAAATGAAAGTAGACAAAACAGAACAGGTAGGGAAAAGTGAATACAAAATAGTTGACCTATTTAGCTTAAAGAAGAAAGACACGAAAAGTGATATAATAATTGGCTTTTGGGCAACAGATTTATTGTGTAGAATACAATGTATAATTAGCTCTCAGGAAATAACTCGTAAGTCTATTAGAGCTCACAAACCCTGGCCATCTGGAGGAGACACAGAAAAATAAGAAGAAATGTGCCCTACTAGGGATACAGGCCCCTCTGCAATCAAGTCCGCCTGGTCCCTACGTCATTCCAAAGAGATGAAAATATTTCTTATTGTTAGAAATGTAATTGATCCTAGAGGGGATTAAGGATGAAATGATATGGAGAAACATGGTCTGTAGCATGATCAGAGAAAAGCTGATGACTGACAGTAGGAAAATTCAAGCCAGGAGGTAGGGAGAGGTGACTGTTTAGCAGCTCTTAAGCCTTCAGAGGTGACAGAACCTGCTGAGGCTATCTGAAGAGATTGGACACCACACTAGATAGATAAGGAGGAAGAAAATCTTAATAAGCAGCTTTCCTTTAATTGACATGTAGGATGAAACTGACAGAGCTACATCATGATAAGCCTGGCTTGTGTTCAGGCTGAAGGCTTGCTTGCATTGTTTCAACTAACTAGGAACAATTTCCAAATTCTTGAAGAGAGAAAATATGCATGAAACATGAAGTGTCCATTATAGTTTCATAGACTTCCCATATTGTTAATATGAAGAATTCACTACATTTTGTGGAGTTGGTACATATGGGATGAACCTGTGTTCATACTTCCGAAGGCCATAGTTCCATATTTAGTACTAGTCACCCCAGTCCTGTAAACTAAGTAACAGATTCCACTAAGCAGGCCAGATTAATTGCAGGTTTCTTACAACACAGGCAGATTTTCTGTCTCTGATACTGTTGCCTGTCTCCTTAAACCAATGGACACAGGCTTGATCACCTTCTAGGTTACCAAACTTATTTTAGAATAGATCATGACTTAAGGAATCAAAGAGGTGAGAAACAAAAGTTAACAGGTGTTATATTTTCCTAAATTTACCATTCATTTTTTGGGGGGAGAAAGATTTTAATTTCCATGTGACCTGGTTAGGAAATTTTATAGAACCCTCTAGTGCCTAAGACTGGAGTATTTTTCCCAACTATCTGACAAAATCTAAGCAGTTAACATGCTTTTTTTTTTAGTGAATTGTTAGAGGTCTTTTGAAAACCAAGAGTTATGGTCACTTTTCTTCTTTTTTTCCTTGCTGTACTTGATGCTAAATCACTGAGTGATCTCATGTAAACTTATGTCTCAAATCCATATCTGTGCTCCATTAAAATACAAAAAACATTTTATGTTATAGTGGAGCCAGTGTACATCATAGGTCAGCCCCCAAATTGTTGCTCACTTTTTTGGGATTTGGTTCTGTTTTGTATCAAGATTTCAGTGTATAAAGGTTAGCTTTCCACACATGGCTTTTCATTAATCAGACTAAAATCAGTCTATTACTTGTAAGGGTAATAGAAAGTAACAAATTCAAGACACGTGGAGTTCTGGCTCAATGTAATACAGTTAGTTAATGAAAAAATTCACACTAGAATGTGCTGAGTTTCCTTTGCATGTAAAATATCACAATACTGTACCTTTTGTCGTGGTCGTTATCTGGATAATCCCAACATGGAA
This sequence comes from Heterocephalus glaber, assembly GCF_053883595.1. NCBI lineage: Eukaryota > Metazoa > Chordata > Mammalia > Rodentia > Bathyergidae > Heterocephalus > Heterocephalus glaber. Next base: position 1,753,023 of record NW_028258191.1, read on the forward strand.
CTAGTTTAAACGGGATGCACTTGAAGTTATCAAACGCTAGGTGGCATCTATCTCTGTACATCTAATGGTTAGATGAATAGTGTTTCAAATGGACTTGTGCCTTGAGAGGGATGTAGGCAATCATTTGCAATCTATGATCTTTGTATTTTATAAGTTTATATGAGGTAAACTTGCACCAATGACTCATAAATCAATGTCAGTATTTCAAATGAGATGTAGCGAATGCTTGGTATATGTAAATACTCCTTGTGAGGATGGCATTCTCTAAGACGTATTTTTATCTAGTCTTACCTTGGGCATTTGATATCTAGAGGCTTTGAAGACCTTATGCATTTATGAAAATAATGAATAGAACTGGTTTAAATGTAAAGAAAACATGTTTTAAAATGAGAATTATATGTTATACTGCATCAACTTTGAATGATAAAAAATGGAAATGTTATCAATTTTTATAGCTCCATTAGTAGAAATTTGTAAAATGATGTAGTCAAAGGTATTTAAGGAAATAATTTTGGTTCTGAACCAGTCTAGTTTTCTTAAATTTTAGATATTGGGGATCTTATTATGAGGATGTAGGATAAAAATTATATTTTCTTCAACTCTCACAAATTCTTAGTTGGAATTGACTCCTGTAATAAAGGACAGGTTTACAAGAGAAAAACTTACAGAGGTTTATTAACATGTATATTTCATACACATATGAACAGTTCTTAAAGGAGTGGTATCAAATTCTAGCTCATACAGTTATCTTCAACAACAACAAAAAACAGTAAAATTTTCAAGAAATGACAAAAGAAAAAGACTGAGTCTTTAGTAGCAGCAAATTGTGGAAAGTCAAACAATATTTAATGGCTAAGTAGTAAAGCTGGCTAACAGATTTCCTCTAGTACCACTTCTAGGTTGACAAGAGTTTAGTTATCTCTGGTGGCTAACCTTTGTTCTCCCTTGTAAACTCTGTCTTTGTAAATCTGGGTCTTGATTTTAGCTAAATAGAGGGAGAACAGAGAGTTTTCTATCAATAAATTGCCTTCAGTTCAAGAATACTTCATTTTGTGATGATATATTCTGGTCTCCCATAAGATAGTAATGTTCTTCTTCAAGTAGAAGCTACAGCTACAGTTGTTTTTCCCCTTTGGAGACAAGGTCTCACTAGGTGGTCCGGCTGGACTCCAACTCAAGTTCCTGAATCAGAAGCTTCTGCTTCCCTTTAAAGCCTCCCGTGAAATCTCTGCTGTTGGCTAAGCTGCTTTGGAAGCTACTCCTTTTTCCTTTCTGCAGCTTCCTGTGTCTTTGCTCTGAGTACACTGTTTACCTAGAAAGCTACCTCTCTTGTAATTAGCCCCTGTGTGGCAGGAGGGGAGGCAATTTAAACTTTACTCTTTCTGGCAGAACTTCTGTAATGTTCAGATACAAGTTAAAAACTGGGACTCATTTTACAGGAATATAGATGCCAGATTCTGCTCTCAAGGATGAGCAAGTGTATAGACAGATGGTGGGCTCAAGAGCTCTTACAAATACTGGGACTACTATTGACCAGTTCTTCTAATGATCTTTTGGCTTTGCTTTTTTCCTGTATTTTCATCATGCTTATAATAACTGCCATGAACTGAATGATGCCCCTACCCCTCTATTCCTATGTTGAAACCCTAACCCCTAAAGTGATGACATTTAAAGATGAGCCATTGGGAAGTAGCTATGTTTAGATGAAGTCATGTGATTCTTGCTGTCATGGTGCAATAGTGCCCTTAGAAGATACCATGGTGCTTGTTCTCCTTTCCATTTCTTCCTTCCTTTTCCGCTGTCACTTAGGGTCCAGTGAGAAGCTGGCCATCACAAGCCAGGAGAAGAGCCCGCACTCTCAGTCAGCTGGCACTTTAATTCTGAACTTTCCAGCCTCTAGAACTGTGGGAAATAAAGTTTTGGTCTTTAAACCACCCAGTTCAAAGTATTTTGTTATAGCAACATGAGTTGATCGATACAAAAACTATCATGACATACTACTTTAAGGAGGGAAAAGTACTTTCAAAAACAGCTCAAGGCAAATGTCAGACTCTCATGCTAATGACATAGCCCTTGTAGTATAATAGAAGCAGTTCAGGTATTTTATAATACAGGGTTTCAGTCTATGTAAGTATCAGTCACAAGAAATGGCACATGATTTCTCTCATTTAAGAAACCCAAAATATAAGTAAAGAGCAACATAAAAGATAGATAATAGGGATGGAGAGATAGACCTTTTTCAAAATAGAAGAGGACCAAGATATGGAGAGGGGAGAGATGGATGGGAAGGGAAAGGGTTGAAAAAAGAACTGAGATGTGTTATGTACATGTACTGAATGGCCAATAAAAATGTAATCATTGCACTTTAGTACAGCAAAGATATACTAATAAAAAAATGAAAATTAAAAATAAAGAACCTTTTTTTTTTGCATTCCCCAGCTAGGAACTGAGGAGAATTGTTTATGTTGCTTTTGTTAGTGATGGTGGGTGTAGTGGGAGGCATGATATCATGATGATATTGGCAGAGGGTGCAATTTGACTCATTTATTTAACAAGTATACTCGTTTGCACCTTGCATTGAGAATGCCATGTTTTAAAACTGAGATGTTGAGCTAAATAAACTCACAGATTTGGATGAAATGTTGAAGCAGGAAATTTTAACATGGTAATAATGTGAATTTTCCATTTGTGGGCATCCAGCACAACTTCAATGTTAGAGACTAAATCTCATTTTAGAATGATGAAGTTTTATAGAGAATTATGAGAATAGATGAATAGCACCCATATAAAGAAGATCTAAAAAATCCTTGACAAAACTGCTGAATGCCAAATGCATTCACATTGCTCTGTAAAGGAAGGTAAAAGCATGAGGAAAACCTCATACAAAATAGGGAAGGGTGAACAAAGGCTTGCTAACATTCTCACTGCTATTATCAATCTTTTTTCTAGGGCTAATGGCTTTATACAAGACATGCACATTCATCTCCCCACGACATCTGGCAGACCATGGAACAGCGTATCTCTGGATCTGTAATTGCTTGCCACCCCGAGCTGTGGCAAATGAACTCTTGATATTTGGGAGAAAACAGATTTTGCTTCTTTGGCAAAGTGACGGTATCCTTGTTATTCAATGTTCTAAATTATTTTGCAGAAAATCAAAATGACTGGACAAACTATGTCTATCTCTATTAAGACCTTTATAGAAGCATTTATTAAAGAAAGACTTCTTTTTTGAGAAAATATACTTGGTGCATAAATATGCTTTCAAGGAAGGATTGCAATTATAAGTTTCTAAACCTTTAAGATGGCTTTTAACCCTAAATGTGCTAGCAGAGATAAAACTGTTGGAGTTCTGAGGGCTTTTATTGTCTACAAAGGAGGGATGGTTAGGCTTCAGTATCAGTCTGTCAATGGAGAAAATTATATTGTGCTGGGATAATCAAACCTTTAATCAGCAAAGAACTTTGAGAATCTTGAAAACATAAAACACTGTGAACACAAGCTCTTCCTGATATTTCTGACATAGCTCCTTTGTCCTTGAAAGACATGCACCCTCTCCAGGTAACACATTAACTCCTTTCCCTCTGTTTGGCCCCACATTAGCTATTACTGTGGCCAGAAAGGAAGTATTGGTTTCTTTATTTCATGACCCTGATGGGAGCTCTGGAGTTATACTGAGAATTATATGCTAGTGGCTTCCGATGAAATGTTTCTCTTGGTTCTGCTTTTGAAAATTGCACTTGATCAATATTATGATGCCACATTTGTCCATATGTTTTCTGGATTTCTCATGACACATATTCCCTTACAAAGATGAATGCCTCCAATAAAAATGAAAGATGAACTGGTATAATGCACAATAGTATAATGTACTGGCATCAACCAGAGTATGTTATTGGTTGCCTTCAGAGTTTCCAATGAGAAAGTACAGTCAATTATAATTTAACAAATATTTGCTGAACACCTACTTTATTTCAAATACTCTGAATAGTGTGGTGGACCAGACAAAAAAGGTTATGGCTTGATTAAATCTTACCTTCTAGTGGGAGAAAGACAGACAATACAAACAATACCCAAATTAAAGCATTTCTAGCACTATTGTTTTGTTCTAGTTGTCTATTATTGCATAATAAGACACCCCCAAACAGTGTCTTAAAACAACCCTTTTGACTTGTTCTTGATTGACTTTTGTGAGTCAGGAATGTGAAGAAGCTTGGGCTTGGTGGTGACCTCTGCTCCACATAGCATAGACTGGGCCCACAGGAATGAAGGATCGACTTGTACGATGGCTGCCACATTCACATATCTAGTGTGTTTGTGATATATTTTTCTCTAGGATCTCATTCTCTAGGGCCTCTCCAAATGGCTTGAATTTCTTAAATAATGGTTGTCTAAGGGTGCTCATAATTTTCACAGTATATGATGATGTCTGGCTTCCAGAAGTTACAAAATAAAAATTGTCAGAATAGGTAAGAATGATCCTGGAAGTGGTACCATATCATTGTGATGCATTCTATTGGTCACATCAGTCTAAATTTAAGATGAGGTTGAAAATAGAGTCTACCTCTTTGTGGGAGAGTGGCAAAGTCACATTGCAAAAGAGCACACGGAATCAGAAATATTTTTATGCTCAGGTTTGGAAAACTCAGTCTTCTACATGCCTGAAGAAACTGAATCATGCAAGAGAGTAGATGGAGGTAAAGAGAAGATGGGACTTATTTTAGTTACAGTACCAGCCATGAGAAGGAGTGGAGTAAAAATATTCCAATTGCAAAGTGCAGTAAATTCTATTTTAAACAATTCTGCAAGGAAGTTGTCAATTTGCAGTCACATAATGCTCCATTAAAAATTGTGATGCCAGAGGTTGAATGAGAAGAAGCAAGTTGAAAGATAGAAATCCTATTATTGTTTATCTGTCTTCTCTAAACATTAGCTTCAATTTATTCTTAATCATTTTCCCTCTTCTTTTTGTGTAATTATTTGCAGGAGGTGACAAACTGCAATGATGGGTACTTAGATATTCTTGTGGTGCAAAGTTCTTAAATCTAACCCAAAGGGAGACAGTATCAAAACTGATATTGTCTTTAAACTGTACACCAAATAACTAGAATAGGTCAGGATGGCAGCAATACTATGAGTTGAGCAGAAAGCACTCAAGGGATTTTTGCAACAATGTCCATCTCAATCAAGGAGTGTTTTGTTCCTTAATAGTTTTGCAAAATCAGTATGGATTATTCACTACAAGATTCTTTTAGGCTTCCTGGCAAGTTGTGCATATCATTGCGAGTCAGCTTTTCTGTTGCTTGACAGAACATTGGAAACCCACAAGAAAAAGGAGGAGCAGTTTGATTTAGCTCACAGTTTAAGAGGATTCAACCCATGGTTAGCTGGATCGGAGGCAGAAATATCACAGCAGAAGAGTGTGGTGGAGCAAACCTGCTGAGTTCATGGCAGCTGAGAAACAGAGCAAGGGAACATACCAGAGAGGAAAGGGTGAGGAACAAGACATGGATTCCAAGGCCATGCTTCCATGATCCAACCAGACACCCTTAGAAGTATGCTTCATCAATTCCTTGGGCAGATTCCAAAGCAAAAAAAAAAAAAAAATCAATACTCAATTCTAATTGCCATATCCTGCCCCTCATAACCTTGATACCTAAACATATTTCCTTAAACCAAAATTAACTTCCAAATTAAAAAAAATAGTAAGTTTATAATCTGCCTAACAAAATACAACTATCCTGTGTACAACCAGAAACACAACAACTCCTTCTCCAAAGTCTCAATAATTTCCTCAATTTTTCAAAAGTACAAATGTTTTCTGAGACTCAAAGCAAACTCTTATGTGTGAATCTTTGTTAAAAAAAAGTTATATGACCCAAGGTACAATGGCATATTGTAAACATTCCCATTCCAGAGGAAGAAATATGGGGATAGTAAAGAATCAGACCAAAGCAAGATAAAAATCCGGCAGGGCAAACATTATATCCTGTTGCTCCATATCTGGTAATCAGGGAACACTGTATTAAAGGTGAATTCTACAGGCCCCACCTTTGTAGCACACGTGGACTTTCTCTTGGGCTGACTCTACTCCCAGGCTGCAGCTTTCCTTGGCAGATGTTCCATGTTCTTGATATCTCTGACTTCCTGGAATTTCCACTGCCTCTTTGCTTCCATTCCCACTGCTTCATGCAGTGCCTGCTGAGGGGCTCCTTACCTGTTCTCTCGATCCTTTCTTTGAAATTTGAGTGGAAGCCTCCCTGACTGCACAACTCTCACTGAGCTCTTGCTTCTTCATTGAGCTAGAGAAACATCGTAAGCTGAGTCACATGGTGACAATAAGGTTATTGTTGGAAAGTTCCCTTGTCAAAGATCAGTCTGCAAACACACAGTCTCTGCTGCAAGCCAGGCCAGAGTCTCGTGAGATACTAGTCCATCATGGTAACGAGGCAACATTGAAAAACATGAAGAAAAATGTGTAAAACAAAGCAAAACTATCCCACCTCAACATTACAAATTTTTCTATCAATTAGATGCAAGGTATTCTGACTTTTTATTATGTCTTTTAAGCTTATTTATTCAGCGTACCTCCTTTGAGTGTCAGTAATATACATTGATGGTGATTCTAATACTAGGTGATCAAGAAATTGTTGGTATCTTTTTGTAAATTGTTCATGGCCTGGCAAGGAAAGGGGAGAAACTGAAACATAAAGATCAGTACAAATGGTGTGAAAAATGCTAGATAAATATAGACTGGCACACTATGGGAGGCAAGGGGAGATACCTATACCATCAATCATGCAACCAATGTTGTTCATAATTACCCTATAACTAACTTCTAGACAGATGTCTCATGCAATTTGCTCAGCTAGGTTAGTCTCATGTGTGCCAAAAAGCACTAGAAATTTCCATTGTTTGAAAATTTTTATTTCCCACAATTGACTGATGATTTGTAACTATATTACTTGGTATAGATAAAATTTAGTCATTTTTGTGTACAAAGAATTATGAGAAAGATAATATTTTAAGCTGTGTGAATTCTTTATTATCAAATGAATACATTTTTTGAAAAATAGGTTCAGATGGTGGAGAGGAAAGAAATATGAGTAAGACGTCAGATACATTGTTAGGTGCTTGAGTAGAAGTTTGTGGAAAAAAATGAGGAAAAAGACAACCAAAATAAAGAGGAAATGCATGGAGGGAGGATCACCTTAATTTACTTCACAATTTTGCTTAGAGATCTTCTTCACGCTATTGTAAACTCTGACAAATAAAGACTGTTGCTACATTAAGTAAATGATGACATGGCCATAGTGGAGCTTGTGGCATCAACTAAAGCAAACCAGATGGGCAATTCATTGGTCCTTTGTGGTCCCACGAGCTGTAACATACTTTACTGTGACTTGAAAACAATCTCTGGACTCTATTCACTTTCTAAAGAGGTTGTTTTTCTAACTGACACTTGGGCTTTACTCCTCATTATGGTATCTAAGCATACGAACAAATTTATCACTAATGTCAAAGCTTCTTTCTGATGTTTTCTCCCAGAAAATTTTTTGGTTGATAACCTGATTTTGGGAAAATTAGCAGCAACTGTAGGAGCCTAGAAAAAAAGTACATTCAGGATTCTGGCTCCAAGGACTCATCATACTAATCAATCACTAGAGTAGGGTCTTATTCTGTAATTCCTTTGAGGCAGTCAACGTTTCTCAAATGGTGATTCACAGACCACCTGCATCAGAAATTACCTGGTGAAACTTATAAAGTACAGATTCCTGATTCTATTCGAGTGAAGAATATTTAAGGGTGGGCCCTGAGAATTCTTAAGTTTGTACAAGTTGAGGGATTGCTGGGAGATCTACCACAGTAATATTCCATAGGACTAAAGTCAGAAAAATGATTGACATACAGCAAGGCCTTGTACAACCTCAAGGTGATCAAGAAAAAGGAAAGTGTGGAGTGAACTCTAGGGAAGGTTGGAGCAGAGGATCAAGAGGGCATCTATTAGGGCTGTCTTTTTTTTTGGCTACTGTAACAGAATACCTAAGACTGGATCTTTTATAAAGGGAAAAAATTTAGTTTTTACAGTTATGGAGATTAGGAAGTCCAAGATTGAGGGTCCCACAGCTGGCTGGGCCTTCTTGCTCTGTCATCCCATGGAGGGAGATGGAAGGAGAAGAGAGAACATGTATCTGAGCAAGAAAGCAGAGGGCCAACCTCATCCTCTTATCAGGAGTCCACACACAATAAGTAGCCAGTTTATACAATAATGGCATTAATCCATGATGAGGGTTCTGCCCTTATGACCAAAAGGGCCCACTTCTCAACACTTTTGCACTGAGGATTAAATTTTAGCACAAGTACTTTAAAGGACACACTCAAACCATAACCCTGGTAGATCAGGGTAAATACCGTATGCCACAGCTCCTGTTGCAACAAAGGACAGTTTACATATGTGAATTAAGTAAAAGTGGCTGCTGATTTCACATTAGGATCATTTTTTCTACTCCATTCTTTTTGTGTTTAGAGAACACTACTGTGTGCTTATCAGTGAGGTAACTATTATGGAATTGCCCAGAAAATTGCCAGAATTTTTTTGCCCTTAAGGAACTTGGCATTCAGTTGGAGAACTATTGGAAAGGAATCAGAGGAAGACAAATAATTAAGTGCTGAGATACAATCACAGTCAATGAAGTAAACAATGAAGTGCAAAGATAAAGCATGTCAATGTTTTTGCAAACAGTGATCACGCCATGATTGTCTAAAGGTTCTGAGAGTTGAGAAAAGTTCCGACCTGCTCCTTAGGTCAGGGTCACTTGCCAGAGGCATCATCTTTGACTGTTTAGCTACATTTTATTCAGCAGACCTGTGGCGTATACATTGCTTCAGGAAGCTTCTTTTTTCTAGTGATTTCTTTGCATTGTTAAAGGGTAAGATGAGCCTCACCCAAAGTGCCAGAATGAATTACAATTCCCTTTGGACTCCAGTCAAATTAAGTTCCTACCTAGTTAATTAATTTATCCTTGTTCTACCTCTTGCCAATGTCTTTGGCCATATGGTGCTGGGTTACAGCATCTAAGAATCAGACAGAGGAATGCCTGGCACTGGGTGAGAGCTCCATAAATACTTGTCATTGTCACTGTCGCTGTTCTCATCATTCCCCAACATGCAAAGTTGCATAGGAATACAAAGATATATTTCTTCTCGTGGAATTTTAGAGAAGTTTCAAAAGTCACCTAATTTCATTTAAGTAATTTGATATAAGAAACTATATTACTGACAATATCTGCTTAGGTATCCAGTCAGTCCTTCTGTTTTTCCCATTGCATTACTGTCTTGTGGGCCAGCTCAGAACAATACAAGACAACATAAATAAAGCATGCACTTTGGTGTCCTATGACTTGTTCTGCATCCAAGTTTCACCAGAATCCTACACATTGAGGGGCCCTGAAGCTTGATTTACTCCAAATGTGACGCTGTCATTGGTCATTGTGTCACACCTTGGCTCTACTTCTTCCCTCCGCAGAAGCTACAGATCTGGCACTAGAGCTGGACTTTGCCAGTTTTGAAGCAAACTCTCATGTCTGTAAATCTCCTTCTCCCAACAGTGCTTGGAGCAAGCAGTCAGTATATCCCTCACTCACTTCTGTCTCCTGCTGTTGGATGCCTCATTTGGGGTGGGGATTTATAGAAGCAGAAACTGAGGTTCACAGGCCCTGGGCATTTGGCGTGGAGTCAGACCATCTAGATTTAAATTTTGGTTCAGATTTGCTGGTGGCCTTGGGCTGCTCACTTAGTGTGCCTGAGCCTCAATCTTTTTTGTGTATGAAGTGGAGATAAGAGTAATTATGTGCAGTTTCTGCACAGATTAAGAGATGGTATGTATTGAACTGCTAAGTGTTGTGCTTGCCTCTCACAAGGGCTCATTTTAAACTCCTGTAAACTAAGCATTCCTAAGGCTTGGCTGAGTTTGTGAAGTAGATAAACAACACTGAGAATCATTGGCAGATGTTTCAACAAGAGTGTAGGGAAATGAATATTAACTTGAAATGAGTCTCTGGTGTCTCACTGTCTGACACATTATCGTGTGCAAAGGGGATGCGTGAGGGGGTAAGAAGAAATTTTGTCCTTTGTTGATTTAGAGATGATCTTGTTTATTTCCTTCACCTCACACCCAGGTACCTGTTGCCCCTCCACTGCATGGTACTGGTTGCTCTTTGTTTTGCTGCTCCTTTCCTGCCTTAAGCATATACTTTCTTTGGACATATTGGTTAAATACAATAACAAAACAAAGTCTCTTTTCCTTATCTAGATTCTTTCCTGGCATGAAATGGGAGACTTAAGAGTAGGAGAATGAGAAACCAGAGATGAGGCATTGATTGTCTCCCTGCTTCCATCAGAGGCAAAGTTGCCAGTACCCATCACGTCACAAGGCTTCCTTTTTCGCTCCTTAGCCCGCTGGGGCAGGGTGAATATTTGCGTTCATATCAGGAAGGGCCTGATCAGCCTGAATTCTTGTGTGCCATGCTGTTAATGACCCGCATCTTCTCACAAAGAGCTTCCTCAATGTGTCTCCCTCCGTTTCACCTGTTATAAACTCAGTTTTGAACACACTTGGACAAAGGATCCTTGTTTTCCTAAATGGGACACACTTTGAAATTCTCCCATTAGTCACTTTTAGTATGTAGGTTTCCTGCATTACATAGGAAGCGGGAGAAAGCCATTATATAGTTTAGATACGTTAGGAAAGATAATACTTAGGAAGGTTTTGTGCCTCAGAGTGAAGCCTCAGGAAAATTTACTTTTTTGAAGAAATGAAGGAATTTGTCCACTTACCTGACAGAAGGAAGGGGCAGAATACATATGGTGAAACATACAGTTTATATCTGTACTCATACACAAAACACTTCTGTGTCCTATAGTTCAATTCTCTTCTCCTTCCATTCTATGAAAGGACAAAATTACAATTTAGTTTAAAGATCTTAATTGACTTATTTTCAATTCTAGAATTGAGTAACACTTCATTCCATTAAATATGATAAATGTTCCCATAGGCTGAGTGAGAAGAGGTTGGTTTTCTATATAGAGAAAGGGTAGAAACAGCAGAAACAAAATAACAAAAAGAAAACTGGTCATTTCAAAATCACTTTCTTTGTAAAATGGGGACAGAGACACAGAAAGTAGAAAAATAATAGATTGGATAACATCAGGTTACTTCAGGTTTTTTATGTAAGGATTAAGGTGGAGGGAACTGCATTATCATGCCAACTGAACTGACCTGTTTGGGAAATTTGGTGTTATCTCTCTAATCTTGATTTCCCAGAAGGTTAGATAAACAGCTTAGTTTCAGCTTGGTGAAGTGGGACATTAGCATGAGCGACTCCATTTTGATTTTGTCTGGCCTGACAGAAGCTTAGCACAAAACAATAGCCTCCTGTAATTTTTAGCCCTCTCCAGTCCTTTCTGTGTTTTCCAAAATCATAAAAGTCTTATTGATGTCTAAGTCAGTCCTATACATTTGCAGAAAAAGCCACCTTTATCAAGCTGTTTGAAAAATCTAAGTCTACCTACTGAAAACTCTTACCTGCCATTGTTATACAACTATTATCTAGTTTCAAAGCACTGAAGGAGTACAACCTTTGGCAATTTAACATAGGCTAAAGGGGAGAAAAAGAAATAGGTAACATTAAATATTTGTTTAATGGAGGAGAAGAGTATAAGAACAGCAGCAGAGGTGGAGGGCTGTCTGGGAGGAGAGGTCCAGGAGGAACCTCCACTGAGTCTTAAGGACACCAGGTTAGAGGCACTGGCAGAGGGGAGCCATGGGGGAGAGCACGGAAAAACGAGGAGGAAGCCAGGGTGGAGAGCAGGAAGAGAACAGAATCATATTCTACTTCCAGGTCAAGCCTGGAAATGGTGCCTGCCATGTATAGGAATTTATATTTTGTCTCTTAATGTGTTTATGTTTCTACATTTACATCTTGTCTGCCAAAAATGTAAATAGAGATGAAGAGAGTGAAGTTTTTTCTTTTTTTTTTAAACACTGGTGGTTACCTTTTGGTGAATGATCACTTGAAATGCACTGAATAGCATTATAGTGTCCAGTTTAGTCCATTTGAATGAATAGTATCTCCCTAGGAGAACTTTATTTATTCTGGCTTGATAGCACTAGGAAATAATTTTAGCTTCTAGGCAGTATATATTCCCCTCCTCACCATCTCCTTTACTAACATAAATACCAGTACAAAGACTTAAACACAGAACCCAGGGCTATTTTATTTTGCTCTCCTTACTGTTTATATACACAAATACACACCTCATGCCAAATTATACTGAAAGTAAAACAGCAGTAAGTGTCTACATATTAACGTGTTTGCCCATGATGTTAGCATAATCTAAAAACATGGGGTTTAGGTTATTAATAAAGTATGATTGGTCTAAGAAATGTTAATGTCCAGACAGCTTCTTTTAATGTATGAAAGTATTTCTGCATCTCATTTTCAATGAAGAAAGAGAGGTGTAACAATTTAGGGTCTAATGATCAAATGATTCCGCCGCTACCCAGATACTGTCATTTATGCACCATGATTATGTTGATGGATCTTTCCCATTTTGCCTTTCCCTACTGTGTCATTATTCCTTCAGCTGGGTACTTTTTGGCTTTCATATCAGCTCCAAAGGAAAAACAGTTAATGGTGCTCACATTTCTGTTGCTAATCTTTGTTTTATTAGATCTTTTTCTATAATTGCATTTTAGGGGCTCTACTGAGCTGCTGGAATAGTTGGTGTGTGCAGGCATTATTGTGTGACTCAGGATGGTAATCCTGGGCTTACAAGGTAAGACAAATGTGGTATTGGAGAAAAATAGATTGTTGACGGTGAGGCTTAGTAAGAAACATTTGTTTTCCTTCCAGCCTTGGTTGTTAAATGAAATTATGACTTTGAGGAACAGGGGGTATGAATTCTTTCTTCCTGCCTTGAAAGCACATTCATCTAGGATTTGATGCTGGGCCCTCTCCTTCTCTCTGTCAGTGGCTGGCACCCTGATGAAGACTGCTGTCAGCTTAAGAGAAATCATATTTCAAACATATTTTTTTTTCAAATTGGGCAGCCAAAATTAGTGCAAGGAATGTCAGTCTGTTGCCAGATCTGTCAATATAAAGTTTAGATCACAGTTAACTGGTGCCAGTTTAGTTAACTACCTGACAAAAAAGGCTCATAATATGCTGAGAAGAATGATTTCATTCCTAAAATGATAGCTGCTCAGAGTCGGCAGGGTGCTGAGACTGACACTGACCCTTTTAGAAAGGACTTGGTAACATTATGGAATAATGGCAAGAAGGGAAGATTGACCTGGAAATAGATGGAGGATAAAAAACCCTGTCTTTATTGTATACAATTTACATGGTAGTTTAAAAAAATATCCTTAATATAGGACCATGCAGAGATCTGTCATGTGGTAAAACAGGCTCTTGCTTAGTTCACTCTGCTTCTAAGGGTGAAGTTGATATTCTAGATCCCAAAAGGACAGAGTTCAGGCTCCAGATGGTTCAGGTATAGATATGGTTAGTTGTGTTTATGAGTAGGCTCATCTGTGTTGATAAATAGAAGCAAAAATATAATATCTCATACATAGTTCATATCTAAGTCTTCCACGGGTCGGAGGCAGATGTTTCTGGTCTGCTGGTGCTTTCCTTCATGTGACAGTTCCGGGATTCATGCACTTTTCATCTGCCATCTGTGGTTCCTACCGCCAGTCTAGACCTGTGCCTCTCAAATTTTAATGAATATATGAATCAGCTGCAGAGCTTGTTAGGGTACAGATTCAGTTTCCAGAGGTTTAGATGGAATCTAAGATTTTAACAAGCACTAGGTGTTGCCAATGGTACGAGTTTATGGTGCAGACTTTGAGAAGCAAAGATAGAGAAAGGGTTTCATCATCAACTGCATGTAGCTGATGGAAGAGAGAAGAGTACAAAGCACGGTGGGGGTTTCTGTGGAGTATACTTGGAAGAGGAATATAATTCCATCTGCTCACACCTCCACTGACCAAAACTTTAAAAAGACAGCTGTAGTCAACTCATGAGCATCTGGGGGAAGTAGAAACATTTATTTTTAATAAGTTGCTAAACATCTTTGCCACCTAGGTGATTTGGGGTGCTAAAGCTCATTTGCTTTTATGATTGCATAATAATCTTATAAAAAATCTTTCTAGATATTCTTTTTCCCTATTTTTTGTCAACAGTTAAAAAATGTTGGGTTTGCAGTATTTCTCTGAGAACGATGACACCTGGAATCTATAACTCTTCTTTTAACAAGTCCAAAGCTGCTTCTGAGCATGATTTCATTGATCTTGTGGGTTAAAAGTGAGGTTGGGTCACCATTACCATCCTTTAGAACACTTAGGTATGCAAAACGGATGTGGCCTTTGTGTGGCAGATGGATTATCTGGGATGCACTGGTACGTTGTTAATATCAATCCTCTCCCTGAGCTCTCCAAGGGTTCCTCTCTGGTCCTGCCCATAGCCCTTCTCCTCTATTTTTCTTATTGTGGGGTTCACCTTATCTCTTTATGAGATGTAATTTTCTCACAATGCTATGCTATGTTTGGGGTACATATGGTACATTTGTCCTCAGAGGATTCAAGATCCATTTAGACCATGTAATTCATTTTAAATAGCTTATTAAAAAGTTAGCTGAACCCAAGATCCAAGGGCAGATTCATATATTAAAATGCATGCGCTGGAGCTGGTTTTTAACAAGTACAGAAAGGCATGTCTGGGGGTCAGAGATGAGGCACTTGTTTGAATGCAGCTTGTGGTTATCCCAGTATAATTTATAATTATCTAATGATGCCTAAACTGTAGATGGGGAAAATGGAGAGTTATTTCTACTATTTTATGCCAGGCTGGGGTGCGGGAAAACTCCAACACTTTTATTATGCCTTAATAGCTTTTGCAAACATAGCTTCCCAATGTAGATGAGGTCTCTGTAACCAAAATGAGATTATAGCTGCTGGCAGTTTTTCAAACCTAATATATATGTTTGGCTTACAAAGCCTACTCTGGTAAAAAAAAAAATTTGTTATTCTTGTTTTTTACTTACACACCTGCATGAAATCATTTAGTCAGCTCCCAAGAAATCTATAATAAAGATAGTTTAATATTTCATTTGAAAATTGGCAATTTTTCTCTATGATCTCAGAGGACTTGTTTTGCTTTTGTGCTACTTCTGTACAAATATGATCTTAGAATGTATATTTAAAAACTGGCAGAGAAATTTCATTTGATACTGCAGGAAGTACAAAACTTTCTACTCCAAGTTTCCCGACATTCATCTTCCTGATGGTTAAACCTCTGCAACTCCATCTATCAGTTTCTTCCTTCATTCTGGCTTTCCTCATATGTAGTTGTGGAAATGGAAGGCAGCTCTTCTCACCACTATACCTCCAGCACACACTGTAGTTGAGGAAATGGCAGTTCATCTCACTTTAGCTCTTGAGTCATCGGCTGGACTTACGTCTTCAAGGCTAGTTCTACTTTGTTTGGGCCTAGCTTCACAGTGGTCCACTTAGCTTCTCTTCTCTGCTTGGAACTCTTCAGCCACAGATCTCACAAAAGATCTTTTTCCTCTGTGAAAGCAGTGGCAGAAGGATGACTGCTTTAGACCCTATTTCCTTGTCCTTTCCTGCTCCTAGCTTTTTGTCCACCAAATATACACTGAATACATCTTTACTAAAATGCTGGGGAAATTTAAAGTAACCACATCCTAACCTTAAGAAGAAAACATTTAATTGTGTCTCACATAGCAGTTCCTATAATTCAACAGAAGAACATAGAGGAGACACTTAAATGCTTTCTGGATGCCATCTCAAGCAAATGACCAAGTCCCATTCTTGCTCCTTGACTTTATAGCCACCTTTTCTAAGTAAAAGAATCTTCTGGGAAACTCTATAGATTCTACATTTATTTCTTATGAGGTTCAATATTGTCCTAGGATCTTTGTCTTTCCTTCACCTGCTAAGAAGACCCAGTAGTCCCCAGCAATTCATTTGTCTGCATTTGAGGCTTCAAGTCTTTAGTAACATTGAGTAGCAGGGATTAGAGTAGACTCAGTAGGAGAAATGTGGATGAGCCTTGTAAAGCTCAGCACAATGGAAGCATTCAGATTGGATTGAGATGTCCCCAATCTAATTCCCTTCTAACATCTATGACAGAGGGAAATGAAAATTAAGACATCTTCTTAGTAATCCATTTGGTAACTATAAAATAGAACATACATGTCGTGTACTTATAAAACTTGTTTCCAAAACAATATTAATTCTCAAATACATTAGTGTCTAGTCCATATTAAGGAGAAATATGTTACATGAAGCAAAACCCAATTGACACAGACTCTTGAATTATGCATGGTAGATTCAGGCATGTTCTCTCCCTTCCCCTAGCTTTTTCCATTTTCCTGATCCACGGTGAAACTTTGAATCTCTTGCTTAAGAAACACTTGAGAAACTAAGTCCATTATACTGAAAACTGCAGAAAAACCCAAGAGAAGGTTTGAAATGACTACTTTTTTTTTTTTTTTTTGTACTGGGGATGGAACTTGGGTCCTTGCATTTGCACAGCAGGAGGTAAAACCACTGAGCTAGATCCCCGGCTCTGAAATGACCACTTTTTGAGTGTTACAAAGGATTCAATTTCTAGTCAGGACACCCCTACTCCTCTTCACATTTAAGGGAAGCACTGTTCAGACTGGGTTGGGGAGATGGAAGACAATGTTACCCCTCTCAGGGGCTATGTTTTACTCTAATCTGTTTAGGGCAACTTAGTTATTGTTTGCTTGTGGAGTTATTGCCCCTCCTCCATGCAAATTATTACTTAAACTCAACATACTTGGAAACTCTTCCTATCCTTTTATATATTGCCTATCCACCAAGTTTAGAGGACATTAGAACCATGTGAATTCCCATCCACAGAAGACATATATTTAATAGACTGGACTGGATCATCCTCTGTTCTAATAACAACTTAGTTCAGCTTTGTAGACCCAACACTAATTCCCTTAGTGTTGAGTTACTTAAACATTATATTTGTCTTTGAAGTAAGAGATAGGGGAAAATTTGAACTTTAAGAATATGCCAAACGAGGAAAGAAACCCCTGAGCTTTAGAAGTATACTTTGAAATTGTCTTGAAACCACAGGTAGAAATTTGGGGTCAGAAAAATTGATTAAGTGACTTCACTATACATCATTTGAACATAGTTATGATGTTGAAAGATTAGCTGCATAGCAACACCCTTCACTCAGTGCCCAATCCTAAGTCAGTCCATTTATGAGCAATGAAGGGGAGGCAGTAGCAAAGATGTTCTGGCTAAAATTGTATACAGATATTAATGTTACTGAGCAATATGAATACAAGTGAACCATGGCCTAAACTCTCAGAATCACAGACTATTAGAGCTGTTTACTGATTACATCATCCATCCCCTTGATTCTGCACAGTAGGCTCAGAGTAGTCAAATGGACTATCCAATGTCATTCAGTTTCTTGTTGGCAAATGTAGGATCAGAACTCAGGTCTCTAGAATCTTCATATAATGGACTTCTTATTAATAGTTTCTAGATATTTTTGGAGGTGCTTTAGAGGTAAGTGTGAGAGACTGAGCCTTAATATTAAGGTCCATTTGAATTAATGTATCTAAATAGTTGTTTTTATTATTGGGGTTCTAAGATTTTACTTAAACCAGCTTTGTTATTTAAAAAAGTTTAAAACTTCTGTTATGTTTATGAAGGTTTTATTGAAAAGAAACAATAAAATATGTATAATTGTAAGATAGGATTTATTAGATTGGCTTACAAGATACAGATTTAATCATCCTATAGTAGTCATCTGATGTTTGGAAAGCCAGCAAAACCAGTAGCTGTACAGTGCAAGAAACTGGAAGCCTCCGAACAAGGAGTAATGATGCAGCCCCAGTCTGAAGCTGAAGACCTGGAATCCTCCTGGAGAGCTGCTGGAGCAACTCTGGGGTCAAAGACTGTAGAATCTGGAGTTCGATGCCCGTAGGTGATAGCAGTAGTGATCCATTCAACAAGAGTCAAGGCTGCATGCCAGAGAGTTTCTACTTTCCTCACCTTTTCATTCCCTTAGGGTCCCCAGCCTCCTGGGCAGTGATGCTCACTTCAGCTGCTCCACTCTGGGCACATCCTCCCCACACAGTTTGCTGACCCACGTGCCAATCTTTGGGAACAGCTGCACAGACTCGCCCATAAGGATACATCATCAATTTTCTAGGCATCCTATTTTTCAGTCAAGTTGACAGTCAAGGTTAACCACCACAATATATTTTCATTTGTGTACTGCAAATATTTTATTTGGATTGTAAAATATGAATTTTATGCTTATTGATATGGATCCTCTCCTTGCAGCTTTTCTTGTTTTGTGCAATGATTCTCTACCTAACTGGGCTTACAAACTTCAGCAGATGACATATTTCTCTACAAGTGCAGACTATACTGCCAGGGATTCAAGCAAAAATAAAAATTTTTGAGAAATAAGATTTTGATGGTAATAAAGATCTTTTAAATTATGTAAGACAGAAAAACTTCTCATTAAATCCAGAGGTAATTTTCATTTGGTCTTTTATGATTTCATTCAGGTTCTGGACATCAGGTTTTCCATTATTTAAAATGAGTTCTTACTACTAAAACTCATGAGCCAAAATTCAAATGTTGTTAATCTGGCATGAATGCAAAATTTATAAAATTTAAAAAATGATCATCAAACAAATATTCTTAGGCTTCCCCTATTGGTAACAAAAGATCTATTGGGATACTTCAGCATGATGTTAATTTTATACCTAGTTTCTTGAGGCTCAGTAATTACGAGTAATTTTTTTGTCATCATCCATAGAAAATGGAGACCTTTAAGAGAGTGGGAGAGCAAAGGCTGGAGAACGCAGCATGGAAACAGTGCTCAGGAACTGATGTTCAGCAAAGACCTGAGTTTAATTTTTAGGACTCTGGTTTTTATAATGATGCTCCTGAAATACTACAAAAGAAGAGGGAGAGGAAAAACGAGAAAAGAAAGCACCACTCACTTGGTTCTCTTCGTTATGCTTAGGAGACAGACTCTCTGCTTTTTATCAGTAACTCTTTTATTAACAAAGGAAGTCTCTAGATTTTAAAATGTCATGAGATCTAAAGTTAGACCCTTTCAAACAGTTATTGGTGTATTTTCAGTTTCAAAAGGAAAAAGAAATTGTATTTATCAAATTTCAAACTATCTGCTAGCTATCCATTCCTAAGGACATTTGCAAAGCCTGCTTATGCAGGCTCAACCAATAACCAACACTGGGCCCTGAACTGGGAACATCCTGACAATTGATATCAATACCTAGTTATTAGATTTGGATTTTTTTTTTCAGTGCTGGGGACTGAACTCAGGACCTTGAGCTGGCAAGCGATTTGGAATTTTTGTGTTATAAGCAAAATAATTTGTAAATTGTTATTCTTTATTTTTGGTTGAATTCTTAGTTATCCTCTATCATTTACTACTTATAAACTACTTATGGAAATATTTACAAAATACTCATGTAATATTGGATTTAAATCTTTTTAGCTTAAGAAATGATTTTGCAGCTCTACCTGGTATACTTCTGTGTACCACATAGTCCTTTAAAATTTCAATTTTGTAAGGAAAGTTTTATTTTTTTAAGAGAGGGGAGGGGGTCAGGAGATTTCTTAATGCAAAATTTAACACTGACATCTTAAGGGATTGTATATGATTGAAGACAGGATCTTCACTCTGACAGTTTAATGCATTTTCCATTATGATGGCATTGCATGCTTCACAGTTCCTGAAAAAAGAGCTTACATTAGGTCTCAAAGTAGTATCCTTTTCTCTCAGTAGTTCCTGATTTTCTCTTTCACTCACATCAAATCCCAAAGGGAACCCATTTGTGGAGGAGAGTTAGTTTTGCCACTTGGGAAGGATGCATTTGTTCTTTGCCTTAGATAAAATTACTTATAGAAAGTGTCCTGTACTGAAGTTTGTTGTCCAACCATGGAAGAGCCTAGAGGATCAGCCCTCTGAGTGTATTCTGGTACATGAATTCTTGTAGAAATTCTATGTGTAAGTCATGTGCAGTTTTCCTTGTGTTGGAAGTAAGGGAAATGGTTAGTGACACCAGATTTCAGTCTTCCTTTCCAGTTGTGTGTGTGTGTGTGTGTGTGTGTGTGTGTGTGTTTAGCTTACTAGGGTACAGAAAAACACTCTAACTTCTAGTCACATTCTTTTATTTGTTTAAAATTTTGGATAAATAATCCAACATCTGAATTTTAATGTTCTTATACAAAGGGAATGACATCTTTTTTGGTTTTTTTTTTTTTGAGACAGGGTCATGCTATGTAGTTCAGAGTGGCCTTGAACTCACTGTGTATCCTAGCCTAAGCTGGCCTTGAACTCACAGTGAATCCTAGCCTAAGCTGGCCTTGAACTCACAGTGATCCTTCTGCCTCAACCTCCTGAGTGTTGGGATTACAGTCGTGCATCACCACGCCTGGCTGAGAATCATATTATTTTATTAAGTCCTTATATATTTAAATTTATTTTAGTTCTTTAGTTCAGTTAATGTATTTACCTGAGAGATAAATAGCAGTACCACATCATTAGGGAGAAAGTAAGGTCCAGAGAAGAAAGTTGAATTTTTCAGATGTATAGCTGGTGGAGGATATGTTTTTTGAGGCCAGTTGATGTCTGACTTCAAAACCAATGTTTTTCCACTCTGCTATGAAGCTGCTACCAAACACAACTGCTATCCAATATATTATTATGTAAAAGTGCAGTTGAATATTCTAGACTGCAGAACACTATAAAAAACCAGAAAAATTATTTAATGTAATTATAACATTATTATTATTAATGATAGTAGCACCGTGATAGGACTAAAATCCAATATATGTCTTGGCAGTAGAGTCCAGCCTGCTTGAGAGCCACAGAGAGCCTTGTCTCTGAAGTACTTCATGTAATGTTACTAAAATCATTCAGAATTTTGGCAAATGAAACAGGATTGAGACTACCAGGCACTCATGCCTTTGACTTTGGCTGATAACCTCTTCTGGGATATATATAATGATAAACAGGGTTTTTTTTAAGTCCAAGTTATACTATCTGTTTGATAACTGGCTGAGAGAGGTGGACTTTGGCCAAAGTAGCCTTCACATTCTGAAGGAAATGTTTTAAATTGCTGGATAAGAGTTTCTAGAAAGTTAGGGAATCCTAGTTATGATGGGAAAAGACAAGCAGGAAATGCTATGTTCTGCCACGATCCTGAATTGGTCAGTTTAGGGGAACTAAAGGTGGAAATGATGACATTTAAAAAAAAATAATTAGAATATTCTAGAATTAGAACACTGGACTGTTGCTAATTTGAATTGTTGTTCAAAGCCCTACATATTGCCCCTTTTATCTCTGAGAACTAAATGATATGTAGCAGATGAATTAAGTTTATTGTGATAACTTCTTACGTATTTTCACCTGAGACAGCTAAGTCCACTGTAATTTGCATGGATTGCCTCCCCAGCTGTCTGTGGCAGATCCTTGCTTACAGAATTTGCCCTAGTGTGACAAGAAAAGGTTAGAATATAGTGACACGGGAGCTACTCTTTCTTTTAGAATTTAGGATGCTAGGCTCAAACCAGACTTCCTGTTTGGGAGATAGGTTGGTGGTAGGAATTCAAAAAGGCAGAACGTTATTGCCAAACTCATTCACTCTCCCATGGGAAAGACTCCTTCTCCCTCCCTCCTCATGTCCCCGGCTTGGCAGTGACAGTCCCTTCTGAACTTCTCAGGAACAAACTGCACAACACAGTATACTGCTATTATTTTGTATTTCTTCTGCCTTCTCAATGAGATTACAAGTAATGTGGGGTTCATACCCCTCTTCTATGTTTCATACCATTCTTTTGTTTTTGTATTTTTTGGTACTGGGGATCGAACTCGGGTCCTTGCACTTTCGAGGCAGGCGGCGAACCACTGAGCTAAATCCCTGGCCTCATACCATTCTTAATGTTGAGAGTACATAACACCCAGTTTAAAATCTTGACTGTTTAGTTAATTCATTACTTAACACTTTTTTTTCATAAACCACATTTGATCACATTCAGAAATATATTTTTAATTCTGTAAACGATCCAAGTCATATACCTTGGGAAAATGGAAACATTTATAAAAATTTTTGCAGACAATTTATAACTTGAAAGTGCCTACCTCAAGTGAAACTAAGCAACAAGGATAGAATAAGTATACCTCAAAATACATAACTGTTAAAATATTTTTAATCTTTTAAATAAAAATCTATTAAAATCACAAAATTAATATTTGCTTGAGTTAAGAAAACAATCCAAGCAAGAAAGAAGGAATTGTTACAGTAGGGAAATCTTTCTGTACACCCTTCCCCCGTGTGATAGGTGGAACTTTGGCCAATGACCTTCCCTCTCTATTGTCATACCAGTGAATGTGTCACCTACATGGTAAAAGAGTCTTTGCAGTTGTAATGAAGGTTAACAATCTAGTGACTTTAACATAGGGAGAATAACTTGGCATATCTAATTAGTCCCAGTGTATTCACATGAGTGATCCCTTAAATATAAATAGCCGATGGCAGTGATGAAGCCAGAGAGATTGGAAGTATAAGATGACTGGATACACCCATGCTGGCTTGGAGGTGGAGATAGTCTTATACACGGAGGAGAGACTTCTCGGGCACATGTCAACCTCAGCTATTAGTTAGCAGAGAAAAGCGAGCCTCAGTCCTACAACTGCTAAAGACTGAGTCCATCCACCACCTTGAACAACTTGCAAGTGGATTCATCTCCAGGCCCTTCACAAAGAAACATAGACCTGCCAAGATCTTGTTTTCAGCCATGTGAGAGTCTAAGCAGGAAACCAGCTGAGCCACATTGTAGCTGGACTTCTGATCTACAGCACTGTGAAATAATAAATGGGTGTTATTTGAAGTTGCTAAATTTGTGGTACATTTTTTTAACCACAGCAACGGAAAACTAATATACCCTATGTCCATTCCCAGAGAGTTAATGGTCTGGGACTATTGCACTGAAAAATTTGTGACTGAAAGTCTTAGTATAATGACTAACTTTTAAAAAAATTTTAAGAAAGTAGTTGATGGTTTTATAAGTCATAAGTAATCATTATATGATAAGAATGTTGTTAATTTTTTATAAATAGCAAGTAACAATCGCATATATTTATCATGTTGTTTTGAAATGTGTATACATTTTGAGATGACTGAATTGAGCAAAGTAACATATGCATTACTTCCTATACTTATTACTTCTTTTGTGGTATGACATGATTAACCTCTATTATCATTATGAAGAAAGCGTTACCGAGCAAACCAGACTTCTGCCATGATAATGCCAAGTCTTCTCAAATTCTAATTCTGAATACATGAATTCACATCCTTAAGTACTCTCTTTAATGAGAATTTCAAATATGTAAAACTTTAAAAATCAGATAGAAACCTGCTTCATTTACAATTATCTTTCTTGGATTCTACAACACCATTTACTCTTTTTATAAATGAACGTCTTAAGCCACTTGTCTTCTATTCTAGCTGTTTTCTGGCTTCGATGGTGACAGAAAATTTGACTGAGGCAATAAGTTTTCAATCAGTGATAGAAGGCTGAAGCTGAATGTGGGGCTCTTTCTGGTGATGGCTCAAGTGACAATGTAAACTTTCATTGTACTCACTCCAGCTTTCTTCTCAAATTCAGGCTTTATTGAGGAATGTCTAAGTAGATGACTAAATACAAAGGTTTTTTTCCATAATGATTGAAAGAGAATAAAAATAAAGATAAGTTTACTGTGGTAACCTTAAACTTTCCCTTTTCCTCTTTGATTATGTTACAATTGAGTGGGCAAAAACAGTCCAGGTTCTTGTGTATGGTGAGGAAAGAAGTACAAAGTGTACTCTCCGAAATAAGTAGTAAGTAGCTACATTTATCAAAGATCTCTGGGAAGGTAGCAGCAGGAAGAGGGGAAAGGGAAAAGGGCAAAAAGGGCATGACAATTCAGACTTTTAGAATTTGAAGTCCAGACACCTCTGACTTTTTGGTGCCTCCTATAGAATTTTTCAGTGGTGCCAGTGCTCTGCTGCTGAAGGCATGGCGATCTCTTAGGCTTTTGTTATTTTATTTTTTACTTCTTTTACTAATGAATGGATAAAGAAGATTTTTTTATACAATGGAGTACTACTCAGCCATAAAGAAGGATGAACTTGAGACATTTCTAGGTATATGGATGCATCTTGACACTATACTCTTAAGAGAAATAAATTGGATACACAAGTGTAAATATTGTATTGTTTTTCTGGTACAAGAAACTGAAAGTGTAAATAAGGGCCAAAATGTATAATAGATCTTGTGAAATAGGAAGAAAATGTTCAAATGGGAAGGAGAACTAGGAAGAGGGTAGAGGAGAAAGGAAGGCATGGAAAAGAAAAAAAATGAGAAAAGAAAGAAAAAATGGAAACAGAGCTTTTGTAAATAAGGAGGGGAAGAGGGGTTGAAGGGAGGGGAGGGGAATGGGAAAAAAGAATGAAGCTATTTCGTGTACAGGTAGAGATTCCCTATGATGAATATGATCAATATGTATATCCAAAATGTACCAATAAACTTCATTAATCCCTCCACAAAAGTAGCAAAAAAAGAAAAAAAATTGAAGCATGGGTAAAGGGTGGTGTTTACAGATGAATATAGGGAAGGGAGTGACTCATTCAGCTCCTTTGTTTCTAACTGTATTAATTGGAATGTGCTGAGCAAGATTCAGAGTTAGATTTCGGCAGCATTTCTGTAGTCATTAAACTAAAGTGGCTATTGACCTGTCTATTCATCTACCCATGTGTTGTGGCAGGGTTTATCAGTACAGGTTAGTGTCTCGGTGACTGATGGGCAGGACTCCTCTGGAGGTCTTTTGACCTCATTGCACGAGTTAGCAGTCATGGAAATTTACCTACTAGAAAAATACCATCTAGGGCTGAGACTCAGCAAATCTATAAAAATACTCCACTACCGAATGGCATTTTTAACTTTATATTTATTCTTGTAAATATAGCAGGTCATATGGGGCAGAAGGAGGGAAGAAATGCTAGTTCAGGGCACAGCTGGGCCTGTGTGGTGAATTGGTGAGACAAGCCTATTGGCACCAGGATTGAGGAGCCTTCTTGAAAAGAGTGCAGACTGAGGGAGGAAGAGTGATGGCTTTGACCTAGTGAGAAAGACTTGGTGAGCTTAGGGACCTAGAAACCCTAAATAGAGAGGAGAACCCTGAGTTGGAAATGAGCACGGCTTGGTTTGGCCCTGACATTTCCACTTCTTCAGTAGCAAGTCCTAAAGCAGCTATGCTATGGGTAACAGAATGGTGCCATGTGGTAGTGGGGGAGCCTCTATGGGAACTCCTAGAAATATGGGGAAGAAAAGATACTTTAGGACCTTGGAATGTTTAGTCAGTGGCTGGGGAAAGAGATGGTAAAGTTTGAAATATTGAGTGACTCTGACTTGCAGATGAGTGAGCCCAGGGAAACTCCATGACACACGGGGGCACCCAGTGTCCAAGATGATCACTTCTCCCGGTACTCATGTCTTTCTGTAGTTCCCTCTCACATTAAAAGGGCTGACTGAGGAAGCTAAGAGGACACTCTGCACATGTTGTTGTGTGATTTCTGGGGACAGGCCCTAAGAACACTGCACCATCCACTTCTCTTCTACTTGGATAGATGCCTGAAAGGCTGTGAGGATGCCCCAGCAGACACTGGTTGAGGCCCATGTGCAAGGAATTGAAGCCCTTGCCACCAGTCACATCGGGAGCAGATTGGGCTGCCCTAGTCTGTTCACATCCTGGCTTTAATCTCATGAGATGTCATGAGGCAGAGCCACCCAGCTAAATTACTTCCAAATTTGTGAGCTGCAGAAAATATGAAATAATCAATGTTTGTTGCTTTAAATTACTAAAATTTGGGATGATTTGTTAGGCAGTAGTCAATAACCATCACATACAGAGCATATTATAGATTGAGTCCCAGTATATTCTAAAATACTAATTCTTTGAGGTCAACATTGAAATTTTATTCTTATTTTTCTTCTTCACAGTTCCTAACACATTCTTTTTAGTATATAGATTATTTAAAATAAAAAGTTGCTTTGTACATGTCTTAAATTTCCCAGTCCTTTTAAAATAGTACCTAAAATGCTTCATCGTGGTAAGTATTGCTATCAGAACAATTCTCGTCAGTTATGTAAAGGGATTAGTGAGAATGGGGAGGAGCTCGCCTAGGAAGGAGTAGAGGTGATGAAAGCCCAATGAGCTAGTGATGATCCTTCACTTGCACCTCAACTTGTTTCTGTTTTTTTTGTAGCTTTTGTTACAGCTTCTTAGAGGTTCATGAATACTGTGGTTGTGTGGAAGGCCAAATTGATTAAGAGAGTATCTTTATCACTTTCTCATCTCTGGGACAAAATACCTAACACTGACAACTTAAGGAAGGAGAGGTTCATCTGGCTTTGTAGGTTTTATAGGATTCAGTCCATAATTGGCTAGTTCCAAAGCAGGAAGAGCATGGTAGAAGAGTCTGGCCAGGGAAAGCTGCTCATGTCATGACAGCCAGAAAGCAGAGAGCAAAGGGAAAAGCTGGTAAGAAGAGATGCCCTTTGAGTGGAAGCCTCCCTTATCTGACAACTCTTACATTCTGCAAGTCTGTAAAATTACCCCTTCGTGGATGATGCTAAAGTCTGCTGCAAGCTCAAGCAATAGCCAGATCATCTTGGGCATGGCTTCAGAGGCCTCTGAGTGCCTGGATGATTGATCATTGTGAAAAGAATCTCAGAGAACCAATTCCCTAGGAGGTCCTTCTTAATAAAGTGGCCAAGGTTCCTTTCTTAAATGAAAGCTTTACTGTTTCGCACCTTTGAGCTTGCAAAGTATGGGGTCTTGTTGATTCCTGAAATGCCCTTAGGCATCTTTCCTATTGTTCTGAGGAAAAGCATTTACTTTCTTTTTTTAAAGCTGGTCTTCTCAGCATGCAAGCTGTCATGGTCTCAACTTTGCAGATCTTCCCTTTCTGATGAGACTACAAACTTTTCGAATGTTCTTTTTGCTCCTGCTTTTCACTATATACTTGGTTCAAAGCTGCTATAGCACCCATGTCATAGGCTGAATGTAGGGCTGTTTTGAAATTTCCTGCAACAGATTAATTAATCCACTGCCCTTAATCCCTATTTTTCACAAAGTCTTAAGACATGTGCAAAATGCCTTCTCATAACTCATATGATCTTTAGTCAAACTGCCAGTGGAGTCCTTGTACCCACCTGAAACTTCCTGAGCTTGGCCTTTGCTGCCTTCTGGTCCTCTGGTCTGATCTTCTGAGCTATGAAAAGAATCTTGCATCACTCTTTTCTTACTTTCTTTACAGTATTCCATGGCTTCTCTAGCTGACATCTCTAAACCTTTCCACAGTCCTCCAATGAACTAGTTTCAAAGGCTTCTGAAACACATGGTCAGGTATAGTCACAGCAGCAACCCCATCTTCTGGTACTAAAATTTGTCTTTGTCACTTTCTTGTCACTGGGAAAATGCCTGACACTCACAGCTTAAAAATGGAGAGATTTGTTTTGGCTCATGGTTTTAGAGGATTCAGTTCATAATTGGCTGGCTCCAAGGCAGAAACAGCATGACAGAGGGGCACAGTAGAGGAAAGTTACTCATGTCATGGTGGCTAGAAAGTAGAGGGAAAAGGAGGAGCTACCTAAATAATATGGACTGTTATTCTCTAAAAACCATAAGCAAAAATAAACCCCTTTTTTCTTTAGTTGTGGCTGTTGAGTATTTTATCCCAGTGATGAGAAAATAAGCAAGACAGAGATATACAGATATATTGAGGTAAAATCATTTTGCTCACTGCCATGACCTATAGTTTTCTTTAGCAGAAACATACTGATAACAAGATTTTTGAGCTTTCCCTTTGACAATTTATTCATATCTGTCTCAGTCTATGTATTCATCTTCCAGTCACATAGACATCCTTGGCAGCAGCTTTATAAAACTGACATTTAACATGATATTGGTATATTCCTGACAACGAGAAATCAGAAGGGAAAATAATTATTTGTTAAGCATTTCCTTTGATCTTGGAATAGCCATGAATTGTTCTCAGAACAGCCTGTGTTAGCATGATCATATTCATAGAGAACACAAAATCTAGAGTGATTCTGAGTCTCTTTTAAAGTGTGATTAGAACCCAAAGCTTCAACCTAAACCAAATATGTTACAGATAGGCCATTTGGAAGCTTCTTTTCATCCTTACTATTCTAATATACAACATTGATTATATGCATATGAGAGAAGAAAAATTCAGGGTGAGTCTTATTATATATATTTCTTTTCTAGTACATAACATCTATTGTTTATTTTAAAGAAGAAAAATATCATATAGGCATATTAAATATTAGAGTTCTTTAAAAATATTTTTTGTATTAGAAAAATGAGATAGAGGAAGCAAGTGGATCTAATTTTCTCCAATGTGATCTGATATATAGCAAATGTCATTAATAGGCTGCAGTTTATCACTACCATCATCATAACCATCATCATGATAAGGGTCATGATGATGGCATAATGATAATAGATATAATGGGAAGAATTCAAATCTGTCCCTAATTGGTGTTTACCCATGTTCAGACATGTTTGAAATGTCTGGAGGGGGAGGTGTCTATGTGCATGAGTGACTGTGGAGCCTTCAAGGAGAGTTTACATTCAGGGAGACAGACAATGAGTGAACAAAATTGGCTCAATAATGATG
This sequence comes from Heterocephalus glaber, assembly GCF_053883595.1. NCBI lineage: Eukaryota > Metazoa > Chordata > Mammalia > Rodentia > Bathyergidae > Heterocephalus > Heterocephalus glaber. The sequence continues at coordinate 1,781,892 of NW_028258191.1, forward strand.
GGCTAAGTGGGAACAGAAAGAAGAGTTTGGGGTCAGGGGTGGGGCCTGGGGGCAGTGCACTGATGCCTCCATGAAGAGGAAATAGCATTCTTTCTAGGAGCTGTAGGGTTAGCAAATCACCCCTGGAGGCCTCTGCACAGATCTGTGGGAATTAGTGGGGACACAGGCACATGTAATTGATGTCCACTGCCAAAGTGGTGCAGCAGTGGCCATCAGCAGGACAGTTGAACCTGATGGAATGGCTACAGCAAGTTGGGAAAGAGCAGAGGGTTGATGTTGCAGAGCAGTAAGGCTACTGGGGACCCCCTACACTACTGACGAGATCAGGCAAGTTCAAGGTGGTATGGCTGTAGACCCTCTGGAGCTACTGAGAAGAAATTTGAAGGAAAGTAGAGATTCTAAAATTGGGGAAGGCTGGTAAAATTTGAGAAATAGTATTTTGATGCTTGTTGTGATGTTATTTCATTTTATCAGGGCGGTGTGCATCTAAAGTAGGGTTTGTAGTCATTACCAGGTAAGTCATCATCACAATCTTCTTTATTTTATAGTTCTGATTCAGTAATGTCAAAATGACTACTTGTGATATGATTACCTCAAAAATTTCAGTAATTAAAATAAATTTATTACAATTTATGCAAGTTTAAATAATAGTCTGAAATCTTATTTCCTGTCAACTTGATAAACACATTTTAAACCTGGTACTGTCACCATTTGTAATTGTGTAGGCTAATCTATTTCTTGTCCCTTGGGAAGCTGATGTTTCTCTGGCTATTTTCCTTGTTCTTGCTTTCCAAGTGAACCCTTGAATGGATCCCATAATGTGGTTTTTTAAAAAAATTCCGAGTGAGGGGTCTAAATCACACTCCTTCCTGGATGAGTGTGGCTAAACACACTGTTAAGCAATCACATGCCAACTCTCTCTGGCCACAACTAGAATGAGGTTATGATTTGTGAGCAGAGCAGGATGGTTTCCTGTCCCAGGTGAATGTTCTCAGGTGGACTTCCACTGAGTTCACTGAGTAGCCTTCTGAGGTCAGGATGTTGATATTTAGGGTCACAATAAGTTTTGGGTTGACAAATTCCATCTGCACTGCCCATGCCAGTGGTGGCTCTACATAGCTTCTTTGGACTGTGATGAGACAGCATCTCTATGACTTCCTGAGAGCTAGTGGCCAACCACTTCACTATGACAATAACATGGGCTTTGTGACCAAATTACTCTGGCTCAGGCCTGGATTTAGTTTTCTCATCTCTAAAATCAAGATTCTTACATTATCTACCTCATAAATTTTTTATAAAGATAGAGTGATATAGTACAGATAAAATCCTTAGAACATTCATAATAAATATCCATGTTAGTTTTAATTCTATTTTAATTATTATTCATTAACTTGGGCTGATATTAACGGAATCCAGGATTCCAATAAAGAGGAAGTTGGGAATATTCTCATGTTGGGAAGGTGGGGGACCTTAAATTAATGAAGCAAGTACGATTTCTAGTTGCTATGTCTCATTTTTTGTTTTGTGAAATTTCCAAGAAAAAGTGAAATGGCCTATGCTGGATCAAATGTCCACCCTTAGCTGAAGTAGCTTTGTACAGAACCATGCAGCAGAGATAGGAGCACTGCAGCCTATCTCTGTGGTGGGGTTGGTCAGCCTGCGAGCAGAAGGTGCAATAAGCTGGTGGCTGCCACATTTCTATCTGTTTAAATAAGCACAGCAACAGCACTGGTGGTCTGTGTCCTGTGAATGTGTGCATGTGAGTATTCCTATATGTGCACATGCACAATATGCACAGTCAGATAACACAAACTTCTGCAAACGAATGAAGTGACATTTAATAAAACTGCTTGTCACACTAAAAACCTTTGTACTCTTTTTGAAGAGTAATTTCTTACTTCCTAGCAATAATCTTATAGTTTTATACAAATTTTGATCCAATAATTTTACTTCTAGAAAGTTTGAGTTCTCTTTGAGTCTTTTCTGGTTCTGTTTTTCTGATATGGGAATTTACTGCTATAAATTTCCTTCATTGGGCTGCTTTCATTGCAACCCAAAAGTTCTGATATGCTGTACTGGCATTATCATTTAATTGTAGAAACTGTTTCTATGACCCATTTGATGTTCATGAGGGTGTTATTTAATATCCATGTGTTTATGAAGTTTTTGTGGCTTCTTTTGCCATTGATTTCCAATTTCATTGCACTATGCTCTAATAAATGGGATAATTTCAATTCCTTTGCATTTACTTAAGCATGTTCTATGAGCTACTATGTGGTCCATTTTGGAGAACAGAGCAAGTACAAATAACCCAAAGTTGAACTTCAAGCTTCTAGAAAAAGAAGAGAAAGTCAAACCCAAAGCTCATATAAGGGAGGAAATTATAAAAATCAGAGCAGAAATTAATGCAACTGAGACTAAGAAAATAATAAAAGAATCAATGAATTGAAGAGTTGGTTCTTTGAAAGATTAAATAAAGTGGACAAACCCTTAGCCAACCTTATCAAAAAATGGAAAGAAAAAACTCAAATCCATGGAAATAAAAAGGGTGAAATCACAATGAATTCTACAGAAATCCAGAAGATCAGCAATACCTATGTCAAGAACCTGTATTCTAGTAAGATGGAAAACAAAGAAGAAATGGAGAGATTCCTACATACATATGAATAATCAAAGCTAGATCAAGAAAATATAAATATTCTAAATAACCGAATATCAGTGAATGAAATTGAAAGTGTAATTAAAATCCTTCTGACAAAGAAAAGCCAGGTCCTGATGGATTCACTGCTGAATTCTACAAGAAATATAGAGAAGACCTAATTCTGCTACTTCTCAAACTCCCTAATGAAATTAAAAGGGAAGCAATACTCCGAAATTCATTCCTGGAAGCAAGCATTACCCTGATATTATTACAGATAGGTAAGTTAATTAGATGTCTTGTAGGCAATTAGACAGGGCCAGCCAGTGAGGAATCAACATGGAGGACCTTGAGGACACATTCACTGAAGGCTAGCATTGTAGAAGAAGAGAAACTATCACACCCAGTAGGATGAATAGCAGTGATTGATATTTTAAATAGATATCAATCACCTGGATAGGGCACTAAGGTCTTAACCCAGCCTTTCCAGGAAATATCCCTGACCCACCCTTACTGAAAATCCTTGTATGCTTTTTATGTGACTTGCTCCCCCTTTTGATTCCCATTTAATCAATATTAACCTGGGTGACTGTACTTGCAATCTTATTGGTTGGTCATGGTTTGTCCCACCTGATGCCCACCTTGTAAATTTCCATTGGGTCTGATAGTTTTGCCCCACTTTGTACCCGCCTCACCACATGGCTCTGCTGTATAAAACATCTTTGAAAAGTGGGGTGGGTGGGCAACCCACTTTTCAGCACCCCTTCTGTTTGTCTTAGGCAGAAGCTTTCTTTCTCCCAATAAATTTTTCCTACTCTTAACCTCCATTGTTCCTAGAATTCATTCTTTGATTTTAGAGAATGAACTTGTGTTTTGGATATCTAGTAGGTTTGGGATTTACATCTCTTCCCTGTATATCAATATCAAAACCAGAGAAAGATCTAACCAAAAAAGAGAACTACAGGCCAATCTTCCTAACGAACATAGGTGCAAAAATCCTTAAAAAGATACTGGCAGACAGAATGCAGAAAATCACCCAGAAGATTATACACTATGACCAAGTGGGATTCATTACAGGGATACAGGGAAGGCTCAACATACACAAATCAATAAATGTGATACAGCATATTAAAAGAGCCATAGACAAAGAGCACATGATCATCTCAATAGACACAAAAAGTCCATTTGACAAAGTCCAACACCATTCATGATAAAAACCGTACAGGAAATTGGAATAGATGGTCTTTATCTCAACATGATAAAAGTCATCTATGACAACTAAACAGCCAATATCATACTAAATGGCCATGAACTAAAAGCTTTCACTCTAAAATCAGGAACAAGACAAGGGTGTCCACTATCAATCACTTATTCTATATAGTTGTGGAAACATTAGCTGGGTAATTAGACAGATTTAATGCAATCCTGATCAAAATACCAAGAGCATACCTCTCAGAATTAGAGAAAACAAATCTAAAATTAATTTGGAAACAGAAGAGACCTAGAATAACAAAAACAATTTTGGGCAACAAAGCAAGGCAGAGGGCATCTGAATCCCTGACTTAAAATTATACCACAAAACTATTGTGATAAAAACACCATGGTACTGCAGGAAAAAAAAAAAAAAAAAAAGACCCAAGGATCAGTGGAATAGACTAGAAGATGCAGGAACAGCTCGGAAGAAAACACCTTCACTGGAAGATAGTGTATGGTTCAGAAAGTTTAGAGTGGGTAAGGGGATTCTTGGAGAATGTGCAGGAAAATCAGGTCATGCCAGGTCATGGGGCAAAGAATGTTGGTTCCCAAAGAACAGGACTGCAAGAAGAGCCGTTGGCAACATTTTCATTAAAAAAGAAAAAGAATAAAAGTTAATAGAGGCAGATAAAAGAATATGGGCCTTCTTCACTCTGTTATATCCTTGGCCATTACTTTTAGGGATATGTGTCTGTGTAATTGACGATTTTGTTATTTTAGTAGGGAGATTTATAAATTGTTTACTTATGGAATTGATGAGAAACACAATTTTGTTTTTCTGCTGGAATACCTTGTGTATCTCTAATTCTTGTCACATTTTAAGTAACACTACCCCAAATCCTTCCGGAGTGAGGTGGGACATAAACAAGATGTGAAAGACAATGTAATTACTTGATAATAAAGGTGAATACAGCTAGAAAACTCACTAACTTGACTTTAGCCTTGTTAGCGGTTATGAATATTGAGTTTCTCTACTTTACTCTCCCGCTGCCAGCTGCCTACTGGAGACCTGCTATGAGTTTGAAACTCTATCCGAAGGCAGATGCAGGGTGGAAAGTTGGATAATATCCAGAGAAAAGCAGTAAAAGTGATGAATAGCCTGGAAAATCAGATCTCAGTGGGATATTTAAGGACATTGAGAATCTTAATCAATATCAAGGAATGGCTTCAGTGTCTGCAATCATGGCATAGGTTCTTGTTTCTTCATCATTGCAGAGAATATATGAAGAAGTGGGCTTAACTCAAAGCAAACAAATTCATATTGGAACAAACAGGAAACAATACTTACCTTGGTTTAATACTAACAGGTACAGATAAGAGCTCTAGATTGTTAAACTGACTGGGAAGTCTTAAGTGAAGTAACAAAACACTTCTGTATTTCTATTGAGTGTTTTGCCAGGATTTTTTTTGGTCATTATTGTTAAGTAATAAATCTCCTTAATATTTGTCATGTGTCACAATTTAGGCTCTCCCACTGAACATGTCGAGGCAGTTAGAAATGCAAAGTATTTATTGAGGGTAAACGTGTGAACAGAAAAGGAAGGGGGAAGCCAGTGGTAGTTAGCTCATGATGCCAACCTGGGCTAGGCCCTGCCAGCCCAGCAGGAAACTGAAGCACAGCTGGCTCAGAGGAGGGATTCTTATTTGGTGGGAAAAAAAATCACACTCTAGGAATAACCATAGACTTTACCTGTAATATTTGTAAACTTCACAACAAAGATAGGTATTACATTTCAATTTTCCAGTTGAGGAAGTTGTAGGTCCAATTGCTTAGGAGCCTCTCCTCTACCACCAGGCCATATGATTTTCTAATAAGTCATGGAGCCAAGATGTTACATGTTTGTATTATTCTAAAGGCACTGTGAATTGTGCCAAAGTGACTGGTGAAAAAATTACAAAAAGGAATATGACTGTATTTTGTCAGAATTCAATTCTTCTGTACTATGATCTAGACTCTGTAGATGTTAGATATTGTCTTTGCTGCACTGAAATAAAATATTAGGGTTTATGGCATACATTCAAACAGGGTGGAATTAACTTTTGACTGGCTTCTTTGTAATGCTTGGGCAGTTGTAGTTTATATATGTAATATAATATAATATATTATATATATATATGTGCGTTTGTGTTAGCTCACTATATTTGCTGAGAGTTATAACCACTTTCTGTATGACCTTGGGTTTTACAGATTCCCTTTTTCCTTTCTTTCTTTCTTTTTTTTTTCCTAGCTTAAAAATAAAATAGTACCACAGTCAAAATATAAAGTTCAATAAGACTATGACATTAACCAAGAGGAATTTCTGAATATAAAAAATAATCTTCTTTCTTGTACTTATTTGAGTGTTTTACACACAAAAACATGTGGTAAGCATCTCAATAATATTTTCCTAATTTTTTAGCCAATGAAGTTGCTCTCTGTGTTTTATTTAGAGGGCATTAGAAATCAGCTGGAGAGGCAAACATTTACTTCTAATACTGCAAAAGGGATATTACATTTTGTTCATGTATTTATTGACGGGTAAATTTAGCATCAGGAAACTTCATCAACTCATATTTAATTCACTCATATTTCATAAGAGTTAGCCCAAGACCAGCCTAAAATTTAATTTATTAAATAAAGCAGTTATGTGAACAAGTTGGATGGGTTAGGTTATTCAATCATTTAAAAGAACAAATTCTTTAGAAGTACTTTAAAAATTAAGTTGCTTTGATAATAATGCAAATAAACTGCTTTCTTTTTATTAATATGAAAGACTATCACCTATTTATTCATTTTAATTCTACTTTAGGAAGTTTTGATTTTCACAACATTACTTGTTCCTGAAATAGTTTCCAAAACCACTACAATGTGCATATGTATGTGTATGTGTATGTGTGTGTGTATGCACACATGTGTGTATCGCTAGGTGGTTCAGTATATTATCATGTTGATTTCCTCTCATCCTTGAAGTCAATGAGAACTAGAGAGGAAGTCTGTAATACATTTTCTTTTTTTTTTTTTGGTACTGGGGATCGAACTCAGGTCCTTGCAGTTGTGAGGCAGGCAGTATGTAATACATTTTCTTGATATACTGACTACTATAGGTAATGGATGCTGTTACCTCTTAATAGTTTGTATAGTGGTACCAGTGAGGTAATGCAATCCTGATACCATGAATTTGACCTCATTTACAAATGAGATCTGTATAGATGTTAAGAATTGTAAGATGAAATCGTTCTGGTTTTAGGATAGTGTTCTAAATTCAATGTTTGGTGTTGTTCTAAGAGCAAGAAGAGAGAGATTTGAGACTCAAACACAGAGGAGGCCACATGAAGATTGGAGCAGAGACTGCAATGATGTGTCTATAAGGCAAAGTGTGTTAGTCAGATTTTCTTTACTGTAACAAAATGAGAAAACCAACTTAGAGGAGAAAAGATTTGTTTGGGCTCAGAGTTTCAGAGGTTTTCATCCATGGTCAGCTGGTTCCATTGCTGTAGACTTGAGAAGAGGCAAAAGGTCATCATAGAAAGGCATGGCAGAAGAAAGCTGCTTGCTTTACAGAAGCAGGGAAGCTGAGAGACAGGGAAAGAGCGGAAGAGGAAGGGGTTGGGACTGGATATAGTCCTTCAGGTCACGTTCCCGCACTGTATTTCCTTCATCTAGTCTCCACTAGGTTTTTCTTACCTCCCCACAATGCCAACAAATTATGATTTCATTAATGGATGAGTCTACTGATGAAGTTAGAGCCCTCATGAACCAAACCCCTTCTAAGAGGCCATCTTCTGAACACAAGAACTTTTAGGGAGATATTTCAGATTTAAATCATAATACAAGTTTACCAAGGATTCCTGACAACCATCAGAAACTAGGGCAGAAACATAGCACAGATTCTCTTTCAGCATCTTCAGAAAGAAACAACTCTGCCCACACCTTGGTTTCAGATTTTTGTTCTGTAGAAGTGGGAGAAAATAAATTTCTGTTGTTTCAAGCTACTAAATTGAAATTAGGCAGCTAGACAAATCATTTTTGGAGGGGGAGTTTAAAGTATGTATTTAACTTTGTTGTCTGATATTTATTTCCCTTCCATTTTTTCCTTTTTTTGTTGTTTCTTTCCTTCTTTTTTCTCTCAGAGTTAACTACAAATCTCAGTAATGCTAGCTGTGATATTCAGTGTGAGCAGTTGCTGTGACATCTGACATGAAAATCAATCAGCGTAGCGGTTACGAGGTTACTAAAAGCAAAAATCCTCTTGAGTCTTACATCTTGGCTCTTGCAGACTACATTGAGCTTGGGTATCTCATCTCCAGGTTCTGCCTCAGGGATGACAATGAAACCAAGGTCACCTTGTGAAGGGGAGTGTTCCTGAGAGTGTCCTGCAGTACTGTAATGTGGCCCCTCTGCCATTTAAATTGTGCTCAGACAAAATGTTTGACTAAAATGATGGAGAAAAATGCAAGTGTTCATGCTGTACATGCTGGAAAACAAAAATGAGAACCAAGAGTACACTTGAACTTTAAAATACGAGTCTTATGGTGGCTTCAGGGACCTTGAAGGAAATGTTGGAGGAGCTATAGGGTTAGGGATTAGCAGAATCTTTCATTGTTGAAGTAGGCAGCATCCACATCTTTGTACCCCATGGGCACTGATATACCATTGTATGAAGTGTAAACACTAAAAAAAAAAGCCCAAAACTTGTCTTGGTTTGAGTTTTTCCAATTCCATTAACAGCATGAATTTCTGTTGTATCACATCTGGACAACACTTGGTATGTTCAAACATTCTGCCTTGTTGAGTAATATGGAATAATAGCATGCTTTAATTTGATTTCCCTTATTATTATTAAAGTTAAAAATCATTTTACATAGTAGACAGGATTTTCTTGTGCAAAATGCTCATTTCTCTACAAAATTATTAATTTCTGTGGGTTCTTTATATATTCTGGTTGCTATTCCTTTTTTCAGTTATGCAAATTGAAAACAATTTTTTACCAGTCTCTAGATTATTTCTTTTTCTCTTTATATTGTACTTTGTTGTAGAAAAGGCTTAATTTTAATATAGTGAATTTATTATTATTATTTTTTCATATGCCACTTAAAAATTCCTTCTATACTTCAATATTTGTTTAGCTCCTTTATTTTCTTCAAAAGTATTTGCTTTTCACAATAAAGTTAAACTTTCTTATATCGTTTTAGTGTTTGAAATAATATAAAGTAGGAAATCAAACATTTTTATGAGATTTTATTTCCAATCACTACTGGTTTATTGACCCATATTTTCCCAGGAATTTCTCACATCTCTGCATAGAGCAATATTTGTGGTTGGCTCCACTTTTACTAATTATCTGCCCATCTCTGAATTACTCTCATGCTCTCATGCTCTCTTATTACTCTAACTTACATTTGGGATTTTTTTTTATTACACTGTCTAGTTAGTTATTACTGGTACACAGTTACCACTTTTAGTATGATGAACTTAAATCTGTCAATCTTGCTAAATTTTTTCATTAATAGTTTTTTTATTGCTTTGAGTAAAAAATGTCCATATCCTACTCTCAACTTTATCACTAAGTAGTTGTGTCACCTTGGGAAGCTCAGTGTCACCAAGCTTCAATGTTAGCATTGGAAAGAGGTGATCATATCTAATTTACAAAATAGGGTAGTTGTGAAAGTTATGAAGGTGAATGCAGACAGGAGACCACAAAGTAGAGGCCCCCAGAATGCTAGCTGTTAAAAATTATTTCTTAAAATTGTGTGACAAATAGTAGATGCTTAATAAATGCTAATCAAATTAAATTTCACTCACACACACACACATACACACACACACACACACTCACACCGAATATCCTTCTTGCTGTTCAAAGCCCTAGATTATAATCAGGCATTTTTTTTTCCCCACAAGCTTCATTTGTTTTCTCTTCTGACTAACAATGTATTAATCCTTTTATTAAAGAAATCTAAAACATTAAGCTAGGGAAAACTATTCTAGGGGAGATAATCACTTGGAGAGGACAAAATTACCTTTTGGTTTCAGGTAAGATAAATGTGCTTTATGTGATCAATTATAGATACTAAAGATGTCAGGGAAAAATGACTATTACAATTATGTGACTTTAAAGTATTTTCCAAAAGAGCCATATATGTCATCAGCTATGAAAGCTGACCAAATGCTCATGATGACAGACAGACAGCTGGTTCTCATTCATATTAAGTTCCTTTCAAGCAAAAGGAATGTTAAGGCAATCTGGCCTCATGTTATGTTGATTCTGACGTAATTACATGTGTTATTTCCAGGCGATGCAGTGAATCAGGCTGTGGCAAGTAGGTGGATACTTCACAGAAGTAATTTCAGAGACCATGAAATAGGATCACATGTTCTGCTGAACTCTTCTTCTACCTCAAGGAAAACAATGTTCAGTCCAGGCATAGGGGAGGGAACAGAGTGGAGAGCAGTCATACTTTCCTTAGAAGATAAGAAAACTATGCCTTTCTATATGAGGATGTAAAATTTATAAGAAAGAGAGGAGTCTAGTTAAAGAATGTGAGGTCAAAGACAGGGACAATCTGCCCCTGTGCAAGAGATTTGCTGCCTCTCTGTTCTCAGTCCAAAAGCTGCCACATCTGGCTGCTCCCCACGCAGTTGGGTGTCTCCCACAAACACACCTGCTGTCCTAGAACTTCGCTCTGTGGAGGAACAGCCATTCATGAATGAATAGTCATTCACGAATGTCTACAGCACAGGGGTTTATGATCATTTCATTACAGTTAGAAACTCTGTAGAGCTTACTCTCATTCATACAAAGGCCAAATGCTTTTAAAACTTTTTAACAAACTGATTGCCTAAAGGGTAAATTCAGAAAGGAATCTAATATAGACATCAAGTGATTATTTTGTTGTTTCAAAGTCTCTGTGCAAAATAGGCATAATTCTTCTTTTCTTCTGTGATCTGACTGCCCATTAATATCGGCTTCCTAGAATGTTACAATCCCACAAGAAGAAAGCAAAAAAGAATCTGACTGTAAAGGGAATCCCCAGCCTTAAACCTAGATTTAAAAATTAAGACTCATGAACTGTATTATTTTTTCTTATACACAGCAGAAACTTAGCTTTCAATTGTTCAATGCATTTTAAAGGATTGGAGAATAAAAAAATATGGAATGCTTTAGGACAAAACTGCCTGTAGGCCCTAGAAAAAATGACTTCTGGAAGACCTTCTCAATTCCGTGTGTGCTTTCTTGAGAGAGTGCACAGAATGAATCCATGTGTATGGAAGGCTGCAGAGGAAGGCAGGGCTCCTGATCAGTAAAGGGTAGTTTGCTTTCAGCTGCATGAAACCATCCAACCCAATGGTGATGATTTTTCCTTCAAAACTCTACTGAGAAAGTAGATCCTTCTTATTGTTTTCTATAGCATCTTGTTTTAACTTGATCAGTGTTTGTCCAACTTGCTTATAGTCCATTGGATTTCATTTAGGAAGCTTAAAATTAGAAGGAAGACAAAGATAGAAATAGAAATAGAGTTAGAAATAGAGACAGAGAGATCTAAGAGAGGAGAGATGCAGAAAGAGAGAGAAAGAGAGGAGAGAGACAGAGACAGAGAAAGAAAGAAAGAAGAAGAAAGGAAGAAAGAAAGAAAGAAAAAGAAGGGAAGAAAGAAAAAGAAAGGAAGGAAGACACACAGAGAGGATGAAAGAAGAGAGAGGAGGAGGAGAGAAGGAGAGAGAGACAGGGAGAGAGACAGGGAGAGAGGGAGAGAAAATGACAATGATTAGTCAAACGGGGATAAAAGGAATTTTCTACTAGAATGCCTTGTTTTCTCATCTTAAGCTATTGCTATCTGACAAGGCATCCAGTTTGGAAGGATTCCACCAGAAAAAACAAATTAAGAAAAAGTATCAATAAAAGAGCTTTTACTTCTCAAAGAAAAACATTGTAATAGTCTATTAGATGCAGTAAAATACAGATGAGGCTATTTTCTTAGATTTCTTAGATTTTTTTCCCCTCCCAGATCCATTTACTTCATCTGTATTCAATGTTTCAAAAATGGGCCAAAGACAGCTTCATAAGGGAAGGGGATTTTGGCAGCATTATTTTGGGGGAGCAGTTGAAATTCCTAAACAATTGCTAAGTAAAATTAGTTTTTTAAAAACATGTTTGATTATATAAATGGAGAGAGAATGGATATATACGTATTTCTATACAGTGCAATTGTTTGTGTATTGTCTGTGGCAGATCAAGAATACAGATAATGTGGAAAGTTCAATGAGAAAAACAGAATAAGGGAGTTCACATAAATTGGCATGAGATGGAGAGTGTTATCCAGCCACCACATCCTTCTTGTTTCTTCTTTCTTTCCTCAACTATATATGGCAGTGTCCCAAATGGCTCAATTAACACCTGGGATGCTGAGATTCTGCACTATCGTGCCCATGGTCAAAGTTGTGTCTGGTCTCCATCTCTTGTGCTCATTTCTGATCCCAGGGACAGCCCAGAAGCTGCAGCGGCCTCGGAGCCAGCTTCTCATGCTGCTGTTATCACTACTTGTGTGATCTCAGGGACTTCCCTTGATCTCTGAGCCCCAGATTTCCTCACTTGCTTGGCACAAAGTGGTTTTGCAATACATTTTTATTAATTAACTAATAACAGTATGTTTGGCAAGGATCATAGAAATTTAAGGCTCTTCTGCTTCACTAAACAATTCTCTGTCACCCTTACTCAGAGAAACTAACAGGCTTTTTGTGTGTCTTGGCTGAAAAGACGGTGTATCAACCATATCAACCAACAAACAACTTTTGCTATAGATGCCGAGAGTAATGCAGTTTCAAGTTAGAATGAAACCCTGAAGTGATAAGTTCCACAGTTGGAATTTGACCTTATGCAAGAATAACAAGAAATATTGGTTGTTACAGACATGACAACATGGTCTTCTTTCAAAAACACTTTAAAATGAAGCTTTCCTCCAGGGCACATGGGTTAGGGAGCAGAGTACAAGTTAGATTGAGCCCAACATAGCCCCTTCAGCTGGACAACACTTTCTAAGGCATGCCTATGTAAGACACTTGTACCCAAGGGCAGCCATAAATGACAATCCTGTCATACATAAACATTACACCTGCCAGAAAGAGATAATGTCACCTTTAATTCACTTATATGTACAGTTTGATTTAGGATTTGTGTAGGCCAGTGAGTGGTCTCCAAACTGGAAGACCCTAAAGGAAGCATAAGGAGACTGATAAAGATAATGAAAAATATAACAAAGGCTTAATTTACATTAACCTTAAGCTTTGAGCGTCATTAATTTTTGGCTATATTTGGCCACAATTAATTTATTCTCATAAACTATATACAGAATGACCATTGAAACATTTTTAAGTATTTTGTGCACTGGCATTAAGTAAATCCATAATGTTATGGAACCATCACCACTCTTCTCTTGTAGATTTTTTAATTATCCTGAACAGAAACTCTCGACCCATCAAATAATAATTTCCCTTCCTCTATTCCCCAAGTCCATGATAACTTCTACTTTCTGAAGTAAAAAAATCCATGAATTTGCTTATTCTAGGTACCTCATAAAAATGAAATCATAAAATATTTCTCCTTTTGAGTCTGGCTCATTTCACTTATCATAATGTTTTAAAGATTTATCTGTATTGTATCATGAATCAGGATTTATTTCCTTTGTAGGGCTGTATAATATTTCATTATATATATTCATCACATTTGTTTATCCATTTAACTGTTGATGATCATTTGAGTTATTTCTACCTTTTGGCTTTTGTCAATAATGTCACTTTGAACATTGACATTAAAGTATCTGTTTGAATCCTTGTTTTCATTTTTTTGGTGTATATTCCCAGAAGTGGAATTACTAGATCATATGGTAATTCTATATTTAATTTTCTGAGGAACCACCTAACTATCTGTATGAAGGCTATATTATTTTACATGCCTACCAGCAATGTGCAAGGGTTCTAATTTCTCCACATTCTCCCCAATACTTGTTATTTTCTGTTTATATTAATTTAAAAAACAGCCAAACTAATGATGGTGAATTGGTATCTCATTATGCTTATGATTTGCCTTTTTTCCTAATGATTTATAATGTTGGGCATCTTTTTATGTGGTTATTGCTCATTTGTATATTTTCTTTGAGGAGATGTCTATTCAAGTTCTTTCTATATTTTTTAATTCGGTTTGTTTTTTATTGTTGAGTTTTACATATTCTGGATATTTAATCTTTTATAAGATATATGCTTTTTCAAATATTTTTTCCCATTCTGAGTTGACCTTTCACTCTGAAAGTTTCCCTTGATGCACATAATTTTAGTTTTGATAAAACCTAATTTATATATTCCTTTGTTCTTTGTAACTAGTTTTCATGAACAGTAGTGGTCATTTGTTGCATGTATATTTAGTTTTTTTGTTTTTTGTTTTTTTTCTTTTGGTACCGGGGATCGAACTTGGGTCCTTGCGCTTGCACAGCAGGCGGCGAAACCACTGAGCTAAATCCCCGGCCCTATATTTAGTTTTTGTAGAAGGTATCTTTAGGAAGAGTAGGAGTTCCTCACTGTGGAGTGTTGAGATTTGTGTCTTCATGTGATTATTCTCAGTGTGTTCAATACATTGTAATTCAAGTGTCCCTGAAAGTGGATTTTTGGGTTAAAATTATTTATAGTTTTATTTTATATAACGTATGGAACAAGTGACCCCTGAAATGTCTTGCACAGGCAATTCAGAGGCAAGATAAGATAATAACGCAAGCTAAAAGTAAAAATAAAAGCAACACAGAGCAACTCCCCGTGTTGCGCTTCTTCAGTGGAACCTTCTGTCCTGACATGGTGGGGACTGTGCCTCTTCTTAGCTCACATTTCTGGCTCTATTATCCAACTTTAAATACTTATTTTTATTCACTTTGATATTAGTGGCCCATTCAGATGTTCCCTCTTGGCTTTTGGTCACCTTGCTCATTAGTACCTTGGGTCCTCTCTGAAATCTTAGTAAAAACTCCCTTTGTAATAAGGGGGGTTAACTATCTTAACACAGGATTGCCCTCTGCAACATCCCTGAGCACCTCCCCTTTTGGCATTCCAGATGACCACATCCTCATAACTATCTAATGTGATGGGAGCCTTCTGTTTTGTAAACTGGGTTGCAGACATCTTGAATAATCTAACTCCAGAACTGAGCTTCAACCAGCTCAATCCTTTTCATGTCATGTGGATCTCTCCTCTGACTCTCTCATTCTCTAGTGACAATGAATCTGATTTTTGCCTTTGCTGAATCTCCAAGTTTATGATCTTTCCACTTTTCTGTCAGACTATGAGCCATCTTTGGCCTCATATAATTCTGGATCCCATCACTCAACACTCCAGTTTCTCTCTTAACAGCAGTTGAACTTTCCTGACCCCTTTTTTGTGCTAATCCTGCAATTTTTCCATGTTCAGTCCTTAACCCTGTTAAATAATCAGGCTCTTATCATCAGAGACACCTGTTCACTCAGGACTAAATAAAACAAAGTGCTTCGTGCAACACAAAACATAAACATTTGCCTATGCTTCTGGGGAACCCTAATGTGTCTCTGATATCTTGTGAACCTGTGACATTGTCCGAAGATACAACTTGAAAAAAAACTG
Source organism: Heterocephalus glaber (assembly GCF_053883595.1). NCBI lineage: Eukaryota > Metazoa > Chordata > Mammalia > Rodentia > Bathyergidae > Heterocephalus > Heterocephalus glaber. Next base: position 1,797,398 of record NW_028258191.1, read on the forward strand.
AGTCATTTGGACTTTTGGTTTCCACTCAAGGATGTAGATGGTTAGCCAGAATACCATTCCTGCCCTTTAAATAAAAATATCACTAGGCAAATTGCAAGTTTGATTCCAACAGACAACATATTTCAGAACACCTCTCTACATGAAACCTAGGTATAGAGCTGCTGCTGTTGAATAAATGGGATGCAAGCATTCATTGACCTGGGGTGCATACCCATCAGATGCTGGTAAGAAGAATTTACCTGTGACAGATATGAATTGGTGGAGGTTGAATGTGAGTTGGTGGCAGAGTATAGAGCCTCAGGGGGGCTGAAAATATATGGAAATTCACTCTCTCTTGCAGACTTTTTCTCCATGTACCCTACTGGGTGCTCACAAAAGAAGATTGGTAAGAATCTTGAGAATGTGTTCAGTCCTCAAGGATGGGAAGAGCTGTCTCTATGAAAGAGACATAAAACTGTTCCAGAACACTTCCCTGATTTCTCCTACAGAACAAAAGCCCTTATATGGAGGGTAAATGGAGAGGTCGACAGACACTATTATCTTAGAGGAAATTCAGTGTAGCTGGGCATGGAATCAGAAAAGCCCTCTATTCCTGAGAAAGAGAGGGCGTAAGTGCTGGGCCATGACAAACACCTTGCAGGCACGAACACGGAGAAGTCCATATCCCAAACTGAGGGACTTGTTACCTACACACATCTGAGGACTGAGAAACCTCTCTCCCTAACCATCAAATCAAAAAGTGTTGAGTAGCAAGAAACAGCAAAATATACCCAGGAGAGTTTCAAGAGTATAAGGCAGACCTGTCTGAGGATTAGTGCACAGGAAAGCCCTAAAGTAGAATGGAGCGTCATTAACAAAAACCCTCAGATGTACCAGCCCCATCTAAACTCAAAGTATTGCTAGAAGAATTTGAAGTGCCCAGAGAGTAACCATAGAAACAACAAACCTAAAACCCAGTACAATTCCTGAGCAGATTAATTTGAGGTTTTCCGCAAAAGGTTTAGCAAAAGGCAGGCATATCCATTTTCAGTCATACAACATTACTTTAGTCCTCTTCAATGTAGTGGGGTAGTTTAAGGCCCCCCAAACACAATTACTTACTTTTCTTGTAAGGAAAAATAAGTAAAAATAATTCACTACAAAAGCCAAAGCAATCATCAGGACTACACTCAGATAGCACTTTGTATCTCTCTAGAAGAGCATTTAAAATAACGATTATTATGCTAAAAGGTCTAAAGCAGGGTTTGCAAACTTAGTCTAAAGGGCCAGATGGTAAATATTTTAGGCTTTATAGGTCACATATGATCTCTTTTACAAATTCTTCTTTTTTGGAAAAGTTTTAAGAAGTCTTTATAAAGAAAAAGCCATTGAAGTCCAAAGGACATACTGAAACGAGCCACTAGTTGGATCTTGTCCATAAGTTACAGTTTGATGGCCCCTGCTCTTGTAGAGAAGATGAAAAGCATGCTAGATCAGATGGTAATTTCAGCAGAGAAATAGGTACCATTAGGAAGAAATGAATGGGAGTTATAGAAATTAGGAAAAGGTCATAGTAAGGGAGATGAAGAATGCCTTTAATACATTTATGAGTAACCATGACAAGCAAAGGATAAGAATCAGTGAACTTGATGATAGGTCAGTAGAATTGACAGGATCTACATCATAAAGAGAAAAGTAAGAATACCTGAACAGCACACAAACAAAAATCAACGCAATACAAAACTCCCTAGAACATTCCAGATATGAAGGATAGCGTCAGTTTCACAAATGCGTAACTGGAATTTCAAGGAGAGAAGAGGTAGAGAACCAAACAAAGAAATATTCAGAGAAATAATGGCCTAAAATTCTCCAAATATCCTAACAAATATAAAAAGATGTGAGAAATACATAGTGCACCAAGCAGTATAAATATGACAAACCAAACCCACAAAATACAAACAAACAGAAAACCAAACCAAATCAAAACCCTACACCTACATTCAAACTACTGAAAAAGTGATGCATCTTAATCAAGGAAGTATGCTGTGAAATTCTGGGGAGATGATGCAGTGTTTGCCCCAGTTGGCTAGTGAGAAATGAATACAGAACTGTTGAATGGACTTCTGGACTAACAGGGCAACAGCACATTTAAAGAAAATATATAATGGGAGCCTCCTGAGACTTTCACAATAGTTTGTATAGGGTTTATAAATGAGAAACTACATTTCTTATTTATCTAAATTCCCAAAAATGGCCAGACTCTGGCCAAAAGTAATAATAGTATGGTGAAAATGGCAATGAAGATCACAAGGCTATCTAGGGTAAACAACTGCCCCACGACCTTGATCCCATGCCCAGTATCTTCTTTTTATTTACTCTAACAGAAAAACAGAGAGAAAAAATGCTGGAGCAGGATGCCAGACCTAGGAAGTAAATCTTACACAGAAGATTTACATAAGCAAACTAGGTTTCTGTTTCCTGTTGGGAAGGCAGCCACTGACTCAGGAATCTGGGTTCCCAAAACAGGAGCACCCTTAATGAGTGTTTAGTATATTTCTGATGCAGACCAGACCCCAGAGCTGGCTTTCCTTTAGTCCTGATGGAGGGGTAAAACTGTGCTATTGTAGACAAGATTCTTTCTCAAATGGCTCTTGAACAAGGATGGGCCATACTTTGGGGTTAGAAGGGTGCTCTCTCTGAACCTATCCTAGGTCATTTGAATTATGTGTAATTCCCCTAACAATGTATCATCTTCAATCCAGACTTAAACTTAACATTAGCTGGTACCATCTTACTTGTTTTTGTTCATGTCCCTTTTATGTTCCCCATAGCAGCTACTCTAATACTCCAACATTATTCAATTTTTTTACCTCACTATTCACTTCACTCTTAATGGGTGGTCATGCTTCCTACTTCACAGAAAACAGATACTCACTGCTCAGATAATAATAATATTAATATGTATTTTGTCTCATACACAAGGTAGTGGTTTTGTTCTTTTTATAAAAGGTCTCATTAATATTAACATTGTCTTTATGTAGACTTATTATTCTCTCCTTTCGAGATGACAGGAAGCCTTAGAGAGGGTTGAAACTTAGGTCTCAGGATCTGCTGATCCTCTTCTATTTTTATTACTGGATGGCTCCTCTAGAAAATAAAATATATCAAAAAAACCATTCATACCAACCAAACTTTGTTTCTGATCTGCTCTAGATATCTTTTAATAAGGAGAAAAGACTAAAATTTAAAAATTATTTGGAAAGGTGAATAGCAATTGAGTTCAGGTGCAAATCACTGGTATGGATATGATTCTGCAAGGAGATTTTAACAAGAGTGGAGTTGTCTGGGGAGCAGGCAGGATGGGGAGAGAATAGGACAGGAGACAGCTCATAGCAACATGTGACAAGAGGAGGGTAGGGAAACCAAGTGCGAACACTGAGCCACAATTTTATTGTGTATCGGCCCTCTCTATCTATGTTTAATGTGTAGGATGACTTAGGAAAGGAGAAGAAATAAAGAGCCAAGGCAGTCGGGCATGGTGGGGCAAGCCTGCAATCACAGCTCTTGGGAGGCTGAGGTACTGGACATTCAAGTTCCACCTCAGCAACCTGGCTAAGACTCGATCTCAATAGTTTAAAAACATTTAAGAAGGAGGTGAATAGGCAGCTCAGTGCAAAGGCCCTAGGGTTAAGCCCCAGCACCACAGAAAACAAACAAATGAAAAAACAAACAAAAAAATGAAACCAAGCCACTTATGTTTTTAGAAAAGAAACTTCTTAGAGGTTGTCTTAGTTTTGCTGAATGACGTCTTCATTCTCAGTCAGTATTTGTGCCAAAGTATTAGCCTAGATTTTATTGTCAAGAAAACCAACAAATATACTCATTGGTGATTTGTGGACTCACTGAGGAATATTTCAACTCCTGGACAGCAGGTCGGCCAAATTTAAGGGAGATGTTATTTGCTTTCCAGAGGGGACATTCATTCTCTCTCTCTCTCTCTCTCTCTCTCTCTCTCTCTCTCTCTCTCTCTTTCTCTCAGCTCAATGGATTGTGGAACCATTTATTCTCTAGGGATTCAAGTAAGAAAAACAAATTATGTTTAAATTCATATTTGGCATTTGGTTCTACAAACTAATGTGACCTCAAGTTAAAGACCTCCCATTTTCCCAGCAGAAGGACCAGTCTTTGTGAGGACCAGAACCAGGTCCAGTTTCTCATTCAACTCTTCACTTACATTGGATAAGTCCATATTAAAAGTAGACTGCTGAGCTGTGTATCTCTTGGAATCAGTCTCCTTCAGGATTTAAATGGTCTTATTTAATGAGATGCCTTCTTGTTGTTGCAAATAAAGTCACTAATACTGTACTTTGCTAAGAGTATGTGTAGAATTTATGTTGTGTATATTCACCCATAGAATAACTTGAATAGGTAGTTTTTCATTAAGGCAAACTCTTAGCTAATGTATTAGGGTAAAAGCTTTATTCCAAAGGGCCACTTCTGGTCATTGGAAATCTTAAGGGATTTTATGGGGTTTTTTGTTTTTTGTTTTGGTACTGGGGATCGAATTTGGGACCTTGCGCTTGTGAGGCAGGTGGCGGAACCACTGAGCGAAATCCCTGGCCATTTTATGTTTAATTTTCTATAAAAAATTGGTTATAAGTTTACTGATACTTTGCTCATTCCACCATTTATAGTCCTAATTAGGAAATGTCAATAAATTAAATCAATTCTCTAATACAGTGTGAGTTAGGAATATATCTTTTTGCAGAATATGAATGTGAGACAAGGAGATTTTATAGAGAGATGACTCTTGTCCTCTCATAAGCATGTGTCTTATTTTATATGATTATTTCTCCAGCTCTTTCTGCAAGTGAATATGCAGGACTGCTTTGGAAAGAAGGAGAAAAAGATAACCAAGGCATTTCTCTTTTTAAAAAAAGAACAGAAAATAAAAAATATAAAAACAAAGATACAAAAGTTAGAGAATGACATATGTTACCGAAGCATAGAATCAAAGTAAAGAGGACTGGCTGGGACTCAGGGTTAATCTCACGTCCAGGGAACAAATTTATGCTAATTGTTTTACCAGGAGTTTGAACCCATGGCCCAGGTCTCACTATATTAAACTAAGCCAACTGAGCTCACTAATAAAGAGGAAGCCTGTGAGAGAAACCTGATGTCAAGTGGAAAGCAGTACATGCGACATCATCCCAGCACCACCGCTTTTACTGTTACCATTAACCGAAGAAATTTGCAAACAACTTCCTTAGGAGACATTTTTAATGTACTGTACAAAGTCAAAGAATTCTTCCGGATTCAAAAACATAAATTTGGTATGTGTCAAAGTCATAGGAAATAATAATATTCTTTGGATTTCATGAAATAGCTACTAGTATTTTCAAAACAGAAATAAATTGATTTTCTACTGTATGTGTCACAGTGAGAAAAACCCCAAACGATATTGGAACTATGTACTACTGTCATCCTTCACTTCCACTGGGAAAGTGAGAATTGACTTGACTTATTAACTTGTCACCCTGAGCGTGTTGATCTGCTTTCTATCACTGTAGCAAACTACCTGAGATGACTAGCATGTAAACAGGAGGGGTTTATGTTACCTCACAGTTTTGTTCAAGTTCATTTTCAGTTGGCTCTCCTTCTTTGATGCTACAGAGAAGCAGCACATCATGGTGGGAGCACATAACAGAGCATACCACTCAATTCATGGGCAGGAAGCAAAAGAAAGAGCAAGGGAACAGCTTCTTATTATCCCCTTCAAGGCCATGACTCCAGTAACCTACAAATGGCCTATAATCAAAGACCCCACCACTTCCCTGTAGCATCATCCTGGGGATCAAACCTTTAACATATGGGCCTTTGGGGGACTCTCAAAATCCAAACTATAGTGCTGCCAATATTTGAAATGTACTATTTATTTATTCATGACACCAAAAATACTTAGCTTTCCTCAGTGGCAGAAATTATTATAGGCAATGAGGATACATAGATGACCAAAATGGACAAGGCCTGGTTCCCAGGGACCCTATAGTAAGAAAGTATAGTCAGTAAAAATCTAAGCCAACATGTGAGAAACAACTGATTATTACATGTTGATACTGCATAATTTCTTAAATTTCAAAAATACAATTTTTAGAGACACAAAGTGTCTAAAATTATTGTTTGGTTGCTATGGATGGGATCTATTTAATGTGGTATGGTGAAAGCTTTCTAGCATTACCTAATTGAAATATTCTCAGCAATTTTGCGGTTTTCATTAAGCAGTTTGCCTTGGCTCTGACATCATATGTGCTTACATTTGAATCTCATCTTCTCTCCATTAGCACCATGAACTTAAGTAAGTTTTTTTTTTTAATTGAGTCTCAGTTTCCTAGTCTGGCAAATGATTTAAGTTTCTTGTTTCTAAATAGTACAAGTGTAAAACACATGGTACTTAGCAGACACAATTCTCAAGAAATATTAGTTCTCCCTTCCAGTGAAAAAGAATGGCAACTCTTACTTACCATAGCCAGAGGTGTCTTATTTTGACCAGTAGGCATAAAGCCTTTAGAAATAGAGTAAGGAATTTAACTGATGTTACTTTTCTGAGTGGTGTTTTTCCTTTTTGGTACCAGGGATCAAACTCAGGACCTTGCACTTGCGAGGGAGGTGGTGGCACCACTGAGCTAAATCCCCGGCCCTGCTGAGTGGTTTTATTAAAATACATTTAATTTCTTTGAGAACATTATTGGCTTTAGATACAAAAGCAGTTAAATCAAAACTCTACTTTCAAAGATAAAATATTTGCCAAATCATATTGAACTTTTCACTAGTGATTTATAACAGTCTATCTGTAGGTATTTTTCTTCCAGCTTTTCAGAGGTGGGGAATGGAACAGACAATAGGTTAAGGTGAAAACTGTGTGTTTCTTTTTTTTTCCTTTTCCTTTTTCTTTATTTTGGGGGGTACCGGGGATTGAACTTGGGACCTTGTGCTTACAAGGCAGGCAGGTGGTGGCACCACTGAGCTAAATCCCCAGCCCAAAACTGTGCGTTTAGCTTAGGATGTTTCATCTCTGGGCTCTGCTCTAAGCATTTCTTCTGCAGGTAGAGGTTTAGTATTTGAAAAGCAAAGGAATTTAATTTCTTGACATTCTATAACCTGCATCATTTATCAAAATAAACTCCAGAAGCCTTTGGAGACTAGAAGAATGCTGTGCATGTGGTAAGGGGTGTGGGAGAGGGTGATGATTGCACCTGAGGGAACTGACTTTTTAGAGGTTTCTGTGCTCTCACTCTACTGTCTTTCTGTTGGTAAGAAAAGGCTTGACCTCCTCAACCCTAGGCATCTGGCTGCATCCCCAGATGCTGATCTGAAGAGAAAGTGTCTGGGTGTTTTACATTCAATAATGTTTAGTATAGCAGTAATGATGATAAGAGTAAGAATGATTAGATTAGTTATAAATATGTGTTTGATAGTTAAATTATATAAGTCACATAAAATAATAATTTAATTAAATACAATAATTTCTATAATAAGCATTGTTAATGAAATACTGTTTTGATATACTAAGAAATCCACACACATTACCTCTATGAAACATTAACAAAAATATTTGGATTCAGAAAAAATTATTTCCTTATTTTATAGAAGAGAAAACAGACTCAGTAAAAAGTGAAGTAACTTTCTCCAGGTCACTTAACTGGTAAATGCTGGTGTTGGGAATTGAACCCAGGCAGAACTGTGAGGTCCAATTTCTCTGTTACACACACTGGCAGATTTATATTTAGATATATTTCCTTTTTTTTTTTTGATATGGAGGATTGTACTTGGGACCTTGCATTTGCAAGGTAGGCGGCAGCACCACTGAGCTAAATCCCTGGCCCATTTAGGTATATTTTCTATTATTGATCCTATGACTTGAACTATCACCACCATTATCAATTGTGATCAGTGATGTCTTTGCCAAAAGAGATACATAGAATGTACCTTTTCCCTTCCATCCACACTGCTGCTGTCTTCTTGGATGGGGCTCCAGTTCAATTAGCAGATACAAGAAATCAGTTGAGTGAAAAGGAGAGAGCATTTGTGATTCAGAGAGGAAACTCGTATTATTGGCTTTTGGAAGTTAAAATTGCGATGCCTTAGTTTCTTGATGTCAATTTGTATTTTAATCTTTGCTTTTTCTTTTTTAAGTGAATGACCTCATGACTGTTACACTTTCATGCTCATGCACACAAAGCCCTGATGATGTCAGACATAAACTTCTGAACCTTTGTATATTGTTTTAGTCAATCACTGAGGTCAAATCTGAAGACATCTTTTAGGCTCATTTGCACAGAGGTTCCAAGGTGAGAGTTTACATCTTCTAGATTTTGTTTACAGAAGTTACTTTCATCCAAAATAAAATGCCTGTTCACCTCAGAGAACTTGTACAGAGTTGGAATTTTCTCCTGAGGTCATGTGCAATGATGAATTGTCAGAAGCTAACGTGGCAGGTCACTGACTGTGCAGCCTCTTTCAAAGATATCTCCTGAAGCCAAAAAGGCTTAATTCTATTCTTGAAAAAGCAGTGTAAGAATTGTCTTGACCATGGAGATGAACATCTCTCGCTCATCCATTTTAATTCAAGATCATCTGGAGATTTTAGGGAATTTCCACATTTCTTATAAATCAGGAACTCTGAACATTCAAAGCCCAGATCAACTTCCTGGCTTGTTAATTTCAAGTACTTCTTAGTGAAGAACATTTTTACTGGCCTCATTCATCACTACATGTGCATATTTGTTTTCAAGTTATGTTAATCTAAAAAATAAGACTAGGGCTGGGGATGTAGCTCAGTGGCATCACTCCTGCCTGGCAAGTACACGGTCCTGAGTTTAATGCCCCTTACTGGAAAAAAAAAAGACTAAAAATGGTGAAAAGAAGAATGAGTAGGAGAACTAATTTAACTTCTACTTTCTTGCCTCAATTCAATAAATGAAATTCATCTGTTCGTCTAGGAAATTTGTACTTGCTATGTCTTAACATGTTTCTATGTAGGAACATTACTTGCCCACATAGCTTCACACAGTGGTGGAGACACAGCAATAATTAAAATAAAATGTGGTCAGTGGCACAATGGGCTTTCTTCTACCACTGGAAAGATGTAGTTGGTCAGGAAATTGCTTTTATTATATTTTGTCAAAGGGAAGAATTAAGAGATTATGAGTATATAGAGAAAAATAAATATTTTTTCTTCCAATTTTAGGTTTAAACGGATGAGAGTCTTATTTTTTTTAAAAAAGAAACAATATTAATAAGAGAAAAACCATAAAAATCTATACAAGTTTTACATGATATGGAACCTTTGGAAAGAACCAAAGAAACAGGTAAACCTGTGTGTTTTTATGTTTAGTATCAGGTTTGATCTAGCCATGACCTGGTTGATGAATATGTTGTTTAATTCTGAGGTACAGTTTTAGCAGATATTAAAAAACCACAGCCCTCAGCAAACACGCTGCTCCTTCAGGTGTCTAAAAACCAGATATAGGCTGTGCCATCTCTGGGCAGATAGAACGCAGAACAGAATGTTAGAGAAAAGAGATAAGACTACAATTTAAAGCACAACATCTTCCTGGCACGAAGTTACCTGATAAAATCCATACGTCTACCTTGATGGCTGCACAGTCCCTGACCACAAATATTTGCTCTGACCCCTGTACGTGACAGAACACTTTCCAATCCCCTATGAATCTCTCTGCCTTTTCTTTGTTCATTTCTGATGGCTTTGTTGCCCTCAGTCGACTTGCACCCAGGTGAACAGCCTGTATCCTGCTGTCTTTCACTTGCCTACTCGGGTGGTCTCATTCCTGCACCGTTGGTTACATCTAGGCTTGGTAAAGAGGTTGCAAACATAAGGAAATATGATTGGAGAATAAAAGGGTATGATCTCATAGTGATAAACCAGAGGGGAGTTAACAAAGACTGTGCAAATCCCACTTGGTGTCTCTATGTCTTTAAAGAAAAGGGCGCGTGTGCCTTTCCTCCAGGTATAAGTTGGGAACCTCTGGAATGAAGATTTTTATGGCTTGCTTCAGAAGAAGTTTAGAGAATTTTTTTATGACCTAAGTCAAGACAAAACTCTTGGGAGATGGTCAGAGAGATTTTCTTGCTTCTGCTGTTTTCTCAAATGGCAACATGTCATACTTTGGGGCAATGGATGATGTACCTCATCAAGAATGATGGGGTTTTTTTTTTTTTGGTACCGGGATTGAACTTGGGTCCTTGCACTTGTGCAGTGGGTGGTGAAATTACTGAGCTAAATCCCTGGCAAAGAGAGATGGTTATGTAACCGGATCTCGGTTCCTTGTTTTGGGGCAATGAAGACTGAAGCTGACACAACAACAAGCAGCAGGTGGTGGGGAATAGCCAATGTGTGTTTACTGGACAAAAGAAAAGAAAAGTTCCCTACTAGTTGGAGAGGGTTGTTTTGTAAGGCAGACATCATAGATGTTTAGCTCCACTGAGATTTTATACAGTTTTTGGGACCGGTGTATGTGAGAGAAAGCAGAGATGCTCCTGGTTGCAGATAGGCCTTTGATGTCTGCAAAGCCAGCAGCTTCATTTGTATTTTACTTCCTCCAAGGTCTCTCCCCTTTGACTAAGGACCTATTCTTTGTCTCTAACATTTCTTTAGGCTCTGCTTCCATTTTGGTAGGGTAACTCACTCAGGCCCTGACTTAGTTTACTTCAGCTATCTATTTAGGACCTGTATCCTATCTGCCTAACTCCCCCTGTCTCCTGGGTTCAGTTAGACACATAAAAATATAGATTTTTAACGCTGGTTTAATGGTGAACACTCTGCAAAGTAGTGAGCTTCTTGTTACTGGCAGAAATAAAATAGAATCTATTCAGCTTAGATAAACAAATGGGGTTGATGCTTGTGAAACTTCCCACCTGGAAATGCAGCAGTTTCATGAGTTAAATGTTTACTTTGAATAGTTCCTGGTCTCCATGAGAAGATCAAGACTTGAAGTCTGGACATCTTTACTGACTGCCCCTAAATAGGAATTAAAGGCAATAAAACAGGTGTGAAGACTTCTGACATTTTACACCTAGTATGACATATATTACTTCACTTTTAAGCATTATAAACTAGTGGTAGGTTAATGATAAATGAAATTCGTCTGAGAAAAGCAAACCAAAATTCCTCCCATTCCAATAAAAAGAAGACATTTTGAAACATTTTGAAATATTTTGAAATATTAATTTTTCAAATATGATGTATTTTTCCAAACTTTTAATGTCATCATTTCCTTAAAATTTTTTTCTTTGTTATTTAACAAGTAGAACCTGAAATCATTTTTCCTAGCCACAAAAATCTCAGCTCTTCTAAATAAAGTTTTTTTTAAAAGACACAAGCGTACTTAACATAAATTCATGAATATATGCATGCATAGAATCCATGTACATACCTATGCTTGTAACAGAGAGATAGTCTTTGATGTTATTGAAAGCAGTTACCACAAGCTGTTTATGTGAAAATGTTTTTCTTGCTTACAAAGGGTCTTGTCTTTTAATCAGTTTCAGCCCCTCAGTGTGACTATGGTATATCTGATACCTGCGGTGGGAACTATTAAAAAAACATTTCAACAAATTGAGTTTTGAAGATCAAATTGGCTTTTGACATTGCTTCATGAATTGGGCATCATCCAGTGTACAAAACAGGAAGAAGCTCTGCTAGGTGGGACAGAGCACTGTTTTTAGGTAGCTTCAGAAGGAACAAGGAAACAGCACAGTATAAAGCATAGAGCAGTTAATATCAGGCCACTTCCAGTAACATTTTCTTTGTATGAACTGAAGCAGAGGGAACTGGAGTTTGCGTATCGTGACAGCTAAGACGGAGCCTCTTAATTAGTTGCTATTCTTCTCTCTCTCTCTCTCCCCCCACTTTCCCACTTCTCCCTCTTCCTCTCCCTCTCCCTCTCTCAAAACTTATGCAAAGTTTGCTATCATCTCTCCTGACTTCTCAGAAGGTTGGACCTCATAACCATCTAGGTTTTGCTTTGAGGATGTGGAATAACAGCATGAGTGACATCTTTTGTGGTTGGTCTGTGGGGGCCTACTACAGGAGCTCATTCAAATCAATGACCTTCCATAAATTTCATTTAATAAAACCAAAGTCATAAGAGCCATGAACTTTGGTTGTATTCATTACATTTGTATATTCATTTCTTTTAATAACAGATTTGTTTTTCCTAAGAACTCTCCTGTTATTGCCTTTTTATTAATGTGTTATAATTTTTGATAACTGCAGAAGCAGTTAATCTCAATTGATATTAATTGAACCACTATTATAGGCCTGGCATTGTCTTAGTCACAATTATTTAAAGTTGAGAGAAACCAGACATTCTTCAGCAGCAGAACAGAATGTTCTGACAGCCAATCACCAAACAACCTATAAGGAAGGGTGCTATTTTCTATTTGCCTTATCCTGGACAGCTTTCTATTAATCTAGATAGCACAAAAATAAGTTTCCCCCAAGAGAATTGCATCAAAAAGTGAAAACCAAAGCAAAACAGAGCTTATTAAGCCCAGGTGATTTGAAAATGAGAAGGAAGCATATCACAGTTTGCCTGGAAACACCTTGGGTCTACAAAAGTGCTCTTCCCTGAGCACTTTCCATTTAATCAGTTAACATTTTATGTTATATTATTTGTTGGTTTGTGTATTTATTTGCATGTGGTTCTTCTTTGGGGAATTTACCTTTTGCTGAAGTTGCAGAAACAGTCACATTCATTATGCAAGATAGGCTGTAAAATTTGAGGGTTGTTGATTGTTGATTCCACAGTACTAATTGAAGTGCTCAATGAGGATGTGTGGCCACACTAACTAGTTCACATAACTTTAATAATGTTTTATGAATCATTCACAGGAAATTTCTGAATCATTTGCAGAATAATCTTTTAGGAAGAAATATGTGGTGTAAATGGCAGTTCTGACCTTCCTGGTGTTAACAGTACTCACCTTGAAACAGTATCACACAGCTGCATCCCAAGGGTTCAGAAGGTATCCCCTTTTTGTCTATTTGAAAGAGTAAACTTGCTTTGAAAAATAATTTTCATCCAGTTGACATTGACATAGGAATGATATCAGACCTCCAAATGATATAGGGGAAATATTACAACTTCCAACCTGTTGGATGTCAGATACTCTAAATTTGTGTTTCCCCAAACTGAAGAATGAATTCTAAGCAACAACAGAAGTTAAGAGTAGGAAATATTATCGCTTCTCGGCCTTTTGGCTAAGATCAAGTGAAGAGTAGGAAATATTTATTGAGAGGAGAGATTTTTAGCTCCTGAGGGTCAGGAGGAGTCCCCAGTAGGTGGCCAAGGATCCACTTCACAGGGAAAGTTTATAAAGCACAACCATGTGGGTACAAAGTGGGTTAAAGCTATGATTAATCAATAAAGTTACAAGTATAGTCATTTAGGTGATATTGATCCAATGGGGAAATAAATCATGTAGAAAGTGTACATTGAAAGAACAAAGACTTCTTTAGGAAGGGATGAGTCTGAGGGTCTTGGTCACCTACCGAGGTGACTGATGTCTATCCAGACTTCATTAGATCACATATTACCACTTATCTCATCCCTTAGGGAAGTATGTAGGCCTAGTCATTTCATCTTTATCTTGGGGCCTGGCCTCCAACTGATGCGCCTCCAATCTTAGTTGTAATGTATTTTTATCTTTTGCCCTGATTCTCTCAAGGCCCCAGCCCTATCTAACTGCCTATAACATTCCTATCTAACTTAGCTGTCTATAATAACCTGACTACATGAAAAAAATTCTTCAATTAACGAATGTTTGTGGAGTATCATTTTAGGTTGTTTTTGTGTGTGTGTTTCAGTGCTGGGGACTGAACCAAGGAACTTGTGCATGCCAGGCAAATACCCTGCCACTGAGCTGCATCCCCCATCTTTGTGTTTTATGAAGAAAGAGTAGCTTCTATCCTCAAGAAATTCGGAGTTTATTTGAGTGGGGAAAGATCCAAAATAAAAATCATATATCATCAATAAGTGCTTGAGAGGAAGCCCCTAGCTTCTGAGAAGTGTGTTGTTCCACAGCTAATTTATTGTTAATCAGTCCATGAATTCCGTAATGGCAGGGATTTTAGGAATGCAGGTCTTTGTGTCAGAGTACGCCTGTTGTTAATGCTTTAGATCTTGGAGAAACTACTTTCCCCTCTTTGTGACTTGTTTGTTTCTATTATCCACTGCCAAGAGAGTTCTTTAAGTGAATACTTGGTTTTCCCCACACTGTGGTATCATCAATAAATAGGTGACCGAAGTTTTCTTACCGTAGTTGATATGGCGTTATATAATTAGAGACTTTGGAAGGGAGTTGGATTTGGAGAGTTCACCACCTGCCCTAAAGCAGCAGTGTGACTGCGTTTCTTCTACTTGGTTGCCTACCCTAAGGTGCGGCGGTATTTTGGTGGTATTTTCAGTAAAGGGCTGCAGATGTGGAAGGTCTCCCTTTGTTATTCATTGCTGGCAGACCTGAAAGACAAGGAGAAATTTTATCTTTTTGTCATCCATTACTAAGTTCGTGGTTAACACCTCTATAACAAAAGTCAGATAAGCAAGAGAAAAGCAGAAAAAATTTATTTAATCAAAGCTTTGATGACGGGAAGCTTCAGAAATAAAAACTTAAAGAAATGAGAGAAACTGTATTTTTGTTTGGTTAAAAATTTACAAATTGTTTATTTTTGTAATTTTTCACTTCATATTTTTGGATCACTGTTGACCACAGGTAACTGAAGCCATGGAAGCAAGAGGACAGACTATTAGGGTGGGGGCTACTGTATTTGTTTCTAGGATAAGAGAGACAGTATCATGAAGTGACTATCTCAAAATTTCACAGGTATGCAAGAACAGTGAGAATAATAATTACCAGTTGTTGGTCCTCCTCTATTGCTATGCATATCACACACTGCTTTATTTATGCATAGGTTTGCTAAAGACTGGACGGCTGTGCGGAAGGGTGATTGGACAAAGAGAAATATGATCTCATGGTAACAAACTGGGAGAACTTATCAGGTCCATGTGTTCCAACTCCATGTGGCTGTGTCTTTATTTCCTTCTCTAGGTACAGGATGGGATGTCTGTCACACAGGGTGTTCAAGAGAGAAGATGAGAGAGAACTTTCTGCTTTTGCAGTTTCCTCAATGTCAAAGGTACCATAGTTTAGAGTAGTGTGTCCTAATGCCTAACAACAGCAAGATCTTTTTCTCTCAGGGCTAACTTACAAGTAGTTTGACCATTTAAAGCTGCATCAGCATGAGTGAGCCACCCCAGCAAAGCAGTTCAGACCAATAACATTTAGTATTCCATAATGTCAACTTTGTTAACTTACAGGATAGCAAATTGTAAAGAAAGGACAAAGGCTGCAAGTGGACAGATCTTGTGGTAGGACTGAAATGGCCTAAAACAGGAATAGGTTTTTCAATAATAATTATATTTTCCCCTGAAACCTCATATCCCTCATTTATATCCCTTTGCATGGCTACTTGAACATTAATGCCACTGCTTTTCAGTGCCATTATGAATTTGTTAATGCTTTTATATTTTAGGACTTAGGAAGTTAAAGGCTCAGAGTTAATTTTGTTTTATTTTACTTATTTATTTATTTTTGAGACAGGGTTTCACTTCGTAGTTCAGGCTTGTCTTGAACTCATGATCCAGCCAAGGCTGACCTCAAACTTGCTTCAATCCTTCTGCCTCAGCCTCCCAAGTGCTGGGATTACAGGCATGCACCAAAATACTTGGCTCAGAGTTAATTTTTAAAGTTAAAAACTTTCACTGTAGATTAGGCCAATTTGTCTCCATGAAGTTCTTAGATACATAGTAACAGAAGAGTATTTCAGTTGATACTGGTGTTTATCTCTTTTACTTTATTTTATTTATTTTTTGGTACCAGGGATCGAACTCAGGTCCTTGCGCTTGCACAGCAGGCGGTGACACCACTGAGCTAAATCCCCGGCCCTTATCTCTTTTAAAATTTAACACAAGCTACTGCTTAATAAGATTCTTTCAAAATAAAATCAAGGAATAAATCATCCAGAGAAGTCCTCTTGACATTATAAATTTCTGACTGTATGTGGTCAACATTAACAGGCATAGATTGAGGCCCATGTGGAAGAAATTTGTGCTACAAATATTTCTTGAAATATTATGACCACTGAAGTTACAGGCAATGAATATACCATAAGTATACATGTTGCTATTGCTCAGGTGATAGATTCTTATTACTGCTTTATGAGGTAGTATTTATCTTTCTTTTATATAGGAGAAAATGGTAGCTGTTTGAACCAAAAAATAAATAAGCAAACTTACTTTTTCATGTAGTAATTCCCATTTTAGTGTCATTTAAGCAAATTTGAGATAATTTACATTCTTGAGTAAAATTATGCCCTAATAGATAGCTCCATAAATACTATTACAAAACAAAAATGTCCCTGTCTGAAGGCAACACCAATGGACCATGAAGATGACTCCCATCCAAAGAACAATTACAGGACTCAGGAGTGAGAAAAGAGCTCTTATCCTGCCTTTGACTGGGACGCAAACTCCTGACCTCAGCAAAAGAGCAGATTGTTCCCAGATGTGGAATGATGCAGTACCTAGTGATGGCTAAAGGTTGTCTATTTTAGAGCCCCATTGAAGGACTTCTGATTCTACCTATGACAGAGTAGCTCACATTAGACTAACCTTTCTGCTGATGTCAAGTAAGGGTTAGGGTTTGGGTAAACTACAGAGTTAGACAAAATAGAAAGTAAACAACCAAAACCATCTTTATGGAGTCATTATGAAGTCATTGAAGAATAATCCACCGTCAGGATTTGAGAAGCTAAGATCCAATAAAAGAAAGGATGTTGAGGGAGTCCTAATTCACTGCTGCTTTTACTCATCAGGACTTGGGACACACTCTGAGAAGAAAGCAGCATCTTTAGAGCCCTAGCAGACTCACTGAGAAAGAGGTACAAAAATTATAATTTAGAACAGTAGCTAGATGACTAGAACTTGAATGCTTTTCATGCTGAGAAGAAAATGTTGCAGAGAATTAAACCTAGCACTCTGTATGCAGTTTCCCCTGGATTCATTTAATGACTTCTAAAGTGTTTGTGCCTATGATAAAACACATAAACCCAGCAGGTTACAGTTGCTCTGAGGCTAAAAAATTTAAGTTACAAATATTTTGGCAATCTTACGGTACTGAGGAAAAAGTAGAAGTCAGGCTTTCCAAGGTGGATGTTTTACCCTAGTCTTTCATTTGAAACTCCTAAAGGGGCCATACCCCAGGAGAAGACAAAAAGTGGAAAAAGAAGAAACATCACACAACTCATTGTATGAGTCCAGCATAACCTTGAAATTAAAACCTAGCAAGAATATTATGAAGAATAATAATTTAAAATGAATTTCTTATGTATAGATTTAAAGTCTCAGATAAAATATTAACCAGTCAAATACATCATAACCAAAGTGAATTTATTCTAGAAAGCATGGTCCATTTACTATTAAAAATCAATCATCATAATATACCACAGTGGGCCGGGGATTTAGCTCGGTGGTTCTGCCACCTGCCTCGCAAGTGCAAGGTCCCAAATTTGGTCCCCAGTACCAAAAAAAAAAAAAAAAAAAAAAACCTAAGAAGATTTTAGGGTTGAGGATTTAGCTTAGTGGTTCCGCTGCCTGCCTCACAAGCGCAAGGACCCCAGTTCAATCCTCTACCAAAAAATAAACGATGAAAAAAAAAATATACCACAGTAAAAGAGCATAAGAAAACAGCATAATCTCTCAATAGATACAGAAATGCACTTGATAAAATTCAACACTTATTCATGCTATAATTGCTTGGGAGCTACAAATATGAAAAATTCAAATACTATTAATGAATAACCCTAAAAATCATTAATAATAATCATTGATAATTTAAGGAGGAAATAATAAATGCTTTTTCCCAAAGTTAGGAATAAAACATAGCTTTCAACATCATTACTTTTGTTCAACATTTTACTGGGAGGCTCAGCTACTACAAGATCAAGCAAACAAAAGAAGAGGCTCATAAAAATTAGAAATTTTTTAAAAATTAGAAATTTAAAAATGTTATTTGGAAATGATGTAATTGTGTACATAGAAAATTCAAAAGAATATACCATATAAATAATCATGCTTGATAAATCAGTTAACAAAGTTACTGACTATAAGGTAAATACACAAAAACTATTGTTTTGCCATACAATAAGTATACAGATAAATTATGCTCTTTTTAATGGCATCAAAGGCAGTAACTAAATGTCTGGAATTAACTTTTCTAACATTGTTAACCTATAAACAGAAAATTATGAAATATTACTGGGATGAACAAGAGAAGATCTAAATAAAAGAAGAGATGTATTATTTCCAAAAATTGAAATATGCAGTTCAAAGATGTCAACTCTCCCTAAATTGATTTATAGATTTAGTGCAATCGCAATAAAAATTCCATCAGTATTTCTTTTTTTTCTTATTGAGCCTATCTTTTTTTAAAAAAATTAATTTTATGGATACATTTTAGGTATACAATATAATGACATTCATCATTGGAAATTTGTACCTTTACATAATATATCTTGGTTCTTGTTTTTTTCCCCATTCCCTTCCACCCCTCCACACCTCTCTTTTTACAAAAGCTTTGTTTCTGATTTTTCCTTTTCTCATTTTTTCTTTCCCTTCTTTCCTTTCTCCCATCCCCCTACCTAGTTCCTTTTCCCCTTTGAACCTTTGATTCTCAAATTTTTATAGAAAAGTGAGGGATCTAGAATAGTCAAGACAATCTTGAGAGAGATCACAGTTGGAAGATTTACACTATAAAACATCAACATTTACCATAGAGCTCCATAATTCAATCAATATGGCTTGAGAGAGATGAATAAACCATTGAGTAAAATAGTGATTTCAGAAAGAAATGTGCATATGTACAGTCAATTGACTTTCTAGGAAAGTGTGATTTTAATTTTTTTCCTTAAGTTCTTTTATTGGTACATTTTAGGTAAACAATACATTTACATTTATCATTGGGTGCTTGCACCTGTACATGATGTATCTTGGTTCTTATTTTTTCCCCATTACCTGTGTGCCCTTCACCCCCTCCACCCTTCCCTATTTACATAGACATCATTTCCATTTATTTTTTCTTTTCTCATAGTTTTTCCTTTCTCTCCTTTCCTTTCCCCTTTCCCTCCCACCACCCCTACTGCTTTGGACCTTTTCTTCCTATTTCAAATTATCAATTAAAAAGATTAAAATGAATAATTTTAATTTTGATAATATTTTAAAAGCTATATTGAACTGGATTAGTTTAATATCCACACAGAAAAACATGAATCCTACTTTATGCCATATACAAAAATTAATTCTAGATAGATTTAAGATGTTTAATTAAATTTGGAATGTTTAAATGTAAAAAAGAAAAATTGAAAGGTTAACACAGGACAAAATCTACATGATCTTGGAATAGCTATGATCTTGGGATATGCAGAGATTTTTAAAAGGATATAAGAGCACTAACCATAAAGAAAAAGATTGACAAATTAGACCTTACTAAAAAAGAACTTATGTTCACCAAAACATACAAGAAGAGAGTTAAAATTCAAGTCATAGAAGGGTGAAGATATTTGAAATACATAGAAGTAGGAGAGAATGTGTAAGAAATATTAGGAAAGAAATAGAGACAAATCAATTAAAATGATCAAAAGAAGACTTGATTAGATACTTATAGAAGAGTACATGCAAGAAATAATTACCATTTGAAAAGATTCTCAATATCATCATATAAATTTTATAATGGGATATTATATAATACTGAAAATGCCAACTTAAGACTGTAGGTTAAATCATGAGTAAATCTCACAAATAAAATGTTGACTCAAAAATCCAGTCATGAAGGAGTATATGGTAATATATGACTTACCTATGGTTTATATGAAGAAGTTTTATGAAGATCAGCAATGAGCAAAACTAATCTATGACTATATGTGTCAGAATACTGATGCCCTTCAGAGTAATTCAGAATGATTGGGAAAGGATGGAAAGAGAAGTCTTCTGTGGTGCTGTTATGCTTTATCTTGATCTAGATGCTAGTCACTGGAAGTGTCCAATTCATAAATAATTATTGAACTATGCTATTTATTCTATATACAGTGTTCTGTATGAAAACAGTTGTCCTGGATCCATGGTTCTATAGGGCCTCTGTGGATACCAAATCCATGTATTATACAAAATGACATAACATTGGCATGTAATCTATACTTATCATCCTGATACACTAAATCATCTCTAGATTACTTATAATATCTAATACAATGTAAATGCTATGTAAATAGCAGTTATACTGTATGGTTTAGAGAATAATGACAAAAATGCTTTTACATGTTTTGTATAGATGCAAAGTATTTTTGAATGCAGTCATACATTGGTACTTGACTGCTTTGAAACTCCTCAAAATTGGCACTCCATGCCTTTTGATGTGAAAATTTTGTCATGGTACTCCTTGTCTGGCACTCGATATGGAAGCTAAAAATTGTTGGTGTTGATTTTCTTGTGACTTGCTATCCTTTCCAGTCAAAACAATTTGGTACTCATTGTTTTTGGTACACATTACATCTCTTGGAACCAATTAACAATGAGCACTGAGGTATCATTGTATTTTCAATCTGCTGTTGATTGTAGCTGCAGATGTGGAACCTGTGGAAATGGAAGGCTGACTGGATCACATTTTTCAGTGTACAATTTACGAACGAGAACTCTTCTATGTATTTCAGTCATAAATTCAAACCATTTCAAGAAATTAGGCTTTTGAGGCTGTTTTGAAGCATCTCCTTCTAGGTTTCATGGTCAGTTACAAGATTATACAAATTATGTGTACACAAGTTGTTGGATTACACCAATTGTAAGAGTATAGTTATTACTTGGAAAACAGACCAAAATTCTTGGTGTCATCTTTATTATAGTTTTTTAATCTCAAATGACCTGACTAGTTATTTTATTTCCAGTTATAATGGTGAGTTATCAGTGCTGTGGTCTGCAGACAGCTCTAAACATAACACAAGATTAACCATTAGTTTGATTTTCAGCAAACTTGTGGTGGTTTTGAATTGCTTTTAGAAGTTCAAGAAGGCTCCAACTTGGTAAGGAAGTGGTTATGGTGTAATTACCAGGAGCTGAGTGGATTTATCTTGGCTTTGAGGCATCAGAAGTTTGATTCAGTTTTTCAGTTTGCGTGTGTGTGTGTGTGTGTGTGTGTGTGTGTGTGTGTCTGTGTCTGTGTGGGTGTGTATGTGTGAATACGTGAATGTGCATATTTTAAAATTTTTTTTTATTTTATTGGTACACTTTAGGTATACAATATAATGACATTCATTATTGGAAATTTGCACCTTTACATAGTCTCTCTTGGTTCTTACTTTGCCCCATTCCTCTGCCCTCCCTTTAACCCCTCCATTCCTCCCTATTTACAATGACTTTGTTTCCATTTCTTTATTTTCTCATATTAATTCCATTCCCTTCTTTCCTTTCCCCTACCCCTCCCATTTCCCCTACCCCTTTGGCCCTTTTCTTCCTATTTCACATCATCTATTATACCTTTTAGTCCTTATTTACACTTTCAGTTTCTCACACCAAAGAAACTATTCGGTATTCACACACGTGTGTCCTATTTATTTCACTTAAGAGTATTGCCTCAATGTGCATCCACTTAGCTATAAATGTCTCTAATTTCTCATTTTTATGGCTGAGTATTAATGCATTTTATAAAAAACCCCCACATTTTCATTATCCAGTCTCCAGTTGATGGGCATTTGGGCTGATTCCAAGTTTTAGCTGTTGCAAATTGTGCTGCTATGAACATGGGTGCACATATATCACTGTGGTATGATTCTTTTAATTATTTGGGAAGATACCCAGGAGGGGAATAGCTGAGTCAAATGGGACTTCCAGTTCTAGTACTTTGAGGTATCTCCATACTGATTTCCACAGTGGTTGCACCAGTCTACACTCCCACCAGCAGTGGATCAGGGTTCCTCTTTCCCCACAGCCCCACCAGAATTTGTTATTGGTTGATTTCATGATAGCAGCCATTCTTTCTGGAGTGCGGTGGAAACTCAGTGTTGTTTTTACTTGGATCTCTCGAAAGTGCAGTGATGTTGAATATTTTTTTCATATGTTTATTGGGTATTTCTACTTTTTTGAGAAATGTCTATTCATTTAGATGCCAATTTTTGGATTGGGTCTTTAAATTTGGGAGGTCTGATGGTTTAAAGTTCTTTACAGATTCAAGATAGTAGGCCTTTGTCTGAAGAACAGCAGGTGAAGATTTTTTCCCACATTGTGGGTTGTCTCTTCACACTGCTGGTGGTTTCTCTTGCTGTGTAGAAGCTTTTTCATAAGAAGAGATCCCATTTATTGATTGTGCTAGTTCACGGGCAACTGAGGTTTTGTTCATAAAATCTTTTCCTACACCAATGTCTTCAGTAGTTCTACCTAACTTCTGTTCCAGGTGATTCAGGGTTTCTATTTTAATATTTAGATCTTTAATCCATTTGGATTTTAGTTTAGTGCATGCTGAGAGATATAGGTCTAGTTTTAATCTTTGGCAAGTTGAAAACCAATTTTTCCAGCACCATTTATTAAAGAAGCTATCTTTCCTCCAGTGAGGGTGTTTGGCTCCTTTATCAAAGATGAGATGGCTGAGTGTGTCTGGAGTTGTTTCAGCATTTGCTAATCTGTTCCACTGGTCCTCAGATAAGTTTCTTTGCCAATACTATGCTGTTTTATCATAGTAGCTTTGTAATATAGTTGCAGGTTGGGGATTGTGATACCCCTGCCATGTCTCTGTTACCTAGAATTGCTTTCGCTATTCTGGGTCGGTCTCTTCTTGTTTCACATGAATTTTTGGACTGTTTTTGCAAGGTCTGTGAAGTATGATGTTGAGATTTTAATTGGGATTGCACTGAATCTATATAGCAGTTTTGGAAGTATGGCCATTTTCACTATATTGATTCTTCCTACCCAGGAGCAGGGGATGTCTTTCCATTTTCTGATAGCATCTTCAATCTCTCTTTTCAGAGTGCTATAATTTTCAGACAAGAGGTCTTTGATTTCTTTCATTAGGTTGATTCCTAGGTATTTTCAGTTTTTTGGATGTGAAAGGAATTATTTGCCGTATTTCTCTCTCAGTGAGTCTGTCATTTGTGTAGAGGAAAGCTATTGATTTTTGTGTGTTGACCTTGTATCCACCTACTCTACTGAATTTGGTTATTAAGTCTAGAACACTTTTCATGGCATTCTTGTGGTCTTGTCTATAGAGTATCATGTCATCTGCAAATAATGACAATTTGACTTCTTCATTTCCTAAGTTTATTCCTTTTATTTCTTTCTCTCTCTCTCTCTTTTTTTTTTTTGGTACTGGGGATCGAACTTGGGTCCTTGCACTTGCGAGGCAGGTGCTGGAATCACTGAGCTAAAACCCAGCCAATATTTCTTTCTCTTGTCTAATTTCTGTGGCTAATGTTTCCAAAACTATATTAAACAGGAGTGGTGATAGTGGAAATCCTTGTCTGGGTCCTGATTTTAGTGTGAAGGATTTCAGTTTTTGACCATTTAGTATGATATTGGCTGTTGGTTTTTCATAGATGGCTTTTATCAGATTGAGGTGGAGACCATCTATTCCAATTTTTTGTAGGGTTTTTATCATAAATGCATGTTGGATTTTGTCAAATGATTTTCCTGCATCTATGGAGATAATCATATGGTTTTTGTCCTTGGCTCTATTGATATTATTATTGAATGATTATTATTGATATTACATTGAATGATTTGCATATGTTGAACCATCCCTGCATCCCTGGGATGAATCCCACTTGGTCAGGGTGTATGATCTTCTTGATGATCTTCTGCATTCTGTTTGCCAATATCTTATTAAGGATTTTTTGCATCTATGTTCATTAGTGAGACTGGCTTATAGTTCTCTTCTTCAGTTGGGTGTTTCTCTGCTTTGGGGATCATGGTGATGCTTGCTTCCAGGAATGAATTTGGGAGTATTGCTTCCCTTTCAATTTCATTGAGGAGTTTAAAGAGTACTGGTAATAGTTCCTCTCTAAATGTCTTGTAGAATTCAGCAGTGAAGCCATCAGGACCTGTGGTTTTCTTAGTTGGTAAGTTTTCAATTACATTTTCAATTTCATTGATTGATATTGGGTTGTTTAGAATTTTTAGGTCTTCATTCAACTTTGGCAATTCATACGTGTCTAGGAATCTGTCCATTTCTTCTGCATTTTCCGTCTTATTGGCATATAGGTTCTTGAAGTAGGCATTGATGATCCTCTGGATTTCTGCTGGGTTGGTTGTAATTTCACCCTTTTCATTTTTAATTGCATGGATTTGGGCCTTTTCTTTCCTTTTTCTGATGAGGTTGGCTAAGGTTTTGTCAATTTTGTTGATTCTTTCGAAGAATCAACTCTTGACTTCATTGGTTTTTTTGTATCATTCTCTTAATCTCCATTGCATTGATTTCTGCTCTGATCTTTATAATTTCCTCCCTTGTATGAGCTTTGGGGTTGTCCTGCTCTTCTTTTTCTAGAAGCTTGAGATTCAGCATCAATTGGCTTGGTCTGTTTTCCTAATGTGAGTATTCACTGCTATGAAATTCCCTCTTAAGACTGCTTTCATTGTCTCCCATAGATTCCAATATGCTATATTGTCATTGTTATTTAATTGAAGGAATTGTCTGATTTCTTCTTTAATTTCCTCTGTGACCCATTGGTCATTCAGAAGTGTGTTTTTCAATTTCCATGTGTTTATGAAATTTCTGTGGTTTCTTTTGTCTTCGATCTCCAATTTCATCGCATTATGCTCTGATAATATACAGGAGATAACTTCAACTCCTTTGCACTTACTTAAACATGTTCTATGAGCGAGTATTGATCTATTCTGGAGAACAACCCATGTGCAGCTGAAAAGAATGTATATTCTGATTTTGTGTGGTAGAACACTCTGTAAACATCTGTGAAATTCATTGGTTCAAGAGTTCAATTGAGTTCTAGTATTTCATTACTTATTTTTTGTCTAGTTGATCTATCTATTTGTAACAATGGGGTATTGAGCTCCCCCACTACTATTGTATTAGTGGATATATGACTTTTCATGTCTATTAGTATTTGGTTTATATAGTTGGGCACACTAGTGCTTGGTGCATAGATATTTATGATTGTCATCTCTTCCTGTTGAATTGTTCCCTTTACAAGGATGTAGTGTCCTTCTTTGTCTCTCTTAATCGATGTTGGTTTGAAATCCACTTGATCTGAAAAGAGGATAGCTAGTCCTGCTTTTTTTGGGGGTTCCTGTCACATGAAGTATTGTTTTCTACCCTTTAATTTTCAGTCTGAGTTTCATTTTGAATTAAGTGTGTTTCTTGTATGCAGCATATTGTTGGATTTTGCTTCCTGACCCATTCTGAAAGTCTATTTCTTTTCATTGGTGAATTGAGACCATTAACATTGATGGTTATAGCTGATACGTATTAACTTATCATTGTTATGACTTTTTCTTTTGGTTGGATTCTCCCCCTTTACATTTAATTTCTTGTTGCACCTGATGGGTTCCTTCTGCTGTGCTTCCTGGGGTTGTAATCCTTGTTGTATTTTCCTAGGTATTGTCTGAAATTTTTTGGAGTACTGGTTTGTATTCATGGATTTCCTAAGGTGTTCTTTGTCATGAAAGTATCTTATTTCTCCATCAATTTTGAAAGATAGTTTTGCAGGGTACATCAGTCTGGGTTGGAGGCTTTTTTACTTTAGGGCTTGAAATATATCACTCCAAGCTCTTCTTGCCTTCAGTGTTTGCACTGAGAAGTCTGCTGTGATTCTGATGGACTTTCCTTTGTATGTGATTTATTTCTTTTCTCTAACTGCTTTTATAATTTTCTTGTTCTGTTGAGTTTCTGGAATCTTAACAATTATATGCCTATGTGTATATATTTTTTTTGATCAAGGCTAGTTGGAGTCCTATATGCCTCACTTATCTGTATGTCAAGTTCTTTTCCCCTGCTTGGGAAGTTTTCTGCCATTACTTCTGTGAACAGATTTTTTTATGTCATCTGCACTCTTTCCTCTTTCTTTGTTGACTCCAATCAGTTTTATTTTACTCTTCTTTGCATTGTCTAGCAGCTGCTGGCTTGATTTCTCATGGTCCCTTATAATTTTGAAGCAATTTTTCTTTTCCTGGTCACTAATTCCAATTTTATCTTCTATATCTGAATTTCAGTCCTCACATTGGCTCATTCTGCTGTGTAGACTTTCAATGGTCCTTTTATTCTTCTGGAAATCTGTTTGTATCTGTTTTATGCATTCCATTTGTTTCTTATGTCAGGGTTCCATCATGTTCCTTATCTCCTCTCTAGATTTATTAACCATGTCTTGCACTATGAGCACAATCTCTGCTGTTACCTGAGAAATTATTTCTGATTTCATTTTTTTCCTGATCCTCTTTTGTTGCCAGTTCAGGGAATCTAGGTTGTTGAGTATCAGAGTGTTTCATCTCATTTCCCTTACAGGTTGCTCTAGGTGATCTGGAAGTCTGGTTTTGAGACTTGTTTAGGTGTGTTCTCATTTTGAAGAGGGGGTTGCTGTTGGTGCCTGCTCAGTTCACCTCCTCTTTGCTGGGAGTGGTGGAACAGCAGCCTAGTAGCCTGGAAGCCCCTTCCTCTGGGCTGGAAGTGGTGGTACGGTGGCCTGGAAGCCCTTACCTCTGTGCTAGAATGTGTGTATTTTGCCTGTTATCATTCATTTTGGATAATTGAGAAATAACACTGCTTAATTTAGGGTCTTTTTAAAAGCTGCGGCTACTATATAACTGCAACCCTGATCAAATCTTTGAAATAATATGATTAAAAACTCTAAGAGAAATATCAAATTCTTTCAACCATGTTCTCTATTATTGGCTAGTGTGCCAATGTGTAATTCATGCTGGGTCCTTAAATAAAACTTAAATTTTGTCTGAGTGAGTAAATTCTAAATGAAGGACAAATGATGCTTTGTGATATTTTAAAAATTTTTTGGCTTCCTGCCCCTTCTTTTTATAACTAATAAAGTAAACATCATCACCCCATAGTATTCAAATATATAGTCGACCCTCTTAATCATAGAATTTAGATGTAGTAAAAACAGAAGTGCTGTAATGAGTTGCTTTAATTATAGTTGAAAAACCACATCCATCACCATATTTTAAGCCCATGGTAAGTATATTTGATGAATAGGCAACAAGAAGGATTTCCAGAACAATGCTTCTGTCATTGGTTCAATACCTCCTAGGTTAGTCTACTAACAAATAAGTTGCAGATTAAAAAAGAATTTTCAAAAACTTCAGGGAGGACAAAAATCTTAATTCCTGTATTGGCATTATAGACAAGCAGAGTTTTAACATATTCTATAACTAATAGTCTTTAAAATTATAAAACTGAAGGAATAAATAAAAGGGAGTGCTCCCAGAACCTGAGTAAAAGCCTAGAATGACAGAAATCTATTTGGAAAGTAATTCCCAGGGTAGCAGAGTGAAGACATAGAGCAATTAAATAGGGAAGCAGGAGATGCTCTTCATGTGGCCTCACAGTGAGTGACTGTTGCTAGATTCTATAAGATCTCCTGAAGCACCCCAAGAAATGAGCTGCAGAGCCATCTGTTCAAGACCTGTTCCTCCAGGAAAGAAGCATTTACTCATTGGTTCTGGTATCTAATTAGTCTAGGCCAACAGGAAGGGTGATAATTTATCTGCACTTGCATGGATTTTCAGGGATGCTCTATGCTCCTGCATCGGAGAATCCTCAGTGCACGAGTAAGAAGTCCACAGTGCAGGCTCAAGTGAGATGCTGTCAGATGACATCTGTGTAAAGCTGCTTCAGGGGAAATAGAACTGATTGGCTGGGCCACAGCTGGAGTAAGGAGTGGCAATGAGAAGATTTGAGATGGATTATGAAAGATATCTGACAACAAATGTGTCATCAAGAATATATTAAGCTGAACTTAAAAATACAAGTAATTAAGATCTAATTCAATTAATTTTATTATTTATTTATTTATTTATTTAGATCCTGGGAATTGAACTCACACTTACCAGGCAGGCACTGTGTTGCTGAGCTATAGCCCTGGCTCAATTGATTTTAATAAGAAAGCAAAGTGTGTTCCCCAAAAATGAAAAGTGTAATCATGATAAGGTGATAAATACAGAATAATGCAAAGTTCTAGATTAAAACTTCTTGAGTTCTAAGTTTAGTCTTTCCATACACTGACTACATAATGGTTGGTGTGCCACGACCCTCATGGTTGAAGGGTTCATGGAGTGAGAAACAATGGTGAGAGATTAAGAAAATTAAAGAAAAAGACAAAGTTTAAAAAAGTTTATATAGCTGAGGCCAGGTGGAAATTCTTTGTCCTGATGAGACAAAAAGCTTGGCTTGCATCCTCAGCACCTTTATTCATAGTGTAGATAAGGAAACCAAAAGGTGATGCCTGATTGGAACAGGGAGAATGGCTAGGGTCTGCAGGAGATAATGCTTGTTGTTTCTCTGGTGAATGGGTGGGAAGGAAGATAGTCCTCTTCTTGGCCAGGCCTAGGCCTGGCCATAGTGATCTATAGCGCATTGCTCCCAGCATCGCTGAATTCATATAAAATTCTTCACTTCAGTTTCTTTATCTGTAAAATTGGGAAAATGATATTTGCTTCGTAAGTTTGTTGATGAGAATTAAATGGATTTATGAAAGTAAGGTGTTTAGAAGAGCACCCAGATCACTGTGTTAGCCATTGTCAGTGTTGTCGTAACTGTCATTGCCATCCTCATTATCGCCACCAGCAATCTCGTCATATGGGGATGTAAGCAAAGTTTCAGAACTCTGGTTTTCCTCACTTCAGGGTGGACGGCAAGCTTAAGACAATTCAGTAGCTTGGCACCCAAGGAAAGAAAAGTCCTTTCTGGTACAACATCCTGGGGAGGACACTAACTGGCCTGCTGAAGGGCATGTGCTGCTGTCTGTAGCAACTCTGGTTGTGGTGTTGAAACTCTCCGCTAGCCAGGTCTGAATTATGAATCTATCTTCATGGCTGGGGGCTGAAATTGAGGGTGGGATAATGCCAGCTCACTCAAACCAGAGTACATGCTTTCAACTGGTGAAACAAGGTCTGTTAACTTGATGTTGGTAGTGAGATTTTGGAGTGACATAGAGAAAATATCTACCAACAGCAGTATTTTAAAATATTTTAATTATTCTTGGATTTTATTATAGAAGTGTGAAGTAACACTGGCTCCTCAGGAGAGCTTGATGGGAAGAAATGTATTATATGTGTCTTTCAAGTCCCTGTAGTAGACACACATTAATTCTTGGCTAGTTTTGTCCTTAAAACCCTAATGATCCTAATTATGAGTATTAGTAAAATAAATTGCAGTTTATAGAATCTCATATGACATGAAATATTTCAGCTTTCATTATAAAGTTTGTAACTTTGTGAAATAATTTTATTTAGACTTTTTAGCCTCTCACCCCTCTTCTTACACAAACTCTTCATATACTTTTTTCTCTTTCAATGCAAACATAATGCATGTTTATTACTTAAGTATATTTATATTCCATTTCTAAAATAATCATTGATAGCTATTTGGTGCAAATATTTAAACAAATATTTTCTCATTAATTAAAAAATATATTTATGTCTCCTCTAATGTGAGATGCCTATGAAAATGAGACTGCAAGTTGCATTATTCATATATATATAGTTATTATAAAATAGTTTTAATGGAGATGAATTTTAGTTCCCACATATTAGTAAATGATATATGCTTCTTTTTTTTTTTTGGTACCGGAGATCGAACTTGGGTCCTCGTGGTTGTGCAGCAGACGGCGAAACCACTGAGCTAAATCCCTGGCTTGATATGTGCTTCTTTTTTTTTTAAAAAAAGACACATTTATTCAGTGTCATGATCAGACTATTACATTTAGCAATCAACAGCAAAGGTGCAAAGAAAAAAGTCTACATTAAAACCCTTTGTTGGAATGCTTTACACTTTCCACAGAACAGAAACTAAAATAACCTGTTATACAATTAGTCACGAATATAGTCCTCGAGTTTTTTTGCCCATACACATGAGTATTGTCTAAAACATGTCTTCTTTGTAGCAGCTAGGCCCTGCCACCACTGTGCTTGGCTGAGTTCACAAATCTGTTGTATGTAACCTGTAGCTTCCCTGTCACGTCTCTGGCTCTCCTCTCTTGCTAAGCTTTGTTTCCTGGCAGAATTAAAACCTTCTGCTAGTGCCATAGCTACTGCTGCTGGTGGAACCGCCATAGCCACCTCGATTTCGTGGTTTGGCAAAGTATTGGCCTCCACCACCATAGGGCCCAGAGCTTCTGCCACCAAAGTTTCCTCCCTTCATGGGTCCAAAGTTTGAATATTGACTGTTGTAATTGCCAAAATCATTGTAGCCTCCACCACCTCCAAAACTCCTTCCATCATTACCAGATCCATTGTAGCCATCCCCACTGCCGCCATATCCACCTCCACCACGGCTGCCACTAAAGCCACCTCGACCACTGAAGTTTCCTCCCCGACAGAAATTGTCATTGCCCCCAAAAACACCTCCACGGCCACCACCAAAATTTCCAGAACCATTTGGACCTCTTTGGCTAGACGAAGCACTAGCCATCTGTTTCGACAGGGCTTTCCTCACTTCACAGTTGTGGCCGTTCACAGTATGGTATTTCTGAATGACAATCTTATCCACAGAATCATGGTCATCAAAGGTTACAAAAGCAAAGCCCCCCTTCTTCCCACTGCCTCTGTCAGTCATGATTTCAATCACTTCACTTTTTCCATACTGTTCAAAATAGTCTTGTAGTGATGCTCTTCAGTACCTTCTTTAGTGCCACCCACGAAGGTCTTCTTCACGGTTAAGTGGGACCCGGTCTTTGAGACTCTTCTCTCGAGACAGCTCTCTTTGGTTTCACAACTCTTCCATCCACCTTGCGTGGCCTTGCATTCCTGGCTGCATCCACCTCTTCCACAGTGGTGTAAGTGACAAACCCAAAGCCCCTGGAGCGCTTGGTGTTTGGACGATATGTGCTTCTTTTAAGATACCATGAAGTCATGCAACAAATCTGAACATAATTTTTTTTTGAGGCCTGCTATGGTTTTTATCTAGGTGTCCCCCAAGTACCTCATGTATTCATAGGCAGGGCCTTTAGAAGGTGATTGGATCATGGAACATTATGGCTGACTTGCTTTTAGGCAGGTTCTGGTTGGAAGGGCAGTCTCATTGAAGGCATGGCCTGCAAGGTTATATCTCCTTCCCCAACTCCTCCCTTGCTCTCTCTGCTTCCTGTTTGCCATACCATGTATAACTTTCCTCTGTCTTGTCCCTGTGTCAGGCCATCCTGCCTTGGAGCCAGTTGACTATGGACTAGAACCTCTACAAACTTGAGCCAAAATAAAGCTCTCCTTCTTTAAGTTGTGGGTGTTGGGTATTTTATTCCAGCAATGAGGAAAATGACTAAGACAATGTTCCATTCACTCAATTGGCTGTCAGTCCTTCTAGGCTGAAATGACATTTATAATGACCTTCTTAATGACAAAAAAATTTTATCAATTCCTAATTAGGTTCTAATATTGGCTTTTGTTTCCCCAACCATGTCCATCAAGATTCCTATTGCAATTATAAAAGTGGCATAGTTTTATACCATTTTTTGCTTAAATGACTTCCTTAAATATTGTTTTATAACACAGATCTGCTGTCATGAATTCTTCCAGTTATTTTACATCTGAAAAGGTCTTTGTCTTGCCTTCTGCACTAAAAAAAGTTCTGCTGGATAAAGGATTCTGGGTTGCCAGTTTATTTTTCTTGCAATACTTTAAAGATAGTCCTCCACTGTTTTCTAGCTTGTATTGTTTCCAAAAAGAAATGTGCCATCATCTTAATTTTTGTTCCACCATACTTGATATGTCTTCCCCCACCAGCTGCTTTATAGATTTTTCTCTTTATCATTAATTATAAGAGATTTTATTATTATGTACTTTGAGATGGTTTTCTTCAGTTTTTATGAGCACTGAGGTTTATTGAGCTTTCTGATCTGTGAATTCAAAAATAAACCCAGGGACTTCTACTTTGTTTTAAAAGAATAGTTTTGAAAATCTGGGAAAAGAGCTTTTTCAAGAGAAAGTGCTGGGAACATTGGATAGCCATATTGAAAAATGAAATGACATTGTACTTAAAACTCATTAATAAAATTACACACACACACATATATGGAAAAGAAGTCTTCTGAAAAATAAAGTAGGAGAATGTCTTCAGAATTTCATAGTAGGAAAAAATTTCTTAATACCAAAAGAAAATTTTTAAAGGAGAGAAAGAAGCACCAACTATAAAAGAAAACTTGAGTTACTCTAAAATAATTTTGATTACTGAAAGATACCATGAAGAAAGAGAAATGCAACTTTCACAATGTGAAAAATCATGTAAGTATAACTGTTAAGCATCCATTGCTTATCTCACAAGTACAAATTATACCACAATAAGTCAGCAGTACACAACCATAATACCAAACATTAAGAGAATATATATTATATATGATATATCTAATATCTATATATCTATATTATAAAGAAGGATGTGGACCAACTATGACTCATATAGCTGATAACAAAAGATTAGAGAGTGAAGCTCAGCTGGTTCCAGCACCCAGAAGGAAGCTCCCCTGCTGCCATCCCAGGCTCCTAGGGCAGTGAAGCTCAGCTGGTCCCAGCACCCGGGAGAAAGTTCCCCCGCTACCATCCCAGGTTCCTAGGGCCAAGAAGGTGAGCTGGTTCCAGCACCTGGAAGGAAGCTCCCTGCCTCCATCCCAGGCTCCTAGGGCAGTGAAACTCAGCCGGTCCCAGCACCTGAAAGGAAGCTCCTCTGCTGCCATCCCAAGTTCCTAGGGCACAGAAGGTGAGCCGTGTGGGTACCAGAAGCACCACCCCCTGTAGAAATGAGAAGACACATAAACAAGCCTCAAAAACAGACTTCCAGATCACCTACAGCAACCCCAAAGGGAAACGAGATGGAACACTCTGATACTCAACCACCTGGACTCTCTGAACTGGCAACAAAACAGGATCTGGGAAAAATGAAATCAGAAATAATTACTCAAATAACAGCAAAGATTTTGCTCATGGTGCAAGACATCATTAATAAATCTAGAGAGGACACAGATAAAAAAATAGAGGATTTGAGGAACATGATGGAATCCCAACATAGGAAACAAATAGAATCCATAAAACAGATAAAAACAGATTTCCAAGAGATTAAAACCTCCATCGAGTGCTTGCTTTGGCAGCACATATACTAAAAACTCCATTGAAAGTCTGTGCAGCAGAATGAACCAATGTGAGGATAGAATTTCACATATAGAAGATAAGATTACAATTAGTGAGGAGGAAAAGAAAAATTGCTTTAAAATTGTAAGGGAACATGAGAAATCAAGCCAGCAACTGCTAGATGATGCAAAGAAGAATAACATAAGACTGATTGGAGTCAATGAAGAAAGAGGAGAGAGTGCAGATGACATAAAAAAACTCTTCACAGAAGTGATGGCAGGAAACTTCCCAAGGAGGGGAAAAGAACTAGACATACAGATAAGTGAGGCATACAGGACTCCAGATAACTTTAATAAAAAAATATCTACACATAGGCATATAATAGTTAGGATTCCAGAAATCCAACAGAAGAACAAAATTCTACTAGAAGTGAGAGAAAAGAAACAAATCACATACAAAGGAAAGCCCATCAGAATCACAGCAGACTTCTCAGTGCAAACCCTGAAGGCAAGAAGAGCTTGGAGTGATGTATTTCAAGCCCTAAAGGAAAACATTCTCCAACCCAGATTGATGTACCCTGCAAAACTATCTTTCAAAATTGATGGAGAAATAAGATACTTTCATGATAAAGAGCACCTCAGGAACTTCATGAATACAAACTGGCACTCTAAAAAATTTTAGACAATACCCTAGGAAAAGACAATGAGGATCACAACCCCAGGAAACCCAGCAGAATGAATCCATTGGGCATGACAAACACAAAGGGGGAGAATCCAACAAAAAGCAAAAGTCATGACAAGGATTTTAAAACTTTTGACTTCATCTCCCTAATGAGTGTATAATTCAATCTTATTATAGTACTGATTAGTATTTTTCTGATTCTAGAGTTGCACACCATTCCTTGTGCTATACTGGCTATTTATCATCTTATGTCTACATTTTAATTGGGTTGTCTATTAATGAGCTCTAAGAATTCTTTATATATTCTGCTCATAGGTTATATGCATTGTAAATATGGTCTGTTTAAGGACTACTTTTCATTTTAATGATGTCATTTAAAGTTCTAAATTTTGATGGACTCTCATCAATTTTTTTTCTTTTATACATCATGGTTTTTGTATCCTAGGTAGTTCTTGCCTACCCTGAATTCATAAATATTTTCCCTTATAATTTCTTCTTAAAGTTTCATACTTTTAGGCTTTCTTATTTAGGTTTATAGATCCCTTCAAGTTATTTTCATGTATGGAAAAAAAGGGTTGAGGTTAATTTTTTATATACGGATACCAGGTGTTCCAGTGCCGTTTGCTGAAGGCACTCTCTTCCTCGGTTCTTGAATTGAGTTTATAGTCTATAAAATGCTAATGTTAAGTAATCTTTCAAAACTCAGTGGACCATATATGTGTGGTTCTATTTCTAGATTCTCTGTTTTATTCAAATGATCTGTATGTCTTTCCTTACACCAACACTGCCTTGATTACTGTAGCTTTAGAAGAAGTCTTAAAATTGGGTGCTAAATGTCTTCCAACACTGTTTTTGTTTTTGTTTTTGGCTTTTCTGGGTCCTTTGTACTCCTACATAACTTTTAAATTTCAATATCCAGTTCTTCATTTATAGCAAGTATACACAGACCTGAATTTTTATATATGCCTTGTGTTTTCTAATCCTGCTAAATTCAAGTACAAGTTCTAGGGGCTCCTAGAAATTTCTTAGTATTTTCTCTGTAGATGATCATTTCATCTACATATAAAGATTTTGCTTCTGCCGTGTCAATCCTATCCTAGTTGTGTCATTTTGTTGCCAGACTATTTTGGTTTAGACCTATGTTTCAAAGTCTAATGGACAGATGAAGAGTAGGCATATATGCCCTTGTTCCCCATTTTAGGGAGAAAGCATTGTACAGTCTCCATTCATAGAAGGAGTTTTTGTTGGAAGTATGGAGTACATGTCTTTGATCTGTTGAGAAGGTTCTGTTGTACTTCTAGTCTCCTGATAGCTTTTACCATGAACAGCTGTAGAATTTAGTCCAATACTCTTTCTCCAACTAGTGACAGGATCATATGGCTTTCTCCTTTCTTCTGTTAAAATGATGACTTTTGAGGGTGGATCTTCCAATGCTGAACCAACACTGTCATCCCTATAACAAAACCACTTTCTACATATTGCCATATCTGACTTCTAAGAGTTTGTTTTGTTAAACAAATTTCTATCTATGTTCATACTTTTTTATTCTATTATCTTTATCCAATTTTAGGATTAGCACAATGTTGATTTCCTAAAATGAGAGGAGAAGTGTTCCTTCTTTTTTCTGCTTTAAATGTTTGATATAATTTATCAGTTAAAATGTTTATGAGCCTGTTGTTGTCATATAGGTAGGTTTTCAAGCTAGGAATATACTTTCTTTAATAGGTGCTATTCAAATTTTATATTTCCTCCAGAGTTCGTTTCATTAATTTGTCTTCTAAGTTACTTCTAGAAGTTGTCAAATTTATTTCAAAAAAGATTTTTGTAATGTGCCTTCTATATCCTTTTAAATTCTGTAAAATCTGTGGTAATGTCTCTTAGATCTTAATATTGCAATTTAAAAAATGTATAACTGATATTGTGTAACAGGAAGAAGAGGTCTAAAAGAGCAGGGGAATTGGGAGGGGTAGGGGAAGGGAAAAAAGGGAAAGGAAAAAATATGAGAAGAGGAAAAAAATGGAAACAAGGTCTTTGCAAATAGGGAAGGGTGGAGGGGGTGAAGGGAGGGCAAGGGAAGGGGGAAAAAAATAAGACCCAAGAGACTCATGTAATGGTACAAGATCCCAATGATGAATGTAACTGTATTGTATACCTAAAATGTACCAATAAACTTAATGGGGAAAAAAAAAAGAAAAAAGAAAAAAAACCCAAAAAACTACAAAGGATTAGAATAATTATATTTGAAATTGTTTAGGATTATCAACTAAACTAAACATACACACAAACAGGAAAAAATAAATTTTAGTTTGTAAGATACATAATAAAATGTAGAAAAAGCATGCAATCAATTTATAGTAAAATGAATGAACAGACTAGGAGGGAGAGATGGAGTTCTTATGAGATTTTTCTGGAAAGACTTTTTTCTTGGTTTGGGTGGTATTTACATAGATGCTATTTATGCATTAGTATCTTATGTGTTTCTCTATACAGTATGTATAAATATTTTATGTGAAGATTTAAATAAAAATAAATTTTGTTCTAATAGGACACAAAGATAATTATTGATATTATTAAAACAAATGTTTATACAAGAAATAAAAAGTAATCAAAATACACTGTGGGCCAGGTTTGAAAATGTATTGTCATAACACTATAATCACATTATTTTGATTTAGTAAGAAACTGTGATGTGTCTAGTTTCAGAGAGATGTGGGGGAAATTATGAGTTGGGGTAGTGCTGTAAGTTAAATTCTCTTCAAATTCTCTTTTTCCACAAAGGATATCCAATACATGACACTTAATGTTGAAAAATACAGACATAGCAACATAAGCCTTGTAATTAAATGTGAAGGCAAATCCAAAAAGAAATAGCTGAGAATATAGAAGACTGGTATTCCTAAGAAACAAGACTTGGGGAAAAGGTGAGGATAGGGAAGTGTAGTGTTCTTTTTCCCTGGAAGGGTGGCGTGGTTAGCCTGTGATTAAGTAAACCTATTAAACTATGTATACATTACTTGAAGAAAATAAAAGTAAAGACAGTGGTGGAGCAAGTAGATCATGAGCAAGCGTGTTTCTGAGGACGGCACAGTATAGCCTCTTTGCTCATTGCCTAATAAAGTAGTTGCTGCAGTCTGAATGTCTGTGTCTTTTCAACGCCAGTTCATTCGTTGAAATCTTAACCACTGATATAATATTAAGGAGTCTTTGGCAGGTAATTAGGTCATGAGAAGTAGACGCCTCATAAATAGGATGAGTGCACTTATAAAAGAGGGCCCAAAGAACGTGTTTGCCCCTTGCAATCTGTGGGGAAACAGCTAGAAATCCCATCTACAAGCAGGGGTCGCCACCAAATGTGAACCTGCCACTGTCTTGATCTCAGATTTCTCTCTTCAGAGCTGCGAACAATAAATTTATGTTTTTTTGTGAGTTTTCCAGTCTAAAGTATTTCATGATAACATCTCAAATGGACTGAGTCAGTAGCAAAGGACTGATCCATTTAATAGAATAAACACAAGTAACTGTTTTTCAGTAGTGCAAAATGAATGTACGCGTGTTTATATAGGTATACATGTTTCTAAGCTGGAATATTCTGTAACAGAACAGTATTATAACAACTCATGCTTAATTAAGTATGTGTGTATATATACGTGCACACAAAAGCATACACATATTATGTTTTATATTTTTCTTTCCTTCTTTCTCTCCTTCTCCTTCTACTCTGTGAAGTCTGGAGATTTCCTGACTGCTAAGAACCTGGGTAAACTAGGCCCAGGGCCTGTGACAATTCAAAGCTTCTCCATGAATGAGCTCTTTACATCCTCACTATTCTTTACCTATGCATGCACCTTATTCCTTTGTTATTGTTTCCCTTTGAAAAATCTGATCATATTATAAATTCTTAAGCTTTGAAGTCTCTTGAAGGAAAAGAGAAATCATAATAAATGACACCTTAACTCCTCACTTGATCTTCCACCATCTCACTGGCTCCATTTCTCCAGCTCCAGTACTTGTCGAGTTCTTAGTACCTTCAGCCCGAAAATCCATCTGGTCTGAAAATTACTCTAAATGTGCAACACAGTCTCTACAGTCAACTGCTGCACAGTCAATCAGTCCAATTTTTGCCTGTTTTTCCAGTGTTTTTTTTTTTAATATCTTCTTGATTTCTTCAGAATTATTCCTTTTAAAATGTGTATGTCTGAATGTGTTACAAGGCTGCATTTGGAAGTGAAGAGCTGGCACACATGCACATTTCCAAAAGTCACTGTTTACATATCTGGTGTTCATTCTTTAGTAGTTTTCTAGATTTAAAAGAGTGGTATGTTTAAGGGTGATTAGCTTGGCATAGTTGAGAAGAAATGTTTCTTGAATTATTTGGTGTGGCTTTGACTTTTATACATGCTCTCTCATTTGCATATTGCCTGTAGGGAGTTAACGTTTGACTACTCAAGGTTTGACCCATTCTACATGGGCCATCTGGGAGAGGAATTTCATTAGTCAGTTATTCAGTGAGTGGAAAGTGAAAAAGATTGAAAGCCAAGAAACATGGAAAAGTACCTTACATTGATCTGAACCTGACTACATATACAGTGATCACTTATAATAAAATAATCAGTTTCCTAGTTTCAGACTCACTTCCCATACACACACACACACACACACACAAACACACACACACACACAACTTCTGAGTTCTGCAGGTACTTCATAATATTCCTACTTGTAATGTTTGACATTTAATAAAATTTTATTTTTGAGTGGAAAATTACACAGTTATGTCATAAGTTCATACTACTTGCCTGCATGCTACCTTTCACACAGTAAATACTAAGATAGGTGGATGATCAGTACTGAAGCGCTTTACAGAAAATATTACTTATCAAGCTAGAACCTACCCCCTTGTTACATACTCTGGTAAAACTTAACTAGTAAGTGATATGGAGAAGTTTAAAAGAGATAAAATAATATTAATGATGTTAAAAACATTAAGAATTTCTGTAAATATTTAAGAGAAAATAGTGTAAAAATTTATTTTAAGTAGTCCTTTTTTCAATGATATTTAATGGTCATCCTTCTTACATGTACTAATAGGTGGATGAGTGATGCCTGCATTTCTTTCAGACATATTTATTGAACCTCAAAATCTTTGGCTTTTATCCTGCAAACTCTTCATGGCTGGTGCATATCTATCAAAAGTATTTCTTTTTTTTTTACTTCATTTAACCAATGTCTAGCTATTCTGTTAATAAACAATATTGCAAACAATTATATAAAGAGAACTTGTGTACTAAGATTACTCTAAAATATTTAGGCACCTCAACATTTATGTTGTACAGTGTTTATAGTGAGGTAAAACTACTGAAGTATTGACGTAATTTTTTGTTATTGTTGCTCTTTTCCTTATTTGTTTGCTTGCTTGTTCCATTATGTACTTTACTATAACTATGGTACTGATTTCCTGTTTCACTTCTTTCTATAGGTGGGCCCAAACCCCTTCAGGGACAATGAGCCCCTCATCTTCAGGGCGCTCTGAGTACATGCCTGTTTTTCTCAGACTCAGGCAATAATGCTGAGTAGACCAGGTGAGAGAGATGCAGCTCTGTAACTGATTATTCAGTTGGCTCATCCATAGTTAGAGTAGGACCCCCACAGTGATAAGACCTAGAAGCCCTCTCCAATGTGTAGGCTTCTGTAACTCTGATACACAGTAGAAATATTTCTCCCAGTTCCTCTTGACCTGCCTCACAGATCCCTCCCAAACTCTTCCTATCTCTTCCCCAAGCCACAGAAGACTAGATCACTTGAGGTTCTGCCTCTAATTGTCATATGCTTTATTTACAAG
The DNA here is from genome assembly GCF_053883595.1 of Heterocephalus glaber. Classification (NCBI taxonomy): domain Eukaryota; kingdom Metazoa; phylum Chordata; class Mammalia; order Rodentia; family Bathyergidae; genus Heterocephalus; species Heterocephalus glaber. The sequence goes on from NW_028258191.1 coordinate 1,837,307, forward strand.
GGCGTTTTTACTTTTATTAGCATCAGTGACAATACCAGTGCTTTACACTCTGGTAGCAGAGCACACACAATTTCATCTCTGTTTTGCCCTTCTTTTGGATGCGGTCATACTCCAACTAAATTTGGGTTGCCTCACTTTTGGAAATCCGGTTGGTGCCATTTCCCCATCTTTGTTTTACATTCTTCCTGTCCATATTCATCAGAAGCTATTTTTTTTTACCAGTTTCATTGATGCTACATCTTGGAAACTTCCATTCTTCCCGGGTATATATTCTGTGCTTGGATCATACTGGCAATTCAGCAATTTTATCTTTCTCCTCTTACTTTTTATTAAGTTAAAGTCTACATAAGCTCAAAATTTGGCTTGCTCATATCTCCTTCATAAATTTTTCTTTAATAATTAAATTTGCAGTCCCTAATGTTTCCTATTTTAATTACAAAAGCAATGAATATCTGTAATATAGAGTTAAACGCATTAGGTAACCAATAGTTATTTGTTGCATTTGGTCACTTGTAAGAGGCCTGAATATAGTGTTATGGCATTGGGAGTCCACAGGTACCACCATGGCTGTTTGTTACTTTTGCTCTGCTGTCCTTAGGGTCTAGTCTGCAACTTCACCCTATAATATGCTGTTGCAGTGCTAGTAAGAAAAAAGATGAGCGTAAGTAGTCTACTTTTAAGATAATTTTCTCCAGAATAGATTTACATTTACAGCAAAAATAAGAGCAAGGTGCAAAAATTTCTTATACATTCTGTGTCTTATATGTGCATGCCCTCCTCTGTTAACAATTTTGCCCGCCATAGTGCTACATTTGTTACAATTAATGATCCTTCAATGACAAATCATAATCCTCAAAAATCCATATTTTACATTAGGCTTCCTTCTTGGTATTGTACATTCTTTGTATTTGGACAAATCTGTAATGGCATATATCCATTATTTAATATCATACAGATATTTTCAGTGGGCAAGATATTCTCTGTTCTTTGCTTATTCATTCCTTCTGTGAAGGTTAATCTTGATTATCAACTTGATTGGCTTGAGAAATGCTGAAAGGATTAATAAAGCACACTTCTGAGTTTGCCTGGGTGGATCATGGGGATATGATCCTGGAGACTGTACCTGGACGCTTCCTCTCTGGTACTCTTCCTCTATGTTCTGCTTTCCAGCCGCCATGAGTTGAACAGCTTTTTTCCACTGTCCCCTTATGCCATTATGTCTCTGTCTTGGAGCCAAACGAACATGGACTGAAACTTGTGAAACAGTGAGCCAAAATAAACCTCTCCTTTAAGTTGCGGTGTCAGGTATTTTGTCCCAGCAATAGGAAAGCTGATCAATATACTTCCATCCTGCCATTCCCGAAAACACTAATCTCTTTACTATCTTTATAGTTTTGCCTTTTCCATAATATCATATAGTAGACTCAATCAGCCTTTTCAAATTGGCTTCTTCTACCTAATAAAATGCATTTAAGCTTCTGCTGTCTCTTCATGGTTTAATAGCTCATTTCTTTTTAGTACTGAATAATATCCCATTGTATGGATGTATCACAGTTTATTTATACATTGAACTGCTGATGAACCTCTTGTTTACTTCCAAGTTTTAGTAGCTAAGAATAAAACTGCTATAAACATTAGAATGGAAGTTTTTAAAAATTTTATTTATTTATTTGTTTGTTTATTTATTTTTGTATCTGAGATTGAACTCAGGACTTTGCGCTTTCAAGGTAGGTGGCAGAACCACTGAGATAATGAACGCAAGTTTTTCTGTGTAGACATGTTTTCAGTTCCTTTGAATAAATATCAAAAAGTGTGATTGCTGAATTTTGTATGTTTTGTTTTTTCTTTTGTACCAAGGATCAAACGCAGGTCCTTGTGCTTGCAAGGCAGGCAACAGAACCACTGAGCTAAATCCCCGGCCCTGAATTTTGTATGTTAATAATATGCTTAGTTGTGTAAGAACTGTCAACTGTATCCTAAAGTGGCTGTACCATTTCACATTCCTACCAGCTATGAATGTAGTTCCTGTTGCTCCAATTTCTCACCAACACTTGGTATTGTCAGTTATAGATTTTGACTATTACTATTTTTGGCTATTACTACTAGAATTGGTAAAGGTAGTCTTGTAGTATATAGTGGTGTCTCAGTGTATTTCCCTGAGGACATGCGATGTGGAATATCTTTTTATATGCTTATTTACCATCTGTATATCTTCATGAGTAAGTTGTCTATTAAAACTTTAGGTCCATTTTAAAATTCAATATTTGTTGAGATTTAAGAGTTCTTTATATATTTTGCATAGTAGCATCTTATTACATGTGGCTTTTGTATACATTTTCTTTTGATCTGTGGTTTGTCTTATTTTCTTGACTTTATCTTTTACAGACAAAAGTTTTTACACACAAAGTTTTGAATTTTAGTGAAGTTCAGCTTATCAGTTCTTTCTTGAATGGATTATGCCTTTGGTGTTATATCTAAAAAGTTATCACCATATCTATGTTCACTTAAACTTTTCCTATATTACAACTAGTCTATTTCAAAAAGCTTTTTTGAAGGACCACCATTTTCTGAAGGTAACCTGCTAAATGTAATAGTTAAAACATTTGAATCATGGCTCCCCTAAATCTAGGTTATTGGAGCCCAATATCATCCAACTGCCTAGAAAGGGAGACAGCAAGGGCTAAAGAAAAAAGACAATAGAGACTTGCATAACGTTAAAGTATATGGGGGCCAGCAGATCAGTGCCTCAGAGTGGGCAAAGACCAAGACTGTCCATACTGGCCAGCATTTATTGGGTACACACAATAACTGGAGGGAGTATCTGGTGACTTAGGGGTCAGAGGTGATCCTATGTGGATGCAAATCTCATGCTGATGAGGGTGGAAAGGAGAGCATTCCCACTACGGTAGGTGGGATGAGTTGACCTGATAAGGTATTTTTCCCTTCCCAGGTGAAACTTTTCTCTTTTGTATTACTATGGGGTTCTCAAGGAACCAGGATGTTTTCAGCTGATGTTATCTTGTCTGAGCACCACAGCATCATAGACCACTGAGGCCTCAGCTGTGAGGAGGTAAAACGGAGTTGTGTTTCCACGTGTCATAGCTGGCTCGTGGGCAAAGCAACACTGGGCCTTGGACAGCTCTAGTCATACTTTAATTATGAAATGATTTTCCACAAAATTTAGGTAGAAATGCTTTTGACATAGGAACTCTGGTAGTAAGGAGGAAAGGAAGATGGTTACTGTGGAGCACCTGTCAGTTTCTGTAACACATTCACATTCTGTTTCCACATAGCTATGGGGACCCAGCAAGTGTCTCCTTTGCCTTTTTGAGCAGAAGTGAAATAAATAAACTATAAACATGTCAAATCTGGATATACTCCTTCATTTAGGAAGAGTTCTTCCATTTTAACTTGTCTCATACTCTAATCTTAGATAAATGTTCAAAAATAGAAAACAATTCTAAAGATATGTGAAAGATGAAAATAAATAAAAAACATGCTCACAGGCACTATGTTTTGTTATTCTGAACAAAACAGCATTATAGTCAAATCTAATTCAATGTCAGACTACAGGGTTATAATATTCAATAAATGTCTAATGAATACTCCTCTGAATGGCTTACAATTCCAAGTCCATGAGGCATATGGATTTTTTTAAATGTTCATCTGAAATTTACAAGCTGTGGGGGCAACTAATGTAGTGTTTGGCTAACCCAAAGTCATTCTGTGTTATTAGAATTTAAACAAAGAATATGCATGATAAATGTTTGCTGCTATTTGTGGTGTTGTTGTGAGTAGTCATTAAAAGCCTGCCTGCTTCAACCAAAGAGTGTTTTCCTACTTTTGTAGGCACAAAGCAGGCATCCTTTTGTTTCCTCATCACAGCTCTAATTTTCCCTGCTGGATGAATTTTCCAAATTGAGAATCTAAGAGGTCTTAACATTTGCAGAATCTACAGAGTGCTGGGTGGGGCACAAAACCCACACAGGGAACGTTTGCTCTCTACGCTCAGCAGTGTGGTTGCCACAGCTACCAAGGTGGCTGATTTTTCTACAATGTGTTCACATGGAAAGAGAAGCTCTCATAGTGACAGGGCCTTAGTTAAAAACAATGCAATTTGTTTGCTTTGTTATTCACACTTTAACCTACATACCTAGTCCTGAATAGGAGTTTCTTTTGGAAACACTCAGCTAGGTGGAGGAGGGGTAGACAATGCTTTAGACAGTCAGAATTGTAGTTTGTAAAGTGAATGAATCTTTTAATAAGATTTTTCTATTGATTTTGCCATCCATTCACACATTGACTTGAGCCAATGTCAGAGCTTTGCATTTTTGCATCTGCCACAAAGAAAAAGAATATATATTATAGCTCACATTTCCAAATCTATGTAACACATGGATTTTTATATTAATCATATATATATGTATATATCTCACATTCATGTGCATAAGATATGTACCAATTTTAAAGAAATTTAAAAATAGCAGTTAGAGGGAATAAAAATGACAGCGTAAAGACCAGCTGCAAAATACAGCCTTTCTGAGACCTGGATTTGAGAACCTGGAAAACAAAAACAAATCTGGAAAACAAAAAGAATGCAAGAAGTAAATTTGGGAATAGGAGGGAACTGACAGGAAAACTAGAAACTACAGAGAAGCTGGAGAAATGGAACACAATGCAGGGAAACAATGAAGCAGCATGGAAGGCTAATCCAGCTCCCAGGCAGGGGGGACCTGTCTCCCATTAACACAATATTACTGGCACAGAAAAAACAATTGACTGGGTTGAGAGCACAAGCACCAAGAAAGCCCCTCAATTTTGAAAACTGCAAAATCAGTGTGATGTTTTACTCTAAAAGTGATCTTTTAGACACTGAATACAGCACTCACAATATTTGGGAGTGTTTAATAGGAACCATTTTGGGAAGGGGTTAATTATTTAAGACTAGGTACATAACAACTACAGAAAACAAACACCTTAGGGTTTATGTGGTCACCCTACCACAGTGATTGGTGGGAGATGGCCACAAGAGACACTTGTGAAGAAGGCTCAAGCTAGACGTAGACCTACTGAGAAGGTTAAGCTTTGGCCAGGAAGGACACTGGCATTCCACTTTCCAAGTTGAAAAGCCAGGCTGATCTTGCATGGCTTTGGAGGTGGTTGTATCTTAACATGCTGGCTTTAAATTCAGCAGACTGCTTAACGTCCCTGAAACCCCTGGCCTTGCTGCACACATCAAAGCAGCTCAGAGGTCTGCTTGTTTTCCCTACCTGGTAATGTGACCAGACATACACCTCAGCTGGGACAGTAGCCACAGCCTAGAACCTCTAGAGCGGGAGAGGCACATCACAAACCACAGGCTGTAAAGCTAGGCAGAGAAATCAGTGACATGAGGTGCACAGAATGACATGGAAACTGGGAGCAGCTAGAGTGAATATTTCCTGAGAGTAGATACTGACCATGGTGGGCAGGAAAGTTGGGGCAGGATTCATTATTCACACACAAAATCATGAATGTGGAAATTAAATAGATCTTAGTACTGACTACCTATGCATTCCTCATAACAATTGGATTCTAATACTGCAGATCCTGGAAATAATTAAAAAACCTCAGAGGAAATTTTTTGGACTCATTTCTCTTTTTCACTTGTTTTGGGCTTCTTTTTTTCCCCTCATCTTTTTTTCTTTATTTTGCTCTCTTTTTTTATTGTTACTTTTATCTAATTCTATTCATTATTTTTTTATTCTTTGATGGCATCCTTTGTTTCTCTTTTCTTTCCTCATGTTGCATTTCTTCATTTTTCTGTTCCTTTGGTCAAAGTGACTAATTCAATACTTCTTCATAGAAATTTAGCTAGTCTTACTGTGAATATTAAGACATAATTTGGAATGTGCTTGGTGTATCTAACAAGGGAAGTGAAAGACCTCTACAATGAAAACTAAAGTACTTTTAAAAAGGAGATCAAAGAGGATATTAGAAGGCAGAAAGATATCCCTTGTTCCTGTCAGGCAGAGCCAATATAGTGAAATTGCCATACTTCAAAACCTGTTACACAGATTTAAAGCAATCCCAATCAAAATATCAACAGTGTACTTCACAGAACTAGAGAATAATGTTAAAATTCATATAGAACCAGAAGAGACCTAGGATAGCCAAAGCAATTCTGGGCTACAAGGGGAAGGCAGGGGGCACCACAGTCCCTGATTTGAAGTTATACTACAAAGCTACCATGATAAAACAGCATGGTACTGGCAAAAAAAAAAAAAAATAGACTCACCGAATAATGGAACAGAAAAGATGAAGAAACAAATCTAAGCACACCCAGCTACCTTATCTTTCACAAAGGGGTCAAACATCTTCACTGCAAGAAAGGTAGCCTTGGGCTGGGGATTTAGCTCAGTGGTTCTGCCACCTGCCTTGAAAGTGCAAGGTCCTGAGTTCCATCCCTGGTACCAAAAAAAAAAAAGAAAAGAAAAAGAAAGACAGCCTCTTTAATAATGATGCTGAGAAAACTGGCTTTCCACATGCCAAAGACTAAAACTAGACCCATATCTCTCACCATGCACTAAATTAAAATTGAAATGGATCAAATATCTAAATATTAAAATAGAAACAATCTGCTGGGAGATAGAATAGGTAAAATTCTTGAACATATATGTGTAGGCAAAAATTTTATGAATAAAACTTGATAACACGGGGAATATTACAAAGAACAAGTGTGATCACATCAAATTAAAAAGATTTTGCACAGTGAAAAAGCCCCCCCCCAACAAAAACAACAACAACAGAAAAACCCCATAGTGTGAGTAAAGAGACAACCACAGAAGGGGAAAAAATATTAACAGCTACTCCTCAGACAGAGGACTAATATCTAGAATATATAAAGAACTCAAAAAAATTAGAGTGCCCAAATTTAAAGACCCAGTCCAAAAATGGCCATCTAAAATGAACAGACATTTCTCAGATGAAGAAGAACAAAGAGAAAATAAATACATGAATCAACATCACTGGTCAGTGAAGAAATTCAAATTAAAACAACACTGAGATTTTATCTCATTATGGAAAGAATGGCTATGATCAAGAAATCCACCAATAGTAAATGCTGGCATGGCTGTGGAGAAAAAAGGACCCTTCTCTAATGCTGGTGTAAGTGTAAATTGGCACAACTCTATGGAAATCAGTATGGAGATTTCTCAAAAACCAAAACCATTTGACCTAGCTATTCCTCTTCTAGGTGTCTCCCCAAAAGAGTTAAAGAAACCATACTATAGTAATGTATGCATACCCATGTACATAGTAGCACAAGCTTAATCTTGGAAAGGGCCCATATGTCCAACAACAGATGAATAGATAAAGAAAAAGTGGTATTTATATACAATGGAGTACTATTCTGCCACAAAGAAGGATAAATTTGAAACATTTTTAGGTAAGTGGATGCATGTTGAGACCATAATCTTAAATGAAATAAATCAGATACACAAGTTTAAATAGTGCATGGTTTATCTTGTATAAGGAACTCAAAATGTAAATAAGGAGGAAAATAGAGGATAAATATTGGGAAATAGGAAGAACTTGTTTAAATGGAAAGGGGGAAAATGGAGGGGAGAGGGGGAAAGGGAAGGAAGGAAAAATGGATTTAACTTTTCTTTTTTCTTTTCTTTCTTTCTTTTCTTTTTTTTTTTGGTACTGGGAATTAAACTCAGGGCCTCATGCTTGCCAGGCAAATGCTGCACCACTGAGCTACATCCCTGGCCTGGAAAAATGGATTTAAAAAAGAGAATTGAAGGGAAAAAATGAAAACAGAGCTTTTGTAAAGAAGGCAGGGAAGAAGGGTTGAAGAGAGGGAAAGAGAATGGGAAATAAAAAGAATTAAGATATATTATGTGCGGGTACAAATTCCCCATGATGGATGTGATCATTAGGTATGGTAAACATGTACTAATTTAAAAATATAAAAAAAAATTCTGAAGAAAAAGTGCTTGCTGTGTAGGGATAGTGTGGGGTTATATAGTAATACCTTGATTTATGAACTTAATTCATTTCATGATTATGGGGAAGTTGGCCACAGTCATGTTCACCACCTGATGTGGATTTCATAAATGGAAGCAAAATTTTGCTGAGTACTTCTGTTTTCAAAGCAAATTGTTTCTGAACAGAAGTATTTGTGAACCGAGGTATTACTATATTTGGACAGCATAGATTTATATTTCCTAGTCCAATTGTCTTCAGATTTGGACTTGGATGTGTTACTTTCTTACTTTGGCCACTGACATGTATAAGGAAATAATGTGTGTGCCACGTCTGAAGAAATTCATGGATTTCTTCCATGTCCTTTTAACCCCCTCACCCATAACTAGTGCAATAACTTAGGATTGTTCCATCAGCCTGACTCCTGGAATGAATATGTGAAAAAGAACCACAGGTGACATCCAATAAAAATGTACAGTGAAGTGAAAGCAATTTTTTTGTTGATGTAAAGCCATTGAGATGTTTTCTGCAGCCTAAATTGTAAGGTGTGGATGTGGTGCTGGGCACTGCTGAAAAGAGTTTTGCACATAAAGTCTGCCTAATGACAAAGCTGACATAAAGGAAACAAAGTCAAGAAAATAATCAAGATAGATGAAATTCTGAGGATGTCACATAAGCCTGGATTTTGGCTGTAGTTAATCCTACATCTGAAATTTTAGTAGGACAAGTATATATTTGTTTTATTACTTAAACCAATTTAGTTGGGTTTTTTGTTACTTTCAGTTGAAGCCAACTAATTGTTTTATATATCATATCATAAGTTCCATTTCCTTTTCCAACAATAGACATCTGAAATAGTCTTACAATCAGTTTGAGCAATTTAAAGTTTAGAGTCCTGAAAGTTACTAGTTAGATCAATGACAAAGGAAGGAAGCTACTCAATAGGTGTATGCTAAGTAAGAATTCTGTAAGATTATTGTATTAGTAATAAGGCTCAAACTATTTCTTCAAAGGCAAGTGAAGAATTTACAATTTTTTAAATGATGCTTCCTTAAAAATGTGTAAACAAATATCACTAAGGTGAAAAGAAGGGCAGAAGCCACAAGGACTCAAGTAATGCTCTGAAGACCTTAACCAAATTCGTGTAAAGTGTCTAAAGTGTAAACATAGCTACACTAGCTGAGGTAAGGAGGATAGAAAATCAGGAAAATCACTGAGAAAGACAGATGCAACTCTTACGGTGTCATCATCTATGGATATTTTTCTTCATTATAAAAATATGGAAATTAAGAAATATAATAAATAAGTTACTCTCTCTCTCTCTCTCTCTATATATATATATAAATATATATCCCTTTCCCTAAATAATAAATGTCATATATAAGAGCAAATGGAACATGAAGCAATAGTTGCTGGGAGAGTTTCCCTTGGGAGTGAGTTGCTGGTTCTTTAACTACAGGCGTAACACTGGGTTTTGCAAACATATCACTTACCTTTCTACTGTAAATTTTTATTTTAACATAAGAGTAGCTGGCTTTGTGTATCAATACCTTTATCTGAGGGATATAGGAACCAAACTTTGTGTTTACCAACTTGGTAAGATGAACAGCAAGGCATGTGCACATGTATAAAAGTGTTAATCTGAGATTTTTACCCACATGATGGTCTGTCGAACAAGTTTTGTGTATGTTTTACCTGAGCATCATAGCGGGTATAATACACCCAAACCACTCTAGGATTTATTTTTTTAAAAGTTTTCTCTTAATTCTTCTGATAGAAGCAGCTCAATTCAGTACAATGGCAAATGAAATACCAGATTTGTGAGTTTTGGAGGAGGTCAAAACTGACTCATCATAGGGCCGGGGATTTAGCTCAGTGGTTTTGCCACCTCCTCTGCAAGCACAAGGATCCGAGTTCAATCCCCGGTACCAAAAAAAGCAAACAAAACAAAACTGACTCATCAGATTTCTCATGCATGGATGCCAAAGATGATCCATTATGGTAAAATACATTTTTTCATAACAGAAAAGTGGTGTGGGTGTATGTTGGCTATGTCAGCCATAGTTCCTGTGACAGTGAAATGGAGCAAGAATTGACTGATACAGACACAAGGAATGCAAACCTCCTTGATTCAGATGACAAAGAAAACAGCAGTGTGAGTGCATATTTGACTAGTCAAAATGCTGCAAAATGGTCACAGAACCAAATGGAACAATCCAATGATGTTAAAACTAAGTCCAAAAATACAATGAGGATCTTGGCAGGGCCGAAACCTGTTGGACAGAGTGCTAGTACTGCCATTCAGTGTTGGATTTTGTAACAGATGAAATGCTACAAGATGCTGTGAAATACACAAAGGCTGAAATACAAGTAAAATGTTCTGTATGACCAATGGTCATGTTAAAAAATGTTTTTATTATGACCCCTCACTAGCTGGACTGAAAGCATTCATAGGTCTGCTGTACTTAGCAGGAATTTCTCATGGCAATCACAGGAATATACAAGACTTATGGAAAAGTGATGGGTCAAAATATGGCATAAAAATTTATGCCCTTTTAGATTTGAAGACGTATGTTTTCAGTTTAAAAATTTATCCTGGAACTCAGCCATCAGGTTCTTATTCGTATGGTAATAAACTGAATGTTGTTGTGAACAGGCTTGCTGTTCTCATCTCCCAAACTAATAGGAATGTGACATTCAACCATTGGTTTACCAGATTCCAATTAATGTTACATTTGCTAACAGAGGACAAGTTGACCAGTGCAGGAAATGTACACAAAGTAGAAATTCCAAATGAAATGTTGCAATTTCAAAACAGAGAATTGTAGAGTGTAATCTTTGGATTCAGGAAGATTTACATTGGCCCCATATATGGCAAAGGAAAACAACCTGGTACAGCTGATGTCAACACAGAACCATGATGCAATATTGATAGGGAAACTGTGACAATATGGAAGCCTGAGATGGAAACTTTCTACAAAAGCAAAAGCAGACTAGAGGTTCTTAATGAGTTAGGCAGCAGCTATGATGTCACTTGAAACACAAAGTGTTGGGCAATGTTTGTGTTTCACTTTTTATTTAATCTTATTTAAAAATTTGAATAAGAAACACTCCTACAAGATTAAATATACAGTAGAAAGGATATATACCTTTACCTTCATCATTTCCGTTTTTTCTGTCACTAGCAGGCACTATTAATTATTGAGTATCCCTGCAGACTTTCTCTTTATACAACCAAGTAAATGTAAGACAGCGTTGTTTTCCCTTTTGCTTACACAAAATATAGCACACGATCTATTTTGCCATTTCAGTTAATGATATCTCTTGGAGATCTTTATTTATACTTCAAGAGCTTTGTCAGTTTTTCTTACACTTGCATAGTGCTTCTTTTCATGGTATGGGTATACAGCAATTTATTTAACAAGCTCCCTAGTGATGAAAAGCTGGATTATTTCCAGTTTTTTACTACTACACACAATGCTTTTGATAAATAACCATTACATATGTTGTAACATACATATTTATTACTTATTTTCACAGAAACAAAATAAAGCCAAACTCTAACAAGAGTGGCCCTCAGTTTTGACAAGCTTCTAAATCAAAGGCTGTTATGGCTTGTGTTCAGATGTCCACTCAAAGCCTCACGTCAAAGATAGTTGAATCTAGAGTGTGAGATAGGCCCAAGGGCATTAGGATTAAGGGTGTGAGTGCTACCCACCCTAAGTAGTCTGAATGACGTAAAAGGGGCAAGAAGAGGTAAAGAATAAGGGGCAAGAAGAATGAGGTAAAAAGGGCTGTTAAGGTCCCTTGTTGTTTTTTCTGCTTCTGTTGCCATGAACTGTTACTGCTCTGCCACCCTGCCTTAAAGCCAGCCCATTCTAGGCTGAAACCTTTACGAACTGTAAGTGAAATAAACCTTTCTCCATGTAGCTTTGAATTTCAGGTATTTTGTCTCAACAATGAGAGAAAAGTAACTAACACAGAGGATTCACTTTGGTTGTTTTTCTGAACTAAAGATACTAATTTATTTCTTTATTATCTACCTTATTTAGTTAAGAAAAATAACTTTCATTTTTAAATAATTGCAAGCTACTCAGATATTTGAGAAGGACAGATATTTGTCTTCGGGGTGGGGGTACTGGTGACCTAAAGCAAGGCTTGATGCATGCTAGGCAAACAGTCTTCCACTGAACTGTATGTCCAACTCATGCCTGGCTTAGGTATATCCATATCAATGGCTAGGATCTCTGCGGAAATGCTGCTTTCCAATAAAAACGATGGAAGAAAGGGCCATTTCCATAAGAGCAACGTAAATAATACACCAAAACTCTTGGCCTTCTTTTCTTGGCCTCTATTTCAAATAAAATACCTAAAATTCTTGAGGGTTTGTCCTTTAAATTGTTACATGGATTCTTTCCTTTATATTCCTTTCTCCACCAACCACATTTTTCCAAAATGGCTGCTTTGTCATCAATCCCCTTTTTATTCTATATTACAGGAAAATTTTCTTTTCCTTTCCTCAATTTAGGTTGATTGGGTAAGACCTTGTGAATTAGATATAGAAAAGACAGATTAACAAGGGGGTAACAGAAATTTATTAATGCTGACCTAGTGTGTATACACGGAGTCCTCAGTGATGAGCAACTCAGAAGCATTGTTAGAATTTGCCTTTATAGACCATCTTAATAAAATAAAATCAGAAGAAAGGAGTTTGAATTTCTATGGTGGAAACTTATAGAAATATATGAGGAAAAGAATGGTAGATAAGGAATGGTCAGTTGAGCCCTATGGACATTCCTCTGGTACCCTATCTTGGCTGATGAGGCCAAACTTGGCTTCATGGATTAACTTTCCTTCCTGTTGGAGAGAGGACAGGCACATTTATATATACTGCATGCTCCTGAGGGAGGGGAGGGGAGGCAGCCTCCCTAGTATCTGCTTCTTCTCAGTTACTTCAGCTCACAATAACCCTAAGCCAAATAAGCAGCACGTTTTGGTATGGTGTACAGTGCTACTCTCCTTTCTACCCTATTTATTCCATCTTCTGTGATGTGCCACTTTTAAATACCCCTTTTGTTCTACAATACCTGTATCAGTTCTTTGTTGTTGTTGCTGTTGTTTTCTCAAGAAATTCTTTGCATAATTAAGGAATTAGTTTTTGATTATTTACTCTTCTCCAAAGCACTCCATGGGAAATTTAAAATATGAGCAAGATTTTTGTTTGTTTGTTTGACTTAATTATTTAGGGTTTTAAAAATTGTTGTTGTTAAAAAGAAAAAACTTTTACAGGTGGGGATTTAGCTCAGTGGTGCTGCCATCTGCCTTGCAAGCACAAGATCCTGAATTCAATCCCCAGTACAAAAATAAAGAAAGAAAGAAAGAAAGAACTTTGAATTTACCAGCTGCTTAAAATAGGTTAACATTTTTAATTAATATGTTCCTTTAGGTTAGTATCTTCAAAAGGCCAATAACTCCAACTCTACTCAACCTGATTTCTACGCGTTCCTCTCACTGACAATGACTTGTAGGGAAGTTCCTTGAATCTCCTTTCTTGGTTTCAGTTGCAAGCTTTATGGCCAGTTCTTCTGAGGGACTTCACCATCCAGGACATACTCTCTAATTTTCATACCATTCTCTGAAGATGGAGATATATATATATATATATATATATATCCTGCAGTTCATGCCTACAGTATTGCTATGAAGACAAAAGTGGGTAGAGGTAAGGAGTGAACTCTACTTTCTTTTCTTCACTTATTATGCCTTTTTATTTCATTGATTGATGGCCATCTTTTTCCCTCTTTTACTGTCTATGTTTTTATTCACTGGTGCATAAACTACTGTCCTCTATGGATCTCTGAGGAAGTAATCTCTTCTCCAGCTGCTTTCAGCTGCTTTCCAGAATTCAGAAAGCAAAGGTCAGGGGAAGGGGAAAAGAATTCTGAAAAAAGAATTAAGATATATCATGTATGTGTGTCAGCTCCTCACAAAAATGTAATTATTATATACTGCAAAGATGTATGATAAAAAATTAAAAATTAAAAAAAGTAAGATCTACTAGTCCAATTGGGACAGTTTATTGTTTTGGTTTGTTTAATTATAACTAGAGATAAGTTGCTATTACCACTATCCCTCTTTTAAAAATATACTGGTACTTCAGTTTGTTTAGAATGGTTCCAAATACTTCTTTATTAATTTGGTAGTTATTTATTTTTAATAGGAATAAAGTTGTCTGATTTTTTAAATCAGTATTTATTTATTTCTTTAAGTTTTTTGAGATAGGATCTCATTATGTAGTTCATGGTGGCTTTGACCTCACAATCAGGAGGCCTGATTTTGTATAATTTTGTGTACATATTTATACAACAGTCACAGAGATACAGTCTCTCAAAAATATAGAGAGTGCATGTTTTTATGGCATTGCAAATGATAACTCTATTGGTTTATGAATTCAAACACATTTTCTTATATAACTGAGAATAAACAAAAATCATGGGTTTTTTGGTTATGGTCACTTTTTGATTATTAATATTCCAAAATATTATTATTATTGACATAGTGATATTTACAAGAAAAGAATAAAAGACAGAAATGCAGAAAATAGGCAGCAACAAGGAGAGAGGAAATTATATCCAACCAGATTGCAATACTCAAATTGTGGATAAACTGATGGCTTGCCTGGTGTTCTAGGCTGATTAATCCCTCCTCAGGGGGATAATATAAACAAAAATTTACTATCAAAATATTGTTTATTTGTCTGAAAACTAATTTACCAAGCATGGAGATCAGAGATGTAGAGCAGATGGGAAAGGCAACCTGGTCGCCTGCCTTTAAGGAATCAACCGCAGAGAGGCTGCAGCAAGTAGATTGGAAATGTCACTTGAACCCTGAAGCTCCATAAATATCAGGAAAGAAGACAGTACCAATCCCAGCTCACAGCCCACAAAGCCACTCTCTCTAGGGGCAGGTATTAAACATTAATGAATATTTCTGTAATAAGGGGTGAGAACTGCTCTTTGCTGTAGAGTTGTCCAATCATTGGGTTGTGTTGGATTTTCAACATTGTCATGTTTCACAAAATTATTTCCTGTTCCTTTTATTTCTGTGAGAATCTTCACCCTGGAGGTAATGAAATGTTTCCTTTATCACTCTGTATCACTAAAATATTTATTTGATTATTTGAATAAAAGATTATTTCAACAATAGGAACTCCAACCTTACAATAGTCAGTCAAACTTCAAAAGGACAAAGAAGGAAGCTTAATGGATAAAATAATACTTAGAAATTTCCAAAAATGGAAACAAAGTCTGTAAATAGGGAGGGATGGAGGGGTTGAAGGGAGGGCAGGGGAATGCAGAAAAGAAAAGAACCAAGAGAGATTAGGTAAAGGTGCAGATTTCCAATGATGAATGTCATTATATTGTATACCTAAAATGTACCAATAAAATTAATTTTAAAAAAAGAAATTTTCTATCAGCCTTGCAAGTACCAAAACATACTACTATAGCTTGGAGCCTGTTTACAGAATGTAAACACACACAATGTTAAACATGGCACAGAAAGCTAGGTAACAATTGTCCCTCAAAGTGATGTTTGACATCATTATGTTTAAAAAGTTTTTTCATACATTTGAGCATTTCTAAATACAATCTTGTCATCGTGTTGACTGTAAGTGGAAGATAATGTGGATTCTATTAGGCAATTTTCTCAGGATCCATTTTACACTGCCTTTGTTTTATTAGCCAGTGAGCAGAAAGCCCAGAAATGCCTAAATATAGATGGCTTTTCTGATTTCCACCTGCCTGGCCATGAGCAATTTAGTCTTTTACAGGTAAAACTGCACCAAGCACTTCTTGGACTAAACACAGGTGGCGACACAAGTCCAAAAAAGAGCTTTTGCCCTTCCTGATTGGCACAGAAGGTAACTGAGCTTTTGTTCCCTCAAGACCCCCCAGAGCAGTGGGTTCTAAGCTGCTTCAGTTGTCAGAGCTGCTGTCCAGAAGCTTTGGACTGGACAGTTAGTGTGCAGACTCAGAAATCTAGGGAAATGATAACACGCCTTTGTGTCCCATTCGGTAAGGAGTGAGGCGGGAAAATGCCATTGCAAGAATGGGGGAGCTCGTCAGCATTTGAAGGTTTAATGAGGCAGTCGTTCCAAGCACACATACCCACCTCCCACCGTGTGCCTGTGTCCCAGGCTGGGAGCCTGGAGCAAGGCTCTGGTGAAGCTAACTACGAATTTCTATTGTCTCTCACTAGTAAGGGTTAGGTTGTTGAGGCCTTTCCGTCATTCTACGATGTCGTCTTTGTCCCAGCTAAACTCTCCTCCAGGATTCCCCACAGTACCTCCTTCAGTCTCTCTTTTGCTTTGCTCCAGGCTGTTCTGCAGGGCTCCACACCAACCGTGCATTGTACGATAGGAAGTCCTCACCCCAGAAGGCTTTGTAGCACATATTTTTGCTTTAGTTGCCTGCACATTTGGGGTGAAATCTAAAAAACAAAAATTTCCCAGATCAATGTCTAGTAGTTTTATTGTAGATAGGCAAGTTAATTAGATATCTTGTAGGCAGTTAGACAGGGCCTCCCTTAAGGCACCAGGCCTCAAGGCCCCAGTCTTCTAGGTGCCAGCTCTCTGGGAGCCAACACAGTGAGGAAACAACCTGGAGAACAATTGAGGCACATTCACTGGTTAGCACTATAAAAAGAAGAGGTGCTACTTCCCCTAGAGACAGACAGCAGTGATTGAGATTCTAAATGGGAAATTCCTTGCATGTGACTTGTTTTCCCGTTTGATCCCCATTTAATCAATATTACCTGGGTGACTGTACTTGCAAACTTATTGGCTGGTCATGGTTTTGTCCCACCTCATGCCCACCTTGTAAATTTCCATTGGTTCTTAGAGTTTTGACCCTCCTGTATAAAACATTTTTGAAAAGTGGGGTTGGGGGGCAACCCACTTTCCAGTCTCCCTTCTGTCTCTCTTACACAGAAGCTTTCTTTCAATAAATTTTTCCTACTCTTAACCTCTGTTGTTCCTAGAATTTATTCTTCGATTTTAGAAAACACAAACTTGCATTTTGGATATCTAGCAGATTTGGAAGTTACATCTCTTCCCCCTATATCAGTTTCTCTTATAATTTCTTCATAGTTTTTCACTTTCTGGTCTTATGCGTAAGTCTTTCATCAATTTTGAATTTGTTTTTGTATGTGGTGTGAGATAAAGTGTCTAATTTCATTTTTCTACATGTGGCTTCCTAGTTTTCACAACACAATTTATTAAACAAATTATCTTTTACCCATTATGGATTCTTGGCACCTTTGTCAGAAATCTATTGACCATACATACATGGGTTCGTTTCTGGTTTCTCAGTTCTGTTCCATTGGTTTATGTGTCTATTTTTATGCTAATACTGTACTGTGCTTTTTATTACTATATTTTGTAGTATGGTTTGAAATCAAGCAGGCTCTGGCTCTGCTCTTTTTGGTCTTAATTGCCCAGACTATTTGGGTTTATTTACTTATTTTTTGGTACATATGTGGTTCCATATGAATTTTAGGATTGTTTTTCTTTTCCTATAGAACATGACAATGGAATTTTGATTGGGATTATATTGAAACTATGGATTGCTTTGAGTGATACTTTCTGAATAAATTATGATCTTAGATTTATTGGACCCTGAAAAGATATACTCAGCTCTATTCCCTGAAATCAATAGGGAGTACTTAGGGTTGTCCTGCCAAAATGTTAGTACATCTTAAAAACTGTGATAATTTAAATTGTCCCTTGTTAGCCAGATGGAATTTTGGCCCCTCAGTTTAGCTTCCCCAGCTACAAAACTGATTGAAAACAGAAAACAGACAGAATGAAGAATGAATTTGTCATAGAAGCTTTTCCTGCCACTCTTACGTGATCTTGAGAACAAAATTGGGGGAAAAGTGTATTGGTTCACTAAACAAAGACTTGATATACACTTACTATGTGCCGGGCTGTGTTCTGGGTTTGTGAAATACAGTGGAGAATGTTATGCAGTTTGGAGCCCAGTAAGAGGGACAGATTATAATTAAGTTGAAATAATATGATGTCAGAAGCTAGTAAGGAAAAAAAGCATGGTAAATGGTACAGACTATCAATAGCTAAGGGTGTCTAGGAATTACTGACTTACCTAAAGTCTGAATAAATGGGCACAATAGTTGTCTGGTAGAGCATCACTGTCAGAATGTCTGACCGCAGCATCATCAAAGATCAAATGAAAAGTCCTCCTCACATATTTAGGGTCACAAAATGGGATGATTCAATCAGGAATTTGGCAGCTTGGTAAGGGTAAACAAGAGGGCATAGTGGTAAGAACCAATCTTCGGACACACTTGGGTTGACACCATTGACTTGAGGTAATTGAGGTCAAACTTTATTAAATCTCTCCTAGCCTCATCACCTTGACTGTCAAGTGAAGGTTATAGAAGAGTCAAAATTTATTTCATATTTCCAGGCTCTGGACTAGTGGTTTTCTTCTTAATTTTTCCCCATAAGAACACTTATCAGGAAATTCTATTATCCATAAAGGGTGAGCAGACTGAGGTGTGGGAAGATAAAAAAGGTTACCCAGCAATGAATAGACAAACAAGATTGCATAGATCACCTTGGGAGCTCCTACTGGTGTTTTGTTTTTGTTTTTCCAAGAAGCTGGCTGCTTTTCCAAGCAGGAGGAACTCTTCCTGAACTCAATTTCCCACCAGAACAGAAGCCCTAAGTACTAGGGAAATGGGCAACTGGCATTTCCTCCCTCTTCCCTAAACAGCTGACCTTAAGACTATTTAGATCTGAGCCAAAATGTTGATTGAATTGCATGAGGTCTTGTTCATGCTGGCCCATCAGTCCCACTTCTAGAGCACAAGCCACCAGAGCTCAGTTATTCCCTGCTGAAGCCCACCTTTCTGTGTCACCCGTGGACTCTGATGCCTGCCATTTACAGCTGGCACCAAATGATATTTCTTGGTATCTTCTGGAACCTTTTGAAGGATAATAGCTATTACAAAAAGGAAGCAGAAATCAAACTTAGGTCTGTGTGGCACTGAATTTCCTAACCTCCATGTCATAATCTATGACCTCTATGACTCTTGTGGATTAAGAAATATGATATGAAGCATTCATCGATTGATTTGCCTGACAGAAATTTTTCTGTAATTTAAGAATAATTATTAGTTATTAATATTAACTAACAATAACTACTAATTATTAGTATTAACTAATGTTCCAGCTTCACAGACAAAACTGATTTTGCTAGAAGTTGTTATTTTAATACAAATTAAACTTGTTACTAGAATTCCATGGAAAGAGCTAGCTTTTCTTTCCCTTGGGTTTTTTTTTCCAGAGTTGATAAAGGAAGAAAGGGAGAAGTCAATTAATTATCTGAGAAACTTGTGCAGGACTACTGTGAAATGGCGGATACTATATTGCTAATAAACTAAAATATTATATTCATTGTGTTCACTTCAATGTGATTGTCATCTCAGTAGGCATCAGTCTACTTTTGTTACTCTAATGAAATGCTTGAGGATGGGTAAGATGTAATGCTATGAAGAAAAGAGATTTATTTGGCTTGCAGTTCTGGAGACTCGGGCACGGTGCCAGCATTGGCTTGTTTCTGGTAAGGACCTCGCAGCCATTTACATTACAGTGGTGGGGTCCATGTAAGAGGGAGCAATTACATCACAAGACAAGAAGGCAGAGCACATTCAGGGTTCAGCTTCACTCTTACACTTCACTCTCCTGAGAACTAACTCAGGGTCCCACAGTAACTACTATGTGGAGCACCTCAGTGATCTAAGGACCTCTCAGTAATCACCACCTCTTACATGTCCACCACCTCAATGTCACCGTAGTGGGGACCAAGCGTCAAACACTGGAACCCTTGGGGGACAAATCACACCTGAACTATAGCAGTAAAGGTCCTGTGGATAAAGGATGAGCTGAGCTTTGTGTGGCAAGCAGTAGAGAGAAAAAGGGATCCAGTGAAGTTCTAGAATACCTAGAGATACTTGTAACAATTTGGTTGAAATAGAAATCTCTAGAGACTCCCACCTAGGAGACAAGAGCAAGAGCACCTGGTTCTTATTCAGAACAACTGTGGGTCTAACTGTGAATGTTAGCAGCAGAGTTAAGGATGGAAACAGAAAACCAGACAGGAGCTAAGGAGTGGATCCTCGGAGAACAGTCTTCATGTTGAAGAAATGCTGACTGAGCAAGGGTGCATTTTAACCTCCTGAAAACCAAGGGGCAGCTGTTTAGAGTAGGAAGGGCAGATGGATCAGTTCCCAGGTTGTGCCTTAAATCACAAGGACACTTAAACCGATCTAACAGAACCTGTGAATACAAATCATTATTGTACACTTAGATATGGTAATTTTTATGTTAATATTTTAAATTTACAATTAATTTAAAATATTTAAAAATGTAAAAATTAATACTATAATACACCAAAAGCCATTGAATTGTACACTTTGAAAGGGTGAATAGTATGGTATGTGAATTTTACCTCAATAAGCTATTTTTAAAAAACTATAGGGAGCATTTTGTTTCTACAATTACAGGTGAATTTTCTTCGGTTTTCTAAACAGTGCATCACATAGGTTGCTCAGAAACAGCAAAAATTTGACGTAATAGGAGCCGTGTAAATCTCAAGGTTATAAGTAGCATTGCAAACAGAGATGAATAAGCTATTTCTGATATTCTTGGTAACATAATCAGTTGAATGAGAAAAAAGTAATTGACTGAAATACAGGGCTTGCGTGCTTATTATGAGGTTCTCATTTTCTTATTCCTCAGTTGCCAACTACTGCATATTGCTCTATACTGAGACTAACAAAGCTGTGCCTGTAAAAATCTCATCAATATAGAAGCTGACAGGATCAGACAATAGACTTTTGCTAATTAATATTTAATGGGCCTATGGATTTTTCCTCAGCAGCTGGAGTGCTAAATAATAGTCAATTAGCAAATGTGTTAATTAACTCTAATTACATAGCACACAAGCTTCTCCAAGGATTTTTGCTTTATAGATTTAGAAGTGAATGTTCCACCACTTTTCTTGAACACACCAGGCAGCTAATTAATTGATAAGTAATAACTCATTCTTCTCTCAAAAACATGTATTTAAGAATAAAATCCAGTTTAAAGCTTGATGATTTTTTAAAATGACATTTAAGTGTGTAAGATGAAACTGATGTCAGCTTTTTAAATAGGCCTGGCTTAATCACTAGGAAGTTTTTCATTTATGCATGAATTAAAAAGAGGAGAGAGAGCATTATGAGTGGTACGTGTGAGAGAAAAAAGAAAGGACAGGAAGAAGGAATGAAGAAAGGGAGAAGGAAGGGAGCAAAAGAGGAAAGATAGGCATAGAGAGAAAGAGATGAGAAAGAGGGCGGCAAGGAAGGGAAAAAGAAAGAGAATGGCATGAAATAAAGAACAAACTGAAAAATGTAAAGCAGGATTGCTTTGTATGAGGAGTCAGGGTGTGCCTAATTTGACTTGCAGCGTATAAAATTATGAACGCCAGGAGAGAAGGTAATCAATATGTACCATGCAATTAATAGCAATCTTCTGAGCTTTACGTGCCAGTTAAAGAAAACGCTTCTGAACATTGTATGGTGACATTGTGTGGTGCCTGCCATGGGAGACAGAGAATCCTCTGAGGAGAGAAATTAGCATAGCAGCTTTGCACATGGTCTAGCATGAGTTGTTAGATCAAAGGCTCTGGATGGCAGCAGCCCGCTCCTGGACAGCGGGCAGTCCCGCCCCTACTTCAGTGCCTGAGGACTCTGCTGAAGGCATTACAGAGAAACCCTCCAAGGGGGCACTAAGGGAACAAAGTTGGCTTTTCAAATAACATGATGGTCTTGGAATTCAGCTCAGATGGGCCACTCATTTGGAGAATTCTATATTACAAAGTTTGTATCACCATTCACTGTAGTTAGCTTTTGCTAAAGCTCTCAAATATTGGTTAGCTATAAAAAAAAGCTTTAGAAAAAAAGAACATTAACACTGATTCTTCAGTGTTTGATTCAGCTTGTTTGATCATTTCAATAGGATCTGAAGGAACTACCAGCTTTGAGCAAGAACATCAGGCCTTTTTTAGTCTCTTGTAGCAAAAGGGTTGCCACATCTGTAATTCTCTGTAAGAATACCGTAAAGAAACAGATAGGGAAATACAATATTGTGAAAGTGAGTACTAAAAATACCAAGCTTTCTCTGCTTATTGCAGTTTCTTATTGAGAGACAATGACAAGTCAGCTGGATTGATCCTTTTCATAGCTAAGAGGAAGTGGATATTGTAGAATGCTGAGAATCTGTTTTTCTGAATTCACACGTACTTTCTTTACTACACAATATATTTGTTTCTTATGGACAGGAAAAGTGTCTGCTAAGTTCTGTTGCATTTTGTGAGGTCTGGATGAGACTACATTTATAGGCCTGAAATTTAGGAAGCCTTGAGCCTGTGGGTGGTAGTGCTGGACACAGGGCACTCAATCTAGGAGAGTCAGGCAATGTGAAAAACACAGGTCTGGACCACAGTTTGAGTCAGTGATCTGGGGACTTCAAGCTGGAGGCCTTTTGTATTGGGTACCTTGCTGCCCATCTCGAGTAATGAGAGGTCAGGCTTCCTTTCTACTCTAGCTGTGCTGTGAATGAAAGCTAGCTAGCTGCAACTGGGCGTGCCTGGTGGCTCCTTGCTGCAGGAATTCATGCTCTGCTCACCTTCTCTTACCCATGGTGCTGCTGCAGGGCCTAGGCAGCCATTTTGAGGCCTGCACAACCCAGGAGTGCCCAACTTCAGGAATAACTTCCTCTGTTCCTCGCTTCCTAGCGGGAACTGAGGATTAGTTATATATGGGATCATCAACTCGATAAGCACCCTCACGATGACCTTCTTCCCTTTCTGTTTCACCCTCCCTAGGCCCCCATTCCTCTTCCCTGGAGTCACCACCTACATACAAGCTCTAATCTCAGACTAGGAATTTGAAGTGGACCCAAGAGACGATAAACCATTTCAGTAGTTAAGTTAAACAAATGACTGACAACTCAGACAGGAGTGAGGAGTAAGGGACATATACTTCCCCATTTACAAGAAAAAGCATAGAGTCAGAAACTAGCCATGGTGCATGCTATAGGGCCTGACACATCAAAGGAATATAGACTTTTAAGGAGGTCAGCCACTGGGCTAAGATTAGCTGCTTGGCTGAGGTAAAGCCTGTGGCTTGAAAATCCCTCAGGCATTCTTTAGTCTTATCTACCTAGAAAAGGCTTCCCCTTGCCAAAGAAAAGGGAAAAAATGATGTTTACCCAGGTACTTAATTTGAACAGAAAATGTGTGTGAGACAAAGCAAAGGAAAAGTCCAAACAAAAGATGCCTTTGGTTCTCCCTCATTCTCTCCACAAAGGTGTGAATCCTACCCCAGCAGCATTGCAAGGAGGATGTAACTGTTATTATGGTTAACAAACGTAGTCCTGTATTAGTTTTCTGTTGCTGCTATAACAAATTAACCCAAAATTACTAGCTTAAAATAGCACAAATTATTATCTTTTTTTTGGTACCTGGGATCAAACTTGGGACCTTGCTCTTTTGAGGCAGGCAGCGGAACCACTGAGCTAAATTCCCAGTCTCCAAATTATTATCTTATAGTTCCATAGGTCAGAAGTCTCACACAAATCTCAGTAAGCTAAAATCAAGACTTTGGCAGCCTTGTGTTCTTTTTAGGAGGGTCCAGGGGATAATCCATTTTCTTGGCTTTTTTTTTTAGCTTTCAAGGATTTCTACTTTCCTTGGCTTATCATCTCTCCCACTGTCTTCAAAATCTGGAACAGTGGATTGAGTCCTTCTCTCATTGCATCACTCTGATTACCTCCTTTTTCCAATTTTAAGGATCCTGTGATTACATTTGACCCTTCTAGGTCATCAAGGACAATCTCTCATCTTAATGTCAGTGTTAGCAAACTTACTCTATCGACATTCTTTTTTTCTTTTTTTGGTGCTGGGGATTGAACTCGGGTCCTTGCGCTTGCGCAGCAGGCGGTGAATCTATCTACATTCTTAATTCCCTTTTGAAACAATAGATTCACAGGTTCCAGGAATTAAGAAGTAGACACTTTTGGGGTGATCATTGTTCTGCTATCACAAGTCTTTTCTGAAATCTAACATGTAGACTAAAAATTTCTTCTACCTAAAAATTTAGGTAGAGACCTAGAAAGTCTGGCAAAACAGAATCTCATTCCCCCAAGTGTCAGCTCAAATATCTTCTTACATTGGACTGAAACAGGTAGAAATAATTATTTTTTCTATTCCTATGATATTTTGTGCCTCCTTTTAATATAGCACTTGGACACTTACACAGACACTTAGTGTAGACCTTTCTCCCCCCTTTAATGCACTCAGAGACTGAAGAAAGGAAGTGGTCAGAGTTCTGTGTGGATCCCTAGTTCACAGGCAAAGAAGATGGAAGAGTCAATTCCACAACTAGGTCCTGAATTGAATTATAATGGGCACTCAGAGGAAGCTCTACATCTCCTGATCTAAAGCTTCTATTTGAGAAGAGCTATGTTTTTCTTACCTTCCTATCTAAACGCCGAGCACAGTGCCTTCCCAAGTTGATTAGTGAGAGAGTTTTTGCCTCTAACTGATAGTGGAATGAAAGAAAATTCGATTTTTTTGGTTCTCATATTTTTCATCTGTAAAATGGGGGTTTTGTTTCTCCAAATATTCCTGCCAGCTTTAATGCTCAATGACTCAATTAACTTTTGAATCTGAGAGAAGTGAGCTAAATTCTAATATAGGGTCAAAAAATACTGAATTAAAAAAAATACTGAATTTATATCTTCTAATGAAGTATGACAGTTTCCTACAAACAACGCCTGGATCTAAGTCCTCGTCTAACTGAGGAATCATGGAGTTCATAGATGAGCTGTTCCTATCGTATGTGAACAGTGTATTAGGAGCAGTCAGTCTTCTCAACTCAGGTTATACTACTCCTCCGAACTATTTGTACAACTGAGTGGCCTATGCAGAAGAAAGAAATGCTCAGTGCTAGGTGAGATTGCTCAGGGGAGGCACCTCTGAGGTGGAGAGGTCTACCCCCCTGTGTAGAAAAGGGGAAATATGTGGATTGAAGAAGAGGGTGAAGATACTCCATGAGTTTATGACAACCAGTTTCTCCTTTTTTCCTTATCCTAAAGAAAAGACACTTAGGAATGTGGCATCTTTGCCTGGTCAGCGATTGGATTTCAATAACTTCAGTTTACACAAACTATAGTTGATGATATTATTTCCATCTCTACTACTGAGATGGAGAGAATTAGAAGAAGTAGGACAACCTAATATCTAAAACCTCAGGAAGAAAATGAATATAGGGCTATTTTAAAAATTCTGAATTGTAATAAGATGACTGTTAATGAGATTAGGGTTGGCGGTAGTGGAAAGTTCTAACTTTCTTAGGCATAGTTGTTTTGCCCACGTTGCATGTAGACAGGTATCATGGTATAACCAGACATGAGTTACTTGATGCTATCCTCAATATATTTGAGAGAGCAGGGTAGGGGTGAGGGGAGGTCCACAAAGGTGTCAATAAACAGGTTCAATTGAAATGAAAGAGGTGTGGGAATCTATGGTAGTGAGGAAGCAGAATGAACACCCTGGGAAGTATTACTTCTCCACTGCTACATGCTCTTTTTGATCACATTCTGAGGGATGAAACCTAGGACTAAAACAGGAGGCATATTTACTGTAAAATATTTTTAGGGTAAAAAAATTTCCATTTTATGGTCTCAATACAAAAATTCTACCCTTTGGTGTGTGTCATTAAATTTCCTTATTTAAAACAAACACATATTGTTAAAGAAGATCTTACATAAAATAAATTGTATAATAGGTTTATTTTTATTTAATGAATATTAAATATTAATATAATTTACTGTGTAAGATAAACTTCCAAATACTCCATAATATTAACATATTTTATGAGTTTTATTTACCTATTATAACTCTAAAAGAATAACTTGTGGAGATAGGAAATTTTTATTATGGGTATTAGAAAGTAAAGGAAAAGCAACAGTATTTCTTGCAGGTATTAAAGGCCTGGGTAGATCACTGATACAGGAGGAAACAAAATGAAGAACAAGGAGGAATCAGGATGAGGAAAATCACACCAACATCTTTCTGTCTACATCACCACGTGGCCAAATAACCAACTTTGGGTCCACTCCAGGTTGTAACCCAGAGCCTGAGCGAGAAGAAGCCATATAAACTGTTCAGAATGGAAAAGAAAATTAAAAAGCTTTCAGAAAATCCACAAAAGTATCTTTTAGGCACCGTCAAAACCCTACCAAAAAAGCACACTGGGGTGGTGTTCTAAGCATAGAAAACATCAAGATCTGGAATGAGCTGTAAAACAGCTGAGTGTCTAATACATTTACCAAAGCCATTACTAAAAATAATTAAATGGGTTGTTGGTCTGAGGGATTTCAAAAGAGAAAGAAATGCATGCCAAAGCTATCCATACATTTCCCAGAGGAAAGATAAAAACTATGAATAAAATTGGGGCCAAGCCACTATAGGTAATAAAGCAATTAACATACATGAAAAGAACACAGTTATGAGCCACAGCGAGGCAACACCACAATTTATTTTCCACATTGATTCGTTTTTCTTCCATATTTCAATAATATTGATATGTACCTTCAAAAAAGCTCTAAAGATATGAAAGTTGTAAAAATCTCTTCTGAATTAAATGATTTGAGGAAATCGTCTTTTCCTGCATGAACAGAGATGATAGTGGTATTTTAACTGTTCATTTAATAGTTTATTTATTTCAAGGCAATGGGTGAAGTTTGGGTGTGAATCAATAAAAACAGAATTATGTTCTGACAATTTAGCAAGATATAATTGGAAAATGTTATGTGTAGACTTCATAAACCTAGGTCATGATCTGGCTTTCTCCTTGAGTAGTGTGAGTAGATGGCCATGTCTGGTCCTTAGTTTTCTCAGCTAGGATGTTCAATTGTTGGATTACATAAGAAATGTGGTAATAATGAACATTTTCTGAGTTCCTGGTGTTTGCAGCAATCTTGTAAGTATTCTAAGCACCTTATACGTATTGACTCATTTAATTCTTACAACAACCAAGTGAGATGCATACTACAGTAATCTCCACAGTACAATTGAGAAACTGAGGCACAGTGAGGTCACTCACTGGCCTCCGTCTCACACTGATAGGCAGCTACTGAAAGTAGTCTGGTTGCAGAGCCAAAGTGATAACCACTGAACAAAACTAGCTAAGTGTTTTAAACACCCTTTATAGCTCTGCCATTTTGGTTCTATAATTCCCTTTTCAAGGCATTCTTACTAGAAGAATTCATTTTGAAATTCTTTATGAAGCGTCTTTTCTGAGTGAGTTGATCTCCCCCTCCCCCAACTCCCGAATCAATCAAGATTCTCTAGTAACAGATATTTCCCACTGCTGCTCCTGATTGTTCGTGGCAGAAAAGATTTTGGTATATGGGGAGATTATATAAAAAAAATCTTGAGCCTTTATTAGTTACTCTGTAAATAATTCATAGGGGCTGTATGGAAATCATGTGTTTACTGACATTTTACATCACTTTCTCTGAATCTGCTGGAGTAACCACTGCAATATTCACTAAAAGATGTTTCTTTAAATTTTTTTTAGGTGAAAACATGCAGAGTTTCTTAAACTCGAATATGCTAATATACCACTTCATAAATAGGTTTTAAAATGTTGATTCCTGGATCACTGCTATCCTCCTCCTCTTTGTGAGTCAGGACATCTGCTTGGAGCCCAGGAAACATCACTCTTAACAAGTGTACTATAAAGATTAGGTCCGAGTGCACCAAGATGGAATTGAGGAGTCTGCATTCAAAAGTTTATGTAATTATTTTGTCAAGGCAATCTGATCAATTATTTATAAATTATACAGATGTGTTCATTTGGGAAAGCAAACGCTAACTTCTCATGTACAGTAGTTTCCTTTTAAAACAGTTACATAGCAGACAACAATAGTAACAGTGTATATCTTGTTTTTATGATACATCAAGTATTTACTCATTTAATCCTTCAGATACTTCTTTTTTTTTTGCTTAAATTCTTTTATTGGTACATTTTAGGTATACAATACGTTTACATTTATCATTGGATGCTTGTACCTGTGTAAATCTTGGTTCTTGTTTCTTATTTTTTCCCTATTCCCTGTGAGCCCTTCACCCCCTCCACCCTTCCCTATTTACATAGACTTTGTTTCCTTTTTTTTTCTTTTCTCATAATTTTTCCTTTCCCTTCTTTCCATTCCCCTTCCCCTCCCACTTCCCTACCCCTGTAGGTACTATTGTTGTGTCCATTTCTTAGAGGAGGAAACTGTAGATTGCGCGAACTATTTTACTTAAGCATTAGTTTACTTTAGCGTTAGTTCTGGAGTCACAGCTTAACATGGTCTACCACATGTGCTTGCTTCCACTCTCCTCTTCCTATTTCCCTTCTTCTCTCCCTTTCACTTTTCCTTCTCCTTTATTCCTTTCTTTTCTTTTTGTTTTATAATCCTCCCTCTCTCTTTTTCTTCTCTTCTCCCTTCTTCCCTCCCTCTCTTCCTTCCTTCTTTCTTTTTCTATTTGCTATCTAGTAATTGGTTTTTATTTTATCATTTTCTGTGTCCAGTGCCTTAGATCTTAGTTTACTCTGCAGTCTTGGAATAGTTTCATAAAGACAAAGCAAATTGACTCCCCAGGGCAGACATGAACTAACTCTCTGCCCTACGTCTCCTTCTCTGCCATCTGCGTTATATCTATAATCATAAATGTCAGAAGTGGGTTTCAATAGACATTATACAGATGCAAGGTAAGAGAAGGAAAAAACTATAGATTTAATTTATGTGATAGCTTTTTTAAAAAGCTCCATTTTAAAAAGAAAAAATAGATATTCTCTATTTTTTTAACCTTTTACTAAAAGGATCATTGCACAAGAATAAATTCATTTTTCTGTATCTTTTAAAAATTGATTACTGTATTAGAATAATTTCTGGTTAATGATAAAATAAATTATACATGGAAAAGATTGTCAGTAAGATGATTTTTTAAAAAGTAATTTTAAACATTTGAGAAAATAATTCCACATTAAGTGAAAAAAGGAAGCAAGTGTGGCAAAATAAAACTGCGAAAGGAAATAAAACCAAGAGATTTACTGGGGTTTTCTGAGAGTTAGGGTTGCAAGAAATTTTTATTTTTATTTTTTGCTGTCCTTTTGTATTTTTCATGTTTTCCCACAATAATTAGGTATGGCTTTTGTAATCTAAATTTGTTTGTCTTCTTTTAATGGTTTATGTTGATAGAATGAGTCCGGGGCTATTTCTGTCACTGCAAAGCACTATATTTTTCATATAAAAATGTGCACTGAATTTGCTTGCAAATCAAACTGGAGTGAAGATCAGTTAATTAAAAAACGAGACAGCAAACAATGGGAAGAAAAAAAGGGACTAGGTGAAATGGGTAGGGAAGCAGGAACTAAGGAATTCCTTATCAATCTTAGGCTCTCTGAGAGTAGGAATCGTGTGATCTGTCTGCTTCACTGCTGCAGGGCCAGAGTCAGCACAGGGGCTCAATACACGCTGCTGACACCAAAACAGAGAAAGGTCTGGCAGATTTGATCATCTGGTGGGTGGCCAGCCTTTCCACTTCACAGAAGGGCAAGACAGTTTTAGGAATTTTAGGACTTGGAATTGCTTTTATGAATTTAAAGATTTATAAACTGTCTATAGAGTTCTGAATGGTTTGACCACTGCACGTAGTTTTTGATGATTAGTCCAAAGAAATTTCTGAGACTCATTTCCTCTACCTCTCGCCATATTTCTGAGCATTTTCTCAGGCCTCACATGGTAGGGATGGGGGTGTACAAAATATGTGTTAATCACTGGGTGTGTGGGTGGGGGGGCTGCCATGCATGATGCAAGTAAGTGGCTTTTTGATCACTGACAGTTCAAATCATCCATATGATTTAAGCAGGCATCACTTTAGGATAGTTCACTTTGACTGGGAGTTTCAGAACAAAAACAAATTCCATTATTTTCAGTGTAAACAGAAAGCAGTTGATAGAAAACCAATAAATCACATGTCCATAATTACAGCTGATCCAGAGCACAAATTCAAGTCAGCCTGCAGCTGTGTGCTTTCCCTAGAAAGTAGAATTCAGATCAGTTATGGGCAATGAGCAAAGTTGCTCTAAGCCATTAGGAGGTTGAAGTGACATAGTCAATTTCATTGTCATATTAAAAGCAGAGCCTCCTAGCTAAGGACAACCCTAATTGCTTAAGCATATCACTATGTGTCAGAATTTCTAATTGATTTCCAACTCATTAAAGCCATTATGTTTCTTCAAGGCCACATTGCCCAGTGTGTATAACCTGAGTGTTGAAGACTAGGGTAGCCAGCCTTAGAATCAATAGATTAAGCAAGAGTCTACATCAGAGCTGATACAAACAAAATTAAATGAATTGCCTAAAGTGAGTTACAAAGCCAGTAGAAGTCATTTAGGTGTATTTTCTTGCTATGGAGATAATATTCTTCGAAGATTACATCAAGTATTCAAGTATTTTATTCTAAATTCTCATAAAAACATTTCTTTTTTTTTTTTTCTTTTTAAAACCAGGAAATACCTTTGAGTATGGATAGATTTTATGGGCCTATTCTTATAGTTATAACACATTTCCTTTCTGTTTAATCTCACAAGCAAAACATCATTTTTATTTGACATTATTTCATAGATGTTATACATATATACCTAGATTTAAAATCTCTTATGAATTTAATTTTTAAATTAAAAATAAGTTTAAGTATCATGTGAAATTTTGCTCTTTCTCCAAGATTATCTAAAAATGTATATTTTTACTATATATGTATACTGTCTATATATATATATATATATATATGAAGACACATTTTGTTCAAAATATACAAATACCATTAAAGACAAAAGCACAAAATTTATTTTTATCTAGAATCTTATTTTTTCTTTTCCTAAATGACACAGTGCTGTTAAGATAGAAAAAGCTGTTGCTGTGTTGATTTTTTTTTTATTGTATAGTTAATGAACTTGAAAGACTTCGTGACTGTGACTTTCTACTTGATTTCGTTTTCTATTCTTTTTTTTCTTCTTTTTGACTACCCAAATGTTTAGTAGCAGAATACAGTTTCTTGGGCCTTACACTCCAGTCCCAAAGAAATGAGATTTGCCTTTGGGGATTCTCAGCCATCAACTGAACTGAGGGTGATTGGTGATGCCTGAATGACCTGGCATTAAATCATACAGATACAAAATTCTTGCCTGTTTTTAGATTAGAGAACAAATATATATTTTTGCTTCATGTGATAGGCAATTTTTTATTTTGCTTAAATTCCTTCATCTCAATTTGTGAATCTTATGGTCCTGATTGTATTTCTTCTAACACACAAAAAAGAATAAGTTGAAGTCCTAAACCCCAGAAACTCAGAATGTGACATTATTTGTGAATAAGGTTGTTGCTGATGTGGTGAATTGAGGTGGGGTCACACTAGAGTCGGGCTAGCCCTGAACCAGTAAGACCGGAGTCCTTATAAGAAGATGGTCATGTGAACACAGAGACACATGGGTGGCAGTGGAAACAGAGGTCGGAGTTATAAGACCGCAGCCAAGAAACACCAATTGTGAACATCTGCTAGAAGCTAAGAAGAGGCAAGGAAAGATTCTGCCCTACAGGTTTCAGAGGGAGCTGGGCCTGCAGCCTCCAAAGCTTCCAGCCTCCAAAACCATAAGACAACAAATTTCTTTTATTTTCAGCCACCATTCAAATTGTAGCTGCCCTGGAGAGCTAACAGGCTGCCCTGGTTCTTACTGTTGCCCTAGAGAACTAACAGCACTTCACAGCCTGCTGGTCCTGCCATCAGAGGCTGTGGGTGGACTGCATGGGATGGTGTCCTCAGAGCCCTCTCCACCTGCTGACCCTGGCTTCTGGAACACAGCTCCCCAGGCTGCACAGTGGCACCTGGGGTCAGGGCCTGTGCCTATGTGATAAGAGGCACAAGTGGAGGCTATGCTTTGCTTCCTGCCAGGTCTCAAGATGACTTCCTGGTCCCTGCTCTGTGATCTGCATGGCCAGTGGCAGGGTGAGAAAAGCCACAGGTTCCCACAGAACCCTGACTGACAGCAGCAAAAGCAGCAGAAGGTCGCTGTGAGATGCCCAAGACTTGTTTCCACTTCAGTCAGCAACATGTTAATCTCAGGCTCTTCTTCTTTATGCTGCTTCAGTATCTTTTCTTACAATAACTACTGGGCTGTACTCTTCTCTCTGTGTACTTTCTTTAATTGAACTTTTCTCTAATTGAGCGTTTTTCTTTTCTTATCCCTAATTCAGGTGTAGCCTGGCCTAGCAACAGTTTCTAGGACTGGCAGTTCCTGCATAAAGCATCAGGAACACAACCCTGCCTGTGCTAGACACAACCTGTTTGCTTTTCCAGAGTTTGGTTGCACTGGTTTCAGGGACAGGGGAGGTTGTATGCTGACCAGTAAGCACAATGCTTTGATTGATAGACTTTGTCTACTTAACAAAATTTACATGTCTAAGCAGGTAGCTTATTGGAAATTCCAAGATGTGCTTCAGAGAATGAGATTACAATTAGGTCTACATATATTCCATTTTAATTTTTTTCTTGTTCATTATTTGACACTCCATATACACTATTCATAGAGTGGAAAATCCCTCTGAGGAGGTACCATCTCTCATCCATCTCTTTTCCTCTTTTCTTTATTGATTTAAAGGATTTGAAGCTAACTCAGGCTAACCTTGAAAGACAAGTTAGTCCAACTTCCAAACACCAAACAGGGAGTACAGCCAAGTGATCAGATATTGCTATATCTGTTCATACCTCCAAGTGGTGCCATTGGAAACCATCCACGGTGTCCTTGACTCCTTCATTAGCCATAAACGGCCAACCACTGAATGCTTGTTCCAAGAACAATATAACCCTAATATTAATATTTATGCTTAATAAAATCAATATTTATACCCGATGAAATCAATATCTATAAATCAATGCACAGTCTGGCATCAACTATAAAATTCTTTGACTTTTATTTTTAATAAAACATATTCCACAGGCTTTTGTAATCTTTTCATTGTACCCCGTTGACAGTTTCTTTGTCTTTTCAGTCCCTGACATATTATTTCATTTTCCTTTAGCTATATATTACCCAGTTGTTTAAATTCTTCTGGAAAAAAATCTATAAGGGACTCAGAAATTAATCTGATGAAAGGAACCTTTCTACATTTTTTAAGAAAGTCATTTATGTGTGGACACCCTGGTGATACCTTGTTTGTTTCTAGTTAGTGTGTGAGAACAAAAGTTCTCAATTACTGCCATGTACAATAATATTCAGATCTGAGATAGCCATGACAACACAGTGACTTTGAGCAGAGATGTCCAGCACTTCCTTCCTCTGGACCACAGTAATTAGTTTAGGAAAGTTATCTGATCTGAACAGATTCACTCACAAAGAAGTGCAAGATTTTGTTCCATGTTTGAGGGATGAAAGGTGAACTCCTCTGTGCAATGGTATTGATGACAGGGTAACCTCTGCCATCCTGAACCAGGAGGAGAACAGGAGGGAGACAGAATCCAAGCAAGACAGACCTTGAGCCAGGCAGAAAGACCTGGGGCCTGTACATCACGGCTGGGTTGTAGGATCCACCCTTGCTGGAAACCTAAAGCACTCTAGACTCTTCAATTACACGGGAGAATATATCCTTTTATGGTTAAATGTAGTTTGAGTTGCATATTTATTCCTTTATTTTTATAAGTAGAATAAACCTTAACTGATATAACATCAAAACAGCTTTTTATATTTCTCAGCTGTCCAATTAGTTGAATGATTAAGTTGCTGCTTGCTTGCAATAAGGACTCCTAAAGTCATGAAGAACACATTTAGGTTCTTTTAATAAATGTTTCCCCCAGTGGTATACCTATACATGCAACTGTGTCTGAAATTTCTATTAGACATCGGTAACAACTGAGGAGAAACCAGAGTCCTGGTAAAACTCACTTCTCTTGAGAAAGAGAGACCAGAAAAGGTTTGACAATGAGCTTTCAGGACTCAAAGTCCAAACCCCTTTCTGACCCTGGTGATGCACATGACAGCTCTACATTCTACCAGTAGAGATTAAAGGGAGGAGTGGGGATAAAATTAAACTACAAGGAGCTATTTGTGGCTTGTATTACAGAAAGGTATAAAATACATCAATTTTCTGAGTCACTTTCTTCCTTGTGGAGGAAGGGTTGGGAACTCAGTTAAGCTGGTGAGTTGAGGAGTGTTTTAAAAGGCTTTCTAAATTGAGGTTTTGAGATTCCCAAAATTGA
The DNA here is from genome assembly GCF_053883595.1 of Heterocephalus glaber. Classification (NCBI taxonomy): domain Eukaryota; kingdom Metazoa; phylum Chordata; class Mammalia; order Rodentia; family Bathyergidae; genus Heterocephalus; species Heterocephalus glaber. Next base: position 1,871,710 of record NW_028258191.1, read on the forward strand.
ATTTCTGACTCTTAGCCAGAAATAAAGGCCACCCTCCCTTTCCACTCCAGTGGAAAATTAAAACCAACTTAGGGATCAGGAAAATTAACGTATGATTGGTCTTGGTTCTTGAATTTGTGAGCTTGGTGACAACATGGCGGCCCCAGAGTTTCTGGCTTGTCTCGCTACCTGAGGGCTACTACGGCCTTTTGGTGACGGAGAGCAAACGTCTTCCCACCAGGACGAATTACTTTTAGGACATAGCACATCTTATGCAACTACCACTCTGCCTAGACACTTTTACCCCAAAGATTCTTTCACAAGCATTTCCTGGCTCCCAGTGAGTCATTTTTCTTTCTTTCCCCTTAGTACTTCTTTTCTGTCTCTTTGAAGTTCTGGAAATATGACAAAGGGCCAAATTATAAGCTTTGGCTTTTTGTTTGACCTTGAATTTACTCTGATTCTTTCTTTCCTTTTATTATGAACTAAGTGGCTTTTCATTTATTAGCAATATGCTTGTTGAAGCAAATAACTAGCCATGCAATAGTGATAGTGAAGTACACTCAGGGCAGAAACTAGTAGGTATGCAATAGATACTAGCTGCTATAACACAAGCATTATTATGGTTCTTTTTAGTATCAGCTTTTTATACATTTCAAATTTTATTTCTTACAATGAAAAAAAGCCATATATAGCCAATGTTTGTTTTTCATTGCATTCATAGAATGTTACTTTAGGGACATATTCTTAATATAAACACATATCACTTTAAGCAAATTCAGTATAATATACATAAAAATCTAGGTTGATAAATTGTTGAAAGTTTCTTTTAAAAAGCTGATTCCCATTTTGAAATTTATATATGATTTAATGACTATTTTTAAATAAAATCACCATTTGTATTGAGAAGGTTCACAGAAGCAGTTCTGGAGGCAGCTGCAACAAAAAGGTGTTTACTGTTAGCTAACGCCTGTAGCAGGCTTTCTCAACTTGGCAGATGTGACCTGACACAAAATAATTCTTTTGAGGTTTTATCCCCTAGGATTTGATTTCATTGTTATTCTAGTCTAATTTTTCATTCAGACAATGAAATTGGTTTTCCATGCAAATTTCCTGGATATCTATTCTTTGTTCCATTTTTCAAGTTGCATAATTTAGTCACATTATTTTTATTTGCCTCTACTATCTTTAGTTTATATGTATTTTTAAGTAAAACAAACAAACAACATTTATTCCCATCTTAAAATAATATTTTATTTAAAATTTTTCTTTTACAAATATGTCTCCCATGATAATTTTGGGGTGATTTCTTTCTGCTTTTAAATTTACAAAAGAATTTATCAAAATTCTTAAAATTATCTGGCAATTTAATCAGACACTGCACTTCATTTAAATGTGTTCAGCAATTGTCATGACTGGGATCATTAACTTCTATCTTCTCGTCTGCTATAATTGATGATAGATGATGAAGGTGGCTAATTACAGGCATGATGATGGTCCAGTCTGCTCCTCCTTCACAGTCTCTCATCCCTCTGATCATGAATGATTGATAAAATAATGTCCCATAGTATTCAGTCTCTCAAAACTTTAGGGAATCTTATTTTCATCCTACCTTTTAAAATACTATCACTTATGAATCTTCATAAACAGATACTATAAACCAACACATTAATTCATTTGCTTGATTCCCTAAACCAACCTTAAATCAAGTAATAGAAAACAACAATGAAAATTAAAATTTTAGGTAGATTTCATCATTTACATAGTTAAAACAGATATTGGTTTTAATGATCAGTATATACATGTAATAGGCCTACAGAAGATAGTTCATATAAAATTAATAAAAATTGGCCAAATTTTAAATCAGTTTTAGAAATGTGACATCAGCCACATTTTACAGAAAAGGAACAGAAAATGGTGTTTAAATCTTAGCTTTAGGGTAGGAAAAGTGTTTATATTTTATAAATGAGAATGTTAGGAACAACTAACACAATTTTGCTTATGTTATTAGAGGAATTAAAATGGGAAGACATTAAAGCTGTGATAACCATGCTGGCTAAAATTGAATTACAGTGACAGACTACTTTTGTAAACAGTTTGGGAAAATTCACGGGACTCACTGGAGAAAGATTATGTAAAAACGTGTTTTCAAAATGACACTTGCTGTTAAAATAAAACTAGTATTGTTTAATTTGGAAAGTATAGGAAAGTTAATGGGTATGAACTAACTGTGATGAGTGAAAATTACAGGAAACATTCACTTAAGAGATATATTTTAGTTGTTCTTTGTTCTAATTAGATTAGGCTACTTCAATGAGAAATTATGAAACTCCCAGTAATATTCTTTTTCCTTAAGGACTGAAATTATAGTCAGTTCTAAGGCTGAAAATAAATACTGGATAATAGGATAAATTCATTTAAAATGCAATAAATAAGCATATTATGAGCTCATTTGTGGAAAGCATGTGCTGAGTTTATAATCTGAAGTGAATCTGAACGTTAGAATTCATCTCTCAAATGCCAGGAAACCTTATAATTGCCACAATAAGTCACAATTTATTGACTTTGTAGCATGTGCAAATCTCTGACAGAAGGGACTGTGGCAGCACAAGGAACCATTTGGATGAGCCATTATCCTTTCGATCTTTGGGTTTAATTGTAGAGGTGGGCATTCACACAAGATAAGGTAGTGAAACACATCCCAAAGTTTGTGCTTAATAGTGAGTAAATGGTAGTGGCATGAGTGCCATCAAAATGTAAAGGATGAATAGGTAACTTTTCAGATTTCAGGGGAAACATCTTAGAAATTGGCTCTGGACTTAAGAATAATTGATAGAACAGGAAATGATTTGGAAAGATGAACTTAAGGCATGCCATACAGGGATGCTATGAAGAAAAGTAAAACAAATAAGACTGAAATAAATGCAAGGGATAATTTGGTATCCAGTCTGACTGTCTCTTGGTTTTTCACCCAGAAATAAATAAATAAAATAGGAATTATGAATTAGCGCTGGATTCTGGGGCAAATGGGTTATAGGTATAAGAGCTGTTGAATAAAGCAGTGTCCATTTTCAAAAATGTTCCCCAAAATCCACCCGCCCCGGTCTTTCTGTCTTTCTGTTGCTGTACACTGGTAAGTCGGTGGCACCACACACGGTCTTATCCAGCCTATGTAGTGCTCCTTGCTCAGTACAGCTCTCTTTCATGTGCATAGGTGCCTCGAAATGAGCAATTGTCTTTAATTTTGGTGGACATATTTCCAGGTGTGTTGGTTTGGGATAAATGCTCCTCAAAGGCCATATACTGAAAGGTTGGTCCCTAGCTGTAGGACTTTTGGGAGGTGAATGACACTGAAGAAGGTGGAGCCTCGTTAGAGGGAGTGGGTCGCTGGGGGCCTTGGACGGGTATGCTTTGTCCCTATTGTCCTGCTGTCTTTCTGCCTCCTGGGTGCATGAGATGAACATCTTTGCTCTCCATGTCCTCTCCACCATGCCGCTCTGCCTCACCACAGGTCCAGAAGCAATGGAACTAAGAGACAGTAGACGGAAAAGAGTCTGAAACCATGAAGCAAAATAAGTCTTCACTTGATCTTAGCCAAAAGGCCGAGAAGCGATTACAAAATAAGTCGTTTGTCATTTAAATTGATTTCCTCAGGTATTTTTCTACAGTACTGGAAAGGTGACAAACATGCTGGGAAAATCCAAAAGGCCAGAAAAGAAAGGTGAAGTTGAGGGTGAATTTTTTACCAAGAGTAGTTTTCTGGAAATAGAGACTAAACTTAGTTGTCAAAGGTATTACAAGAGAAGCAATGACAAGAGATTTCACCTTCTCTCCCCTTATGCTCCAAAACTTCAAATTCCAACTGTGTTTTCCCTTGCAGATGCTATCCTGCTTATCCAATTGACTTAGTTCTGATCCTCTTGTTACCAACATCTGTCATGAAGCCATTCAGTCACTTATGTAAGGTATTGAGCATCTAAGATGTGTTGGAAATAATGCCATGGAACCCAAAGAAGACAAAAACAAGCTTTTATATAGATTTTGCTTTTGAGAGATTGAGCACACGGATGATAATGACATCATGTAAAAAAATGAACTCTAACCTCAAATTGCCTGGGATGTCAACCAAGAGGAAGAGATAGGAAGGAGTGTAAAGGTGGGTAATAGAGGTCATGAATATATGTTATAGACATTGAAAGTCCCCTCCAAATATGTGAAACTAGGAAGGCAAGAAGGGTGGGGTGAGAAGGGGTAATGTTTGTTTGGGAGGATGATTAAAGTATGTTATGTGCATGTACAAATCTATCAAAATGAAACTGATTACTCAATATGTACTAATAAAAATGTGGAAAAATAAAGAATAGATAAAGTAAAAAAAAGGAGAGAAAGGAGGAAGGAAGAAAGAAAGAGAAAGAAAGAAAGAGAAAAAATAAAGGAAAGGGAAAGGAAGAGAAGGGAAGGGAGGAGAAGGGAAGGGAAGGGAAGAGAAGCGAAAGCTGTGGAGGGAAGCATAGAACAGAGCAGTAGAAATCCAGCAGGATTATGAACACCTTGGAGTATGCTAGTGAGTATGGGAGCCAGCCAATAAAATCCAGGATCATGGGGTGAGAATGAAACCCCAGAAGGCCAACAGGCACCCTCTCAATGGTTCATAAACCACATGCCAGAAAGGAATGAAAGATGAGTAAAAACACCATGCACCAAGATTATCAGCTCCCTGAGGACATGACAATCCTGTTTTCCTTTGTTTATCTTAGTACTGTGCAGATATTGCTAAGTACATTTCTGTTGAATTGAAAAAAACAATAGAACTTTAACTTCAACCTGCCCAGGAGACTTACTCTTCTATCTACAAGACATAACCCAGGGAGCCAGTCTACTATACTCAGACTTGTAGGTAACCAGACTATCTCTACCGACAGTCCAAGTAGCTAAGCAACAATGTCTGTAATCATCAGCCCTAAATGGCCAGAACTTAATAACTGACAGTTTCTCTAATTTTTGTCAGTGGCCTCCAGTCAGGGCTTGTCTGGTCTTCTTTCTTTCTACTGTAATCTGCTCTTACTCCCTTTCTTCTTTTTATTTTTCTCCAAAATGCAAGTGATGGTGGTGGTCTCTCTTGGTACAGAAAATTCTGAAGTAGTCGCCTTTGGTTTCATTTGTTGGCCTTTACCTTTCACACTGAATGCAAGAGTCCCTCTTGGCAGTTCAGACTCTAACAGAGATGGGTTGTGAATCTGGAAAAATACAGAATGCTATTGGTAACACCAGTATTCTTTCACCCGAATCTGCTGAGGTCTGTTTTGAATTCCTACCCAAGGTGATGGCAAGTAAGTCAGCTATGGCACGATTGACAGTCAAAGCAGATAAACAACTTTATTTGAACTGGCTGTTATGGAAAGCCTTGGGAAATAAAAGTGTTTGGGGTCTCTTATAAACTTTAAAAAACAGTCCCTTTTTAAAAAGTACAGAAGAGTACTTTTTTGATAGAAAATGTGTTATTTCATTCAGTTAAAAATCTACCCTTCCCAGTTAGAAATGGAAGACATAGTGTGGAAGGGGAGTGTTACTGTCTTCACTATTTACCCCACTAACTCATCCTTACCTGCTTCTTTCAGTCAGCTGTTCCAGTTTCCCCAGGACTGGAGCAGTGGATAGAAGTGAACTGACCAGAGCAGCTATCACTTGTCATTGAACTTCTTGCTATGCCTCTCAAGACATTAACAGAATACTGAGGTGTAGCAGCAGAGGAGGTGACAGTGGCAAAGCTCCATGCTTGCAAAGAGGAGAGTGTGTACTTGTCTGTGACCTGGGAATGCCCAAAACCCACTTTAAACAGGGGGAAGCTGGAAGTTAAGCTGTCTTGAGTTCAAGCCCAGGCCCTAATCCACATGGGTTGGCAAGTTCTTTCTGTAAAGGACAAGCTAGTCCATATTTTAGGCCTTGTGGGTCACAAGCTTGCTGTTGCAGTTGTTCAATTGTACCCTTGAACACAGCCATAGACAACATGTACATCTCTAAGTGTGACTGTTCCAATGGCACTATTTATGGCCATTAAAATGTGAATTTCATATAACATTTATACGTCATGAAAGTGTTTTCTTCTTTTGACTTCTTTAACCTTAACAGTGTAAAAACTCTTTATAGATTGTAAACCACATAAAAACAGGTAATTGGCTGGAAGAAGCTCAGGGGCCACAACCCTAAACCAACAGTGTATGGCGGTGTAGGAGCAGGAAGAGATAATGTGAGTGTGGATGCTGGCTCTAGAGATGACTGTTAGAGAGGGCCAGTCATGTTTCAGGGCAGCACAAAGACACACAAGCTGTAACTCTGGAAACGACCAGACAAGGACACACAGAGCAGCGGGAGCTGAGGTGAAGAGGGGGCTGTCTCTGCAGGAAAGCTGCTGGGTAATGATGATTAGCAGCTGTCTGGGCAGTGAGGGACAGGTCCTGGCTGAGGGAAAGAGCTACATTAGGAGTCCCTGACTGCAGGGAGCAATTCAGGCTGGAGTCTAGATCCTATGTGTTTGCTAATCAGAATAAAGGCAAACGATCAAGGAAAGATATAGTGCCATCACCTGTGCCAAAATTTGCAGAGACAGGGTCTTCCGGCAGAGCTAAGCAGTGGTTAAGACAGGGCCTTGGTACCAAGCTTATCAGAGGCACTCTCCCACTTAGTGACCCAGCCAAGTGGCTGGGGAATGATAAACATCCTTCCAGTATTGGTGGGGAAATCATTGGTATTAGAATTAAAACATCTATCCCGCTTAATACCTACATCAAATAGATTTTAAGATTTCATTGCTCTCATTAATGTAATTTTCACATTCCTAGAAAAATAGAAGTTTTAAATTACTATTATTTATTCTAAGACTTCTGAAGCATCCACCAATAGAAAAGATGATATGATCATTTATACTCCAAGACTTAGATTCTTTTCAAAATTCTTCTTTTGTGGCACCTAGTAAACTATTATGTCATGATTCATGATCTTTATGCAATCCTCATTAAGCTCTTCTTGAATAGCATACCTTAAATCAGACTTCAACATCTTAATAGATTCTTCCCCTCAGGTACTTGTAATCCTCCAATGGTAGTGCTTTTCCATATGGCAGTAAGCAAGAGATTCAGATTTGTCTTAACAGATTGTATTTTGAGGGTCACAGTATATTAAGCTCTCAGCTTGATGCCAGTCCCAATCCTAAGCACTTTACGAAGTTAAATATACAGATCCCCTACAGTATTATGCAAAAGGGGCAAAATGTGGAAGGGACTCAACTATTCGTCAATAGACAAATGTGTAAATATAATGTGATGTATATGTAGATACAGTTGATGCCGTGAAAGGGAAGGAAATTCTGACGTGCAACAGCATAGATAAGCTTTGAAGACATTATGGTAAGTGAAATAAACCAGTTACAGAAGGACAAACATTGTAGGATTCCACTTGGATGAGCTTCCCAAACGCATAGAGACAGAAAGTAAAATGGTGGTTGGCAGGGTCAAGAAAAGGGGAAAATGGAGAGTTATTTAATGAATATAGAGTTTCAATTTAGGATGATGAAAAAGTTCTAGGGATGGATGATAGTTATTTTTGTCCAACAATATAAACGCACTGAATGACACTGAGTTGCTGCCAGTCATGTAATGGCTACATATAATGGTAAATTTTATGTTGTCTGTATTTCACCTCTCTGTGTCTTTGTCATATGTATATCCTGAGGAACTTGAGAGTTTTTTTACTGTCACCTTTACAATCCTTGTCCCTTATCCCTAACTCTTCCTTTGTTCTCTTCTTAATAAAATCAATGTTTTCTAAATAATGGGTGCTGATTTAAGTACAATGTTTCTATTCTCCAAACAAATTGCACTTTGGCCAATACTTCTCCTAGTAAAACATATAAAATGAAGTATTTTAACCTTCTTCCCCACATTAGAATGAGTTTCTTTGCAGACATCTATGTCTAGGCATTTTGTAATAAAAGCTTATGGTAAGAGGGATCTGGTTGGTTTTCTACTTCTATTTGTGTGTGTGTGTGTGTGTGTGTGTGTTTGTATGCGTGAGAGAGAAAGAAACAGACACAGAAACACAGAAAACACCAATAGTCTTGGAAGTATGTAATCCCAGTGCTGCATGAGTTTTAGAAATTTCCCATGGACCATCAAAACCTGGTCCAATTAGATGAAGGAGAGTCAGGAGATTTTTAAGGAGGCCGGCAGTGGAATATGGTTGGCTGGACCAGGTGACTTAATATTGAGTTCTACCAAATATACACAGGGATCAAAATCTATTGGTTTATATTTATATTTATATTTATACACAGTGGACAGAAAGTAGGGTGGCCTTGAGGCTACAGAGACCCATCCGAAAAGAGGCAGGAGAAGCAGACGCAAAATACAAAGAAAGATATGCAACTCACAGGCTATCTGAAGTAGCTTTTTTTTTTTTTGGTATTGGGGATCGAACTTGGGACCTTGTGCTTGCAAGGCAGGCAGCAGAACCACTGAGCTAAATCCCCAGCCCTGAGGTAGCTTTTTTGAAGAGCTCCTGAAGCCCAATGTGAAAATCCTGCTATACTGCGATTTTAGGGCAGGTTTGAGGACAAGCATGGCAAAGAGCATCACTGGCTGTGAGGAATTTCATCAGTATTTTTGAAGGACAAGGAATTCAGTGCAAATGGCCTTTGATGCAAGACCAGCTGGTCTTGAGACATGATGTTGGGGAGCAGACCTTTCACTGACGGAGCCAATTGGTAGTACATAAAGGCTAATTTAGAGAGTCTTAAAGCTTTGGTTAATGGAGGATCTCTTCACTGGCATCAGCATTGGGGGAATTCAGGAGCTTCCCAGGATAGAACACCACAGAGCTCTACTTGGAGACTGGCCAAAGGGCCCTCATTGTGTGCTGGAGGGCCAAAACCTACCTTTGCATCTTTGGCCTAAAACAATAGCCAATCTATGAAACAGTCATCAAGAAGATTTTAATTTAGTCTTAGCACAACTGAATGGAAAAAAAAGGAAGAAAGAAAGCAGAGAAAGGTATACCTACCATTATGGAATTATTTATTTTTGAATGTTTAAAAAACAAAAACCTTTATGCCTAATGCTAAGATCTCTAATCATCTAAAGAGTTACATGAGAGGCAAACACTTTGTTGGCAACCCCAAGTGGCTAATGTGTTGTAGAATTGTGCTAAAGGCTGAGCCATCATTAACTTCTGGAACAAATAATGAAGTCAGAAATCTCTCTTATAGAAATCCAGAGTTCTAAATTGATTAACAGTGTGGGAAAGGACTAACACATTCTCATGAGGCCCAAGTTAGACCCAGTGGTATTTGCTCTTAAGTCCAGTCACAAGAAGATATCCAAGCAGGTGACTGAATCTTTTATTGGAGCAGAGGCTGGCATTCATTATCTTGAGAAAGGATAAAAACCTTTTTGTGTTATTCATGCACTATTTTTTATAGACCAAAAGAGCAGTTACTTAATGGCTAGAGAGTGGGAAAATTAATAATAATAGGCCAGGCTTTCAGCTCATGCAATCAAATAGATGTTGTTCTCTACTGAGTTATGCAGCATGAGAATCTCACCTAATAACAGTAATAAATAATGGGGTAATTTCCATCCCAGCTGCTAACGGTTTCCATGCTTCAAACTAGAGTTTTATATCATTGCATTTCTACCTACAGGAAACAATGACATTCTCAGACCTGTTTTAAAAGTCTGCACTTTTTATTTTTTATTGCTGTAGTTTTTATAGATTGTCTCAGGTTGAGGTTGAATTTGCAGAACCATAAGAGAGAGAAATGTGATCAAAACAGTATTGTTAGTGGATCTCATAGTGTCTAGTATGAGAGAAGACAAAAGACAAAAGTACTTGTCATTATGACTTTTAGGGGACTTTCAATGTAAGTCTTTTAAAGGGATATTTGTATGATACTTGTAGGAGAATATGTACTTTGCTGATAATGATCATTTTGCTAGTGGTTTACACCTGTCTTTGGTGATGTGGACCAGCTGAGTTATGAATTTTAGTGGATTAAATTTACCAGAGATTCTGAATTCAAGACTCTGTAATATTTTCATAAGATAATAAGTTGGAAATACAGCAGAAGGTGAAAAGCATAGTTAAATCAATATTTATATCTCTTTATTTATATATAAAAACAGGGAGGTATATCTCCTTGTTTTTAGTTCAGACTTCATCTTTGGGTCATATTGGACAATAATTTTGCTACATTATTTTAGAGTGGTTGTACCACCCCTCCTGTGCTCTAGATGTGAATATGCTTTAATTGCTACTCCTTGGAATTTACAGGCACTTGTCTTACACTTCTGTTTTAACATGTCACTGTTTGGATGCTACTTGGATTGATCGCACACCTGTTTGTTTTCTTTATGTGACTGTAAGTCTCTTTTTTACCTCACAGTTTAGGTTATAATCACTCACAACTGACCTGTGTAGAAATTGAGGCACACAGAGGATATCTACCTGTCCAAAGTTGCAGAGCTGATATATGCAGAGTCAGGCTTGGAACCCAGCCAGTGTGTGATTCTATAGTCTAGGACCTTACCCACTTCTCTTGTGAATAGGTAGCATAGTGCCTTAGATGTGGTTTGCTGATTTATTTTGCTCATAAACATGCTATGCAAGCATATGATAACATGATGAACAAAGTACATGTCTTGGGAAATGGGGCAGATATAGTCCAAGATACCCTTCAAGTTCTTGCTCTCTAAAAAAGATATATCGTATCTTTTTAGTCTTTCTATCCACAGCAATGTTTTTCCTTGGTCTCTGAGTTTTTCTACAAGGAAGAAAGAATGCCCAGTACTGAACCTACTTTTAAAAAATATGAAAATTCCTGACATAGCATCCCAGTCCCCCGACCCCACACAGCTCCTCTGTAGGTAATGTCTGTAGGTCTGTTAGCAGTGGAATTATTTGCATTCATCATGTGGTGTAAGCACACCTACCATATTCTTAATAGTCCTCAGAGTAGCAGAAATAACATTAAATAGAACATTTCTCTTAGAGTAAGTGATCCATTTTGCTAAGAAGAACATTTACTATACTGCTTGATTTCCATCTCCTCACAGTCTCATTTCAAGCCGTAACAGTTTCTAAATTACAAAAGGATACATTGAAAAACACTCTGTTACATTCTTCCGGAATATCTTCCTGGTGGCAATACACACAGAGTAATTTTGGATGTAGACAGATGCTCTTTTGGTTCTCTGAATGGCATTTTCCTAAATAAACTGCTGAATGCTTCAGAAATGAAATCTGTGATGTCTGTCACAGGCTGTGTAGAAGCCACCTAAAGGAGACTGCAGTACTCATTGTTGGGTGGGCTTTGGTGTGTCCTCCTTGATGGAAAGGCGAGATCTACTTAAGGGAGTGATGGAAAACGTTTATGCTTGTTTCTTTTTATCCCTACCTATGGTAAATGCAAAAAACTTGGTAAATACATAAATGTAAGGAAATGAGGAGAGATTCTGATGCTAGTTGCTAAATTTTTTTTCAGAAGAACAATACAATGTATGTACTCAGCATAATTACTAGAGGAATTCTCATAATCATTACTTGTAACTGTTCCCCTTAGGAAAATCCTATGACCCAGGGATTTTTGTAAAAGGTCAACATTCAAGCCTAAATTACCTTGTGTGTAACCACTGCTTCTGAATCCTCCCCAGTAGTTAAACAGCTTCTTCAGGAGAGTGGCACCTAGTTATCTGTGTGGGTTGCGTCAGGTGGACCAAATCAAAGAAAAGTAATCATGGAAATTAAAGAAACAAACCTTATAATAAAGAACAAAACCAAACCAAACCATAGAAGCTGGAAATCTGAACTTAATATGGTAAGAAAAGTAAGGCTCACCTTTTTATTTTTGTAAAATTCTTCAGCAAAGCACTGGATTTTCTGTTGGCTATAAAATGGGTCAAAGTGACCCCAGATAGTATGTGGGTTAAAATTAATTAATTGATATTTATCAAGCACCTCCTGTGTGTCACATTGCCTTCTAGGTTCTTTGGATACATCAACAAAGAAAACCACCACGGCACCTGACCTACACTAGGCTCTGACCAGAGCATTGTTAGGGACTATGCTAAGTGCTTGTAGGGACCACCAAATTTAGTCTTCACCTTTCAGTGAGGATACCAAGATGGAGAGATCAAGTGACTTTCCCAAGTCTACATAACTAGTAATTGACACTGCAAAAATTGTTCTCTTAATGTCTTCATTGAAGCATATTGTCTAACAGCTAGGTATTAGATAAATAAAATGTTAATCCCATTTTATAGATGAGATTTAGCGGAGTGGGGTAACATGATTTTTATGACTTGCTCATGGCATGTGGCAGAAAAAACCATGTCTACTGTAAAAGGTGTTTCTTGCCAGTACATCCTGCCATTATACCTGCAAACTAGACATGAAATGCAGTCTCTACACATTTCCAATAGCATAAAAGAAGTTTTAATAATGAAGACTATGGATTTAGAATGTAATAATGTCTTTTTGAGATTGATTTGATGTATCATAGTTATTGTATGTAGAATAATCAAGCTTTAAAAGATGAGTATCGAAAGTCATTTATTTATTTTTTTCTTTAGCCTTTATTTTTAAGATAGACTTAAGGCTTTCCAAAATACATTGCTACATTTGAGTTAGGTATTGGGTTGCTTTTAAACTAGTTTTACTTTTTAAATCGAGATATTCTAAATATTTAAAGCATTTAGCCCATTAAAAACTCAGATAAATCAAACAAATAACTTATTAAGGTGTCAGTAACATACTAAAATTTGAAATGGTTGAGAACTTTAAAAATAACTATAATATGAAAATTTTAAGTAATTCTCTTTAAAGTATTCATAATTTCCTTGTCCTTATTTCCTCTCTCCTGCCTCTTACCCACAAGCTGCAGGTTAATAGAAAGCAGGAACATTGTGTGTGTGTGTGTGTGTGTGTGTGTGTGTAGGGTCAGGATATTTCATTTGTGTATCCACAGATTGGTTATTTTATTCAGTTTATTTGGATTTCTGAAAAGCAGGAAACACATTTAACCCTTAAGCATCATGGGAATAGGTCATATAACAGAATCAGGAACCTCTCACAACAAATTAAATATGGCCAGGTGTGAGGGAAAATAAGTTCCATATGTTTAAAAATTATTTGAGAAGATAGAATTTCACTGGAAAATATAAATGGAATATGGGGGTCTTTTCATTAAAAAGGTTATTAAACAGTAACATGTTTGATACCCAGTACTTATGTGAGAATAGGGTAAAGGTACAGTTGTGTCATGAAATATCATTACATAAATAATCAAAACATCTTTAAATTAGACCTATGACTTTATTTGCTCAAAGTAGCCTTACTTTCCTTCCTGAGTAGAAGAGTCACTGAGTTCTTATAAACTTTCTGGAGCTGTAGTGATTCTTCTAGAAACTTTTTCAATTCTGAGAGATAACAATATTCATGATGTGACAAGGTAAATGAAATCCTACTCAGCTAAAGATGAGTTTTAACAATATGCTGGAGCATATTTTAGGTAATTTACATGGATATAAGTCTGTTCTATTGCAGGCTTACTGCAAGCCTATGAGGTTCCATTCTTGCCCTCTTTGGACAGAAGTAGCAATGGAAAAATTTAACAACTCACTCAATTTTTCACAGCTGGTAAAGACTAGGATTTGAATCCAGGTCTGCCTGGTTGCAGAACACCTCTACTTGGTCATACTACCCCTTAATAGAGAGAATTATAAGCTGATGAAGAAAAAAAGAAAGGTGAAAATGAAAGAACACCTGAGTACAAAGAGGGGAAAGTAGAGCAAGGATGTAGAATGGTGGTGGTAGGAAGTGGAGGTACTTGGTTACTTCCTTTTGAGCTAGGTGCTTCCTTGCAGCTGGACCTGAGAAATTCCCCATCCAATGGCAGCATTCAAATACTAGGAGCAAGTATTTATATTCCTATTTTACAGATAGTGTTATGGTTTGCTTCTTAACTGTTCTCCAAAAGTGTACATTGAAGGCTTGATCCTCAGTTGATGAAACTACTGAGAAGGAGTGGAATCTTTAGGAGGTGGATCCTCATTAGAAGAAGCAGGGCACTAGGAATATGCCCTTGAAGTCTCTCTCTCTCTTTCACCTTCCTGGCCACCATGAGGTGAGCAGCTTTACTTCACCACATTCTCCATGCCTTGATGTTCTTCTTAACTACACGGGGCCAAGTGACCATGAACTAAAACTTCTCAAGCCATGATCCAAAACAAATATTTCCACTTTTAAGTTGTTTTTCTTAGGTATTTTGTTATAGCAACAGAAAGTTGACTAACATAGATAGGAAGCCTGAACTATAGAGTGATTAAGCAAATGTCAGGGTCATATAACTAGTGAGGTGGAAGGTCAGCTCTTGCTAACCCTAAAGTCTATGCTTCTTTTCTGGATTTTCCCTTTAGAATTAGTAAAATATCCCCCCAAAACACTAGAAATAAGTCTTGGTCTGAAAATATACCAGACACATTTAAATCTACCAGTTTTAAACATTTTCCTGCCAACTCTCATCAGTTCCTAATTCATTTCATTTCACTCTGCTTCAGTGTATGAGAAGATAATCAGAATGGCTCCAAATGGCTCTTCTAGAGATTAACAACACAGCAGTGGGAGGAAGGAATGGCAAGCATCAAATCTTTTCACTCCTCCTTTTTTACCTATTTACTTTAGTCCTAGAACTTCTTTTAGCCCCCATTCATAAAATTATTAAAATAGGTTAGCAGTTAGGAGCAAAAGGATTTGCAACATGAATATACAAAATACAATTTTAGGATAATATTATATTATATATTGGTATTTCTCTTTCAATATGGCATTCTGTGTTTACACTAATATTTACCAAATAGATGAACCCCTTGGGGTGGCTGAGCAGAGTGTTTGGGACCTGAAGGGATAACCTTACTGGTTAGTAAGCATCCTGGTTACCTGCGACTCTCCACATCTTGACTCACATTGTGATTGTACTATGGAGAATTTCCTGACCAAGCCAAGTTACTTACATAGCATAGATCACAAGTTCCTACCATGCCCCAGACCTAGAAGGGGCCCTAAAATATGAGTGTGTATTTGGGTGTATATATGTTTTACTTAAAAGAATAAATATGTGGACTAACTGAAAACACATTGAGGAGAAAATGAAGTTTTGGATTCCTGCAGCTTCTACTTTCAGAGGAAATTCCTCTACCCAGCCATTTGAGGGTAGATTAGAGATAAGGTTAGTATTAGGACCTTCCCTATGTCTCTCTTTCTTTAGTTTACTTTCTTATTTGCATGTATTTTGTGCTAATTTTGTTTCTGTGCCATAAGTTTTTATTTTTTCCGTTTCTTTGGGGATATCTTTTTCTTAATTGCAATGTCCTTTTCTGGTTTAGGAACAATTGTTCCTTTTCAGTAAGGATTATCTCAAGAGGAGCTCAGGTATGGGTTGATCTGACCATGAGCTCTGTGAATACTGCATATTTTGAGTAAGCTGTTTAACAATATGTGTTCAATCACCAGAGAATCTAGATCAAAATCCTTAAGTTCAGCATTACTCTTTTCATTTTAGAGCAGGTGCAGCAAAAAATTCACCCTTTTCACCATGCACTAAATTAAAATTGAAATGGATTAAAGATCTAAATATTAAAACAGAAATGAAACTGAAGATTTGTTTGTAAAATCTTTTCCTACACCAATTTCTTCAAGAGTTCTACCTAACCTCTGTTCCAGCTGGATCAGCATTTCTGTTTTCTGCAGGATAAACCACCAACAGAGCTAAGAGACAGCCTACAATGTGGGAAAAAAATTTTACCAGCTGTTCCTCAAAGGTCTACTATCTAGAATATACAAAGAACTAAAAAAAAAAAATCAGACCCCTCAAATATAAAGACCCAATTCAAAAATGGGCATCTGAAATGAACAGACATTTCTCTGCCAAAGAACTAAAAGCAGCAAATAAACATGAAAAAGTGTTCCACATCACTGGTCATTTGAGAGATGCAACTGAAAACAACACTGAGATTCCACCTCACCCCAGTAAGAATGGCTGCTATCATGAAGCCAACCAATAACAAATGCTGGTGGGGCTGTGGGGAAAGAGGAACCCTGCTCCACTGCTGGGGGGAGTGTAGACTGGTGCAGAGTGTAGACTGGAAATCAGTATGGAGATACCTCAAAGAACTAGGATTGGAAGTCCCATTTGACCCAGCTATTCCCCTGCTGATTATCTTCCCCAAAGAATTAATAGAACCATGCCACAGTGATATATGTGCACCCATGTTCATAGCAGCACAATATGTAATAGCTAAAACTTGGAAACAGCCCAATTGCCCAACAACTGGAAACTGGATAAAGAAAATGTGGGTTTTTTTTTATAAAATGGAGTACTACTCAGCCATAAAAATGAGAAATTAGATGTATGCTATAAGGATGCACATTGAGGCAATACTCTTAAGTGAAATAAATAGGACACACATGTGTAAATACCAAATAGTTTCTCTAGTGTGAGAAACTGAAAGTGTAAATAAGGACTAAAAGGTATAATAGATAATGTGAAATAGGAAGAAAAGGTGCAAAGGGGAAGGGGAAGTGGGAGGGGTAGGGGAAAGGATAGAAGGGAATGGGATTAATATGAGAAAATGAAGAAATGGAAACAAAGTCTTTGTAAATAGGGAGGGATGGAGGGATTGAAGAGAGCGCAGGGGAATGGGAAAAAATAACCAAGTTGAATTATGTAAAGGTGCAAATTTCCAATGATGAATGTCATTATATTGTATACCTAAAATGTAGCAATAAAATTAATTTTTAAAAAATTCACCATTTTTCTTCAAACTGTCAATCCCCACTGTTTGGCCACCAATCAGTTCCACTTTTGCAATACCAGAATGGCACACATTGATTCTTCTAAGTGACTTTTTCAAATATTTGGTGACTTTTCAATTATGTGCATCCTTGGTGGCCTGGACAGTTTCATGGGTGCTCTTAATGTGGGCACAAATATTTGAATTTCTTGAGTTACATGACTTTGTCACTCTCTGACTGCATCAAGAAAGTAGTTAGCCATTTCACTGATCTCCTCAGGCAGCTTATAGCAATATTCTGTATCCTTTTTTTCCCCCTTATCTGTCCTAATTCACTCCACAACTGTCAGGAAGTCTCAGTTGGTGAACTGAGGTGAAGGAGGTTACAGCTGTGAGGTCAAGGTTGTAGCTCATTATTGATCCTCACTCTAGCCTTAGTTCAAGTGCCATAGAGGATGTAGACAAAGTTGGCACAACTCGATTTCCTCCTCTGATTATCCAACACAATTCTTAATTTAATTAGTCTAGTTGATACATTCACTCACCATTTCATTTTCAAAAAGAACATTCTCATTCACAATATTTACTAGTATTTTCAGCTGTTCCTTTTTTGTCTTGGTACTGAGAATCAAACTCAGGACCTTGCACTTGTCTGGCAGTCATGGTGCCACTGAGCTAAATCCCTGGCCCTGTTCCCTTTTGGTTACCTATGGTTACCCTGTCTGTTTACTGGATAAAGTGTTGCTGGTAAGCACAGATAGGACAGATTGAGGTTGGCGATATTTTATAAGACAATAAAATAGAGTTTCTCTTATTTTGGAAGAGTTACTAGGTAATAAATTTAGGCTTCTTCCTTCTGTTTCTGCATCACACATAACAAAACTTGTATCACTCCCTGGACTGTGTATAATGTGACTTTGCTCAGCTGCTTTACACAAAGTGAAGGAAGGTTCAAGGCCAGCTTCATGAGAATGTTGTCTGTGCAGTCCCATCAGCTTCTACACTTAGAAAATTCTGCCACTTAGTTTAAAGCTCTGCTCTTGCCCTTTTGAAACTTTCAATTATTTTTAACAGGATGTCATATGTTTATATTTTGCACAAGGCCCAACAATTCTGCTTAGATTATCAGCTTTTAAATAGCCAAAGAAAATGATTGGACAGGCAAGAATAGAAGGTTGCAGTTTTATAAACCCAGAGACTTTTATGCTACAATCAGATGGAAACATGAGACAAAAAAATTAAGAGTTGAGTAGGGGAGCAAGTCATGAAAGTGGTTACCCACTTTTAAGCAAAGTCTTTGCATCACATTCAATTAAAGGGTTTATAATGTGAATTCCCTGAATAAGAAGTAAATATGTAGTCATATCATTTGAAAACTGCTTTCTAAAGTCCAGTGCTCATGCTTTATGGGATCCCTTGTCTTAATTACTTTTCTTGCTGCTGAAACAAAATATCTGACACCCAAAATTAAAGGAGGAAAGGTTTGTTTAGCTCACAGTTTGTAGATGTTTCAGTCCATAATCTGCTGGCTCCAAGGCAGGGTGGTACAGCAGACAAACATCACAGAGGAGAAACAGTTCATGGTGGGCAGAAGGTACCAAAGGAAGCAAGGAACTTCAGCAGCTTTTTTTCTGCAATTTTTATATTCTATCTAGAATACTAGGATTAGGGTGGTGCCACACCAGTCAGTGGACTGATTTAGTAATCACCTACCCTTAATTTTAGCACCCTTAATCCTAGCTTTGTACTATGAATCAATCACATACTCTAGATCCAGCAACTTCTGAAAAAGCCTCACCTATGATCACATGAGGCTTTGGGGGGCACCTAAACACAGTCTATAGCATCCCTCGAATACTCAGAGAATCACAGATTGATGGTAAGCAGTTAGTTGTACAGGAGCCAGAATACCTGGAGATGTGTCTCCCTACCATTTCAGTGTAATGTGATTACCCCTTCTCCCAGACATCCTTCTCATCTTATTGCAGTATGGCTAATATGTAACCACCTAAATAAATCAAAATTTTTATTTACTTGAAAATATAATTAGTACATTTATTGGTTATTGATGTATTTCAAGAAATATACCCTATGCCATATGCAATTTGTAGATGCATAATTTTCACCAGAAAGTATATTTTCCTCCTTCACTTAAACCATACACAAGCCATGACACTGTGCCATTGAGCAACATGACTCACCCCCATCTTCCTCCTTTCTTTTCTTTTTTTTCCCCCATACTGGAGATTGAACTCAGGACCTTGTGCTTGTGAGGCAGGCACAGTGCCACTGAGCTAAATCTTTGGCTCCCTTTTTTTTCTTTTTTCTTTTTTTTTTTTTTTGAGACAGGATCTCAGTATTTGCCTTTTTTTTTTCTGATTTATTTCACTTAGAATAATGGAGAACTTAGCATAATGTTCTCAAGTTTCCCCGAAGTTGTAGTGAGTGTTAGAGTTTCCTGCATTTTGAAGCTGTGTAATATTCCATTGTATAAATGTATCATATTTTGTTCATCCATTTATCCAACAGTGGACACTTGGGTTGCTTTCACTTTTTAACTCTTGGTGGTATGAATAATGCTCCCATAACATGGATGTACAAATATCTCTTTGAGTCCCTGCTGTCAATTCTTTGGAATATATTCCCAGAACTAGAATTGCTGAATTACATAGAAATTCTATTTTTAATTTAAAGTACATTTTAAAAGTCCTTGATTCATATTCTTTCCTTGGCTGAACTTTGTTCCTCATTTATCCTTTCAGAGAAGGGAGTATGGTGCTAATACTGGATTATGCCCAGGAAAGAGTTTAGAGATTAGGGAAGGTGACCATGCGATATGAACTCCCATTTCACACATCCCTGCCTAATGCAGTTCCAGGCCATGATCTCAGCACAAAGGGAATACTGGATAGAGTGAAGGGAAAGATGAAAACTTGGAAGAATTTTCCCTATTTCTCAGTTGGGATTCTTCTTGAAATGTTGTTGCAGCA
Organism: Heterocephalus glaber; assembly: GCF_053883595.1. NCBI lineage: Eukaryota > Metazoa > Chordata > Mammalia > Rodentia > Bathyergidae > Heterocephalus > Heterocephalus glaber. Next base: position 1,891,517 of record NW_028258191.1, read on the forward strand.
CCACAAGGGAAACTGCATTAAGGTAAAATTTGTAGGTGGAAAAAAATAGCTAATGACTCTCTCTGATGGGTGACTGAGCAACAGTGAAGCCCAGGTTATGGAAATGGGCATCAAGTGGCCCTCTGTCTGCTAAGTAGTCTTCTATGAGCAGCCAGGGAGTTCACCACTAGGCCAGGGTGGGTAAGAATGGCAGTGCAAGCTGAGAGTAGATCTTCATGGCAGAAATATTCAAGCCCAGGGAAAACAGACTTCAACTTCACAAGGTACAGATGGCAACACAGCAAAAACAGACAGATGACAAAACAGTAGATAGGGAATAAAAATGCAAACACTTAAGGAGTCAGGGAGGAGGGAGGCACGCAGCATGCTAGAAGATTGAACATTTTTCTGAAAGAGTTGTAAGCTGAGTTGTCATTAATGGTGCCAGTTCAGTTTCCCTGCTCTCCACAGGACAGGACAAGAGGAAGATCAGAGCAATTATAAGAATGCATATTACTATGGATATTGTTATTATTTGCTGGGGATTTAACCCAGAGCTGCACACTGGTCAGGCAGATGCTCCACCATTGAGTTATACTTCCAGCCCCAGGATATAGATCATTATAAAGACTATAATATAGAAACTACTTTTTCTGTGTAAATCTGAGTTGAAGTATGATCAAATCATGATGCTGATACAACTAAGCCATGTAGATTTCATCATCTACATGGAAATTATGTGGCTGGAGACCTGAAGAAAAGCAGACATTCATGCATTAAATTAAAATGCACTAATTTCCAGAATAACTCCATAATCAGTTTAATACTATATTCTGTTTTATTTGAATGAGAGGTTCTGGTCTGAGATATCTTTGCCTCTTTCTGTGGCTGCTGTATGAAGATCTCATTACTGTGATTATTTAGAAGGAATGAGTCCCTTTTAAAGGATAGGTATATAAATTACTGGGCTCAGCCCACTGCTGTAGGGTATCATTGAGGAGAATAGCTTAATCAACTGGAGAATGGAGTTGGCTACCTCTGAATCAAGATGGGAATAGTTATAATGGCTTGGTGTGAGTATTGTAAGAATTGTGGAAAGTGCTCAGGAAATGACCTCAGGAGAAGGCGAATGAGATAGAATGGGATATGAACTCAGGAGGAGGTGAAGAAAAGACCCCATTTTGTGGTGATCAGGGAGGTCTTTTCTCTCCTTCTGCCTTCTAAGACTAGAATATATTTCTTTTTAAAAATTTCAAAAATGTCTTCTTTATTTTTAAGAAAGAAGATATATATATATATAGTGTGTGTGTGTGTGTGTGTGTGATGTGTTATTTGATATACGTGCATGGAATAAACTGAATGCTGCCATCAAACTAATTAGCATATCCATTTCTTCACATAGTTACCATTGTGTGTGTGTGCGTGTGAGCGTATGCACGCAGTCTATGAACTATATCTACCTTCAGCAAATTTACAGTATACATTTGTGCCCGGTAATCTTGATTGTCAGCTTGATCAGATTAAGAGACTCCCGGAAAGGCTGGTTGAATTGTTAGGGCACTAACTTCATCAATGGGTTATTTCCCGGAGGAGTTCACAGCAAAACGGGCCATTAGGAGGTAAGCCAAGCTGGAGGAAGTGCACCACTGGGGTGTGGTCTTGGGTACTCTATCTGGTCCCTGATTCCTCTGGTTTTCTTCTCCTGTCGTCTGCTTCTCTGATGACATGAGGTGAACTCGCTTCCTCTGCCACTTGTTCTGCCATGTTTCTGCCTTGGAGCCAGCCAACCATGGACTAAAACCATGAGCCAAAACTTGTCTCCTATAAATTGTTTATGTAAGGCACCTTGTCCCAGCAACAGAAAAGGGACTAAAATGGCAACAAAGTATGCTGCATATTAGATCCCTAGAGCTTAAATTTCAACATGTCAAGGAAATTTAAAGAACTAGTGGAACAGTGATAAACCCTTTTCATATTGGTCAGTGCTTCTCAATAAAGATTGTTAATAGTCTACCTGATGCATATGAGTTGGTGATGTTGACCAACTAAGAATGGAGATATTGTAATGCTTCAAGTCTTTATTAAATTATTATTAAGTAGGAGGAATTTCTTTTTAAAAAGTCAATTGCTATCATTTTATTTCTGTTATGTATCCAGCTCTGAATGAGGCTTACCAGCTGTGATGAGGCTGTTAGGAAAAGCCATGTTCATAGTTTGGATCTCTAGTATGGGATAAAGTATTTATTTATTCAGCAAATATTTCTCAAATACTTGCTGTACTTTAGGTACTCTTGAAAACACTGAACTGTATTTAAGTTCTGAAAGACAATCTACTCTTACTCCCTTCTGAGACTTTCTCAACACAGTGGTCTCTTCTGCCTCACTTGCGAACAATTAAAATGATAAATAATGACTAAGAAAGAGAATCAGAATTGGTCTATTGCCCAAGGCTCACATCTATAGGACTGACTTCCTTAATCTTCAGAAAGTCACTCCATTTTGCCATTAACCTAGAGTAAGAAAAACTTCTGAGATATTTTTCTTTGAATTTAGTATTTTTAGCTAAAATGTGGAGTGCATTTATGTACACATGTAAGTCATGAGTAGATAAAGTGTAGTATGAGTGTATTTGAATTAAGAATTGTGTTTCTAATTTAGCAATAAAGGAAATTATAGAATGAGATAGAATGACTAGGGCTGGGGATTTAGCTCAGTGGTTCTGGTGCCTGCCTTGCAAGCACAAGGTCCTGAGTTCGATCCCCAGTACCAAAAAAAAAAAAAAAAAAAAAAAAATGAAGAGATAGAATGACTAGGACAAAGAATTTAGGTCTTGAAAATTTGAATCTAATCCAAATACTTTCTATGTGCATTGGGCAGTCCATATTCTTTTTTTACACCTTACTGTCAAAAGAAAAGGTGGATCCATTTAGTAATATAATGCCTTTCCTCCTTATTTTAAAGGCATGTAAGATGAATTCTACCCATCATCTCATTTATATATTGTCAGTGATGACCTTATTGTTTATTTTGAATATAATTTTATCATCCTAAATCATTTTATACAAAACATGCATATATACAGATATTTGCATACTTTTTTTTTTTTTTGGTACCGGGGATTGAACTCGGGTCCTTGCGCTTGTGATGGAACCACTGAGCTAAATCCCAGGCCCAGCATACTTTTTTGATTACCTTTTTGGAATGGATTTTTAGAAGTAGAATTCTTGGACGAAGGTTGTGCAATTAAATTGCACTCGTTTGAAAAGGTAGTGCTTTATTGTTGTGCTAAATTATGTTTCCACTATGATGTGTAAGAAACCTATTTTTCACCACCCACACCAGCCTCAGGGTTCAAATTTTTAAAACTTCACTGGTTTCATTAGCTTTTCTTTAATCATTAAAGAATTAACATTTTATATGCTTCTAATTGCTAGTATTTTTACTTTTCTTAATTGCCTTTTAAAATTGTTTATTTTTCCTTTCAGCTTATAGTGTCCTCTTTAAAATAATAGCACACCAATCAGTAAAATAAGTCTATCAAATTCTTATAGTAGTCCTATAAAATGGTTCAGATAAACTTTATTGACTTAATTGGAAAGAGAGAAGCTAACCCGGCTGTCTCATAATAAACTAATGGAGGGAGCAATCATAGGGTGCTGGTCTTACCCACTGCTTTTTACACCCTCCTCTGCCCTGCTGTCTCTCAACCATCCCAGTTGACCAGAACATCCACTAGCAATAGCAGTAATGCAACAATTAGTGCCCCAGAGCACAGGATAAGTTTATATGGGTGATTGCAAATGGGAAGTGGCCCAACTCCTAGATGTGCAGTTCACTGGGCTGCTGAGAAGCCTCAAAAGGGACCAAAGACTCATGAAGCAAAATAGGAGAAATAAACTCCTCTAAGTGGCCTCAGATAAGCCAGAGATCTCCATGTTCTGGGTTAGCACTTGCGCTTCATGGTGTCCCATACGAGCCACTCAGGCGATATCTCAAACCCAAGGAAACAGATGTCAAAGCAGTCTGGGTCATACTTCACAACCCCGTTAATCTAGTGGGAACATTTTTAGGCAAATGAGGTGAGTTACATAGAAGATATGTAAAGTTTTAATTTCTAAAATATGGAATATCCTTATTGCCCAAAGTTAGTCATACTGCGAAGAATTTGACAATTGGTTGGTGGAGAATGGTTCTAAACTGAGCTAAATTCAATTCCATTGAACAGATGTATTTATTTTTGAAGTGAAAAGAAAGAAAATGAGAAAGATACACAGAGAAATTTATGACTTTGTTTAAATAATTGTTAGTTAATAACAAATATAATACTTCTGAAAAATTCTATTTATTAATCATTTAAAAATATCTATATTTAAAACATAATAAATGGTCAGAGGAAGACTTTACTATTTTCAAAGTCATTTAAATAAACTAAAAAGCTAAACAATATTATAGCATTTTAGAATGACCATTTTATATATATTCTAGAAATAAACTTACAGACATTTCCTTTGGGAAAGAGGGAATAATGCCAGAAATAATTGTTAAATATAAAGTGGTTTCAGGAAAAGATTATTAACTCACAATTGCCCTACAGACATATATATATATATATAAAAATACTGAGGAAGTCTGAATTCTACTGGGATTTTCATCACTTAGTTCATAGCATTAGCAAAGAAATCTGAAATCTTCCCCATTAGCTTTTAGAGTGGAGCCCAAATGAAATGTAAACCAGATGAGGTCTGTTTCCCAAGCCCCAAGCAGCTCTTGGTGAAGTCCCAGGCCCAAAAGGAAAGAACACATAACCACACTTGGAGCATGCTAAACTTACCAAGTCTTGACATGCAGAGAAAGAAATGTTATTTATTCTGGCGGCCACTTGGCTGATAGAAGATACAAGGTCAACCTGCTGGTTTTGAAACTTAATTTACTATCTCCTAGATTCACATTGTATTTATTTGAGAAGGAAGAGTAGCCAAAGGTTCTTATTTGTTTTTGCTGTGACCAATGCCCAAGGAAGCTAAAGTGAATTTTTGAAACATCTATTACCTGCTAAATGCACATTACCCATTAGATTATGGGGCTGTGCTCTGGCCCCAAGTCATTTCGCTGGCAAGTCAGAGTAGAGTGAAATTTATTACGGATGAAAGAGGGTGTCAATTTCCAGTGTGGTTTCTCCTCAGAAGTGATTACAAGGGAGAAAAGGAGAATGTGAAATGAAGGGAAAAGATAACAGTTATGGTGTCATGCTTAAGGATACGTTCCGGTGAAATGATAAAAATAAAAAAAAATTTTTTTATTAAGAGTTTACTGCATATCTGCTCTGTGCCAGGCACTGCTTTCTGCATACTGGGGATGAGAAGATGAATGATCTGCGCCAAAAAGAAGCACTCCTAGTCTAGTAGCGGATCCTCAAAAAAAGTTACATTACTAGGAAATGAAGGAATCCTATCTGAACAGGATGAGTTTTTTTTTTTAATTTAAATTTTATTTTTTGGTGCAATTTAGGTATACAATATAATGACGTTCATCATTGGAAATTTGCACCTTTACATAATCTCTCTTGATTCTTATTTTTCCCCATTCCCTTGCCCTCCCTTCAACCCCTCCATCCCTCCCTATTTAAAAAGACTTTGTTTCCATTTTTTCATTTTCTCATATTAATTCCATTTCCTTCTTTCCTTTCCCCTACCTCTCCCACTTCCCCTTCCCCTTTGCCCCTTGTCTTCCTATTTCACATAATCTATTAAACCTTTTAGCCCTTATTTACACTTTCAGTTTCTCACACTAGAGAAACTATTTGGTATTTACACATGTGTGTCCTGTTTATTTCACTTAAAATATCGCCTCAATGTGCATCCATTTAGCTATAAATGTCTCTCATTTCTCATTTTTTATGGCTGAGTAGTACTCCATTTTATTTTTTAAAAAACACATTTTTTTATACAGTCTCCAGTTAATAGGCAATTAGGCTGCTTCCAAGTTTTAGCTATTACAAATGGTGCTGCTATGAACATGGGTACACATATATCACTGTGGTATGATTCTTTTAATTCTTTGGGGCAGATATCCAGCAGGGGAATAGCTGAGTCAAATGGGACTTCCAGTCCTAGTTCTTTGAGGTATCTCCATACTGATTTCCACAGTGGTTGCACCAGTCTACACTCCCACCAGCAGTGGAGCAGGGTTCCTCTTTCCCCACAGCCCTGCCAGCATTTGTTATTGGTTGATTTCATGATAGCAGCCATTCTTTCTGGAGTGAGGTAGAATCTCAGCGTTATTTTCATTTGCATCTCTCAAATGACCAGTGATGTTGAACACTTTTTCATATGTTTATTTGTTATTTCTACTTCTTTGAGAAATCTCTGTTCATTTCAGATACCCAATTTCAGATTGGGTCTTTAAATTTGGGAGGTCTGATTTTTTAAGTTCTTTATTGTCTTAGGGACCGGTGGTGAAGATTTTTTCCCACATTGTGGTTTGTCTCTTTACACTGCTTGTGGTTTCTCTTGCTGTGCAGAAGCCTTTTAATAAGAAGAGATCCCACTTGTTGATTGTTTGTGCTAGTTTATGGGCAACTGAGGTTTTGTTCATAAAATCTTTTGCTATACCAATGTCTTCAATAGTTCTACCTAACCTCTGTTCCAGATGATTCAGTGTTTCTATTTTAATATTTAGATCTTTAATCCATTTTGATTTTAGTTTAATGGAAGATATAGGTCTAGTTTTAATCTTTGACAAGTTGAAACCCAATTTTTCCAGCACCACTTACTAAAGAGGCTATCTTTCCTCTAGTGAGGATGTTTGGCTCCTTTGTCAAAGATGAGGTGGCGGAGTGTGTCTGGAGTTGTTTCTGCATCTTCTAATCTGTTCCACTGGTTCTCAGGTCTGTTTCTTTGCCAGTACCATGTTGTTTTTATCACAGTAGCTTTGTAGTATAGTTTCAAGTTGGGGGTTGTGATACCCCCTGCCATGTCTCTGTTACCTAGAATTGCTTTTGCTATTCTGGGTCTCTTCTTGTTCCAAATGAATTTTTGGACAGTTTTCGCAAGGTCCGTGAAGTATGATGTTGAGATTTTAATTAGGATTGCATTGAATCTATATAGCAGTTTGGAAGTAGGGCCATTTTCACTATATTGATTCTTCCTACCCAGGAGCAGGGGATGTCTGCCTATTTTCTGATAGCATCTTCAATCTCTCTTTTCAGAGTGCTATAATTTTCAGACAAGAAGTCTTTGATTTCTTTCATTAGGTTGATTCCTAGGTATTTCAGTTTTTTGGATGCTATTGTGAAAGGAATTGTTTGCCCTATTTCTGTCTCAGTGAGTGTGTTGTTCATGTAGAGGAAAGCTATTGATTTTTGTCTGTTGACCTTGTATCCAGCTACTTGACTGAATTTGGTTATTAAGTCTAAAAGACTTTTGGTGGAATTCTTGGGGTCTTCTATATAGAGTATCATGTCATCTGCAAATAATGACAATTTGATTTCTTCATTTCCTATCTTTATTCTGTTTATTGCTTTCTCTTGTCTAATTGCAGTGGCTAAGGTTTCCAAAACTATATTGAACAGGAGTGGTGATAGTGGACATCCTTGTCTTGTTCCTAGTTTTAGTGTGAAAGTTTTCAGTTTTTGACCATTTAGTATGATATTGGTTGTTGGTTTTTCATAGGTGGCTTTGATCAGTTTGAGGTAGAGACCATCTATTCCAATTTTTTGTAGGGTTTTTATCATAAATGCATGTTGGATTTTGTCAAATGCTTTTTCTGCATCTATGGAGATAATCATATGGTTTTTATCCTTGGCTCTATTGATATAGTGCATTACATTGATTGATTTTTGTATATTGAACCATCCCTGCATCCCTGGGATGAATCCCACTTGATCAGGGTGTATGATCTTCTTGATGATCTTCTGCATTCTATTTGCCATTATCTTATTAAGAATTTTTGCATCTCTGTTCATTAGTGAGATTGGCCTATAGTTCTCTTTTTCAGTTGAGTCTTTCTCTGCTGTGGGGATCAAGGTGATGCTTGGTTCCAGGAATGAATTTGGGAGTATTGCTTTCATTTCAATTTCATTGAAGAGTTTAAATAGTAGTGGCAGTAGTTCCTCTCTAAATGTCTTGTAGAATTGAGCAGTGAAGCTATCAGGACCTGCGATTTTCTTAGTTGGTAAGTTTTTAATTACGTTTTCAATTTCATTGGTTGATATTGGGTTGTTTAGAATTTTTAGGTCCTCTTTGTTCTACTTTGGTAATTCGTACATATCTAGGAATCTCTCCATTTCTTCTTTGTTGTCCATCTTATTGGCATATAGGTTCTTAAAGTAGGTATTGCTGAGCCTCTGGATTTCTGCTGGGTCTGTTGTAATTTCACCCTTTTCATTCCTAATTGCATGGATGTGGACCTTTTTTTTTCTGATATGGTTTGTCAGTTTTGTTTATTCTTTGGAAGAATCAACTCTTGGCTTCATTGATTTTTTTGTATTGTTCTCTTAGTCTCCATTGCATTGATTTCTCCTCTGATTTTTATCATTTCCTCCCTTGTATGAGCTTTGGGTTTGTCCTGCTCTTCTTTTTCTAGAAGCTTGAGGTTCAGCATCAGGTTGTTTAATTGGGCTCACTCTGTTTTCCTAATATGTTTATCTACTGCTATGAATTTCCCTTGTAAGACTGCTTTCATTATGTCTGATAGATTCTGATATGTTGTATTGACATTGTCATTTAGTTGAAGGAAATGTCTGATTTCTTCTTTAATTTCCTCTGTGACCCATTGGTTATTCAGAAATGTGTTGTTCAATTTCCATGTGTTCATGTAATTTTTGCAGTTTCTTTTGCTATGGATCTACAGTTTCATCGCACTATGGTCTGATAATATACAGAGGATAACTTCAATTCCTTTGCAGTTACTTAAATGCATTCTCTGAGTGAGTATGTCGTCTATTTTGGAGAATGACCAGTGCGCAGCTGAAAAGAATGTGTATTCTGATTTTGTGGAATGGAACACTTTGTAAACATCTGTTAAGTTCATTTGTTCAAGAGTTTGATTGAGTCCTAGTATTTCATTACATTTTTTTTGTCTAGTTGATCTATCTACTTGTGACAGTGGTGCATTGAGTTCCCCCACTACTATTGTACTAGTGCATAAATGACTTTTCACATCCATTAGTATTTGTTTAATATATCTGTGTGGACTACTGTTTGGTGCATAGATATTTATGATTGTCATCTCCTCCTGTTGGATTGTTCCCATTACAAGGATGTAGTGTCCTTCTTTGTCTCTCTTAATCAGTGTGGGTTTGAAATCCAGTTGACCTGCAAAGATGATAGCTACTGCTGCCTTTTTTCAGGTTCCTGTCACATGGAGTATTGTTTTCCATCCTTTAACTTTCAATCTATGAGTTTCTTTTTGAATTAAGTGCGTTTCTTGTATGCAGCATATTGTTGGATTTTGCTTCCTGACCCATTCTGAAAGTCTATTTCTTTTCATTGGTGAATTGAGACCATTAACATTGATGGTTATAACTGATCCGTATTGACTTATCATTGACATGACTTTTTCTTTTTGTTGGATTCTCCCCATTTATATTTAATTTCTTGTTGCACCTGATGGGTTCATTCTACTGTGCTTCCTGGGGTTGTAATCCTTGTTATCTTTTCCTAGGATATTGTCTAAAATTTTTTGGAGTACTGGTTTGGTATTCATGGAGTTCCTAAGGTGATCTTTGTCATGAAAGTATCTTATTTCTCCATCAATTTTGATATCAATGTGGGTTGGAGGCTTTTTTACTTTAGGGCTTGGAATATGTCACTCCAAGATCTTCTTGCCTTGAGGGTTTGTGTTGAGAGGTCTGCTGTGATTGTGATGGGCTTTCCTTTGTTTGTGATTTATTTCTTTTCTCTAACTGCTTTTAGAATTTTGTTCTTCTGTTGGGTTTCTGGAATCTTAACAATTATATGCCTATGTGTAGATTTTTAAAACCATGGCTAGTTGGAGTCCTATATAGCTCACTTGTGTGTATGTCAAGTTCTTTTCCTCTGCTTGGGAAGTTTTCTTCCATTACTTCTGTGAAAAGTTTTTTATGTCATCTGGACTCTCTCTTGTTTCTTTGTTGACACCAATTAGTCTCTTATGTTATATTTCTTTGCATCATCTACTAGCTGCTGGATTGATTTCTTGTGGTCCCTTACAATTTTGAAGCAATTTTTCTTTTCCTAGTCACTAATTGCAATCTTATCTTCTATATCTGAAATTCTGTTCTTACATTGGCTCATTCTGCTGTGTAGACTTTCAATGGAGTTTTTGATCCCCTGGAGATCTGTTTTATGGATTCCATTTGTTTCCTATGTTGGGATTCCATCATGTTCCTCAGCTCCTCTCTAGATTTATTAATCATATCTTGCACTATGAGCACAATCTCTGCTATTACCTTAGAAATGATTTCTGATTTCATTTTTTCCAGGTCCTCTTTTGTTGCCAGTTCAGGGAGTCCAGGTGGTTGAGTATCAGAGTGTTCCATCTCATTTCCCTTTGGGGTTGCTGTAGGTGATCTGGAAGTCTGGTTTTGAGGCTTGTTTACATGTCTTCTCATTTCAATGGTGTGGGGGGATGCTGTTGGCACCCGCACCACTCACCTCCTCTGCACTGGGTGTGCTGGAATGGTGGCCCAGAAGCCCCTTCCTCTGGGCTGGGAGAGGTTGAACCAGGATGAGATTTTTTGTAGAACTTAGTGTAGTGAGATATGAAAATGCAACCAACATTGCTTTGAAGAAGCAGGGTTGGGAATGGAAGTGTTAACATTTGTAACATCTAAGCTTTATCTGTGGGCTAGAGTGTTCTTGTGTTCCAAAGGTTTAAACTCAAAATTGTCTGCCAATGGGACTTTAATTCCCATAGTATTAAAAATTGACAGGATGGTGGGCTGGGGATTTTGCTCAGTAGTCCCAGTGCCTGCCTCTCAGGTGCAAGGTCCTGAGTTTGATCCTTGGTAAAAAAAAAATAAATAAAAAATTGACAGGACAGGTGGTGGTAGGTGAACCAGCACTGAGTGTTTCCTTGAAGTTCAGAAGCTGGTACTTTGGTGGCACACTTCCATCTTCTTACCTGAGCGACATGGACAGGACAGGATCTCAGATGGATGAGGCCTCCACTGACATGTGTGGATGATGACTGTAGGAGTAACATCTTGAAATGGGAGTGAAGCCATTGTGTCCATGTTGGCCTGAGAAATGAGACCACCAGTAGAGTAGAGGCCAATCTAGGGATGGTGTTGGTCAAGGTAGTAGCTAGCAGTGCAAGACTGGCTTCAGGTAAAGCCACAGTGAAAGACTCCAGTGGTCCAGATCATACTTTTTAATTAGTTTTCTTATCTCCAACTATCTCCAGAGACAGGAGAAGAAAGCAACATAGTGATAAAGCCTAGAAAGATTCCCTAGTGATGCTTATATCCAGCCCACAAGGACAGATGTTAGACATGTGTATTCACAGTTACATGACAATGTGATATATATTAACAGGATAATTTATTGAGATTTCAATGTGATAAGATATGAAAACTCAGCAAGGACTGCAGTTGAGAACAAAAGTACAAAATGTAATTTTATTCGCCTCTGATCCCACTGGCTTATGTGACGTTCAGGTAGAGATTTTTCTCAATAGTTGTAAATTGCTGAGAGTAATTTCTCAGAGATAGCTTTCATGGTGTCCTTTAGAGAGTTTTGCAGAGTTTGTCATTTTCTACAGTATGTATCTGCAAAATATCAGCAGTGAAACTGGACCATCTAATTCCAGAAAGACATACTGGTTTCTGGTGCTTTTCTCAGGGAAGCTGTCATCTCAGATCAATGAGAAACATGCACTGACCCGTGCAGAGCAGTACAAAATTGGCCTAGATGTTGAGAATTTCCACTCTATCAGCCTAATTCTGCTTTGTTTTTAAAACAGCCATTGTCTATTCACCTGATTCTATTTTATAAATGCACATTAACCAGGGGAGAAATTGAAGTTTTTAGCCATATTGTCACTTAACACATCAGTGACTGAGTTGCTGAATATACATAAATAATGAAATCTGTGTCACTGGCTTATTTGGGAATACAAAGTACATTCCAGGGAAATCAAATGGGCTATAGACCTTGAGAATGTTTCCCAGTAGAATTTAGATTAAAATTTACATAAAATTCCCAAGGGTTAGTAATGTGATTTAAATTCTATAAAATGTGTGTATGCTCACAGGTGTGTTTGCGCATGTATTAGTACGTGTATGTTTCTGCATGGGAAGAGTATGTGGCTTTGATGAAATTGGCATGGTATGCAAAAGTAACTATCTGGCATACTCTATTCATTTTAATAAAGCAGTAATAACTAAGTACTATTTATTCTGTTTATAGTAAAATCTTGTAGTAAAGGATCAGTACTATTTTGTACAATGTTGAGCAACTCTCAACCACTTTGCTGTGTTGATATCTGTACATTGTCACTTTTATTTGCAATGCACATTTCTGCTGCAGAACTTGTAACATTGAGAAACATTAATGAGTTATCAGCAAACACCAAACAAAAAGAACTTTGATTGAATTTCATAAGCTGCTTAAGATTCCTGTGTTCTGAGATTGCAATGAATGTTTACACTTTTGTTAATAAAATTCTACTAAGCATATGACAGGTTCCAATTAAAAGCAATCACAAAGCATATTCTGATTTGCTAAGTGTCACCTGGCATAGATATTTTTGATTCTCAGCAGATTCCTCAGCCTGTGGAATTTCAGCCATTCAAATGTAGGAGTACCAGAAGAAGTAAAAGAATGATTTCTGGTGTTTTTTGAGGAATAGAGAAATATTAATCTGTGATCAAACTGCTGAAACAGTAGATGTCTTAGTAGGTGAGTATAAGCTGTGCCAACAAACAGGTCTCCACATGTAGAATGGCTCATATGCATTAATATTTTGTTTTTTACTCCCTAAATCTATAGCAGGTACTTTTGTTTATAGGTTAGTTCCTGTCCAAGTAGGACCACCAGAACCTGGCAACTTCTGTCTTATTCCTCACCATCATTGTCACCTTTATTATCCTTAGAAGGGTTGACTTGGAAAGGTACACATCATTTCTGCTCACTTTCCATTCAATAAATTCAGTTACAAGTGCACATCTGACTTTCTGGAAAGCTAAAGGAGTCTAAAAGCTAAGAGACTCTCTATACTGAGAGTCTAGAAGTAGAAGAAAATAGGAATTTGATGACAAAGTAGGTATTTCCACAATGCTAGGTACAACTTCTGTAATAGTGGGTTTCCCTGTTGGTGAGTATAAAGCTGATAAGCACAAACGAGATAAGAGTGAACAAAAGTTTATTACTTGCAGCAAGTAAGGAACACACTGGGAATAATTCTCAAAGCAGTGCCCTCCTGGCCAAAGAAAGCAAGGGGCTTTCATTGGGAAAACCTATACTGCATAGTTTTAGGAAAGGCATCATTATATGTCAGGGCAGGTACATTACTGAGCATGTTCAGTCTGAGCCCATATCACATGTTTTAAAAAAAACAATGATGGGCAGGAATGCCCCTGTGTGGAGAATTTAGTATTACAGTTGAGGAAGGAGATAGGCAGATGGGAGACTTGGCTTTAGGCTCACAACAGACAGCATGACTTCTGGGTCTTGGAAATCACAAGGGCATCTTGATTTCCCCATATTTCCTTAACATCCTGAGCTTAAATAAATACTCCTGGCCTTATCACATTTCCTTGATCTCTGGCATGAGTCTAAGGAGCATGTCCTATAGGGTAACACCAAGTCACTGCAATATCATTGTCACTGTGATTTTGATCTCCTTGATGGGCTTTGTGAACCATGCTGGTTCGGTCTAGGCCCGTGTAAGTTCACAAACTCCCCCTCCCAATGTGGAAATACAGACTCATAGTTAATTGGAAAAAGCTCAGTTAATTACTACCTCTAATTACTCCCAAAATTCTAGGAAAACAAAAGAAAAACTAACTCTAGACTTCCTAGCATTGGCACCTCTGGGCCTGCCCTCCCTACACCGTTGAGGATGCACTTTCATTACTGGAAGTTACCGTCTAATGGTGCTGCTCTCCTCTAGCCCTCCCGGAGCTTTAAAGTCTACTTTCACCTCAAACCTACAACATACAGGATGGCTCTGAGTGAAACTCAGTGTTGAATTTGCTCATTGGCTTGCTCCTGCTTTGCAGATTGTACTTTTCCTTTAAAAAATCTCTCTGCCTTATTTACTACTTTTCTGTGCTCTGCTCAATTCTTTGGAATACAATGAGCCTGGCTATCAGGTGAAATTCAGACCAACAGTACAGCAGCATAATCGGAAAAGTCCCGTCTAAGTCACCTAGAGAGAGCGAGTTGTGGCGACTAGGTAATCCTGATTCCTTGTTGGTGTCTCTTAGGGACTGATCTGAAACAAGGAAGAGGAAAACTTTGATGGCGAGTTAACAATCATTTTAAAAGGTAGCATCTCCTCCCCTCCCATCACCCTATGTGATTGATCCTGAAGGTATTGGTATAGAAGCTAACACTCTGAGACAATTCCTTTTGGAAAAGACTATTGGAAAGGCTTTTCCTGTGTTTCTGTCTTGAGCTCATTATATCTGGAGTAGGATCAGGCTCTACGTCTTGGGAAAGGAAAATAAAAGCAACGGACTATGAGTTTTCTGGGAACATATCCCACCTTAGATCCTCTCTTATAACTCAGCCTTTCCGTAGCTTCTATTTCTTCGTGACAGATATGAACTAAGCTGCTTTTATGTCGGGAAAAATTCACATGTACTTGGAGATGCTATATTTTGTTTGACAATATATTTTTACTTTATATAATTTGCAAATTTGTATTATATATCCCTTGGTATATTTATATATGGTGCATATGTATAGACATGCAATATATTATATCAGATATATTTATACATTTCAGTAAAGTATAGAATAATGTAGGTTTTAACTTGGTGGATTACTCTACTTTTAAAGTCAGAGAATGTGCTCGTATAAATCCATTTTGGAAAGTCATCCTAATGTTCAACAGCACGTGAATTCTGAGGATGTTCCTCAACAGTAGGTAGTCTTCTGTTTGAGACCTGTGCCCACCCCGTTATGAATCAAGGAGGCAGGCAATTGTGTGAATAAACTCACATCAATTGAATTGCCTGGGGAAAGGGCCTCAGCCAAGAAAGCTTTGTAGTAGAGTGGGAGGGGTAAACATGGGCAGTGTGAGAGCTGGTCCCCTAGCCCTGCTCCTCTAAACCAGCATCTGAGCTCTATGCAAGAAGGCAGAGAAGCTATTGTGTTCAAAATGCGCTCTGGAGCTAGGACAGTGGAACAATAGTGAAGAGGAAGAAATTTCTCCC
Organism: Heterocephalus glaber; assembly: GCF_053883595.1. Lineage (NCBI taxonomy): Eukaryota > Metazoa > Chordata > Mammalia > Rodentia > Bathyergidae > Heterocephalus > Heterocephalus glaber. Next base: position 1,906,860 of record NW_028258191.1, read on the forward strand.
TTCCTGGCTCCTTACCATGATAATGGTAGTAAAAGTTTCTGGGCAAGCAGTAAACTTTACTGACACCTCAAGAGCTGATCTTTGTGGGGACCATTGTATAGAAAATCCTTGATTCATATAGCCATTTAAAATTGTATTTCAGTTGGGTTTGGTGGTGCATACCTCTAGCCTGAGGACTCTGGGAGACTGAGGCAGGAGGGTTCCAAGCTTGAGCCTAGTCTAGGCAATTTGGTAACTTAGTGAAACCTTGTCTCAGAATTTGAAAACAAATTTTGAAAAGACTCAGGTAAGGATACTCAACCCCAGTGACATACACACACACACACACACACACACACACACTCACACACACACATATTTCAGATTTGTTTGTGTTCCCATATAGTCAGGCAAACAGATTAGAAGAATATTGTCCTGGAAAAGATAGTTTGTTACTCAAAGTTAAGATGAGGGGGCACTGTATGCTGTAGAGAGTCATGTAAAGAAGTATCAGAATTGTTTAGGGGCAGGAATAAAGGGAAAACATGGGTAAAGCCTTTTTTTTTTAATGATTTCCATGGGAAGGACTGGGCCAAACATGGCAAGCAGCTGAGCAGGAATTGGATTGGCTAGTTTGAATATTTTTAATAGACTCTGGAAAATTAAGACTGGTCTCTTGATGTCCAGTTCCTGGGTCTGGGCTGATTCAGGACAGGAGAACACAGTTCTAATCTACAGGAGGCTAATAGAAATAATCAGATGGAGGTATGGACTCAGGATTGGTTTGTGTATCAAAAGTATGCTCACAGGCAAGTTATTTGTTTTCTCTAGGGATTAACTAAAGGGGGAGGGGAGAGCCCTCTCAAAGCTGCAAGGCTTCAAGATAGCAAAGCACTGTAAAATATAGAGAATTTTAAAAATGTTTCATCTGATGGGGGGGGGTCTCTGAGTGATCCTCCATCTCTCTTTGGGTCCTTGCCCTCACTCCAGTGAAGAAAAAAGAGTGGGGCTCTTAGCAGAAAAATGGGGAGTCGAGAATGGTACAGTGAGAAACGAAAGTTTATTTAAAGCATAGTGAAAGCAGAAGAAACAGAAGGAGCGCTATCTTAGGAACAGAGTGGAACTACATGGTAGGGCGAGTCCCCCTCCAGAAGGCCCCGGTGAATCTGAGGTGTACTTCATACTTATGGGGTAAATTGTTTATTAATTGGTGTGGGCTAGGCCAGTCAGGGTCTTAGCCTTTGTTTCTGGGAAGGGGACAAGGCCAGCACACAGTAAATGGGAGTAACATTTGCATAAGGATAAAGTAGGGTACATGTCAAGTAGGGTACATGGTAAACAGATAAGCATGTGATGATCTTGCAACTGTCAACCACAGATAAGTATTATAATCTCCAGCCACAGATAAGCATGTGATGATTTTATGCTAGCTATGCATGTTTTGTCCTGTGTTTTTTCAATGTCCCTCTACCCCTATAAAAATAATATAACACCCAAATTGTTACAAAAGGCACAAAATTGGGGAGATGTTATTCACAGTAGTCTTAGTGTGTTGAAGAAAAATATTCATGACTCCTGTTAAAGATGGTGATGCCAACTGCATTCTTGATCAGCCATGGATGGATACAGAGATCAATGCAATGAGATCTTGTGGGGAAGACTTGGGACTCGGTTCTTACAAGGGTGGATGGGGATTTATAATGAAGGCATAATTTTGGGGGACTAGTGCATGAAACATTGCTAAGAGAAAATGTTAAGGATAAGCACTTTAAGGGTAAAAAGTCTTGATAGGAGTACTGCTAAAGACAGGTCAGGGTTCTAAGATAGAGGGTGGTCAGATACCAAGGATGCGGATTATCAGATAAATCGTTTTATCAGGAATCTTGTTCAAACTGGATTCTTTGAGGACTGAGAGGAAAGCCCAATTTCAGGCCTCATCAAGCAGAAGACTCAGAGGATCCTGACTAAAGTTTTGGAAAAAGAAGAGAATCTTTGTCATCTTTGTCAAGTGTCAGTGGATATAATCAAGAGGATACCAAGAAATTTCCAGAACTGGTGTGTGCTTGCAATCTCAGATTGTGGAAGTGTTTTGTTGGGAGGAGACATACGTTTATGATACCTGAGTATTACTTGTTCTCAATATGATCCCTTTGGCACACACAAGCTCAAGAGGCCTATTGGTACAAGTAACCAAGATCTCTTATGCAAAAATCTGATATTTCTCTCTAGATACAGACTTACGGGTAGTGGAGAACTACTTGCTAACATTATCTTTAACTTTTTTTACATCTGTTAACTGGCTGTGCATAGACAGCTCTTTTATAAGAAGCTTAATCCCAACTTTTCAGTCTTCTCTCCTGAGCCTTGTTTTCTCCAGCTTTATATAAACTTTATTACTCTCCTATGTAGAGTTAGAACATTGTAACTTAAGCACTGATCACACAATTGCTCTTAGGAGTGACTACTTTTCATTGAGGCACATGTTAATTGTTTAGATAAGGGTATTTGTGCACACCTAGCAGGCCTGACAATAGCTCAGATCCAAAAATGATCAAGAGTGAAAATATTGGGGATTTAGGGAGTTGGGGCTGACTGGCAAGGACTGAGGAGCAGAGAGGGTTCCAGGAACTCATTAGGAAGCTGGATCCATGGGAAAGAAGCTGGAGAGTAATCAGGGCAACTGAAAACATTTCTGTTCTGAGGTCAAAGCCACCTCCCTCTGCACCCCTGAGTAATACCCTGAATAGTAAATAAGCAGCTAACTGGCACTGACTGGCAATCTGGAAAACTCAACAGAAAGGCTTTGTCTAGTGTTTGAATAAATGGAAAAGGAGAGGAGAAGGTGAACTTGCCAAAGTAGTAGATCAAAGCCTGATGTGATCTACAGTACCTATGCATTCTTTGTGCCAGCTCTCCAGGTATACTTGGTTTTTTGTTTTGTTTTTTGGTACCGGGGATTGAATTCCGGACTTTGTGCTTGCGAGGCAGGTGGCAGAACCCCTGAGCTAAATCCCCAGCCCTCTCCAGGTATGCTTAGACAGTGAGCCGTCCCTATTAGGGATTCCAGGTTTAGTAAATGAAATGTAGACTGTCCATTTAAATTTGGAGCTCAGATAAGCAGTGTATTACACCTTCATTCTTTATTCTCATTTAAATACTGTATCATTTTATCTTCCTTTTGCTGACTTTGTAGAAAATAACTGACAATTGGAGACTGAGCAGATGTGTCAGAACACAGGTAACCTGACTATATCTGGGAATCCTTGAGCCCTAAGAAAATGTCGAGAGAAAAGTTCTGTGTTAATGAAATTTTAAGGCAATCCATGCCCTCTTTTGAAAAGTATATTAAGGTGTTAGTTAAAATATGGTATCTTAGGAATATAGTTCGTTCTTGGTGTCCATAGGAGTATGAGTTTAAGACAGTCCACAGATAACAAAATCTGTGGATTCCCACATCCCTTATATAAAATGACATAGTATTTGTGTATAACCAAATATCCTCCTATGTACTTTGTCTCTATGACTTATAATACCTAATGCAATGTGAATGCTATATAAGTAGCTGTCATACTGTATTATTCTATTCCCTAAACAATATAGTACAATAACTGTTATAAGAAAACTGTACATATTCAGTATAGACAAAATTCTCTTTTTCAAATATTCCATCTCCTTTTGGTTGCATATGCAGATGCAGAACTGGTAGATATAGAGAGCAGATTGTGCTTTCTATGAAAGCATATGTTCTTGCGATAGAAAGACTAAATGGTAATCAGGAAGACTTCATACATAGTAACAACTGTGACAAAATTAGTTCAAAAATTCAAGGCCTTATTTTCCTAAAGTCAGTGGTATCATTTCTTCTTTGACACAAAATTACTACATGGAGTAAACTCAGCCTGTCCTCCCCATAATACAACCCATAGCATTTTGCAGTCATGAAGGAAATAATGAAATCACAACTGATAGTTCCTGGGTGGAGTTTCATGTTAGATCTTCCAAATAAAGATACTGAGAATGCATGGAAGAAGAATAGAACTGTGGGAGTCAAACTTGTGTCTGTTATAAATTCCAGGGCTGAGGGGCCCAAGAAAGGCTTCTTCCGGGGCTTATGCAGAGAATCACAGCTCCTCTTATAGAACACAGATGCTCTATTGGAAGGAAGCAGTTCTGATCAGAAGCTGGGAAGCATCCAGGGTCATGAACTTAGAACTGAAAATATCTGTCTGTGACCAGGCCATCCAGCAAGGATTTCCTGCTGACCCTAGAAATTCAAAGGATTCTAAGTTGACACACAAGTTTGTCTCTTCCTCACACTCCACATGTCTAACAGAGTTTCCAGGCTTTCAGACAGGTAGCACATGGTTTGTGGTTTTGCTGTTGATAATTAAGAACTGAGGTCAACACACTGAATAACAGAAATGGCTGAACTAACCCTTTAAATAAACAAAATAAATACAAATTAACTGAGTTAGATAACGACAACAGTGAAGAGGGATTTAAAAAGTAAGAGCAGCTGTGTTATTGTTAAAGGAAATAGACAGCTGGAACCCATAGGATCCCAGTCTGATCAGTGTTCCAGTAGACTAAATTTTAAAGCTGATCTTTAAGTGTTAGGAAACACAAAAGCCACAAGCCAGCTCTACTGCGAGAAAACACTTACTTGTTTGAAGACAATGAAACAGTAAAAAAAAAGTGAAATTCCAAACTTGGGGATTATTTTTTTAAAAAGTATCCATTAAGAGATTTTTTTAAAAGAAGGTATAATTATACAAATGTACCAGTATAAAGTAAACACATGTCAAAGATTTTATTTAACTCATTAGCTGTAGGAACCACAACTAGTTCAAAGGAAAATTTACAGAAATATACATGTGTTACTGTGTATGTATATGTAAATAAATCCTGGAAATGAATTTTCAAATAGATGGAAAGTGGCTTTTTGCACAGGGGTGAGAGTGGAAGATGGGGGAAGGAAATCAATTATCCTCCCATGTGCGAGAAATAATTTGCATGTTTGTGGACAAGAATTATCTGCAATGCTATTAGTTATCTACAAATTACAGAGTTCTGAGTAGCTCAAAGACAATGAAAGGTGAAAACCCCAGTGATTCTGAAAATGTGGAACTAGACTATGCCTAGTTTTCCATCAAAGATATTCAATAATCTTGTTAGTCTATTTAAAAATCTTTCTTAATTTATCCTGACATATGTTGATACTTGAAAATAGAAATATCTCTGCAAATCTTTTCAATGTCAGATTACAGTACTAGTTCTCAATGTTCGTTTCTATACCAGCAGCAGAAGACCAGCAGCAGAACTTTTTAGAAATACCAATTCTTAGGTATCAACTCTGACCACTGAATGGGAAACTCTGGGGTGTGGTCTAGCAATTAGTGGTAATGTGATAACCTACCTGACGCCATCTTGAATCTTACCAGCACTGTGGAGTTACATTTTTCCTATATCAATAGTTAGCAATATTATACCTACATTCCTTTCATTGACTCTATAATGCAGTTTCCCCTACCTTTGGCCATACTTTGTCATCCTGCTGATTTCCTTAATAAAATAAAAACATTTTTGATAAGTGGTTACTAAATTTGAGAATCATACCTTTAATTATAAAATTACAAATGGGAGATGTTTTGAGGTAGAAGAGAAGAAATAAACATAGGTAGAAAGGAGACAAGGACACTCAATTTTTCATCTCTTTCTTTACCTTCAGTCTGGGTCAGACCCCTGCTCAGCTCTTCATGTAGGCATTGTTCACTTACGGGATATCTTTATTTCAAGGTTTATTATCCCTGAATTTATCTAGTCTATTTCATCCCACTTCAAGGCTGAAGACACAAAGATAAGAATAACTAAAATAATTTGGAGGGGTTGTGAGGACATCCAGTTGTCTGCTTTCACAATGTCACCTGGAGTGAAACCTAGAAGTCTCAAACTACAACCACTGCAGATTCCAGAAAAATCAGAACCTAGCAGATGACCCCATGCTAAGCTTACCTACCTCCAAGGAGTAATTTTACTGTTGTGGGAACTTAAGCAGCACCCCTTCCCAAACAACAACAATCATCTCACTGAAATCAAATCATCCTTTAAGTCAAAAGGTTTCCTCTGGAGGTACAAAGCCAGAACTGAGATAACAATTGATCACACCCTGGAGCACCTCAGCTAATTCTTAAAAGCTGGCCTCATGCTTTGGTAAGCAGACCAGTCTGAATCCCTGCATCAGAGAGAGCCACCTCCAGTTACGCAGGCTAGAGTCCTTTTCCTATTCCCCCTTACCTCTAACTTTGCCTAAGAAATCTATCTACGCCTCACACTGATGCTTCCTGAAATTCTTTTTCCATGATATTAGTCAAAAACCTACTTCAGTGGGCCAAGCCGAGGCCCCCATCACCTGTTTGGAGGCCTGCCTCAGACACCATTCAGTGATACTGTGACCTCTTAAACGGAATGTATTGCAATGGAGGCAGTAGAGGGATGGGATCAGGAGGTGACTGGATTTGTTTGGAAATTCCTTTGGGACACTAATACACCATAAATCAGGTTTTACTCTTAGCTTCTCAGTGGGAGTTATATGAATAGCATCAAGTCCACCCTGTGGCTACGCTGCTTAGATTTTCAGTCTACTCATCTCTTTCTTCTGTTTACCACCCCTGACTCCTTTCCCTTGTCATCATGACACCACACACACTGAAATGCCTCCCTGAAGGTCTGTGCCTACTCACATCTGCCAGGTTCTCAATAACTGTCATAAGAACATATTAAGGACCACAGAGAAAGAGTGATACATTTTTATGATAAAAGTAGATCTTATTTTGTTGTCTTTGAAGCTCTACTTGCAGCTTCATACCAATGTTACAAGGATGATCATTAACTTTCATCTGCTTTTGTAGCTAGCTTAGTGGACACAAGTTGGAGATGACAAAGGGGTAATAACAACACGTCCTTTCTTTGTCAACTTTCATAAAACCCTTAAGGGAAGCACATACTGTATTTGAGGCAGCTTTTCAAGCCAGGAAAACCTACCGAGGAGCTTGAGGAATTCTGCTGCTATGCTTTCAAGCAGAAGGGCTCTATTAAATTACAAACTTTTCTATTTGTTCAGATAAAATTGGTCATTAAGGGGGTTCAACAGACCATAGATGTACTTAAAGAGTAGAACTTAAGAACTAATATAAAAAGTCTTAAAATGTGAGACTGGGATGAAAAAGTACAAGACTTACAATGTCATTAACTCTCAATGTTTCCTAAAATATGTGATGCCAACTCCCATTGTAACAGAAAGATGACGAAGGAACTCATGTACAGAGAGGAGTATGTACAAAATACCTTTGGCTGCACCTACATTTCTCTCATGTCTTTTTCTCCATTTACTCTCTACCCAGGTTCTGTGGTTTCCCTACCTATAGACACATTAAACACAATGCCACCTGTAGAAAGTTTTTTTTTTTTTTGGCCTGCACAGTGATGTTTAAAACAATTAATTTTTGAGTGTTCAGAAGTTCATATTTGCTTGTTTTATCTGACTTGTGTGTTGGCCTCTCTTTCCCAGTCTGTTGATCTCTTTTTCATTTTGAGATTCTCCAAAATATAGGTTCCTAGTATACTAAATATAAAAACATCGCTCCTTAAACAAGCATAAAAGACAGACATTAAACTCTTACAAGAGAAGAATGAATGTGAGAGAAAGTGTGACAAAGAGCTTATAAAAACATAGACTAAGGGGCTGGGATTTAGCTCAGTGGTACCACTGCCTGCCTCGCACGTGCAAGGTCTCGAGTTGGATCCCCAGTACCAAAATAAATAAATAAAAAAATAAATAAAATAGACTGGAAATAGGCTGAGAGGTCATACAGTCCTCTGCAAACTTACATCTTCCCAGGAGCATGAGATTATCTCGTGTAATGGTCCCCACATATATCACCCAAGGCTCTGGCAGATTAACTTGATTTACTCTTTGCAAAATCTGCCTTGGTGGTAATAACTTAGGTGGAATGACTCAATGCACAAAATCCTTTCATCTGCTAAACCATCTCATAATATAAACCAGAGCAGTTACTCCACTTCCCCCAGTCTCTCTGAGACTATGCAAACAAGGAAAAGGCCCCCTCCATGGATAGCTTTTTACAGTAATGAACTTCAAAGACATTTGTGGTATTCCATTCACAAGTATTTCTAATTTGAGGCAGATGCACATATGCAAAATGACTCAGTTAGCTCTATGTGGTATGTGGTATTTACACTGTGAATCTTTTGTGCCCAAGTACTGCTGTCTTCTTTACCCTAGTTTAATTTGTAAAAGAAGGCATCTTGGGAGGAGGGGGAAAAGGGGTGGGCAGCAGGTCTCTGCTGCCAGGCTGGATGTGTGTGGCCTTGGGTAAAGTCTAGTTTGAATGAGAATACTGTGGATTTTCATCACCAGAAAAAATGCTCAAGGGAAAGTATCTGCATATAAATTCCTTTGCCTAGAAATCAGCAGGAAAAGAACTTTCAGAGATGCTCTGTAGGACGCCTTTTGTCTCTCAGATGCATTAATAGTAACTGCATCTCTGTGCAGGCAGAAATCAGTGCTCCTTGCCAGCACCCTCAAGTTACAAAATGTGTTAGTCTCTTCTCTGTCTTTTTAAAAAATATATTCCTTCTTTATCAATGTATGTGAGACAAGAGGCAGATTGGAGACATAAAACATCTGCAACTGAGAACTTCATTTCTTATCCTTAACATTGAATTTTAATTAATGGTTTTCTTTTTTTTCAATTTTATTTAACCAAATTCTATCAGTTTACTTTGCTGGGGTTCAGAAAGTGTTAACTGAAAGTATTGCCCTTTGGCATATCAAACACTTTAACATGAATGACCTTGCATGGATCTCAGAATGAAAGTCTCTTTCTGACTTTTACCTACTCTTCTTTCTCTGGCTTCCTCTTCCCCCCCAAAAGTGACAAAAACTAGAATTCTTCTCCAAGGTGGGCCATAAAATTAGAACCCCTCTGAAATTAGCTAAGACCTGGACACACCCAGACCCAAATTCCTTAAGTAACGAAGTGGACAAGTCGTCTTTCAGGATGGAACTCTGGAATACACTGGAGTTTGGATCAAGCTGTTTAAGAATGGACTGGCAACAGTGCATGCCCATACTCTGAGAACTCTGGGATGCTAAAGCAAGAGGATGGCAAGTGTGAGCCCAGTCTGGGTAACTTACTGGCTTAGTGAGACCCTATTTGAAATTAAAAAAAAAATTAAAAGATGTGGCTGCAACTCAGTGCCTATTACTGCCAAGAATATTTGGACATGCAAAAAGAAGCCAGCTTGTCCATTCGGTGATTGCTTGATGTCACAAACTCAAAATCTCTCATGAAGAGCATCATAAGTATCCCTGGAAAGCAATGTTTGCCCATGATCAAACACACACACACACACACACACCCCTACCTCAAGCTCCCCATCCTCACTCTCCTATCAGCAAGGAACTTTTCCCTCTCTCTTCCTCTAAATTATCCTGCTACCAACTGATAGGGAGGCATATATGAGTTCTTACAAGCTTCTGCCCCCCTAGCTGGTTGGCTATGCGTTAAAGCCTTTTCTTTTTGCAAAAATCTAGTGCCACAGTACTGGGTTTTATGTATGTCAACCTTTTGTGATATCACCTTTCCCTATAAACCAGTCATAAAACCTACAAAAATTACCCACACTTCCCAATCTTTCATGAAATAGTTGGCCATAATGAAATTCTCTGTCCAGGTACAGTGGCAACTGCCTGTATTTCCAGCATGTTGGAAGGTTAAAGATGGAAGATTGAGTTTGATCTCAGCAACTTAGAGATTTAGTAAGACCCTGTGTCTAGATAGATAGATAGATAGATAATTCCCCCATACCCCCCCCCCCCACATACACACAGTTCTCTGAACTACTTTGTCTGATAATAGATCATGAGACCCCTGTTCTAGAAGGGGACAATCCTATACCTGAAAGGAAGGAATGCTGCACATACAGAGGCCCAAAAGAACTTGAGGAGAGAGGCGGCTTGCTGGGTTCCCCACTGTCTACTACGTTTGATCACACCCTTGTGCTCAGCCACATTTCTACATGGCTGTTTATTCTTCATCAAACTTAAATGTACAAAAGGACATTTTTCCCTTTGGCATTTGGGTCTTCATTTCTGAAGTCTCCTTGTTACATACAACTTTGGTTAAATAAATTTGCTATGTTTTTCTCTTTAATCTGCCCTTTGTTAGAAGAATGTTGGTTGTGCCCCTTTATGAATGAGGAAATGTTGCAAATCCACCTACGGTTCTTTGGCTTGATTCAGATGGAAAGCACAAATTAGCAAAGTACAGTTCTGCTAGCAGTCCTGATGTCTGGTGCTGGCTTGTGCTGCAGACAGTAGGTTGACTCTGCCAGGTACCGGCAACTGCTGCAGATCTCTGTTGGCTGCTGGTCTCTGGAACTCTTCAGTGGTAATAGCCCTTGGTGTTCACTGCTCTTTCTTTTGAACCAACTGCTCTGCCACATTACTCACAATAAGAATCCTGAGTAGAGTTATTTTTGAGCTCACACTACCCAAGAAATAAATCAAGAGTAGGTTTACATAACCACCAAACGGAATCATTATTTTAACAAGGCCTTAGTTCAGCACAAAGGCATCGGCACACTGTAAGGAGTCCTCCTAGACTAACCCGAGAGGTGAGTAGGGAGTGCTGCACATATAGCAGCTGCTGGCTTGTGACTGGTTCAAGCACAAGTCTCTGATTGGTGCAGGGCTTCAGAGCAGCCTTAGCTGTCCTGGCAGTGAGACGGTGAGAGGCTGGGGCTGAAACCAGGGAATCTTTTGGAAGACGAGCTGTGGAGTGGGAGATGTAGACAATGGGCCCAGATCTCATCTCCCTGATTTTAACCACACCAGGGTATACCCTACCTTCTTAAGAAAGGCGATGGTAGTATCTGAAGTGACAGGAGCAGGGAGGGGACTGATCACTGACAGTCGAGCTGCGCTCAGGTTGGAGGGGAATGGAGCAGAAGGCCCACTAGATAGCCAGGCAGGACATGGAGGCAAGTTGTCCCAATCTACAAGGTGAGGGGGGGGGCAAGGAGAAGCCAAGAGGAAGGCTTGATGGCCACAGGCCAAACCATGCCCCCTCCAGCCAGGGAGTGGGGGATGGAAGAGTTAGAGGCTTCTCCTCTGTCTCAGAAAGATATTGCACCTTTCTGCCCCTACAGGTCCTTAGAATCAACTCATCTCTTTCCTTCTGATCTCATCACATGGCCACCATCTTACTTCAGCTACTATTTTCTTTTTTGTTTCTTTTGGTACTGGGGATCAAACTCGGGACCTTCTGCCTGCAAGGCAGGCGTCAGCACCAATGAGCTAAGTCACCTAGAACACCACCTAACTGCCTTCTGGTCTCCACGCTTTCCTCATTGTAGGACCCATTTTAGGTCTTTTAAAAAAAATTTATTTAATTGGTACATTTTAGATATACGATATAATGACATTCATCATTGGAAATTTGCACCTTTACATAGTCCCTCTTGGTTCTCATTTTTCCCCTCGCCCCTGCCCTCCCTCCCTTCCACCCCTCCATTCCTCCCTATTTACAAAGACTTTGTTTCCATTTTTCCATTTTCTCATATTAATTCCATTCCCTTCTTTCCTTTCCCCTGCCCCCCACTTCCTTTCCCTTTGCCCCTTTTCTTCCTATTTCGCATTATCTATTATACCTTTTAGTCTTCATTTACACTTTCAATTTCTCACACCAGAGAAACTATTCGGTATTTATACACGTGTGTCCTATTTCTTTCACTTAAGAGTATGGCCTCAATGTGCATCCATTTAGCTATAAATGTCTCTCATTTCTCATTTTTTATGGCTGAATAGTACTCCATTTTCTAAAAAAACCCACATTTTCTTTATCCAGTCTCCAGTTGATGGGCAAACTTCAACCATTCAAATCACTTTCCTGATCATTCTGGCCCTCAAATCACCTTTGATTAACAAATATTTGAGTCTCTACTGTATACAAATGCATTGTTATAACCAGTTTTTCCAGTTTCATCTACTATATTTTCTAATCACTATGTTTACTCACTCTGTCCTGAACACCCACTCAGATTTTGGGCCTCCATATTTTGCTCACTGTTATCCCCACCTAGAATGCTTGTTCCTTTCTTTGTTATTTGACTAACCTCCTATTTTTCTTAGAGATATTGATCCAATGTCAGTTTTTCTATGAGCTCTCCTGTGAGCCTGCTCTGGTCCTTTTACCTTCCCTTTTCCATACTTCTGTTCACTGTGATCATAATTTCCTGGAAAGTAGGAACATATTGTTTTTATTCCTTTGCATGTTGCAGTGAGAAAACATCATTGATAACTAAAAACATGATAGTTAGTTGAAATGGTATATATTTTCTATCAGATGAATAGTCAGGTATCTGAATAATTGATTACTAATCCCACCAGTCACAAAACAAGGTGCAGTGTCTGGGAGTAGTCTCTGAGTTGACATCAAAGGAATCCACTCAATTACACCTGTGGCAGAGAAAAAAAATTCTTTCTACCATTCATAGTTTTATTTGGGTACAGATTCCTGTATCAAAAGACTGATTAACAGGAGAAAAGCAAACAGAAACTTAGTTAACATGTACACCTCACATGCACATAAGTGACACTCAGGGAATGAGTAAAGAGGTGGCTATGAATTCAAGCTTAAATAGTATCTTCAATAAAGACCAGCAAATTTTTTAGAGATATATCAAGACAAAGGAAAAATGTTTTGAGGTTCTAGGGGTAGCAAATTGTGCAAAGATGAATAAACCGTAGATAAAGCTGAGTTAGTAAAATTTGTCTTGTAGATGCCTTTAGTTCTCGTCTGCTCCTAGGCTGATTACCATTAAAAGTTGCTTTCAGTGATCAATCTATGCCCTTCCTGGAAGAGAGGGGAGAAGCTGAAGAGGTTACAAGTTAAAACAAGTTTGATGGGATCAATATTCATTATTTATATTTTTATTATTCCATAACAGCTGGACCATGTAAGTGTAATCTTCCTTCATCTGTATGAAACTTGTTTCCTAGGCTTGATAAATATTTTGTTTTTATGGCTTTTTTTGTTTGTTTGCTTTTTGTTTTTTTAGACAGAGTCCCCCTATATAGTCTAGGCCAACTTCAACTTGCTATGTAGCCCAAGCAGACCTTGAATTCACAATCCTCCTGCCTCAACATTTTGAGTGCTATGATTACAAGGTATGGACTAACATGCCCAAGTGTTTGGTTTTTCTTTGGTGTCTAATTTTCAAAATGTACTTACCACTAACTAATATATTTCCAGCATATTTTCACTTCTGTAAATCCTTGAATGAACTCAGAGAAAGAATTTTCTTAATTTCTTTTCCATGCATGTGTTTTTCCAAGAGGCTTCTCATTTCCACCAGTTTATACAGGCTCTTCCCTAGTGTTCTTCCTCAGTGAATACTGAGAACTGGCTCACCATCATCCTTTTGTCTTTCTCTTGTGTTTTTTTCCCATTTCTTGGATCTCATATCGTATCCATCTGGTTTGCCTTCTTGTATGAATAAAGTATATCTTACAGGAAGTTCTTTAGAAGGAGTGCATAAGTGATACATTTTATAAGACCTTGCATATTTGAAAAATTTCCTTACCCTACCTCATAACAGGCTGGCTCTTGGTTAGAGAATTCCAGAACAGAAATAATTTTCTCTCAGAATTTGGAGAAAGTTGCTTTGTAACCTTCTAGTTTCCATTGTTGGTATTGAGATGTCTCTTTCTATTTGGACTTTTAATGATTTAGAACTTGACTTTTTTCCTCTGGAAGCTTGTAGGGAATTTTCTTGGTAATCAATGTTCTTGAAATTTATATTTATCACTTTTCTGAAAACTTCTGTTAATGTGCCTTTAAGTGTGTCTATTTTTGTCCTTTATGCCTTTAATTCTGGAAGCTTCAGATCTTCAGTTCTGGAAAATTTTCTTAAATCAATTTTACTGATGATTTCAACTTTCCATTTTCTATTTTTGGAACATTTATCATCTAAATGTTGGATCTTTTAGGCTGGCTCTTCTAGGCTGGCTCTTTAATTTTCTAATGTTTTCTTCCTGACTTGCACATCTTTTTATCTGTTTTCTAGTAGTTGTCCTCAGCTTTATTTCCATAGGTTTCTATTTATGGTTTTCATTTTATTATATGTTGAATTTCTTATTTTCTGGATTTTTAATGGAAGCACCTTATGAACTATTATAGTAAGTAGGTCCAGTCATTTCAATTAGGTATTCTAAATACTTATAAGTGCTATATGGTGATAAGGATATAAAAGAATTCAGTTTTTGTTGAGTTTATAGGTCTTGTTGAATAGAAAAGCCACTTACACATAATTAGATTCCTGTTGTGTAAAAAGATCCTTGTTATTAGAGAATATATTTATATATCTAATGTCACAGTTCTTTTATAAAATTCTTTTAGAAGAAAACAAGAGTACATAGAGAAATGAAATATCCAATCAACTAATCAATATGTGTATAAGTTATAAACTTAATCTCTTAATGAAGACATGTTGAATGTTATGGTTTTTATGAGCCAGGAGACCAATTGGTTTTTAAGTTTTGTTGACCATAACATAGCAACTATAAAATGAACTCAGTATGACATCAAACAGGATGTCTGAGGCTTCTAACCTTTGTTTTATATGATCAGATGGTACTTTCCTTCCTAGTGAGTATGCATATTTTACCTGGATGATTTAGAGTTAAAAAAATGAGTTGAATAAGAGAATAAAACCATACTCTATTCTTAAGAAGGAATCCATGCATATTTGTTAACATATAGTTATGAAGTCACCTATATTAGTTCATTTCCCATTATTACAATGAAATCCCTCAGGCTGGGTCATTTTATAAATAAAAGAGGCCTATGTAGTTTGCAGTTCTGGAGGTTGAAGATTATGGTGCCAGTATCTATTCAGCACTGGTGAGGACCTGCTGATGGGTGGCATTGCAATGACTGGACCATGCACATCTGTGAGAGATCACATGGCAGGAGAGTAAGCCAGAATGAGGGGAGAAGCCAGACTTGTTCTTTTTGTAGCAACCTTCTCAGAAGAATTAACTCAGGGTCCCATGAGCACTACATGAATCACTTCTAAAGGCAGTGCGTCCAGTGACCTACCTCCCCCTAGGCCCACCTCCTAAAGTTCTTGAACCTCCCAACACCACCATTCTGAGGACCAAGCTCCCAATGCATGAACCTGTGGAGGACAAAAGCCCAACCATAGTTAAGCCATACCACCACCTAAGTGACAGTATTGTATTTCCCATACAATGCCTGAATCATGAATTCAGACAGAGTTTTAAGCAAAATATTATGAAGTTTATGTACATTATTAGTACATTTGAGAGAATTTGGTTACAATTATTTTATAGATATAATACTATCGAAGTTTTAAAACATGCTTGACTTATCAACTGATGCAAAAGAGCAATGTGAATGCAGTGTGACTTCTAAGGCTGGGTTTTAAAAAAGCCAGGCAGCTTCTTTTTACCTCTCTTAGGACATTTGTCTTTGGAGCTTGCAAAGTACTATGGGAGAAGTTATGGGCTACCATGGTGTGCGGAAGCACAGGCCACTGTAGAGATCCCCTGCGTAGGTGTTTGGACTTAGAGCTTTGGCTGAGTCTCTAGCGCCCTGCTGGTAACAAGAGCCAGATATGAGTGGCAAAACCTCCAATGATCTCTTCTCTCCCCGGGGGTGAGCTGCCCTCAGCCTCCAGTCCTTTTCTGAGGAGGCCTCTAGACATTGTGCAGTGATCTCAACCCTACTATCCCAATTCCAATGAGCTTTGGAATCACTTGTTATATAGCAAGAGATAACTGAACAGAAAACTCACCTAAAAATTATTTACATTTGTGGAATTGTTTTGCCTATGGAATCAGATAACTGAAAAAAACTAAGATGTAGCTCAATGTAGTTTAAATATTCAGGGTGTTTAAATTACTGAATTTGCAAATAAGAACAAGTATTATTTAAAACATCTTAAAACTGAATGTTGTAATTTGATGACATCAAAATTTAATATCAGGATTAGTAAGTTGACCCTAAAAGCTTAAGAAAAAATGTTTTTAAAATGTAATAAATTTAAAATAAGCATTAAATCAAAGTAAATTTCTGCATTATCTTTTCTATATACAGTAACTTCTCCCATAGACATCAAAACATATGAACAAGCATGATCCCTTTTCAATTGCTTTAAATATGTATTTCATGTATACAGATTCTTTTTACTTACCTCTTCAACAGTATTAATGTTAGATTTTTCCCCCCAGGGGTGTTATAATCCTCCATTCTGTGTTTCATTTAGATTCTATATTTATCTGTTCAGTATATATGGCTGGTAGGGCCAATGATATTAACTGTATTTTCTTATTTTCTATATTCTTGCTGCTCTGGCATTGGAAAGTATAAGCACTTGTGGAGATGCTGTCCCTTCTAGGAAGAGCCAACTATTAGAGTTGGCAAAGGGCTCAAACTTTTCACCATAAACTCTTCAAAATTCAGATGTTGCCAATGTGAAAGTATTAGGAGATGGTAGGGTCTTTGAAGATGATTGGGTCACTAGGGCTCCTCCCTCAAGAATAGGAGTAGATGTCCTATTCATGACATTGCAGGGCTTCACTGAGGGAATTTGGGTCTTTTTAAAAATTTCTACTCTTCTACTATGTGAGAACATAGCATTTGCCATTTGTATCTTTCTGTGCCATCATGCAAGAAAGCTCTCACCAGATGCTATTGATATCAGCTGCTAGAACTGTCAAAAATGATTTTTAAAAATATAAATTGTCCTAATCTATGGTTTTCTGTTAGAGCAGCACAAATGAACCAAGAGGGAAAGTGGTATCAGAAGAGTGTGGTATAACCACAGTAGGTATCTAAAAATGTGGAGATGGTTTGTGAACTGGGTAATGGGTAGATACTGGAATAGTTTTAGATCAAATGCTGGGAAAAGCCTCTATTGTCATGAATGGAACATGGAAGGCAATTCTAGTGAGACCTCAGAAGAGAGAAGCTATAGGTAAGGGCTCATTTTTCTTAGTAATTAATCAAGTGGTTAAATCAGAATGTTGGCAAAAATATGGATTGTAAAGATCATTAGAATGACTATTAGATGGAAATGAAGAATATTCTATGGGAAACTTGGGAAAAGGCTGGACTTGTTATAAAATGGCAAAGAAGTTGGCTGAAGGCTCATCATACTTCATGAAAGCAGAACTTATAGTTGATGAAGTAGTGTATTTGGCAGAGGAAAACTGCACAGCAAAGTGTTCAGGAGTCTCTGTGACTTCTAATTGTGCATAGTGATGATATAAAAGAAGAGTGAAACAATTTAAAGATAACTTTTATGAATAAAGGGAAAGAAGAGGGTGAAGATTTAGAAAATTCTCAGTCTATGTAAAGAATAAAGTATGTTTAGGAGATAAAGCTAAAGTGTGGCCAAGTGACCAGTGAGATTAATATGTACATAAGGAAGCCAAATGTGATTCATCAAGACAATGGGAAAATGATACTGGAAACATTTTGGAGATCTATGGGACTAGAAAGAAAGATTTATTAGGCAGAATTAAAGATGAACACACACAAAGAAAATAGAGTGAGGGCCATCAGGAGTGCATTCAGAACCGCCTAGGACTGAGGGTTTTATGTCTTCAGAACATACGATGTGTATTCCTAGTGTCTCTCAGTTTACCCATTTGGTGGGCTAGTTAGAATTCAAACCAGTTGAATGTGTTGAAATTCAGAGATTTGCTACCCATTTAACAGTGCTGCTTTTTTGAGGATAGAAATCTGTGGGATGAAAGGCACGGGCTCAGTCTACAGGTGAAAAACACAAGCCCAATTTACAGGTGAATGGCAATGGCCTATTCCATAGATGAAAGGCCCACTTTATAGGACAAAGACAGTGGTCACAATCTACATTTTCTGAAATTTAGAAATTTGAAAGTGAATAGCCAGAAGGGAAAAAAATGTGAGCTGTATTTTGAAGTACAATTTAAAACATATAATTTTCCTCATTTCCTTTCTACCTGTCTTTTTTCTTCACTTTGGGTATGTTATCTCCAAAATTCAGGTATTGTCAAAATTCAGGTATGTGCCAGTTAAGAGATAAGTCATTTAAAAGGTGATTAGGCTGGTACCACCACCCCCAGTACCTAGGAGCAGAACTGCCCTAAATGCAGAGGAGGTGAACCTTCAGGGCCACTGTACCACCCCCCCCTGTGCCAAGGATGTGAGCCACATGGGTGCCAACAGGACACATTCCCGCCACCCCCGTTAAAATGAGAAGACATAAAAAAGTCTCAAAACCAGACTATCAGATCACCTAAAACAACCCCAAAGGGAAATGAGATGGAACAATCTGATACTCAACCACCTGGACTCCCTGAACTGGTAAAAAAAGAGGGCCTGGAAAAAATGAAATAAAAAATAATTTCTCAGATAACAGCAGAGATTGTGTCCATAGTGCAAGACATGACTAATAAATCTAGGGAGGACACAGATAAAAAAGTAGAGGAGCTGAGGAACATGATGGAAACCATAAAACAGATGCAAACAGATTTCCAGGAGATTAAAAACTCCATGGAAAGTTTACACAGCAGAATGAGCCAATGGAAGGCCAGAATTTCAGATATAGAAGATAAGATTGCAATTAGTGAGCAGGAAAAGAAAAATTTCTTTAAAATAATAAAGGACCACGAGAAATCAATCCAGCAGATGCTAGACGATGCAAAGAAGAATAACGTAAGTCTGATCAGAGTCAATGAAGAAACAGGAGAGAGTGCAGATGACATAAAAATCTAGAAGTAATGGCAAAATAACAAGTGATGGCAGAAAACTTCCCAAGAAGGGGAAAAGAACTTGATATATGGATAAGTGATGCATATAGGACTCCAACTAGCCTTGATCAAAAAAAATCTACACATAGGCATATAATAGTTAAGATTCCAGAAGCCCAATGGAAGAGCAAAATTCTATAAGCAGTTAGAAAAATGAAACAAATCACATACAAAGGAAAGCACATCAGAATCACAGCAAACTTCTCAACACAAACTCTCAAGGCAAGAAGAGCTTGGAGTGATGTATTCTAAGCCCTAAAGGAAAACAGACTCCAACCAAGATTGATGTATCCTGCAAAACTATCATTCAAAATTGATGGAGAAAAAAGATACTTCCATGACAAAGAGCACCTTAGGAACTTCATGAATACCAAAGCAGCACTCCAAAAAAGTTTTAGACAATATTCTAGGAAAAGACAATGAGGATCACAACCCCAGGAAGCACAGCAGAATGAATCCATCAGACACAACAAGAAATTAAACACTAAGGGGGAGAATGCAACAAAAAGAAAAAGTCATGTCAATGATAAGTCAAAACGAATCACTTATAGCCATTAATGTTAATGGTCTCAACTCAACAATCAAAACAAATAGGCTGGAAGAATGGGACAAGAAGCAAAATCCAACAATATGCTGCATACAAGAAACACACTTAATTGAAAAAGAAACTCATAGACTGAAAGTTAAAGGGTAGAAAACCACTCCATAGGACAGGAACTTGAAAAAATTCAGGAGTAGCTATCCTCTTTGCAGATCAAGTGGATTTCAAACCCACACTGATTAAGAGAGACAAAGAAGGATACGACAGCATTGTAAAAGGAACAATCCAACAGGAAGAGATGAAAATCATAAACATGTATGCACCAAACACTAGTGCATCCAAGAATATAAAACAAATACTAACAGACATGAAAAATGAAATAAGATCTAATACAGTAGTAGTGGGGGACCTCAATACCCCACTGTGACAAATGAATAGATCAACTAGACAAAAAATAAACAATAAAATACTAGAACTCAATCAAATTCTTCAACAAATGAACTTAACAGATGTTTACAGTGTTCCACCCCACAAAATCAGAATATATATTCCTTTTGGCTACACATAGGTCATTTTCCAAAATAGACCACATACTTGCTCTTAGAACATGTTTAAGTAGGTGGAAAGTAATTGAAATTATCCCCAGTATAATATCAAACCTAAGTGTGATGAAATTGGAGATCAATAGCAAAAGAAACCACAAGAATTTTATAAACACATGGAAATTGAACAACACACTTCTGAATAACCAATGGGTTACAGAGAAAATTAAAGAAATCAAAGAGTTCCTTCAATTAAATGACAATGACAACACAAAATATCAGAATCTATAGGACATAATGAAAGCAGTCTTACAAGGGAAATTCATACCAGTGAATACACATATTAGGAAAACAGAGTGAGCCCAATTAAATAACCTGATGATGAACCTCAAGCTTCTAGAAAAAGAAGAGCAGGACAACCCCAAAGCTCATACAAGGGAGGAGGTTATAAAGATCAGAGGAGAAATCAATGCAATGGAGACTAAGAGAATGATACAAAAAATCAAGGAAGCCAAGAATTGGTTTTTCAAAAGAATCAACAAAATTGACAAACCCTTAGCTAACCTTATCAGAAAAAGGAAAGAAAAGGTCCAAATCCATGTAATTAGGAATGAAAAGGGTGAAATTACAACAGACCCAGCAGAAATCCAGAGTATCATCAAGACCTACAACGAGAACATATATGCCTATAAGATGGAAAACACAGAAGAAATGAAGAGATCCCTATATATACATAAATTACCAAAGTTGAATGAAGACCTAAAAATTCTAAATGATTAAATATCAAACAATGATATTGAAACATAATTAAAAACTTACCAAATAAGAAAAGCCTGGGTCCTAATGGCTTCACTGCTGAATTCTACAAGACATTTAGAGAGGAACTACTGCCACTACTGTTTGAACTCTTCAGTGAAATTAAAGGGAAGCAATACTCCTGAATTCATTCCTGGAAGCAAGCATCACCTTGATCCCCAAATCAGAGAAAGACCCAACTGAAAAAGAGAACTATAGGCCAATCTCACTAATGAACATAAATGCAAAAATCCTTACTAAGATACTGGCAAATAGAATGCAGAAGATCATCAAGAAGATCATACACCCTGACCAAGTGGGATTCATCCCAGGGATGCAGGGATGGTTCAACATACACAAATCAATAAATCTAATACACTATATCAATAGAGCCAAGGACAAAAACAACATGATCATCTCAATAGATGCAGAAAAAGCATTCGACAAAATCCAACATGCATTTATGATAAAAAGCCTACAAAAAATTGGAATAAATGGTCTTTCAATCAGATAAAAGCCACCTGTGAAAAACCAACAGCCAATATCATACTAAATGGTCAAAAACTGAAATCCTTCACATTAAAATCAGGAACAAGACAAGGATGTTCACTCTCACCACTCCTCTTCAATATAGTCTTGGAAACAGCCACAGAAATTAGACAAGAGAAAGAAATAAAAGGAATAAAGATAGGAAATGAAGAAGTCGAATTGTCATTATTTGTAGATGACATGATACTCTATAGAGAAGAGCCCAAGGACTCCACCAAAAGTCTTCTAGACTTAATAACCAAATTCAGTCAAGTAGCTGATTACAAGGTCAACACACAAAAATCAATAGCTTTCCTCTACACAAATGACAGACTCACTGAGAGAGAAATAGGGCAAATAATTCCTTTCACAATAGCATCCAAAAAACCGAGATACCTAGGAATCAACCTAATGAAAGAAATCAAAGACCTCTTCTCTGAAAACTCTGGCACTCTGAAAAGAGAGATTGAAGATGATATCAGAAAATGGACAGACATGCCCTGCTCCTGGGTAGGAAGGATTAATATAGTGAAAATGGCCATACTTCCAAAACTGGTATATAGATTTAATGCAATTCCAATTGAGATCCCAGCAGCATACTTCATGGACCTTAAGAAAACAATCCAAAAATTCACATGGAACAAGAAGAGACCCAGAATATCAAAAGCAATTCTAGGTAACAGAGACATGGCAGGGGGTATCACCATCCCCAACCTGCAACTCTACTACAAAGCTTCTGTGATAAAAACAGCATGGTACTGGGAAAGAAACAGACCTGAGGACCAGTGGAACAGATTAGAAGATGCAGAAACAATGCCAGACACACTCAGCCATCTCATCTTCGATAAAGGAGCCAAACACCCTCACTGGAGGAAAGATAGCCTCTTTAATAAATGGTGCTGGAAAAATTGGGCTTCAACTTGCCAAAGATTAAAACTAGACCTGTATCTCTCATCATGCACTAAACTAAAATCAAAATGGATTAAAGATCTAAATATTAAAATAGAAACTCTGAACCAGTTGGAACAGAGGTTAGGTAGAACCCTTGAAGACATCAGTGTAGGAAAAGATTTTATGGACAAAAGTCTTTTAGACTTAAAAACCAAATTCAGTAATGTAGTTGGATCTAAGGTTAACACACAAAAATCAGTAGCTTTCATTTACATTAACAACAGACTCACTGAGACAAAAATAGGACAAACAACTCCCTTCACAACAGCATCCAAAACGTTGAAATATCTACGAATCAACCTAATGAAAGAAATCAAAGACATCTTCTCTGAAAACTATAGCACTCTGAAAAGAGAGATTGAAGATGATATCAGAAAATGGAAAGACATCCCTTGCAACTGGGTGGGAAGAATCAGCAGAGTGAAAGACCATACTTCCAAAACTTCTATATATAGTCAATGCAATCTCAATTGAATTTCCAGCAGCATACTTCATGGACCTTGGGAAAACAATCCAAAAATTCATTTGGAACAAGAAGAGACCCAGAATAGCAAAAGCAATTTTAGGCAATACAGACATGGCAGGGGGTATCACACCCGCTACTTGAAACTATACTACAAAGCTACTGTGATAAAAACAGCATGACACTGGCAAAGAAACAGACCCAAGGACCAGTGGAACACATTAGAAGATGCAGAAACAATTCCAGATGCACTCAGTCACCTCATCTTCCACAAAGGAGCCAAACACCCTCACTGGAGCAAAGGTAGCCTCTTTAACAAGTGGTACTGGAAAAATTGGGTTTCAACATGCCAAAGATTAAAACTAGACCTATATCTCTCACCATGCACTAAACTAAAATCCAAATGGATTAAAGATCTAAATATTAAAATAGAAATGCTGAACAGGCTGGAACAGAGGTAAGGTAGAACTCTTGAAGACTTTGGTGTAGGAAAAGATTTTATGAACAAAACCTCAGTTCCCCATGAACTAGCACAATCAACAAGTGGGATCTCTTCTTATGGAAAAGCTTCCACACAGCAAGAGAAACCACCAACTATGTGCAGCGACAACTCACAATATGGGCAAAAACTTTCACCAGAAGTCCCTCAGACAAAGGTCTACTCTCTAGAATATATAAAGAACTTCGAAAATCAGACTTCCCAAATTTAAAGACCCAATCCAAAAATGGGCATCTGAAATGAACAGACATTTCTCCTACAAAGAAGTAGAAATAGCAAATAAACAAATGAAAAAATGTTACATATCAGTGGTCATTAGCGAGATGCAAATGAAAACAACAGTGAGATTTCATCTCATTCCAGAAAGAATGGCTGCTATCATGAAATCAACCAATAACAAATGCTGGTGGGGCTGTGGGGAAAGAGGAACCCTGCTCCACTGCTGGTGGGAGTGTAGACTTGTGCAACAACTGTGGAAATCAGTATGGAGATACCTCCAAGAACTAGGACTGGAAGTCCCATTTGACCCAGCTATTCCCCTGCTGGGCATCTTCCCCATACAATTGAAAGTATCATACTACAGTGAAATATGTGCACCCATGTTCATAGCAGCATAATTTGTAATAGCTAAAACCTGGAAGCAGCCCTTTTGCCCATCAACTGGAGACTAGATAAAGAAAAAGTGGGTTTGTTTAATAAAATGGAGTAGTAGTCAGCCATAAAAAATGAGAAATTAGAGGCATGTATTGCTAAATGGATGCATATTGAGGTGATACTCTTAAGTGAGATAAATAGGACAGAGATGTGTAAATACTGAATAGTTTCTCTAGTGTGAGAAACTGCAAGTGTAAATAAGAGATAAAAGTTATAATAGATAATGTGAAATAGGAAGAAAAGGGGCGAAGGGCAAGTGGAAGTGGGAGGGGTAGGGGAAAGGAAAGAAGGAAATCGCAGTAATAAGAGAAAATGAAAAAATGGATACAAGGTCTTTGTAAGGGTTGGGGATTTAGCTCAGGGGTTGCACCGCCTGCCTCACAATCTCAAGGACCTGAGTTTGAACACCAGTACCCGCCCCCCCCAAAAAAACTATGCAAAGTCTTTGTAAATAGGTAGGGATGGAGGGATTGAAGCAAGGGCAGGGGAATGGGGAAAAAAGAAGAACCAAAAGAGACTATGTAAAGGTGCAAATTTCCAATGATGAATGTCATTATATTGTATACCTAAAATGTACCAATAAAATAAATTTTAAAAAATTAGGTGATTAGACTGAGAGGGCTTCTCCTTTATTAATGTGGTTTGATTCTCTTACAAAGGAGGTAAACTGAGAAAGTTTTTCTTTTTTTCCTCTTGTGAAGACAGCATCTCTCTCTTGACGGTGTCCTACCGTGTAGCTCCGGCTGGCCTTGAACTCATCCCCTTCCTTATCCTTCTTATTGTTTGGATTAGAGATGTATACCACCCAACCCACTCATGACACTTGTTCTTAAGCCCTTCTACCTTCTGCTGTGTGAAGTCTCAGCCGAAAGGTATTCATCAGAGACTGCTGCCGTAATCTTGGTCTTCCAGGCTACAGAACTGTGAGACATAAATTTCTGTTTTGTATAAGTTGCCAAGCATGTGGCACTCTGTTATACCACCATAACTGTATTGAGACAAACAGTAACAAATTGAGTTTGTGTCCCCCACCCATCTCCTTATCCACAAGGAGCCAATATTTCCCCTACTTTAAGTCATCCAATGGCCAAGTAACAATTAGTGACTCCTCATTTAGCCAAAAGCCTTCAAAAATTATTCAATGTAACTCACCCTAAACTATTCACTCCCCCTGCCTTGCCTTGCTTGCAGAAACTCAAGCAGAGCCTATGGCCTGGACTTCCCTTTTGCTTCTGTTTTTTTTCTCCTTGTATTTGAGGCTCAGTAATTGAGATGGTAGAATGGATCTTTAAAAGTTAGAACTGTTTTGTTGTAGAGGTAAGCTGCTTCTCCAAAGCTTCTTTATACTTTTTATTAACTACCATTCCCTCCTCTCCTCAACCAGTTATCCTGAGATGATTGGTCGAAAAGCAACATCTTTATCAGAAAACTAGCACAGCTGTGTGAAAAGAATATGAGATGCTGGCCCCAGAAGGTTAGGGTCCAGTTGGCCTTCCACAAAGGAGGGAAGGAGCCAAGAACAGTCAGGGGATAAAATAGCATGGAAATTTTCTGGTCTTTTATATAATTGCATTTCCCCTCTCTTCATAAAAGCTCTTGCACACCTAACAAGAGAAAACAGAGATTTGAGGCCGAGGCTTTCCTGTCTCTTTTGGAGCTGGCTTTGAGTAAATCTTTTTTTTTCCCATGTTTTTTGGAGAACGGTGGGCAGTATGAATCTGAGCAGTGGAACCCTTCTCTTTGTGGCATGAAATTCTCAGATGCCTTCTCTGGAACTAGTGATTATAACAAACTCCTTCCTTTCAACCTTGTTCTCCTCTCCTCCCGTGGCCACACCGATGTGACCATATCATGTCCAACGTACACATTCCTAGAAAATCCCCGCATATTCTTTATTTCCTCCCAGTTAGCTTATTTACCTGGCTTTCAGATAAACATCACTGATGTTAATATTTACCTTATTATCGGAGACATCTCTTCATTCATCTGTGAGTTTCACTGACGGCTTCATGCTCAAAGGCTGAGTGCTGGGAAGTGCCTAGGAACACCACAGTGAGACTGGGGCTTAGCAGTGGGGACCGAGGGTGATCCGACTGGGTTTCTTTTTATTTTTTTCCAAATCAGAACTTCAATGTTATTATCTGTAGGTCTCTTCCCTCGGGCAGTTTAGGATCCTTAGAAAATGAAATTCTAATCTATTGCCTCAAGAATAGTAGCTAGAGTGCCGCAGTTTTGGCACTAATCCTGGGATAATGGCTGGAAGTCTTGATGTTCAGTGCGTGAACCTCCGTTTAATTCCTTGTTTTCAGTAAAGTACAGTGGGCGTGAAGTTTCCTTGGCTGGAAATGCTATTTGGCCCTCTGCAGTTTGTGATCTGAGGCCAAGTCTAAGGTTTTCAAATGTCTCAGATGACCTCTACTTGTTGGTAGCTGTTTAACAGGGTATTTCTATTCCAAATCCTTTGGCCTGAGAGGAATTGCTTGCTGTAGTGATTTTATCATAATTACTTAAATACAAATGGTGAAAATGTCTCTTTTATGAGTTATGAATTTAAAAAAAATTTCCTTGTATTCTGTAGGCGCTAACTTTTGAAGTTTAACTCAAAACAATTCGAATTGCAAACAATTTGCATATCTGGAAGTCACAGTGTCACCAACTGAAACACTGATTGATAAAAAGTAATATATCTCTTGCTGATAGAATTTGATACATAGATTCAATTTTTGTTTTTAAATAAAAGAGGAAATTATCATCTATTTCTAAATTGTACACCTGCTAGCAGGCTATTTTGGGT
Source organism: Heterocephalus glaber (assembly GCF_053883595.1). Lineage (NCBI taxonomy): Eukaryota > Metazoa > Chordata > Mammalia > Rodentia > Bathyergidae > Heterocephalus > Heterocephalus glaber. The sequence goes on from NW_028258191.1 coordinate 1,933,510, forward strand.
CAGTGAAGTATGACTGCCTTTAAATGCCTGGACACTACCACTATAAGAACATTATTTTTCTTTTTCCATTTTTTGTACCAAGCTCTTGATGTTAATAAAATGTCATTTGCAAGTACACTGATGGCACTTTTATCATAATTATGGCTATTATCTACTCTCACCATTTGGGACCTTCCATTTTCTTGGTGTATGAAAGGAATCACTTTAAGTCATATGGCTTTTTAAAAGAATAGAAATTGAAAAGGAAGTTGAAACTTCAATCCGAACTGTCCTTTGATTTAGATACAGCTACAGACTTCTTGGGGTTGCTGACTTGAGAGAAACAATATATTTTACCCTTTTACAGCTTTTTCTTCAACAGCAGGCAGAGAGTCAGAGAAAGGCGGACCTGTGAGTGTGGCCTTTCCTGGAGTCTGTGAGATTATTCAAGCAGGTGTCCCACAGAGAGCTCTGACTAACTGGGTTAAAGTAAGCAGATATCAGTCCTATGGATAGATGCTATGGGTTAGGAGTTGTCTCTGTGACATATCTCCGGAGTTCCCATGGACGGTGGGTGTCAGTGGGGTGTGTGGCAAGGTGTATTTATGTGCTATAGGCATAGGTATAGGTGAGATAATCTGCATCAGTCCAGCATGAGATAGTGAGCCTCACACTCAAAATGGATGCTGACGAACCATAAAATTAAGTTTTCACTGCAAGGGACAAGTTACAGTCATACCTATGAGTTCACTGTATTTGTCAAAGTTGAGATACGGTATTTGTAAAATTATAGCATTGTAACTAGTTGCTGTAGAGCCATTGATAAGTCAACCAATATGTACACTTCTGTGAATCTTAGGAGTAATGATTTACTTCATCACCAATATAAGGATACGGCACACAACTTGTTATAATTTAAATATTAAACATGCTATTAAAGTTTGAATCTTCAAATGTCATGAAGAGTAATTCGTATTTGGATAATTTAAGGGCTCCCTTGGTAGATCCTAGCGTTTACTCTGAGCAAATGTTGTAGTATTTGGATTATTGACTGAGTAATACTGACTTGAAAGAAACGGTTAATTATCTTTTACAAATGAGTGTTGAGGGGAATTCAGAAACTGTTTAAAAAGTCTACTGAAATATTTGAAAAAAATCACTCTTGCAAATGTACAGGTTTTCTGTGCTCATGAGGGTTCTCTAGAACATGTATGTATGTACATGATTGGAGATTTGTTGAGGGGCTTGGCTCACAAGCTAATGGAGGCTGAGAAGTCCCACAACAGGCTACCTGGAGACTTTAGAGTGAGAGGATTTAGTAGCATGGCTCAGTCCAAGTCCTAAATCTTGAGAACAAGAGAAGAAGATGCTGTAACTCTCAGTCCAACAGTGAAGGCTTGAGAACCTGGGAAAGGAATAAAAGGTATACAGGCTCCAGAAAAGAGACTGAATTTCTCTTTCCTCTGCCTTTGTAATCTACCCAGGTCCAAAGCCAATTGGATGGTGCCCAGCCGTGCTGAGGGTAGGTCCCCCACTTAGCCCACTGACTCACATGCCAGTCTCCTCTGGAAACACTTTCAGAGACACACCCAGAAATAACACTTGATAAGGTGTATAGATACATCTAATTCATTTGAGTTGACATCTAAAATTGCCCACACTTTCCAATTTCAGTCAATCTTTTAAAGAGGTCATAGGTTTATTCCAAAATATAGTTGTACTTTGTAATTTTATATTAAGTAATAATAATATAAGGGACAGCCATAATGGCATTACAGATACCTATTAATCAACCATCCAGACTTAAAATATATTGTGTCATACTTCTTTCAGATTACTTGTTTGTGAAGGAACAGAGTTAACAAAACTAACGATAAAACCCTACTACATTGCCACCATTCATTGGCTCTTCCACTACCCTGAAATTTTCAGGAATTATTCCCATGCACAAACATTTTGCATTTAAAGTATTGTTTGGGGCAGGCAGCGGAAGCACTGAGCTAAATCCCCAGCCCCTATAGGATTGTTTGAGAGCCCAGGTTTGAATGTGTCCCCAAAGCCCATGTGTTGGAAACTCCATCTTCCAGTGTAACAGTGTTGAGAGGTGGGACTTTCAAGAAATGGCTAGGAGCCTTCATGACCGGACTGATGTCATTGTTACAGGGCTATGTTTGCTATGAGAGCCAGTTCTGCCCTATCTTGCTCTTCCTTATGCACTGTCTTGTCAGGTATACCTTCTGTGGTGGAATGACATGGTATGGTGGCCCTGGCTAGATGCCAGCCCCTTGATGTTGGACTTTCCAGTCTCCAAAACCATGAAAATAAATTTAGTTTTATAAATCATCCAGTGCCTAGTATTCTGTCTTTTTAAAAAATTTTTTTAGTATTCTGTCTTAACAAAAAATGGACTAAGATATTGAGTATTTAGAGTACTGTTTTACGTACTGGGCTTGTATGTTAATGGTACTACATAATACTAGTCTAAGCAAAAATTTTTTCAGTTCGACATTATGTTGTTCAATACTTATTCACATTTATAGATATATGATAGTGCTACATTATTCATTTTCAATTTCTGCTGTTGAATAGAATTTTGTTGTAGCAACAAGTCAAGATTTATTGATCCATACACTTACTAATAGATGATTAAGTATTTTCTAATATTTTGCATTACAAACAATGCTGCAACAAATATATTTATACATAGTTAATGATAATCTATGCAAAAGTTTCCTTAGGAAAGTAGTTCTCAATAGAAGGCAAAGACATTTGCCAATGCTTGAGGACAATTTTGCTAGTAACATCTGGGTAGAATAAGCCACTGGTCATTTATCTGGTTGATAGAGACCAGAGACACTGCTAAACATTCTACAATGTTCAGGGTAATAGGGAATTATCTGGCACCAAATATCAAAAGAGCCTAGATTGAGAAACTTTGCTCTAGGATGTGTAAGTAGAAGAACTAAAAGAAGAGACACACTATGATCATGAGTGTTGGATTTCATGGTCTAAAAATGACAATTCCTCCTAAATTAATCTACAAGAATAGGTTCACTCTAGCTTTGTCAATGTCATCGCAGGGTTTTACAAGAAATTTAATAGACATTTTCTCTTTCTCTATTTTGAAATCTATCCTATTAATGGATAAAGCATACTGCTGATGAATCAGATTGATAAATATAGATTATGTAAATGTGGTCCAATGATCATCTTCCAACAGGATGTTTTTCAATGTAGACTTTTCCCTAACCCAGTCATGGGTATCATCATTTGGTATAGATGGTGGCATGCTTTCTTTTGATATAGTACATATCTGAAGTTGGGCATAACTCTTGGGGCCTTTCCAGCCATAAGGCTTAAAATCAACTTTATAGCACTTCCTGATAGGTTGGCAATGGAATGCATATGCTAGATGACTTCAATTCTAGGGATAATCAGTTGTCTTAAATGAGAACCTAAACTCTAGGTAGCATTATTTCAGACAGAGGCATACTTCAGAAGTTATTTTCTCAATTTTTTCTAGTCTTCTGTATCCACTAAGTTTCAAAATTTTACTAATTACTACACTTGATGTCAGAAATGAATTTTTATTGCCAAATTCGCATGATGGATACTAAAATGGACTCTCTTTGGTAAAATAAAATATTCAAGTAAGGACAACCCAGGTTTTCTTTTGGAAAACAGTTCTCTCTTTATGTATGCAGTTTAATTATTTCTGTTGCCTTTCTGTTGTGAATTATGAAGAACCTGGGTTTTGATTGCCTCCACTAGGGAGTTTTAAACCTCCTCAAAGAATCTTAGAGGTCTACAAGTTTCTGCTAAGTTTACTACCTCCTGAGGCACTAATGAAGTTGGAAATAGATCTTAATTATGCTGTGACCTTGTTGATCAACGGTGGTACTGTAATATATTCAGCTTGGAGTGGTTAATTCTGACAGCTTCTTTATAGGTCCGAGAGTTCTAGTTGTTTCGTGTGGCAGTCAATTCCTTCTTCACCTCTTTAAATGTAATGATTTCATAAATAAATGAAGTGCTAAATACTAGAGTCTTCATCCATGATAATGTGCTCTGATTTCTCTAGCTTTAAATAATATAATAAAGGTACACTCATTCATTCATGCATTCATTCATTCATTCTGGTTTAGAATCTTTTTATTTATTTATTTATTTTTTGGTACCAGGAATTGAACCTGGGTCCTTGTGCTTGCGAGGCAGGTGGCGGAACCACTGAGCTAAATCCCCAGCCCTGGTTTAGAATCTTACCTCACCTGAATATGTGAAGTTGCCTCAGATTGGGACTTTCTTATATCTTCTTTATCTAGTTGCCTCCTATTATAACTCCTAGGACCCTCTCATAAACTCCAATATTTCTTTTGCTCCCTTAGAAATAGCATTTTCCACCACAGAATGCTATTTCTTATCAGCCTGGATTCAAATTACCGGAGTCCAAATCATAGTTCCATTCCTTACTTGCTCTACGATCTAAGTAGTTGACTTGTTTTCTGAGTTTCATTCCCTCATCTATTAAATGGAGGCAATTGCCAGAGATCCCTGTAGTCAGGTTCTAGTACCCACCTGGCGAGTGTGTGATGTAGGCCTGAGAAAAAGAATACACTAAGAGACAGAACTAAGAAAGACAAAGTGGGGGCCAGGATGACAAATGCTGGTACAACCGACAAAGGCACTGGACAGTCCCAGGCACTGACTTTTATTGGCAATCAATTGGGGTAAAGGCAACATGTGGTTTCTATGGAAATTAATGTAAACAAGGTTCATAAAGGACAAGAGAAAGCATTCTCGAATTAGGAACGCAGTAGACAAAATATATAGTTGTAATTAGAACATTGTCCTTCTAGTCTGAAGGTTTCAGTTGTGGGAACAGAATTTGGGTGTGAGTTACTCTGACCTGGGCATGTAGGCTTCAGCCAGACTCACTTCTATAAACAAGCCAATTGTGGGGTTAACTCTTTACAGCCTGCTTTGGGCATAATCAATATTACAGTCCTCTGCAGACAGTAAGCCACCTAATACAGTTGTTGTGAACATTTTATTTATATATTCAGCAACTAATTACCGAGTGACCATTATACATTTGTCTGCTGTCCCATGTGTTGGAGACAAGGCAATGAACAGAATGAAATTCCTACCCTAGTAGGAGTTAGAAAATAAACATGCTTATATATAACATGATATGTGGCTTGACAGTATTATATTAGAAGGAAACACTGAATACAGACTAAAAATGCTGAGAAAAAGACATGTGTTAAAGGGGCATGCAAGTGGAATGAGATGTAAAGAGCAGTTTTGGTCATGTTAGTTTTGAGATCACCATTTAAGCAAAGAAACTGAGTATCTATATGCTTTGTGGACTGAATTGTGTAGCCTCCCCTGCCCCCTCAGCAAATGCATGTTTTTTGAGGCAGGGTCTCACTATGTAGTCCAGGTTGGCTTTGACCTCACTAAGTAGCCCCAGCTGGCTCAAACTCACAGAGATCCTCCTGCCTTAGCTTCTCGAGTGCTGGGATTATAGGGTGTTGCCACCACACCTGGCCTAAAATCCATGTGTTAAAGTTTTCACAATATGACTATATTTGAAGATAGGTCATTTAAAAAGAAAATTAAGATAAAACGAAGTCATATGGCTGAATCCTAACTCAGTATGACTGGTGTTCTTGCAATAAATGGATATTAGGAATCAGAAACATGTAGATGGAAGACCAGAAGGATACACAGGGTGAAGAAAGCTCTCTACAAGCCAAGAACAGAGGCCTCAGAAGAAACCAACCCTGCCAACATAATCGATTTCAGACTGCTTGCCTTCAGCATTGTGAGAGGACACATTTCGGTCAAATAAGCCATCCTTAGGACAATTCCAGCAAACTAACATGGCTTGAATAACTCAGCAGTTGTTTTAGTCCATTTTCTATTATTATAACAAAATTTCTGACCAGAGCAAACAAAGAGATCACTGATAAGATGTGAGCCTAGAGGAGGGAAGAGGTTTGATAACCTGATACAGAATATTCTGATCCAAACAGTTCAGGGCAATTAAGTGGAGCCAGCAAAGGAAATGGAAGAGGAGCAGTCTGTAAGATAAGAGGAAAGGAGAATGATATCTAAGAAGACAAGTGAAGGAACTATTTCAAGAAAAAAGGAAGGGATCAATTTGGCAAATCCACCTGTGAGCTGAGCAAGATGAGGACTAAGAATAGTTTATTTAGGTCTGGCACGTTGGTGAAAGATGGTGGCCTTGGCCTAGTGATTTCGATGAAGGATGGATGTAAATGAATAGTAGTCTTCCAAGAAAGAAGGAAGATGTGGGGACAATGAACAAAGCAATGATTTCACTGGTTAAATTAATGCACGAACATAGTATACTTTCAATGTTAGTAGCTATTTTTAATATTCTTACTACTACTGTTTAGTACTTGGCTGCAATCACAGGTATGCACAGAGAATTGAATGGGTCTAGAGGAGACAAGAAGCAGAAGAGAGAAGACAGGCATAGCTTCCTCTAGTCAGTTAGCCAGGTGGGACAAAAACAGGATTTCATTAGGTTCTGTTCTTCTGACAATGTGGCACTCCTATTTAGAGATTCTTCAGTTTTCAGGGCACTTTCATATATATGACCTTGAATAACTTTCTCAACAGCTCTTTGAAAGTGACATTGTAAGCCTCATTTTACAAATGAGAAATTTTAGATTCTGGAAGATTCAGCGACTGGTTTATTGTCAAACATTGAGAAATATTTAGGCTTCTACTTTAATTAATATTTCCATATGACTTCAATATATCTATACTTAAATTATTTGAATGTCACCTCCTCTGGAGTGATTATTGTCCAGTATTTCTCTTACCCTCTCTTCATTATTTATCTTGAGAAAAGCATTGATACGGTGTGGAAAATACTTTTTGTCTTCACATAAAGGATTTATTACCATTCTTAACATAACATTGTAATGAATGCCGTACATCTCTGCCTCTTCAGCTCATTAACAATTCCGTAAAAGAAAAGTCATAGAAATTTAATTTTGATGGAATTCTTGAAAGGATTAATTCAGTTAAGTAAAACAAAACAAATCAATTTTCACCATTTCAACAAGCCCATGAAATTTGGACCACGTATAATGGCTGGGAAGAATCTCGGGTGCCTTGTTCACGGTTGGCACAGGTTTTAGGCAAGTGGCAGCTGGCCAAATGGCCTAAAAGTCCAAGGCTTTAGGCCAGAGCATAGATATGTCATGGCTAGGGATGGAGTAACACCTCATAGTCATCCAAAGAGTTCAGATTGGTTTATGTGGAATTTCTGTCTCTACAAAGGGGCAGGCATCAACCAAGGGGCTAAATGAGCAACAACTGTGTTTAGCAGGCAAGATACACAGATACAACTTGCTTGAGGCAGGCACCAAGGGACTGGTTTTAAAAAAGCAATTACATTTAGGGAGTTTTCAATACACTGAGGGTCTGCTAAAGAAATTGTCTCCATCCATAACCGTTAGCATGGAAAGACTAACCCACAATGCCCAAAGGAAGGGCATTTGGTCAGAAATGTGGGATTCAGTTTCTATAACTGCATGGAAATTCCCTTTAAAGCTGTGCATTTCACAAAATGTAGTAATTGCCTTGGGGTATAATGAATTAATAGAAGATGGGGTAATCACAAAGGAAGGGCATAAAGGAGGAGATGACCAGAAACCTCGTTGTTTCCAATGATCATTAAAAATAGGTCAGAAAACAAGTTCTGCTTTGATGTTTGATGTGTTTTTATTTTCAAGGAATTCTGCATAATGAAGTGTAACCTAAGCAAATAGAAACTAGACTCAATAAAGAGTTGGAGAACTCGTTAGAGGAATGGTGTGGGTTGAATCACTTTAGGACATGTTTCAATAGAATTTCAATTTGTACAGTTTCTGTAAAATTTTTTCTAATGATCCTTTTCTTCCAGTCTGATTAATCTATTAAATGAGATGTAGGCAGGTGACAATGATATTAATTAGTACTTATGTTCACTTCTTTTTTTCAGCTTGGCCAAATCAGCCTTTTATTTATTTATTTTTACATTAATTTTATTGGTACATTTAGGGTATACAATATAATGACATTCGTCTTTGGAAATTTCCACCTTTACATATCCATCTTGGTTCTTATTTCATTTCTTTTTTTGACAAAATTAATGGCACTTTTATCATGCATACATGGTAGACAACATGGACAGAGTAGTGGATGGAGGTCATACAAACCTGTTACTGGTTCTATTACTGGCTCCATTGTTTTGTAGATGTGTAATTTTGGTCTCAGGCTTCAGGATTTCTATCTGTAAAATGGGGGTAATAGTACAGTTTTATATTGTTGTCATGAGGATATAAGGGGTAATATATGCCAAACTCTGGATAAATTTGAGGTGAGTAAGGGCCACTGTTATTATCTCCCAAGTAGTCATCAAATGTCTGGAAGATCATGTGTGTGCATGTGATGAAGCGGATTGCTTTTGTTTACTGGAGAAATTAGTTATGCTCTGGATGAAGTTAGACATACAGCAAGATTTACTTAGTATGAGCACTTGATAGAAGCTGAAATTATTGATCTTTCTTTTACCTATGACCTTCACCCTCTCTAACCAAGAAGAGCTCTGATGTTTATCATTTGTGTAGGCTCAGGATTGGAAAAGACAAGGGAGCCAGGACCCAGTGGCATTCATTTTGCTCCTGCCCTTGCTGTCTCTCGCACTACCTATGAGAACTTTCTAGACTGGTAAATCTGAAATAGCTATGACTCCTTAGTAACTTTGAAGGTATCTCAGCTACATCAACAGTTAACATGGGCCTGGCTCCATCTGATCTGCACCACATGCTCAAGGATCCACTTCGTAAACTCCTGGGTTAAGTTAACAAGTAGGTGAAAATTCATCTGCAGTTTAGCTGCCAAAAAAGCTAGTTACAATTTTGGGTTGAAAAATCCTCCACAAGGTGCTAGTGTGACTCATTTGTTTCTCTGGAAAGCATCACTCACCAGCTGGCTCCCTCTTGTCAGCGATATATGCAGCTCACCTTTCACTTAAAAGAATAAATATTCATTAAGAAAATGGCAATACAGCCAAGTTTGGGGGCATGCCTAAGCCTGTGGTGCAGCTTGCTCTTTCTTAAGACGAACTCCTCATATATTCAGAACATACACACGCACATACACATATGTATATGCAGATGAGTATAACACTTAAATACTCTTTTTAATGTTTTGCCTAGAGTAAAGGAAATATCTTGTTTTTAGTACAGAACATAGGAAGTTTATCAATTTCCTCTTGGTTGCACATCTGTAAAAAGGAGATAAGCCCACTATAAGATTTGATGTAATGAAGTCCACACAGTTTTTGAAGTGAACTCTAAATTCACCATGGTCTGTTTCTGCTCATAGCATCAACTCAACTGCTACCATATAAATGTATATTAATTCTCTTTATCTACATGGAGATAATTTAATGGTTGTCTTCATTATTTAGATGGATGGGTTCAATGAGCCTTTCATTTCATTCTGGCTTATAAAATTTTAGATATTCACTCACATGCCATGTACACATTTCTAAACCAGCCTACAAAACATTTCCTCTTGATAAACAGATATTATTCAGTGAGTTATCTGAAGCAACTATATTATTCTTCTGAATTCCAATGATATACAGGGAAGAAATGATCAGAAGAAAGGAAAGAGAAAAGGAAAAATATTTTTCTCCTTAAGTTATCATGAGTTCTTAGCTGGGACTCCCTGTAACAAAAGACAGATTAATAAGAGAAAAACAAACAGAAGCTTAGTAACACAGTGATAACTCAGAGAAGTGGAGTAAATTTCTGGAGTAAATCTCAAAGAGTTGTTTGAAAGTTTAGACTTAAATACCATCATTTTCTTAAGCAAAAAAAGAGAGGTGGAAGAACAGGCCTGAATAAGATGGTATGGCCATGAATCATACCATAAAACAAAGAGCAGGTCTGTTATGCAGATTTCAGTGGCTGTCTTCTCCCTTGATTGAAACTGTAATGATTTAGTCCTCACAAATGCAGATTTCCTTTGTAGATGTTATTGTTTGGATCTTAAATGTTCCCCAAATGCCATCAGTTGAAAATTTCATTGCCAGTCAGTGGCACTACTGGGAGATGGTGGAACCTTTAAATTATGGAGCTTAGTGGAAGGGAGTTAGGTGACTGTCACTCCGGCCCCTTCCCTCTGGCCCCTTTGGTTCCTGGCCTCCATGAGGTGAGCAGGCTCTTCTGACACATGCATGCACCATGATATACAGTCTCAAAGCAATATGGCCAAGGGACAATGGACTGAAACTTCTGAAATCATGAGCCAAAATAAACATTTCTTTTTTTAACTTCTTTATTTTAGGTATTTTTTTCACAATAGTGGAAAGCTGACATACAATAAAAACAAACTTTTTCACAACGGTAACTCTTTGGAACTTCTCCTATACCTATAATTTAAAAAAATAACCAATTAATATTAATTTCTCCATATTCATCAACTGATATTGCATCCATGTATTGAAATATCATTTTTTACTGTAAGTATATACTGTTATTATGTATTAATCAAAGCTTAAAAAAAATAAAGTCATGGAAATGTTAACAACTCTGATTTCATCATTATACACTATAAGAATATATTGAATTATCACACTGTAGTCCATAAATTTGGGCAAAGAAAGATAATTAAAAAAACTCAAAATAATCATTATACTACAGAGGTATATTTGCGGTGGCATAGTATAGTCCCATATTTTGGGGTGGCATGTCTTGAACAATGTCAAAAGCCTTGAAAGAAGAAAGGGAAGAAGGAGGAAAAGAAGGAACAGGGAGGAAGCAATTAAATGAGGGAAAAAAATGACATATGTTTGTATTCAGACCCCTTGACATGTTTTCATTAAGTCCATCTACACTTATCACAGATTCTGGGCTCAAGGCCAGCACTGTGCAAGTCTGGATACTGAGTGAGGCTAGTGGGATGTGTCCTCCCTCTCCAGGTGGGTGATCTCTCCTGCGAGAGCTTTTCTGCTTTTCAAGATTTGAGAAGAATTTGCTCATCAGGCTAGCTTTCCCTTGGGTAACCTTAGCCTAATTTTCTGATCTCTCTCTACCCAAACACATTTTCTTTTAAATATCTACCCTTTGTTTTATCAGGGATGAGACTCCCTCAACCTAAAGATAGCTAATAGCAAGTGAAATAACTTTCTTTCCAAAGTTTCACATCTATATTATTTTTCTAGGGGAACAATGCCTTAATCTAGAAGAATAAAGATAAAGTTTCAAATGCTAGGTACTTGATTGGAGGGTACCTTTACAGTACAACTTCTGAATAATAAACTAGATGATAATGTTTCTCTCCATAATCAGTTTGAGATTGTGTCATTGATGTCCCCATTTATGGTTTGTGCAATAGCACTGAGAGTTAAGTGACTTGTTCAAGGTAACTTGTACATATTTATTGTTCAGCTTCATCTCCCAATGTATTTGACTAGAAAGTAAAGGCTTAGCACTAAAACCTGGTCCCACTGGTTCTACACATCTCAACTCTCCTCCTAGTGGAGCTCCACTGCCAGTTCCTTAATGTAGTTCCTAAATCTAAAGTCTTCAAACTTTTATCTTAGTCTAGGCTCTAATCTTCTACCTGGGCAATCACCATCCTGCTAGTGGACAAGGACAAGATTGATACCTGCTTCACTGCTTTGTTTTGAGACAGGGTCTTGCTATATAGTTTAGGCTGGTACTGAACTCACTATGTAGCCCAGGATGGCCTTGAACCCATGGTGATTCTCCTGCCTCAGCCTCCTGAGTGCTAAGATTACAGATGTATACCACCACTCCTAGATCTGCATTGGTTTTCATTCCATTTGTTGCATATGCTTTATTGTGATTAATCTGCCCTGCCTGGTGGATGAATCACTTTCACAAGTCGATTTTTGCCATATATGGGAGTATTCTCAATCTACAGATAAAAGAAACCAAGACTTTTAGAAGTTTTGTGATTTGCTCAAAATTTAATAGGCTTCTTAAAGCCCCTTTGGCAAAAAAAAAAAAAAATTGAGGGGAAATTTTTCCCGTTTATATACCTAAAATTGCATTAAAATTAATTATTATAAGTAAGTTCAAAGAAGATATTTACAGTGATATTTCAGTCATGAATGCTTTTGCTTGCAAACAATTTGGTTTGCAAAAAAGAAGTGTTTGGCAAAATTTTGTTCTTTGCAAATAAATTCTGCATCTAGGGACAAACATGCCTGCGAAGGCCGTCTTTTCCACACAAATACAAAGATCTGTTAGGGCTTATGTCTAGGTGCCCCCCAAAACCTCACGCAGTCCTATGTGGGTGGGGCTTCTACTGAAGTGACTGAGTCTAGAGTGTGTCATTGATCAGGTGGAGCTAGGCCTGAGGGCACTAGGGATTAAGGGTGTGAGTGCTACCCACCTAAGTAGTCTGAATAAAAGGAAAGGGGCAGAAAGGCATTTTTAAGGTCCCTTGTTGATTTCATTATCTTCCACAACCATGAACTGATGTGTCTCTGCCACCCTGCCTTGGTGCCAGCTTTTTATGGACTGAAACCTGTACAAACTGTAAGCCAAATAATCCTTTCCCCCTTTAACTTTGAGTGCCAGGTATTTTGTCTCAGCAATGAGAAAAAAGTAACTATGACACCATCTTTTCCAAAATCATAGAACAAATTAAGTTCATGAACAGAGCTATCACTGTATCTCAAGGACCTGTAAGTCTCTGGCCTGCAGCTTTTAAAAAGTAAATGTGAATGGTAATGGCTGTCCTCTGTCAACATAGCTAAAGTTATTGTGTCCCAAGTGTTTGACTTGTCAATCGTGATCTTTTTTGTTGTTTTTTTTTTTGCACAGTATTTGTCCACTGAATTACAGTTAACCACCTCTTAGATTTGTGTCCATATTGTTCAGAGATGAGAATTTAAGAGCTGGGAGTTTTGTTTTTGGCTCTGGTAGACCATCATTATGGATATATTCCAATATGTTCTCCATATAACCATGCAGGCTGGGCTTGTTTGAAGGAATAGAATCCATCAAGGAATTGGTCCTCCTCCACCTCATAAAGAAGTATTTATAAATAAGGATTCTTCAGGAACTATACTGCTTTTCTGGGACAGTGCCAAATTCTCTATTACAGTAATGATTTAAAACCCATGTGTCCCAGAGTCCAGATGTCCTTATGGAAACTACAACAGTTGAAAGCAAGATGAGTTTATAGGAAAGATGTTAAAATGTAAATGTATTGATATATGTAAATATATCAATAACTTCAAAGAGCTGGAGCTTAGAGCAACACCCTCAAAATCACTTTTCCCTTACTTCCAGAAGCCTGAGGCATTTTTGAAAGGAGAGATCATTGTGGGTATTTCATTCACAAGTTAACAAGTGAATAATCCTGGAGTAGGGCTTATCATACTGAAGATCAGAGGTCAGAACATTAAGAATGCTTATGGGCAACAGAAAACACCTCAATTTAGCATCTAGCATGTTTAAAGCATTGTTCTAGTCCACTTGGGCCAAGGTATGGTATGGTAGAAAGAAATAATCTTCAATTTTAAAAGTTTATTACCTAATTGCATCTAAATATTTTGTGGTAGTTAAGTTCAAAATATCCCAAAGACATCCCAAAATTAAACTTCTCAAACTATTTTTCCCAAAGTAGCTACTGTTTTGGATTTTCCTTATCTGAAGAAATTTTTTCTTTCTTCGAGTTACAAAACTGGGAATTGTTCTAGATTCTGCCCTTTCCTCTATTCTTCATAACCAACTGGTTATCATCTGAATTTCATTTCTTCCCTTGAGTCTAGGGTGGATTTCAATCCACAGTATTGTTTTTGCTAATGTGAAAACCTCTTTCCTTATAGCTGTACATATTTTATACTCAGGGCTCATCCACTCTGCCCTAGTGTCTCATCCATTCTGGCCCAGAGGAGCTTTTTTCCAAACCAAGAGCCATTCCAGGACTCAACATCTTTCTGAAACCTCCAAGTGGAGATCCTCACATTCCTTGAAGAAGCAAATGCAGTCCAGGTGAGATGTAATGACTTCACAATTATTGGGCATCCATTGTCCCTCAAGCCACTTGACCACCACAGTGGGTGCCAGCCATGCAGGCTATTTTGCCTGGAATGCTAATTTATGCCCAGTGTCACTGAGTAATTAATTATAATATTTTCTTTTATTCTGAAATATTTAGATAATAAATTATGTGACCACCTCACTTACGTATCATAAACTTGTTAGTAGTCTTATAAGGAGTACTCCGACTCCGGTAAGAATAGCCTGGAGATAAATAAACTAGTTAAACACAAATTAGAGCTATTCTTATTGGAAAAGGGTATATGGTACATTATTATTACATAATATCCCTACTACTAGTTAATCAAGCATTGCTATTTCTGTAGAGAAATGTGTGAATATAGGAATTTTCTCTTGGTATGCATAGAGAAAAGCAAGAAATAAAAAGATTACAGTTCATGGCAGTTACATGATGTTAAATGATTATGAAAAATGCTTGGTTTTCAAAGGATTTGGAACAAATAACTAAGGGATTTTGGACCTGTACTTAACTGTATGGTCCTAAAAAGGATCTTTATTTTCTCTAATATTTTTTTCTTATTTGTAAATTGGAACAATAATTGTACCTAATAGTAGAGCTGTTGTGAGGCTAAAATGAGATAATTATGTAACTTGGCTTACCAAAGGGCCTGGTACAAATTGTTCAATAAATGATAGTGATTTTTATTAACTGCATTCTGTTTTCACCTCATCCAGAGGTAGAAATCTCAAATGATCTTAAAGCATACAGGGCAAATTCAGAAAATGTGATGATCATGGAATAAAAACACCTCTACTTTTTCATCTAACTTAAATTCTTTTCCTTGGAAATTGTTTATTCCTCTCCACTATACTGTAAACAGAAAAAAAAAAAAAGGCTTCTTATCCATCATTGTATCTCAAGGGCCTAGTAGTCTTTCTGGCATACAATGTACACCTCCATAGATAGTCCTTCATTGAGTGAATAAAAGCCTATGAGATCTCTAAGTAGTATCACATTCAAGGGTGTTCTCAGTATAGATATATATTTGGGAAAATCCAAAATATAATCAGGCAACAGTGTTTTCATAACACCAGGATGTCTCAGCACAGTCTTTTTGTTTTAGTCAGATGAAAGCTTTGTATCTTCCCATTTGTCTGCCGTGCTGCTCAGCGAGGCACTGGTACTATAGAATCCTGGTAGATCCTAGAGATCTGTCACTGCTTCTAATGAAAATCAAAACAGAGAACTAAATGCAGTAGAAGTGTGGAGCTCAATGGTTACTTGCCACATGATTTAGGAGCTAGAATTTCAATGATTCTTTTAAAAACTTGTTTTCTATAATTTATAGACAACAAATAATTTCCTCCATTTCCTATTAAAACCTGAGAACATTTAAATAAGTTGACAAAATAAATTCTATTCTCACTTGGCAATTTTTTCATTCATAACTTTACATCCTCTCAATAAACAAATGTGTAATCCTCATAAGTCTAAAGTATAATAAATAATTTAAAATAATTCTTCCCCTTTTGTAAGTGAGCAAATGATCTTAAATGCTTTTATTAATCTTGCCCATGCGATAAGGATTCAAAATGCCCTACAAGAAGATACAGTGCAGGTCTTCAATAGTTTATCTAAAATCTTGAAAGTTCAAAATTCTGAAAACTGTATTTTTCCTTTCTCATTGTGTTGTGAAACTGTATTTATTTTATGGCAAAACATGAACTGAATATGGGGTTCATTTTGTGTTCATTTTCCCCCTAATGTGAATGTTAGTCAACTTTCATTACTGAAACTAAATAACAGATAATCAACTTGAAAAGAGGAAAGTTTTACTGTCACTCACAGCTTTGGAGGTTTCAATCAAGGGTCAGTTGTTCCTAGTGGTTTTGGGTCTGTGGCAAGGCAGCACATACTGTAATAGAGGAGAGTTGGCAGTAGAACAATGGGCTTACCTCATGGTGGCCAGGAAGTGAAGAAGGAGCCAGCAAGAGGCCATGGCTCCTCAGTCCTGCCGGAGGTAGAGGGCTCCAGTGACCTATAACCTCCTCCCACTTAACAGCCCTGCCACCTCTCAACGATGTCATGGGTTAGGGACTCCTGGAAATCTATTCTGTAAATGGTTTTCATGCTTCCGAACAAGATTTAGGTCTCAATATGACACAGGCCAGATCTAGGTATACCATTCAGGGTGATTTTTATACAGCTTTTTGTGTACTGGGGGTGTGGCATATCTGTGCCACTTCTGGAAATCCATTCTGTAAATATTTTTGATGCTTCTGAACAAGAAAAAAAGGAGTGGGTTCTAAGAAATAACCAGGGTGGTGTGAGCATACATCTGTAATCCCAGCACTCTGGGAGGCTGAGGCAAGAGCATTGTCAGATCAAGGCCACCCTGAGCCACTTAACACTTTACAAAACCCTATCTCAAAATAAAAAATAAAAAAGGATGTAGTTCAATGTGAATATTCTGGGTTCAATCCAGTACTGGACAAAAATGATCAAAGTTCACTGGCCTCTGGACTTAGTAACTGAATTACTTGGGCTGGGGATTTAGCTCAGTGGTTCTGCCACCTGCTTTGGAAGCACAAGGTCCCGAGTTCAATCCCCAGTACCAAAACCAAACAAACAAACAAACAAAAACCCCAAACCCTGAATTACTCCTTACAATGAACTCACATGACCCATATTCTTGCTCATACTTTTCACTCTTGTAAATAGAATTTACCTCTGTCCTCAAGAGATAACCCACTCACTGCAAGGCTTTTCCTTTATTCTAGGCTTTCCTCTGGCATGAGAATAAAAAGATTCAGAATATTCCAGAACCAACCTAGAGAACTGTGCCCACATCAGCTCAGTTAAAGTGTGTCTGGTGAGGGGAAGAAAATAATATAACTGAGTCTTTCCCCTGTGACACAGACTTCCTATTCATTGGTAATAGCATCCTACTAAAGAAGGAAATATTTCTAGTTTATCCCAGAAGGAAATGAAGATTCAGAAATATGAAATAACTGGACCACATTCCCGGAGCCACAGGCCATACTTGCTTGGTAATGAAATTGTGTCTATGTAACTGCAAAACTCATGCCCTTCCCAAAGCTCATGCAACCCTTCTTAGGAAGAAGGAAATTCCAAAGCCAGAAACAACTCAGAATACCAAATTTCACAGGTACTTTTCACTGGCACTTAATTAGCCATCTTTATCCTTTGCTAAGGATGTAATTTTTTTTTTTTTTTAATAAAAACAAGAAGGACAGGCTTTCCATCAGCCACCAGGACAGGCTTTCCACTGGCCCCCAGGACAGGCTTTCCACCAGCCACCAGGACAGGGTGAGGAGGTGAGGAGGTGAGGAGGTGAGGAGGACCCACCCCGCCCCAGGCAGGCCCACCAACTGAGTGCTGGGCCTAATGGAGCCAGCCGGGCGGAGTGGGGCTGAGCGGGGCAGAGCAGTTGCAGGCTGACCGGGACCTGCTTGCTCCAGCTTGCTCCACCAGCTTTCCACCACCCACCAGGACTGGCTTTCCGTCAGCCACCAGGACGGGGTAGGGGGGATCCCCCCGGGCAGGCCCACTGGCTGGCTGCTGGGCGGAGTGGAGCCAGTGGGCCGAGTCGGGCCGGGTGGTTGCAGGCTGACCAGGACCTGCTTGCTCTGGCTTGCTCCACCAGCTTTCCGCCAGCCATCAGGACAGGGTGAGGAGGACCCCCCCTCCCCAGGCAGGCCCACCAGCTGACAGCTGGGCTGCGCTGGCACCTCCAATACTAACCCCCAGCCTCTAGCCTTTTAGCTGTGCAACTACTTGGTTACACACTGCAGTGGCAAAGGGGGACAAAAGCCATTGTCCTGAGCTCCAGGAGTGAACAAAAGAGAGAGTGCCTGTCTCAGGCTCCCTGATGAAAACAAGCCCACTGGAAAAGTGAAGGGGATCTCTGCAATAAAGGCACACCAGACCACCATGATTGGCAAGTTGGAGGGATCATCAGCTCCCATCCGAAACTGGACTTTCTTCAGGGGAAAAGCAGCTGAAACCTATGGTAGAACCTTGCAGAGTGCAACCCTGCAGGAGAACAGGGAGCTCAACTTGGGACTTGCAACCAGAAATCTGCCTGAATCTCATGGGTCTGCGACTAGGTTACTGAGACTCATTGACTTATATCTGTACACTGCTGCCCACGCTGTCTATTCTCACAGCAGAGACATACCCTGAAAGAGGCCCTTTATATTTTAAAGGTGTAGCTTAATAACTACCATAAATTGTCATTCTTTAAGAGGTGTTTGATGCTATGGTGTTGCTGATTGTATGACTTGGGCTAAGGTGTCGTGATTGATCTAAACAGTTTTCCTTTCTAGTGTAATGAAAATGAGACAGCCTCAGAGTCATTAGAGACTCAAAACCTAAAGACCAGCTATATCTGGAAGACACCTCTGAGAAGCAATCATTCCATAAGGGTTCTAAATACATCAACAAGGATACTTACAATAAACAACTTCATAATATCAACCCAGGAACTAAACCAAGGACAGTACCAAAAACAAAAATGAGAGGGCATTGAAGCAAGTCACAAACCCAGACTTCCACCCCACAAAAGGCAGTTTTGGGGGAAATGAGGTGCAAAAGTCTGATAATCAACCACCTGGACACCCTGAACTGATAGCACAGGAAGTAACAAAACAGATGAATGAGGCTCTAGAAAAATTCAAAGCAGAAATAATCTCCCAGATAACTACAGAGATGGTGAATAGAGTGAAAGACATGATTACAGGTTCTAGAACAGAAACTGATAAAAAAAATAGATGAGCTCAGAAACATGCTGGAAGCCAGGAATGCCCAGCATAAGAAAGAAATGGAAACCATGATTGCCCAACATAAGAAAGAAATGGAATCCATGAAACAGAATCAAACAGATATTCAGGAGATTAAAAACTCCATTGAAAGCATACAGAGAAGATTAAGAGAATCTGAAGATAGAATATCAGATATAGAAGACAGGATTGAGGTGAAGGACCATGAAAACAGAGATTTCTTAAAAATAGTAAGGGACCACGAGAAATCAATCCAGTAGCTGCTAGATGATGCAAAGAAGAATAACATAAGACTGATAGGAGTCCATGAAAAAACAGGAGAAAGCACAATTGACATTAAAAAAACTGTTCACAGAAGTAATAGTAGAAAACTTCTCAGACAGAGGAGGAGAATTGGACATACAGATAAGCGAGGCATATAGAACTCCACCCAGCCATGATCAAAAAAATCGACACCTAGACATATAGTAGTCAAGATCCCAGAAACCCAACAGAAAAACAAAATCCTATAGGCAGTTAGAGAAAAGAAACAAATCACCTATAAAGGAAAGCCCATCAGAATCATGGCAGACTTTTCAACACAAACCCTCAAATAAAGGAAAGCCTGGAGTGAAGTATTTCAAGCCCTAAAAGGAAATAACTTCCAACCTAGACTGTTGTATCCTGCAAAATTATCTTTCAAAATTGATGGGGATATTAGATACTTCCATGACAAAGAACACCTGAGAAATTTCATGAACACCAAACCAGCACTCCAAACAATTCTAAGCAATATCCTAGAAAAAGGCAACGAAGGTCACAACTCCATGAGGCTCAACAGAGGGAAGCCACCAGACAAGGTAAGAAACTAAAGGGAAAGGGGGAAAAAGAAATAAGAGCCAACAACAGTAAAACATCATGACAAAGATGAATCAATATCTCTCAATTATAACTATCAATGTTAATGGCCTCATTTCACCAATCAAAAGAAGTAGACTGACAGAATGGATTAAGAAGCAAAATCCAGCAATATGGTGTATACAAGAAACACACCTAACTGAAAAAGAAATTCATAGACTGAAAGTAAAAGGCTCTCCACGTGACAGGGACCCAGAAAAAAGCAGGGGTAGCAATCTTATTTTCAGACAAAGTAGATTTCAAACCAAAACTAATTAAGGGAGACAAAGGTGGTCATTACATCCTTGTGAAGGGAACAATCCAAGAGGAAGAGATGACAATCCTAAATATATATGCACCAAATACAAATGCCCCCAACTGTACAAAACAACTATTAATAGACATGAAAAACCAAATAAACACTAACACAATTGTAGTGGGGGACCTCATACCCCACTATCACAAATAGACAGATCATCTAGATAAAAAGTTAACATTGAAATTCTAGAACTGAACCAAGCTATTGAACAAATGGACTTAATAGATATTTACAGAGTGTTTCACCCCACAAAATCAGAATACACATTCTTTTCAGCTGCACACTGGTCATTCTCCAAAATAGACCACATGCTAGCTCACAGGATATGTCTAAGTCAATGTAAAAGAATTGAAATCACACCCTGTATACTATCAGACCATAGTGCAATAAAATTGGAGATCAAAAACATGAGAAACTACAAAACTCCCACGAACACCTGGAAATTGAATAACACTCTCCTGAACAATCAATGGGTCACAGAGGAAATTAAAGAAGAAATTAGACAGTTTCTACAAGTAAATGATGATGCCAGTACATCATTTAGGAATCTATGGGACACAATGAAATCAATTCTACGTGGGAAATTCATAGCAGTGAATGCCCATATTAAGAAAACAGAGAAAACTGAGATAAATAGTCTAATGTAGAACCTCAAACTCCTAGAAAAAGAAGAGAATAACAAATGCAAAGCCCACACAAGAGAGGAAATTATAAAGATCAGAGCAGAAATCAATGCAATGGAAACTAAGAGAATGATACAAAAAAATTAATGAATCAAAGTTGGTTTTTTGAAACAATAAATAAAATCGATAAACCTTTAGCCAACCTTATCAAAAAAAGGAAAGAAAAGACTCAAATCCACGCAATTAAGAATGAAAATGGGGAAGTCACAACACAACCAGCAGAAATCCAGAGGATCATCAATACCTACTTCGAGAACCTGGACTCTAATAAAATGGAAAACACAGAAGAAATGGACAGATTCCTAGATACATACAAATTGCCAAAGTTAAATGAAGAAGATATAGAAATTCTAAACACCCCAATTACAATTAGTAAAATTGAAAATGTAATAAAAAATTTACCAACAAAGAAAAGCCCAGGTCCTGATGGCTTCACTGCTGAATTCTACAAGACATTTAAAGAAGAACTAATGCCATTACTCTTTAAACTCATCAAGGAAATTGAAAGGGAAGCAAGGCTTCCAAATTCATTTCTGGAAGCAAGTGTGACTTTGATTCCAAAACCAGGGAAAGACCCAACCCAAAAAGAAAACTACAGGCCAATCTCCCTAGTGAACATAGATGCAAAAATCCTCAACAAGATATTGGCAAACAGAATACAGGAGGGTCATCAAGAAGATCATACACCCTGATCAAGTTGGATTTATCCCAGGGATGCAAGGATGGTTCAACATTCGTAAATCAATAAATGTAATACACTATATTAACAGAGCCAAGGACAAAATATATATGATCATCTCAATAGATGGAGAAAATGCATTCAACAAAATCCAACACCCCTTCATGATAAAAAATTGGAATAGAAGGTCTTTATCTCAACCTGATTAAGACTATCTATGAAAAACCAACAGCCAACATCATACTAAATGGCCAAAAACTGAAAACTTTCACACTAAAATCAGGAACAAGACAAGGATGCCCACTATCACCACTCCTGTTCTATATAGTTCTGGAAACATTAGCCACAGCAATTAGAAAAGAGAAAGAAATAAAAGGAATAAAGATAGGAAAGGAAGAAGCTAAACTCTCATTATTTGTTGATGATATGATACTTTACATAGAAGACCCAAAAAACTCTACCAAAAGACTTCTGGACTTAATTGACAGATTCAGTAGAGTAGCTGGATATAAGGTCAACACTCAAAAAACAATAGCCTTCTTATACACAAATAGCAGACTCACTGAGAGAGAAATTAGGGAAATAATTCCTTTTACAATAGCATCCAAAAAACGAAATATCTAGGAATCAATCTAACAAAGGAAGCAAAAGACCTCTACATTGAAAACTATAGCACCCTGAAAAAGGAGATTGAGGAGGATATAAGAAAATGGAAAGACATCCCTTGTTCCTGGGTAGGAAGAATCAATATAGTGAAAATGGCCATACTTCCAAAACTGCTATATAGATTTAATGCAATGCCAATTGAAATTCCAACAATATACTTCACAGAGCTAGAGAAAACAATTCAAAAATTCATTTGGAACCAGAAGAGACCTAGAATAGCAAAAGCAATTCTGGGCAACAGAGACATGGCTGGGGATATCACAATACCCAACTTGAAGCTCTACTACAAAGCTACTGTGATAACAACAGCATGGTACTGGCAAAGAAACAGACCCAAGGATCAGCGGAATAGATTAGAAGATGCAAAAACAACTTCAGACATACTCAGCCACCACATCTTTGACAAAGGAGCCAACCATCCTCATTGGAGGAAAGATAGCCTATTTAATAAATGGTGTTGGAAAAACTGGATTTCAACCTGTCAGAGATTAAAACTAGACCCATATCTATCACCGTGCACTAAACTGAGATCTAAGTGGATTAAAAATCTAAATATTAAGACAGAAACACTAAACTTGCTGGAAGATAAATTAGGTAGAACTCTTGAAGATACTGGCATAGGAAAAGACTTTATGGACAAAACCTCAGTAGCACGGGAACTAGCAGAAAGAATCAACAACTGGGATTTCATCTTATTGAAAAGCTTTTGCACTGCAAGAGAAACCACCAACAGAGCTAATAGACAACCTACAATGTGGGAAAAATGTTTTAGCAGCTGTAACTCAGACAAAGGGCTACTATCTAGACTATATAAAGAACTGAAAAAAATCAGAGCCCCAAATTCAAAGACCCAGTTCAAAAATGGGCATCTGAAATGAACAGACATTTCTCACAAAAAGAAGTAAAAGCAGTAAATAAACATATGAAAAAATGTTCAACATCACTGGTCATTCAAGAGATGCAGATGAAAACAACACTGAGATTCCACCTCACCCTGCAAAGAATGGCTACTATCAAGAAATTAACCAATAACAAATGCTGGTGGGGGTGTGGAGAGAAAGGAACCCTTCTCCATTGTTGGTCAGAGTGTAGACTGGTGCAACCACTGTGGAAATCAGTGTGGAGATACCTCAAAGAACTAGGGCTGGAGGTCCCATTTGACCCAGCTATTTCCCTGCTGAGTATCTTCCCCAAAGAATTAAAAGAATCATACCACAGTGATATATGTGCACCCATGTTCATAGCAGCACAGTTTGTAATAACTAAAGCTTGGAAACAGCCCAAGTGCCCATCAACTGGAAACTGGATAAAGATGTGTTTTTTTTTTTAATAAAATGGAATACTATTCAGCCATAACAAATGAGAAACTAGAGTCATTTATAGCTAAATGGATGCACATTGAGGCCATACGCTTAAGTGAAATAAATAAGACACACATGTGTAAATACCAAATAGTTTCTCTAGTGTGAGAAACTGAGAGTGTAAATAAGGACTAAAATTATTAATAACTAATCATTGATACTTTGAAATAGGAAAAGATCTAAAGGGGTAGGGGTGGTGGGAGGTGAAGGGGAAGTGAAAGAATGGAAAGGAAAAATTATGAGAAAAGAAAAAAAAATGGAAACAAAGTATGTAAATAGGGAAGATTTTAGGGGTGAAGGGCACACAGGTAATGGGGAAAAAATGAGAACCAAGATACATCATGTACAGGTACAAGCACCCAATGATAAATGTAAACATATTGCATACCTAAAATGTACCAATAAAAGAATTTAAGAAAAAAAAAAAGAAGAAATGAAGACATTTGCGGCTATCTAAGGCATTAACCAAATATGTGGCTCAGGGCGACCTCTATCTCAAGACTATCAGGCACTTCTTTCCTGTGTCTTTGGAAAGCAGATTGGAGTAAAAATTTGGGGGACAAAATATGCTGTGTCAATTCTAATGCATTTTAAAACAATAAGAAAATGGAAAACATGTGCTTAAGGTTTTGTTAAGAATCAATATTATCAAGAATTTATATTTTAGTCACTTTTTTCTCACACTTGTTAAGTAATAATCAAGCATGAGCTGCTTTAGGAAGGCAAGGTGACCAGTAAAAGGTAAAATGCCAAATTATGTAAAAAAGCAAATTAAAAGGACACTATCTTTCATTTTTTATGCTTTGGAATTCACATAGAAATGTGCCTCTGCCAAAAAAAATAAATTATGAAAATATTGCACTTTAATTAGGAACTCAGGGAGATACATTCATATATCACCTTCTCTTCTTTCCTGAGCCACTTCACACACACACACACACACACACACACACACACACACACACAAGCACGCACACACACACAGCTCAGCAGTTTTTAGTTCTCAGGTTCTCAAATGTAAGTGCAACAGAATCACTCAGAAGGCTTGGGTTATAATGCAGGTTACTGGATCCCCTGACCTACCTCCAAGTTCCTGATCCAGTAAGTATGGGAAGGGTCAAAGAATCGGTATTTTTCACAAGTCCCCGAGGGCTATTGTCTGAATGTTGGTGTCCCTCAAAATTAATATGATGAAACCTAATCCCCAGTGCCATAGAACTGAGAGGTAAGGCCTCTTAGAAGGGGATCAGATCATGAGGGCAGAAACCTCCTAAATGTGATTAGTGCCTTACAAAAGAGGATTGAAGGAGCTTGTTTGTTCTTTCTACCATACAAGAACACAACAAGACAGTACAGCCTATGTGTCAGGAAACAGTTTTTCACCAGACATGAATCTGCTGGTGAATTGACCTCTTGGACTTCTTGGCTTCTAAGACTGTAAAAAATATGCTCCTTTTATTAATGTCCTACCTAGTTTATAATATTTGTATTGTGGCAGCCCAAATAGACTAAGACATCAGGTCATGCTGATCCTCCTTGTTTGGGAACCACACTTTGAGGACAACTGTTTTGGTGAACATTGCTTAAGTTATATTGCCCTGAGCCTCAGAGCCCAGTTGTAAAGCAGTGATGGGCGTCAGATCCACCAGGCATATTGTTAAAGTACAGTTGTGTCACTGTCG
This sequence comes from Heterocephalus glaber, assembly GCF_053883595.1. Classification (NCBI taxonomy): domain Eukaryota; kingdom Metazoa; phylum Chordata; class Mammalia; order Rodentia; family Bathyergidae; genus Heterocephalus; species Heterocephalus glaber. The sequence goes on from NW_028258191.1 coordinate 1,958,633, forward strand.
ATTAAGGTTGAATGTCTGAATTAGCTGGGGAAGGTATCCTTCTCTGATTCACCACAAATCAGTCGAGTCAAAAATCTCTGAAGGTGGGGCAGGGGAAAGATATTTATTGAAAAGCTCCTCCACTGATATTAGTATTCATGGAGGATTCATTATTATGGTGGACTGGATTCAGGAAGCATTTTGTGGCCATGGAGTATGCACTAGAAAACTAGTCCAGGCATTCTTCATGCAATTTGAGATGCAGTGTTTAAGTCTGAAACCCAAATGCTTTGCAAAGCTTATCATCACTCTTCTATGCCTTCAAGGATACCCTCTGTCACCTGCAATTCCTGGCTTGGCTGTTGTTCATCCCTAGTTCAGGAAGGTAATTTTCTCACTGGATTAACTCCTTCCTGTCTCTTGACTTTGAGCTCAGGAAGCTTCTTGCCCAGAAATCTTTAGACACTCCCTTCTGTATTCCATGGGACCTTCTGTTCTCCTGTACCTCAGCAATGATTAGACTACACAGTAGGCTTTCTTTCTATTTTTCTGTAGGTTTCTCCTACTGGGATGTTAAGCTAAATATAAAAGAACAAAATAAAATTTTTCATCCCTGGAAGATTCCATAATTAATTATGCTGAAATACATTGATAATAGACAAATTAGCAAGAGGGAAAGTATACAAATTTATTACATGAATGTATGAGAGTCTAGGCTTAAGAACCCTCCCCATAGGAGGGAGAGCCGTGGAGGCATTATAGGCACTTTTAGTGAGAAGTGAATGATTAGTGGGGGCAATTAATAGACCCAGAGAACAGAAAATAGCCCAGAACAGTGTTTGCCTGGGTTCTGAGTGTGGTGTTACTTCAGACTTCTTTCCTGAGAGTTAATCTTCCCTGGTTAGTGAGGTTTCAGGGAGGAGATTGAAAACAGTTGTGTTCCTTCTAGAGGAGCTTCCTTAGCCAGAGAAGGGAAACTTCAGAGACAGCCCTTTCTTGTGCTTCTGCAGAGAAAGAGAATCAAGAGGCAGGTCTGGAAAGGCAGAAAGGCCTTGAGTTGGCTTCTTCATTTCAGTAAGTTAAAGCACCATCCTCTGGGGAATCATTTTCTGAGCCCCAGCACAATATACAGTGCTCAATGAAATTAAATGGTTTAATATTAATTCAATCCTACAGTAGGAGGAAAAACTCTATTTTTCTCTTTTGGGATAATACAGTCTCCTTTTAAAAAATATAGTCAAGAAACATGGCTTTCTAAGGTTGGGTAAAATAGACTAGTGGAATGAGAATTTTATGATTATATTAATAATCATAAAATAAATCTTATCCTTTTTTTTATCCGAAAGAGGTCATTGCAAAAGGATAATTTAAAAAAGCTACACTGAAATACCTAGTACTTTAAAACTTCACTGAAGTTTATTCTGAAGTTTTAGTTTATATTTTCTGAGATAGTAAGTGCATCTTTAAACTGCTGCTGCGACTGTGTGAAACTCCTTAGCACACTCAAACGTGGTCCCAAAATACCAAAGTGACAGACAGGAACCCACACTGGTATTGTGGGTCTCTTGGAAACTCTTGGAGTATCAAACACCTCCAGACAAACTGCAGGCATCCTTAGCCTTCAGAGCAATTACACACCACAGATTTCCACCTTATAGTATCATAATGGAAGTAGGCTTACTTGGTAATGTGATCCTGCAGTTCTAGGCAGAGTTTATTACAGCAAATCATAAGTCTTTGAGGCTGGAATGGGAGAGATGATGGGATGTGTTCTGTTTTCCTTCAGGGTCTCAAATGTGCTCTCTTTATCACAGTATCTATATAGTTTGTTCTATATTTCTCATTCTGTTATAAAAAGCAAAGACTTACCACTAATTATTTATAATAAATACTACTCTATGTCTGGCTAGGAAAATCCCCCAGGAATATCAGGAAAAAAGGAAAACAAAAGTCTTGGTTAGTTCTAGTGATTTTTAAAATAATATATCCTATAAATAAATGCATGTTTTCTGCTTTAATGGACTTAAGCATTTCCATATTACTATGTACAGTTTTATTGTCATGCCCACACATGAATTGTTTGACTAGGGTCTGTTGTCATTCTACATTTCTTTTGAAGACTGTACCAAAGACCATTATTCAATTTGCAGGTGAACAGATGCTCACCTCTTTTGAGACTATACTGAAAATTCTCAACTAGGTATACAGTGTTCCAGTTTGAATACACAATTATCTCTAGACTTGAGACAAATAGAGTTCTATCTAGAAAGAATGATGCTTTACCTAGAAACATGGAATGGGTGATCATGGGCAAAACCTGAAAACTACCCTGAAATCACATCAAACAGAAAGGATAGGAAATGCTTCAACCTCCTTCCCCTAACCCTTGATACTTTCTGATATTCCTTTTTCAAGGGCTGCTTGGACCTGCTGTGTCTCTACCTCTGTCTTGGTTTCTAATATCTATGGTATATTTTGACTATTTGTATGACATTTTCATGTATCTCTTTGTAAACTAATCTAATTATGGATTTAATTAAAGTAATTCAGTAAAAATGTACTATCTACTTTAAAATTTTACTTTACAAGGGCCAAAATATAAGTATATGTGAGATCAGATTTTTATTTTTGAGGTCATATACTGCCACTCCTTTTCTATTTCTTGTACCATGTATTGCCTTTCTGTCTTCCTAAAAGTTGGAGCATAGTTAGAAATCTAGTTATGCTCAGTTTCAAAATCTTCTTTAAAGGTTTGAGATTATATATCACTCTGATGCATTTCCATTGGGAAATAGAGTGGTTAGGAGAATAGTTCATTTTAATGAGTAGCTCATTTTAGGTCTATGGTTGCAAATTTCTATCCAGGATGGAATCATGGATTGGCATATGCTAGAAAAAAAGGGGGAGGGGGCAGTCTGACTCAAAGGACAGAGCACTCCAGTTACTTCTTCCACATCCAAGGGTTAGCCTTACTCATGGACAGAGTTGGTGGATGACTGTGCCTCCTTATGATATTTAGAGGGAACATTTCCCACCTTTTTCCTTAGCATCTTCTCCAGCTAGGCTGCCCGGTTTATTGAATTTTTTAAAAAAATAAGACTAAAGTGTGGAATATTGCAAAACTAATACTTTAACAATATGGGGCATGCCAATGGATATTAGTAATAGTGATAGTTAATGGATGGCATCTACTTGAGTAAGAAATGCTCAACTAAATTGGATCAGCATAGTTCTGAGAGTGGCTGAGGGCATTTACTGAAGACAGAAGCCCCACCCTGGAAAGGCTTGTCACCTGAATGGTATAAAAGGGAAATTAAGAAGGAAGGATTGCTTCTGTTTCTTTGGAGGAGCTCCAATCTTCACCTTCACCTTTGACATCATCTCCTGGCTTCCAGTGCACACCCTCAGCTTTCTACTGCAGACCCTTTGGCTTCCTGATATGGACTTGCATGGTGCCCTCCAGTGAACTCTGGCCTGGATCCTTTGGATCTCCAACACACAGACAGACCTTTTACACTCTGTTACCCCTGATTCTGTTGGTGGCCATTTTAAGCCACTCTTGTAAATTCTTATATATTTTTCTATTTTGCATTAAATGTGTTTATCTAGTAAGCACTGACTGATACATTAATCATCAATTAATTGTGTCCTTTTAGTTTTTAGGATATTTACTTCTCTTGGTTCTTCTATCTGTTGGACTATATCCTTTGAATTAGTCTAAAAATTTTATGCAGGAGGCAATGAATGAGTAGCCACTGAAGGTTGTTAAGCAGGCAACTGATATGACTGAGGATGGCCCTTGGAAAATGAACCTGGTCCCATTTTCTAAATTGGATTAGTCTCAGTTGGGAGACTTCCCTAATAGTCTCAGTGATAAACAATGGAAGATCATATCACATCATAACATAAATGTGATTATACAGAAATAATCACTAATTATTCAAGTGTTAAAATCTATGTGGCAAGAGAAGAGATGTCAAAATTGACTCTGAAGTTTTGAGTCTTATTGACATGAATGATTATTATTGTTGCAGAAATGAGGAGTATAGAAGGAAAATAAGTTATCTTTTGAAGATATAGATTCAATTGTGTTTAAAAATGTACACTGGTATTGTTTATATCAGTATGGTAAGACACACATACATGAAAATGCCTGTCCTGAAGAAGGAAGGTTTTATGTATGAATCTCTAAAAACAAGAGACATAGAGGTGGTCAGGGGCAGAAGAGGTATAGGAAAAGCATGGACAAAGCTTTTGTTGTGTTGTTCACAGGAAGGAATGGGTGAGGCAGGGTAAAGAGCTGAGGACATTCATGATTGTATGGCAGGGATAATTTAGGTGGGCTCTGGAATATAAATGTGACTGCAATTGTCCAGTACCTGGCTTTGGGATGATTCAGGGCAAGAGGATAATGTCCTAGATGGCAGGTGTCTAATACAAGGAAGCAGGTGGGGATGTGGATTTAGCATTATTTGTTTCCTTACCAAAGGTGTACTCATGGCAAGTGGTTTGCTATCTAATGGTATTAGCTATCCTGAGAAGGGGAGTCTCTTGTTTTCAGCAAGGCTCCAGATATCAAAACATCATAAAATACATAAAAACCCCACATATATGGTTAATACAAGTTACTTAGGCAATATATGAAAGTACAGTACACTCAGCAACAGCTGGACATTAGAGAATCTGAATAAAAGTTCGGATTATAAAAGTAGACTTTGGAATATTCCATAAAAATTGGATAAAAGAACTACATTATATCAGAAAACAAAGAGAGCATCTGTAGAGAGAAGGGAAGATGGTTGAATGAAAATTATCAAGTGCAAAACTCAGAAATGCATGCATTTGAGAGACAGAAGTGGAAGTACAGTAAGAAGAGGCCAGAGTTGGAGGAAGTTCTGAGAGGTGACAGGTGAATGTGGAGAAAGTGTTTTGAGGATGAAGGAAGTTGCTCCAGAGAATGATAACTGAGCAAAGATCCAAGGATTGGGCAACAGAAGTAATTAAGAGCTTCCCATTGTGCAGAATAATGGAGCTATAGCCATGCAAACCAAGTGGCAAGGAGTTAGGAGCCCATATATATCCAGGCAGGAAAGCAGATTTCTTTTCTGAGAAGCTTAATGAAGAAAAGAAAGAGGCAGAGTCTATTATTACTAGCTGATCTTTACCACACACTTTAAGCTCCCTTTTCCTAATTTTATTTATCCTTTTCCTACTTGTGTTCAGTACTTCCAGGGATATAAGTGGAATTTGTTTATCTTACTGTGCTGTAACCTTTTTACTTGACTATCTCTATATGAAATGTAAACTTGAAGACTACAATGCTGTATCATTTAACTTTACAGCCTCAGTGCTAAATATTGTCCCCATATGTGCTTTTGAGAAAAAGAATGAGAGATATTTCTGAGAAGAGTAGTTTACCCACCCAACTTGCCATACATGGCACATCTTCTACCTTATTTCTCTGTGTATATTTTTCTTCTTTGATTATATCTATTAATTGTTTCCAAATGGAATAGCAATTCATATTTTACCAAAATATTTTCCTAATTACCTAGTGTAAACTAAATGGTTATTTTGCTAGGCTTTTTTGGGGAAAGCAGGTTCCTGAACATTTAGATGACTCTCTTACCTATATAAAGCTCTACCCACAGTCCATAAATTAAAAATGCATAGAGATAAATCTGGAAGGACAGTTAATCAGATCAAATTTCAAATGATTTTCATTCATATTTCCTTATTTTTCATATTGTCTAAAACTACCATCATGGGCTCAGTTTAACAAGAATAAAGCCATTTTTCTGAAAGTGGACAGAACATGTGTTATACCTGGAAGACTCAGATCTAGGCCTGCCTCTTATTAACAATAAAGAACTAGTTGTCTAAATTACAATTTAATTGTATGTAAGGAAAAAAAAAAGAACTGCCCTTTGAGGATCCTGGGGTTGTTTTGAGGACCAACATGGATGTGAATTCACAACCTCAGTCAGTACCTTTCTTTTTCAGCCCTAGATTATGCTTGAGTTCTGGCTTCTCATGTGCTGTTAATACCTGAGATTTCCTGGGCAGATGGTTTTGAGTTCCACAGCTGCTATCGATGAGAACTTCATTCTACTGACCTGTATGGCCCCTTCAGGGCCTGAGGGTATCTTTTGCTACTGGATCACTTTTGCCAGAATATTTAGCAAGGCTGCCACCAGCTCTGTCCAGGACACCATTCCTCAGTTCTTGCCCGTAAATGTGAACCTCCTCTGCTTTCAGAATCAACAGCTAATTTCCCTGCACCTCAGAACCCAGGACAGTCACTTTTCTCTCATGGGGGAGCAAGCAAAGCTTCATGGCCCCAGGTTCTCTTCTCTTTCACCCTAAAACATGTTATCTGCATCATGGAGTTCTCTCCAGTTCTGACCTTACTAATGGCGGGGAGTGCAGGTATAGATAACACATCTCTTTGGCTCTCTTGGGGACTTAGCTTCTTTACCTTTTACATCTTGTCACAGGACTCTCCCAAGGCAGAGTAGAGGGGCCTGTACCTGATTGAGTAAAGTGAAAGGAAATAGAAATAAAGGGAGGAAACTAAAACCCAAAGATATCTGAAAATAATTTCCTGAAAGTCCTGAAGGTGCAGAGTGGGCGCAGACTAAATATGAGAAACTCTACCAGGCCTCTGAACAGATTTCTGAGAGGAACTTAGGCACAAAGGCACAAAGGCACAAAGACATTCATTGAATATAATACATGATCTTCTCTTTTCTGCATATAGAATGGTATTAGCCACACACTGCCTTTGGGGGAATTGGGAAAATAGTTACTCCCACCAGCTCCCATGGGTACTAATTATCTCCCTGAAATGGCTGAGAAAGACTACAAGACTAAAAACTGTGCTGCAATTCAAATGAGAAGAGCATTCACCAAAAAAGTAGTCAAAGAATCATAGCAAAAATTGCCAAAATTCCCTATCCCAGGCCTGAAGTGTCAAGGAAGACACTGTACGAGGCTGGTGATGGATGTGAAGTGAGACGATGAGCCTGGAGTTTTGAACTTTTGAGAGTGTGATGGTCCTGTGGCTGTCTTGGCACAGAGGAGGTGGCAGCGCTGAACGGAGGGAAGAGAGGAAAGAGGGATTATGGAGGCACCCGTGCATGTACGTACCCTACCTGTTGTTTAAGCGGCTTATGAGGAGAGCACGGTATTCTGGACTCAGACTCATGGCATGCTACTAAGTTAATCTTGATGTCCTGCATGCTTAGAAGTAGTAAGTAGATCATGGTCAGGATTACAAAGTGGAGAAGAGTTTGTGGTCTTTGAAGCCAGATGGGTGGCTCAAGTTCATTTATTGTCCACCTCCAACATTCACTTGACTCCAGATACTCAGCATGTTGATCAGTTTTTGTTATGGAAACAAATATTTGAGATAATCAACTTATAGGAAAAAAAGGTTAATTTGGGTTCATAGCGTCAGAGGTTTCATTTCATGGTTTCTTGGCCTTGTTGCTTTGGGTCTGTGGTGTCACTGTAAGTCATGGTAGGAGCGTGTGGCAGAGGAGGGCCATTCACTTTGTGGTGGCCAGGAGGAGAGGGAGAAGAAGGGACCAGAGCCTGATGTCTTTCAAGGCCATGCCCCTGATTACCTGGCTTTGTTCCACTTGGCTCCACCTTCTATCAGAAGGTTCTGTCATCTTCTGATAACACCACAGGATATACAAACCTTTAGCACATTTGTCTTATGATCTCAGATTAATCATCTATGAAGAGAGCTGGTATTGTTTATGCTGTAAGGTTGTGGGGAGATTCACATGGGATAGATACCAAGAGCCTAAGAGAGTGTCTGGCATATAATAAGTCACAGGGACGATTACTTCTCTTGGGTTATTTTAATTGCTGCACAATAAAACAAGTAAATCAACTATCTTAATAAAAAATTTTAGTATTTTCCCCTTTTCTAAATTTTGGAAAATGCCTCAGATGATAGCAACTGGTGATTGAACAGAAGGAAAGAGAAACAAAGACTACAGGATCCATGATTTTTTTTTTTTGTGGCTCTTCTTCATTGTTAGTAAATTGTTTTGTTGTGGGATAAAATGGGATGTATAAGTAATTGTTTTGCTCATGCATGTGTCCATGTACATATTTCTATTTTTACAAAATGCTGACCCTGGTTGGCTCATAGTAGCTTTAATTTTAAAAGATTCTATTTTCTTCTGAAATCCTCTTACGTTCCCAAAGGCAGTAATCAAATATCATTCAAATAATATGCCTTGTTTAAAACATAATAAAGTGGTTAAGAAATGTATTTTGGAGGTTGACTTAAAATATATCAACTTTGAGATAAATATACAGTGTTGTAAAGAATGGATATATATATATATATACCTCTTTGGGAAGATAAGTATTCTGGTTTTAAAAAGAGTCTAGTTTATGTTCCCTTGTATGATACCTTATATAATACTAATTAGAAGCTGGCTCAGAATTATGTGTTAGTCATAAAATTTTGGCTAGTTTCTCGAATATCTGAAGAAATAAAGAATAAAGTGATTATGTGCACATTTAAAATCTTGAGAAAAACATACTGTGTACCACTTGACAATAAAATTATTCTATGGTCTTAAGAACAGAGAATACAGAGATGCAAAGGACTTGCCAGTCCCAGATCTTTTCTTTATATACACATTTAAATGAGTTAGATCATGATCTATGACTAAAAAGCTCTTTTTTTTGTATTAAATTCTTTTATTGGTACATTGTAGGTATACAACACAATTACATTTCTCATTGGGAATTGTACCTTTATATAATGCATCTTGGTTCTTATTTTTTCCCCATTCCTAGACCTCCCTTCACGCCCTCCACCGTTCCCTATTTACAAAGACTTTATTTCCATTTTTTCCATTTCTCATCATTTTTTTCCTTTCTAAAAAGCTCTTGAGAGTTGGTTTCTAATAAATCAAAATCACAGATATTTATTTTTGTTATTATTTCTTTGCATTTATGAAATGAATGGATTTTCCTCAATGATGAAAGACTGTTTTACAATGCTGATGTTAGAAGATTAGAAAAGCCTCTATTTTATAAGCTATTTTTATTATTTACTATTTAAAGGCTTTATGAATACAGTAATACCTCAGTTCATGAACACTTCTTTTCACAAACAGTTCAGTTCATTACCAGAAGAGTTTGACAAAATTTTGCTTCTGTTCATGAACCCCACGTTGGTGATGAACACAATCACAGCTATCTTTCCCATATGAACACAAATGTGACCATCTTCCCCAGACTTGTGGAATGAATTAAATTTGTGAATGGAACATGGCTCAGAAATTATTCTTTCTGGTATAATTGAAATATATGAACATGAAAATTAGATCAGCAAAAGATTTTGTGGATTCGGGAAGCTACCAGTTAACGCTCTAAAATAAAACATTAAATAGCTTATACCCTCAAGTCTAAAAAAATTACTTTTAAAGCCATAAATAACAGGAAACTTTCTGATTATTAAAAATTAGTTTGGAATCTTAAAAGCATGTCCCTGTGTGAGTGTTTTATGTCTCTATGTGGTGGCTTGTTCAGGGTTGCTAAGAAAAGCAAAGCTGATGTGGCTAATATCAGAAAGGGAGGTGTGTCTAGTAAGAGAGGAAGGCCTTAAGGGCATGTTCCATAACTCATATCTTGTTCCTCTTCACATTCCTCTTTATGTAATCTTCATCCTTGCTTTCCCTCCCAGACACCTTGACCTGTGGCCTTCCTGTGGGTCATTCCTTCCCTTGCTATGGGGCCTGGGGCTTTACCCAGATCTAGGTTCATGTGCTCAGAAGGTGTGATTTTCTCCTATGAGGTGCTGCTGCTCATATTACCTTCTATCCCTGAGAGACAAGGAGAAGAGTCATTTGTTTCCTATTAAATACACATTCTGTTTTATACACCAGCAACAGAGAGGGACTGACTCAGCTAGACATCTAGGTGAAATACAGACCAAAGTAACACATCGAAAGAGATGGGAGGTACCCAGGTGTGTCTGATTCTGTTATTATTGTATTTAGATGTATGGTACTATCTGTCACAAAGCAACTTAAATTCCTCTAAAATTTTAATGAGACTGTTGTGATAATTCTCTTGATCTATACATCAAGGCTTAAATTATAATAGCTATTTTATTTATCATCTTTAAAATTTTTTTCCATTAATTGACAGTTTGTAGGGTAAATGTTAATGTGTTTAATTTAGTTTTCATGAATGTTCACATATGGTAATAAATTATTTGTCCAACAAGTTTACAAATAAACATTTTTTCTATCTGAAAGTGCTCACTCATTCCAAAAGCAATCATAGAAATAGTGTTTTCATTTGCTAGTGGGAAGTAGCAGTGGAACTATTTCTCAGGGATACATTTATATTTAATGGTGAATATAAATTATACACATATATATGGCATATATGTGCAAATATATCAGAAATATATAAGATACAAGAACTAAGGGCAAAAAAAAAAAAAAAAAAAGAACTAAGGGCAAATTTAAATAATGTACAAACATTTGCAAAACACCAAAAATGAAGAAGTGCCTCAAATTCTAGCAGACACATGCACAATGAAATAATGTCATTAAAAATGTGAAAAAACTCAGTGGACCATTTATGTGTGGTTCTATTTCTAGATTCTCTGTTTTATTCCATTGATCCATATATCTTTCCTTATGCCAACATTGCCTTGATTACTGTAGCTTTAGAGGAAGTCTTAAAATTAGGTACTAAATGGCTTCCAACACTGTTTTTTTTTTCTTTTTACTTTTCTAGGTCCTTTGTATTCCTACATAACTTTTAAATTTCAATATCCAATTCTTCATTTATAGCAAGTATACATACACCTGAATTTTTATATATACCTTGTGTTTTCTAATCCTGCTAAATTCAAATACAAGTTCTTGGGACTCCTAGAGATTTCTAAGTATTTTCTCTCTAGATGATCATTTCCTCTACATATAATGATTTTACTTTTACCTTGCCATTCCTAGGCTATTTGTTTCTTTATATTGCCAGACTATTTTGGTTTGGGCCTGTGTTTCAGTTTAATGGACAGATGAAGAGTAAGTGTATCTGCCCTTGTTCCCCACCTTAGGAAGAAAGCATTGTATCTTCTCCATTCATTTAAGGCATTTTTGCTGGAAGTATGGAGTACATATCTTATCTGTTGAGAAGGTTCTGTTCTACTTCTAGTCTCCTGATAGCTTGTACCATGAACAGCTGCAGAATTTAGTCCAATACTTTTTCTGCAACTACTATGATAGAATCATATGGCTTTTTCTTTTTGGATTTTCCAATGCTGAACCAACACTGCCATCCCTATAACAGAAACACTTTCTACATACTGCCAGATCTGACTTCTAATAGTTTGCTTTGCTAAACAAATTTTTATCTATGTTCATACTTTTTTCTTCTATTATCTTTATCCAGTTTTAGGATTAGTACAATGTTGATTTCCTAAAATGAGGGGAGAAGTGTTCCTTCTCTTTTATGTTTAAATGTTCAATATAATTCATCAGTTAAAATGTATATGAGCCTGTTGTCATATAGATAGGTTTTCAAGCTAGGAATATACTTTCTTTAATAGGTACTATTTAAATTTTATATTTCCCCCAGAGTCAGTTCCATTAATTTGTCTTCCAAGGTACTTCTTAGAAGTTGTCAAATTTACTTCAAAAAAGATTTTTGTAATATGTTTTCTATATCCTTTTAAATTCTGTAAAATCTATGGTAATGTCCTCTAAATCTTGATATTGTAATTTAAAATAATGTATAATTAATATTGTGTAATAGAAAGGAAAGGTCTAAAGGACTAGGGAAAGTGGGAGGGGTGGGGGAAAGGAAAGAAGGGAAAAGAAAAAATATGAGAAAAGGGAAAGAAATGGAAACAAGGTCTTTGCAAATAGGGAAGAGTGGAGGGGTGAAGGGAGGGCAGGGGAAGGGGAAAAAATAAGAATCAAGAGACTCATGTAAAGGTACAAGATCTCAATGACGAATGTAAATGTATTTTATACCTAAAATGTACCAATAAACTTAATGGGAAAAATATTACAGGATAAAACTGAAATTTAAAAAAATGTGAAAAAGATAATCTCTGCTTCATTCTCAATGTCTTTCTTAAAAAAATTAAAACAAAGTTGAGAGGTTTGCTTTTCTTTAGAGTTGTAATATGTTTTCTAAAATCTTTTTGTTTTAAAGTAATTCTGGCTGATAAACCAAAATTCTAACATTTGGGTACTGTATGCATTATTTTGGCCACTGAATAACCTCAGAAAAAAAAATATTTTGGTAACTGATCTGTAGGGAAAATGAAGTGATTGCCATTTTTACATTTCTCTTTGGATTTCCCAAACAAGCCTTCCAATACCAAGTGAAGGTACTTTGGAAAGCAGTGCTGTGATGTTAATTTAAAGAATATTACGGCTTTTCTCACTCAGATCCAGTGTCCCTGAAGGAAAGCCTTCTACTCACCTCTCTTGATCATAGATGTAGCTGTGCTTAATGGTCTCAGGATTCCTTCTTATAGGAAGAAGGCTTATCTCATCAACCAGTGGACTAAATTAGATGTAAAAATTTACTCTCAGTTTAATAAAAAAGATATCAACTTAACTTATACATGTTCATTCTAATGTAAAGTGATTCAGCATCTTAATAAAATTAGAAACAATCTGAAAGGTTGTTCAAAGGTGAGAAGTTAAGAATTTTAAAAAAGCAGTATTTTATGATCTTTACCCAAATTTCATAGCAAAATGCTTGCCAAACTGTATGAATCTAAGTAAATCCCCTTGGTGTTAAGAGTTTTAGTCAGCACATGCCCAAACCATTTGCATCCTAGGAAACAAATGCAGAGCACATGTTCTGAAACATGTTTATGTGAGAGTAGCCTGGGCTCCAGAGCCAAGAATCTGAAACTTGGCCTGGAAACAACCAAGGGTTAAAAATGTCTACATACAGAAATGTAACATTTGTCTTTAATGTCTAAGTTTGTTCCTTAAAACAATGTGAAATGGTTTAATGAATGAAAGAAACATGCCAGTTTCCAGTACTAAGTCACAGCAGTTTGGCTGCATGTGTTCAACCATGTGACAGATTTTATAAAATAGAAAATATTGTTACAATTTCAACAGTAACTAAAGCCATAAGGCAAGGTTTCTGGTTTCAGTCATGGCTTAATGATCAGGGTAATGGGCCAAATGCTTAAAAGAAAACAAAGTAAAACAAAAAAAAAGTTCATAGCTATGGAAATGTTATCTGTTCTAATTAACCCCCAAAGTAAGAAACATTAAAAAGTATTCAGAAGATTAAAAGTATATCTCTCTTAAGTTTGATAGAAGGGTTGATGGTGAGATTTATTTATAACAGAAATGCTATATTTAGGCTATTTGGGAAACATTATGATACAGTAAAAAAACCACATTATTGGGTGTATTGAAATCTCAAAGAATCTAGTTGTGTAGGTACATGAGTAAAATTAATATTTGAGAAAAGGAAACCTTTTTCCACCTTAATCATTCATTAGGTGTGAAATAAATAATCTTGCAGATAAAATTTTGCATTGTATCATCAGACATATTTAAATTTGTAGTTTGGGTAAAACATTGCTAATAAACCTAAAATCACAGCTTCATTTTTCATTCAGTAAGCCACATGTGTTGTGATCCATGAATGGTATCCTTAGTTCTGAGTGGTCTTTTTAAAAATTAAGTGAGCAACACTGGAGAGGACAGATATGGAGTCAGGAAGACTTGGATGCTATTCTAGCTGAATTGTGTACCGCTTCTGTGAATATGGGCAAATAATTTGACCCTGAAGCCTCACTTTTCTCCCCTGAAAATGGGATTATACTACCAATCCCTTTTGAGATTGAAGCAGGAAGATCAAATTAATGTTCCAAGCATTCAGTGCTCAGTGTTAGTTTAGTTACCTTCCTGATGACTATGGTAAGATGGGATGATTAAAAACAAAGTAGGTCAAGGGGCACACATTGCTTAATGGAAATTCCTGGCAATGTCTGCGCACTTGCTGGACAGTGAACTCTGGGGAGCTATGGCCAGGGTGAAGGGTGGGCACACCTGGCCTCTCCCTTCTTCTTCTACCACGCTACGCCACGCTCCCTCAGTTTCCTCCTTGCTGGTTCAATTCTCAGTGGCCCCAACTTTCTGTTCTTCCAAGGAACTCAAAACAAACTAAACAAAAATAGATTGAGGCTACATTAGAAGAGACAAACTTTGCTCTAAACCCTAGTGATGCCAGATTCAATCTAATTATATTGTACAAATTCAATATGATTTTCCCTTTAATTTAAAATTAAATTATTCTGTCAAGACATGTCTATTTATATTAAAAATGTTTATAGCCAGTGGAACTATTCAATTTTTCATGTTTATTTTAACATGGTAATGGGTTTCTCTGCAATCCACAGAAAATACCATTTTTCATTTTCACATAGAATAATGAAAAATAGTTATTCAGAAATTTACTAAGCACAAGTGGCACATTTTCCAAGTAGTTATACTTAGTTAATTACCTAAAGCAATTTATTGGAAATATAGAAATGTGGATTACAATAAAAGGTGTAACTACACCAAACTCTTTACTAATATTAATATCAACCTCTGAAGAAAAATATATATTTTTTCTTCAACATTTATGTGGCTCATGAGGGCTATAATATAGATGCCAAGATTCACAAGTATGGAATACTTTGACTGCCCTGCTGAGACTGTTTTCCAGTCAAACAGTGTGTTAGATAAATAAAAAGCAAAAGTGTGATTTTAAAGATAATTCTCAAAGTGTAGATGCCGGGGATCTGCAATTCCCATAAGGAATAACTGTCTTGAAAAATTTATACCCTTTTCTGCTTTTGCTGAATGGAGTATATTGTGAACAAGTAACCTGTCTCTCAGAATTTTGTCACCTATGTTACCAGCTGGTCCCAATCAATGTAAAAATGAAAATCCAAAGCACAAACCATCCATGTGTTCATAAAGATGCAGAGCAGTTCTCAAGCTGTTATTAAGAGCTAGCCATGTGTTAGGTGTCAAAGAAATGAAGGTGAATATCTGAAGAGAGTAGGTTATACCAAAGTTTTCTTTGAGGGAACACAAAAATGAAAACCCTAATGTAGTTCAGCCAAGGCAGGATGTTTGCCTGGGAAAGAGTGATAGTTGGATAATCTGTCTGTGCTGACTGGGACATGGCCTGTATGGTTTGCACAAAAAGGCTGATGGATCTGATAATGCAGTTGTCAAGAAGCCTCTCTAGTTTCCTCTGATGCTTCCACACTGTTCCAGTTCCTGTACTGGGAATGAAACTGCACCTACAAAAGCCTCATTATGTTTTTTTCTTTACTTGGTCTCTGGAGTTGCTTATCATTCAACTCTTACAAACATTTCAATCTAGGAAGAAATAACAAAATGTCAGTCCTCTGTAGGGGAAAATTGCCTTTGGTTCCATGGCCTTATGGATCTTGCATTTGCTTTCTGTCTGAAAAAAAAGAAGACTGTAATAACTGTATTGTAATAACAAGGGTAGGGGTGGGTGTTGGGGATCATTTTCTAATAAAGCTGACTCTGTATACAATTATAATATTCTCCCCTTCACATTAACCCTAAACCAAACAAAAACACTTCTGAGAATTCCAGCCCATAAAACATACCAAAATTGTTTCAGTCACTTCTTATTTTATTGACTCATATACAAACATGAAAGAGTGACATGCCTGAGAAAATTGTTAAATACCGGGAAGGTATAACAAAATTTAAAATCTAGCATGACAGGCTTGTTTATAATGCACTAGATAATTTAAATTAGTGCCAGTGGTTTTAAGCTTTTCTCTATGGAAAAGAAAATGGCCACTATGATAGTTGAGTCAGTTACCCCACTGTGATATTGGGTCAACTTCAGTAGGAAATGCCCAACCAAATTTGATCAGCATAGTTCTGAGTGTGGCTGAGGGATTTACTAAAGACAGAAGACATACCCTAGGGTGGCTTGTTACCTCAATGGTATGAAGGAGAAACCTTTACCTTTGATGTCATCTCCTGGCTTCCAGCATAGATACTTTGGGATCCTGATATGGACTTGCACGAGGCTCTGCCATGAACTCTAGACCTTCCACTGGATTCCTCAGCTCTCCAGCACACAGACAGATATTCTACATTCTTCCACACCTGACTCTTTGGGTGGCCACTGTAAACCAATCTTGTAAATTTTTATATATTAGATAATCTTGCATTACATGTGTTTCTCTAGTGAGCACTGACTGATACAGCCATTAAAATGGCTCTCAGCAATAAAAGAGATTAATTGCTTATAGTATATGCTTTTTCAGTTTCATATTGATTAAGAATTTGATCTCTGGACTTCAAAAGCCTGGAAATGAACTCCTTTTCACCATGAAACAGCCAAATGACCTTGGGTAAGTTATCTATCTTTTCCAAACCAGAGTTTTATTAACTCTTAAAATAATAAAAACTCTGTGGTAAACAGCTAAAACAGTCCCAGTGACCCACACCTCCTAGAATTCATACTTGTGTAACTATCTCTCCTGGAGGGTAGGTTGGACTAAGGGACTTTGTTCTTAGCAATAGAACAAGGTGATAAGTCAAGGGATCACACCCAAGTTTAGCCTGTATAGATTTCACTTGCTCCCTGGGAACACACTTTTGTTCATTCTCAAACCCTTTGTTCTAAGGGGAATAAGCTGCAGTGTTGGGCACAACCCTGCCAAGAGGCATGTGTGGCATGTCTCTGGCAAATCGGTGGAACCTCCAATAGCCACATGAGTGAGTGTGGAAGCAGATTACCTGAGGGTTGCTAGTAATCAGGAACCTGAGCCTGAAGCACCCAGCTTAACTATGCTTAGTTTTCCCAGTTGACAGAAACTGAGAAATCATAAATGTTATTGGTTTATGCTGCCTAGTTTGGAAGTGATTTGTTACACAGCAATTGATAACGAACACAAACTGGGATAATAACTTTGTAGGAAGATGTGGTAATTAAGTGTGATAATATACGAACAGAGCTTATTATAGAACGTGGTTCATAGCACAGTCACTAGAAATGACAGTTATTATTCTTTGTATTGACAAATAATTAAAATGTCTTAGTTTTAGTTTTAATACTTTAAAACAGGAGAAATCTGAACAAAATCTGTGAAATTAGGATAACTTTGTCATATGTAATTGTTCTTTTTCTGTTTATAAACCATGTCTTCTACACTGGAATCTTCTCAAATTTTTCATTTTTTAAGAGGAGAAAATGTGGTTATTCTCATAAAGTCATCTTTATATCAAATCATGCAGAATGCTTTTTTCCCCTAGGGAAGCCTGTAGTTATCTACATAACCCACGACCTACATGTACTGCCCAATATTTGTAGTTACTCCTAGTATACTCTCTGAGAATGAAAAAAAATCGCTATAAATTGGAAACATGATTGTGGAAATATGTGCTTTTATTTATTTTTGAATCTCTTTGCATGCAGTTTTATTACAGCCACATTGCATAAATGTTGTTGAAATTTTGTCTGGAGATAAATTAATGAAGGTGACTAGTATCTTTACAAATACATTCATTTTTCTAGACGTCTTTTTCACAGAAAAAGTCAAGCTTTCAGAAGACAGACAGCTCTGGCAATTGAGAATTATTATGTGGTACTCTGAGTATGTCTAACTTCTCTAAGTTCATATTTAAGATAGGAATAAAGTATAGACAAAGAATTACCCTCTTTCCCCATGTCCCTGAGCCTATTCTCTTAGACAGGTGGAATAAATGCCTTTCACATGAGGTGGAAAAATTTGGTACAAGACAAGAATTGTTAAAACTCCCTCATACTCTTTAAAGTGCAGCATCATTATTCAAGTGCTATAAAAGTCAGGCATGTGTCTGAGCTGTGGTACTGTAAAGATTTTAACCACCTTGTGGATTCTACAGACATTAATAGTGCAATTGGAATACTATTAAATAGGTCAGGGACTCTTCAACCAGTAAGATTTTCATGCTTAGTTGACAAAGAGCGAAAGAAAGCCATTAGTGCACTTGACCTGTCCCAGGGAGGGTTGAAAACTATGAAGGACAAATCCTGGAGATGTTTATCTGCCAAGTCCAAACATATTGTTTCATTCAACAGCAGTGGCTGAATACTCATTAAAAGTTCTAATTTGCTCTAACAAGATTTGGCTTAGGAGTCTCATGTAAACATCTTACAATGTAGACCAGTGGCTTCTGGTTGTATTAAATAAATGGAACTATATTGGAGAGGCTGTGGAGGGTAAGAGAAAGATAGCAATGAACAGTTTTCACTTCTGACTTGGTATTTCCTTTTTGTGTGACACTCAGGTGGTTCCATGGGGCACCAAAGTTTGGGAACCACTTACCTAATCCAGAGGTTTCAAGGTAGGATAAGTAAGACTGTCTAGAAAATGGAGGACCATCATATTAAAAATTCTCATTTGTCCTGTATATGATCAATAGTACTCTATCACCTATAAAAATGTTTAAGTAGATATACATATTGTAGGAATGGAGGCCCCTTGTAGACAGGGAAAAGATAGAATGAAGGCCTCATTGAGCTTTGTTAAGAGATTTACTAAGGGGAGCTGGAGGCAACTTCTGCCTCTGAAAACTAGACTTGGGCAGTTAGAAAGACAGAGAAAGAATGAGGAAGAAAATCAGGACCAGGAAGGTCCTAGGTACCATGATTAACATAAGAGTCACACATTTCCACTTTACCTAATCCTTAAACCTAAACCACCTTTAGTAAGGCCTCCACCTATAATCTTACTCCTACTCAAGGACAGGGCAAAATCATAGGCAGGAAAAATCCAAGGTTGGGTTAAAAGACAAGCCAGGGAGCCAGTAAGTTTCCAGGAGACTTCACAGGGAGAAGGAACTCAATAAACAAAGCCCACCAGCAATTCACTTTCAAATTATCCCTACTCATCCAGAGTAGCTGACTGTCATTTCTCTCTTCCCACCACTGAATAAATCATCTTCTTTTACTTTCAACTTGGGTTCTTTAATTCTTTACTGATTCTAGGTTTAGGATCGCTGGAAACTGTTTTCCAGCAGTGCAGCTTTGCCATACACCCCTGGATGGTACAATATGGATGTTCATTTAAAGTATTTGCTCTTGGAATGAGTAAAACAGTGGCTAGTTAACTATTACTGTTGTGGAAGTAGAACAACATCAAATGAAAAAAATTCCTATTAATTTTTTATCAAATGGCATCTGAGGACACTTAAGGATACAACTCCACTCTCACGAACATGCACATAATGGGCCACAGTTATTTAAAGAAATACTTTATTGTCTCTGTAAATTTAATGTGACTTGTTGATCTTCTTGTAATATTTTCTACTTATTTTTTGTTTTCAGAAGAGCAACTATTATAAGCCTAGGTGTGATTTCTTTTTAGTATTTAGCCTGCATCGAGTTCTCTAAGTTTCTTGTATCTAGGGATTAATATCTTGCATTGATTTTGGGAAAATTCTTTACCATCATGTCTTCAAATAATTCTGTCTGATTTTCTCTCTTCACTCTGACTGCAAGTCCAATTACATGCATATTAGACTGTTTGTTATTTTCCCACAAATCTCTGAGGTTCTCTTGTTATTCTTTTTTAAAATCAGTCATTCTGATTATATGATTGCTACTGACCTATGAGTTTTCTCATTTTTATTTTACTGAATTTAGTGACTTTAGACTGTTTAACAAATACTTAACTCAGACACCATAGTTTTTTTTTTTTTTTTTTGGTACCGGGGATCAAACTCAGTTCCTTGCGCTTGTGAGGCAGGTGATGACAGTTTTAATATCTCAGATTTTCACCTGGTTCTTTTTAGAATATTTCTCTGCTGAGATTCCTTCTCTTTTAGGTTATCTGAAATTTTATGATTTATTTCAGGTTGTGTTCGGCCGGGGATGTAGCTCAGTGGTTCCACCGCCTGCCTCACAAGTGGCAAGTGCAAGGTTCTGAGTTCAATGCCTGGTACCAAAACAAAAACAGAACACACACACACAGACAGACACACACACAGACACACAGACACACACACACACAGACACAGACACACACAGACACAGACACACACAGACACACACACACACACAGACACAGACACACAGACACACACACACACAGACACACACACACACAGACAGACAGACACACACAGACACACACAGACACACAGACACACACACACACACAGACACACACAGACAGACACACACACAGACACACACACACAGACACAGACACACACACACACAGACACACACAGACACACACACACACACACAATTGGGGTTGTGCTATGATAACCCTATCTCTGGACCATCTGCGATTTGGTTCTCTTCGTTTTTCTTTTTCGGTACCGGGGATCGAACTCGGGACCTTGAGCTTGCAAGGCAGGCACTAGAACCACTGAGCTAAATCCCGGCCCTATTCTTTTATTTTTTAAAATCTTGATTGTGGGTCACATCATGTTTCTTTGCATATGTTATTATTATTTTCTGTTGTATGATGGGTAGTATGTTTGAAGAACAGGGGATAGAATAAATCTTCCCTTCTTTTCCACTATTAGATAGTTACAGAGAGATCCTTAGATCCAGTTAGGAGTTGAGCCAGGTCTGAGGCTGGGTTTACCAAAATTAACACACTTCTTGTGCCAAGTATCTTGAGGTCAAGTTCCATAATATGGGTATTAAAGACACCCTTGAAATAGGGCGGGGATTTAGCTCAGTGGTTTCACCGCCTGCTGTGCAAGTGCAGGGACCCGAGTTTGATCCCCGTACCAAAAAAAAAAAAAAAGACATCCTTGAAATGAGACTTCAGGGTCTGTCTTAGTCATTTTTGTCTCATTAGTGAGTCAATAATGAGACAAGATAACTGACACCCAAAGTGAAAGGGAGAAAGGGTTATTTGGCTCCAGTTTGTAGAGGTTTCAGCCCATAGCTGCCTGGCTCCAAGGCAGGGTGGCCTGGCAGAGGGGCATCACGGAGGAGAAACAGTTCATGGCAGGCAGAAGACCATCAAAGCAGAAAGCAAGTGACTAGCAACAAGCTTTTTTCTACCCCTTTTACATTCTATCTAGGATATCTGTCCTCGTGTGGGTGCCAAACCAACCAGTGAAGTAATTTAGGAATCATACACCCTTAATCCCAGCATCATACATTCTAGATCCAGCCACCACCTCTGAAAAAGCTCCACCTATGACTCCATGAGGCTTTGGTGGGGATATTCAGACACAAGCCATAACAGGCTCTAAGCACCGCTAGACTTGGCATTCCAGCTCTGTGTGCATTCTGAATCATCATAGACTTGTTCAGGAGAATTATTTCTGCACTGGGGATTGCTCCAGATTCCAAATTTTCAGCAAATTGATGTGATTATTAAAAGCTTTTCTTATTTGTCCTTAGCATGGCACACCAAAACTCTCCTCCTTTTGGGGCATGGAAGTCAAGATGCTTATGTAAACCAATATGAGTCACTTGAACCTATGGAAGAAAGTAAGTGCGCTCTAAAAGGATTCACCCCTTTCTGAAATTCAGTTCTTTAAGATTACATTGCATGCATAGCTCTCTAGTGGCTCAAAAAGAAATAAATTTCTCTCTCTTTCACTCTCTTTCCACATATCAATGGTTTTTTGTTACTGTCTGTATTTGTGAACTCAGTTTCAAAATAATAATTGTTATAAAATATGAAATATTAATGAACTATTTCCAATCTTTCTTATTTGTGCCTATTCAAATCTTTAATGAGAACTCTTACATTATTTTCATTTTCTTTGTAGGCCTTGTTTATTTACCTAAACAATATGGAAAAATAATTCTAGAAATATTTTTTTCTAATTCAGTCCATATATTTATTTTCTATAGACTTTTCTCCTCCAAGCTTCATTGAGGTATAATCAACAAAAATTGTGTATATTAATGTGTACAATATGCTTTGATATATGCACACATGTGGTTGGAAAGGATTACCACTATCAAACTAATTAAAATATCCATCACCTGGCATAATTACTATTGTGTGTGTGTATGGTGGTAACATTTAAGATCTACTCTTTTAGCAAACTTCAAGTGTATAATAGAGTACTATTAATTATAGTCACTATACTGTACATTTGATTTCCAGATCTTATTCATTTCATGTAACTGAACCTTTGTATCAATAACTAAAATCTCTCAACCTCTCCTTCCTGCTAGCCCCGAACAACACAATTCTACTCTGCTTCTGAGTCTGAATTTAATTTAGATTATACAAAAAATGAGATTATGTAGTATTGTCTTTCTGTCTTATTTCATTTAGCACAATGTCCTTCAACTTCATCTGTGTTGTTGCAAATAACAGATGAATACTATATTGTGAATATATATCACATTTTCTTACCCACTCATCCATCCATGGACATTTAGCCTGTTTCCATATCTTGTCCATTACAATGAATATCATAATTAATATGAGAGTACAGATATCTCTTACAGATAATTATTTTGTTTCTTTGAATATATTCCCAGAGTGGGATTTCTGGATCATATTGTAGCTCTATTTGTAACTTTTTGAGGAAACTCCATTTTGTTTTTCATAATTGCTATGCTAATTTATATTCCCACCAACAGAGTACAAGTGTTTGTCTTTTTGCTCCTCTTGTCTCTGCCAGGCCTTATCGTCATTCGTCCTTTTTTTTTTTTTTTGCTATGGGGATTGAACTCAGGACCTTGTGCTTGCGAGGAGGCAGGCCTCAGGCCTCAGCAGCACCACTGGGCTAAATCCCTGGCCCATCATTTGTCTTTTGATACTAGTCATCCTAACAGGAGTAAATTGATACATCACATTGTTTTAATTTACATTTCTATGTTGATGTGTAATGTTTGAATCTTTTCCACATACCTGTAGGCCATTGGTATGTTTCCTTTTCATAGATGTTTATTTAAGATTTTTGCCCATCTTAAGAATGGATTATTTTCTTGCTATTGAGTTCTTTATATATTTTGCATATTAAATCCTTACCAGAGATTATATTTTGGGTCTAGATGTCCCCCAAAGCTTCATGCGGTCATAAGTGGCTTTTTCAGAGGTGCCTGAATCTAGAGTGTGTGATGCTGGGATTAAGGGTGTGTGATGACTAAACAAGTACACTGAATGGTTTGGCACCACCCTAATCCCAGTAGCCTGGATAAGATAAAAGGGCCAGAAAGGTCACTTGCTGCTTTTGCTTTCTGCTGCCTGCAAAGGCACTGTTCTTCTGCGACAGCCCTCTGCCATGTAACACTCAGCCTTGGAGCCAGCCACCTGTGGACTGCCCTCTACAAACTGTGAGATCAATAAACCTTTCCCCCTTTAAATTTGGGTTTTGGATAGTTCAGCAACAAGAAAAAAGTAACTAAGATACCAGATGTATGTTGGTGAATATTTTATTATCTTTTAAAATTAATTTTAATGGTAATATATATATATGTGTATATATGTATATGACACTCATCATCTGGAATTTGTACCTGTACACGACAGATCTTGATTCTTCCCTTTTTCCACATTCCCTCTCCTCTCAACTCCTCCCCTTCCTTCAACCCATTTCCCCTCCTTATTTAAAAAGGTTTTTATCCATTTTATCCTTATATTCTCTTCTTTTCCCTGTCTCATTTCTTCCTTTCCCTATCCCCCCTCCCTAGTTCCTCTTCTCATTTGAACATTTTCTTCCTATTTCTCAATCTTTACAATATATTTTGGTTGTTATTCACACTTTTCATTTCTCACACCAGAGAAACCATGTGATATTTGAACATATGTGTCTGATTTATTTTACTTAGGAGTATGGTCTCAAGGTGCAACCATTTACTTAGAAATGTCTCAAGTTTATCCTTCTTTATGGCAAAGTAGTACTTCATTGTATTTTTAAAAACTCACATTTTCTTTATCCATTAATTGCTTGGTGGGAATTTGGACTATTTCCAAGATTTAGCTATTACAAACCATGTTTCTATAAACATGGGTGTGCGTATATCACTATGGTATGATACTTTTAATACTTTCAGGAAGATACCAAGAAGGGAAATAGCTGGATCAAACGGAACCTCTACTTTTAGTTTTTTGAGAAATCTCCATTCCGATTTCCACAATTGTTGCACCAGTCTACACTCCCACTAAGAGTGGGAAAGGGCTTCTTTTTCTCTACAAGCATGCTAGCATTTATTATTGGTTGATTTCTTGATAATAGCTATTCTTTCTGGAGTGAGATGGAGTCGCAGTATTATTTTAATTTGCATCTCTAGAATGACCGGTGATGTTAAATATTTTTTCATATACTTATTTGCTGTTTGTACTTCTTTATCTGAGAAGTGTCTATTCATTTCAGATGCCCAGTTTTGGATTAGATCTTTAAATTTGGGTGGATTGATGCTTTTGAGTTCTTTATATGTTCTAGATATTAGTCCTTTGCCTGAGAAAAAGCTGGCAAAAATTTTTGCACTCTGCGGGTTGTCTCTTCACTCTGCTGGTCATTTCTTTTTATTTTATTTTATTTTATTTACTTATTTATTTAAATTAATTTTATTGGTACATTTTAGGTATAAAATATAATGGCATTCATCATTGGAGATTTGTAACTTTACATAATATATAATAATACATAATATATCTTGATTCTTACTTTTTCCCTGTTCCCCTGACTTCCCCTCAACCTCTCCACCCTCTCTATTTACAAAGACTTTGTTTCCATTTTTTCATTTTCTCATATTAATTCCATTCCCTTCTTTCCTTTCCCCTACCCTTCCCACTTCCCCTTCCCCTCTGCCCCTTTTCTTCCTGTTTCACATTGTCTGTTATACATTTTGATCCTTATTTATGCTTTCAGTTTCTTACACCAGAGAAATTATTCAGTATTTACACGTGTTCTATTTATTTCACTTAAGAGTATCACCTCAACGTGCATCCATTTAGCTTTAAATGTCTCTAATTTCTCATTTTTTATGGCTGAGTAGTATTCACTTTTATTAAAAAACCACATTTTCTTTATCCAGTCTCCAGTTGATAGGCAATTGGGTTGTTTCCAAATTTCAGCTATTACAAACTGTGCTGGAAAGAACATGGGTGCACATATATCGCCGTGGTATGATTCTTTTAATTCTTTGGGGAAGATACCCAGCAAAGGAATAGCTGGGTCAAATGGGACTTCCAATCCTAGTTCTCTGAGGTATCTCCATACTGATTTCCAGAGTGATTGCACCAGTCTACACTCCCACCAGCAGTAGAGCAGAGTTCCTTTTTTCCCACAGCCCCACCAGCATTTGTTATTGGTTGATTTCATGATAGCAGCCATTCTTTCGGGGCTGATGTGGAATCTCAGTGTTGTTTTCATTTGCAGCTCTGGAAGGACCAGTGATGTTGAACATTTTTTCATATGTTTATTTGCTGTTTCTACTTTTTTGTCTGAGAAATGTCTGTTCATTTCAGATACCCACATTTGTATCGGGTCTTTAAATTTGGGAAGTCTGTTTTTTTAAAGTTCATTATATATTCTAGATATAGACCTTTGTCTGAGGAATAGCTGGTGAAAATTTTTTCCCATGTTGTGGGTTGTCTATTCACATTGTTGGTGGTTTCTCTTGCTGTGCAGAAGCTTTTTCATAAGAAGAGATCCCACTTGTTGATTGTTTGTGCTAGTTCATGTGCAACTGAGGTTTTGTTCATGAAATCTTTTACTGTGCCAATGTCTTCAAGAGTTCTACCTAACCTCTGTTCCAACTGGTTCAGTGTTTCTATTTTAATATTTAGATCTTTGATCCATTTTGATTTCAGTTTGGGGGATGGTGAGAGATAATAGGTCTAGTTTTAATCTTTAGTAAGTTGAAACCGAAATTTTCCAGCACCATTTATTAAAGAGGCTTTCTTCCAGTGAGGGTGTTTGGCTCCTTTGTGGAAGATGAGGTGGCTGAGTGCATCTGGAATTATTTCTACATCTTCTAATCTGTTCCACTGTTTCTTGGGTCTGTTTCTTTGCTAGTACCATGCTGTTTTTATACTACAGTAGCTTTGTAATATAGTTTCAAGTTGGGGATTTTGATACCCCCTGCCTTGTCTTTGTTGCCCAGAGTTGCTTTTGCTATTCTAGGTCTCTTGTTCCAAATGAATTTTTTAGATTGTTTTCTCAAGGTCTGTGAAGTATACTGCTGGGATTTCAGTTGGAATTGCATTGACTCTATATAGTAATTTTGGAAGTATGGCCATTTTTACTATATTGGTTCTTCCTACCCAGGAGCAAGGGATGTCTTTCCATTTTCTGATATCCTCTTCAATCTCTTTTTTCAGAGTGCTATAGTTTTCAGCGTAGAGGTCTTTGATTTCTTTCATTAGGTCAATTCCTAGGTATTTCAATGTTTTGGATGCTATTGTGAAGGGAGTTTCTCCAGTTTCTCTTTCAGTGAGTCTGTCGTTTGTGTACAGGAAAGCTATTGATTTTGTGTGTTGACCTTGTATCCAGCTACTTGACTGAATTTGGTTATTAAGTCTAGAAGACTTTTGGTGGAGTTCTTGGGGTCTTCTATATAGAGTATCATGTCGTCTGCAAATAATGACAATTTAACTTCTTCAGTTCCTATCTTTATTCCTTTTATTTCTTTCCCTTGTCTAATTGCTGTGGCCAATGTTTCCAAAACTATATTGGACAGGAGTGGTGATAGTGGACATCCTTGTCTTGTTCCTAATTTTAGTGTGAAGGATTTCAGTTTTTGACCATTTAGTATGATATTGGCTGTTGGTTTTTCATAGATGGTTTTTATCAGATTGAGGTAGAGACCATTTATTCCAATTTTTTGTAGAGTTTTTTAAATCATAAATGTATGTTGGATTTTGTCAAATGCTTTTTCTGCATCTATTGAGATGATCATGTTGTTTTTGTCTTGGGCTCTATTGATATAGTGTATTACATTGATTGATATGTGTATGCTGAACCATCCCTGCATCCCTGGGATGAATCCCACTTGATCAGGGTGTATGATCTTCTTGATGATCTTCTGCATTCTATTTACCATTATCTTATTAAGGATTTTTCCATCTATGTTCATCAGTGAGATTGGCCTATAGTTTTCCTTTTCGGTTGGGTCTTTCTCTGCTTTGGTGATCAAGGTGATGCTTGCTTCCAGGAATGAATTCAGGAGTATTGCTTCCCTTTCAATTTCATTGAAGAGTTTAAACATTAATGACAATAGTTCTCTAAATGTTTTGTAAATTCAGGAGTGAAACCATCAGAGCCTGGGCTTTTCTTAGTTGATATGTTTTTAATTACATTTTCAATTTCATTGGTTGATATTGGGTTGTTCAGAATTTTTAGGTCTTCTTCGTTCAACTTTGGTAATTCATATGTATCTAGGAATCTGTCCATTTCTTCTGTGTTTTCCATCTTATTGGCGTATAGGTTCTCGATGTAGGTATTGATGATCCTCTGGATTTTTGCTGGGTCCATTGTAATTTTACCCTTTTCATTTGTAATTGCATGGATTTGGGTCTTTTCTTTCCTGTTTTTGATAAGCTTGGCTAAGGGTTTGTCAATTTTATTTTATTTTCAAAGAAGCAACTTTTCAATTCATTTATTCTTTGTATTGCTTCCTTAGTCTCAACTGCATTCATTTCTCTTCAAATCTTTAAACGGTGGACCCTTGATTTATGAACTTAATTCATTCTAGAGGCCTGGTTGTAACTCATATTGGTCAATTGAAACCTCAGGCTCCTCTACACAACCTTCAAAGCCTCTCTCCTGTATACAGACAGATCTCAATGTCTTAGAGGCTCAATTAATCTCACACAGGATTTCTCAATTAATCTCACACAGGAAAGGATGTTGTAATGTTCATTCCAGAGTTCTTTAAGGGTTAAATCTGTATCTGAGACCATCTGGAAACACAAGTAATGGCATTTGGGTCATAACTCAAAACTTTGTTCATAAGTTATAACTAAAATTCTGGTTATAACCCAAGTTGTTCGTATGTCAGGGCAGTCTGTAACTTGAGGGTCCACTGTAATTTCCTCCACCATACAAGCTTTGGGCTTGACTTGCTCTTCTTTTTCTAAAAGATTGAGGTTCAAGATTAGATTATTTATTTGAGCTCATTCTGTTTTTCTGCTGAGGGAATTTACCACTATAAGTTTCCCTCAAGGACTGCTTTCATTGAATCCCATAAATTGCAGTATGTTGTATAGGCATTATCAATTATTTGTAAAAACTGTCTGATTGCTTCTTTAATTTCATCTGTGGCCCATTGGTTGTTCAGGAGTGTGTTATTTTATTTCCATGTATTTACACAGTTTTTATGATTTCTTTTGCCATTGATTTCCAATTTCATTGCCCTATGGTCTGATAACGTGCATGGAATAATTTCAATTGCTTTGCATTTACTTAAGCTTATTCTATGAGGTAGTATGTGGTCTATTTTGAAGAACATCCCATGTCCACCTGAGAAGAATGTGTATTCTGATGTTGTGGGGTGGAACATGCTGTAGAATCTACTAAATGCATTTGTTCATTAATTTGGTTCAGTTCTGATATTTCTTTGCTGATGTTTTGACTGGTTGATCAGTATATTTGTGACAGTGGGATATTGAAGTCCCCCATTACAATTATATTAGTGCTTATTTGATTTTTCATATCTGTTAATATTTGTTTAATATAGTTGGGTACACTGGTATTTGGTGCACATATATTTATGGTATTTATTCCTTTGACAAGAATATAGTGACTTCTTTGTCTGTCTTGACCAGGCTTGAAATCCACTTTGCAAATGGATTAGCTATCCCTGCTTTTTTCTGGATTTCTGTTGCTTGAAGCATTGTTTTCCAATCTTAGATTTTTATTTTATGAATTTCTTTTTGAATTAAATGTGTTTCTTGTATGCAGCATATTGTTGAATCTTGCTTCTTGATACATTCTGCCAGTCTGTTTATTTTGATTTGTAAATTGAGACCATTTACATTGATCGTTCTATCTGATATGTTTTGAGTTATCCTTGTCATGTTATTTTCCTCTTATTGGTTCTCTTTACTTCCCCTCTGTTTAATTACTTGCCTTGCCTAGTAAATTCAATTGCACCTCACCCTTGTATTTGGAGCTAACCCACAGCTTGTAGAAGGAAACCCACAGCTTGTAGAAGCTTGTAGAAGGAGCTAACCCACAGCTGCTCTGAATTCTGGGATTCATTGGCCCCTTTCCAAAATGGCTAGTAGCAAATTGACCTCTCCTGGGGGACATTTGAACCCAAATAACTCATCAGCCACTGCAGTTCGCAAAGTTCCCTGCTCCGTTCCACTGGTGCATTTCTCTGTGTTGACCTCTAGGTTTGCCAGTAGTCACTGTGCTTCTGCAAGTTCAAGCTGCTCCTCTCATGCTGCAAGCTAGGGCTCAGGGAGAAAGTGCTGCTTGCCACCTCTCTCTTCTGTATTGTGGTCCCTCTCTTTGCTCTCCCTGTGGGCTCTAATTCTCACTTCAGATCATTCCTGAATCCCAGGGCCCTCCTTCTTTTCTTCCTCAAGTTACTACATTCCAGTGTCTGGGTTCCAAATATTGGACAGGCTTTTTCTCTGCTGAGCACCACTCCACAATCTTCCCAGAAGTCCTAGAAACATTTTTAAATTAGGAATTTTAATAAAGTTTTTGGTAGCAGTATTCACTTTGAAAGTTTTTGCCTTGACTGTTTCAGTGGAATTTATTGATCAGTGTAGTTTCTATATTACACTTTCAAGGAAGAAAAATAATTAAAATTTGATTCTAAGATACAGAAACAACTGAAATTATAAAATTAGAATTAATAAGGGAACATTTTAGGGACCTTATAATAATATTTGACATAATTACTTGGAAAATGTCTGCTGGTAAGTTTCTGTACATACCTTAGTTTTCAAATACATTCCCTTTGAATCTAGTAGGAAAATGCATGAATATATTCTCCCACTGTCACTGGCTATCATGGGTCCTTGCTTCAGTGATAATGAAAATTAAACCTGGGGCAACAACACAAATTTATAACCAAAAGCTTTCATTGGAAATTAAGAGAGAACAGGAAGAACTTTAACTTGAGGGAAATATAAGCTGAAGAGGGCATAGCCTTGACAGAGATCAGGTCAACCCCCTCAACAAAGGAAAGTTAAGGAAAAACAGGAAAGTGAATTCAGATGGAAGAGCTGAAGGGGACACAACTGTGACAAGTGACACAGGCACACCATTTTAAGGGACTGTAGGGTATGACTGATTATTATTTTAGTCCTGATTTTTCAGCTCTGGAGATATTCTTATGGCTTGAGGGACAATTTGGCTCCCATGAAATAATTGCCTCTGTTTGGGGAAAAGGTATCTCAGTTTGCAGATGATTTGCTGAAATCCCAGGTGACTGCAGGTTTAGGGCAATGACTGGAGATTTTAGATAACTATTCCATGGGGAAAAAAGCTCACAGTTGAATGTCCCTGCAAAGCTCTTATTTTGGTGTGCTTATTGTTAAAGGAAGATGAGATAGGTTAGGTAAATTTAGAGCTAATAATCCTCATATCAGCATTTTTTGAGAGACACTCTATAAATGATTTATCCCCCAATTCACACATACACACCCACGATACAGGGCTGAGCAGGTAGATGTTTGACCTAAAGTTATAAGGTGATAAAAGGGAATGGTATAAAATGAAGGCAGAGATGCCAAACTTTGTCCTGCTTTAGTTACTCATTGAGGATCTGTAGGCACAAGTGAAGAGTCACTGTTTTAGTAACAGCATCTTTGGGTCCCTGATTGCCTGAGAAAAAACCCACAAATACTGTTTTTAAGGAGAAACAGGTTAAAGACCTAGGAGTTTGTCTTCTGTCTCTCAGCAACAATTTTGTTTTTTCACCCAGTTTATTATTGGAGATGCTGTAACAGTGGAATCCTAGCTCTAATGACACACCTGATGTTTGAAGTTGTTAAGATTTTGGGAGAGAAAAGGTAAGGAAGAATACAGATCATACTTTTAATTGATAACAGTTAACGCCCAAGGGTGCACCTGTCCTTTGTTGTTTTAGATCTCTTAACTTTGCTTCCACACTAGTCATGATTTAGACTCATAGCCCCAAGTTATGGCAAAAAAGAGATTTTTTTAGTACCATTAATTTGGAAACTCACTGTAATTTACTTCTTTAAAAATTTTATTTTTAAGATGAAAATATCAGCTAGATTTTAGTATATATGTTGTTCGGAGCAAGGCTGTATAATAAAGACATTGGGTAATATCTGAATTCTTAGCAGAGTGACAGAATAGGGAGTATAATGAAGTTGGAAAAATATGAGTAGAAATGAAGTAAAGCAAATCATAATTTTAAAACTGTTCTTTTAATAAAAACTGCAGCTTCAAGAATAAAAAAAATTTTTTCAAAAGTCCTTAAAGACACAATACGCTATAGCCATTCCCTTCTACCTGTAGATGGGTCTTTTGCACCTGCACATAGATTGTCAAGTTTTGCCTTACAGTAAAATGAGCAAAATTTTCCCCTTATGGATAGACTACTGCTCTATCACCTGTGGTAGCTATCACCTATGGATGGGCCATTACCCTTGCCCTGTGGGAAGGACCATCACCTTTCTCCTATAAATTGAATCTCCTGTTTTCATAGATGCACAGCTTCCACAGATTTCCATGCCAAATTCTCATAAATACACCCAGCCCCAGACTATAATGCATCTCATTTTCTGAACACCCAACTCTACTCCGAGTGTGTACTTTTCTTTCCTAAATAAATCTTTTTTTGTGACTCTTACTGACTAGTCCTAAAAATTCTTTTTCTGTGATAGGGTTCAGTGAACTTATTTTGAAGGTAGAGCGAGTCTTTTCTTCACCTTCTCTTCAGGAACACCTTTGGACTCTGTCCAGTGACAATAGTACAGCTTGCAAAGTCCACTTTGTTCTCTTTGCATTATTTAATTATCTTGTGGGCTTTAATACTCTGGCCAGCAATTATTGTCCCACCCCAAATCAAAATCATTCACGAACCAACCAGAAAAAGCTTCCTACAGACCTAAATTTTGCCAAATTACAACAAAGCTTTCTTAGAATAAGAGCAACTGAGAAATATATTAATTCTCATTAGAGGAGGGTACTTGGTCTCACTTCTATTTATCACAATAGCAACTTTCTTCATGTGTTGATGCCAGTGTATATACTCTGAACAAAGCCTCTAGTTTGGGTTTTCCTTGGATTTGATGCAGAGTTAAGTAGTGCAGATAAAAATGAAAATAGAAAGCCTTGGGAAGAAGAGACACAAGGGAATTGTGGTTCAAGTTCTAGAATGCTTTGCCTGAAGGCCTAGCTACAGATCACGTGAGGGAGAGAAAAAAGTTTTGACTTAAGGATGAATGAGCAATTGGGTGAATGCATATAGCCTGAGGAAACTAAATTTTTTCCAAGCACTACTTTTCCAGCTTGACTTTCATTTGATGATTATACCCTGCAATATTTTACGTATCATTATCTTATCTCTTTGCTGACCAACAGAGGCATGCTTAAAAGCTAAGAAAAGAAAGTGTGATGCTTTTTACATTAAACAAAAGTATCTTTCCTTTTTATTAACATGCTTGAAAAAAAATTATACATGTAACAGGTTAAGAACGTGTGGATTTATTGTTAAGGAGACTGTGGTCATTGTCCTTTTCCTTGGAGTTCCAAGATATTTTACTATTGTTGTTTTAAGGACGAGGACAGCATCTCAGAGATATGCTTTAAAATAAAGCAGAAAACTCTTAACCCCCCATCGGGGAACTGGAGTAAATTTCAATTATAATTCATTGGCAAAAACTATGATACAATATTCCATTGTGTCCTAATACCCTGAACTTGGTTAAGTATTTACTGAATGTAGCTATTTTGAAATATTTCTACTAAGATCTAAAGACTGTCATTTTTCAAATTGGTATTTTCTAAGAACAAGACTTCAATTATGGGGGCTGATCAGAGGGGAGCAGGTGATGCTAAAGAATTTGAAGATGATCTCCTTGTAGTTTTAAAATATAAGTTTTAGAATCAAGAATTTTTCTTTCTCTTCCTGATTTTTTAAAAAAGAAACTTCTTAGCAAAATAGGGTGACTTGAAAATAATAGCTTAAATTTATTGCATACTTTAAAAAATTATTGTATGTTTATAATGCTTCAGGCATTTATTAATTCATTCAACTTTTACAGAAGAACTAGAGGTAAAGGCTAATTTTTTTTTTTTTATACAATTGAGAGACTTGAGACTCAGTGATTTGGCCAAGAATTCATACCCAGGCAGTCTGGTAGCTTAGATCACACTTTGGAACTTCTTAGTAGCTACATGCGAAAACTAGGGGAAACCTGAATAAACCCTCAAGCTTCACTTGTCTTCAGTCACTTGTTTTCATTACTGATTTTAGAAGTCACTTAGCTAAACAATAAAGTATTGGTCACCCACTACCTTTGTTGTAGATAACACATCTGACATATGGATATTAGTATCGCTTTTCATTTTTTCAAGAATTTAGAGATGGCTTTGTCTAGTTGAAACACGTTGCAGTTACTGACCCCTTCACTTAGGCTTCTGTAGATGTCTGATGGGTGTCCTTTTGATAGCAGAGGGCCAGAACTCCACCTGAGTATCTCACTAATGCTGTCATTTTCTGACATGCATCCTACATGTATCCTAAGAACAGCTGTGAAGTTTGATTACCCATGGGCAAACTACAGATTATTTCACTCCTCATAGTTTCTAATCCCCTTCCCCTATGCCTTATGCCACCTTTGACTCATCCCATAACTACCTCTAAACCCTATCCTTGGGGAGCCAGATTTGATACTTGTTCTCCTGTCTCCATGTGGTTGGCTGCCCCAAGACTAAACATATTCGTATGCAAAACTTGTGTTTCAGTGATTGGCATACTAAATGGTGGGGACATTGGGCCTGGTTGAGTAACTTGTGGCAGTAATCATAGCTTATTTCTTTTTATTTGCAATATAATAAATAAAACAGATTTAAGGAAGTGTTTCTCTTCAGGCCCCAGGAAGCAACAGAAGGGCACATTCATGAATATAGAGGCAATTAACTACTAGCAAAAGGCAACTCCTGCAACATAGTTTTAGATCTGAGTGTCAAGAAGCTGGATACTTGCTAGTCTTTTTTTCCATTTCCTTCTCTGGCAACCACACCCATTTAGTTAAGAAAATATCTTGTCAGTAGTTGTGGTTCACAACCAAATTCTAGCCAGGAATTAGATGAATAAATAAAGTGGTTTTTAAACTAACAGACCTGTAAGTGCAGCCTAGTTCTCCAGTGGCTTTGAACCAGCCCAGTCTCTCTCACTAAATTTCAATGTATTATAGTTCTCAACAATAGCCATACGATATGCTGGGGATGCAGCAAAATAGGGATGTGCAAAATAGGGAGAACTATCTGAAATAGCCTGGGCTACCTTCTTGTTCTTCCCCGGGGAATGTGATATTTGAGATAAGGAGGAAGGACCTGGGACTGCCAGGGTTTTTCCCCTCTCTCTTCTGGAAGCAAGATGTCTTTCAAAGCTTTAGCCCAGGGATTCACATTGCCCCAAAGCATATAACCCAGGCTGGGCTTCCTTTTGGAGTCACTCAAATATGGAATAGGTTAGTGTGTTAGTTACTTTTCTCTCATTGCTGAGACAAAATACCTGATATGCAAAGTTGGTGGGGAAGGGGTTTATTTGGCTTATCATTTATAGAGGTTTCAGCCCATAATTGGCCAACTCCAAGGCAGAGATGACAAACAGGCATTGCAGAGGAGAAACAACATGGAGCCAACAAGGCAGCAAAGATAACGAGAGTTTAACAACATCTTTCTGCTCCTTTTTTCTTACTCAGACTACCAGGATTAGGGTGGTGCCAAACTAATCATTCACATGGAGTAGTTTAGTAATCACACGCCCTTAACCCCAGCATCACACATTTCAGATTTAAGTACCTCTGATAAAGAAAGTCCCAGACCCGAGTTTGATCCCTGTTACCAAAAAAAAAAAAAAAAAAAAAAAAGAAAGTCCTGCCTCACCTGCATGAGGCTTTGGGAGGACATCTAAACACAAACCATCACAGTAGGGCACTACACTTGCCTCGGGTAGCTTTTCCTGAGCTTTAGGGGGCATTTCACAGTGGATCCTAGGCTTCTTTTGTCCCTTACTGCCATATGTAAACAACAAACTGGCTTTATATAACACGTTGCTTGTGAATGTGTTCTGTTTCAGATAAGTGGATAACTAGTGCACAGTGAACTTGTTTCACCATAAGAAACCGAGAACTAGATCAACTGTAGGGAAGGTAGCCAAAGGTAGGATTATGTTTTAAAATCCACATTTGAGGGAAGGTTTCAAAAAGTAGCTTTCGATAACCAGGCATACTTTGATGATTGAGATGTTGGGATTCAAAACCTGGCTTCTGAAATCCACTTGGTACCATCAGGGAAAAGATATTAAACTATTTTGTGGGAGGTGATTTGAGACCTGCTGGCTTGGTCTTACCTTATCAACCACAATGCTGAATGTCTGTTTCAGGAGTTGCCATGGATTGAAAATATGCCCTATCTAAAAATACTTTATAAATGTCTTATCCTCTAAGACTAGACTTGCTCTTAAGATACTTTGCACATCCTAAAAAGATTGATAGAGTAGATTATGAATGTGTGCCTTGAGAATATCATATTTTAATTTTACTGAATCAGATTCAATTTAGTAAAGCAACGTGGGCTGAAAATCATTCCAGTAAACTCCCAGATTTAGTGAACAGATAACCCCTCTCATCAATAAAGGAGGTCTTAACTGTAAATCTTGTGCTTGTAATAAGAGAACTATAGTAAATTCACAGGGCTCAGTAGCTATGGCAACTGCAGATTTCAGTCAATACCCTTTGATCTTCAACATTAGATAGTCATGTCTGGTTGCTACACATAATCCTTTTCCCCAAAGAGGTCAATATATTCTTGCTGAAATACTTCAAAGTGTTCTAGTCCCTAGAAATGCCTAGGGCCTTTATATTAGTTATTCCCATCTTTGTTCAATAGTTCACTTGAAAAGTTATATGATATTTTTGCAAATACAAGCACACACAAATCTACATAGATAATATAACTCCTGCCCATGTACAAGTTCCTTTGTAGAGAAGATGATTGCTGAATATATATGCATATGAATACAAATCTAATATATACAGACATATAAATAGAACCACACCTGAACATGAAAAGCTGAGGAAAATAGTACTAGTTTTTTAAATAACAAAAACATATTTTAGATAATGACCTTAAAACAATTGATGACAATTATAATGTTATTATCATTAATATTGATTTAGATAACAATGACATGCATTTGAATAATTCTAATTAACAAAAATAATGAGGCATAAAAATAAGGCAGTAAAAGTATGTATCTGAACTTGCTTGTTACTCATTCTATTTTCATCTAATTAATCAATAAATATTTTATCGAATTCTCATTTTATGAGAGGTATTTCTAAGCCTTGTGGAGTAAATATGTAATCTCTATTTAGGGGATAAGGGTCACCTAAAAAGATGATATATACAGACAAATATGGTAAGATGAAATGCAAATTGAAGACCTTGGGTCCTAGAAAGAAGTGGTATCTTTATGTGGGAAAGGTCAGAGAGGACTTCAAGTAAGAGGTGGCATCTTATCTGGTTATAGAATATATGGAAAATATCAACAATGCTGAGTGGCAGCTACTCCCATGCTGGTCATCTCAGAGGAGGGTTAGTGTGCATAAAGTAGAAGTGGAAGCTAGGAATGGAAGCTCTCCTAGAAGTCTGGAAGTTGAAGCTCTTGGCAGCCAGTGGAGTGGCCACAACTTCTAGGTTGTAGAGTGGGCTTCTGACAAGGGAATCTTGGGCAATCATATCATCATATTTTAGAAAAGACAAGACATAAAATTTTAGACCCAGGGAACTATAATGCCATCACAAAAACCAAAAGATAGAAATAAAATATTTTTCAGTATTTTATCCTATAATTAGAATTCTAAAAAATAAAAGGTGA
This sequence comes from Heterocephalus glaber, assembly GCF_053883595.1. NCBI lineage: Eukaryota > Metazoa > Chordata > Mammalia > Rodentia > Bathyergidae > Heterocephalus > Heterocephalus glaber. The sequence goes on from NW_028258191.1 coordinate 1,995,662, forward strand.
GAAATCTTTTTCTCATCTTGAAATGTTGAAACATTTTGATAGGTAACATAGAAGAAAGTAGATGTGTCTTCCTGTTCATGAAAATAATTTTTAGTAATAGTTCATTAAAACTTCAGCTCTCTTTTTTAAAAAAATGAGATAGTATTTGATGCAAAAGGGAGGTGAGGAAGGAGGATATAGGGATGTCTGTGGGAAAAACTTTCCAAGGGACTGAGCCTAGAGTGTGCGTGGGACATCCAAGGGTCCAAGGAGACCAGTGTAGCTGGAGCAGGAAAGAAAAGGAGAGGACAGAAGTTGTAGGGCTTGCTAGGTAATTATGAAGACCAGATTTTCCTTTGAAAGATGCCAGGATAGGAGGAGAAGAGGGCCATTAGGGGCCTTGCTTTTTAACAGGATCACTTTGGCTGTTGTATGATAAGCAGGAGACCAGTTAGGAGGCTACTGAGTGAAGGTAGGCATGAGATGGCAGTGGCTGAATTGGGGCAGTACTGAAGGCAGGTATTACATTTCTGTACAGAAATCTTGGATATTTTTTGGAAAGAAAGTGACTTGATTTGCTGGTGAACTATAGGGAGATGTGAAAAAAGCACTCAAGGCTAATACCAAGTTTTTGTTTTAATTAATTATTTTTTTGCCTGAGAGACTGAAAGGAAGATACTAACAATAAATGAGAAATTTTGATGAGGAAAAGTGTGAGTGGGCCACGTTGCCAGAGGGAATAAGAGTTTCAGGCGTGAGCGTGATAAGGTTGACATAATTGTTGCTGGATGTAGCCAATGAGCTGTTGGATAGAGGAGTGTTAAAACTGATCTTGATTCAGCAATATGAAGGTCATTGGTGATCTTAGGTAGAACAAGTAGCGTGGTGTGGTCTGATTATGGTGAACTTGGGAAATCTCACTGGATAAATAAGTGATGACTTTTGAACTCTCTTTTTCTTTTCTTTTTCAAAATTTTAACTCCTGGGTATATTATGTTTCTAAAAATTAAATTACCATTATATTTTCTGTAACTGATCATTGCTTTTCAAACTCTCTTTTTCAACTATTAAGAATTTATGAATTTATCCACATAAAGTAGGAAGTTTTAACAAGCAAAAATTATGTCATTTGGGAAGATATTGGTCAAAGCACAGAAACCTTCAGTTTCACAAGGCATAAGTTCTTGGGTATAATAGATAGTGTGATGACTACATCTAATAATATATTTAAATTTAATAAGAATAGATATTAAAGATTCTCAACACACACGTGAGTTGATGGATGTGTTATTTTACTTGATCGTGTGACCCTTATAATGTATATTTACATAAAATCCTTACATTATACAAGTTAAACTTATATTATTTCATCAATTATACCTCAGTAAAGCTGGAGAAAATTATACATGCAAGTTTGACCAAAGATCATAGCTTAATAATAAGCAGATTGATATTTGCTCTCCCTAAACAGTTTTGTGAGTCTCTTATGCCTGCAAGTGGTTAATAAATGATTGTTATGGTTTGGGTCTTAAATGACTTGCAAAAGCCATGTACTAAAAGATTTGACTCCTGCTGATGGCAGAGCTGCTGAGGCCTCCTGGGAGAAAGGAGGTCACTGGGACATGGCCTTGAAGGATTTAGTGAACTCCAGACTCTTCCTCCTCTTCCCTCTCTCTCTCCCCCTCCCTCCCTCCTTCCCTCCCTCCCTTCTAGATCACCTCTATGCCAGCAGATTTCCTCTGCCATCCCCTTCCACCATCATGTGCCTTGTCTCACCACAGGCCCCCAAACAGCACTGTCAAGTGAAAATGGACTGAAACTATGAGCCAAAACAAATCTTTTCTCCTTAAAATTGTTTCTCCTAGGTCTTTTGTCACAGCAATAGAAAGGTAGCATAATGTTCATAAGGAATTCGTGGCAAGTTACTTTGTAGTAGTTTTTTCCTGGTGTTGCGGATTGAATCAGGGCCTCACACATGCTGGGCAAGTGCTCTAAAACTGAGCTACAACCTCAGACTAGCTAATTAGTTTTTGTCTTTTTCAGACTAAATGTCTGAATCTTCAACCACAAAGATAAGTATGGGGAAAATATTAATCAGATGTAGGATAGACAGTGAGTAGGGAGAAATTTATTTACTACTTGCTTATGAGTAGCAAGGCAACCTTAGTTAGACTCTTTCGCAACAAAACCTGACATCCTGACCTTAATCAGAAATGAAGTAGAAGATGCCCTTGGTAAAACCTGAAATAGTCACATATGTATAATTTGTATACATATGCATACCTATAAACACACTCGTGTATATGTGCCATGGTTTGGAGATGGATTGAGTGTGTTTCTCAGGGGTTCATGTGCTTGGTCAGCAGTGTGGTGTGAAAGGTAGTGGAGCCATTAAGAGGTAAGGCTTAGTGGCATGTGATTAGGTCACCACTGATGTAATTATCATGGGTACCCAGTTAGCTTCTGTGAAAAAATTGGTTATAAAAAAATCTTAATTTCTCTGGCTTTCTGCCTCACCATGTCATCTGTCCCTGTTGCATATGCTCTGGTCATGATGTCAATCACCATGTTGTGAAGCAACCCAGAGGGCTTTCACCAGAGGCTGAACAGACACTGGCACTATTTGTAAACCTTCAGAACTATGAGCTAAATGAACTTCTTTTTATTATAAAGTGCTTAGGCTCAGGTATTTTATTATAGTAACAGAAAACCAACCATTACAGTATATGTATGTATATCTAACTAGGATACTCAATGAACAGAAGCTTATATTTGAATGTTAAAATTCAAATAAGACTATGAAATTCAAGTAAGACTATGAAAAGTGAATTAAGTAAGACTATGAAAAGAGAATACATTAAATAACTCAAATAAATCTTAAAGATATTATTCACTCCATGCACACCAGGGAAACCCTAAACACCAGAATACATGGAGTTGAAGCAGGGTTGACATTTTATTTGGTAAGGAAGAAAGAGGAGTATATACTCTGTGGTTTGGCTAGCATAGTGGTTTTTGTCTTTAATTGCTGTGAAACTTTCAGTTGGAGATTGTTCTAGTTTTCATGCCCATGGTTCAGTATTGTTGTTGCACTCTCATTTGATAACTGTCAGAGAATGCTTTCAGAGTGCTGTTTTTGCAAGCCTTGTGGTTTGTTGGTTAGTCATGGTTCAGAGGTAGGTGAAGTAGCAAAAAAAAAAAAATGTGTGGTTGAGTGGGGAGAGTAAAAAGAGCCAGGGATGAGGGTCAAAGACAAAGGAGAAATTGAGAATCTTCTATCATCTCTGCTTCACTTATTTTATAAGATGTCATCATTTACATTTTCTGTTAATGTCTAACGAAGAAGCACACATAAGCAATGTTATGCACAGTTTTTTAAAAGATGAAATTAAATTTTAATGTGTTCTTACTAGATATTTATTGCATTCCTTGTTATTCTACTACAAACACTTCTAGATGAAATGGCTAGAGGTCAGTGAAAGGAGCACCACTCTTTTACTTCCATATAGTTTGGATAAAAACAAATGATTCTTACTATGTTGGATTAAAACTTTATTATAGAGCATTCATTTTTCTTTCTTTTCTTTTTTTTAATACCTAGGGTTTTTGATTCCTTAAATATCCCCACCATTGTATATTCTCATGAGTTAAAATGTACTCTCGACCAGTGCAAATGCAAATGTGCTGAAGAAGGGCAACACACAAAGTGTTTAGCAGTCAAACACTTTGCTAAGAATGTATTTATCTAATTGTTATCTTATCTCTTTATTTCCAAATTGTTATCTTCTAATATAAAAGACGTTTACTATTACTTGGGTGGTGGTTACTGGAAGCCAACTTATTCTGATGAGGGCCGAGGAGTGGAAGGAGGTAGCTTTAATAAAACAGAAAAAAAGGAGTTCAGTGCTGGAAAAGGAAGGTCAAAAGGCACAGAAAGAGGAAAGAGATCATTTTGGAAATTTTTTGCTTACTTTGTGCATAGGCTTGTAATTTTATTTTTATAATAAATTTTATTTACATGAAAGGAAAAAACCCTTTCTCTAAATCTCCATAACATTAACTATACTTTTGGTCACATGTTGCTTGAATTTAAGGAATTATCTTGCTTTGACAATAAAAATCACACCCTCCTCTCTCAGAGAGACACCTGATTTAATGTCACTTGGAGGCTGACACTCCTATGTTGGCCATAATCATAATTCTTTTCTGTTCTAAACTTGTTTATTTTCTTTGAATTTACCACAATTCCATCTATAACCACTATGTGAGCATCTTCTTATGCTAGGTAGTACTAAGCCAGTTACAGGAGACACAAAAATCATTGTATAGAAAATTCCACCACTTTTTAAAATACTATTTGGGAATACAGACAATTGGGCGGCTCCATGAGCAGCATGTCCCTTGCACGGCAGTCCTGTGGTCTGACCAGAGACCAGGGTACTTTCCAACTTTCAGGAGGAGACTAAGATTCCATATCTCAAAAAAGTGCAAATTCAGAGAATTTTGTCACATTCCTAGAACTCCCATAGATGACCTCCTAAGCCCCCTGCTATGGACCAGATATTTTGAAAGAAAGCTGAAAATTGCTATGACTAGTAGGAAACTCATATTTTGATTTATCCTGAGCAACTAAAAAGAGGATTTGAGTTGCATTTCCCTATCCCTATATGTTTCCACTGAAAAATATTAAAAACATATAGTGGCAAAAACACATAAGTAGCTGAAGTTTAACTCAGCTAATGCTCAGAATAAGTTCCTGTTTATTAGTCTGATCTCCCATCCTGGAGACATCCTAGCTTGCTTGCTTCTTTTCTTCCCTCTTTCCCTCCCACTCCGTCTCCTCGTCCTCCTGCTCTTCCTATTCCTCCTCCTTCTGCTCCTCTTCCCTCTCCCCAATATGTTTTTCTGTTTTAGTTACTTTTCTGTCATTGCTGAGCCAAAATACCCAACATCCACTGTTAAAAGGGAAAGGTTTATATAGCTCACAATTTGTACAGGTTTCAGTCCATAATTGGCTGGCTCCAAGGCAGGGTGGATTGACAGGCTTCACAGAGCAGAACAGTTCATGGCACCCACAAAGTAGCAAAAAAGCAACAAGGGACCTTAACAGCTTCTTTCTACCCCTTCGGTCTTACCCAGACTACTTAGGGTGGGTAGCACTCACACTCCGAATACTAATGCCCTTGAACCTAGCATTGCACCATGGATCAATTCCAGCTTTACACTCTCTAGATTCCACCACCTCTGAAAAAGCCCCACCTAAAACTTCATGAGGCTTTGAGGGGACATCTAGACCCAAGCCATAACATTTCACCCCTCGCCCCTCAATGACTCATGCATCTCCCTTTATGCAAAGGGCATTTAGTCCTTCTCCAAGAGCTGCCAAAGTCCCAAAAGTTTCAGCACTGCTGAAAAGTCCAAGTCCAGAGTCTCCTCTGAGATTTAAGGCCAACTCTTAGCTGCAGGGCCCTGCACACATGAAAAGAAAGTTAAACGCTTCCAACATTCAATGGCACAAAAAGCTACAAACAGGGATACAAAGGAACGGGATCAAAGCAAGTCCAAAATCCCGCAAAGCAAACCTTAAATCCCACCATTCCACTTCTAGCATCTCTGTCAATTTGTGGGAAATTGTGAACTCCAAAGAGCTTGAGTGGCTCTGCCCCTACAGCACTTCCAGCGGTAGACGTTCCCATGGCTTCTCTCTAGGGCTGGCACTGCTCTGGCCTAGCAGTTTTCCTCAGATCATCCATGCTTCTGCCTTCTCCAAACTTCTGTTGTCTGCACTGCACCCTCAGCTTTACACAGCTGCACACACTGCCCTCTCAGGGCCACGCTGCCTGCCTCCCAGGCCTCTTCTGAAATCTGGGCAGAAGCCTTCCTGACCCCACGACTCTTGCATTCTGTATGCATCTAAAACCAGCACCACGAGGATGATGCCAAGGTCTGCTGTCAGTTTGATCAGTAGCCAGGCTTCATTCTCTCTTGGCTGTAGGAGTCCAGATGCTATGAACCAAATTCTGATGAACAACTGCCCTAGGCCACTGCCGTTCTGAAACATGGTGCTCCGGGGCTGTCTTCTCAAAGCAGTCTTCACCTTTGCAGTTTTGAAGGTGGCGTCCTGCTGCTTCTTATAGTGCCCTTACACCATCTTTTCTATTCTTTTGGTCCTTCTCAGTAATCAGTATCTGCTCTGCTCTATCTTTGAAGCCCACAGCCTTACTGGAGCTTCCTTTCTGGCCAAGCACAAAACATTTTAAATCATTCTGCTGGCCTCTTTCCTCAACATAAATCTGGCTAAAATCCCCCAACTGTAGCCATGTCACCGCCTCAACATTAGACCATCTTGAAATTTCTTCTGCCAGATTGATTAGTCCACTACCCTTAATCTCAGTCTCAGGCAAAGTCTCTGGACATGAGCAAACTCCAGATAAACTTTCTACCAAGGCATACCACACATCATCTGGAGTCCAACAGCCAATGGTGTCCTTTCTAGGAGAAACCTCCCAAGCCTCATCTTTACCTGCAGGATTTCTGAAGCCTTCAGAGTTCTGACCAGAATATTCCATAGAGTACAACATAACACATTCCACCTCTTCTTTTTCATCTGCCATCTGTGAACCTTTCCAAGCTCTTTCCACAGTCCAATCCCAAACGCTCCTAAACCACATGGGGAGGTGTAGTCATAGCAATGGTCCCACTCCTGGTACCAAATTCTGTCTTATATACTTTTCTCTTTTTGCTGAGACAAAATAGACAACATTCAAAGTTAAAAGGAAAAGGTTTATATAGCTCACAGTTTGTAGAGGTTTCAATCCATAATTGGCTGGCTCCAAGGCAGTGTGGCTTGGCAGAGGGGCATCACAGAGGACAACAGTTCATGGCACCCACAAGGTAGCAAAAGTAACAAGGGACCTTAACAGCATCTCTCTGCCCTTTTTGTCTTATCCAGACTACTTAGGACGGGTAGCACTCACATGCTTAATCCTAGTGCCCTTGATCTTAGCATTGCACCATGAATCAATTCCAGCATCACACACTCTAGATCCAGTCACCTCTGAAAATGCCCCACTTATGACTGCCTGAGGCTTTGGGGGGGCATCTACACACAAGCCATAACACTCTCTCTGTTCTTTATTTTTGTTTTACTGTTTGTATCCACTTGTTGCTGTGGCCTTTTGAGAAACCTTGCTTAAACTAAGTGAGCTGATAGATACGTAATGGAAAATTTATTTAAAAACTATTTGTAGCCACTATTTGTACCCCTACTATTTGTAGAGGTATGGTATATTTTATCACAATAGAGTAATAAATCTATAATGCTACTCTTCTCTTCTGTCTGTTGGGAGAGAAAAATTTGTAATAAGATCTTCCCTGGGGTCACCCTTCTCCAAATGTGAGGATACGGTCGATTCAAACTCTGCTATATTGTTTTATAGCAAGTACAATGTCTTCAGGATTTTTGAAGATATATTTGTGCTGATCACCTACGATTCTAGTTTTTTGCTTTTGTTGAACTTTCATTACTCTATGTCTTGAAGCTGTTCCCTTATCTCTTGCCATGGCTTCCAGTCCAACGTGGGAGCATTTATTTTGTGTCCTCCTTATCTGCACTCATCAGAAGCAGTGGTGTGTGTGAGACATTCACTGAGACTTAGGGTTATATAGCAAAGGGAAAGGGCATTAAAAAAACATATAACTTAAAATTGGGTATTAGATTTCTCTGCCTCTAAAATGTCTTCAGCCTATTTTTTTTTTTTTTTTTTTTTGTAAATCAAGCTCTCTTTTTATGTTGTTTTGACCTCTTTTTACTTCACTTTGTGTCCCAAGCAGCACCAACAAATAATTGTTTAAAATGCAGGAGAGTGTAGCTCTCTTCAACCTAGAAGATGGTCTGTACTGGTACAAAATCTATGCAAACTTGAAAACAATGCATATTCTGTTGTTGGGCAGAGTGCTTTGTAAATGTCAATATGGGTTAAGTTTGACAATGTTTTTTAAGTCTTTTATGTCCTTGTCTTTTACCTACTTGTTTTGTGAATTATTTATTGGAAGTGGCAAAATGTCTGACTACAATGTTGGATTTGTTTATCTCCTCTAATGGGTTTATGAAGTTTTCCTCATGTGCTTTGAAGCACTACTCTTAGGTGGAGAAATGTTTGAGATTCTTATGTGCTCTTAATCCCCCTTTACCTTTAGGATATTATCATTTTTAGTCCTGTAACATTTGTAGATTTAGCATCTCCTTCGGAATTGGCTTTTTTTCTTAATGACATTATATATTTTTTGATGATCAAATGCTTTTTATTTGTTTACAAAGAGATTTGCTATGTTTATAGACTATTCTTAGCACAGAATTTTATGGTAGGCACTTTTAATTTAATCTCTGGTTTCCTATTACGTCCCCTTATTTATTGACACTTTTTAAAATGTTACTTTAATTATTTATACATGTAGTACTTTTCTTAGATTTTATAATCAACTCTTCTGTACCTTTACACTGTGTCCTTTCCATGAAATCTCTAATCAACTTCTCTATAGAAAATAAGCAGAATGCAGAAGTTTTTAGATGCCATGCTCCCTGGTTTTAGTGAGGTATATCTTCAGATACTCTTCTCAGGCCATTTCATACTTTTTAACCCTGAACTTCTTTTCTTGTCACTTTCTTGACTCTTTTTAGAGGATTTTAATCATTTTTCTCCCCTTTCTCTACTCCAGCCTAGGATTGGGGGGCATTTCCTAATATGGAGTTGGGAGATAAGCAAAGATTAGCCTCCTCATCATGCCTTTCTTCTCATTGGTGTGGACACCCTCTTTCCCTTCTCTGTGTTTCTGTGATACCTTCCTACATAGACATGTCTACTTTATGACAGTTAACATCCCATAATTCATCATTTGCTTACTTGTTTGCACTACTCAGTAAGCAACATAGTTTTTAAAGATCTTTTAGAGAAGTTTTAGTTTAGCAGGAAAATTGAGTGGAAAATACAGAAGGTTGTCATTACACCCCCTGCCCCTACACATGCACAACCTTCTGTGCTATCAACTTCCTACACCACAGAGGTGCACTTGTTACAGTGGATGGACTTACATTAATAAAACATCATCCAAAACGCACTGGTTTATTGTAGGGTTCATTTTTTAATGTACATTTTGTGGATTTGGAGAAACATATTCTATATATTGATCACAGAGTAGTTTCATTGCCTAGAAATCTGTGCTCAAACTATCTCTGTCTCTTTTTCCCCCTGGAAACCACTGATATATATATTTTTTATTGTCCCCATAGTTTTGCCTTTTTCAGGATGTTACACAAGTGGAATACTATAATATATAGCCTTTTCAGATTGGCTTCTTTCATATAATAATATGCACTTTATGTGCCTCCATGTTTTTTCATAGCTTGATAGCTCATTTCATGCTAATATTATAATTTAGATATAAACTACAGTTTATCAATTTACCAACTGAAGGATGTCTTGGTTTTATTCAAACTCTTACAATTTTGAATAAAGCTAAGCATTCATGTGCAGGTTTTTTTCTGAATGTCAGTTTTCATCTCATTGGAATAAATACCAAGAAGCATGATTGCTGGATTGTATGTCAAGAGTATGTGGTCTGTAAGAAACTGCCACATGGTCTTCCAAAGTGGCTCTACTTTGCATTTCCACCAGTGATAAACAAGACCTCCTGCAACACCAACAGCTTCATGAGCATTTTACACTGTCAGTGTTTTGGATTTTGGCTAGTTTAATAGGTTTGTAGTGGCAGGTCATTGCTTTAACTTGCATTTTCCTAAAGACACATGCACTAGAAAATATTTTCATGTGCTTTATTGTCGTCTGAGTGCCCTCTTGGATAAGGTGTCAGGTCTTTTGACATTTCTAGATTGGGATGTTTGTTTTCTTGTTGAGTTTTAAGAATTCTCTGTATAGTTGATAATAGCCCTTTGTCAGATGTGTTTTTGCAAATATTATCTCCAAGTTTATAGCTTGTCTTATTTTCTTGACATTGTCTTTCATAATTTTTAGTTTTAATGAAGTCAGCTTATCAATTATTTCATGTATGACAGTTTTTAAGGGAAATAATTTTTTCAAACTCTTGACCTTGCACTTGTGAGGCAGGTGCCAGAACCACTGAACTAAATCCCTGGCCCAAGAATGTTATATTTTTATTTCTATTTCTTGCCTTTGGCACAGTGACAGTACATTTTAGGTGCTCAGTATTGAATGAATGAGAGAACTAGTCCCTTTTTCCGGATCACCCAGATTCTTACATTAAAAGAATATAATGAACTTAAAAATCTCTATTTTTTTCCTTGTTTTTCAATTCTAGGAAATGTACCCGAGGGTGATTTATTACTGAGCTACACTCCCCAGCCCTTTTTACTTATTTTGATGCAGGGTCTCACTAAGTTGATAAGGCAGAACTTGAACTTGTGATTCTCCTGCCTCAGACTCCCTAATCTGGTGTGGCTGAATTTTGAGGATTTGTTTGTTTTTCTTCAGAGATTTTTCTCATTTTTTATTATTCAAAACATACATCTAGATATCAAAGCTCCAAATTACATTCACATGGCATTATTAACTGAAATCTATTCTCTAAATCTTTATAATGTGTTACTATAAGTATCAAAAAGGATGAAGGCATAATAATTAATCATAAAATATTTTGAGTGTATGCTGTTACTGATTTATTTCTAAATAGAACCATAAGCCTTGCTAATTATCTTGTGATTGAACCCAGTGAGCATGAATATTATCTATTGAAAATGAAATATTATTCAAGATAAAGATTATGTTATAGGGATTGAGTTTTAAATATTATTCAAGATAAAGATTGTTATAGGGTTTGTGTTTTGAACACTCGTATGTGTGTTCACAAGTTTAAAACTTAAATCCCAATTAATAAATAGCCTAATAAATAGTATATAAATTAGCTTTAAAATTCAAGATATATGCTTTCTGAATATGTATAGTATAAAACTTTTTATTTATGACACCATTAATTAAAAATGTATGAAGACTTAAAAAGGGAGCATCCAAATACAATTTTGTTTTAATTTTAAGCCTTTTCTCAGCACAAAATGCAACCTAAGTAATTATCAAGACATATAATTGAAATTATAAGAACAAATAATTTCAACCTCTGTATTTCTGGAAATTCACTAAGAGGCAATATTAGCTTTTGCTTACATTGCAATTCCTTAACAAATTGTAATATTTCTAACTTTTATTCATGTGTGCATTTGAACTTTTTCTGAATTTCTTGATTCCTTTATATGATTTGCATTTTACAGCTTTTTCCAAATATAAATTTTGATACTATTGTTTATTGTCACTAAAAGAATAAAAGACATAGATATGTGCTTGTATGGTATTTTCCTTCATTTGTTGAACATTTTATACATATTAAGTATGGCGGAATGTGTGAGAACACATGGTACAAAGATGAATTCAAGTGTCTCATATTTACTTTCCGTATAATAATATCTAGTAATCTGACAGGGACCAGGACCATTCTGTGCAAGTAACTATGATAACGGGAAGAAGTTGAGAATCCTCAAGCAACACAATGGAATAAACCTGGGGTCAATTAATAAGTACTTTGGAATTAAGGTAATGAATAATGTTTAAAGATGTTGCATCTTATTTCTTATAAATGGCTTTATTTTAAAAGAGAGCATACACTACTCAAAAGTAAACTCCTTCACATAAGCAAAATTTATTAACAACAGAAACTGACTCTTTTGCAACTACTAACCAATTTTTACTTCCCTGAAATCTTATTAAATGATTCATATAATTTTACTGACAGTATTGAACCTTTTTGGTAACTATTGTGATTATTAGTCATCAGAGGCTAATGAAATATAGCAATTTCCATACTTTACACTAAATAGACATAATAGACATAAACTAGTCTACTCTTGGAGTTCTGATCTCTGCTTTCTAAAGCTGTTTTTATTCCTTCCTCTTCTTTTCATGTTTCTCTTTATCTGTAATCATAGTTTGCTGCCATTATTATACTTGTCTCAAAATGAGATCCTCTCTGAATCAAGCTTATTACTTATAATTTACTCTTGGGAAGTAAACTAGTAAAGCAAGCTCGTTGGATGCTTCTAAAGTAGGAGTTAATAGAATCTGATTAGGATTTTCGTAAGGGTAAAATGTCTGAGCTTTAATGGTTATTTTTAGTAGTTAATAAGTAATGGATTATAAATTATTTATTTGCATTTGCTAAATTTAATATTTAGTTTTATATATGATGCTATCATTATAACTTGCCTGCTCAATATTTATAAAATGACCCATAGAAATGTTTTTTGTGAAAATATAATAGCACATTTACAAGTCTGTCACATGACATTTTTTCCATTTCAAAAATTATGAACAATTTCTAGTCATTATATTGGTACACATCAAAGCTGGTATTAATAACTCCAAGTACATTAAAATATTAGACCAGGTTTGGGCAGGTTAAAAGTTAGCAGCATTGTGGTTGAAAAATTGTCTCATTTCAAATTTATGGGGCTAAAAATACCATGTGGAATTCAGTCAGTTCTCCCCCTTAGCCATGATCGAAGCTGCCATTAGTAGTGCAAAGTCTGGAGCAAGAGACTTTTACTGCTGAGTTCCTCTAAAGCAGGTATTATGGTGGGGGTTAGTTGTCTGCATACCTTAGTGCCCACATAGAGTTCTTTCACTTGAAAACCAGAGCAGGATGTCTGCTAGCTCACAATGAGCTGTTGTTGACTTCAATTTTTTGGCTGATGTAAAAGTTTTCTGACTGTTGAATCATAATGTTCAATTACATGTGTTTCTTTTTTCCTCCCAAGTAGATTGTTATGGCTTGTATCTAGGTGTCCCAGCGGAGCCTCATGAGGTCACAGGTGGGGCTTTTCAGAGGTGGGTAGATCTAGGGTGTGTGCTTCTGGGATCAAGGATCTGATACTGGGGTTGATTCATGCTAGAATTAAGGCTCCCTTGCCTTAAGGGTGGGTATCCTGAATAAGATATAAGGAACAGAGTTTCCCTGCTTGTTGCTTTGCTACTTTGTTGCTTTTCTACTTTCTGCCCACTATGAACTGTTTCTTCTCTGCAATGCCCCTCTGTCATGCCATCCTGCCTTGGAGCCACCCAATTATGGACTGAAACCTCTACAAACTGTGAGCCAAATAAAACTTTCCTCCTTTAACTTTAGGTGTCAAGTATTTTGTCTCAGCTATAAGAAAAAGTAACTAAGACATAGATATTTTTGAAGTTTTGATTATCACAATACATTTCTATTTTTCTACGTTGCAATGGCTCCTATCTTGTCCAATCATAAAATGCTAATTTTTCCCCAGGGCTTAAGTCTGAGCCTTTATATTTTAGTTTAAGTCTTAGGTGATCCAACCAATTAAAACTGGCATCACTTATCCATCATTTCTTGGGATTTCCAGTTTCACCATTCTGAATTTCAGATCCATTACTCAACTGCTTTTGGGATTTCTGTTTCTTTTTCAAATTCCATATATTAAAAACTAAACTCATAGTGTTCTCCTCCCTAGTCTGCTTCTCTGCTCCTCAGTAGGATTCCAGCTAATTAGTAATTCAGCCCTCAAAGCTGGGATATTTCTTTACTAAACTCTTTTTTTTTTTACTAAACTCTTTTCTTTACTAAACTCTTTGGTACTGGGGATCAAACTCGGGTCCTTGCACTTGAGCAGCAGGCAGCGAACCACTGAGCTAAATCCCTGGCCCTCTTTACTAAACTTTTGACATCACTCACCCCCACCCCACCCCCGCTCTCAAAAAATACACCCTGAGTCTTGACTCCACAAACCCAATAAATATGTTTTAAAATCTATCTAGTTTTTACAAAACTAACATGAATAATGGCCTGAATTATCTTTGGATATTGCTGCAACTTCCTCATCTCCCTACTTTGAGATTTAACCTTCTTTGATAAATATTTTCTATATAATTCTCTTTCTCTAGTTTTAAATTTTTAAAAACTTTTAGGTAAATTGACATATGACAAGTTGCATGGGTTTAAAGCATACAAATTATGACATGTATACGCAAATGAAATAACAACCAAAAAAGTAAACACATATATTATTCACATAAGTTTTCTCCAGCTTCTTCATAATCTTCCATTTTACTTCTATCCACCTCATCAATCCCCAGGTAATCATTAATCTGTTCTTCTGTCAGTATAGGTTATTTTGGACCTTCTAGAATTTTATATAAATATAATCATAGGCTATATATTCTTTTTGGTCTAAGTCTGTTCACAGCCCTAATTATTTTACCATTCTCCCATGTTGTTTATATATCAATAGCTCATTCCTTTTTATTGTTGAGCAATATTCTATTGTTTGAATATACCACAGCTTTGATTATACTTTTTTCTGTTGATGGACAATAGAGTTGTTTCTATCTTTTTGTTACAAAAAAGCTGCTATGAACATTCACACATTGTACACAAAGTACACATTTTTCTAAGGATATTTGCTTTCATCTCTCTTAGTAAATACCTAACAGAGAAATAACGGGATCATATGTAGGTACATGGTTAACCACTCACAAAATTACAAAATTGTTTCTCAGCAATTAAAATTAGACAGCATCATATTCTCACCAACACTCGGTAGGAGAAGTTGTTTTAATTTTAGATATTATATCTGTAGTAGTAACACAGTGTGGTTTTAGATTTCATTTTCCTTAATAATTAATGACATTGAGCATGTCTTCATGTGCTTATTTATCATCGGTACATGTTTGGCAAATATGCCTCTAAATTTTTTTTGTCCATTTTTATTAGTTTTTTATTTTCTTATTTGTGAATGTTGAAAATTCTTTATATATTCTGGATACAATGTTTACACAATATTTGATTTTCAGGTTTATTTTTAGTCAGTGGATTATCTCACCCTTCTATTTTTTCTTATTACTGACATTTTGAAATTTTAAAATACCGTGACTATTTTTACCAAGAATGCCTATTTTTTTTAAAGTCTAGATATTCATTTTTGTCCCAGAAAACGTTCTTATATTACATCTCTAATTTCTATCCCTCTCTCTTGTAAGTATGGTACTCATGTAGTTAAAATATAGGGCCTTCTAAATTTTCCCTCTTACCTTCATATCTTTTCCTTTCTTTTTTCCCCTTTTATATTATTCTGTTTCTTACTTATGAGAGTTTTCCAGCTTGACTTTCATATTTTTAATAATTTTTCTCAGGTTTATTTTCTTATATTCTCTTACTTTTCTATTTTTACAGTCTCCCATTCTTATCTCATGAATGTTAACATTTTATCTTTTTGAAGATATAAAATATAGAAGGCTATTTTGAAATATTTTATTCTTCCTCTATTTATTCCTTTTCCCCTGAGTCCTCCCCTTTTCTGTCTTTTTGCCTCATTTTAAAATATGAGCAGATAGCTAAGTTAGGGATTCCAACACATAAAAGAGGTAGTGAAGCCATAAAAGTTATATTTTGTGTGTATATGTGTTGTGGGGAAAGATGTGTGTCATTTAGTTATAGTTGCTATCATTTACTTTATAGTAGGATAATTAAGGGAGACTTGACCAATTAATTGGGAGATCATAACTGCAACATCTGTAGTTTTTCTCTAGTCTAGCCAATTTCTCTAGAGAAAAGTCCATTTCCCAGAATGAAATGAACCAAACAAGAGAGTTCTCACAATTAAAGATGTAGACTTGCACTGTTCCTCCTGAGTTCTAAATAACATCTCACTCCACCTTTTCCTAAATCATATGCTGCTGATTTTCAAGCTTTTCTACTTTTATTTCCCTGCTGAGTAAACATCTGGTTCTCCTCCGGCTTGGGAACAGAGGTGCCTAGTGATATGAACTAGGAGAGCTGAGATCTGATGGATCCTCCTAAAGGCTTTCAATCAAATGCCTCACTAAACCGCACCATTCTCCCCACCATCTCAGACATGTGAAGTTTACTTGCTGAGTCCAGGGTTCTCTGAGTGAATCAGACTCACTCACATCCTTCTTCACAGGATTTGAGTTTTCTCTGGACTTATTAAATGCGGTTCCATTGATTCTTTCCTTGTCCTATTTTCTCTTTTATTGTCGTTTGATCTCATACTGTGTTTATTACATTGATCATTTTGTGGCGTTTTGGAAAGAATCAATAAAAACTTATGTATTTGAATGTGTCTAAAGGGAAGTCCCTCATATATATCTTTCACACTGTGTGTGACCAGAGTGGTCTTTCTAAAGTGGAACTCTTACAAAATCCTATAACCCCACTACTTAGACCCTCCTCATCTTCCCAGGTCTATAGTCACAATTTCTTTCATGTACATATGTCCCTGCATGCTCTTATCTTTGGTATATTCTGCAGCTCCCCGCTTGTGGGCTGGCACATTTGTGCTCTAATTGGACTAAAACTCTTGCAGTGCTACAGACATGTAACACCTTCATGCTTTTATTTTTCCTGAATATTATTATCCCTGAACCATTTCTCACTGGAACTCAGAGATTACCAAACTCTCAATTAACAACCCTTTCTTTATAGTCCCTCTGTAAGATATTTTTTTCCCATTAAGTTTATTGGTATATTTTAGGTATAAAATACAGTTACATTCATAATTGGGATCTTGTACCATTACATGAGTATCTTGGTTCTTTTTTTCCCCCTTCCCTTGCCCTCCCTTCACCCCCTCCACCATTCCCTATTTGCAAAGACTTTGTTTCCATTTTGTTCCTTTTCTCATATTTTTTCTTTTCCCTTTATTCCTTTCCCCTACCCCTCCCACTTCCCCTGCACCTTTAGATCTTTTCTTCCTGTTACACAATATCAATTATACATTTTTTAAATTACAATATCAAGATCTAGGAGACATTACCACAGATTTTACAGAATTTAAAAGGATATAGAAAGCATATTTCAAAAATCTTTTTTGAAATAAATTTGACAACTTCTAAGAAGTAACTTGGAAGACAAATTAATGAAACTAACTCTGGAGGAAATATAAAATTTGAATAGCACCTATTACAGGAAATATATTCCTAGCTTGAAAACCTACCTATATGACAACAGCAGGCTCATATGCATTTTAACTGATAAATTATATCAAACAATTAAAACAGAAAAAAGAAGGAACACTTCTCCCCTCATTTTAGGAACTCAACATTGTACTAATCCTAAAACTGGATAAAGATAATAGAAGAAAAAAGTATGAACATAGATAGAAATTTGTTTAACAAAACTAACTATTAGAAGTCAGATCTGGCAGGAGGTAGAAAGTGGTTTTGTTATAGGGATGGCAGTGTTGGTTCAGCATTGGAAGATCCACCCCCAAAAGTCATCATTTTAACAGAGGAAAGGAAAAAAACCGTATGATCCTGTCACTCATTGGAGAAAAAGTATTGGACTAAATTCTATAGCTGTTTGTGGTAAAAGCTATCAGTAGACTAGAAGTCGAACAGAAACTTCTCAATGGATTAAAGACATGTACTCCATACTTTCAGCAAGAACACCTTATATGAATGGAGCAGATACAATGCTTTCTCCTTAAGGTGGGGAACAAGGCCAGATATGCTTACTGTTTATCTGTCCATTAAACTTTGAAACCTCAGCCCCACCAAAATAGTCTGGCAATAAAAGGACCCAATTAGGATAGGATTGGCAAGGTAGAAGCAAAATCTTTATATGTAGATGAAATGATCATCTACAGAGAAAATACTAAGAAATCTCTAGAAGCCCCTAGAAGTTGTATTTGAATTTAGCAGGATTAGAAAACACAAGGTATATATAAAAATTCAGGTCTGTGTATACTTGCTATAAATGAAGAATTGGATATTGAAATTTAAAAGTTATGTGGGAGTACAAAGGACCTAGAAAAGTTAAAAAAAAAACAAAAACAAAAACAGTGTTGGAAGACGTTTAGTACCTAATTTTAAGACTTCTTCTAAAGCTACAGGAATCAAGGCAGTGTTGGTATAAGGAAAGATGTATAGATGATTTGAATAAAACAGAGAATCTAGAAATAGAACCACACATATATGGTCCACTGAGTTTTGAAATATTATTTAAGGTTAGCATTTTATAGAATATAAACTCAATTCAAGAGGCGAGGAAGAGATAGTGTTTTCAGCAAATGGCATTAGAACACCTGGTATCTGTATATAAAAAATTAACCTCAATCTTTTATTTCCATACCTGAAAATAACTTGAAGGAATCTATGAACCTAAATATGAAAGCCTAAAAATATAAAATTTTAAGAAGAAATTATAAGGGAAAATGTTTATGAATTCAGGGTAAGCAAGAACTACCTAGGTTACAAAAATATGATGTCTAAAATAAAAAAATTGATAAATGAGATTCCATCAAAATTTACAACTTTAAATGACATCATTAAAATGAAAAGTAGTCCTTAAACAGAACATATTTACAATGCATATAACCTATGATGAGAATATATAAAGAGTTCTTAGAGCTCATTAATAGACAACCCAATTAAAAAGTAGACATAAGAAGATGATAAATAGCCAGTATAGCACAAGGAATGGTGTGCAACTCTAGAATCAGAAAAATACTAATCAGTACAATAACAAGATTGAATTATACACTCACTAGGGAGATGAAGTTAAAAGTTTTAAAAGCCTTGTCATGACTTTTTCTTTTTGTTGGATTCTCCCCCTTTGCATTTAATTTCTTATTGTGCCTGGTGGATTCATTCTGCTGGGTTTCCTGGGGTTGTGATCCTCATTGTCTTTTCCTAGGGTATGGTCTAAAATTTTTTGGAGTGCCGGTTTGATATTCATGAAGTTCCTGAGGTGCTCTTTATAATGAAAGTATCTTATTGTTCCATCAATTTTGAAAGATACTTTTGCAGGGTACATCAATCTGGGTTGGAGGCCGTTTTCCTTTAGGGCTTGAAATACATCACTCCAAGCTCTTCTTGCCTTCAGGATTTGCACTGAGAAGTCTGCTGTGATTCTGATGGGCTTTCCTTTGTATGTGATTTGTTTCTTTTCTCTCACTTCTTGTAGAATTTTGTTCTTCTGTTGGATTTCTGGAATTTTAACAATTATATGCCTATGTGTAGTTTTTTTTGATCAAGGCTATTTGGAGTCCTATATGCCTCACTTATCTGTATGTCAAGTTCTTTTCCCCTCCTTGGGAGGTTTTCTGCCATCACTTCTGTGAAGAGTTTTTTTTATGTCATCTGCACTCTCTGCTGTTTCTTCATTGACTCCAATCAGTCTTATGTTATTCTCCTTTGCATTGTCTAGCAGCTGCTGGATTGATTTCTTATGTTCCTTTACAATTTTAAAGCAGTTTTTCTTTTCCTGGTCACTAATTGCAATTTTTTCTTCTATATCTGAAATTCTGTCCTCACATTGGCTCATTCTGCTGCGTAAGCTTTCAATGGAGGTTTTAATATCCTGGAAATCTGTTTGCATCTGTTTTATGAATTCCATTTGTTTCCTATGTTGGGATTCCATCACGTTCCTCAGATCCTCTGTTTTTTTATCTGTGTCCTCTCTAGATTTATTAATCATGTCTTGCAC
Organism: Heterocephalus glaber; assembly: GCF_053883595.1. Lineage (NCBI taxonomy): Eukaryota > Metazoa > Chordata > Mammalia > Rodentia > Bathyergidae > Heterocephalus > Heterocephalus glaber. The sequence continues at coordinate 2,015,186 of NW_028258191.1, forward strand.
CATGAGCAAAATCTTTGCTGTTATCTGAGTAATTATTTCTGATTTCATTTTTCCCAGATCCTCTTTTGTTGCCAGTTCAGAGAGTCCAGGTGGTTGAGTATCAGATTGTTCCATCTCGTTTCCCTTTGAGGTTGCTGTAGGTGATCCAGAAGTCTGTTTTTGAAGTTTGTTTATGTGTCTTCTCATTTCCACGGGGTGGGGGGTGCTTCTGGCGCCTGTGCGGCTCACCTTCTCTGCCCTAGGAACTTGGGATGGTGGTGGGGGAGCTTCCTTCCGGGTGCTGGGATCAGCTCAGCTTCTCTGCCCTAGGAGCTTGGGATGGCAGCAGGGGAGCTTCCTTCCTCTGTAAGATATCGAAAATGTTCAGGTGCTTGTAATTTCACACTGACCACACATAAATAGTTATAAATAAAGACTACATATTTTCACAGATATACCCCCAGCAGCTACTATAATACTCGGCATAGAATTGCCAGATCCATAATTAAATTCTGAGGTAAATTTACTTTTATTTATATAGCAGAAAATTAGATGGCAGAATAAACCTAGTAAATGGATGATAACTTTTTAGAGTGGTTGTGTCTCTAGACACAAAGATTAATTAATTTTCAGATTTCTTTAAACTTACTAAATCTACATACTATGGATATAGTTAACCTAACATAAACATCAGTTAATTAACACTTTAAATGAAAGTTTTGTGCTATTTTCTCTTTTATTTAGGTTTAGTTTTTTGAGATAGGATCTCACTAGGTAAAGTAGTATTTGAGGCAGTTTTTTTTTTTTCTTTTTCCCTCTTTTCCCTTCAATGTGTTTTATATATTTCTGACACATTGTGAACTAGATCCCAGATAACCTGCTCTGGTTCAAAGATCAAGCTAATAACTTTGTAGAGCACTTTTGATATAAAGCCTAATATTTATTTGTTTATTTATTTATCTTTTTATTGGTACATTTTAGGTGTACAATATAATGACATTCATCATTGGAGATATGCACTTTTACATATTCTCTTGGGTCTTATTTTTTCCTCCTTCCCCTGCCCTCCCTTCAACCCCTCCATCCCTCCCTCTTTACAAAGGCTTTGTTTCCATTTTTTCATTTTCTCATATTAATTCCATTCCCTTCTTTCCTTTCCCCTACACCTTCCACTTCCCCCTCCCCTTTGCCCCTTTTCTTTCTATTTCACATTATCTATTATACCTTTTGGTCCTTATTTACACTTTCAGTTTCTCACACCAGAGAAACTATTTGGTATTTACACATATGTGTCCTATTTATTTCACTTAAGAGTATGGCCTCAATGGCATCCATTTAGCAATAAATATCTCTGATTTCTCATTTTTTATGGCTGAGTAGTACTCCATTTTATTAAAAAAAACACATTTTCTTGATCCAGTCTCCAGTTGATGGGCATTTGGGCTGTTTCCAAGTTTTAGCTATTACAAACTGCTGCTATGAACATGGGTTCATATATATTACTGTGGTATGATTCTTTTAGTTCTTTGGGGAAGATACCCAGCAGGAGAATAGCTGGGTCAAATGAGACTTCCAGTCCTAGTTCTTTGAGGTATGTCCATACTGATTTCCACAGTGCTTGCACCAGTCTACACTCCCACCAACAGTGGAGCAGGGTTCCTCTTTCCCTACAGCCCCACCAACATTTGTTATTGGTTGATTTCATGATAGTAGACATTTTTTCTGGAGTGAGGTGGAATCTCAGCATTGTTTTCATTTGCATCTCTCACATGATCAGTGATGTTGAACATTTTTTCCTATGTTTATTTGCTGTTTCTATTTCTTTCTCTCAGAAATGCCTGTTCATTTCAGATGCCCATTTTTGGACTGGGTCTTTAAATTTGGGAAGTCTGATTTTTTAAAGTTCTTTATAGATTCAAGATAGTAGACCTTTGTCTGAGGGACCACTGGTAAAAATTTTTTCCCACATTGTGGGTTGTCTGTTCACACTGCTGGTGGTTTCTCTTGCTGTGCAGAAGTAAAGCCTAATTTTTAAAAGAAACAAGGCTTTATGAACTATCCAAAAAAATCAGAGAAGGTAGCCTGTCTGCAAGTCAGTGAAACCATTCATCACAAATTTTTGAGAGAAAACAAAGCAATAGTGTCAGACAGCCGTTTTAAAGATGCCTAGCCAGTAAAATATCATCAACACTTATTACATTATCGCAAGCTAACTTTTTAGTGTCTTTTAGTTTTGCATGCAGTCATTAAAGCATAAAACAACACAAGACACCTTTTGAATGACAGTTCTCAAGTATACTTTACAACTATCCAGAATAAATGCATCTGTGCTCATCTGTTGCATGGGTTGATAGAGAACATCAGAGAATACAGGCATTAATTCTTTTATTTGCTAATAAACTATTACTAGAAAATATGATTTAGTATATCAAGAAGAAAAAGAAGAGATACAGCATGCCAGCTGGGACTTGGGGTGGGGAGAATATGGAGTAAGTTGCCACAAATTTTACCGTAATTGATTTTTTTGTTTTTAGAAGATTAGGATAGAGGCAACTAACAAAGGTAGTGACAATGGCAGTCTCCAAGGAGAACAAGAATACTGGTGAGAAATAGACAAACAGGGCCAGGGATTTAGCTCAGTGGTGCCACCGCCTGCCTCGCAAGCACAAGGTCCTGAGTTCAATCCAGGGTACTGCAAAAAAAAAAAAAAGAAAGAAAAAAAAGAAAAAGAAATAGACAAACAATGAGGGGGAAGGAGGAGAGAGAAAGAGAGAGAGAAACTGAAGTGGGATGAGAGAGAGAGAGGGCGAGAGAAGCTGCAGAGTGATGATTCCCTTTAAAAATAAGAAACATGTGGTCACTGATCAACAAGATGGTGTGAGAGGTCTCCCAAGGACAGATCTGCATTAGTCCTTGTGAGAACTTAAATAATTTCACAGATAATTGCTAACAACCATTGAATACCCTTTCACCTGTATGTGTATGGAACACAGGCTGTACAAGTGTCTGTTAACATGAATTATGCTTTGTAGGTAGGGAAGGGGAATGGTCCTAATTAGCCTTGCCTAACTGCTGAACAAGTTTGGTTACAGAGGTTAGAACTCTTGCTGAGGATATTCGAAGTTCAGTTGCATAACCTGAATTGAACAAGATCTCTGGGAAAGTTGTCTAGTCTCTCTTCCTTCTCTTTTCTCTTCTTTTTTCACTTATATGGAAAATCAAGCATATAAATCCTAAAAGAATTTTTAATATTCAATTGATAATCCATTTCATTTTTAATATTTAATAACATCCATCACAAAGAGTGGAACAAGTTTTATTCTATTCTCTTCTTTTTACCTGGTTAGCTTTAATCAAGACAGATAATTTCTTTTGAAGCTTCTTAGCTGCTCTTATCCCCTGCCCTTTGGATGGGGAATGAGAGAAAAAAATTTAAAAAAAATTTTCTAGTTTGGTTTGCTTTTAGTTCTGGGGTTCTTTTTCTTCTTTTCAAAAATATATTTTGGATTAATTTACCATTGAGTCCCAAGGTAAAAATCCCAACTCAGACCTACTGATTATCAGTAGTCAGCTTGTTTGGCTTTGGTCTTTGATTTTTCCATAATGGCTGGTTGTTTAGACTAGCATTTGTCCCTGCTGGTACAAAGTAGTCATTTAGTTCTGACACATAAGTTCTGTTATGCTTAGAGGAGATATTCAGATGGACATTTTTCTCTCTCTTTGTGTCCAAGTTCTTCATCAGACTTGTGCTAAGCTCCGCCTTGGGTAGAATAGTGCAGAGATTCTGTGGTAAATTATTTCATCATAGAGCTCATGTTCTATGATTTGTACTATGTTCTGGGTGACTTCAAAGAAAGAAGAGCCATATGGTGTGTAACAGCTTAAACAAAAGGCAACAAAAATTGGCAGAGGAAGTTAACTGGAAAGCAGCATTGAAAGACAGGGTCAAAGCAGGGTTGAGGATGGAAGCATTGCAGAGACAAGCAGGAGTGGGGCATGCACGGGGCCACACAATAATATTCTCTAGAGGAGAGAGATATTTTCAAGCCTTTGAAAAAGATGCAATAAATATTTCACAAGCCTGCCAAGAAAAACAAAAGGTGGGGAAGTTACTTATGATCCAGAGACCTTCATATGGTTGCTTTTCTTCTACACCAGAAACAAACAAAAATAATCATTTAACTTACCTTTATGATTTTTTTGTTGCTGTGATTAAATTGTGCCTCAAATAAGGAAAAACATAGCTTCTAAGGTCTAATAAATAAATAATAGATGTCTATCTCTGTAGTTTCAGCCCTAAGCATTTGTAAAACAAGGAAAGAATATGAACATTATCTGGCAGCCAGCCAGTAACTCAAAAAACAAAGATATTTAACCATGATTGGGTGAATGCACACTACTATCTATCTATCGACCTATGTATCATCTATCTAATCTGTCTATCTATCAATCTATCTTTGGCTTTACAAGGTCCCCCTAGTTGTGGATATCAGCATTCTCTTCACTGTTTGTAGTCCCAGGTTGCCTACTTGACTCCTTTTTTCTTTATTTCAGTCAATGATCACACCTTTAAAGTCAGAAGAAGGGGATCTCATCATTCCAGTGGCAGAAGGCTGGGCAAGGGTAGAGGACATAACGGCGACCTTTCAGAAGGGATGCAAGCTGAATCTTAGAGAGTATATAGGACAATGGCTGAGGTAGAAGAAGAAGGAATCCTAGGTGAAGCAAGGTGCCCAGGTGAGAAGGTGCTGATTTCTGTGCTGTTGGAATCACATAGAGTGCAGCATGGGCAGTGTCAGTCATGTTACAATTCTATGTAGCTGAAGGCTATGGTTTAAATTGAATATGTTTCCAAAAAGTTCCATGTGTTCAGAGGTGAGGCTTTTGGAAGGTAGTTGGAGCATGTGGGTACTGTACTCATCAGTGGATTAATCCATTGATGAGTTCATAGCTGAATGTGCCATTAGGAAAATGGGCCTGGTTAGAAATGGTGGGTCACTGGGGGCCCAATCTGGAAGGGTGTATTCTACTCAGATCTCTCTGCTTCTTGGCTGCCCTGGGTCCCTTTATACCATGCTATTTCTGCCATGTGGCCAGACAACCATGAAGGAATCCCTCTGAAATCATAATCCAAAATAAACTTCTTCTCCTTTAAATTGCTGGTGTCAAGTATTTTGTTCCAGTGATGAGAAAATGACTAATATAAATACTTAGAGCTCAGATTACTTGGGTTCAAAACCAGGCTCTGCTGATTCTCTCTGTATTATACTATGCAATGCACTTTACCTACATCCTAATCTATAAAATGAGATTAATAATAGTATTTCCTCTTGTGTCTTATTATGAATTTAGGCATTTAAAGTGCTCAGAACAATGACTGTCATGGCATAAGTTATTGCTGTGAACTCCTATTTCATTATAATTAATAATTCCCAATTTTTGTATTAAGTAATTCACTTCCATAATTACATGTGTATGCTTTGACTTTAATCATAATTGTTGCTAAATTCCCCTGTTACTGCTACTTTATAGAACTCCAGTTTCTCTCTGTTGGCTCTGGAGACTTCTCTACTATTCCAGTAAGATTGATGTCTGCATTACAGTGGTTATTTGTGAACTAATAAAAGAACATAACAGGCTTTGTATTGTAAAGGATTCACTGACCTGGGCCTATAAAAGGCCTTTATTAGTGTTTCTGTAATGCTATTCAATCAATTCAGCTGAAGAAGGGACTCATATTTTATCATTTGCAACCCTCATAGATTGAGCAGTCATGCTTCCTCTGGTGGAGATAGGTTGAATGGAGTGTTCACTTGTCACTCTGAGTTGGAAGGACATTGTAATTTCACAGGCAGACCTGCACAGCCAGAAGATGAAGAAGTAACACTTTAAAAATGCTAATAAAATGTTTGAATTTTTCTGAGTGTAAAGAACAGTAGTCATATTTTTAAAAAGAGGAAATGGCGTATAGCTGGCAATTCTAGTCTGCTTGTGTGAGGCTACAGAAGAAACAGCAGAATGTATAGAGGTGGCAGGTCTTGCTTACCTTATGATTTGAAAAATTTAATAAAATATGAAATTTGTTTCTAGTAGTGAGCAGTATGGGGAAATTTTTCCAGGAAACCATCATCAATTTAAAATAAGCATTATTCTCCCACCCCAAGAGTTTTGGAGAAATTAGAGTATGTAATACTGTACCTGTAATGTGCTTAACATAGTGCATACAACGTGTGAAGGCTTGTTAATGACATAGCTTGGTTATCACTACAAACTGAGTACCAGTGGGCAGCAGCTTAGCCTCTCTGTGCATATGATCCTTTATCTTCTGAAGATAGGTATATATCAGTATCTACATTACTAAAGGCTCTGAGGACTACATAAGTATCTGGTCCATAATTAATAAACTTAATATGATCACTTAGAAGCAATAATTTTATTACAAAAATAATTTATACTTTCCTGAAAAGCTCAGGATTAATTAGCAGTATTGTAGAAAGAAAGCAAAAATCTGAATTCTATACTGACTTACCACAACACATAATTGTGGAGTGTCCAAAAAGATTGGAACTATGGAATTGAAACCGAGAATTTCTATCTTTCCAGTAACAGAGTTCCTGAGGAGATGTGGAAGAGGTGAGTTTAATCCGGCCGTGGGGGAAGCTCTGTAGAGAAAGAGGTCAGGATGGATGATTGTGTCAAAGAGAAGCCCTCCAGGCAGGAGATCAAGACTTATGCAGGACAGAGTAAGGCTGTGTCTTCCCCATGCTAGAAGAAAGATCTTTCATGAGGTGATAATGAGTGAAGCATGAAGTAGCTCAGGAGAGCTAGCTGTGCAAAAGCCCAGAGAACTCATCATTACATGGGCCTTTGCTATTCCCGGACATGTACTCCCAGCCAGGAACAAAACTATCCAGCACAACTAAGAAGATTGGCAGTATATACACTTCTGACACTGAGTCATGAACAAATTGGATTCCAATCATTCATTCATCCATAAATATTTATTGAACAGCTGCTATGTTCTAAGGACATAGTATTCTTCAGCCTACATACACAGGGAAGAAGAAGAGAAACAAGATTCCATGTAACTTATAGTCTAAAGCAATAAAACATTATAAATAAGCAAATAATGGCTTCAGAAATAATATTAAATGTGAGGGAGAGCACCTAGAGCATCAAGAAGGCTCTCTGGAGAGATGAAGTGAAACCTGAATGAGAAAAGCAGCCGTCTTCTATTGGCAGGTCTGGAAGCACGATATTCTGGATGAAAGGGTCAGCACGGCCAGGGTGCTTGAGGTAGGAGTGGTCTAGAATGCTAGCAAGGCTGGAGAGAGTGGAGGAGTTGTACTCCTAGAGGTAGAGAGGTTCCAAGTGTCAAGAGACGCCACTGGGGATTTGGAGCAGGAGAGTGTTCTAAGTGAATACATATTTTATAGAGTTCTCTCTGGGTGCTGTGGGGGAAAAGATAGAGAATGAAAGTTGGTCTCTCTTGTGGGAGGTGATTCCTGCTAAGGGATGATGCTTTTCTGGGGAAAGGTGGTTGCAGTGGAGTTAGGGAGAAGTCTTTGGTTCAGAATGGATTTTGCAGATAAATCCACAGGACTTGACAATACATCATATGTGAAGAGTAAGAGAGGAATCAGGAAATTTAGCAGGTTTTGCTTGAGCAGTGGAGTATACAATGGTGACATATGAAACTGGATGACAAAGGAGATAGGGAACAAAAAGATATCTGAGGGATGAAAGGAATTTGTATTAGTCATGTGAAGTTTGTGATGCCAATGGACAACCAAGTGTAGATGTCTGTAAGACCGAGGGCCTTACCAAATGCTCTGAGGAGCTGACTGCAGTGAAGAACACCCAGGAAGGAACACACCCGACAAGTTGGAAAAGTAAAACAGACCTTTATTAGTCTGGCCAGACGGCACTCTCCAAGCAACAGGCTTAGAGAGGTCCCTGAGTTCAGGGGATTGGAAGGTTTTATAGGGGCTGCAGGGGTGCTTAGCAAGCAGAACTACAGAAGTGGAATTTTTGTGGTTAGGGGATGGTTGGAGGGGTTGCAGATGTTCTTTACTTAGCAAACAGGATGGTCCTTATACAGAAACAATGGTACATTCCCAGTGTCTTAACAGATAAACAAGTACATCCCGGGAACTCTGTGTCCTGTAGTGAACTCGAAACCCACAGGGACAAGATGGAGGGCCTGTAACAAGATGGTGTTACTTGTGCTAAGTCTCATCTGGGTCTTACATTCCCCATTGATTTTATGCAAGCAAGTAATCTTACATGCTGCTTTCTTTATCAAGAGGTACTGGACAGTACCTAGCCTGTTGGTTTAGAACCATTAGGTGAACAGATCCTACCCGGGCCCTTACTTAGGCCATAAGTTTATTAATAATGCATAGGCTGAGAGTCAAAGCTAGTAACAGGATTAACAGGGGTCCGGCAAGGGCAGAAACAAGGGTAGTCAACCAGGGAGACCAGTTAAACAAAGACTGATACCACCCAGAATTTTTTTTTAATCTGTCATATTTTTTTTGTAGATGTTTGTTCACTGTAGCCAGGGTGTCTCGAATAACTCCTGATTTATTGGCATAGTAACAGCACTGTCCTCCTAAGGCTGCACACAGCCCGCCTTCTTTCATGAACAGGAGATTGAGACCTCAGTGGTTCTGGAGGACCATTTCCACCAAGGAGTCCACTTGTTTTTCTAGATGAGATACTGATTTAGTGATCAGGCCCAAGTCTATCTTTACCTGTTGAATTAGGGCCTTAAAGTTGGCATCTTGTACTTCCAATGCTGTTGTTCCTAGGGCTGTGGATCCTGCAATCCCTCCTATAGCCAGTACTGGGATGAGGGCAGGATGACGCTTTAGTTTTATAGGGTGGACTTTTCTGGTCAAATATTCCCATTCCTGTTCTCCACCATATATAAATACCTGGGGCAAGATATGGACCAGCACACAAACCTCGGGCTCCCTTTGTAGGATAGCAACAGAGAGGCAAGGGGTTATGCCTCCTGTGCATGCCCACCATGAGTTGTTTTTTGTCCTTAGGTACTTATCAGGTTCTGTAGAAGCTGTTTGTTAAAATCAAGCACTGTCCAAGTAAGATGAGGTGACCTTAAGGTTTTTAATGCATGACCCTCTTCCATGTATATCCCCTATTGACAACCTTGTCTGTTTCCAATCACACCCATCTTGGCTGGTTTTAGTGTAAGTTCCATTGATTGTTATTTCTATATAATATGGGGGCTTTGGGTTTAGACACATCCAACATTCATTAGTAACATTATTGTTTCATCCATTTAACACCATAAACATAGCATCCAGCATTTTTAAGTATGGTTGGATTGGCGACTCTGGGGCAGTTACGAGCACCTTGTTGGGTAGAGTGTTACCCAGGCAGCCAGCGGGGTGAGTGCGTGTTTTCTTTTTCAGCGGTGAGGAAGTGGAATTTCCTTGGTGCCTGTGGGGTTGACCACTGTCTTTTTGGGGGCTCAATATCTTATAAAGGTTTCCCACTGGTTTGGGTGGTGTCACTACCAGACTTCGCTGAATGATGATGTCTGTCATTAGGTCTTGTCAATTTGTATTTGTTGTCACTGTCCAAGATTTACCTTCCCCCCATTCTTTGTATGGATTTTGTCATTGTTTTAGCATTAACCGAATGGGGTTACAATGTCCCAGGGAGGATGAGCTACTAGCTGTTTGCTGCTCCGAGGCTAAATACTGGTCATTATTTTTCCATGGGGCTATGGACTCACAGCCCCAATAGTAACAGTGGTATCCTGGCCCCCCCATTACATTTTGGGTCTTTACCTATAGGACATGCATAAATATCTATGGTCTGGAGACCCCTTTCTCTGTTAAGTGTAGACCATCCCCATTTTCCCCCAGGGGTTGAAGGGGGATCTGAACATGGTCCTGGAATGTCAGACACTCCCACAGTCCCAGTAACCAGACCTATATCACACAAGTCAACCTGGAAGATGAGCTGTCTGTTGTGACAATGGCAATCAGGGCTCCAGTAAGTGAATTTTTGAGAGACCATGTCCAGTTTTGGGGGGCTTGGCTGGAAGGCGCCAGCTGTTGAACATCTCCTTGTACCCGAGCAGACAGGACCAAGGTTCCTACAAATCCCCACATTAGCCATCTCAGTCCTTGATTAATCTTATCTTGAGGGGGTCTTCTTTGTTTCGGTCGACATGGCGGATCGACCGAAACAAAGTGTTGACATCGCTTCCTCAGGGGGTGCCACCTTCAAATGGCTGTGGTGGATCCAGGCAGAGTGTCCAGCTACCTTCACCACCAAGGGAGTCACCAGGACAAGGGGAAACGGTCCCTTCCAATGGGGTTCCAGGGCCTTGGAGTTGAACCTGTGGATAAAAACCAAATCTCCTGGCTTATAAGGCAAGGATTGTAGAGGTTTCTTGTTGGGGTTAGGCATGGTCTTTCTCAATTTATCATGTAATTTTGACTGAGGCCGATGGACAGTCTTTAAAGACTTAAAGAGCTGGAGGTGGGAAAGCTTTTCCCCCAACTCCAAATCAACCAGGGGGACAATCGGGGGAGATTGTCCATAAATGATCTGGAAGGGTGACAGATTGAAGGGCAGCTTAGGAGTGCACCTAGTGCGAAGAAGAGCAAAGGGGAGAAGCTCTACCCAACCTAGTTTAGTCTCCAGGCATAATTTAGTCAGGGCCTCCTTTAAAGTTTGATTCCCTCTTTCTACTTGCCCTGAACTCTGAGGCCTATAGGCACAATGTAAATTCCATTTTATCCCTAGAGCTTTACCAATCAATTTAGATATTTTAGCCATGAAGCCTGGGCCATTGTCAGACCCCAGGGCTAGGGGCAAGCCAAAATGAGGAACTATTTCTGTCAAGAGCTTTTTGATGGTTACTTTAGCTGTCTCTCTCTTAGTGGGGTATGCTTTTATCCATCCTGAAAAGGTATCCACAAAAACTAGTAAATATTTATACCCATACATGCCAGGTTTCATTTTAGTAAAGTCCAATTCCCAATGTTCTCCTGGGGTTAATCCTCTGTGTTGGACCCCGGGGGGTCCCCCAGATTGCATTTACCTTGAGGCAGGTGGGGCACTGTCTCACTATGTCCTGGGCCTTTTGGACCAATCCCTCGTTGATGAAATGGGGTCACAAGGTAGCCATCCTTTTCTCACCAAGGTGGGTGGACTCATGCAGTTTGCACAGCAACATGTCTGCTACAGCAGCTGGGAGCACCACCTTTCCATCATCAGTCATCCACCACCCATGTTTACCTTGAGTCCAGTGTTTCCTGTTTACTTCTGTTACTTCTTTATCTGTGTATTCAGGTTTTTCTGGGAGTACTGGCATGGGAAGCAGAACCATTTGTTTCCCCACTGATTTTTGGGCAGCTTGTTTTGCTGCCTGATCAGCAGCATTATTACCAATCATCTCGGGGCTAGACCCCTTTTGGTGCCCATGGCAATGGATGATGGCAATCTCTTGGGGCAACCAGATGGCTTGTAACAATGCCAATATCTCAGTCTTGTTTTTAATTTCCTTTCCTTCAGAAGTCAGCAGCCCTCGGTTCTGATAAATCTCCCTGTGCACATGGGTGGTGGCAAAAGCATAATGGCTGTCAGTGAAAATATTTATCCTTTTGCCTTTCTCCAGTTCCAGAGCCTTAGTCAAAGCAATCAGCTCAGCCCTCTGTGCTGATGTCCCTTGGGGTAGCCCCTGCTCCCATTCCACCTGCTGGTCCTGGTTGACCACTGCCACCCCAGCATAACGCACTCCATCATGCACAAAACTGCACCCATCAGTGTAGAGTGCTGTCTCTGCATGGGGGAGAGCCTGGTCCATTAAATCCAGACACCCTCCCCTCAAGTTTTCAAGAGTCTTGAGGCAATCATGGATGGGCATCTGTTCATCAGATTCCAGGAGTAGAGTGGCCAGATTGAGGCTAGTGGTGGGGGCAAACTTAATGCATGGCTGTTCTAACAAGAGTCCTTGATATTGTAACAGTCTGGCATTAGACAGCCATTTGCTAGGCGAGCTATTCAACAAGGGCTCAATGGCATGGGGAGTGATTAAAGTCAAATCCTGTCCAAATGTCAGTTTCTCAACCTCTCGGGTTAGAGTGGCAGCTGCTGCTACTGTCCTCAGACAGGTAGGCCACCCTCGGGCCACTGGGTCTAGTTTCTTTGAGAGGTATACCACTGGCCGCTTCCACAGTCCCAAAAGCTGAGTAATCACTCCCTTGGCTACCCCATTTCTCTCTGCTACATACAGAGTGAAGGGCTTGTTTAAGTCTGGCAATGCCAGGGCTGGTGCCAATGCAAGTGCAGTCTTGAGCAATTGAAATGCCTGCTGGCAAGCCTCAGTCCATTCAAGGGGTGTATTTCCCCCCACAGTGGGTTTGTGCAGGGGTTTGGCAATCTCAGGGAAGCCAGGAATCCAAATTCTGCAATACCCAACCATCCCTAAGAATTCCGGCACCTGTTTCTTTGAGCTTGGCTCAGGAATCTGGAGAACTGCTGATACCCTCGATTCTGTCTGCCTCCTCTTTCCTTTCTCAAGAATATAGCCCAAGTAGGTTACCTTGGTCTGACAGAGCTGAGCTTTTTTTCAAGACACCCAATATCCCAGGTCTTGGAGGACTTCCAGGAGGCTCTCGGTGGCTGCAAGACACTCTTCATCAGTCGAAGTTGCCACCAGGAGGTCATCTACATACTGAAGAATAATTGCTTGGGGAAAAACTCTCCTTACCTCTCGTAGATCTTTGCTGAGAGCTTCTCCAAACAGAGTGGGGGAGTTCTTGAATCCCTGTGGCAACCAGGTCCATGTCAGCTGTCCAGTAGTCCCAGTGTCTGGGTCAGTCCATTCGAAGGCAAAGAGGGGCTGGCTCACTGGTGCTAGGGGCAGGCTGAAAAATGCATCTTTGAGGTCTAATACTGAGTACCACACATGAGCAAGAGGGATGAGACTCAACAGAGTATAGGGGTTTGGTACTGTTGGGTGGACAGTCTCCACCTGGCTGTTTACCTCCCACAAATCCTGTACTGGTCTGAAGTCTGAGGTGCCAGGCTTCCTCACAGGAAGCAGGGGTATATTCTAGGCTGACTGGAAAGGGACCAAGATGCTGGCTTCCTGGAGTCAGTGGATGTGTTTGGAGATCCCCACCTTGGCCTCCAGCCAGAGGAGGTACTGTCACACACAGATGGGGGTAGCAGAGGCCAACAATTGAACCACCACCGGGGCATGGTGGTTGGCTAGCCCAGGTGGATTGGTTTCAGCCCATACTTGGGGAAACTTTTTCTGAAGGTAGTCCCATTTCTGTTGGGGGGCTCCACACCCTCCTTCAGCAATTTAAATTCATCTTCTAGGGGAACCGTTACCATAATGGCAGAGGGTGGCTTGAGTTCAAAAGTCCCTCCTTCAGGCTCAAAGGAAATAACAGCTCCCAATTTTTGTAGCAAATCTCTTCCCAGCAATGGGTACGGGCACTCAGGGATAACTAAGAAGGAATGGGTGACGGTGCCTTTTTCTAGATTTACAGTTTGTTTAGTGGTCCAAGGGTAGGAGGCCGAGTTTCCTGTGGCTCCAGTAATGGAGGTTTTTAAGGAAGTGAGGGTTCCAAGGGGGTCTTCAGGACAGAGTGGTCCGTGCCAGTGTTCACAAGGAACTGGACATCTGTTCACCCATCTCTGAAGTCACCATAGGCTCACTAGGGTTGAGCGGCCATGAACCTTAGCCCTGTCAATCTTTTATGTCTACTAAGAGGATTCCACCTTTTTCCTTTTGGGTCTCCTTTTCTCTTTTTCTTTTTAGCTTTTCACAATCCCTTTTAAAATGGCCCTTTTCCTTGCAGTAGGCACACTGATCTTTTTCTAATAAGGGTCGGATCTTTCCCTTGTTCCCTCCTTTGTTTTCAGATCTTTCTTTTTGGACAAATCCTCCATCAGCCAAGGCGGCTATGGTTGCTTTTCCCAGTCTCTTGGTCATCCTCTCTTCCGGGGGATCCCTGTCATTAAACACCTTCATGGCTACAATCATTAACTTTTCTCTATTCTCTCCCTCAAATCCTTCTAGCCTTTGCAGCTTCTTTCTAATGTCTGGGGCCGACTGGGTAACAAATGCCAAATTTATTGCCTGCCGATTTGCAAGGGCATCTGGATCAATTGGAGTATACGTACCGTATGCTTCCAACAGGTGCTCCAAGAAGGCAGAAGGAGATTCCTCTGATCCTTGAAGGACCTTGCTTACCTTGCTCAAATTGGTAGGCTTCCAATCGGCTCCCCTCAGGCCTGCCAGGAGACGCTGACGATAGTTCTGGAGAGCCTCTCTCCCACCTGAGGAATTAACTTGCCAAGGGGGTTGGGTGGATGGGAGTTGTGCCTCAATATGGGCCTGCTGCTGTTCATCTAGGGGGCCCTCTGCTCCACCTAATACCAACCTTACAGCTTGTCCCTGGATTCTTTCTCTCTCCTCTGAGGTAAAAAGGGCCTGGAGGAGTTGTTGGCAATCATCCCAAGTAGGATCATGGGTATGAAAGATAGACTCCAGAAGAGAGATTAGAGCTTGGGGCTTCTCTGAAAAAGGAGGATTCTGGTGTTTCCAATTGTATAAGTCACTGGTAGTGAAAGGGATATAAACATACTGACCTTGCTCAGTCTCCTGAAGGGGCAAGAGAGGAGCTGAACTAGTTTCCCCCATGGGGACCTTGCTAGGTCCATACACAGCCCCAGCTCACTTGTGTGGGGAAGAAGTCACCGAGTCTGGGGAGTGGGGCCCCTCAGGGAGAGGAGGATAGAGAGAGGTAGGAGCCGAAGGTTGAACAGATGGAGGAAGGAAAGGAGTTCGGGGTCTAGAACAGGATTCATCTGAGGAGGTGGAGGGTTCCACATAGGGTGGAGGCCCTCCCAAGGGATCCAGGGGGTCAGGTTCCTATGAGAGTACCAGCTTGGGAGCCCAGGTTTTAAGTCCCCGGGAGGTCCTTTCGGGGCAGCGACTAAAATGTGAGTGTCTGTTTGAAGAGAACAGCATTGCAGCCAAGCCGAGGGCTCCTCACAAGCCTGAACCCAGATGTCTATGTAGGGAAATTGGTCGGGGTGGCCAGGGCGACCGGTGACTTTGCCCTACACCTTCCGGCAAATACTGGGGTCAAAAGTCCCTTCGGCTGGCCATCCCACCCTGAAGGCTGGCCATTCCAGTTGCCACAGGGAGCGAAGTCTTTTGCGAGAAAAATTTTCCCCGTATTCATCTTCTTGTTCTGGAGAAAAAGCCAATTTAAAATTAGTGAGAAAGCAGTCAAGCAGAGTGGACCCAGCAGAGCAGGATCCTCCCATCACTCTGCTCCTGATGAGGACTGAAAGGAATGTAAATTCAGACACACAACAGACACAACACTAACACATAAAAGATGAGACAAATGGGTGCCATGATAAACTGAAACTAAATCTTCCTTTTTTCCTCGTCAGGAACCTCGGGGTCAGGGGAGGCTTCCCGGCCCATCAGCCACCTCACTCCTGACTTAACAAATGGTTGCAACCGGCCGAAAACTTACCTCCGGAGGTTTTCTGAGGTCTGTACCCGAGAGTCTCCTGCTGGATCCCACCACAGAGTCTTGGCTGAACTGGGGTTCCTTACCTGGGGATCTCGCTGGGGCCTTCAAATGTAAGACCTCTGTCCTTACCAAACGCTCCGAGGAGCTGACTATAGTGAAGCACACCCAGGGATCCCAGCGGTGCCTCCAGAATGTAAGACCAAGAGCCTTACCAAACGCTCCGAGGAGCTGACTGCAGCGAAGAACACCCGGGAAGGAACACATCCAACAAGTTGGAAAAGTAAAACAGACATTTATTAGTCTGGCCAGATGGCACTCTCCAAGCAACAGGCTTAGAGAGGTCCCCGAGTTCAGGGGATTGGAAGGTTTTATAGGGGCTGCAGGGGTGCTTAGCAAGCAGAGCTACAGAAGTGGAATTTTTGTGGTTAGGGGATGGTTGGGGGGGGGGTTACAGATGTTCTTTACTTAGCAAACAGGATGTTCCTTACACAGAAACAATGGTAATTCTCAGTGTCTTAACAGATAAACAAGTACATCCCGGGAACTCTGTGTCCTGTAGTGAACTCGAAACCCACAGGGACAAGATGGAGGGCCTGTAACAAGATGGCGTTACTTGTGCTAAGTCTCATCTGGGTCTTACATGTCAAATTTGAAGTTTGCAGTTTGAAGATCCAGCTCAGTAGAGAGGACAGAGATAAAGGTAGAAATTTGGATTACGTAGATATATAGTTAAGGTCAAGGCCCTTGGTAAAGTCCCCTGGATGGTCTTGTTTTTGAAATGACAATCTCTAAGTAAAAGCAAAAACACACAGCAGAACAAAAAGCCCAAGATATTTCATATTCATTTTGGTCATTGTTTTACCTTTAGACTTTCAGGTATTATTCTCTGTCAAGGCTATTGCTGCTGAAAAAGTATCTCACTGAATGTTTTTACATCCTCTGTCACTATCATGGATAAGTTCTTTACTTCCTGTCTTGTTCAGATTTCTCTATCTCTGCACCTTCAGACCCTTAGACAAAGGCAGTTGATAACTCTGCAATTCCCCTAAGCTATGAGTGTCTTAATGAGGACCCAGTAGAAGCATCAGAAGAGTTAGATAATAATTTATTTGAGCATGAACAGGAAGATCCATATTTAGATAATTCTCTTCCCACAGAGTCATTATCTCAGAATGCTTCTGCTGACAGCCTTAGAGATAATAGCATTCAAAATGTAAATAATGAAACAATACACATGGTAATGAGGGAGACTCAGAAAATACAGTAGTAATGAAAAAATAACAAGACAGCGGTTCTAATATTGTAAATACACAACTTTCCATTAGTGAGATTATCTCTGTAATGCCAAGCTGAAATAATTTAGAAGCCAATGTAACAACTGCTGAACAACACAGAAGGTGTCAATCCAATGCTAGTTAATGTGTTCAGAGAGTTAGAGAGGCTTTGAATAATTAGGAGTGTTTGTGGCATGAGCAGGTTGCTGTGAAGTATGGGAGTGGTGGAGGTGACATAAACGAGCACCTAGGAAGTTCGGGACAGAAAAGATCAAAGCCAGTAACTGGGCTACAGCTGCCCTAACTATACCTAAAATGATTGTAACCACTTTGTTGAATAGACCGAAACGTGTGATGTACAAAAAGGAAAGGTTAATTATTTTCCAGCCCTACTCTTCAAGCATACTGTGTTGGTTCTTCCTTCTCCTACACCTTGGTTACCTGGCAGGCAGAATCATACTTTGCCAATATTAGAACTGTCACATTTTATTAATGACAGTCATGTTGCATCAGAGGTCAATCAATCCTCTGACTACCTAGAAAGGGAGATGATGAGGGCTAAAGAAAAAGACAATAGAGACTTGCATAGTTTCAAAGTATAGGGGGTGGGGTGGGAGGTCAGTGCCTCAGAGCGGGGAAAAGACAAAGACACTCTGAGCTTGCCACTATTTATTGGGTTCATAGGGAATATCAGATGACTCAGAGGGCAGTGAAATCCTAAATCACAAAGATCTTATAATTGGAGGGAGTAACAGGTGTCTCAGAGGGCAATGGTAACCCTATGAGGAAGAGGATCTTATTCTGATGAGGATCTCAGGTCGATGAGGATCTTATGTTGATTAGGATGGAGAGATAAGCAAAAGGTTCTTACAACAGTAGGTGGGACGAGTTAAGTTGATAGGAATTTGTTTCTCAACAGGTGAAACTTTTCTCCTTTTGTATTACTCCTTGGTTCTTAAGGAACCAGGCTGTCTTCAGCTGATGTAATCTTGCCCTTGCACAGCACCATGGGCCTCAGGTAGCCCTAATCATAATTTAATTGAGAAATGATTTTTTCCCCAAAATTATATAGAATGGCCCCCAACAAAGTTGGGGCAGTAAAAGTTTTGGTATTATCTAAATTAGGATATCAATCCCATAATGTATTCACAGATTCTCACTTCCTGCTGGCTTAGGGCTATTGTACCATGAGGTCAGGATTAATTTTGCTCTTTCATTCTTTCTTGCAACTCCAAACATCATCCCTAGGTCTTCCAGGGTGAAAAAGGGAGAAGGTATACTAAAGAGAGTCTTAAATTGGTTGGAGCCTTGAAATTCAGCATTGTTGCCCTCTGCAAAGTACAGATATTGGCTCCTTCACCCAACACATCCAATAAGTGCTTTGTAAAACCCCTGGGAACTCTGACTTGAACATGTTCTTCCAGACTGTCTTGAGATATACCTCCCTTTCAATAAGAACCTTATAGCTTCCTGTGGCTGGGGTCACATGACTCAACAGGTCTCCTTTTAGGGTAAGGTGTTGTCCACATTCTAATACCCAGAATCCGAATATTTGAGCTACAGCTTGTGGTCAGTCACATAAAAGAGTAATGTGCACCTCATTTTCTTGTTCTTTCAATTATGGCAAGTTGTCTCTGGAATAGTCCTTCCTTTGTTTTGATGGAAATAAAGATCTTCAGCTGGGACCTATTCATTTAGGTTAACCACCTACATAATATAGTATTCTTTTAAAATGCAGCAAGGTGAGCTTGTGCATGACTGAACAAAGGTCACTCTTTCCTACCACTCTACTTATGAAGCTTACCATGGTGATATTTCTCTAGTGTCCAGCACAGAGCCTGGCACAGAATGGATGCTTAGCCTAGATTTGTTGAGTTGCTGAATAAATAAGTGTATCATTACATCCATTTTTGTGTAACTAAATCACCTCAAGCATCTTGGATAAGGTATAGTATCTAGCTTGATCTGGGAAGGCTTATGTAGGAAGGGCACTGACATCAGTGCACATACCAAGTGATAGAGAGACCAGAGGACATGGATTGCTGGAGGAGAGCCTCTGGGAATAGACTCAGAGGCCAGAGGCTTTTTGAGTGTTCTGACTCTGGCTGTCATGAATATGCAAATGTGGATCAGTACATTTATTGTATCTTGAGCACAGCAGTGATGGGAAGATCTTTGTTAAAACAGAACTCCTTGGGCCGGGGATTTAGCTCAGTGGTTCTGTGGCCTAAGGACCCGAGTTCGATCCCACTTACCAAACAAAACAAAACAAAACAAAAATCAGAATGCCTTAAGAATAGTGGTTTTCTTTCCTTCATATGGAAAACCAAATCTGGACTCTGTCTTGATACAGCCATTCAGCCAGTTGAGAGTTATTTAGGTAGAAACTCTGTGAAGATCATAGATTAGGACAATGCAAATTGTGGCTGAGGTTCCAGAGACCACATAGGATCATTTGGAAGCCTTTATTTAGTTTCATACATGAGATCCCTGCTTTATGTTAAAAATGAAGCACAATAGATGTGTTTATCCATTTTTTATTTTTACTTGTTTTTGGTCTTGCCCATGTCACCTTCCAGCTTACCATCTTTGATGTTGAGATTCCAAGGATGATTAGAATAAGCAGCAAATGCAATGTGGTGAAGGTTTCTAGTAATCAAATAGTTTAATTAGGTCATTCAGAGTGTTCAGTCAATGCTTTGGTTAAATTTTAAATTTATAAGGATGGGAATAGAATTAACACATAAGAGCCTGGCAAATTTAGATAGATAGATAGATACATAGAGATATTTATGATTATTTTGCTTTAGAAACTTACTCAAGCTGTGCTCTGAAGATAGAATTTTATGATAATTAACATAATAAAAAGTATTTTCACTTATTGTTTAATTGTTCCATGGGAAAAAAATCTTCGATTATATCAATCATTTAGTGGTATAGAATTGGGTTTAATTTTCTTGATGTGGCATAAATATAGATTTAAATTCTTATGTCATGTCTCTTAGATCTAATAATATATTCAGTATAGTTACATTTTGGCTTAGACACTAAGCAATACTAATTTAAGACTATTTGTACTCAATAAAATAGATGTGTCTTTAGAATAAAACTCATTGCAACATATACTTTCTTTGAAGATGAAAAGGTCCTAATCTTTCTTAAATATAAGAATTATCTTGTGAATCCCTTTGGTATTCATATTTGCACAACAAAAATGCATTATTTAACAGTCACTTCTGGATGATACTACTACAGAGAACGGATGTTTAATTAGTTGAAATCCATTTAGAAGGTGATTTGTAGTGCATATTTTAATGATACAAATAATTTTTAAATTACTCTTCACAATTACTCTTCACAGTGATATGTACTATTTATCTGAAATAGTGTAGCTTTATGCCACCAAATATTTTAATCACTCAGGGAGCCAAAATGAAGTAAGTAAAGCATATGAAAGTTTTGAAGGAGTGGGTCAAAAAATGATTTAGTCTTGCAGATTTGTGTGGATGAAAGAAGACTATAGGAAAGAGATTAAAAGTGAGGCAATGTGTTTATCAAGGGAATTGAGAGCTTTGCAGTTTTACAGATGGCTTTTCATCTTTGCTGGTCCTTTTCTAGCTGTAGATTTTTGGCAGTTTATTACTAGCTCACTCCTTAGTTGTCTAAACTTTAAAGTAATTAAAAGGGAATATGTGGCAAGGTGGGTGTTGGACAAAATAAATGAAAATGGTGGCAGCTAAGGGAAGCTATAAAGACTAAAGTTGTGCCACTGCATATGTACTATCAAATTGAATCCTTACAATAATCTCTGGAGGTAGTATTATTGCTTATTGTTATAACTCAACCACAATATCCTGTCAAATACATATTTATTATCTGAATGAATTATTGAATGAATAGATGAATGAAATTCTGTTTGCTTTACCCACATCATTATAGTATTTATGGTGTCCTAGGTAAAATAAATCCTGCATTTATGCTTTGTCAGGGTCACATTTATTTGCCTGGTACATTTCTCTTGAACTATTTGGTTTCTCACACAGATCTTCCTTTAGAACTGAAGTTTCAAACTTCAGTGCCTTTAGGAACCAGTCACATAGCATAAATGAATAAATCAAGTATAAAGTCACTATACTGTGGACAGTGCAGGTGTTGTATACGATCATTCAAACTGAATATTTTCACCAAACAATAGGCATTAGGCCAAAGTAGGCCTTCACCTATTTACTTTTCCCTTTATCCAATTTTCATTTTTGATATTATTACAAGAAATTTAGATTTCTATGTCAACAATAGAAAGTTTTTTTCCCAAGCAATAATCAAGATTGCTGAGCATTAATCCTGAATTAACATGTACAATAACTAAAATG
Source organism: Heterocephalus glaber (assembly GCF_053883595.1). Taxonomy (NCBI): domain Eukaryota; kingdom Metazoa; phylum Chordata; class Mammalia; order Rodentia; family Bathyergidae; genus Heterocephalus; species Heterocephalus glaber. Next base: position 2,036,363 of record NW_028258191.1, read on the forward strand.
TTGTAAAGCTTTATAGGAATAACATCCCTGACATTCTTGGCCAGACTTCATTTCTATTCTCACTGAACTTTGTCGCCACAGACTTGGAGCTTGGGATCTAACATATTACCAGTAAGAGGCATTAATATGCATATTAGAAATATGTAATGAATCTTAATAGCATTCATTTATTATCTAGAATGTTCAGTCTTATTAATGCAGGTTTGCACCTGCATACACATGCTCATAATTAAGGAAGGGATATTTCTTTTCCCTCCTGTCTGGGCTTCTCTGATAAGTTGTTATGCAGCTGGCATTCAATGCAAATTGGAGTTTGCTGGCTTCTGATATGCATACTTGCACTAATCAGCAGATTGCTTGTGTGGTGGCTACCCACTTCTAAACCTATGCTGTCACATTTAGAATAAATCATAGAGTTTGCTTTGAATACTGAGTGGCCTAGTTGAGACTCTTGAGTAGAGCACAAATAATATGGTTTTCATGTGAAAAAATGGACACTGGCTAGACACTGTAGAACCAGGAAAATGAACACTACCATATTGTTATTACAGTGATCACTATGAGCAAAATTTGGCATAAAGAGTTTATTGCAACTGAAACACAGAGTAGTTATTAATATAATATGGTTCCTATGGCCTGGACTAATAAAATCCCTTATAAAAGTGCTACATATTCCTATTAACAACTAGGGGATTGATACTAAATTATGTTTTTAGGTCTATTTTCAGTTATAAGTCTTCATGGAATGTTCTAAATTCAGACTGGTGACTTCAGTAGTACAGTATTAATTCCTTAATGATGATAAAGGACTACTGGCAAAAAAGCAACAGAGCTCAGTATAAATAACATGGAGAGAAAATATTTAATAAGCATTATTGAACTTTTGGTGAAATCTGGCATGAGCTGGAGAGATTTAAACAATTAAATTCTACCAGATACCTCTGCCCTATAAATATTAATAAGAACAGGCAGTATATAGTTAGTCAAAACAATAATAAGGTATAAATTTGTTAAGTAATCTTCATCATGATGCTTAAGGAAATTATCATCCTCATTATGACTCATCAAGGGAATTATTTTCTTTTTAGAAAAATGAGAAAACTAAGTCTCAGGTATTCCTAATTTGGCTCTATACCCACCAGGCTTTGTCATAAGGGTAAGTTAAGAGCAGTGTTAGGTGAACAGAGAAATTTGGTGCAAGACTCTGAAACATGAAATGATTTTTCTAATCATTGCTTGCATGCTACAGCTTGATGTTGAATAAAAGAAATATGTTTTCATAAGCTTTTAAAAAGTGACTCTGCTTCTGGATTTTCAATAAGGACCCTCTGATAAAGCAATTTAACAAAAACTAGAAGATTGTTCAGCACAAGTGATAGCGATGCTGAAGTTCACAACATGGACATGTGAAAATTACATATTTACTAACAGACATCAAATTTCATCCCTAAGAACCAGTTTTTTAATCTCTTAGGAAGAAAATTCTTATTTACCATAAGCACATTTATAGTGTCACTATCATGTAGCATCATTGTTTATTCTTTGTGTCTTCAACTCCTGAGGGGCAATCCCTACCATTCTGATTTAAACAACCAGGATCACTAATGTATTGATAGGTTTATGGTGCTTACTATAAATTTCAACATACAAGTGTCAGAATAAAGGAAGACAGGTAGAAATTTGTGGGAAACCCTTTTTAGAACAACACTGTCTTCATATTTTTGAATAATCTTATCTGGTAACCTTCGAATAGTAAAAGAGAGACATTTAGCCAGGCATGATGGCACATGCTATAAACCCATCACTCTGGGAGACTGAGGTAAAAGATTGTAAATTTGAGCTCGGTCTGGACAACTGAGTGACTCAGCAAGACTCTGCCTTAAAAAAACAAAAATAGGACTGAGGATGTGGCTCAGTGTGCAAGTCCTGTGTTCAGTCCCTACATATCATGGGGGTAGGGGGTGGAGGGTGCTGTGTTTATTCAAATGAAGGCAAGCAGCATTGTCAAAGTTAGCCTTGGACGTGTAACACTATTGTTCTTGGCAGTATTAGTTTATGATTGCTGCATAACAAATTATCCCATACATAACTGCTTAAAACATCACAGATTTACCAGTTCTATTTTTTTTTTTAATGTCAGAAGTGCAGTAGGACAAAGTCGAGACATCTGCTCAGCGTTGCACAAAGCCAAAATCAAGGTGTTGGCAGAGCTAAATTCTCTTTTGTAGGCTCCAGGGAAAAACACGACTCCAAGCTTATTTCTATAGAGAGAATTCAGCTCTCTGTGGCTGAAGACCTGAGATCCCCTATTGTCTTGCTCTCTGCCAGCGTTAGGCTGTGCCCAGCTTCTAGAGGCTACTTCTGTATGGCCCCCTTCATGCTCAATCCAAGAACCTAGTTGCAACTTTTTCTCATGCTTGGTGTCCACTCCTCACTATACAGAGAAAGTGTTCCTTTTTAAGGCTTATCTGATTAAACAGGGTCAACTGACTCATGAAGTTAATAATGTATGAAAAATGCCTCTGCCCTATAATGTAGCACTTTATGGGAGTGATACCCCACACAGTTAAAAGTTTAGCCCATGCTCCATAGGAAGAGATTTTAATGAGCAAGAGTTGTAGGGGATAACTTAAGAGTTCTGCCTACCAGAAAGGCACAAAGTTTATCCTGGTGTTAGTTTCTGTTTCCATTTTTGACCAAATACTAATGAAATAAATTTCATAAATATCATTGGCTTTTGTATGACTGAATTTCTTTGCAGAACAAAGTTTTTCTTTGTGGTATATACGTTTGAAGTACAATGTAAATATCATTTAATCAATAGGATTTCATGCAGTATGGTATAAGGATAAAATTATTTTAATTCTATTCTCCACTCTCCCTTTAAATATTTGATCAAGGCTAGTTGGAGTCCTATATGCCTCGCTTATCTGTATGTCAAATTCTTTTCCCCTGTTTGGGAAGTTTTCTGCCATCACTTCTGTAAACAATTTTTTTATGTCATCTGCACTCTCTCCTGTTTCTTCATTGACTCCAATCAGTCTTATGTTATTCTTCTTTGCATCATCTAGCAGCTGCTAGATTGATGTCTTGTGGTCCCTTACAATTTTAAAGAATTTTTTCTTTTCCTGGTCACTAATTGCAATCTTATCTTCTATATCTGAAATTCTGTCTTCACATTGGCTCATTCTGCTGCATAGACTTTCAATGGAGTTTTTAATCTCCTGGAAATCTGTTTGCATCTGTTTTATGGATTCCATTTGTTTCCTATGTTGGGATTCCATCACGTTCCTCAGCTCCTCTACTTTTTTATCTGTATCCTCTCTAGATTTATTAATCATGTCTTGCACTATGGGCACGATCTTTGCTGTTATGTGAGAAATTATTTCTGATTTCATTTTTTCCAGGTCCCCTTTTGTGGCCAGTTCAGGGAGTCCAGGTGGTTGAGTATCAGAGTGTTCCGTCTCGTTTCCCTTTGCAGTTGCTGTGGGTGATCTGGAAGTCTGGTTCTGTGGCTTGTTTACCTGTCTTCTCATTTTGACATGCGGCGGGGTGGGCGTAGGATGGGTCTGGGTTGCGGGGCTCACCTCCTCTGGGCTCAGAGCCGTCGCACGCCTACCCGGAAGTTTCTCTCCCATTAAATGTTATATAGATGAGCTTTTTCCATGGTCTTGAGTGAAATTTTAATAAGATCTAACAATTTAAAAAATGGTTACATAATTTTAATTATAGTATAAGATACATACAGAAAAGGGTTGATCGACTTGTTTTCATAAAACAAATCCAACTGTTTAATCAGTGATTTGAAGAAGAAACAAAATATTACTAACACCTTAAAAGCCAACTTGTGTCCTACACATACCTCCAAATAAGTAACTATACTCTTACATTTCTGACTACAATTTCAGGCCCTGAACATCTACTTTGTTCTCCTAAAATAAATCTATCCATTGGAGTTTTATTCTGAATCCAGATGAGCTTCTTTACCTTCAGAGCAACTTTCTCCCAAGGGTCCGTTTAATCCACAAAAAACTCATGCTAGTTGAATGATGGATAGAACTGATGTTGGTTCCCAGTGTAACCGTCTGACTTTGCTTTACCATTCTAGGCCAAGCCATAACTTCTTGCTTTTACCGTTTGTGCTGTCTTTAAGCCAAAAGGGACCAAATATCAGGTTTTCTTGAAACTCTACTGCTTGTCTTGGGGTGAGGGAAGGGGAATTATATCCTCTTTCCATCTTCCTGGGAATGGGAGGTGGTCAGTCACATGGACACTGACAGCTGTCACCAGAAAGTCTTTCCTCTGGACTACTTCAGCTTTGGCATTTTTATGCATTCAAAGTGGATGATAGGTTAAGGATAAAAATAATCAGTGTTTGGTGTTTCCTTTACCTATCTCATGTACAAATTCTCACAGTCCACTTTAGAATGCAGGAGTAGTTCAGGACCATTATTTGGTTTTTAGGCTTTAGTGAAACAACAACAGAGTCTACTTTTGAATTCCTGTTGCAAGGATTTACTATATACTTAGGAAACAACTTAAAAAAAACCTAAATTCAAAATGGTATTTTACCCTACCTCTATATAATTGCAGAGAACACAGTATTGGGGATTTTTGCAAATATGTTCAAGAAAGATATTGGTTTATATTTTCTTATCTTTTCCTGTTTTTGCTTATTAGGACAATTCTGTCCTCAAAGAACAAGTTAGGAAATATTTCTTTTACTGTTATCTTTAGGAAGAGATTGTAGAGAATTGATAAAATTTCTTCCTTAAGTATTTGGTGGATTTCACCTGTGAACATATCTGGGCCTGATTCTTTTTATTTTGGGGGTTTATTAATTATTGGTACAATTCTTTAATAGATCTTGGCATGTTCAGATTATCTGTTTCATTTTGTGTGAATTTAAGTAGACTGTATCTTTCAAGGAATTGCTCCATTTCATCTGGTTATTAAATTGGTAGGCATAAAGTTGTTTACAGTAGTATGTCCTTATTTTTGTGGTAATTATTTCAATGTCTACTACAATAACCTTTATTGTTAACTGTTGATCATCTTGAAAGAGATCATAAGGGAATGGTTATCAATAAGTCAATCTTCTTCAGCAAGAATAGATAGGGAGTTTTCATGGACTGAATTACATATAACAGTGAATTTGTACTATCCACAAATATTTGCCTTACCATTAGGTATGCTTGTTTATTTATCCAGTCATGTATTTTATAGTCTTCAGGTCAGTCTGTTGAGAAAGGCAAGCTCCAGGGACAGTGTTAGGTTTAATAGAGTTGGTACCATCCACTAAATATAAATGTTGCACACTAGGAAACCAGCATCTTTTCTTTTTGGCCTAAATATACATCTGTAGCTTTCAGGCAAGGCTAGTGTCTTACTTGGATCTAACTGTTTTATCTCATGAGTGGTCTTATTTATAAAAATAGCACCAAAAAAGGGGAAATTTTCTGCTGTCATACTGTATAACTGTCTTATTTGAGCAGCAGGTCACAACTATACACACATGGGTAGAAGAGAGATTTTCACTGAAAGCAACAGAGCATTGTCAGTGTGGGATCAGGAAATAATGTTCTCCATGTTGGCCCTGCACTTCTTTTCTCATGAAGGCTTAGACATGGATAGGTCCAGATCTGAGCTGAGAGTCTTGGGGCATTTCGAGTGGTGGAGGTGAAGGTAGAGGATTTGAAAGTGGCCAGCTACCTTTGGGATCTGCACAGCTAGAAGCAAGGAGAGAGCTGCAAGTAAGAGTGCCTAGAATGGCTCTGGGCCTGAGAAGTTGAGGTCTTAGCATCATCACAAATATGAAATGGAATAAAGCAATAATTTATAGCCCCATCAATACTCCATATGATTAGGGTGTAAGGATTCTCCAAAGAAAAACAAAGGCACCATGACCCAAAGGAATAGTATGCTGGCAAAAGCAACAGGTACCCACTACAAAAATTGTCAAAGGTCTACAGGCCACAGCAAGGATTTCAATCCAGACTAAGCTGCCACAAACAGACATTTTCCTTGGTGAGAACCTCACTGTTTTTATTTGGAAATATCCTGAGTTTTTCTCCAATACACACATACAAGTAAGATCAAATGAATAGTACAAGTCAGGCAGTTAGTTGGGTTTTAGGTATTCAAATCAACATTCTTCCTAAAAGGATAGCTGCTTTGTCCTGTGTTCTAAAATTATATTTATAATGCAAGTGTGAGCAGTATTGATTTATTCATTGCCTCCTACTGTTTGTTAAGTAAAGAAGACAGCTTATTCATATCAGTTTCTTATGATTCAGGCAACATCTTTAAGTATAGAAAATTAGTTTAGCACCTTTGGCATGTATTCCTGGCAACAGAATATATTCTAATTAAATCTCCAAAAGCTGTTACCTTGATTACCAGATACACTAATTATCTTGTCAGTCATTGATCTTATAATTATAAGGGAGGGTGCTGTTATTTTCAAATGATCTGGACTAAATTCTGCCCTTGAGTTCAGGGGCTCTAATTGAATCCCAGCCCAGTAGATGTTTATATTCTTCTTGTACACACAATAATTAGCTGCATTTCTTTATCTTTAAGACTTTAAAATTAAAATACTTTACAATCACACAAAAGGTTCAAATTACCTAATCCTACCACCCTAGCATGACAGTTTAAATTTAAATTCCTAAAAGATAAGAAAAGGAATTATGTTCAATCTCTGATTAATTAAATTAGCTTAATTTTAATCAGTAGACATTATGTGTATATTTTTCCTGTCTATCATAATTTGTGCAAAGTACTTTATGCTGTTGATTGAGAAGATAATGATTGTTTTTTATCTTTTTATGAGCTTCATAAAGAAATATACCTCACTCTGTTATGCAATGGATTTGTGTTTAAAACATATAATACATGCAATCACTTTCTATAGGTATAGATTATTTAATATTTTATCATATGTGTCTTCAGGTTAGGAGTTGCATTTTTTTTCATTTTTTGTGGTCTTCACAGACCTTAGAAATGTAATTTACATTAGCAGATACAATGTATATCTTTCCCCTCTTTGTTGAGTAAGAGTGGTGGCTGGACATGAAGAAACCAGTTGTTGCAGCCACACACCTAATCTTTAAATACCTTAACCACCTCTTTAGCTCTTACTTTCTCTGGCCCATTGGATTTTATCTGAATATTACCAGTAAACAGCCCATTCACAAAAATTTTTGTTGTTCAAGTAGGCTTTTTTTTTCTTTAGCTTAACTTAATTGAGGTAAAAATCTGATTTTCAGTAACTTTTATCATTAGACTAACAGACCTTATATGGTCCCTCAGAAGGACACAATGAAAGTTTAAATTCTCTCTCACAATATATTGCTAATGAGAAAAAGTCATAAAAGTACTTATATTACATAGAAAATGCAACATCACAAAGGAGCTCAGGATGAGGCTCCATTGATCTGGATTTAAATTCCATCTCTGCTGCTTATCACCTGGGTGGTTTTGAGCAGATCCCTTAGACTTTTTAAGCTTGAGATTATTCATCTAGAATTTGAAAATTATAATATTATCACCATTTAGTTCTCCATCAAAGTTTACTTTAACTCACTTTGAAGATTGTTTATTTTTCATATTGAAAATTTCACCTTCTGTGTCATCTTTTGAGCTTTGAGAAATACACTTTGAGATATACAATTACCATCACCTTCTAGACGTTATCTCAAGACATTCTCTCCTGTGTCTTTGTGATCAATTCCCCCTACCAAGCTCCAGCCCCTGGAAACCATTTATTTGATTTCTATCATTATAGTTTGTTATCTCCAGATTGTCATGTAAATGTAATTATACAATAGATAACTATTTTTATATCTGGTTCTGTCAGTTACTTAATGCTTTTGAGACTCATTCCTGTTGTGTGTGTGCCTATAAATCACTCCTTTTTCATTGCTAGGTACTATTCTGTTGAATGCATGAGCCACGCTGTTGACTTGTGTTTACTTGCCAGTTTATGTAGCTTTGAATTTTTTCTTTTTTTTAAAAAAATTAACTTCTTTTATTGGTACATTGTAGGTATACAACACAATTACATTTCTCATTAGGAATTGTACCTTTACATAATGCATCTTGGTTCTTATTTTTTCCCCATTCCTAGCCCTCCCTTCATGCCCTCCACCTTTCCCTATTTACAAAGACTTTATTTCCATTTTTTCCATTTCTCAGCATTTTTCCTTTCCCTTCTTTCCTTTCCCCTGCCCCTCCCACTACCCCTACCCCTTTGGACCTTTTCTTCCTATTTTACATTATCGATTGTTCATTCTAATCATTGATACATTTTAGGTATACAGTATAATGACATTCATCATTGGAAATTTGCACCTTTACATAGTCTCTCTTGGTTCTTATTTTTCACCTTTGCCCAGCCCTCCCTTCGACCCCTCCATTCCTCCCTATTTACAAAGATTTTCTTCCTATTTTTCCATTTTCTCATATTAATCCCACTCCCTTCTATCCTTTCTCCTAGCCCTCCCACTTCCTTCCCCTTTGCCCCTTTTCTTCCTATTTCACATTACCTATTATACATTTAGTCCTTATTTACACTTTCAGTTTCTCACACCAGAGAAACTATTTGGTATTTATTTATGTGTGTCCTATTTATTTCACTTAAGAGTATTGCCTCAATGTGCATCCACTTAGCTATAAATATCTCTAATTTCTCATTTTTGATGGCTGAGTAGTACTCCATTTTATAAAAAAACCACATTTTCTTTATCCAGTCTCCAGTTGATGGGCATTTGGGCTGTTTCCAAGTTTTGGCTATTACAAACTGTGTTGCTATGAACATGGGTCTACATATATCACTGTGGTATGATTCTTTTAATTCTTTGGGGAAGATCCCCAGCAGTGGAATAGTGGGGTCAAATGGGACTTCCAGTCCTAGTTCTTTGAGGTATCTCCATACTGATTATTTTTTCTAATTTTTAATCATAAACATTCCATACAGGTTTTTTGTGGAGATATTATCTTTTCTCTTGGAAAATTATCTAGAAGTTGGACTTCTGGGGCATATGGAAAGTATAAAAAGTATCTGATTCCATTATTTCATGCTTGACCATAGTCAGCTTTCAAACCTCAGTCTATTCTCTTCCCATCTTTTTCTTCTGGGAAATAATGAATAGGGAGGGTGTGGAGGTAGAGCATAGCCTAGAGGGAAGTGCTGAAGGAGCTCTGTACCCAGTAAAATCTCTCCTCTACTAACACAGAACTTATGATTATCTGTCACAATTGTGAGCAAGGTTAAAAGTAAATGCACCAGAAACAGGTTGATACGGGCTTGAGTCCCATTCTTTCCATTTTTCAGCTATGGTATTTTAGCCAAGTTATATATTGTCAATAAGTTTTTGTTTCTTCATATGTGAGATTGTGATAGTAGTATATACCTCTCAAAAATGCTGCAAGAAATACATAATCACATATGAAGCAGTTACTACCTTACTTACCAAAATGTAGCACCAATAAGGGAAGATGGCATAATTTACATTTCTTCAGCACTGTGTAGCAGGTTTATATATGTCACACAATTAGATTTCTACAATAATGCATCAGAAAGAGGCAGTCTCTCTATTTGAGATGTTTGCTTTGAATCAGGGATTCATGTCTAATATTTCTGATATTGATATTATATATATATTATCTTTTTGGTCTTTGTTTTCTCTTAGCATAATACTACCTGTTTTAACATTGCTGTACTACTAAGATGACTAGTGCATGACTGTACCTAATGTACAGTCAGTGAGAACAACAATTACTTTTTTTGGGAAAAAGCTAAACATAAGCATAATCCTATTTGCACATACATCTTGAATATATATGTCATTAAATATGTCTAGCCATAATATCAATTCAATTCAACTCATGTGGGTCAAAACCCCCCAAGTGCTGTGAGGTGCTTAAAGAAGTGATTCTGAAAGGCAAAAAGGGAAAGAAGGGAAAAAAGAGGAGGAGGAGGAGGAGAAGGAGGAGGAGGAAAAGCGAGGGAGAAGGAAGGAAGGAAGGAAGGAAGGAAGGACTGCAAGAAAAGGTAAAGTATATATAAGTGTTAACAGTAATTCTACCAGAGTGATCTGATGGGGAAACATTTTTGGTTTCATTATGTTGTTGTCTGATTTTTTCCTACATTTTCTGAATTGACTAGTTTTTCTTTTATAATGGGAAAAGGGCAGTGGAAATGGAAGTAATAAGTAATGTTTGATTTTCAGAAGATGAATATTTTCTATTGTTGACACGATTACTAGATCCAAGCTTTCCACAAAACTTCCCCTCTCTTTTGATAACTTCCAGCTAGCCAGCTAAGTCTAGCCATTTGATCCAACATGGTCAACGAAACAAGAACAAAATCTGGGGGTGGGCTTTTAACAAAGCTTTTGTTTTTTGATGCAGGGGTAGATTCAGCAACCACACATCTTCACATTTGAATAGCTTTCTTGAGATATAACTAACATACTGTAGAACCCAGCCATTTAAAGTGGACAAATCAATGGTCTTAAGGCAATCATCAAATTGTGCAGCCATAATCATGATCAACCTCTCAACTTCTCACCCCAAATTCCATACTAATTAGCGATTTCCAGCCTTAAACAACCAGTAATCTACTTTCTGCTTTAGATTTGCCTAAAATGTGCATTTCAAATATATGGAGTTATATAATTAAAATAAATTTTGTGTGATTAAGTAATAGTGTATTTAAATAGTTTCAAACTATGTTCCCACAAAATACTGATTAATTAAATGGAAAAAATAGTGATGAAAAAACTTGACGGATACTTCCTTAAATGAATGAGTAGTTGAGATTAGGAATTACGGGAAAAATCGGTATCATTTGCTACTTAATATATTACACTGAGAATGCAACATCTTTTCTATGATATTTCTGTCCCAGAATCATATGCTGAAACTAATCATTGGGAAATATCAGGCAAACCCAATTTGAGACACACTCTACAAAATATTTAAGAAATAAAAAATTGGAGAAACTGAGATTAAAGGAAACTATATAAATATTATAACAATGTAATGTAAAACCGGAGATTTTCTATTGCTATAAGTGACTTATAGGGGCAACTGTTAAAACTGAATGAGGGGTATGGGTTATCTGATAGTATTGATTAAATTGTTTATTTTCTGACATAGGTGATTTATTGTAGCTATGTAACAGAACAATGTAGCTTTTAGGATACATACATATAACATTTTAATGTATGTATATATAAATGTATATATACATTATACGTGTACATAATATATGTAATATATATGCACATATCATAGGACACATACATATATTCAGTATATGTATGTATAGAATATATATACATTATATATTTATATAACATGTAGTATATATATGCACATTATATATGTAATATACATATACATTAAAGGGATATAATAAAGCAAATATGATAAAATACTAGCATTTAGAAAATCTGAATGAAGGATATATAGAATTCTATTTCTAGGTATTATTCTTGCAAACATTTCTGTAAACCTGCATTTATGTCAAAAATTGACAAAATAAGAAATCTTGTTTTTATTACTAAAAGAAAATATCTGTATTCTCTACATATGAAACAGATAGCAATAAACACAATACATTTTTGAAGACAAAGTTATGAAATGGTAAAATACACTTATCAATTAATGTAATGTAGCAATTTTAAATAATATTATAAAATTCCTATTATACCTTTGCCACTTTTAATAGAATTATTGAAGCAGGACTTTATTTATTGCTTAATATATCTTGTATCTTCTTGGTTCAACACATTTATTCTTTCATTTTATTCCACACCTTTCAGTGATAGGTATTGACACTGGGTCAAAAATCTATGGATTTTTTTCTAAAAACTCTGGGCTCCATTTTGAAAAATATATCAATTTTAGCACCAAAGAGGCAAATGAATTGCTTAGTTGTTAAATAATCTTAATGAAATGTCAACAGCAGAAAAATAGTCTCAATCCTCAGCAAGGTCTTCAGGTAATGAAACATTGATTTTTTTAAAAACCTCTAAAGCCATGTTGCTTACTGTACAAGAAGTAAATGAAAAATAGTTATTTGTTTCCAAAGGCACAATCCATTTTTAGATACTTAATTTAATATTTAAAATTATTTATAATATTTCTAGCTTCATTAGCTTTTTGTTTAGTTTGCATTATTACCTTTTTGAATAAATATCCTGAGTTCATTCTCAAAGCACGTTTTAAGGTAAGACTCTAATTTCAATTAATCATTAGCAAAATTGTGCTTGTGGGGAGAACATTTATATTTTAACCACAAAATACTCTATTAATCTAATAAATGTGATATAAAAATATTTTGGCCTAACATTTATTTTTATTTCTTCATTTAGTTGAATGTTGGAACAGTGGAAATCACTTTTACAATTGGGTCAAAGGCTTACAATATTCATGAGAATTATTCAAATGTCAAGTTGTCTGCTAATCCAACTTGAATTCTTTGCCTTTGATCTAAGTATTAAAACAAATAATATGAAAAATATCTATTATTTAGAAAGTTGGAATAATAGTACCCAACTACTGATTACAAATTCTTGTTAAGTGAGTGAGAAGCGTCCTATGTAGGGGAAATAGCACAGAGATTCTACATGAGAGGTGCAAGTTATCTAAAATGAGGTATTTTCACAGTAGTAAGGGACCTCTGGCCTGCAAATATTTAAACACCTCCAGTGTCCAAGCTTTGGTGACTGCTGTTTAGAAATAAGTGGGGAGTCAACTTTTTCTCAGCAAACTCAACAAATGTTGGCCACTTTCCTCTATTTTTGTGTTCAAATAGAGGAAATTTTCTTTGTGTTTGAGGATGATACCATGGTGACTTAAGACAGAATGATTTTTTAACTTATTTTAGACTCTAGGGAAAGTCCTACATGCCATCTTTAGTGCCTTGCTCCTTGTTTTGAGCTCAATGTATCAGTTAACTCTTATGAACTAAGAAATTATTTCAAAATTTAGTGACTTTAAATGAGAGTCATATATTGTTACTTGTATTTGTTGGACATCTCGAGGAGTTTGACTGATCTAGACTGGGGTTGACTGGGCCCCGCTTCAGATTCCAAGGTCTGGAGCCATACTATGCCTTTGAGGAAAAGCTGAGGTGATTCGATTCTTTCCGCCTGTCTCTTACCTTCATTCCTGGCTTGTTTTAGTCAAAGCAGCTCTTTTTTTTTTTTTTTTTTTTTACAGTAGTGGCAAATATGCAAAAATGTAACTGGAGAACTGCACTCCTACTCACCTCATATTGGCCAAGATTGGTTACATGGTGAATCCCAAAGTCAAGGAGCAGAATTGTCAAGTCCCATAATAACCTGTATGAATTCTGGCAGTAATGAAGAATTGGGGTCCATAATGCAACCTGTAATAATATGATTTCTTAATGTTTTAAGAATCCTTTCTGTTCCACATATTATTCCATGTCAGTGCTTTGTGATGGTGGAAATAACATTGGATTTGAAAGTTTTCAAATATATCACCTTAAAAGGATGATTAACTTTTATGAAATTATTAATTTTTAAACAATGTGACATCTGGTTGTTACTTAATGTATGATGTTGATCTAATGGGCAAATTTTATGAAAGATTCAATTTTAATATGTCTGAAAATAAAGAATCCTGTAATTTGGGGCAAAGAGTATGAAGCAGTAATGAACTGGCAGGAAAACAACTAGAAGGAAGGAAACATTGGGTTCTAAGGAAGGTTGGTCTCCTTACATGCAGAACATGAACATTCTATTTTAGTGATAAGAACTATGCTCTCTGGTATAGTGGGAGAGGAGAACACATTCTTCCCCCCCAAAAATCAATGACAAAGTTAAATCTCTATAAAGGGCAAGATTCTGACAGTGCTTTGTATATGGAGAAAGGTAGAAGAAAATATTTCTTTCACAAGTTAGCTGTGCTTGTCATATTTAAATATATTGCAAAATAAAAAATTAACTGTCTCATTTCTCTTTCTACTCGATAAAATGTTTTAAATGCCTGAGATATTTTTGCATTCTAGTAAATATGTCTGCATTATTTTTATTGCTGAGAGTTTTCGTGCTTCAGATGCTTGAATAGGAGCTGAATCCTTATGAACTTGTTATAAACACCTAAAGTCAGGCTGTACAGTGACAACACGTGAAGAATCTTATCAGTGGTGCTAATGCTGCAATGACAAACCGCATCCATTTAGGGCAGTTGTGATACTACAGGCTCCCAGGATCTGCCTGGGTGCTATTAACATGTTATCTGACAAGTCTGCACCACAGTTATAATTATTCACCAGATTTGTCTCATTCTGACAGAAGCATTTATCACTTTTCATTTGGAAGAGTCTGATTTAAGTGCACACAGTTGTTCTTTAGTAACTTCAGGGGATGGGTTTCCAGAATCCCACCTGGGACATCAAAATTCACTGATGTCCAGTTCCTTGTATAAAATGATGTGGTGTTTATGTGTAACCTCTGCAAATCATCTATACTTTAAGTGATTTCTAGATTACCTATAATACCCAATTAATATAAATGCTATATTATAGAAATAATTGTTCTATTGTATCATTTAGGGAATACTGATGAGAAAAATCTTTATACATGGTCAATGCAGATTTGTTTTTAGGAGTTTCAATTCATAGTTGGTTGAATCCATGGCTGCAGACCCCCTGACCCCAGATACAGAGGGTCAACTGCATATTATGCTGTGACTACTATAACTCAGGATTGCTGGGATCCGGGGTGTAATCTTTACTCTTCCAATATCTACCTAAAGGACCTTTGGCAAGACAGTTTTCAATTCCTCCTTCATATAAAGAGAGTGTAGATAGACCATTTCCCACTCTGATATTCAGTAATGAACTGTGCTGACTCAGTGAGGATGGGACCCCCCTCTTCCCTGCACAGGAAACTTCCAGAGACTTGGGGTTTCTTCAAGTGATGCAGAGTCAGGATAATATTTTGATAAAAACATGAAAAATATTTCTTTCTTTTGTTATCGAGGATTTCTTATGGTCTTTGAATTAGAGTTTAATAAATGAAAGTTACCCTCTTCAGTGATTGATAACAAAGAGAAAGATTAGTGTCACTGAATGTGCAGATCAACAGAATCATTTCTCATTTTTTTCTGGATGACAATGACACTAGATATGAAACTCTTTACTGATATGTAGAAGAGTATCATTTGTGCATCTGGTGCTAGGGCTGGCAAATACAAACATGCATGTTGGATGTCACACAACTCTAGAGTTCACAGTTTTCTCGGGCTCTGACATGAATGTCCTTAGAAGTGTGAAGGCCAGAGGCTGTTCAACTGTACATGCAGGCATTTGTGAATCTGCTTGGGTAGGATGGAAAAGCAGAGCTGGATTCTTGGGAATGTAACATGCCTGCGGAACTTAGAAGGGCAACGTACCTGATTTAATGCACTACTGTCACCATCTTGAAATTATTAGCAATTTTGAATAATGAGCTTCATCTTTTTGTTTTGGACTAATTATAAAAAGTGATGTAGCTGATCCAGGGTGGAAGTGAGAGTGATTTTAAGACAATAATTACAAAAGTTTAAAGAGGAAGAAGTAAGTACTTTCAACTTCTGATATCCAACACTGAATTTTTACAAAAAGTAAATAACTTGAAAGCCAAGATTTGAGATAGTAATTTTCTCCTTTCCTTTATGATATCAAAGATCAAGTCAGCAGCACTCAGATTATACAGTTTCTTCATAAAATGGAAGAAATACCCCTTACATACATGAGTAAATTTGTATTGTTAATAAGTATGATTCATTTATTTTAAGTCTACTTTTCATTTTTCATTGCAAGTGGTAACTGTCTTGGACCAGGGAATATCTTGAATTTATTTACCTTTGATACAAATTTACTTGGATTAAGGTTCCTGCCACTTGTCCTAGTTGACATAATGCACAGATGTCAAGCCACATAGAAAAATTTTCTATGTACTTACTTTTCATATTCAAAATTGTTATATTTTTACATGAGTGTACAAAGACACTAAAACCCATTTTCACCATTGGCTTGAATATTTCCTCCTATTTTTGACCTAGAATAATCCAAAACCTAATAATCATATTGAGTTGTCAAATGGAATAATAACAGGAGCAAGTCTAATAGTTTGTAACCCAAACTGAATTTTTATGCAGGAATGATTCATGTTCTTATTCAAGCCACATTTAAAGAATGACCAATATTAGTTATATTTCTAAAGAGGAATTAACCATGATTACAATATCTGAATCACTTCATTTAGAGGCCAAATAGCCTGTCTTTCATATTTCAAGCTCAGAGGGAAAAAGAGAGAAAGAGAGGAAGAGAAAGAGAGAGAAAATGAAAGAGAATGAATGAATATGGAGATGATAAAACTGAGCAAGTCATTGTCCCTACCCTATATCTGTTGGTAACATGCCAGATTTCATGGGCTATTTGGAGATTTCCCAACTCCTGTACTACTGACATTGACATCTGAGGGTGGATAATTCTTTGTTGTGGATGTAAGTGTCCTCCATTTTGTAGGTATTTAGGAGCATTCCTAGACTCTACCTACTTCATGCTAGTGGCGTACCTCCTCCTCACTTGTGATAACCAAAAATATCTCAGATGTTGACAAATAGTGTTTCTTGGGGTGGGAAGATAAAGTGGACCCAGTTAAGAATCACTGGAATAGATCAAACTAAGGATATTCTGGGGGGACAACTCTATAGCTAAAGTCTACAAGCTGGACAGTGGTCCTCTTGATTACTTTTATAGGCTGATATATTGTTATTGTACTCAAAATGTAGAAGTAACCTCTTTATGACCATAAATCTTGATATGTCAACTTTATTGGATTAAGAAATGCCTAACATATTAGTACTTCATGCTCCAGGGTACGTTTGTGTGGGTCACAGAGGCAGGGCTGTAGTCCCTCATCTGTTCCTCTTTGGCATTGTTCCCCTGATATTTTCCTTGGTGAAAAATGCTCCACTGTACTGTTCTGTCATAATGTTCTTGTATTAGAGCCAGCTGAATATTGACTCTAAGATGTGAGCTAAATTAAACATTTCTTCTTTTAAATTGTAGTGTTGGACATTGTGTTTAGCAGCAGAAAAGCTGACTAATACAGAAAATTGATAATGGAGAAGTACGTATGTTGCTGTGCCCATACCTGGCCATGGGCTTTAGAAGTCTTTGGAACTGGTTGTGAAGAGTTGGGGAGGTTGGAGATGTGGGCTTGAGAAGCCTTGACAACAGTAAGTATAGCCTAATGGCTGATTCCTGCCTGAACTCAGAAGACTGTAAAGCTGATAGGAATGTGGGCATAAAAGGGAGATTTCAGTTAGAAACAAGGATTCCACTGGCATTTTAATTAGAGGCCACAAATTCTACACTTTGGCAGAAAATTTATCTACATCTTTCCCATATCCTGAAACCCTGCATAAGATTGAAATTAAGGGTAGTGGACTACTTACTGTGGTGGAGGAAATTTTAAAAGAGTCTTAGGCTGTGGCTGATTTTTAGAATGAGAATCATGGCAAAAAGTAGAGCAGAAAAAAATGAAAAACTTAAATTTTGTCCTAGAAAAAAAGCACTTGTAAAGTTGGGGCCAACTTTTCATTGTGGTATGGCTGCTAAAGAAATTAGCACCATTAAAAAGAAAGCAAGTACTTTATACAGGGACAAGAAGAAAGATAATTTGAGAGCATCTCAAGAAAAGCAAAATCCTAACAATCATAGATTTAAAGTTACAAAAGTATAAACATTTCATTTGAGAAGATAGTCCTGGGATGCCTGCTTGAGAAGGGCTCCTAATAAATTGGTATCCCATAATTCATTTCACTGTGTTCAGCTATCCAGGTATTCATAAACTGCTGCAGCCTTGGTCCAAGGGAGTCCAGTCACTGCTAAAGCAGATGGACAACCTCAGTGTTATCCATATGATGCAAGTTTTATGGGCATGCAGAGTGCAAGAGTTTTGTGATCAGGAGGCTTCCATACAGATTTCAAAGTAAGGTCTGGGAGCCCCTGAGAGGGCGGCATGTGAAACTATGAGAATGAAGACAAAGATGCAGAGAGACAGGAGGAAGTCAGAGATGCCCGGAACATGGAATATCTGCTGAGGAAAGCTGGATCTCAAGAGTGAAGGTGGTCCAGCAGAAAGGCATGTGGGCTGTAACCAGCGAGTTCCCCAGAACTCACATCTCAGCACCATGTGCCCTGGATAACAGATATGGAGTTACAGGACTTAGTATTTGCCTTGCTGTTTTCTGATCTTGCTTTGGCCAGATTCTTTTCTATCCTCCTCTTCCTCCCTTTAGAATGAGAGTGTTTATTCTGTGTCACTGTACCTTTGGATTATGTAACTTGTTTTTGATTTATACAGAAGTTTAAAGCAGAGTCTGCCTTGAGTCTCAGAAGAGAGTTTGACTTGGGCTTTTTAGCTTGAACTGTTGAGACTTTGTGGAAGGGATTATTCCATTTCTGGTTGAATGTGGGATAATTGCATTATGTTAGGTGAAATTATAAACTTGCTATTATCTTTTTTGGAGATTAAACATGGTTAAGGAGATATGTTTGAGTTGACAAGGGGTTGGATTGTGGCCATTAATCCTGATATGTCAAGTTCAACTTCATTGGCTTAAGAGATCCCCATGAGATTAATAGTGCATGTTCTAAGGTGGGCCTTAGATTCCATATATGGTCTCTGACCTGTTCTTCTTTGATTCTCTTTGCCTGCTTTCTCCCCCAGCTGCCATGAAGTAAGCAGCATTGCTCTACTGTGCCCTTCCACCATAATGTTTCTACCTTGGAGTCAGCTAACTATGGACTGAATTCCCCAAAATTAAACCTTTCCTCCTTTAAGTTGTGTCAGATACTATGCCCAGAAACAGGAAAATTAACTAATACTCCTTTTATCAAAGGTACACATTTTCTTGTGCCTTAAAATAGCTAAACTGTACTATTTCTGAACCTTCCCAGAAATGTGTCTCTCAGTATGATTGCTGGAGAAGACTGAAATTATTTCAAGCTATGGACAAGTCCAGGTCATGTGCTCCTACTTTATTTACATGGAGAAGTAATAAGCAAATGACCATGATCTCAGGAGAACTAAACTACTAATGCACTGAGAGTTGATATCATATCAACATAGGTTTTAATCTTTGTTAATAATTAAATAAAAGGACCACTCCCTAGTATTTTGGTACTGCCTATATTGCTGTCCTTTCTGTGCAGAATTCTGGACTTAGAATATTTGGAAGAATGTGAGGGTCTGCTAGACACTAGCATACCTGAGAAGTAGAAAAGATAGATCTACTTAAGAAAAGTGAATCTATTTCTGACTTAGAATAGCTACAGTTAACACAGCTGTGAACAGCTGTGAACAGCTGTCTGGAAACTTTGGATGTTCCCATCTCATTCATTCAAAGCTTGAACCAATTTGTTTGACTTTGGGTTAGCAGCACCATCATTTATGTTTAGGGCCTTTTACTATTTAATGTTGGTTATGATTTTTCCTGACACTGGGACAATGTACTGATCAGACTGCTAAAACTCAAAACAAAAATCACTCTCCTGGCTGATGTACAAAAGAGATGTAGTGTAGATGCTTTTAAGTTTTAGTGTAAAAATTTTCCTATAAAAATAACACTTTTCAGTGATTTAATTTGAGAGGAAAATACTTGTATACCACTTTTGTTATTGAAAAGAATATATATTTTAAATTATCCAGCCATTTATACTAAAGTATTTGAGTAGCTGCTTCCATTTCTTTGGGAAAAATGCTTTCAAAATACATGATGCAGAGTAATTACTGACATATAGCAGGATCATACAAGGGCATGCTATACAATAAGTTATTTCTAGGTATATGTTCCTTCTTCTTTTACTTATATATGTAGAATAGATTATTTTAAAATAAAATTTTATTTCTATCTATAATTTTGATTAAAATGTTTGCTTCAAAACAGAATAGGCTCCTTGGTATGTGAAAGATACATACATGCAAGAATAATGCAAACAGAGACAGGGGAAAGACTTGCTTATATTTGCAAAATGGGCATGATGGCTCTTTGTCAGATAGATTGTGCATATTTATGCCCATTTTCTTGTTTGGCATCACTCCTTTGAACTATGCACTTCTCAAATAGCATGAGGGAAGGGCCTACCAAAGTTCTACCATTCTTCACTTGATGGAACAGTGGGGTATTCTTTCATTACATACACTTCCAATTTACATACACTCTACACTTGACTATACTGCCTAATATTAGGGTCATAAAATTGAAATAAGTAAGGAAGCTTACACAATAAAAGTAACTAAATTTGATTTAAAGATAAAATTTTCATAAATTCATAAATTTTAATAAAAATGAAAATAATCACACATGTAGGCTCTTACTTAGTGTCTTCAAGTCATATTCCAAAACAGAAGTAAATATTACAATTTCTTTCCTTATTCTGGCATTAATAAACTATATGGCCTTAGTAAGTGATTTTTTTCTTCTGTGGTTTTCTCCATTCTTCAGTCTTGTCTCCTCTACGAAGAATCCCAAGACATATTAAGACCATTATTAGAATGATAACTACTTGGATTGGTGAGACTGCTAAAAGAGACACTCTCCTTCATTCTTGTCTGGGGTATAAACAATCCTTCCTAGAAAAGTCACCTGGAAAAACTGATTAAAATTTAAATCTACACAGCCCTCTGACCAGTGAGTCCATTTCCAGCTATTTATTCACTAGATGTGAATATATCAACATTTAAAGACATATGTAATGGTCAGCTGTCCCATTGCTGGTACAAAATACCTGACACCCACACTTGAAGGAGAAGGAGTTTGCTTTAGCTTATAGTTTCAGAGGGTTCAGTCCATGATTGGCTTGGCTCCAAGGTAGAAACATCATGGTGGAGGTGCGTGGTTGAGCAAAGATACTTAGGTTATGGTATCTGAGAAGCAGAGCAGGGGAACAGTGCTACAGACCAGATGTAGTACCCAAGGAGACCCCTCTATGATCCACAGACACATGCAGAAATGTGCTTTATTAATCCCTTAGGAAGGTTTCAAGCCAATTAAATAAAAATTTATGTAAGAAATTTATCACATTATTATTCCTGGTAAACTAGAACTGAAGACAACCTCGAGTGTTTGATAACATTATAGGTGTTTATATAGGTAATTCACTTGGTAATTTATATTCTAAAATACTATGTACCATTTGAAAAAGGATGTAGGTCTATGTGAAATGACTTTGAAAGGTATTCATGATACATTTATAAGATGAAAAACAATTTACAATTAACCTGCTTAAATGTTTATGTTTTCATATGTATATATATATATATATATATATATATATTTTTTTTTTTTGTACCAGAAATCAAACTCAGGACTTTGCACTTACGAGGCAGGCAGCAGAACCCATGAGCTATCCAAGCTCCATATGCAAGTTTTATGCTTGTAATAAGGAAGGAAAAATGAATATATCCCAAATTAGTAGTAGATAAACAAAAGGAAGGGAGGAACTTATTACTTCTCAAGCTGTACTTTTTGTGTGTGTATATACATGAAATACATTATTTTTATTTTTTATTTTATGAAAAAATAAAATTTCATAACCAAGTAATAAGGGAACAATTATTACACTATGTATCATTGTGTTCAAAGTAGTCAGAGTACAAGATACAAACCAAAAAGATTCTTACAAAAAATGAAAGAAAACACAAAACTTTCTTTCCAATGAACTAAGCAAGATGAGTAGTATAAATGAAACCAATTAGAATACACAATAACACCTTGCTTCTTAAATGTTTCTATTTGCAAACAACTCAGTTGGCATACAAAAACCCTCAGCAAAATGGTGCTTCCATTTGGAAGCTCCGACAAATCTGGTGACAAACAAGACCACAGCCATTTTCCCCACACAAACACAAATGAGCCATCTTCCCTGAAATCGTAAAACACAAGTTCAAAGAAGTTGAAATACTTTTAAAACAATGAAATACATTACTTTTAATACAAATATTTTTGCATCTATTATGAACAATTTTAAGCATATAGCAAAGCTGCAATAATTAAGTGGTCAGCCATCTATACATACCACTTGGATTCTACTCCAATAATAAATTACTATACTTACTTTATCATATGTCAATTTGTCCATCTTTCTACCTATCCCTCATTCCACTTTATTTTCTTCATGCATTTCAAAATAAATTGCGTACATCAGTCCACGGTCTTCTATATATTTTACCTTGCATAGGAAATTACATTTTGATAGAAATCTAAATACATTTTGAAAACAGTTGCTGTGAAAAGTCTGTTTGTGGTTTCATTTACTAAGCATTTTGTGTCACTCGTCTCCCTATGCCTTCAACCCCTTAATGGGGTTCCTTGAAGTCTAAGAAAGGAAGGTAAAATTGGTTGTTGAGGTTTGAGAAGGGATCTTGGACATAGTAAGAAAATTAACTTTTTTTCTGTACTTGGGAGATCCACAGAGTAGCAAAGCTCTTAGTAAATGTTTTCTTGGAGTTCAATGTAAATTATATATATATATATACAGAGAGAGAGAGAGAGAGAGAGAGAGAGAGAGAGAGAGAGAGAGAATGTGAATGAGGCATCTTCAAGTAGATTTCAAGCTTTTAGAGACATAGATGGTGCATTGCCATGAATTCAACTGTCAAGAACAGAAGTCAGTCATCCTAAGCAGATGGAGTTATTAAAAGGAATTATAAGAGTTACAGAATCTTTGAGAGGGCTGATGATAAGCTCTTTGTTGAGATTTTTTTGAGAGGGCCTTACCAAGTCCACACAACAGAAATGGATTGGGAAGGTGCATTCTTTGCTCTTGCCAGAAAATGTTACAGAATACAAAATACATCATCATGGCTACTGCTTCCAAAACGTTACTTCAGCCTTTGCCAAGAATCTTTCCAAGGAGAAAACTCCCTGTGGAACCAGGAAGCCATCAGTAATTGTAATATTCTAGAGCCAATCTACCTTTGCCATACTCTACACCAGCAACTGGGAAGGGCCACACCCTGGTTCCTCCCTGAAATGATCAGTACTAAAATCAAGGTAATGTCTATAGCCCTACTAGAGGAGACTATGGAAGATGTTTTATGGGAAGCACTAGTTTGTTGTTACACAAATCAATTTTTTCTTGTGTATATGGCTGAACTAAGTTATGCTTTCAAATTTCCCTTGACTGGACAATGTTGGTCAAGGTAATATATGTCTATGACAATGTTCATAACTCAGCTGGATTTCCTTAACTTTACCATAACTGAAATCTGGCCTGGTTTCAATCTCACAAATGACAATGCCAGTAAATGTAGGGCCACTAAGGTAAAGCATTGATTTCTCAGAAAAAATAACAAATATATAAAGTAGGAAAGCAGAAGGACAAATTTCAAGGCTATTTTGAAGGTAAAAAGAAAAAGAATATCTAATTTATTGGGTGATAAAGCAGAGGAGACTGTCTCCATTTTGCAGATTGCATTGAAAATGCTATTTTGTTTTAAGAGGAAATATAAACAAGGAAGTGAATTATGTTTATGGGGTGAATTAAGTAATAGAATTTGTCTTTTGGACCCACAGCATGTTAGGCAATGGAAAGTCCTAAGTATCTGTTTGCAAATATGGATCTGGAAGATAGGTAGTGGTAATTTAGACTTGAGGGTCATGACCAGTACAGAGTACTATTTCTTAAGGACAATCTGAGAACATTAGCATCATACTTGCTTCGGGATGTTTCTTAAAAATAGAGGTTCCTGGGCCTTATTCTGGTTATATTCAATCAGATCTTTTAGAGAATGGGGCCCAGAAATCTGTCTTTACAAAAATATTCTTTATTTATTGTAATGTTAAAAATTTTTAGAACTGCTGATAAAGATGGTAACTAGAGTCAAGTCGTAAGAAGATTACTTAGCAGGAAATATATCTGGTAGAGAAAGAGATTGTGGATAAAGACATGTAAGAGAATAATGGCAGATTGCAGAAACTGCAAAAAGATTAAATAAATTTCTCAAAGAGAAGATTCTTGGCAGAGAAGAGAAGTAGTAATGGGAAGATAAATGTTTTACAGAAGCAGTGGAGACTCCAGGGAAAGCAGCAGCATATTCTTCAAAGAATGACGTAGAGTAAAATGATTGGCCTTGAGTGTTTGTTGACCATCTTTGACCCCTGGTTATGATTTCAACAAATTGATAGGAGTAGAGTAATATAACAACAAGGATCATTGAAGACCTGAGGCTTCAGGGATGGATTATGATGAGAAGAACATTGTTCCTTCCTACGAAATACGTATTTGCAGCTTCTTCATACACAGGTTTGACCAACTGGAGATTAAAAATACTTGAAAAAAAAAGAAACCCTGCCTCTGTACTGAACATTTACACCCTCTTTTGTGCAATTATTTCTTAATCAATAAATGTAACAATTATTTACATGGCATTTAAATTGTAATAGGGATTATAAGTGATCTGTAGATAATTTAAAATATATGGGAGGGTACATGTAGATTATATGCAAATACTGTGCAATATTATATAAGGGACTTGAAAGTCTGGAGATTATTTGTTCTAGAGTAGGGGTGAGGCAGGATCCAGAACCAATCTTTTGTGGAAGCTAAGGAGTGACTATTTTTTAATGGGGGCAATAAATATTATTTATAAACTAATATAATTTCTATTTCAAATTTCTATACGTTTAAGCAAGAGAAAATGTACACTTAGTTGGAAATGAACTCATATGGAGTACTTCTTTTTCCTGTGTCTGAAACCTCCTGTTCCATGCTCAAGAAGCATGGATGAGGCAGCTTTGGACCCATTTTCAATGATCTTTCCTATCTGGCAGCTTTCTTATTCTTCCTTCTCAAGAAAGAAAATTCTATGGATCAGGCATGGCTCAGTACACATAGATATATCACACAGCCACTGTTCTTGGAGTAAACCTTCTTTTGGATATATGTTCCTGGGCTTCACTCATGCATTCTTCAGTTCTTTGTGCACCAGGGTTATGGTGCGATGCCTTTCAGAAACCAGAAATGCTCCTGCTTCTTCCTTTGTGATGTTCTTCCTCTGTCTCAGATGCTTTCCAAATGCCTCACAAACATCCTAAATACACACTATCTACCTCATCCTCCAAACACTACGTGATCATTACTTGGTATTTCTATGCAGAAAGAGTCACAGCTGGAGCTTCATTTATCTGGAAAATGAGGAGATGGCAGGTGAGAGAGGTCTCCTCGTGAGGGGACAAATGAATGTGAAAAGAAGAGCTCTCGCTAAGGGAAGACTCAAGCTTTAGTTTGTGTAGAGCATGCAAACATGATTTCATGGACAGTGCAGTGTACACCGAACAGTCCCTGGGTCGATGACTGCGCGGCCCTGCCAAGTTGTGGAGTGGGAGTATAACAACAGAATTAATAGAAGTTAAAAAAAGGTTTCTTTCCTAAAATTCCTATGGTCAAATTGATGTACAAATTGTAGCCTTGCTACTGATACAGATACCCTCCAGTCTTGGGCACTTACATTTATACAGCTTTTGGAAGGCAACAGTGGGCAATGTTGGCATAGATGCCACTGTCAGAATCTTCAGAGAACATTGATGCTACACTGGTGGGTTACATTAGGTGAGGGAAACACAGCAGCATGTGTGTTACAGGGAGGAAGAGTTTTTGGAGCACAATGAGATAGGAGACGGATTTCAAAAGCCTTTGAGAGGGGATAAAGGTCCCACAAAGAAGGCCAGAGGTGTAGTCATAAGGTTACTACCTTTGTACCAGTTATTTTTATTCTACTATTCCTTCTCTCAGGTGCAGTGAACAAAATACACTAAAATGATGAGAAAACTGAGGCTCAGAGGGTTAAGCTGAACATATGCAAAATTCTATACACGACTGGAGAGAAGTGGGTTCATTTGACCACTCATGCTGCCATCTTCATATCTGAGGCAAAGAAGATGTCATGAGGAAAAAAGTTTGCAGTTGTCTAAAATAGTAACATTGTCCTGGATAAATTTGGAAATGATAGGATTAGGCATATAGTGGAGGAATTAAAGATGTTTGGAAAATGAAATATAAGAAACTCAACCAGAAATACTTCAGGCAAAAATTATAAACATATGGAATTAGATAATGAGAAACCTAACTGAATCTGCATAGAGAAAAAGTAGTTATAGAAAGACATTTGGAACAAAAAAGAAGAGAGACAAAGGAAATAAAAGTCGGTTTGAGATAAACTGGCATGTGTTGGTGATTTTTCTTTCTTTTACTTTGCTTGACATAAAGTATATCTTTCTTAACCAAACCTCAAATATTGCACTTTTCAACATATTGTATTTTTTTCTAGAAATGTCTAAGTATTAGGCAAATGTATCTATCCAAGCAAATGATTTAAAGACAATCAGCATAATCTGTTTCTCCTGGCTGACAGCAAGTGTCTAGCTTTCAACCAAAGTCTAAATCTTAGTTTGTGATTACAAATATGTGATCACATATTACAAAACAACAATAAAAGTAGCTATTTGGCATGGTTTTCTAGAATAAGAGAAAATAATATCCAGTAGAGCAGTACTGAAATATTTATTATCATGCTTTTTTTGTCACATTAAGATATAAAGTAAGGCAATTTTGATGATGAGGGATGAAAAGATATTATCATTTTGTTTCTTCTTAATCAAATGTGTTTACATGATGAGGCCACCTTGTTTTACATGGATTCCTCTCATTTATGTTTGAAGTGTTATTTCAACCTGTGGAAGGTCTTTGCTCACAGTGTGGACTATGTAGCCATGCAAGTGGTTGCTGATATTATGTGATTTTGGGGGAGGCATTGAAAAAAGGCTTTTTCAACCCCAAATGTTTTCCCCACTGGCTGATTAGATTTTGCATCCACAAGTTATCATCATTTTCCAGAAGGAAAAGAGAATCAGTAAATAAATAATTTAACTGTAAAATATCCATTTATTCTTGTTTAGGAATGTATTGTTTATTCACAGGCGTCTTCCCAAGACCTTGGATGGAAACTATATATAACTCAATTCTCTGGGCATGAAAGCAAGCAGTAATATAAAATAAATATAAAATCCCTGTAGTCAGTGAAATAGCCTTGCAACAATTATTGGTGGTTGTGCAATCTGTTATTTACTGGTAAAGTATGTGCAATAAAGCTAGCTATAATTCTGAGCAAGCTCTTGTCCTTAGATCAGTATCAAATAAAGATTTGTTCAAAAGCATCCTTGACACATTGAGGTGATACTCTTAAGTGAAATAAGTAGGACACACACGTGTAAAGACCAAATAGTTTCTCTAGTTTGAGAAACTGAAAGTGTAAATAAGGACTAAATGGTATAGCAGATAATGTGAAATAGGAAGAAAAGGGGCAAAGGGGAAGAGGAAGTGGGAGGGGTAGGGGAAAGGAAAGAAGGGAATGGAATTAATATGGAAAATGAAAAAATGGAAACAAAGTCTTTGTAAATAGGGAGGGATGGAGGGGTTGAAGGGAGGGCAGGGGAAGGGGGAAAAATAAGAATGAAGAGAGATGATGTAAAGGTGCAAATTTCCAAAAATGAATGTCATTATATTGTATACCTAAAATGTACTAATAAAATAAAATTTAAAACAAAACAAAATCATCCGAGTGTGGATTGGTGTAAATTATTTTCTCTATAACCTCCCAAAGACTGAAGATCTTGGGAGAACTGAGAGGATTTTAAATTCCAGTCATTACAGTTTTTTTATTTAGTTAGTATTTACTGTGAAATTACTAAGAGCCAGATTCTTTGTTAGGTAGTGAAAACATAAGAACAAACACACTGTGTCTCAGGAGAACCTCCCCCACCCCACCCAAATAATAAAATAAAACAATAAAGTCTTAAAAGTAGTGTAGACTATCTGTTCAAACTATTGCTGGAGTACAGAATAAAGAAACATTAATTATTCTAGGAGAAATCTGAAAATAGTGAAAGAAATTACACTGAGTTGGGTAAGTTGAAATTTTCAATAAGCAAAGAGTTGACTTTTTTTTCAAGAGGGAGAAGGAGCAAAGTAAGAGAGCAGGACTCAATAGCTTATCAAGAAAGGATGTTAAAAACAGTAATGCGCTGTCATTAAGCAGGGGCAGAGAGATGGCCACGCATGGTTGGTAAGTTCCCCTGGGCTTGAATGTGAAGCTTTTTCCAAGGAGGATGGTGCAACATTAAAGAGTTCCTGAGGACCATGAAGGCAATGGGGAGCCTGGCAAGCGAGCAGCTGGCACAGGAGAAAGGATCCTGACAGAAGAACAGGTGGAGCCCTTTAAAATACATTTTACTTTTTAAATAAGTTTTCTTAGCATCCAT
Source organism: Heterocephalus glaber (assembly GCF_053883595.1). NCBI lineage: Eukaryota > Metazoa > Chordata > Mammalia > Rodentia > Bathyergidae > Heterocephalus > Heterocephalus glaber. Next base: position 2,064,722 of record NW_028258191.1, read on the forward strand.
CCTAGTCAGTTTCAGCCCATCAGAGACCGTGTATACAAATCAATATAACATTAAAAATGTGGAAAGATTCAACTCAATGTCTATGCCTCTGAAAAGAACTGAACTCAGCATGTACCAGAAAAGGTATCAAGATCCTACTCTGGACCTTGTAAATTCTGTAGTTGTGAGCTTTGAAAGTGTGCTGTACCTGCTCTGGAATTGCAAGTAATTGTTGTGAAAGTTGGAGCATACTCCTTCCACTCTATGTTTGCCTAAATTCTCCATATTCAGTGATAATTTTTGAGGCCAAATATATATTTTTTCCCTCTTTGTGCTTTTTTGATGGCATCTGCTCTATAGTTGTGAAGAGTCACATAGAAGCCATGGAGATTTTCTCTTAGAAAGGCAGCTACTGAGCACTCAAGGATGGGCAGGCTCTCAGAGAAAGTCTGAACAGCAGCACAGTGTTAAGGTATTGTGAAGAATCAGGACGCTAAACATTACATCTCATAAGTGACACTTAGATGCTGAATACAAGATTGCATTTCTTGGAATTAAGAGAATTGTTAGAAGCTTCTCTACAATAATAGATGTGTGCAGTCATTCTAATGAAAACTTTTTTAGTATGAGAATCTGGCTATGTATACGGAAAATAAATGAAAATATGAAACAATTAGTAGTTTTGTAGAGGTAAAGGAACTTTTCCAGTAGACATAAAGAAATAGTCTTCTTGTTCAGAAAGATAGATAATGAATCTATATCACAGAACATCCACTTTCTGCATAATAAAATTTCTCTATACCATGGTATGAAGGAAACCATTAGGTTATGTGATCATGCCATTAATCTTAGTTTCTGATAAAGGACTGCCTTACTTTATTGAGGACTCTGCAGAGGCTATTTTGGAGGAAGGGATTGTCTTGGGCCCTGGAGATTACACCATGAAGGTCAGCATTCATACTTGAATCCTTACAACAATCCTCTCCTATATATGAAGTTATGGGTTCCATTCCAATCCGTATCAGGAATGAAGGGTCTGCAGTGGAAGCCTAGAGATGAATGTTCAAAGGTGATGATGAAGACGAGAGCTCCTCCCAAGGAGTCAAAGGTGAGATTTCCTTCTATTTTTCCTTTGTATTCTTTCTAGGCTACAAACCTAATGGTTGGTGACACCCACATCCATGGTAGATCTTCCTTCTTTAGTCATACCCAGAATTGTGCTAAGCCAAGCGACTAAGTGTTTCTTATTCAAGTTGATAACACAATTATCTATCACAGGCACATATATCATGCCTGTTTTAGAGAACTTTTCCAAACTTATACAACTGTTAATTAGCAGAGCTGGCATTTGAAAACAGGTCATCTGACTCCAAAGCATGTGCTTTTCACCATCATGCAATACATATGTACATACACGTACATATACTTACATATATAGATGTACATGTAGGTAATTATTTCTATTTTCTTCACCTGTAGCTGCCTAACCAGTTCTCAAGTATCCAATGATTGCTTGAGTATTTTATGGATTATTGTATTAGCTTGCTTTTCTCTTAGCATTCTTTATTAATCTTGTGAAAATTTCATCAGAGAACATATTACCTAGACAATTTGGGGAAAAGTAACACTATTGTTTTTGGTAAATAGTTAAAGAGGACCTACTCTGACCACAGCATTATTCTTAGAAAAGAAAAAAATACAAAAGATGTGGATCAGTGTCTCTGACCTTAAATTGCTAAATATCTAAAAGAAAGATCAGATAAGATGTAGAGTAAGAAAAAGGGCATAGGAAAGGCATACAAAATGTTTGGAGTGGATTGCATAAGAAAGCGACCACACTTCCTACAGTAATTAAGAACAGGGCTCTGGGAGGCTCTAGAAAGTCAGAAGGATTTTGACAGCAGAACTGAGTGCGTGCATTGCTGCTGCCACTTTACCATGACCCCAGCTTATTTTTTTCTGAATAGTCTGCTCAGGTTCCCTTCTTAAATGTGCTTGTAGCTCTAAGAGTCTTTTTTCCTACGCTTATCAGAGTTTCAATTTTATGCAAGTGCTGGAACTATGTTAGTTTGGATCACATCTGCTGTCTACCCAATATGCCTGACTCAGAAGAGGTCCAGGATAAATACTGCATACAGCATGAAATCCTTTTTCAAGGGAAAACATCTGGGTGACTAGAATAGGTGCACAAAAGGAAAAGTCAGTTTAGAGGGAGCTATGGCTGGGGTACAAGTTGGGATTCTAGTAAGGAGAACCATGAATACTTGTGGAAAGTGGCTATAGTGAAGTTGAAGAGACTTTTGAGGAAAGACCACCAGAAGCAAACAAACAGAGCTGAAGTCTTATCAGAAGGCAGTGTAGAGGCTTTCTCAATAAGGAGGACCAGTAAGACCCCAGAAGAGTCTGACCAAAAGCATGTTTTTGTCTCCTAGTACTATATAGGTTGTCAAAAGACTAGGGGCATGTCATAGCTTTCCTTCATTTCCTTCCTTTTAGTCCATGTGGACTGACTTTTCTTTATAAATTTGCCAAAGTCAAAAACTAGTGATCCCAACCACCCAATTCTTAAGCAAGTAGGGATGTATATTTTGCAATTAAAGAGCCATTGTTATAATAAAACACCATTTATATCAAAGAAAGAGAAGATGCCAGCAGTGTCATTGCAGATCATGCAGGTTGATTTGAGTGAGCCCTCTTTTGTTACTGTTATACATGTCATTGCTTCTCTGATGTCTAGCTTGCAGCTAAGAAAGGGGCGTTATTAGCAGAAGCTCTGTTAGTAAGACCTAAAGTCCCGGAGACTCTAATTCATTTGTTTCTTCAGTTCATTGTTTGAATTTCTTCAGGGCTAATGTGCCTTCTCTCAAAGTGACTTCTGTCTACTTCTTCATTGGTCAGTCCATTGAGGGATAGCAAGTACGACTATAACACTAACATCAAGGAGGGAAGGCCGAGTTTGCTTTTTCTTCTGAATTGGGCTCAGAATGGAAATCCAAGAGTTCACTGCTGTTACCGTGTCTATCAGTTGTTATCACAAGTAGGCATGGGAGAAACAGGAAGTAAAGGCTTTATTCACTGTAAGGAATTATTCACTGACCAAGGACTTAACGTAACAATTACCAGTGTTTCCATTTTCACTGGTAATCTTCCCAGTATCAAGAGTCTGAGAGTTGGGGCTGGTTGAGAATGAAGGTTGTTTTGTTTTAGATAAAGAATATTTGCTAGAAAAAGAGAAGCAGGATGAAAGTGCCCCTGTAGACACTGGAAAGTGGTAAATCGCAAATAGCGAAGATATAAACAGAAACTTATGAGAATAGACAAGGTTTTAAATGAGAATGATGACCACAAGCATGGAAAGAAGAAACAATTGTGAGAACATTCCTTGAGACAAAGCAGGAAAGACTTGCCAACTGGCATAGTACGGCCTAAAGGATGCGAATATAATTTGAGTCTCTTTGGCTGGAAGACGGTCATATTGACAGAAAGTGAAGACAGAAGAAGGAGCACATTGAAATGAGAGGATTTTGGCATTGTATTGGGTCAGACTGGATTCGAGGCCATGACCAGGAGTCTAGGGACAAATGGTTAGCAGGTGGCTGGCAGTATGGCTTTGGTCGGGAAGAGACTTTTGAGGGAAAATGGCAAGCCAGGAAAGGAGACTGGAAATTACCCAAGGGTCACACATAGATGAATTGGACAGCTTTAAGCAAGAGGCCAACAACTTCAAATTCTACAGACAAATAGGGGCTTAGAAAACATTGCTGAATTTGACCACAATAAAAGAACCATACAAAGAAAGAAATAGGGGCTAAGGAATGAAATGGAGACCTCAGAGGCCATAAATATCGAGTCAATTTTCTAGAATTTTGGCAGTAAAGGAAATGAGTTCTGTGCCAATTACTTGATGGCTTAATCTTTTGTACAAAGAAGGATTTTAGAATAGAGATGATATGAACATGTTACAGGTAGGGGAATGGGGATATAAAAAGGAAGAATAAGAGGGCCAGGAATTTAGCTCAGTGGTTCCAACACCTGCCTCACAAGTGTAAGGTCCTGAGTTCAATCCCCAATATCAAAAAAAAAAAAAAGAAGAAGAAGGAGAAGAAAATTCAAAATATTCATGTGGAGAAAGTGGGAGTAAATTATTCATGCAGTCTTACTTTAGGACTGGCATTAAAACACTAAAAAGAAGACCTATATTCACAATTAGGGTAGAGATGATTGTTCTTCTGAGTCAGGAGATGTGAGAGATAAAAATGATGAAAGTTATAAAAAGAGATTGTGGAGAAACAAGTTAGTATATAAAAGGTTGTGCTGAATTGTTTTCATCTTATCAGCAACAATCCACACCAAAGCTGGGACACTCGTTCATAGTGGAAGGAAATGTACTCAACGTTCTGTAACAAAAATAGGTGAACACTGGTATTACCTAGGTTTCTAATATTTTTGTATTCTGATACTTTGACACCTGGTGTCTTACTCAACTTGGAGGAACTGTCCCCCTCTGGCAAGCAACATTATCAAATATTCTTTTCAAATGCAAACTCACCCATCCAGAGTTCAGGCTCTAGAGAACCTTCTTTGTGGGTTTTCACACTCTGGACCACTGTCTACTTTCCCTAATCACCCCAGGCCTAGATACCAGACTTCTAAGAACAGCCCCTGTGCCCCAGTGTCCATTGAAACTGCTCATATTAGTTTATCTAAACTGCCCTGCTTGGCCCATTCCTGCATGAAAGCATCACAACAAGGCTCTTGCTTACACTTACACCTTCTTTCTCTGTCTCCTGACCTTGAACTTTGGGCTTCCCAAGTGACTCACCAGGTGTGGAGTGCCTCCTGGCCTGGAAAACTGTGATCCAGAGCCATCATTTCAATAGCAATAATTTGTAGGACTGTTGGGCTTACCATACCAAAAAATATTGTTAAAAAAGTTAAAATACATTGTAATTATACAACACACTGAAATATCTACACCTAATTATAAAGCAGATAGGCACAAGCGGCATTTTGACATATCAGAAATCACCAACTAGTTTTTTTTTTATGAAATTCTTTGATTGGTACATTGTAGGTATACAACACAATTACATTTCTCACTGGGAATTGTACCTTTACATAATGCATCTTGGTTCTTATTTTTTCCCCATTCCTAGCCCTCCCTTCACCCCCTCCACCCTTCCCTATTTACAAAGACTTTATTTCCATTTTTTCCATTTCTCAGCATTTTTCCTTTCCCTTCTTTCCTTTCCCCTGCCCCTCCCACTACCCCTACCCCTTTGGACCTTTTCTTCCTATTTTACATTATCGATTATTCATTCTAATCATTGGTACATTTTAGGTATACAATATAATGACATTCATCATTGGAAATTTGCACCTTTAATATACATAATCTCTCTTGGTTCTTATTTTTCACCCTTGCCCAGCCCTCCCTTCAACCTCTCCAGTCCTCCCTATTTACAAAGATTTTGTTCCTATTTTTCCATTTTCTCATATTAATCCCATTCCCTTCTATCCTTTCCCCAGCCCTCCCACTTCCTTCCCCTTTGCCCCTTTTCTTCCTATTTCACATGACCTATTATACATTTAGTCCATATTTACACTTTCAGTTTCTCACACCAGAGAAACTATTCAGTATTTATACGTGAGGGTCCTATTTATTTCACTTAAGAGTATTGCCTCGATGTGAATCCACTTAGCTATAAATGTCTCTAATTTCTCATTTTTGATGGCTGAGTAGTACTCCATTTTATAAAAAAACACATTTTTTTATTCAGTCTCCAGTTGATGGCCATTTGGGCAATTTCCAAGTTTTAGCTATTACAAACTGTGCTGCTATGAACATGGGTGCACATACATCACTGTGGTATGATTCTTTTAATTCTTTGGGGAAGATACCCAGCAGTGGAATAGCAGGGTCAAATGGGACTTCCAGTCCTAGTTCTTTGAGGTATCTCCATACTGCTTTCCACAGTGGTTGCACCAGTCTACACTGCCACCAGCAGTGGAGCAGGGTTCCTCTTTCCCCACAGCCCTGCCAGCATTTGTTATTGGTTGATTTCATGATAGCAGCCATTCTTTCTGGAGTGAAGAGGAATCTCAGCATTGTTTTCATTTGCATCTCTCGAATGACCAGTGATGTTGAACATTTTTTCATGTATTTATTTGCTATTTCTACTTCTTTGTCTGAGAAATGTCTGTTCATTTCAGATGCCCATTTTTGGATTGGGTCTTTAAATTTGGGAGGTCTGATCTTTTTAAGTTCTTTATAGATCCGAGATAGTAGACCTTTGTCTGAGGAAGAGCAGGTGAAGATTCTTTCCCACATTGTGGGTTATCTCTTCACACTGCTGATGGTTTCTCTTGCTGTGCAGAAGCCTTTTAATAAGAGGAGATCCTGCTTGTTGATTGTTTGTGCTAGTTCATGGGCAACTGAGGTTTTGTTCATAAAATCTTTTCCTACACCAATGTCTTCAAGAGTTCTACCTAACCTCTGTTCCAACTGGTTCAGAGTTTCTATTTTAATATTTAGATCTTTAATCCATTTTGATTTTAGTTTAGTGCATGATGAGAAATATAGGTCTAGTTTTAATCTTTGGCAAGTTGAAGCCCAATTTTTCCAGCACCATTTATTACAGAGGCTATCTTTCCTCCAGTGAGGGTGTTTGGCTCCTTTATCGAAGATGAGATGGCTGAGTGTGTCTGGCATTGTTTCTGCATCTTCTAATGTGTTCCACTGGTCCTCAGGTTGGTTTCTTTGCCAGTATCATGCTGTTTATATCACAGAAGCTTGGTAGTATAGTTGCAGGTTGGGGATTGTGATACCCCCTGCCATGTGTCTGTTACCTAGAATTGCTTTTGCTATTCTAGGTCTCTTCTTGTTCCAAATGAATTTTTGGATTGTTTTCTCAAGGTCCATGAAGTATGCTGCTGGGATCTCAATTGGAATTGCATTAAATCTATATAGCAGTTTTTGAAGTATGGCCATTTTCACTATATTAATCCTTCCTACCCAGGAGCAGGGGATGTCTGTCCATTTTCTGATATCATCTTCAATCTCTCTTTTCAGAGTGCCATAGTTTTCAGAGAAGAGGTCTTTGATTTCTTTTGTTAGGTTGATTCCTAGGTATTTCAGTTTTTTGGATGCTATTGTGAAAGGAATTATTTGCCCTATTTCTCTCTCAGTGAGTCTGTCATTGGTGTGGAGGAAAGCTATTGATTTTTGTGTGCTGACCTTGTAACCAGCTACTTGATTGGATTTGGTTATTAAGTCTAGAAGACTTTTGGTGGAGTTCTTGGGGTCTTCTATATAGAATATCATGTCATCTTCAATTAATGACAATTTAACTTTTTCCTATCCTACTTTTATTCCTTTTTTTTTTCTTTCTGTCTATTTGCTATGGGTAATATTTCCAAACCTGTATTGAACAGGAGTGGTGATAGTGGACATCCTTGTCTTGTTCCTGATTTTAGTGTGAAGGATTTCAGTTTTTGATCATTTAGTATGATATTGGCTGTTGGTTTTTCATAGATGGCTTCTATCAGTTTGAGGTAGAGACCATCTATTCCAATTTTTTATAGGGTTTTTTTTAATCATAATTGCATGTTGGATTTTGTCAAATGCTTTTTCTGCATCTATGGAGATAATCATATGGTTTTTGTCCTTGGCTCTATTGATATAGTGAATTACATTGATTGACTTGTGTATATTGAACCATCTCTGCATCCCTGGGATGAATCCCACTTGATCAGGGTATATGACCTTCTTGATGATCTTCGGCATTCTGTTTGCCATTATCTTATGAAGGATTCTTGCATCTATATTCATTAGTGAGATTGGCCTATAGTTCTCTTTTTCAGTTGGGTCATTCTCTGCTTTGAGGACCAAGGTGATGCTTGCTTCCAGGAATGAATTTGGGAGTATTGCTTCCCTTTCAATTTCACTGAAGAGTTTAAACAGGAGTGGCAGCAGTTCCTCTCTAAATGTCTTGAAGAATTTAGCAGTGAAGACATCAGGGCCTGAGCTTTTCTGAGTTGATAACTTTTTAATTACATTTTCAATTTCATTGCTTGATATTGGGTTGTTCAGAATTTTTAGGTCTTCTTCGTTCAACTTTGGTAATTCATATGTATCTAGGAATCTGTCCATTTCTTCTGTGTTGTCCATCTTTTTGGCGTATAGGTTCTGGAAGTAGTTATTGATGATCCTCTGGATTTCTGCTGGGTCCGTTGTAATTTCATTCTTTTCATTCCTAATTGCATGGATTTGGGCCTTTTCTTTCCTTTTTCTGGCAAGGTTGGCTAAGGGTTTGTCAATTTTGTTGATTCTTTTGAAGAACCAACTCTTGGCTTCATTGATTTTTTTGTATTGTTCTCTTAGTCTCCATTGCATTGATTTCTCCTGTGATCTTTATAATTTCCTCTCTTGTATGAGCTCTGGGGTTGTTCTGGTCTTCTTTTTCTGGAAGCTTGAGGTTCAGCATCAGGTTGTTTAATTGGGCTCATTCTGTTTTCCTAATATGCGTATTCACTGCTCTGAATTTCCCTCGTAAGACTGCTTTCATTGTGTCCCATAGATTCCGATATGTTGTATTGTCCTTGTCATTTAATTGAAGGAACTGCCTGATTTCTTCTTTAATTTCCTCTGTGACCTATTGGTTATTCAGAAGTGTGTTGTTCAATTTCCATGTGTTTATGAAATTGTTTGAGTTTCTTTTGCTATGGATCTCCAATTTCATTGCACTATGGTCTGATAATATGCAGGGGATAACTTCAATTCCTTTGCACTTACTTAAACATGTCCTATGTGTATGTAGTCTATTTTGGAGAAAGACCCATGTGCAGCTGAGAAGAATGTGTATTCTGATTTTGTGGGGTGGACGACTCTGTGAACATCTGTTAAGTTCATTTGTTCAAGAGTTCGATTGAGTTCTAATATTTCATTACTTATTTTTTGTCTAATTGATCTATCTATTTGTGACAGTGGGGTGTTGAGGTCCCCCACTACAATTGTATTAGTGCATATATTACTTTTCATGTCCATTAGTATTTGTTTTATATAGTTGGGCACACTAGTGTTTGGTGCATAGATATTTATGATTTTCATCTCTTCATGTTGGATTTTTCCCTTTACAAGGATGTAGTTTCCTTCTTTGTCTCACTTAATCAGTGTTGGTTTGAAATTTACTTGATCTGCAAAGAGGATAGCTACTCCTGCTGTTTTTCAGGTTCCCATCCCAAGGCGTATTGTTTTCTACCTCTTAACTTTCAGTCTATTAGTTTCCTTTTGAATTAAGTGTGTTTCTTATATGCAGCATATTGTTGGGTCTTGCTTCTTGACCCATTCTGCCAGTCTATTTCTTTGATTGGTGAATTGAGACCATTAACATGGATGGCTATAACTGATATATGTTGACTTGACATTTTCATGAGTTTTTCTTTTTGTTGGGTTTTCCCCCTTCACATTTAATTTCTTCTCACACCTGACAGGTTCATTCTGCTTTGATTCCTGGGGTTGTGATCCTCATTTTCTGTTCCTAGGATATTGTGTAAAATTTTTTGGAGTTCTGGTTTGGTATTCATGAAGTTCCTAATGTGCTCTTTGTCATGAAAGTATCTTATTTATCCATCAATTTTGAAAGATAGTTTTGCAGGGTACATCTATTTGGGTTGGAGGCTGTTTTCCTTTAGGGCTTGTAAAACATCACTCCAACCTCTTCTTGCCTTGATGGTTTGTGTTGAGAAGTCTGCTGTGATTCTGATGGGCTTTCCTTTGTATGTGATTTGTTTCTTTTCTCTAACTACTTGTAGAACTTTGTTCTTCTGTTGAGTTTCTAGAATCTTAACAATTATATGCCTATGTGTAGATTTTTTTTGATGAAGGCTATTTGGAGTCCTATATGCCTCAGTTATCTGTATGTCAAGTTCTTTTCCCCTGCTTAGGGTGTTTTCTGCCATTACTTTTGTGAAGAGCTTTTTTTTGTCATCTGCACTCTCTCCTGTTTCTTCATTGACTCCAATCAGTCTTATATTATTGTTCTTTGCATCATCTAGCAGCTGCTGCATTGATTTCTCCTGGTTCCTTATAATTTTGAAGGAATTTTTCTTTTCATGGTCACTAATTGCATCCTTATCTTCTATATCTGAAATTCTGTCCTCACATTGGGTCATTCTTCTGCGTAAACTTTCAGTGGAGTTTTTGATCTCCTGGAAATCTGTTTGAATCTGTTTTATAAATTTCTTTTGTTTCCTGTTTAGGATTCCATCATGTTCCTCAACTCCTCTGTAGATTTAATAATCATGTCTTGCACTATGAGCACAATCTCTGCTGTTATCTGAGAAATTGTTTCTGATTTCATTTTTTTCCAGATCTTCTTTTGTTGCCAGTTCAGAGAGTCCTTGTGATTGAACATCAGAGTGTTCCATCTCATTTCCCTTTGGGGTTGCTGTAGGTGATCTGGTAGTCTGGTTTTGAGACTTGTTTACATGTCTTCTCATTTCAACCCAGGAGAGGGGGTGCTGTGGTGGCTACACAGCTCACCTCCTCTGAGCTGGGAATGGTAGGCTAGTTGCTTGGAAGCTCCTTCTTCTGGGCTGGGACTGGTGTGGTGGATGGCAGTCCAGAAGCCTTTTCCTCTGGGCCAGGAGTGGCAGGACCAAAAATGTTTGTTTTTGAAAATGCTATTAAAAATTCTGTGTGTTGAAACTTTAGCTAATTTATCTGGAAATACTTTCTTCTATAAGGACCAGTGTTCTTCCAAATGCTGAGCCCAAGATCTACTTAGGGTTGTCATACATTTTCATTTAACATGTTTTGCTTGATATTCAGAAAGGACCTTATCATTGAAGAAAATGTAGACAAGGAGCTGAAAAATTAAGAGTGGACTTTACTACTTCCTCTGGTATTTATCTAAAGAAGATAGTTTTCCTTTGGTTTGTTGATATTGGCAGCCTATGGAAATAAAAGTGTAAATGTGAGAAGCATAACTTGGGATGTACCCATTATCATCATTTATTTACCAAACTTATTTTACTAAATAGAGATAATAACAACAGGATGATAATCTGAGGTGTTACAGCTGTGCCTGCCCCATCCCCTTTAAAAGTTCTAAGTCAAACTAACACATTTACATATTTCTCTTTTGGGGATGGAAATATAGGGGAGCAAAAAGAGTGAAGAATTTAGGAGGGACACTGAAAGGGAGTGAACTCTTGAAGAGAAGCATCTCATTTCTTTCAGAATGTTAGTATCAGTGTAGAAAAATTGCCTTTTCTCTTTCAATAAGCAATGCCTTACATCAAGGATTAGCAAATATTTTCTATTAAGGAATAGACAATAAATATGTTACTTTCCATGGACCAAACAATCTGTTATTTTCCTTATATAACTCTTCATTGTAGAGTGAAAGTAGCCACAAATAATATGTAAATGAATGAGTGATTGATTTCCAATAAAATATTTTTATGGACTCTAAAATTTGAATTTTATTATTTTTGTTTGTCAGAAAATGTTATTCTTTTGATTTTTCTTTTAACTATTTAAAACTGTAGGAATCATTCTTTACTTACTTGATATAGAAAATCACGGTACTCGATTTGACTGTAGTTTGCTGACCACTGCCTTAATATCGGTGCATTCCAATGTTTTGTTATGGTTTTACCTAGAGATTCAGGCATAAATTACACTTCTGTTTTCCTTGAACATAATTCTTAAGAATGTGTCTCAGCCTGAATAGTGACTATAAACTTTCCCCTTGATGGGACCTCAGTAAAATGAAGACTGATAGATTAACTTGGTGTTTGGAAATTTCCCAGGCCTTACCTGTGTTTCCATACAGTATGCATAAACTTTATTTATAGTTGTATTTGTAAAATTTTAATTCATTAAAAATATATAGTGTATTGAGGATATAAGAAAACGGAAAGACATCTCTTGTTCCTGGATAGAAAGAACCAGTATAGTGAAAATGCCCATACTTCCAAAACTATTATATAGGTTTAATGCAATCATAATTGCAATTCCAATAATATATTTCACAAAACTAGAGAAAACAATCTAAAAATTCATTTGGAACCAGAAGAGACCTAGAATAGCAAAAGAAATTTTAGGCAACAGAGATGTGGCTGGGGGTATTACAATCCCCAACTTGAAACTATACTACAAAGCTACTGTGATAAAAACAGCATTGTATTGGCAAAGAAACAGACCTAAGGATCAGTGGAATAGGTTAGAAGATGCAGAAACAACTACAGATATGCTCAGCAACCTCATTTTTGACAAAGAAGCCAACCATCCCCATTGGAGGAAAGATAACCTATTTAATAAATGGTGTTAGAAAAACTGGATTTCAACCTGCCAAAGATTAAAAATTGACCCATGCCTATCACCATGCACTAAATTAAGATGAAAGCAGATTAAAGATTTAAATATTAGGACAGAAACATTAAATTTACTGGAAGATAAGTTTGGTAGAACTCTTGAAGATATTGGTGTAGGAAGAGATTTTATGAACAAAACCTCAGTGGCATGGGAACTTGTAAAAAGAATCAACAACTGGGATCTTATCTTATTAAAAAGCTTCTGCACTGTAAGAGTAACCAAGAACAGAGCTAAGAGACAACCTACAATGTGGGAAAAATTTTTCAGCAACTGTACCTTAGACAAAGTACTACTATCTAGAATATATAAAGAACTGAAAAAAATCAGACCCCCCAAATTCAAAGACCCAATTCAAAAATGGGCATCTGAAATGACCAGACAGTTCTCAGACAAAGAAGTAAAAGCAGAAAATAAATATATGAAAAAATGATCAACATCACTGGTTATTTGAGAGATGCAGGTGAAAACAACACTGAGATTCCACCTCACCCCAGAAAGAATGGCTGGTATTAAGAAATCATCTAATAAGAAATGCTGATGGGGGTATGGGGAGAAATTAACCCTTCTCCATTGTTGGTCGGAGTGCAGACTTGTGCAACCACTGTGGAAATCAGTATGGAGATATCTCAAAGAACTAGGCTTAGTGGTCCCATTTGACCCAGCTATCCCCTTGGTGGGTATCTTCACAAAAGAATTAAAAGAATCATACCACAGCAATATATGTGCACCCATGTTCATAGCTGCACAGTTCATAATAGCAAAAGCTTGGAAACAGCCCAAGTGCCCATCAACTGGGACTGGATAAATAAAATGTGTTTTTTTAATAAAATGGAGTACTACTCAGCCATAAAAATCGAGAAACTAGAGGCATTTATAGCTAAATGGATGCATGTTGAGGCCATCCTCTTAAGTGAGAGAAATAGGACACATATGTATAAATATGGAATAGTTTATCTAGTGTGAGAAACTGAAAGTGTAATTAAGGATACACATGGATGAAATGGTTTAATAACATATTTCTCGGATTATGTTTCCATTGCATGTCATATGACTGTATTGAAATTTAAATTAAGGAGAAGTTTGGATTATGTGGAGTCTGCTAATTAACTGGAGTTTTTTTCCAGATCATTATTTGTTCAGTGTTGGTTTTGGGGACCTTTCTGAAACAAATCACATCCTCTGGTGTCTTTTTGGTGCTTGAGATGCTTTTATTAGTTATATGGAAAATGTTTAAGTGCTTTTCAGTTTTGTTTTGGTTGAGTTCTACTGTGTTTGAATATTATTGTAGTTTTTTTTCCCCTTGCGCTGTTCTTCTTTGAATGGTTTCAATTTTTTGTATGTTTGTGTGTTTGACAATAAAGTTATTTAATTAAAAAATAAAAAAAATATATAGTATATTGTTGGGGGCCAGGCTATGTGACTTGGGTCCCGTAGAGTCTGAGGGTGATATAACTTGCTTCAGGAACAGAAAAGTTAATAAAGAAAACCACAGGCTTTCTGGCTGTGTATGGGAAAACTCATAAGCACAGCACTCCTAGGGCAAAATAACTTCTGCTGAGAACAATTCACAGAACATAAGTATCTGGGTAGAGGGAAGGACCTGTTAATCTTGTTCTCCATTACTCATTAGTTACACCTTTACTGACATCTACTAGCAGTCACTGTTCCACCAGTGATGCATAAGCCCTTCCCCCATACTTCTTGTTAGCTAATAAAAGTGAGTCCACTGGAGAGATTGTTGAGAGTGTCCATTAGAGGCATATCTCCCTTCAGACCCTCTTGAATTTTAAATTACTGTTTCTGTCTCTTTTTTCCTTTGTCATACTCTTGCTCAGGCAATTGGAGATCTACTCTGCCCCAGATAGTATAGTTCCTTAACTTTCTTACCTTTTTCCTCTCCTTTCTCTCTTCCATAGCCTCTTTCCTACTTAGGTGATATTAGAGTTTACGGGACAAAAGAAATTTCATTTTGATGAAAGAAAGCAAGAAATGACAGAGAAAAGAGAACTAATAGGGCCAGAAAGGTGAGAGACAAAAAGAAATGATAAAAGAGAAGCACAAGAAGAAAGTGCTGTTTCTGTGCCTAAAGTTTGAAGACTTTTGTCAAGCTAGATACAATCTAGCAATTTTTGGTTCTGCCACTCCCAGTCCAGAAGAAAGGGATTTGGGGCTGCTGTCCATCCCACCACTCCTGGCCCAGAAGTAGGGGCTTCTGAGCCACTGTCCCACTGCTCCTGGCTCAGAGGAAGGGGCTCCTGGGCCACCATCCAGCCCATTGCTCCTGGTCCAGAGGAAGGGGCTTCCCAGCCACCATCCATCCCATCACTCCCAGCCCAGAGGAAAGGGCTTTTGTGCCATCCTCCAACCTGCCACATCCAGCCCAGAGGAAGGGGCTTCTGAGCCACTGTCCCACCTCTCCTAGCTCAGAGGAGTTGAGCCACACAGGTGCAACCAGCACCCTACCTGCCCCCCAGGGTAGAAATGAGAAGACATGCAAATAAGTCTCAAAACCAGACTTCCAGATCACCTACAGTAACCCCAAAAGGAAATGAGATGGAATACTCTGATACTTAAACACCTGGACCCACTGAACTGGCAATAAAAGAGGATCTGGGAAAAAATGAAATCAGAGATAATTTCTCAGATAAGAGCAGAGATTGTGCTCCTAGTGCAAGACATGATTAATAAATCTAGAGAGGAGCTGAGGAACATGATGGAATCCCAACATAGGAAACAAATGGAATCCATAAAACAGATATAAACAGATTTTCAGGAGATCAAAAACTTGATTGAAAGTCTACACAGCAGAATGAGCCAATATGAGGACAGAATTTCAGATATAGAAGGTAAGATTGCAATTAGTGACCAGGAAAAGAAAAATGGCTTCAAAATTGTAAGGGACCATGAGAAATCAATCCAACAGCTGCTAGACAAGGCAAAGAAGAATAACATAAGACTGATTGGGCTCAATGAAGAAACAGGAGAGAATGCAGATGACACAAAAAAACTTCACAGAAGTAATGGCAGAAAACTTCCCAAGCAGGGGAAAAGAGCTTGACATACAGATAAGTGAGGTATATAGGACTCTGAATAGCCTTGATCAAAAAAAATCTACACATAGGCAGATGTTTGTTAAGTTTCCAGAAACTCAACAGAAGAACAAAGTTCTGCAAGCAGTTAGAGAAAAGAAACAAATCACATACAAAGGAAAGCCCATCAGAATCAAAGCAAACTTCTCAACTCAAACCATCAAGGCAAGAAGAGCTTGCAGTGACTTATCCCAAGCCCTAAAAGAAAACAGCCTCCAACCCAGATTGATGTACCCTGCAAAACTATCTTTCAAAATAAATGGAGAAATAAGATACTTTCATGACAAAGAGCACTTTAGGAAATTCATGAATACCAAACCAGCACTCCATAAAACTTTACACAATATCTTAGGAACAGACATTGAGGATCACAACCCCAGGAGGCAAAGCAGAATGAACCCATGTGGCATGACAAGAAATTAAATGTAAAGGGGGAGAACCCAACAAAAAGAAAAAGTCATGACAACAATAAGTCAATATGTTTCAGTTATAACCATCAATGTTAATGGTCTCAATTCACCAATCAAAAGAAAGACTGGCAGAATGGGTCAAGAAACACAATCCAACAATAGGGTGCATAGAAGAAACACACTTAATTCAAAATAAAACTCATAGACTGAAAGTTAAAGGGTGGAAAACAATACTCTATGAGACTGGAACCCAAAAAAAAGCAGGAGTAGCTATCCTCTTGGCAGATCAAGTAGATTTCAAACCAACACTGATTAAGAGAGACAAAGAAGGACACTACATCCTTGTGAAGGGAACACTCAAACATGAAGAGATGACAATCATAAATATCTATGCACCAAACACTAGTGAGCCCAACTATATAAAACAAATACTAATGGACATGAAAAGTAATACATACACTAATACAATTGTAGTAGGGGACCTCAGTACCCCACTGCCACAAATAGATCAACTAGACTAAAAAAAGGAATGAAATACTAGGACTCAATCGAACTTTTGAACAAATGAACTTAACAGATGTTTACAGAGTGTTCCACCCCACAAAATCAGAGTACACATTCTTCTCAGCTGCACATGGGTCTTTCTCCAAAATAGACCACATGCTCACTCACAGAACATGTTTAAGAAAGTGCAAAAGAATTGAAGTTATCCCCTGTATATTATCAGACCAAATTGCAATGAAATTGGAGATCCATAGCAAAAGAAACTCAAAAAATTTCCTAAACATGTGGAAATTGAACAACACACTTCTGAATAACCAATGGGTCACAGAGGAAATGAAAGAAGAAATCAGACAGTTTCTTCAAATAATGACAAGGACAATATAACATATTGGAATCTATGGGACACAATGAAAGCAGTCTTCTGAGGGAAATTCATAGCGAATACACATATTAGGAAAACAGAACTAGCCCAACTAAATAACCTGATGCTGAACCTCAAACTTCTAGAAAAAGAAGAGCAGGGCAAACCCAAAGCTCATAGAAGGGAGGAAATTATAAAGATCAGAGGAGAAATCAATGCAATGGAGACTAAGAGAACGATACAAAAAAATCAATGAAGCCAAGAGTTGGTTCTTCGAAAGAATCAACAAAATTGACAAACCCTTAGCCAATCTTATCAGAAAAAGGAAAGAAAAGGCCCAAATCCATGCAATTAGGAATGAAAAGAATGAAATTACAACAGACCCAGCAGAAATCCAGAGGATCATCAATAACTACATTGAGAATGTATACGCCAACAAGATGGAAAACACAGAAGAAATGGACAGAGTCATAGATACATATGAATTACCAAAGTTGAAAGAAGAAGACCTAAAACTTCTGAACAACCCAATATCAACCAATGAAATTGAAAACGTAATAAAAATATTTATCAACTAAGAAAAGCTCGGGCCCTGATGGCTTCACTGCTGAATTCTATAAGACAGTTAGAGAGGAACTACTGCCACTACTGTTTAAACTCTTCAATGAAATTGAAAGGGAAGCAATACTCCCCAATTCATTCCTGGAAGCAAGCATCACCTTGATCCCCAAAGCAGAGAAAGACCAAACTGCAAAAGAGAACTATAGGCCAATCTCACTGATGAACATAGATGCAAAAATCCTTAATAAGATAATGGTAAATAGAATGCAGAAGATCATCAAGTAGATCATACACCCTGATCAAGTGGGATTCATCCCAGGGATGCATGGATGATTCAACATATGCAAATCAAAAAATGTAATACACTATACCAATAGAGCCAAGGACAAAACCCATATGATCATCTCAATAGATGTAGAAAAAGAATTTGACAAAACCCTACATGCATTTATGATAAAAACCCTACAAAAAATTGGAATAGATGGACTCTAACTCAATCTGATAAAAATCATCTAAGAAAAACCAACAGCCAATATCACACTAAATGGTCAAAAACTAAAATTGTTCACTCTAAAATCAGGAACAAGAGAAGGATGTTCACTGTCAGCAGTCCATTTCATTATAGTTTTGGAAACATTAGCCACAGCATTTAGACAAGAGAAAGAAATAAAAGGAATAAAGACATGAAATGAAGAAGTCAAATTGCCATTATTTGCACATGACATGATACTCTATATAGAAGACCCCAAGAACTCCACCAAAAGTCTTCTAGACTTAATAACCAAATTCAGTAAAGCAGCTGGATACAAGGTCAACACTCAAAAATCAATAGCTTTCCTCTACACGAACAACAGAGTCACTGAGAGTGAAATAGGGCAAACAATTCCTTTTACAATAGCATCCAAAAAAATGAAATACCTTGGAATCAACCTAACAAAAGAAATCAAAGACCTCTTCTCTGAAATTTATAGCACTTTGAAAAGAGAGATTGAAGATGATATCAGAAAATGGACAGACATCCCCTGCTCCTGGGTAGGAAGGATTAATATAGTGAAAATGGCCATACTTCCAAAACTGCTATATAGATTCAATGCAATTCCAATTGAGATCCCAGCAGCATACTTCACAGACCTTGCAAAACAATCCAAATATTCATTTGGAACAAGAAGAGGCCCAGAATGGCAGAAGCAATTCTAGGTAACAGAGACATGGCAGGGAGTATCACAATCCCCAACCTGCAACACTACTACAAAGCTACTGTGATAAAAACAACATGGTACTGGCAAAGAAACATACCTGAGGACCAGTGGAACACATTAGAAGATGCAGAAACAACACCAGACACACTCAGCCATCTTATCTTTGATAAAGGAGCCAAACACCCTCACTAGAGGAAAGATAGCCTCTTTAATAAATGGTGCTGGAAAAGTTGGTTTTCAAGTTTCCAAAGATTAAAACTAGACCTATAGTTCTCACCATGCACTAAACTAAAATCAAAATGGATTAAAGATGTAAATATTAAAATAGAAATACTGAACTGACTGGAACAGAGGTTAGGTAGAACTCTTGAAGACATTGGTTTAGGAAAAGATTTTATGAACAAAACCTCGGTTGCCCGTGAACTAGCACAAACAATCAACAAGTGGGATCTCTTCTTGTTAAAAGGGTTCTGCACAGCAAGAGAAACCACCAGCAGTGTGAAGAGATAACCCACAATGTGGGAAAAAATCTTCACCTGCTCTTCCTCAGGCAAAGGTGTACAATCTCGAATCTATAAAGAACTTAAAAAGATTAGCCCTCCCAAATTTAAAGACCCAATCTGAAAATGGGCATCTGAAATGAACAAACATTTCTCAGACAAAGAAGTAGAAATAGCAAATAAATAACTGAAAAAATGTTCAACATCACTGGTCATTGGAGAGATGCAAATGAAAACAACACTGAGATTCCACCTCACTCCAGAAAGAATGGTTGCTATCATGAAATCAACCAATAACAAATGCTGGCGGGGCTGTGGGGAAAGAGGAACCCTGCTCCAGTGCTGGTGAGAGTGTAGACTGGTGCAACCGCTGTGGAAATCAGTATGGAGATACCTCAAAGAACTAGGACTGGAAGTCCCATTTCACCTCACTATTCCCTTGCTGGGGATCTTCCCCAAAGAATTAAAAGGATCATACCACAGTGATATATGTGTGCCCATGTTCATAGCAGCACAGTTTGTAATAGCTAAAACTTGGAAATTGCCCAAATGGCCATCAACTGGAGACTGGATAAAGAAAATGTGTTGTTTTTTTTTTATAAAATGGAGTACTACTCAGCCATAAAAAATGAGAAATTAGAGATATTTATAGCTAAGTGGTTGCACATTGAGGCAATACTCTTAAGTGAAATAAATAGGACACACATGTTTAAATACTGAATAATTTCTCTGGTGTGAGAAACTGAAAGTGTAAATATGGACTAAATGTGTAATCGGTAATGTGAAATAGGAAGAAAAGGGGCAAAGGGGAAGGAAGTGGGAGGGCTAGGGGAAAGGATAGAAGGGAATGTGATTAATATTAGAAAATGGAAAAATGGAAATAAAATCTTTGTAAGTAGGGAAGGAATGAAAGTTTGAAGGGAGGGCTAGGCAAAGGTGAAAAATAAGAACCAAGAAAAAGTATGTAAAGGTGCAAATTTCCAATGATGAATGTCATTATATTGTATACCTAAAATGTACCAATGATTAGAATGAATAATTGATAATGCAAAATAAGAAGAAAAGGTCCAAAGGGGTAGGGGTAGTGGGAGTGGCAGGGGAAAGGAAAGAAGGGAAAGGAAAAATGCTGAGAAATGGAAAAAATGGAAATAAAGTCTTTGTAAATAGGGAAGGATGGAGGGGGTGAAGGGAGGGCTAGGAATGGGGAAAAAATAAGAACCAAGATGCACCATGTAAAGGTACAAGTTCCCAATGAGAAATGTAAATGTGTTGTATACCTAAAATATACCAATAAAAGAATTTAAGAAAAAATATCTAGCAACTTTGTCATATATAAAATGAAAATGACAATACGGACCAAATAGAATTTTTATAAATATTACCATTAAATGAAAAAATGTAGGTAACTTAACAATGCAGTTACTGGCATGTAGGAAGAGATCAATAAATCTTAGCAACGATGACTATCAATAATTATAATAACCATGATAATTATTACATTTTTCCATCACTGATATTTATTAACTATAGATAATTTACACAGCTTCTAGACTCAGTTTCATCATTTGTAAAATGAAGCCATTGTTACCTCAATAAACCAGATTAAAAAATGTGCTGTTGTGAGAATTAAATGATAAATTTAATCTAAACTACTTAACATAGGAAATGCATAAAGGTAACACATAATGAAGTCTAAGACTGTCCTAAAGCTAAGGTTGCATTAGCCTTGGGTTGCTGTTATCTCATATTGAACTTCATCTACCTCTTTAGTGTTTCTTTTACATATCTTTGCCACCCTATGCATGAAAGTTTTTGTTTATGCAACTCAATATTTGATTTCACATTTATTGTTCTCTTTCACTTAATAAATTTATACACCATATCTTAGAATACCAAAGTTTTTTTTAAACTTAATTCTAGTTCTAACATATTGGTTAGTGTTCCTTGCTTGATCATCCTTTGAAAATGAGATCCACATTCCTTTGAAGGGTGAGCTTTGATTTGCTGTTTTCGTAAGTCAGAAATGGTCACATATTGGCAGATGTGTATGGTTCAATCTAATATTTATTAGAGAGTTGAACAAAATAGAGTCAAGGACATGTTGTGAAAGAACTTTTTATTAGTAGTCTTGACCTTTAGGGGTCATGAATCTCTGAAAAGTCTACTGAAAGCAATTTACTTTCTTTCCAGGAACACACACACACACACACACACACACACACACACACACTCCATCTTTTTATTGCTTTAGGTATTACTTTTTTTATAGAAGCAGAATGGAAAACTATTTTCTAAAAATTTTATTAATATAAATTTCATTAAAACTAAAAATGTAAACCTTAATCATGCTCAATTTTAAATTTCAATAAGAAGACATCTATTTTTGGCTTGAATAAGAAGTAAATATTGTGGAATGAACCTACATGACCTGTGAAAATTATTTTTTAACAATTAATTTTGAGTTTTCATTTTTGTGCCTATCAATGCTAGCAACTCAAACTGACAAATATCTGTAATAGTAAACCAATTAGAATCAGATCTACTCACTAATGGTTTACTAGATGAGAATCAGCTTGTTTCAAGAAGTGGAATTACTAGGTCTTCAGGAAGAATTTATATCATGCAACGTCCTATGCTCTCTAGTCAGGAAGGTGAACTTTCATAACGTCTGGAGGTCAGCATAGTAAGGATTCTGAATCCACATTCACTTTCAGGTCATCTAAGAAATAATCTAAAAAATTCTCTGGTGTTTTCAGGTGTTTGTAGATTTTGGCTTGGATAAAAATTGACAGAGAATTCTTGCTTTTGATTTCAGCTTACAGTATCACTTCCTCCAGTGAAAGAAAAGTCTTCAGAGCTCTTTGTCTCTAGTCTTTTGTTCCACAAAGTCTATTTGGCAAAATGTCTTACAGTTTTACAGCAGTATCAATAATGCTGACTATAGGGTTTTAATGGAAAACTTGACACTATTCCTGTCACCAAATTTTTTGTCAGGTGACAGGTGAGCCAATTCAGAATGACATCCCCCATGCCATTAATAGTTTTGAAAGTGTATGTCTTCTGTCAAATAAAAATGACAGTGAGTAAGCAAAAATTGGAGATCATCATGGTTTGGATTTTAAATGTCCCCCCAAACTCATGCATTTAAAGTTTGGTTCTTCAGATGATGGCACTATTAGGAGGGCTGGAAACTTCAGAGAAGGGACCTAGTTAGGAGCAGGTCATTGAAGGTAATACTCTTGAAGGGCATATTTTTCTACAGCTTTCTCTCTCTCTCTCTCTCTCTCTCTCTCTCTCTCTCTCTCTCTCTCTCTCCTCTCTCCTTCTTGGATGTCATAAAGTGAGCAGTTCCCTCCATCATATACTACCTCTCTAATTGCCAAGAGTTGACAGGGCCAAGTGACCAGGGACTGAGCCTCTGAAACTATGACCCAAAATAAAACTTTTCTTCTTTTAAATTATTTTCCTCAGATATTTTCTCACAATGATAGAAATCTGACTAACATAGGGATTTTGTTCAACATTATTCAAAGTTAGTTTGGACTCTTCTGCATCATGTGAAAGAACCCCATATTCTGCTTGTAAGACCGAGGGCCTTACCAAATGCTCCGAGGAGCTGACTGCAGTGAAGAACACCCAGGAGGGAACACATCGGACAAGTTGGAAAGTAAAACAGGCCTTTATTAGTCTGGCCAGATGGCACTCCCAAAGCAAAGTAGCTTAGAGAGGCAACTGGCTCAGAGTTCGAGGCTCTTTTATAGGGGTTGCAAGGGGAAGTTAGCAAGCAGAGACTACAAAACCGAGATGCTGATGGTTAGGGGATTTAGATAGCATGTTCCAGTACATTTAGATAGTAGAGAGCATGTTCCAGTACATTTCCTGTTTATGGGGAGTTGGGTAATTTTAAAGAACACTGTGCATTTCGTGAACCTTTGTTTTTCTTTCCAGAAATGACATCACATGGTTTACTCAGAAGGGGAGGGGGAGTATCAAGTGAGGCAACATGGAGTAACCTTTGTTCAATTTCATATAGTCCCACACTGCTCCTCTATCTCAACAAAACCTCTTGGTAAAATGATTTCTGTCCCTAACTATGGGATTCTAACAGAATGCCTAACAGAAAACATGAGGTAGAATAACTTTAAAGAAAAGATATTTTGGGCTGGGGATTTAGCTCAGTGATTCCACCACCTGCCTTGCAAGCACAAGGACCTGAGTTTGATCCCTGGTACCAAAAAAAAAAAAAAAATATATATATATATATATATAAATAAAATATAAATATATATATATTTAGCTCATAGTTTTGGAGATTTACAGACCAAACAGCACGACACAGTCTCTGGAAATGCCCTCATGGTGGATGGTGTAATGAATTGGTGAGGAATGGTGACATTTTACAAACAGGAAAACAGGCTGGATGGAGTCAATCTCAGGCTTTCATAAGACCTTTCTTACAGCTAACCAGAATCTCATGAGGAATATCTTAGTTCCTTCCAAGGGCATGGCCTCAGTTGGCCTTAGGACTTCCCACTGAGCTCTATCCCTTAAAGGTTTTACATCCCCTCTCAAAAGAACCACCCTGCTCTCCACACCTGAAACTGTGGAGCACATTGCACATCCAAACCATAGCACACTCCTCCTAAAAACAGATCAACAAGAGAAAATGATAACATGTTAATTTAACCAAAGTTTTATGTGACACAGGAGTCTTCAGAAATTTAAACCCAAAGATACAAGGGAAACTTTTTGTGCAAAGTCTAATGAAAGAAATGGGTAATTGTGGATAAACATGAGTGGGAAAAGAGGGGTATGACTTAATAAATTAGAGGCACGGCGACTCAGGCCTGTTTTGTTATGATTCTTTCTTATCTCTCTGGGTAACAGTTTTTCCTCCCAAGGTAGGGGACAGGACAACTCTTACCTGAGAATCTTCAGGGTGGGAGGAAGGAGGTCAGACTATCACATTCCTAGATTTTATATGTTTTAGAGGAAAAGAATTCTAATTTGTTTGACTCTCTTATGGGAGAAAAGGGGGCAGGAGAAAGTCAGAGAGACCTTTCTGCTTCTGTAATTTCAGTATTTTCAACTTCTCTGAGGAATGCTTCCCAGAGATCTCCAAGAACAAATTGGATGCAGAAGTAGCATTTACTTGTCCTTATGCATTGCTTCTTACAGGGAGAACATAGTGTGAGCATCATTCACTTTTTCAGACTACAAGCAGAGCGTAATTGTTCTATGTTTTATTATAGCTCTAAAAAGATGAACAGAAACAAGCATGCTTCAAATAATATCTAATTGATACAACTGATAGTATTCCTTTATTTATAATAAATTGTTTTGCAAGTATTTATCTTATTATTATAAATCATTTCAATTGTTGGTTAAATATGATAGCTATAGCAAATTTGCTCAAAAGTTTTCTTTTAATTTCTTCAAATTAATGGCACGTGGCCAAGTCGCTTTTTGGCTTAACCTTTATGGGCATAGTTGTACTTTCATTCTGTATTCACTTTTATTTATAATCTCAACTTTCATTGCCACTATATTTTCCTTCTAGATTCTTCTCATAGGCCAAACTAATGTTTATATGGTTATCGTTTCCATCTGGTTCTTAACTGAACATCTGTATTGTAGAGTTTATCCTTTTTTTTAAGGCTTTTTTCTTCTACATACTTAAATGTGTCATTACCTTTCTTTGAAGCACTCCAAAAAAAGGCATTGACCCAGATTTCTACTGGCCGACTGTCTATAGTTCACTCTAATAAGGGAGTGTTTAAATGAATCTCCATTCTCAAGTTCCAAGATTTTCCTGAAAATAGGAGTTGATGTATAATACATTAATTATCCCCCCCAAAAGATCTGTTTTTGGTTTGTTTGTTTGTTTGTTTGAGACAGTGTCTTACTATGTAATTTGGGCTGACCTTGAAGTCACTATGTTGCCCTGGATAACCATGAACTCACAGCTATCCTCCTTCCTCAGTCTTCTGAGTGGTGGGATTATAGGCATGCTTCACTGATCCATTTCTGCCTAATAATGATAATCTTTCATTTTGCATTTCTAGCTGTGCATCCCTACTACAAAGAACTGCATTACATAAGATAATATTTACTTGTTAGTATCTAAAATTTAATTTTAGTTTAAAATCTTAGTAGCTTATAAAAGTCTTAGAGAATTAGAATTTCTTGTTTTCTACTTATCTTGAAACTTATTTGCATATTATTTTATTGCCATCTTTATTTGCATATCATTCTTATTGTTCACCATATTTCTTCTTTTTCTCTTCCCTGAAACTATTAATTAAAAATTTTTTTAATTAGTTTAGAGAATCTCCTGGAACCAAAAATTTTAGCCTTTTTAAAATATTCTTTGTCCCTTTTCAGAGGATCAAATTCAATAATTGTAAGAATAAAGTTTTTAAAGGTGGTGAGCCATAGAAAACTTGTTTCTCATTAAAGAAATCTTATTCAGAACACTTGTGTATAAAACACATAAAAGTGAAGATCTCTGAATTGGGCATGTGTGTGTGTGTG
Organism: Heterocephalus glaber; assembly: GCF_053883595.1. Classification (NCBI taxonomy): domain Eukaryota; kingdom Metazoa; phylum Chordata; class Mammalia; order Rodentia; family Bathyergidae; genus Heterocephalus; species Heterocephalus glaber. The sequence continues at coordinate 2,090,241 of NW_028258191.1, forward strand.
TGTGTGTGTGTGTGTGTGTGTGTGTGTACAAAGGAGGCCTTCTCTAGCTCACATCTCCATAGATTCATAGAGACCCTACAGAGCATAGCTTCAAACCACTCAGTTGAGTTGAATATAGTTTTGCAAGCCAGGGTGAAATTAAGCAATTTTTAAAATGGAAACTTCTTTTCTTTGTTATCTGAGCATTCATTGTGTTCCCACCACTTGGAAAATGCTGTGTTATCCATTACTTATATCCTACTTTCATTTCCAAAATGATACCTTTATATTGGAAGAAGATATGAAAACATTATTTCTCATTTATCTCAGAAATCAGCAGGAACACATTCCGGGAAACTTCTGGTGATCATGTTGCTAAAATAAGTAAAAAATACACTCGATAACCAGTTTCCTTTAAAAAATTTTGGATCCAACAATTAAATATGAATGTCATTGAGCTGAAGGCATGGCACATGAGGTGGAGGACATGATTGCTTTTGCCCTGAGGATTGCTCAGTTCCTTTAGCTATGTTTCCTCTAGGACTCCAACCCTGATCAAGAGCCCCTGGCTTGCCCTGAACACAAGGTTCCTCTTCCCACCACACATTTTTATCCATGCTGCCCATTCTAAAGGGCCTTCTGCTGACCCTCTTCTCTTTGTTTATTAACACTCTATCCTTGAAGTCTCCTCAGTCCAGTCAACCAAAAATAATTGTTTCCTTTTCTGTGGCATACACTGTACCCTATCCTAAAACTACATGTTAATCTTTTATTACATCTATTTTTATATGTTTTATGTTTGTCTTCTTCCAAGTTGGTAAATGCACCAAGGACAGAAAGTATTCCCTCAAGGGATTCATTGAAAAACTTGATTTCCACAGAGGCCTTGTTTGTTTGTTTGCTTCTTTAAACTAAATGAATTAATACCTAGATACATGGAAGAGAAATAAGGGCAATAGAGGCATCACGTTAGCATCACTGGATAAAATAGTGTGTCTTAATAATAGGGACAGCCATTTCCTCTCCTCCAAATGCCAACATAATCTAAGAACCTCAGGAACGGGCACATTTGGGAGCATTGTGAATGTAGTTTCAGGAAGCCTTGGCATTCTCATGATGACAGGAGTCAGGAGGAAAATCCCAGCAGGAAAAGGCACTGATCAGAAGGAACTAGCATGGGGCTCGAGGAATTTGCAAAGCACTGTGTGGTCCACAGGTGACCGTGGCTGATGAATAAATTTGTAACTCATAGGAGAAACCTGCATTGCTTGATGGGGTAGATGGAAAAGGATTTGTAGGGGATTAAAAGTCATAGTTAGCAGAAACAGATTAAAAAACTGAAATTTGAGCTATAACATTTGATGTAAACTACCCCATATCTAAAAACTGATGAGATATTGAGATATTAGAAATACAACTATTTTGTAGAGAATGAAAAGCATTTTATTTTTCAATTATTAGGTAAAAGACATCAGAAGTCAAGGTGTGTGATTCAGTGGTAAAGTACAAACCTAGCACATGCAAGGCTCTAAGTTCAACCTCCAGTATTGTCAAAAATTTTAAAAAGACTTTAAATACAATTGTATTTAAATATAATTGTATATACACATTGTGTATGTCGTGGTTGTACATCTGTGTTTCTCTTCTCAAGAACAGATTTTGCTAAGAGGGCAAAATTGGCTAAGCAAAACTGGAGACAGATATAAAAAGGAGATAGAATGGATTTTCTAAGAATTCTTAGGAAGTAAATATACCCTATTTTCCAGCTTTGACTGTGATCACCCATCGTGGTAAGCTCTCTTTCATATTAATTTAGCACTTTGTCCAAATTTCTAAAAACAGATTGGCAGGAACAAAGAAAACATGCCTGGGACCAAAATTTGAAAAATAGTTGTTCTAAAACTATGGAAATAGTGAGACCATAAGGATGACTACAAGCAGATGTCTCAAGTGTAAGGCCCACAAAAATTCTAATCTCCTGCTATTGCTGGCACACTCCTCTTTGGTTTTCAGACTGTCAGTTTCAGATGGCCAGGTGGAGTTGGAGAAATATATAAATAAATTTCTCTTTTCTCAAAAGTGCAAATATTTGGGGAATAGTAGATGTCTGGATCATCTCTATGGTCTCTTTCACCCAAAAATTGTTTTGGATAAAGTTAAGCCAATGTCTGCAGTTTACTGCTATGTTAGTTATTTCTTGCCCTAAAATTTTATTAAACTGTGTGGATCCTTTTAGATTTCATGATGAAACATCAGTTTATTATTGCCTCATTCTTCTCATTGATTCAATCACTTTTCAACATGTTTGGAAGAGACTTATTTAAATCAGTGTTAGTTATGCTTTTAGGTGACTGCTTGAACAAAACAGAATCATAGACAGATGCCAGAGCCAATAAAACCAGCTGGGGCTTTATGTTTTAACACTCAAATCTTTGTGAATCATGCCAATAAATTTCAAACTATTTGGATTGAACCAAGGGGGACAAAGACCTAAGTCTAGGTCATTGTTTTTCTTTGTAAAGTACATTTTAAGCTGTTAGTACTTAGGTTAGCGTATTATTCCGTGAATTAATTCTTATTCATTGCTACACTGCCTTTGAAAGTTGCACGATTCAAGATGAAAGTATTTAAAAACTGAAGAAATAAATAATAACATAATATATACTGGCAATTTTTAGTGGTATTTCTAATTTGAATTTCAGCAATTTGCCTTGGGATTCATCTCACTACTTAGGACCAAGAAGGCAAAGACCTCTCTAATAACAAAATACTCATCTGTAGATGGGATATGGCTTCACATCTTCAAAAAATGAACTGACTACGTGTCCCTAATACTCAGGGAAAGTAGATACAGCAGGAGTTATTGGATGCTTACCAGGCTCTCCACTTCTTTCTAGCTGAGACACGCCCAGTTGTTTGGGCTCCATCACTAGAGACAGGGAGAACTGACCCAGCTTCCACCTCTCTGAACATTATGTGGGATGGCCCGTTCTTAGGTCATTGCCCTGAACCAGTGATTGGATTGATACAGTACCAGGATGCAGGTCTGTCCAATGAGACATTTAGAACAATTCAGCCAACACTGTGGAAAATTTGATAACAAACTAAAGATTTAAAATTAGTAGAACTTGTTCTTTACTAAGCACTCACTGTGGGAAGGAGGAAAGGAAATGTTTTATCAGATAGTACCCACATGTCCATTAAGCCCCACCTCTTTAAGACATAAGATTACAGACTTTCTTTTAGACACTGGCCTTTTATAAGACATCGTTCAAGAATTCCATTTTGGTTAGTAGGCGAGGAATGGCTGTATGTGACTCAGTGAAAGAGAAGGAGGAAACCATGGGAGAATAGGTAGGAACAGACTTTGCAAGGAAAACTAGGAAAACTTAAGAAAAAAAATTAAATAATATGATGATAAGTTTGTGAATAAGGTGATGGTTGTCCCAGTAAAATACTGAGAATCAATCATTCTATTGAGATTTAAATTTTATTTCTCCTGATACCAACATGAAGTAAGATTATTGAGTGTGTATTTTTTCATGTCAGATGTTAAATCTCAAAGAAAGACCTTTCCCTGTGCCTTACCTCTCCCTCTCCTCCTTCCTCTGTTTCTTCTTCCATATGTGCCATGTCTGCATGGTATGTTTGTGTCCACGAGGTTAGCTGGTGGCTGCCAAGATGCTAATGCTGAAAGTAGAAGAACAGAAAGGAAGATGTCCAAGCTGTTACTGATGCTGTCGAGCTGATGACTTAATCAACCCAGTGTTGCTCTGCCTCAAGATTTCTTGCTCTATGAAGTACTGAAAGTTCCTGTTGCTTAGGCTACTTTGACTTGACATTTCTTTTATTTGTATTCATAAACTCTCTTATTCATTGTTAAATATAAATTTCTTTATTATTTAATGAAAATAATAGTACTTAGCCTAATGCCTGGTATATAGAAAATATAGAACAAACAAGATTAAGCATTTCAGGTGAAGAAATTATTTTCTGAAGGAGCAGGCAAAATGAGTGAGATTATCATTAAGAAACATTTATGGTAAAGCAGTACTACTTTTAGACAAATGTTTTCAAGAATGTGTGGTTTATGTTGTTAATATGCATTAATATCTTAGATTCAAGAGATTTCCAGTCAGTTAAATAAACTTGGTAAATAATGCTTAAAATACAATTAAACAAGTTTCTTTATGGTAGAAATATGTTCCATTCCCTCATTTTGAAAATCAGAATATTTCATAAAAATATTGAAGAAGATGAAATTACTAGTTCCTTTAGTGGAGAATGAACAGTATCTAAAGGCGCAGCAACTGTACTCACCAACATTAAGATGAGTGTTAGAAAGAGCAGCCTACTCTTTGCACCAATTTTGTCTCTGGACTTAACCATTGAGAAGTGAGTTTTCTGCAGGAGTCAGTTGGCTTGTGCACAATGAATAGGGTGGGAGAAATTAGGATGAAATTTGGGAAACTCTAGAAAGGATAAAAGGGGAGCACTAGATTCTAATTGGTTTCAACTTAATTGGAAACAGGAATTGGGAGTTTTCAAGCTTCTGGAATTTAACATTTCCTCATGTTCTTCATCTCTGATTTCTTAAACTGGAAAGAACTTTTTTGCTTGTGTTCAAAGTCAGGGATGAAGCGGAGGATGCTTAAGTCCTGGGATGGAGTCTACAACTATTGTGGGAATGCAGAAACTAATGGATAGTGAATCTGGGAGAAGCCTGGAGGAAGGAAGAATGGAAGAAGAATAGAAACAAAAGGGGCTCCCTGAGTGCTTTTCCACAGAACCGCCCATGCAATTTGTGAAGAGAAGGTGCTGGTCAATTAAGACACAGAGGTCAAAGGGAGGACAACAGATATGCAGGAACATAGTAAGAACTACGGACTCTTGTCTTATTGGATTATCTATCAGGAGTTGTCATGAGCCTCTAAAAGGCTACCTCAGAAAGGAAAGAGCCAATTGTTCCAGATTGGGAGACCATCTGGGTGGCGGAGTGGACATTGAGGCCTCAAAGCACATCTTGGCTATGTGCCTTCACCCTTGTTTCTTTCACAGCCTTGGGCATTCCACAGACAGTATCCACCCTCCTTAGCTGCTGATAGACCTTGAACTTGCTTCTGAGTGTATTGTTTAGTTCTAGTCGCTTAAAGCAATTGAGAGTTTTTTTAAAAATGACTTTTTTTCATTCTTTTATTCTAAGCAACAACCTTCACTGCAAATTAAACAAAATGCTTTAAAGAAAGCATCTCATTATCCAACTCCAGTGTTGTCTTAACTCAGTTAATGAAGGCCAGACTCTGTTTTGAATACCAGTAAAAGGAGCACTGGGGATGAACTGAAGGTAGAGACTATAGAGGAGACCCAAGAGATTGGTTCTGAGGGGAAGAGAACACCTTGGACTGCTTTGTGAATACTTTGGCTTCCTTTGCACATTCAAGGCACAAAAAGTGCTCAGTTTGTGTGCTGCTGACCCTTTCACATGTAGTATCTGGTACTATGTCCTTAGTTGAAGGGAACAATTTCAGTGCTGCTGGCCAACTGAATTAACTAGAGAACAGCTCAAGTTTGTTTCGTTCCAGGAGCAAATTATTTTTTACTTTAATTGAAGGGAACATACTCTAGATTTTTTGTGGTAAAATGGCTCCTGCTGTCATCTTTCCAAAGTCCTAAGGTTAGATTATGTTTCCCTTCATTTTTATGTGAAAGACTGAATAAAAGAGGGAACCTGAAGGTGTTCAGTGGAAGTTGTCTAACTTCTTCATATGGTGGAGAGTATTTTTGTGCCAAACAAAATGACAGGAAACTCAGTGACATCTGTAATCTGCTTTCAATTTGCTAGGTCTTTCATATACGACTTCATTTCGCCCTTACAGAAATCTAGTCATGTTACTATTATCTCCATTCTACTGAGAGAAAAGTTAGGTTTCCTTGCCCAAGAACAGAGACAGGAAATTAGGCAGAGATGGTTGAAAGTCTTGAAACCATGTTCTTAATGAAAATGAATGTTGTGTAGTGGTGCTTCACAACTATTTTCTCCTTTATCTCCAAAAGGCTGATAAAGTAGGTTTCAATCTCATTCCTATTTATGAGTAAGAGTATTTAGGTTTAAAATGTTAATCAAATTGTTCAATGAAAAAATTTTGTTAGTAGTAAAAGCCTTATCGGACCCCCAGCATTTTAACTGCACACTTACACTTATTAGCACATACAGCCTTACTTCTATGTGAGGCTGACTGCTGCATCTTACTAGAGTAAGGATGTCTGGGATATTTTTCTAGCAAGCAGTATAACTCTCTGTCGGCCTTCTTAGAAATAAATTCAAATTTATTCACAGATAAAATTTTAAAATCAAGAATAATTATGAAATCATAATTCATAATTTCTAAATCATTTCTAATTGCTAGAACCATCATCAGAACCATAGTGTTAGGGTGAACTGTGGCATAAATAAGGCAGTACTGAGGCACACAGCAGTCCTAGAGCACACTCTTAACTCCTACTCTGGACTGTTAGGAAAAGTGATATTATTATAGGGATAATGTTGCACTCTAAATATGTTATTTGGGAGAAAAAAACTTTTTCCACATTTTGGCACTTTATTATTGATGACATTATGTGTGTATGTGTATTGTATGTGTAAGATAAAAATTAAAACTAATCAAAACATGCTATGATATCTCATCTTCAAAAGACTCCTCCATTCTAAAATTCTGTGAGTATGTGTAGCTGATAATGTTGATCTGCTCAGATCCTCCTGGATTTCATTTTTATCTGTTTTACCATTGGTGGATTTTTATGAACCTCTGGGGCCTTTGTTTCTATGTCTGAGAGCCAAAGTGCTGGATACTTATATCCCTCAAGGGTGTCCCACTACCAGTGACTTCCATGGGCTTGTGACAACCTTAACCCTCTTGCCACGTGTGGGGACTACTCAGTGGAAATGCTCACAACTGCAATTTTATGCAGGGTCAGACTGCTGCTAGCTCTGGGTGGCTCTGCCCAAAGACAGCTCTTGCTTGCATTCTTTCCTGTTCCCATTCTACTTCCTACACCCTCTTTGGTTTCTTCAGGGAGCACAGGGTTAATAAGTCTCTTAATATAGATTCATATTCTCAGGTCTGTGTCTGAGGAGCAAAGCTAAGGCAATATATCTCCTGGTTCCACATACAGATAAAAAGGTAAAGGAAAGAGAAGAGGGAGAATGGGGGAAGGAAAGAAGGAAACGAGGAAGGGAGAGGGAGAAAGAGAGAAGGGAGAGAGGCAGAGAGAGAAACAGGCACTACTGAGGGACACAGCAATCCTAAATCCAGTTATAATGGGGGGGGGATTGCTTTGGCAGCACATATACTAGAAGTAAAGACAGGAAGAAAGGAAAGAACTGATGAACTAGCAAAAGCATGAATAAGGAAAAAAAAGACAAGAAAGAATAGAAGAAAATATGTGGCTCTACCCAGAGTGGGGATATGTGTGGTCCATCATTATTTTTCCAACCACTGCTTTCAAATCCACTTTGTCAGTCTCTCTTTTTCCCCTTAAAACATCTTGGACAGTTATCTACATTCAGTCCAGTTTAAAAATCAATCTCAATCTTGATTTAATTGCATCCTTTGCCTTCCCTCCAGGCCAGGCTCTGGCTAGAGTAATGGCTGTGGGGAATGTGTGGTTGTGGCAGTGGCTGCTCTTAAGCTCTGTCTTCTACACTTCCACCAAAGTGGAGCCCTGTCGTGTTGTTAGTTGGAGAGTAAGAGGAAAGAGCTAGTGCTGTATTACTCAGCTCAGATTGCCACAGTGAAATACCGTACCGCAGACTGGGTGGCCTAAGCAACCAAAATTTATTTTCTCACCGTGCTGGAGCCTGCAAGTCTAAAATCAAGGTGCCAGCATGGTTGGGTTCTAATGAAGCTTGTCTTTCTAGCTTGCTGATGGCCATCTTCTTGCTTTGTTCTCACATGGCATTTCCTTTGTGCTTGTGGAGAGGGAAGAAGGGATGGAGGGAGGAAGTGAGGGAGGAAACAAAGAAGAGAGGAAGAGGGAGAGAGGGAGAGAAAGAGAGAGGAGGGGAGAAAGTGCTGTCTATTATGTCTTCTGCTTATATGTCCACCAATTTTATTTGACTAGGATTCTACCCTATGACTTCATTTAGTCTTAATTACTCCCTAAAACCCCTTTCTACAGATATAGTTATACTGGTGGTTAAGACTCCAAAGTATGAATTTGAGGGGCACAGCCCATCTGGGCAAGCCTTCTCAAATTTACTTAACTCCTGCTGTGGTTCTCATTCTTTTGGTGGCCACCTCTTCTCCGAGTAGCCTGACCATGTGTTTTACCCATAAACATATGGGTGGGTGTTTTCAAGGGCTATGCATAGCCTCCCACTCCACAGTTCTCCACGGAAAATCTGACTTCAATGCTACCTCTTTATTTTCATCACTTCTCCTTCTTCATATACATTTAACAGTTTTGTGCTTCTAGGTCCCAGGTGGGGTGTCAATATCATTGTGGTGGATTAACTAATGGTCAACTTGGAATGCCCAGCTGAATTGAGTCAACCTGGTTCTGTGCATGGAAGACCAATCTGAGGATTGCTGCCAATAGCATAAAAAGAAAACTGGATAGGAAGATTGTATGCTGTTGATTTTCCTGCAGCTGATTTTCCTGATATGAACTCAGCTGTTGTCATCATTGGAGGAGCTGGGGATGATTGCTGATTTCTTTAGGAGAGCTATGGTCTTCACCTTGATCATTGCTTCCTGGCTCCAGTGCAGATCCCTGGGCCTGGTGGCACAGATCCCTCACCTTACCAAAGCAGACTTTCTAGCTTCTACCACTGGCCTTTGGTCCTTCTCATTGAAGATCCTCGATATAGATTTGCATGAGACATTCCCAAGGGCTTTAGGCCTTCAGCTGGACTGGTGGGGAACATAATTGTGGGATCAAGGCCCTCAGCTGGACTCTTCAGGTCTCTAGCATGTGGACAGATCTCTTGTACTCCTCTGCATTTGACTTTCTGGGTGCGTATTATAAAATAATCCAATAAATTATGTGTCCTGTATTAAATCCATTCCCTTGCAAACCCTGAGTGCAACAATCATGACTCAACATGGGAATTTCATCCATTTCTTTTTCCAATCTTCTTCTCCTATTGATATAGGCTCCAAGTAGATTAGTAAGTCCACTACCTAAGTAGATATACAAATGGAGAAAAGCATAAAATAACTCTCTTTTGTAAAAGAAGCCATTTTGTAATCACTATGAGACATTCTCTTGGAGTCTCCACGCACAGCCATTCCTCACACCTTACAACAGGGACAGGTATGAAATAATATCTGAATTCTTTTTTTTTTCTTTTTTCATTTTTTTGGTGCTGGGGATCGAACTTGGGACCTTGTGCTTGCAAGGCAGGCGGTGGAACCACTGAGCTAAATCCCTAGCCCCAGTAATCTCTGAATTCTAATATAGCATCTCTTCTGAGGCCAAAGCTAAAGACAATAATGCCTCCTTCCTCTTTCTCCATGTCTGAGATTTTAAATAGGTAGCTAAATAGATAGATAGATAATTGAGAGGTTTTGCTCAATTATATATGATACCTAAATCATACACAGGTTACTGGTGATACATGATAGATAGATGCCAGACAGATAGACAAATGATTAGGTAGATAAGTACATAGCTATTTAGTTAGCTACATAATTGTGCTTTGCCCCCTCTAATTACACCTTGAAAAAGTGAGTCTGACCTTCATTGTTGGCGGTTTCTTTCAATGAAAAGTACTGAGCACATATTGTTTTGTCTGCTCTGTAGAGCAGGGATTAGCAAAAACTAAGGCAAATGATACAAATATGAACAGTGATCTATTTTAGTATGTTTTGACAACTAAGGCTGCATTTTTTATTTTTAAAAGTTTGTGAAATTTAAAATGGCAACAACAATGGCAAAGTCTAAAATACTTACTTGCTGACCATTTACAGAAAAAGTTGATTACTCTCTGATCTGAAACCAGTTTCAGGATAACAGGAAAAGTTTCTCTTAGCATCCTGTTAGACATTTCCCCCATTTTTCTAAATGAGGGGAAGAGATACTGAAGTGGAGATTTAGCATTTCTCTTTTGTCCACGGAAAAAAAATTCAAAAGCATTTACTAAGCTCCAATTGTGAAATCTGAATGTGATAGTGACAGAGTCATACAAAAAATATGTTATAGGAATTGAGCTCCGAGAGCTTCAAACTCAGGAAAACTTACATCACACATGTAAAATGTTAAGTGATAATATAAACCAGTCTATGACTAAGTATCTAAAGAAATGCCATAACAGTAATTGCTATGTGATTAAGATTATTACAAAATCTGGATAGGTTTAAATAACCAGGGAAGAATTAGCCTTGATTTATATGTCAAGACATGTTTAGAGCCATATAACTCCCAAAGGATTGAGAAGCCAAGATTTTAAGTGCTCGTAATTTCCTAGGACTTGAGAATACCAGATATCCAATGACTTATAAAAATAGGATACCATTTTTCTAGGAGTCTTAGAATTTTATAAATGATTACCAGTAATGCCACTTGAATAATGATTTGATGTTGTTTGAGATATGTACTGAACCTTCAGTGATGATGCAGGAGCCCAGCCCAGGGATGCAGCCTGGATTCTGAGAATCATAAAAGATAATCACAGACCTCCCAAACCTTCATGGGAGAGGGACAACTGCTTTACAATGTTTAACAATGGCAAATCCAAAGGCACAGCAATGGTGCAGTGCATCCCCAAGATACTTAGGCTGTGCAGTCTGTTTTAATTATGTGCTAGATGAAGCCAGGTCCCAGTAATGCTGGACAAATGATATTTCATTCTTTTTAACTGGTGGCTACCTCTATGTATATCTTTCAGGATTAAATACCTACTATTACATATTTATCTAGTGAGGTTCTAGGAAAAACCAACACTTGTAGTCTTATAATCATGGGAACACAAAGTTTGATTTGTAAAGTGCTGGGTGAAAAATAATTGTCAAATAGTTCTCTATAGTTTTATCACCACACGTCAACAAAAACAGCAGGCATATGGGCAAGACCTGGGGGACTTGCTTTCTTATTGAGGTTTTAGGTTTCTTATTCTGGGATCATTTCATCCTATGACTGATAGAATCATTCTTCCTCATGTTAAAGGAAGTGTGTGGCTAGTAAGGCTTAGATATGTGTGTGCTGCTGCCTTTGGGATCAGGAGATGAGTTCCAAGTTATCAGGTTGTGCATGTTGGTTGTCATCTGTGTCTGTACCTGACTGTCTACATCAGCAGCTATAGATCTAACTGTAGCTCTGTCTGCATTCATATATATAACTATATAGATACCATTTCAATACTATGCTGGTAGTTTTTCAGACTTAAAAAAAACTGTTTTAGCTTATAACTAAAGATAACTTGAGGGAAATTTTTCTTTTAGCCAAATATGCATTTTTAAGACTGCTGGGGAGTAGATCATTACAAGCAGAACCAGGATCAGGGAAACATGATCACATCTGCATCTTATAATAACTTTGAGCCTAGATTCCAGTAGAGATTTTTGTTTATTCTGCCAGAGGTATTAATGTACTGACTTTTCATGAAATAAAAAAAAAAACACAAACAACCAAAACCAACCACTAAGAAAAAAGAAAGAAAAAAAACACCAGGCAAGGCTAAATAGGCTAGTTTCCTTAATTTCCTTGGCTTTTAAAATCCTCTCCTGAAACCCTGAATTGACCATCATTTTCTTTGGTGTATAATCACAAACAAATGGTTGAACTATTGTGTCTTGCTAATATAACTCCATAAAAGCAAGACAAAAAATAAAAACACTTTGAGAACATTCATTTGGGGAACTATTGCTTAAAGCCATGGGAGAGAGAGGTATCCAATTTTTGTTGACTATTCACCAAATCACAGCACTTAGGGAAAAACATCCCCATATATTAGGCGCGCCAGAATATTGACATGATATCTGTGAGACAAAGTTCAGAAATCAATCTTACAGAAAACCCTAAACAGAAAAAAACTGATTTGTTTTAATTTAGGGAAGATTTTCAATAGAATTCAATTAAGGAAAATGATATGAAGTGTATAGGTTTTGAAATCACATAGACCTAAAGTTGAATCTTGTTTCTGTTTTTGTCCTTGAGAAAATTACTCCATTTCTCTGATCTTGTTTGTTCTTTTATAAGATAAGAACCCTACCATATCATTCATATATATATTCTCAAAACATTGTAATCAATAAGAAATAGGTCCTCTTTTTTCCTTCCTATTTCCCCCAAACAGTTCTTAGAATATGTCCTAAATCTATCAAACTATAGATTGGATATCATTTGAGAATACATGTATTTTAGAATAACTTATGCATCTAATCTTCCCATCCCTAAATATTAGTTTGTCTTTTATACTAACGTTGTGAATAACAGAAACCTGCCAATCATCTAGCTCTAGAGAATCCTTTCTCTGTTTATAAAAAGATGAATTTTTACATTGGATCCAGACTAACTCATAGAAGACTAAGAGTGTTTTGCTGAACTTCTTTTTCCTGTGTCTGGTGATTAGGGCATCTCAGGAATAGTATCTGTGTTCTTGCAGAGAAATCCATAGCTCACACTTGCCACGAGTCTTTGCTTCTTTCATCTAAAACCATATAGTAGGGAAACTAACAAAAGTATTAACACAAACCCATTTCCCTCTCCCCTACCATGTGAACTGTGAGGTGTTCGGTGTAAATATAGATTGCCCTGATTCAGAGGCAGCTTATGGGGAAACAGAGACAAGATCTGATGATGTAACATTATGGCCTTTTTTCAAGTCGCAGCCATGAAATCTCCCTTGATAAATATTTAGTGAATTCTGATATGACAATACAGAAAATAGTGGAAAAAGCACTCCTGTTTTTTACATAGATATATATGGGTGTCACTCCCTAGGCTTCTGAGGGGGAGCAGGTGATAATCTTTCTATTGATAGACAGTGCACAGACAAAAGAGGTTTGGAAATAATTTTAATTATATAAATAGTATAGCTACATAATACAAAATTTAGAAGGGATAAAAAATGATTATGAAACTCATTACTTTAAAACAATCACAATACCATCAATGAGCTTAAATTTTATACAGTCACTGTAATTGTGATCATAATATAAAATATCCTCACTTTTAAAAACATGTATTAAAAGATTAACTTTGGCATATTAAATTTTAAAGAGTTTATTTGAGCAGTGATTCATGTTCAGGCAGACACAACCCAGAAGTGGAGCAGGACTTTGCTGAAGAAGCATAGGAAAGATTTTTATATGCCATATGTGGAAACAGAGCAAGGAAATTACTTGGTTGGTTAATGTCTGGGCAACCGCTTTATTTGAACTATCCTTGTGGGCAGTTCAAGGCAATACAACACCCAGTTGGCTACAACTGATAGGTTGAGCTTAAATTTCATTTTCTTTTAAATTCTGACTTAGGTTTCCACTGGTTTACATAGAAACCAGGATCTTAGAGCCAGCCCTGTCTAATGAGTTCCCATTTAAACAGTTTTAACACTTGCCAGTTTGAATATAGACCTCATACTTAACTGATTTTAATACCTGTATAAGATTCCATTTAATGGATCTAACACGATGTAATTACTTCTCTACATTTAGATGTTTAGATGGTTAGAAGTTCTTTTAGAGACTGCAACAAATACATATTTTTAAATGCCCAAGGTGGAGGGGGGCAAAAGATAAAAACAACAATAAAGAAAAGATAGAGGCTTATTTGATGACAGAAGAGGAAATGTTGCCAAGGGCCGTCACTCACCATGGAGGTCTTCTGTGGCCCTCTTGCCAAGGCTGTATCAACTCTTACTAAATACTTTCAGTGGGTGAAAAGGACCACATATAAGACACCAACCAGCCTGATGCTTAAGGTCTGGTAGTTCCCTGGAGCTGAAGCCACTGTCTTCCAAATGGCATCCATAAAACTGTCCTCCATGAGCTAAGGAACTGTTGAGTAACCCCGCCCTTTGTTTAGGAAAATAGGATAGTCTGAACATTGGGATTACTTTTTTCCACAGTGAAGGGAGGTGTTTATGTTCATCAGCAGATTGGTGTACAGAGCAGAAATCTCCAGCTGGCAACCCAGAGACTAATTATGGCTGTAGATCTGTTCTGTTGGACCCAAACAGGGTTAAAATTACATGTTAGGTTAGTTGCCAACTTCATATGCAGATCTGAACTTCTTGCATCTTTTGAGCTACTGGAAGATTTGGCAAGACAGGACCTACATTTTTACTTTCAAAACAAAGCCTAACCTTGACTAGTGTCTGTGCTTCAAAGAAAAGGCATAAATTCTCCAACTTTTCCTTTCCTCTGGCCTGCGTTATTTACCTGGCCTTTGTAGCATCTGAATTTACAACTGCTTGTGCTAGACATCCTTGTATTTCTGTCTTTGTACATCTGTGAAAAGACAGAAATAGAAAAAAGGAACCAACAAAAAGCAAATTGCTTTTCAGTTAGTACAGAAAACTATTAAACATTTATAACTATTCTCTGAGTAAATGCAATAGTGATCTTTACAAGCGTAGATGGTGAAGATGATTCAGAGTCATGACTAGGACAATGATTCAGTCTCATGCCAGAGAGGAGTTTATCATTCTGCAGAAAGAAAGGGTTGATGGTCAAGGCGTCCTTGTCTATCTGCTCCTAAATTAGTATAAAGGGATTCGCTGAAGAAAGCCCATCACATGTAGAACTCAGCTCATCTCAATTATTTCTTTTGTTTTATTCATTTTAATTGACCTAATATTTGCATGTTTTATTTTATAGGTGAATGATCAAATTGAGATAATGATCATTTTCACCTCTTAAAACATTTATTACTGTGAATTAGAAAGCTTCATACTCCTTTTTTCCAGTTGTATTGAAATATGCCACAAATTGCTGTAGACTATGATTACCCACGTTATGCTCTAGAATACCGGAACTTATTCTTTCCACCTGGCTGTATCTTTTTATACATTGTCTAACTCCTCTCCATCTTCATTCCTGTCTCCTCTTTCCTGTCTCCAGTGACTACTATTTTCCCCTCTTCGTCTATAATATTTAGGGTTTTAAATTCCACAAATGAATTATAATATGTGGTATTTGTCTTTCTGAGCTAGGCTCATATCCTTTGACATGATGTCCTTCAGTTACATCTGGTGGCCACAAATGACAAAATGTAAGTTTTTAAATGTTTGAGTAATATTCTACTGTAACATTTTATCTATCTTTCTGTCTGTCGTCTGTCTGTCTGTCTGTCTACTTAGCTATCTATCTATCTTCTATTTAGTTTCTTTATCCATTCACCAGTTGATGAATACTTAGACTGGGTTCATTTCTTACCTAATATCAATAGTGTTGCAATAAACATAGGAGTGGAGGTATCTCTTGAATATAATGATTTCATTTCCTTTGGATGTATATATCATAGTGGAATTGCTAGACCTTTTGTAGTTCTTTTTTTAGTTTTTTGAAAAATCTACACATATTTTCCATGATGGCTGTGAGAGGCTGCTCCTCTCAGGCATTAATTTGTAGGAAAAGAAAAAAGAAAAGACATCAAGTCATACATACAGAATCAGCAAATGAATGAATATTCAGAAATCGATGCTATGTTTTAACTAGATTCTATTAAATTAATCATAAAATCAATTTAATGAAACAGATTTTATCAATTCCTATGAATTATATATGTAGAGTAGATATATAAAATTATAGAATAGTATGATGAATTCCAAGGTACCCAGCACTCATTTTAAAAATTAATCTATTTTAAAAACAATTGGGGTCTCCCTAAGCCCCACCTCTGTCGTATTTTTTCCTACTCCTATTCAAGCTTAATCATATCCTATATTTAGTGTTTTTTAGTTTTACATGCAACTTTATAGTAGGTATGTAAGTGCACTAATCAAATATATTTCTTTTCATACTTTAAAATGGCACCATAGTAGCATATTATTTTGTCTTGCTTTTTTTTTCACTCAACTTTTGAGATTCAACTACTTTAATACTTGGACTTCTAGTTCATACTTTTTGGCTACCATGTGGAATTTTCTTATAAGTTTGCTGCTTTTCTAATTTTTTCATTAATATAAATATTTCTGAATTGGACATTTTTTTGCCCTAGTTTTTTAAATATATGAGTGCATTTGCTGCCAGGTCATTGACTATGTATCTTTCCTACATTGCCAAATTTTGTCTAATTCTTTCCAATTAAGAATATGGACTTATGGCCCTATCAGTGTTGCAACAGTTGCTATAGCCTTGCTAATACTTTATTATTTAACAAAACTGATGGGTGTGAAATTGTGTTTTAACATTGGCTTAATTTTGATTTCTCTGATTGTTGGTAAAGTTTAATACCTTTTTTAAAGTTTTTGGTTTTCTTATGAACTGTTGCTTCAAACTAATTGTCCATATTTTTTCTTTTTTCTCTTGAACTGTTAATTTTTAAGAGTTCGAGTTTTGAAAACCCATATGACAATAAACTTGTTATACATACTGATGTAGTCTCAATTTTCTAGGTCTTTTTAAGAGTGATTATGAAAAATAAAACTAGGCATATATTTTTACTGCCATTGAAAATTTACAAAAGTAAATAGATCTGTTTACCATTTATGATCCTTAAAATGATTACAAGTTCTCTTCTTATATGATAAAATATACTTGATTTTTAAAATTGATCTCAATGACATAGAAAAACATTTTAGCTTTCTATTTCTTTCTATTGGAAATTTTTAGAAAAACTGCAGTTTAGACTAATTCATGTTTACTTTAATTTTATTATAAAGTTACTTGATTTTATCCTAGGTGGTTTACAAATTTTGTCTACTTCTTGCTTTTAAAACTTAATACTTCATTTGAGTACAGATGGAGACAGGTCTTTTGAAATAGTTAATATCTGCTTTCTGCTTCAATCATTATTTCTAAAGCTCATTCTTTGGATCATAAATCATCTGTTTTTGTTACAGATGAGATTTTCTTTCTTGTTTTTCTTTGCTTTTCCCTTTGTAATTCAGTAAGGTGGTGCTTGCCATTACTGATAAAGTTATGTTTCTCAATTGTACTTTTTATTACAGTATAGCTACTCAACAACAAGATGGCATAAATCACCTCAAATTTTTTTCCGATCTAATTTTGAATAATAGTGACATGGTTATTCCTCATCATTGCTCTGTACTTAGAAAGCTGTGAGATAATTTGGATAAGTGTACAAAATGAGTTTAAGCCATTTTATTTGTTTACCAATATATTTTGCGATAAAATGTATTAAAATATCGATATGAATTCATTAGACATCAATGTTTATGAATTACAAGGACAAACGGAAGTCAAATCCAAAGTAAACATTTCAAACTCAGAGGACAAGTTCAAAAGATTGTAAAGCATACACAAATATATATATAGTCTAGTTTAGAGACGTGTAAAATTTTAAATGTATAGAAATCAGAAATTATTAAAAAGAAAGAGAGCTGCTTAAAGCCACTTTCTGGATCAGGATCAAGAAAAACACATATAAATACAGCTAAGGTAACCAAAGTGCATCTTTAAGAAGCTTGAGAGCCAGTGATTAGTGATCATAATCATATTGCCACTTAAAAATTGACAAGATTTTTCTGATCTTGCAGAACATTATATAATAAATATCATCATGGTGGAAGTCAAAATGATGGAAGTCAAAATGACAGAGAGCTGCAAAGCACAGTCTAAGTGCTTTAGAGGACAAAGAAAGAATTCCACAATGAATTGCCAAAATGAGGCAAGATATTTGATCAAAAGAAAAGTGTTTTATATAGGTTATATCATAGGAATAATTTTAGTTAGCAATTATCATAATACACTGATATAGCAGAACAAGGGAGAAATATCCAGAAAGTACCAGAGGACAATGTGGGAATATATCAGTTAGCAGGATATTGGACCACTGGAGCAGAATTCTGAGCAAGTAATTGCAATATTATCTCTCAATTCAGGCAGAAGCACATTTTTAAAAAACACCACTGGGTCAAAAGAGCTGACGCAAGAGGACTTGGGACATCCTACTATTTATGATCAATTTTATGAACCACTAAGAAGCGCTTCACTCAAAGTTTTCTTATGTATTAGAAACCTTTGAATCTTACACATTATCATCATATACATGCACATATAAAGGTGCATTATATGGCTCCTGTACATTCTCTAATTCTCTTAGGTTTACTTTTAAAAGAAAGTAGTGAAAGCAATCTCTTATATGACAATATAATTGTTATCCTTGAACTGAAAAATGCATTTCTTCATATGAATCTGTGAATAAATATAAATACACTCTGTATTTTCTATCTACTATCTCTTAGGACCCACAACAGAAATGACATAGATCCTTGGGGAAGTAGAGAATTGAAAAACATCACCTTACCCCTTGACATTTATGTAAACTTTACTTTCTCTTTTCTTTGTTTCTTTTGTCTGTCCTTCCTTCCTTCCTTCCTTTTGCCAAACACGAGTTTGCTTTCACAATATGGCATATTTTAAGAGACTGATAATCAAATAAAATTTGTTTTTCCCTGAGGTGCGTATACTGAGTCTCCTTAAATCCTCTTGGGCAGTGGCGGTGAACCTATCACACATGTACCACAATGGGCTGCTCCATCATTAAAAGGTTCCCCATCACTGCTCTATGGTATAATGTGCCTCTCCCTGCCCCAGAGCGCTGTCTGCACCAGATTGAAAAGTGTAAGCATAATGTACCTGGTCCTACCATGTAGAATCATTCACTTTACAAATCATAAAAGACAATATGCCTGCCGCTAGGGCTACAGAAGTGAACAAGACACAAAATTTAGAGTTTAGGGGTAAGCACTGTGTACCACAAATGCTTCTTCCCAGAAAGTAAATGGTACAGATCAGTATTTCTGTCTAAAGTTCAGTGAATGTACTGCTTACTACAAAGAGTAAAGGTTAACTTGGGAGCCTAAAGAGGTCTACAAGTAATAGATGCATGGTATAATATTATATGCACGTGAGTGTGTCAGTCACTAACAGGGTTAACAGTTCATGGTAACCCCTTTTAGGCTTTAAGTTTCTCCAAGCACTGGAGTATGCCTTGGGCTGTCACTTTATGCTGATACCACACACCCTGAAGTAACCACATTGGAGATAGGGTCTTCAAGGAGAGAAGTAAATTAAATGAGGTCATAAAGGTGGGGTCCTAACCCAGTGAGACCTCACTATAAGAGGAGGAAGCAGTACTATAGCTCTCTCTTTTTTCTCTTCACATAAACATGGAATAAAGGCCATGCAGGGTACAGTGAAAAGGTATTTGTCTATAATACAGATAGAGAGCCAGAAGCCAACTTGAATGTCTTGATTTAGAACTTCTAGACTCTGGAACTGTAAGAAAATAAATGTCTATTGTTTAAGTCATGCTGTGTATGATATTTTATTATGGCAGCCTCAGCTAATTCAGATAGTTATCACTACATGATTCAAAAGAGAATGAGTATCGCCCAGTATTTGTCTAGCACTGGAACACACCAGAGTGTATCGGCTTCCCATTGCCATGTCAACATGTCAAAGGTAAACATCTTAAAGGAGGAAAGGTCTACAGTGGCTCATGGTTTCAGAGGTTTTGGTCCATGGTTAGCCAACTCTGTTGTTCTGGGGTTTGTGGGAGGCGGAACAGCACTGTAGGTAACAGATGGTAGAGCAAAGCTGCTTAGCTCAGGCAGGGCAGAAAGCCAGGGGACTGAGAGGAAGAGGCCAGGTTCTCAATCAGCTCGGTAAGGGGAATGTTCTCCCTTTCCCACCATGGGCTGATTCCCTTCCACCACCTCCTGAATTGCATCGGCTGGAATCAAGTCTCTGACACATGAGCCTTATGGTGGCTAAGTGATATGGAGAAATATAAAAGGGAAAGAGAAAGAAGGAGTTTCAGAAGCAGAAGATATAAGAGGGTTTTGAAGAAAAAAGTGAAGAAATATAACTTCTATTTTTAAAAAGGCAATCTTGTTTCTATGTGAAAATATAGCATAAGAGAGAAAGGAGTTTGACTTGACTGTAAGAATCAAGGCAAAAGCATGGACCAGAGTCATAGTGCTGGGAGTGATAAGAAAGTGTTACATTCTGGATATTTACACACATCCAGATTGAGTTCTGATTGGGAAAGATAGTCAGGAGGGAAAGATAGCTTCAGGGTTGCTGACCTCACCAACCATAAGGAGGAGAAATGTTTGAGATGAAGAAGAGAATGAAAGACAAACAGCCCAGGAAGATAAGGAGTTCAATTGTGGGCGTTAGTTCGACTTGGGTATTTGTCATCCAGGTGGAGATGCTGAGATGATATTAGATACATATGCCTGGGGTCTGGACAAACTTCTTGTTTATTGGTAAAAATTCTGGTGCTTTTGATACATGTATGATATTGATTTTAACTCCCACTAAAATCCGGAGGAAATTAAGGATACAAAAACGTAGAAGAAAAAAGACACAAGGTTCAAATTTTGAGATGTCAGTAATGAGATATTGAGGAGATGAAGAGGCATGAGGAAAGAGAAATGAGAAGCAATTTAAGTCACCATGCAGAGGTGTGAAGACAAAAAGAAAAGAAGGATGAGCATTAAGTAGAAAGGCTGGGGCTCTGTGCATTAGAGTCACAATCAATGGATTGGTGTTTCCAGTAGAATAGAAAGATTACTGGAATCAGTGTTCAATCACAAGTTAGGAGAAAATTGCACAGAGGTAATAGGATATATGTGCTTGAAACTGAGTTGATGAGGGGGTTGCTGTTAGTTGTTGGTTACGACAAGGCATAGCTGTGAAGATAGGAGCAAGTGGCTGAAGGAGTATGAAAAACAAGGAGTAATTTCCTGTATGCTGCAGATAAGGGGTAGATAACCTGGGAGTTCAGACAGAGCATTAGAATGTGAACATTCAAGGGTGAAAACGTATACAGTATTTGTAGCCTCTGAAGATGAACCAGCCACTAAAACCATCTGGAAAAGAAGGTGAAACCTGTGAGCAAAGTTAAAGATTGATGAGATTATATACCAAGCTTGAGTTTTAAGAGAAGATTAGAAAGAGAATAACCTGGAGCTAGCATGAGGAGCAAGGCCAACCTACAAACCATTTGAAAGGTCCATAGTAGGTGGGGGAGGGAGAAAAAAACAGCTGTTACTCTACAGGGACTGAAGTGTTAGTCAGAGTCCTCAATAGGGTCAAGTTTCCTCTGTAGCAAGAGGATGAAGAATCTTTCAGAATTTATTTGCAAAAACATCTGTGTACTGTGAAGGTTGTGATATATTTCTATAATATTATGTCATTTTGATTTAGTAATAAAATTGTCTATATATTAACGTCTGTACTAATAAAGCAAGATATAGATGTGGGTCAATTACTAAAATTCAAAAGTAAATTCTAGTACATAAGAGATAGAAGGACTCTAAAGTAATACTTGAACAAAAATGCACATTTTATTTTAAGTGATTTGGGTAAATCCCTCAAATCTTTGCTTTCTGTGTTGGTATACAGTTACCCATATCTCTATGAGTGATTTATGTGATTTTTCCTTAAATACCAATTAGAATATTTTCATTATTTATGTTTTTTTTAAATTTTAAGACCCAAAAAGTAGAAATTTAACATCTCAATTTTAGGATTTCAGAAGGAAAAAATAAGCTAAAACTTCTAATAAACAAGACATTGATTGTTACGTTGTTTGTAGAAAAATATTTAATCATCAACTAGATATTGAACAACCAATGTACAATTTTAAATCTAGGACTATTTTCATTATAAAAGGAAACTAAAAAAAGGGGGGAAGATGTGAGGATATCATTGTCTTATAGATGTTTAAGCCAAGAGTTCCAGAAGGCATTGCAAGGATTTTAAGGGTTGCCCAATTGGGAGATTCAGAATCCAAAGGAGGATGTGGACATCTACTCGTAGATTTGATTCTGTAGGATGAAGGATGATTTGGGAGTCTTGGGCTTCCTCAGGTGGCTAATATTATAGGAACAGGAAATATAAAAGAATTACTCAGATTGTCTCAGAGCACATAGTGAGAGTCTGTGAGCATGGGGAAGAAAAACAGATGGGAACAAGCAGCATCTTGCCAGAAGCCTGACCAGTTATGGTCCCTTCCAGGGAGGCATGGAGCCTGGAGGAGGCTGATCTTCCCTGGAATGTGTGGAAGGGCCTGCATTGTGCCTGTATGCTTGTTGCTGCCATCTTTGCCAATTCCTGTACATCAGGAATCTTCCTTCTCACCCCGAGTGATGGCTGATAACATTTAGAAACAACATTATTTTGGAGATTTATTTATTTGAGGATGAGTAAAAACATTGGGCATTATTTGGGGATGAATGAAAAAAAAAAAGAAGTTACTTTGATGCACTTAAGCCATGTCTTCCTTAGTAAGGTACAAACTAAAATTGTATTGTTTGGATAATTAAAAATTACCATTCTTAGGAGATTGTATTAAAACATTCTGTTATTGTGTTACCTATTGCAATCAATCCTGTGGTCAGTGTTGATTTCTGAACATGGTACTCCAGCAAAATCTGTAAACCTATCTCAAACAGACACACTTGAGAAAGCCAGAGAATTCAACGTCCTTCAGTTAAACTTGGTTTTTATGCACAAACTGTAACACATGGTCAGTTTAAGTATTAACTTGGGGGAATTTTACAAATGCACTTAGGTATACTAGTTTAAATCCTACTTTAGACGTGGAAAGCACTCTTCACTCCAGTGACTATCTCATATAATTTTGGGGATTTTATTATCAATCTACATAACTAGCTGATGTAGCTGGCAGACATGTCTCTCACACAGTTCTGTTACTTATCCTGAGTCTATATGCCCCCAAGCAGCTGTTTTATTTCTTTGGCAAAGTTTTCTTTCCCACAAGTAAAGAGATAGTTTTGTTTTGCTACATTACCAAGTAGGTTCATTTAAAGAAGAATGTCCTTTTCCAAGTTGGGATAATTCCCCTAGCTGCAAGACATCATTATTTACAAGGGTCAAGAATTTCTCCCTGTTGAATATTTTGAGTAGTCCCCCAAACACAAAAAACTAAGCACATTTAGCCATTAAGGCACTATTCAGAGGTTCTGGGGACTAGGAACTAGATGTATCTTTTTTCTCGAAGGGAAGAGCATATCATAGCCTACCACATGCTACAAAATTTGTACACATCAGAGACAAGGAGCTTCTTTTAAGACCACTCCACCAGAGATAAATTTGATCCAAGTGATCAGTTAGTTCTTGTTTAGAGGAGACATTATGAATTTAAGCCTGAATGCATTCTTCATGAGTTTTATAATTATAGGATACAAAGAAAAACATGGTTATTATTTCATGGTATGTCTCATGCTCTTTTGTCCAAGAGACACATAAGGCCTTGAATCTTGAGGGCTAATGTGAGAAAGTGAAGAGACAGAGGCACAATGAAATGGCCTGTTGTTATGGAGATACAATTAGCATTTCCTTTAATGTCCCTAAGAAACCCTGCAAGTAACCTTTCTACATACAGATATTTAGCACAGATTGAAATCTTCTTCAGCTTCCTTGATCAAACAAAACTTGTTCTCTTAAACAGAATTATTCTGTCCAGCAAGTGTTTTCCTACTGTTCATCTTTTTCTTCAACACATAGAAACACATATATACACTTCCTTGTGCACACTTTGTGATAATCTATTTATCTTTAGCTTTCATTCTTGTAATTCAGAAATTTTTAATCTTGGGTGCACATTATTATCTCATTGTGAGTTATTTATGGACTCAAATGTTTAACTCTAGCCAAAAGACAAATAAATCAGAATCTCTGGGGATGAAGTAAAGGCACATGGATGTTGACAAACTCCATAGCAGCTTAGGATGATTTACCAAAATACAAAAACCCTTTGGCTAACTTAACTTTGATGCCACCCAACTGTCAATCCTAAATCACTAGTTTAAGTCATTGCTCACTATCCTAACTTTCACTGTATTATTTGAACATGACTTTCGATCCTGTAATTGAGACCCTCAAATAAGATCCCTGATACTGCACTACATTGAAGGCAACTTCTCATTTATACCTAATATTTGTAGAACAATTTTCCTGATGGTGGCACTTGAATAGCTGTAGGGCTGGTTTCTTGATGTACCTCTTCTGATTGCTAAAAACTAAGTGCCCTAAATTCCTTCTGATGCTTAATAGTATACTTTCCAGAGTGCTAAGGAGCTGAACCACCTCCCCCCGCCCCCAGCCCTGAGGAGGTGACCTTCTTGGGCTGCCATACCACCACTCCAGAGTGCTAAGGAGCAAAGCCCCCTACCCCAGTGCCGAGGAGGTGAGCTGCATGGGCACCGGCTAGCACTGCCTCACCCCGCCCCTGGTGGCTGTGCCAAGCCATTACCTGGATCCACAGCACAGAGTTTCGGGGTCCTAAAGGACATTGTTCCAAGCTCGAGAAGATAGAACAGAAGTGAACAACAGAAAGAGGGCCTCTCTGAAGCTCCTTGATAAAAATTAAAGCCCACTGGAAAAGTGAAGAAAATCTCTGCAATAAAGGCACACCAGACCACCTTAGTTGGGGGAGCAGCGATATGGACCAGAGTAGTGTGGCTGCAAGCAGATCCCAGCCAGGGCTCTGCTCTGACCCTGGAGGCTTGGGCACACCAGCCCAAGCCAAAGGCCCACTTGGAAAAGAGCTGCACAAGCACAGAAGCAACCATCAGAGGTTCACCCTGATACCATCAGTAAGTGTGTGAGACCCTAGCCAGCTTGCTCACAGAACAGGAAGTGCAGTGCACAGCACCCAGCTGAAGGCCAGAGGCACACGTAGGTACCATCCCAAGTGTGCGCAGGCCCCAGCTAGAATCCAGCTCAGGCAACAGGTCATCTCAGGGATCCAGAAGGCCACTTTTCTGAACCCAGGAATTAGTGTACTGGTGAGCAGCAGAGAAAAGAATGCACAGTGGCTTGCTGAGAATTCAAGACCATTGGGTGAGCAAAAAGTTGCCTCAAGAAAGACACAGCAGGCTGTATCTGTTGAAATTAGAAGACACACAGACAAGTCTCAAAACCAGTCTTCCAGATCACCCAAAGTAACCCCAAAGGGAAACAAGATAGAAAAATCTGTTACTCAACCACCTGGACTCCTTGAACTGGCAACAAAAGGGGATCTGGAAAAAATGAAATCAGAAATAATTTCTCAGGTAACAGCAGAGATTGTGCCCATAGTGTAAGACATGATTAATAAATCTAGAATGAACACAGATAAAAAAATAGAGGAGCTGAGGAAAATCATGGAATCCCAACATAGGAAATAAATGGAATCCATAAAAGAGATTCAAACAGATTTCCAGGAGATTAAAAACTCCATGGAAAGTTACACAGCAGAATAAACCAATGTGAGGACAGAATTTCAGATATAGAAGATAAGATTGCAATTAGTGACTAGGAAAAGAAAAATTGCTTTACAATAGGAAGGGACCATGAGAAATCAATCCGGCAGCTGCTACATGATGCAAAGAAGAATAACATAAGACTGAGCAAAGTTAATGAAGAAACAGGAGAGAATGCAGATGGCATAAAAAAAAAAATACTGTTAACAGCAGTGATGGCAGAAAACTTCCCAAGCAGGGGAAAAGAACTTGACATACAGGCAAGTGAGGCATATCAGACTCCAACTAGCCTTGATCAAAAAAAAAAAAAAAAAAAAACTACACATAGGCATATAATAGTTAAGATTCCAGAAACCCAATGGAAGAAAAAAATTCTACAAGCAGCTTGAGAAAAGAAACAAATCACATACAAAGGAAAGCCCATCAGAATCACAGCAGACTTCTCAGCACAAACCCTCAAGACAAAAAGAGCTTGGACTGACATATTTCAAGCCCTAAAGGAAAACAGTCTCCAGCCCAGATTGAAGTACCCTGAAAGGCTATCTTTCAAAATTGATGGAGAAATAAGGTACTTGGATGACAAAGAGCACCTTAGGGACTTCATAACAAACCAGCACTCCAAAAAATTTTAGACAATATCCTAGGAGAAGACAACAAGGATCACAACCCCAGGAAGCCCAGCAGAATAAATCCATCAGGCACAACAAGAAATTAAATGCAAAGGGGGAGAATCCAACAAAAAGAAAAAGTTATGACAATGATAAGTCAAAATGTATCAGTTATAACCATCAATGTTAATGGTCTCAATTCATCAATCAAAAGAAATAGACTGGCAGAATGGGTCAAGAAGCAAGATCCAACAATATGCTGCATACAAGAAACACACTTAATTCAAAAAGGAAACTCATAGACTGAAAGTTAAAGGGTGGAAAACAATGCTCCATGTGACAGAACCCCCCCCCCCCACAAAAAGCAGAAATAACTACCCTCTTTGAAGATAAAGTGGATTTCATACCAAAATCTGAAACACTTCTGGTCCCAAGAATGTCAGATAAGGGACAGTCAACTTGCATGTACAAATCTATTGTGAGCATGTGTTTTCATTTCTCTTAAGTAAAAACTTATGAACAGAACTGTTGATTCTTTTTTTTTTTTTTGTGCTGGGATCAAACTTGGGTCCTTACACTTGCGCAGCAGGCGGCGAAACCACTGAGCTAAATCCCCGGCCCTTGTTGATTCTTAACAGTAATACAAGAAATTTTTATATTGTTTTCCAAAATGGGTTTATCATTTTACATTCACATTAGCAGTATTAGAAAGTTTACCGGTTCACACCTAAGCTGACATTTGTTCTTTTAAAACTTTTAACTTAATCTCGCTAATGAGTGTATAATATGATCTTGTTATTGTACTGATTAGTACTTTTCTGACTCTAGAGTTGCACACTTTTCCTTGTGCTGTACTGGCTATTTATCATCTTCTTGTGTCTACTTTTTAATTGAGTTGTCTATTAATGAGCTGTAAGAGTTCTTTATATATTTTGGTCATAGGTTATATGTATTAAAAATATGCTATGTTTAAGGACTACTTTTCATGTCTTTTAAAGTTCTAAATATTGATGAAGCCTCATTTATCAATTTTTTTCTTTTACACATCATGTTTTTTGTATCCTAGGAAATTCTTGCCTACCCTAAATTCATAAACATTTTCCCTTATAATTTCTTCTTAAAGTTTTATACGTTTAGTCTTTTAAAAAAAATTTATTTTATTGGTATAATTTATGTATACAATATAATGACATTCATCATTGGAAATTTGAACCTTTACATAATCTCTCTTGGTTCTTATTTTTCCCCTTCCCCTGCCCTCCCTTCAACCCCTCCATCCCTCCCTATCTACAAAGACTTTGCTTTCATTTTTTCATATTAATTCCATTCTCTCCTTTCCCCTACCCCTCCCACTTCCCCTTCCCCTTTGCCCCTTTTCTTCCTATTTCACATTACCTATTATACATTTAGTCCTTATTTACACTTTCAGTTTCTCACACTAGAGAAACTATTCAGTATTTATACATGTGTGTCCTATTTATTTCACTTAAGAGTATTGCCTCAATGTGCATCCATTTAGCTATAAATGTCTCTAATTTCTCATTTTTTATGGCTGAGTAGTACTCCATTTTATTAAAAAACCACATTTTCTTTAATGCAGTCTTCCAGTTGATGGGCAATTGGGCTGCTTCCAAGTTTTAGCTATTACAAACTGTGCTGATATGAAAATGGGTGCACATATATCACTGTGGTATGATACTTTTAATTCTTTGGGGAAGATCCCCAGCAGTGGAATAGCTGGGTCAAATGGGACTTCCAGTCCTAGTTCTTTGAGGTATCTCCATACTGATTTCCACAGTGCTTGCACCAGTCTACACTCCCACCAGCACTGGAACAGGGTTCCTCTTTCCCCACAGCCCTGCCAGCATTTGTTATTGGTTGATTTCATGATAGCAGCCATTCTTTCTGGAGTGAGGTGGAATCTCAGCATTGTTTTCATTTGCATTCACAAATGACCAGTGATGTTGAACATTTTTTCATGTATTTATTTGCTATTTCTACTTCTTTGTCTGAGCAATGTCTGTTCATTTCAGATGCCCATTTTTGGATTGGGTCTTTAAATTTGGGAGGTCTGATCTTTTCAAGTTCTTTATAGATTCGAGATAGTAGACCTTTGTCTGAGGAACAGCAGGCAAATATTTTTTTCCACATTGCAGGCTGTCTCTTCACACTGTTGGTGCTTTCTCTTGCTGTGCAGAAGCTTTTTATTTTTTAATTCTTTTACTAGTACAATTTCGGTATATAATATGTTTACATTTATCATTGGGTGCTTGTACCTGTACATGATGTATCTTAGTTCATATTTTTTCCCCCATTACCTGTGCACCCTTCACTCCCTCCACCGTTCCCTATTTACATAGATTTCATTTCCTTTTTTCTTTTCTCATAATTTTTCCTTCCTCTTCTTCCCTTTCCCCTTCCCCTCTGACCACCCCTACACCTTTGGATAGTTTCCTATTTCAAATTATCAATTATTCATTTTAATCAATTTAATTCTTATTTACACTTTCAGTTTCTCACACTAGAGAAACTATTTTAATAAGAAGAGATCCCATTTGTTGATTGTTTGTACTAGTTCACGGGCAACTGAGGCTTTGTTCATAAAATCTTTTCCTACACCAATATCTTCAAGAGTTCTACCTCAACTTTGTTCCAGGGGATTCAGTGTTTCTATTTTAATATTTAGATCTTTAACCCATTTTGATTTTAGTTTAGTGCAGGGTCAGAGATATAGGTCTAGTTTAAATCTTTGGCAAGCTGAAACCCAATTTTTCCAGCACCATTTATTAAAGAGGCTATCTTTCCTCCAGTGAGGGTGTTTGGCTCCCTTACCGAAAATGAGATGACTGAATGTGTTTGGCGTTGTTTCTGGATCTTCTAATCTGTTGAAGTGGTCCTCAGACTGTTTCTTTGACAGTACCATACTGTTTTTTTTTTTTTTTTTTTTTTTTTTTTTTTTTTTTTTTTTTTTTTTTTATCACAGTAGCTTTATAGTACAGTTTTAAGTTGGGGATTGTGATACCCCCTGCCATGTCTCTGTTACCTAGAATTTCTTCTGCCATTCTGGGTCTCTTCTTGTTCCAAACGAATATTTGGATTATTTTCCCAAGGTCTGTGAAGTATGCTGCTGAGATTTCAATTGGGATTGCATTAAATCTATATAGCAGTTTTGGAAGTATGGCCATTTTCACTATATTGATCCTTCCTACTCAGGAGCAGGGGATGTCTGTCCATTTTCTGATATCATCTTCAATCTCTCTTTTCAAAGTGCTATAATTTTCAGAGAAGAGGTCTTCCATTTCTTTTGTTAGGTTGATTCCTAGGTATTTCAGTTTTTTGGATGCCATTGTGAAAGGGATTGTTTGCCCTGATTCTGTCTCAGTGAGCCTATTGTTCTTATAGAGGAAAATTATTGATTTTTGAGTGTTGTCCTTGTATCCAGCCACTTTACTGAATTTGGTTATTAAGTCTAGAAGACTTTTGGTGGAGTTCTTGGGGTCTTCTATATAGAACGTCATGTCATCTGCAAATAATGACAATTTGACTTCTTCATTTCTTATCTTTACTCCTTTTATTTCTTTCTCTTTTCTAATTCTCTTGGTTAATGTTTCCAAAACTATATTGAACAGGAGTAGTGATAGTGGACATCCTTGTCTTATTCCTGATTTTAGTGTTAAGGATTTCAGTTTTGACCATGTAGTATGATACTGGCTATTGGTTTTTCATAGATGGCTTTTATCAGGATAAATGCGTGTTGGGTTTTGTCAAATGCTTTTTCTGCATCCATGGAGATAATCATATGGGTTTTGTCCTTGGGTCTATTGATATAGTGTATTACATTTATTGATTTGCATATGTTAAACCAACCCTGCATCCCTGGGATGAATCCTACTTGATCAGGGTGTATGATCTTCTTGATGATCTTTGGCAATCTATTTGTCAGTATCTTATTAGGGATTTTCGCATCTATGTTCATTAGTGAGATTGGCCTATAGTTCTCTTTTCCGGTTGGGTCTTTCTCTGCTTTGGGGATCAAGGTGATGCTTGCTTCCAGGAATGAATTTGGGAGTATTGCATCCCTTTCAATTTCATTGAAGAGTTTAAACAGTAGTGGCAGTAGTTCCCCTCTAAATGTCTTGTAGAATTCAGCAGTGAACCCATCAGGACCTGGGCTTTTCTTAGCTGGTAAGCTTTAATTACATGTTCAATTTCATTGGTTGATATTTCATTGTTTAGAATTTTTAGGTCTTCTTCATTCAACTTTGATAATTCATACATATCTAGGAATCTGTCCATTTCTTCTGTGTTTTCCATTTTATTGGTGTATACATTCTCGATGTAGTATCGATGATCCTCTGAATTTCTGCTGGATCTGCTGTAATTTCATCCTTTTCATTCCTAATTGCATGGATTTGGGCCTTTTCTTTCCTTTTTCTGATAAGGTTGGCTAAGGGTTTGTCAGTATTGTTTATTCTTTCAAAGAAACAACTCTTGACTTTATTAATTTTTTATATCATTTTCTTAGTGTCCGTTGCATTGATTTCTGCTCTGATCCTTATTGTTTCTTCCCTTGTGTGAGCTTTGGGTTTGTCATGCTCTTTCTAGAAGAGAAGTTTAGCATCAAGTTGTTTAATTGGGGTTGCTCTGTTTTCCTCATATGAGTATTCACTGCTATGAATTTCCCTTGTAAGACTGTTTTCATTGTGTCCCCCAGTTTCTGATATGTTGTAATTTCCTTTTCATTTAATTGTAGGAACTGTCTGATTTCTTCTTTAATTTCATCTTTGACCCATTGGTTTTTCAGAAGTGTGTTGTTCAATTTCCATGTGTTTATGAAATTTTTGTGGTTTCTTTTGCTATTGATTTCCAAATTCATCATACCATGGTCTGATAATATACAGGGGATAACTACAATTCCTTTGCATTTACTTAAATATGTTCTATGAGTGACCATGTGGTCTATTTTGGAGAACAACCCATGTGCAGCTGAAAAGAATGTATAGTCTGTTTTTGTGGGGTGGAACAGTCTGTCAACATCTGTTAAGTTCATTTT
Source organism: Heterocephalus glaber (assembly GCF_053883595.1). Classification (NCBI taxonomy): domain Eukaryota; kingdom Metazoa; phylum Chordata; class Mammalia; order Rodentia; family Bathyergidae; genus Heterocephalus; species Heterocephalus glaber. The sequence goes on from NW_028258191.1 coordinate 2,121,289, forward strand.
TCAAGAATCTGATTGAGTTCTAGTATTTCATTACTTATTTTTTGTCTAGTTGATCTATCTATTTGTGACAGTGGGGTATTGAGGTCCCCCACTACTATTGTATTAATGCATATATGACTTTTCATGTCCTTTAACATTTGTTTTATATAGTTGGGCGCACTAGTGTTTGGTGCATAGTTATGATTGTCACCTCTTTCTCTTGGATTGTTCCCTTTACAAGGATATAGTGTCCTTCTTCTCTCTCTTAATCAGTGTTGCTTTGAAATCCACTTGATCTGCAAAGAGGATAGCTGCTCCTGCTTTTTTAGAGTTCCTGTTGCACAGAGTATTTTTTTCTACCCTTTAACTTTCAATCTACAAGTTTTGTTTTCAATTAAGTGTGTTTCTTATATGCAGCATATTGTTGGATCTTGCTTCTTGACCCATTCTGCCAGTCTATTTCTTTTGATTGGTGAATTGAGACCATTAACATTGATGGTTAATACTGATACATTTTGACTTATCATTGTCACAACTTTTTCTTTTTCTTGGATTCTCTCCCTTTACATTTAATTTCTTGTCACATTTGATGGATTCATTCTGCTGTGCTTTCTGGGGTTGTGATCCTCAATTTCTGTTTCCAGGATTTTGTGCAAAATTTTTTGGAGTTCTGGTTTGTTATTTATGAAGTTCCTAAGGTGCTCTTTGTCATAAAAGTATCTTATTTCTCCATCAATTTTGAAAGATCATTTTGTAGGGTACATCAATCTCTGTTGAAGGCTGTTTTCCTTTTGGGCTTTGAATACATCACTCCAAGCTCTTCTTGCCTTGAGGTTTTGAGTTGAGAAGTCTCCTGTGATTCTGATGGGCTTTCCTTTCTATGTGATTTGTTTCTTTTTTCTAACTGCTTATAGAACTTTGTTCTTCTGTTGGGTTTCTGTAATCTTAATAATTTATATATCTATGTGTAAATTTTTTTTGATCAAGGCTATTTGAAATCCTATATGCCTCAGTTATCTGTATGTCAAGTTCTTTTCCCCTGTTTGGGAAGTTTTCTGCCATCACTTCTGTGAACAGTTTTTTTATGTCATCTGCACTCTCTCCTGTTTCTTCGTTGATTCCAATTGGACTTATTTTATTCTTTGCATTGTCTAGCAGCTGCCTGATTGATTTCTCATGGTCCCTTGCTATTTTAAAGCGATTTTTCTTTTCCTGGCAACTAATTGCAATCTTATCTTCTATATCTGAAATTCTGTCCTCACATTGGCTCATTCTGCTGTGTAGACATTCAATGAAGTTTTTAATCTCCTGGAAATCTGTTTGTATTTGTTTTATAGATTCCATTGGTTTCTTATGTTGGGATTCCATCATGTTCCTCAGCTCCTCTATTTTTTTTCTGTGTCCTCTCTAGATTTATTAATCATGTCTTGCACTATGGGCACAATCTCTGTTGTTATCTGAGAAATTATTTCTGATTTCACTTTTCCAGATCCTCCTTTGTTTCCAGTCCAGTGAGTCCAGGTGGTTGAGTATCAGATTGTTCCAACTCTTTTCCCTTTGGGGTTGTTGTAGGTTTTCTGGAAGTCTGGTTTTGAGACTTGTTTACATGTCTTCTGATTTTGATGTGGGAGGTGCTGTTGGTGGCCACTCGGCTCACCTCCTCTGCATTGGGAGCAGTGGAATGGCTCCCCAGAAGCCCCTTCCTCTGTGCTGGGAGAGGTGCAATGGCCACCCAAAAGCCCCTTCCATTGGGCTGGGAGCGGTAGAGCAGCAGCCATTTACTCTTTCATGTTTAGGTTCATAGGGCCTTTCAAGTCATTTTTATGTATGGAAATAAAGGGTTGAGGTTAATTTTTTACATATGGATACCAGGTATTCTAGTACCTTTTGTTGAAAGCACTATCTTTTCCTCTACCCTAGAGTTGAGTTTATGTTCTATAAAATGTTAATGTTAAATAATCTTTCCAAACTCAGTGGACCATATATGTGTGGTTCTATTTCTATATTTTCTGTTTTCTTCCATTGACCTATATGTCTTTCCTTATGCCAACATTGCTTGATTACTGTATCTTTAGAGGAAGTCTTAAAATTATTTACTAAATATCTTCCAACACTGTTTCTTTTTCTTTCTACTTTTCTAGGTCCTTTGTACTCTTATATAACTTTTAAATTTCAATATCCAATTCCTCATTTATATCAAGTATACATAGACCTGAATTTTTATATAAACCTTGTGTTTTCTAATTCTGCTAAATCAGATACAAGTTCTAGGGGCTTCTAGAGATTTCTTGGTATTTTCTCTGTATATGATTATTTCATGTACATATATAGATTTTACCTTCTACCTTGCCAATCCTATGCTAATTGTTTCTTTTTATTGCTAGACTATTTTGGTTTGGGCCTATGTTTCAAAGTTTAATGGACAGATGAAGAGTATGCATATCTATCCTTGTTCCCCACCTTAGGGAGGAAGCATTGTATCTTTTCCATTCATATAAGGCTTTTTTGCTGGAAGTAGAGAGTACATGTCTTGTCTGTTGAGAAGGTTCTGTTCTACTTCTTGTCTCCTGATAGCTTTTACCATGAACAGCTGTAGAATTTAGTCCAATAATTTTTCTGCAACTAATGGTATGATCATATAGCTTTTTCCTTTCCTTTGTTAAAATGATGAATTATAGGGGTGGATCTTCCAATCCTGAACCAACACTACCATCCCTATAATAAAACCATTTTCTACATACTGCCAGATCTGACTTCTAATAATTTATTTTGTTAAACAAATTTTTATCTATGTTCATACTTTTTTCTTCTATTATCTTTATCCAGTTTTAGGATTAGTACAATGTTGAGTTCCTAAAATGAGGGGAGAAGTGGTCCTTCTTTTTTCTGCTTTAAATGTTTGATATAATTCATCAGTTAAAATATATATGAGCCTGTTGTTGTCATATAGGTAGGTTTTCAATCTAGGAATATATGTTCTTTAATAGGTTTTATTCAAATTTTATATTTCTTCCAGAGTCAGTTTCATTCATTTGTCTTCCAAGATACTTCATAGAAGTTGTCAAATTTATTTCAAAAAGAATTTTTGTAATATGCTTTCTATATCCTTTTAAATTCTGTAAAATCTGTGGTAATGTCTTATAAATTTTGATATTGTAATTTAAAATGTATAGTTAATGTTGTGTAATAGGAAGAAAAGTTCTAAAGGAGTAGGGGAAATGGAAGGGGTAGGGGAAAGCAAAGAAAGAAAAAGAAAAAATATGAGAAAAAGAAAAAAAATGGAAACAAAATCTTTGTAAATAGGGAAGGGTGGAGTGGGTGAAGGGAGATCAGGGGAATGTGGGAAAAATAAGAACCAAGATACGTCATATACAAGATTTCATTGATGAATGTAACTGTATTTTATATGTAAAATGTACCAAAAAACTTAATGGAAAAGAATAATGTGCTTTTCTCTGATCTTCCATTGAGCTTTGAGAATTGGGCGTGGCTTCTTATGTATGGTAATACTGAATCATATCAGTAACTCTTTTCATTTAGGAAACACAGGCAGGAAGATAGAAATATTTCAACCCTTTTTGACATTATATGAGCTTCTAAACCAAAATCACAATGTTACATCTATGTTATCTTCCCTATAAAAAATGGGAACTGGGATAAATGGTCCATAAAACATATATAACATTACTATAATTTTCTGTTTCCTTGTTTGTAATTCTTATAGATTATATATCCTAAAAAAACACATGTCTATATTTGCAATTAAATTCCCCACATCTCATGTAGTGCCTAGCAATAATAGTTACATAATTAATATCTTTTTGGTAAAGAAATGAGTGAATTATTAGATAGGTACAATTACAGTGAAAATATTCTTCACAATTCCCTATCTCCCTATATGGTACTTACCTTCCTCTCTTCAGTGACTGCCTTGTATGAATTTAGTGAATAAAGTCAATATGATCAATCTCCTCTACATATATTAAAGTCCTAAGAGCCGGTGTTTTCTACCTATCAATTTATCCCAAAACATAAATTGGCAAAGATCAATGAAGTGTTCCATATTCTAACACAGGAAGTCCTATTGATTTTCATGCTTGAAATCTCATACAGCAATCTAGAAGTTCTGAGCAGTGTCATTTTAAGAAGTACATTTCTCCTCTTAAATTTGACAGTGAATCATATAGATCTGAATTAGTTTGCTAGGGCTGGTATAATGATTTATCATAGGCTGAGTGGCTCAAAACACAGAAAGGCATTTCTTTACAATTCTGGAGGTCAGAAGTCTAAGATCAAGGTGTTGGCAGGGTTAATTTCTTCTAAAGCCTCTCTTCTTGACTTGCATATGCCCATCTTTAATGTCTTTACATGCTCTTTCCTTTGTGTCTTAATCTCTTTTTTTTTTTTTGCACTGGGGATCGAACTCAGGTCCTTGCACTTGTGCAGCAGGTGAAGAAACTACTGAGCTAAATCCCTGGCTCTTGTCTCAATCTCTTTTTATATGTCCAATAGTCACATTGCAATAATGCCCACTCTAATAACCTCGTGTGACAGTTAAGCTTAATTGTCAACTTGATTGACTTGGAAGCTGCCTAGAGAGATTAGTAAAACACACTTCTGGGTGTACTTGCCTTTGTACTATATATAGTCCCTGTCCCCCTCCTCTGGTACTATTCCCCTTCTCTGCTTTCTGGCTGCCATGAACTAGGCAGCTTTGTTATGATATGATTGACCTTCCTGCGTTAGAGGCAACTGGCCATCTACTGAATCCTCTGAAACCATGAGTCAAATAAACCTCTCCTCCTCTAAGTTGTGTATGTTGGGTAATTTATCCCAGCAAAGGGAAAGCTAATATCCCTTTCTAATTTAACCACATCTTTAGAGATCTTACTCAAAATAGAGTTCCATTCTGATATACTTAGAATTGGGAAATCAACATAGGAATCCTGAGGATGCATATTTCAACCATTATATCTTTATATGCCACAGCCACAGCTCCACTCCATGATCTACACAAAACACTTGTGGAGTCCAGTCTTTTTCCTATATTAGGAAAAGGATCTAATTTATTAAAGAAAACATTAAAGAATGAGGTTTTAGTTCAATTACCCAAAGTCCCTACTAGAGTGCACTTCTTTACTAACCATACTTGAAATAATTCGGAAGAGGTGGATCAGTGAACTTGCACAATGCTTTTTGCAAAATACTTTTGACATTATTTTTAGACTATAATCTTTGAATATTTTCTAGGAGATTTGAATTGAATCATTAAACTTTAGTTTATTTAAATTTCATAACAATGAAATACTATTTCATAAATTCTCAAGACTTTGGTTAAAATTTCTTATTCTGTATAGCTCTCCCCTAAGATTGTATTGATATCAATTTTATTTAACTAAAAATTGTAAAACTTCCCACCATTACTATTCATATAGGGTATGAATGATCATGAAATACTAAATTCCCTGACACATTCATACTGCTGTTCTTGCTATAGAACTGGTAGCTATTTTCCACTAGGAACAAAATAAAATTTATCAAAACCAGTGATAGTCTCATTACTCCTGTTGCTAATTAATTTATGTGTGGGCATATGGCCCATTTCTTCCCAATGGAACTTGACAGAAAAACCACTCAGGGGAAATATTTTTTATTCCTAACATTTAAAAATAGAAGAGATACTGTCTTTTCCTTTCTGGACATTGTCAATTCTGAAATAACTGTAGCTATATGCTATTAACCTGTAGATAAAACTAACAGAGGAAAGAACATGGTAATAATAAAAGACATAGGAGAACCCAACACACCATAAGGAAGCTGCCCTATTCTTGGTCTTCTTCTTGGGTCTTTGAGATAACAAAGTTGAAATAAAAGTACAAATTTCGTGTACTCCACTCTGATCTTACCATATTATTTTTCAATATAGAATTGATAATGCTGTCATTCAAAGATGATGAAAAGATGATGAATGGTCAGATAAAACTTTTATATTTAGAAATTTAGGAGAAAATGAAACCAGAAAGTTACTTACATTTTATGAAGAACTGTCATAGAAAACAGAGAAATTGTTACAAAAACTTTTCCATAAGCTCAAAATTTCATAGTATTCCAGTTGTGGTCAAGATCTAATAAGTCCATTAAAGCCTAATTCTCCCATTGATTACAACTAAAACCAGGGACAAGGCATAGTAACACAACTCTCTAGGGACACTGAAGAGTTCACAATAAATAGCAGAAAGATGAGGGAGGGGCCAGAATTAGAAAATTAGTATTTGTGAACTGAATATCCAGGCATGGAAAATAGTCTAAAATAATTGACTAGAAGACAAGTCAAAGAAAATGAAGGATTTATAGTCTACAAATATTTGGAAGAAAATAATCTTATTAATTATTAAAAATATAGTTCAAGAAAACATTTCAGAAATGACAAAAGTTTGGAAGTAAAGATTAAAAGATCAACAAGGAATGTCATGCAAAATTATGAAGAATATGATGCTATTTTAATAAAATTTCTAAACTTCAAGGATTAAGAAAAATTCAAGGCATCACAAAACAATAAAAGCTATCACTGTAGAGAAGAAAAGATTTTAATGATTTCCAAATTATCCATCTGATGCTGGAAGATATTGGAGAATCATTGAATCATTGTTAAAACTCTGAGAAAAAAATTTGTGATAGAAATATTTTACATTCTAAGGTTTATTTCAAGAAAATAGATTTTTGAAAGTCACAAACAGGAAATGTAAAGTCTATGAATCTTCTTGGAAAAAAATAGTATGGATAAATAAAAGACAATAATCATAAGATATATCAAATTTAGAAACTCAAAATTGGAGAAAATATAAAGCCAGAAATCTTTACAAGGTGTGATGAAAAGATGGTGAATACTGGTTCTGAGCACCATCCAGTGGAAAGGCAAGCTCATAAAAACATTACAGTTTGTACTCATATACCTTATTCAATACATCTGGCATCGTATGACTTCTATCTCTTCTCCAAAGTCAAAACAATTATGAAGGGTAAACATTTTGAAGTGATTCAGGATATTGAAGCAGCCAGGCAGCTGAGGCAGCCAGAGCCAGCACAACTAATGACACTTAAGAGGACTTCAAGAACTGCTTCAGAAAGTGGCAAGAATGATGAAACAATGAGGGAGTATTTTGAGGAAGATTAATGGTAATGTGTCTTTCACTGTGATAAAATTTTAAAACATATAAATATTCACCATATTTGTTGATTATACCTTGTCTTAGTTACTGTCTTGGTTACCTTTTTCATTGATGAGACAAAATATCCTACATCCAAAGTTAAAGGAGAACAGGTTTATTTGGTTCACAGTTTCTAGAAGTTTTGGTCCATAGGTGGCTGGCTCCAAGGCGGGGTGGCATGGCAGAAGGGCATTGCAGAGGGCCCGGGGATTTAGCTCAGTGGTTCTGGCTCCTGCCTTGCAAGCGTACGGTCCCGAGTTCAATCCCTGGCACAAAAAAAAAAAAAAAAAAAAAAAAAAAAAAAGAAGGGCATTGCAGAGGAGAAACAGTTCATGGTAAAGCAGGGCAGGCAGAAGGCAGCAAGCAGCAAGCAGTAAGCAACAAGCAATGACCACAGCCCTCTTTCTGGCTCTTATGTTTTATCCACTCACACCTTTTATACTAGCATCGCACGATGAATCAATCCCAGCATCATATCCTTGATCCCAGCAGCACATACCTAGATCCAGCCACCTCTGAATAGCCTCACCTATGGCCACTTTTGGGGGACATCTAGATACAAGCCATAACATACCTTTTATGGTATGTACAATGTTTTTAAAGACCATAAAATGTACACATTATTAAATAAGCACTCTCGGTATCTTAATGACAACCATTAACAAATTATATGTTTTTGTGAAAAAATTTTCTTTTGAAGTATATTTATCCATTAAACACACACAAAATATACATACACTCTAAAAACCTACACATCAGAAAACATACTTTCACTCCTCTGAATTTTTGTCTTTTCATTTAAAATGTACTTTTTAGAGTATAAAAACATTTTTTGTCCCAAATCAGCACCCAGAGAGAACTGCTCTTCCATTCTTTCAGTAGATGCCTCTTTCTTTTATGTCTGCACTGTGTGTGACTGAGACAAATTTTCTATTAGACAAAAGATTTTTCTCTTAATTTTTTGGCTACTACAAATTTTAAAGTAATGACAACCCTTGCAGAAGTTCTTGTGTACACATGTGAGAAGCTAAATCAGAGAGCTTCTCTGCACCCAGCTCCTGGAGAGGTGACCTGACATTATAAATCATGGGAAAGAGTAGGCACTCAAGTAGGCAGTATACAGCCTGCAATGCTCTGGCAGTTGCAAGATCATTTTCTAAAGGTAGAATGCTCATTCTAAGGTTAGAGCATTGAAAACATTAATGTGTACTCATTTAAAGGCTCATTAGCAGGCAGTGTTTGAGAGTGCCTGATTTCTCCAAGCTCCCATACTCTACAAAATATAATTTATATCAATGAAGTCCCCTCAAGTTCTAGGCATGTGAAAAATGGTGAACTTGATTTCCAAAAACTGTTAGACTGATTTAATAAACCATTAGACAAAATGCTCTATCTTATTTTTTAGTTCCAATTTGCATTTATATAATTTTAAAAGCATGAAACTGAGTTTTTACGTATTTAAAATCCATTTCTAGAAGCATATTTGTATATGTAGGTATGAACCCTTTTTTCATGCTATTTATTTCTATTCCTGATAGATTATCAGTCAAAATTCTTTATACATTGGAGATTTAAACATTTAAACTAATCATTCACTACTTCAAATATGCTGTATAATATTTTTCTATTACTTGTCTTTCTATTAATCATGAAAAATTAAATATAGTTTGATCTGTCTCTTACAGCAACCTTTCCTCTTCAGTGTTGATAAAAATCACCCATGTTTTCTTTTTTAATTTGCCTTGGAAATCATTTATGGAATGGGGTAAATACTTAACTTTTTTTTTCAACAAATGGCCTATTATTCTTAGGCGGCATTTTTTTAATAAGTCATATTTTCTTACTGACTTGAAGGGCCATTTCTATTATATGCCAAATTCTCATGTGTATTTGAGTTCGTGACACCTTTGTAACTGAGCCAGAGTGAATAAGAATAATGTGGAGGAGGAATAAGGGATTCATTTTGGGAGACATATGAGTAACATTTACCTAAGTGGTAAAAAGGCCCACTAGACATGGAGATGTCTGGGTTTAGCTTCATTTTAAACTAGGCTTTCATTGCAATTTAATCACAATTACAAAAGGCCAGTCAAATGAGATTTCTCCAAATATTTTGTCTTCAGTTTCACCATGCTTTGTCTTTTATGACAGGATTTTCAGTCTTGGCACTACCATAACTTGGAAAAATAAAATGGTTCTAACTCCAACTGAGCTGGCAGAAAATTTATTCTTGACTTTTTATATTTGATTTTATGTAAAGAGAAGCATTTGGAAAGGCACCTTTTAGGAACACACAGTTCTGGGACAATATAGCTTTATTTAATGCTAAAATGGAAGAATTATTTTTGAAGTATTGACATTTTCCACATACATTAAATAGAGGGTAAGTCTTTATGGAGAAACTATGTGGACAATCACCTTTTTAAAAATGTTATAAAATCATATTACTTTTTAAAATGCAGACTTAATACTAGCCTTATGAAAAATCTTTAGGAATTTTATTTTGGGCAAGAATATTATTGAAGAAAAAAACTCCTGAAGAAGCCAACAAAGTTATTGAATTTATACTTCCAATTTTACCCTGAGTAAGAAAATTGGTTGACTGTAATCCTCTAAAGTTTCTTTGTTTTTAGTTAAAATTTAGTTAAACCTTTCTTCTGCATTTTCCTTTTTATTTGTAGGTACAATCCAGTATCCAGCCAATTTATTTTTGAATTGTAATGAGATCATCATATGTCCTTTGCATATGTTTTCAAAAAACATATTCCTTTTGGAATGAATGTGCACATATTGAGCCATTTTGTATTAGAAGAAATCATATGAAACAATCAAAATGTGTAGTATTGCTACACTATGGTTCCTACTTCTTAATTTTTCCAAGCATCTAGATTTTATGGCTAGATTTTGGATTCAGCCAAGAGGGATCCCCATGCATGAAAATTAGTTTAACCAAAGTTAAAAAGTTGAGAAAATTATCACTAGAGGGACAGAAATCTTGTTCCTTATTAGAATATTAGAAGGTTATGAACAGACTCATGATGAACCAAGTTTAAGTCAGTTTTCAGGACACTGAAAAAAGAAAATATTTTACACAGGAAAATGTCTTAACAAACTCATGTAGAATTCTAAAAATGAATAGAAATATTATATATGAAAAGTGTAGACTAATTTGGAGATAATTGGGTTTATAGACTTGTAACTTACAGAGTCTACTTTCTTGGTCATCTTTGTTGGCCTTTCATTGCTAATTAAACACCTATCCAATAACACATCAGACTTTGGAATGTATATATGGAAATCTTGAATAATAACATTAAACAATGCAGCCTGGAGTTATAATATTAGGATACAATGGCAGACAACAGAGCAATTGGCCCTGCATCCAATAGTATTCCTTTAAGGTTGTTTCCAGTCATGACATATTCTTTTCTCAGGAAAAAAGGTAGTTTCTTGAACAACTGTCCATGGGCCAAATGGATGAAACTTCAAACTTCCGAACAATAGCAGAGTCATTCAAATTTCAATGAGAATTACCAATGTTTCAGATTCATGAGCAGCGCTAAGTGGACATTTATTGATGGAGTGTGTAATATCATTAGAACTACTGGGCTGTGGTCTTTAGTAAGCTATGGACTAAAGCTTCAACAAAATGTGAGCTAAATAAAGATTTCCTCCAACTTATGAGTGTCAGGTATTTTGTCTTAGCAATGAGAAAAGTAACTAAGACACAAGGTAATGGAGGACAGTGATCACTTGGAAAATGGGTGTATATGAGTTGAATTTTGGGTGGTCAGTTATACAAAAACCTGGACAGATTGATGGAGCTGATGATATCCCTTAATACTTCTGCCACAAAAAATGGCTGCTAAGTAGTTTTCATGGGTCTGTCAGCCAGTCATAAAATGCTCTTCTGGTTGGTTACACTGCTGGGCAGAGCACAGGGGACTTGTCCTACTAGACCACTGGAAAATTGCCTCATGTATCCCCAAATGGTCCTTAAAATCTAACTTGGTTCTATTCACTGAATGGTCCTCTTCTTCACTTGGAGCCACGATTTATGTCACATTCACTCACTCATTCATTCATTCCATTATGTGTATTGAGCCTTGCCCCATGCCAGACATTATTAAAGATACTGAGATTAAAAAATGGAAATATATTGTCCTTTCCCTCATGTAACTTAAACAGGATGGGAGAGAGTTGAGCATTCAAACAATAGAATGATTCTTTTTAGGCATATATGCACAAACTCAAGCAAGATTCCTAGAGAAGGGGCATAGCTAATGGCCTTGAGAAGGGAAGGAAACTTTTTCAGAAGAGGTAGCATTTGATTGGAGATTTAAGAATGATGAATTTGTCAGGCATATGAGCAGAGGAAGCTGTTCTAGGCAGAGAATGTGTAAGGCAGGGTGCCAGCAGGGAAATTGGTGTGTTCAAAGAAATCTAAGTGGTTCAATATTGCTGGCTTGCAAAGTGCAAATCAGGAAATGACAAATGAGATGTGACATTTAGGCAATGACCCAATCTTAAAGTTCTTTGTATGCCAAGTAAAGGAAGTTTATAGTTTATTGTGCAGGCATTTTAAGGGAATTAAGTCAAGGTTTCATAGTTTGATTTTCATATTGGAACTATCATATTGGCAGTCACTATAGAAGATGGATTCCAAAGTCTGATATTGAGGCAGGCATCCAGTTGGGATTTTAGGCTACCCAGCTGGGGATTTCTTGGCATTGGAAATAGCAATTTCCCTGACCTTATTCCCATGGGTCTGGGTCAGATGTCATGGAACTACAGAGTCCTGTTGAGTGACATCAGGAAGCTGGTACAAGAAAAGAATGTTGTCTTAGCCTGAACAGTCAAGTGCACATAGTGAAATAGAAAGGGTTGGAAATTTGAGCTACATGTATTTGTGGTGTGGAAAATCTTCTCAGCCATTTCATATATTAAAACAATAACAATGTAATCCTCAAATGCAGAATTTTATTGTCTTATCACTGTTGTTTTCATCAAGTGCTATAAAACCTACTTGGAAGCCAAGACAATTCATAATTCAACTATCTATTTTTAATCCTGCCACTTAGATTGTAGCCAAGTTGATACATAAACAGAATCTACATTGCAGGCGGTATTTTTATGTTGAATGTATACTTTTACTTATTTCAGAGGATCATTAATTAGATTAGCCTTAGTTTTGCAATGTTTATGCTATAACTTCTCTGAGTTGATCAACAGGAGGTTTATTCCTCATCTTCCTTAGAGGATTTACTCATAATCATCCACACACTGCACCCGCACACATCTCAGAAGTACATCCATGTATAGGGAAAACTTACTGGAGAAGATGAATTTTCAATTATGATTTAAAGTCAGTAAATTGAGGCTTTTCTGGCTATGGAGTTCTTTACCTTTCCTAGAAGGCAAAGCCTCTACTTAGTGACTTGAAATCACAATTGAAAATTCATCTTCTCCCATAAGTTTTTCAAAATATTCAAAATATTTAAAGCAATAAGGTTTGTTTTTCATGCTGAATGCATTGTTTCCCTTTGAATTATTTTTGTATTACATTTGTAATACATTTTGTATTACATTTGTAATACATTTGCTTTACATTTTTGTCATCTTCTAGCAGTATTTCTGTTAGCAGAGTCAGTACTGAAATAAGCACTGTCAATACATGCATTTGAAAGGTGTTGAGACCCTGGATGGTTTTCTTACAGGAGTCATTCCCTCAGTGTTTTCTACCTATGTATCTAAATTTAAATTGGTCTCCAACTCACTGGTACATTAGCAGTGATATGATTATTTGGCAGATTGCTTCTAAGCAACATGTATTGTCTTGATGTTTTTGCAGTTGGATTCTGTGTATTTCTGGGCACATACTCCGGCCACATATGAACTCCTGTACATTCTGATTACATGATTTAATTACACCCTCATATATCTCTTAATAAAACAAGCCCACCTGAAGTGAGATGAGCAAAATGGAAAACATATAGCATAGCTGAACACCAGGATCCCGATCTGTACATTCCAGTGAGCTAATGCCTCAGACTATGTTATTGTGCTGCCTGTTAAAAAAACTCATGAACCTCAACTAATATCACTCAGTCCTGATTTTCCCTGAGTGTTTCAAGTCATTGTTTTTACAGCTAATCTGAACATGTAAGTTGGCAATGTAACCATTTCAGAAGATTGAGACATCTGCACCAGTATAAGGCAGGAAAAATTATTCTTTGCCTATATATAGGAAATAACGTTGCTCTGATACACACTATTATATAACTGTAAGTAGAGATTTTAGAGTTAGACTCTCATGGACTTATTGATAACTCATTCAATACATGATCTGCAGCAAATTATTAACTTTTCTTTGCCTTAGTTTTCTCATCTGTAAAAACAAACAAACAAAATGAGGAAGAATAAATCCTTGCTAATAGAAACATTAAGTAAGAAAATATAAGCAAAGTATTTAGTATGTATTATTTAATAAATATTTTCTCAACTATCATATTGATAATCATTTGGCCTCCAAAGAGTGTCAATATTCTTTACTTCATATAGGTTAATTGATTATGTGGATTCTCATGGAAAATGGAAGTGGAAAACTGTCTTCCACTAAGATATCATTTTCTCCACCTTAAATAATATTTAAAAGTCTATCTAAAGTGATACTACTCACTTTGTCTTGTAAGAGCCAATGAATGACAATGAAAAACATCTAACAAATAAGACTTTGCAAAAAACTTCAACTATTCTTAGAGTTACTAAAAATAGATGATGATTCTGATGAAAGAGCCAGAATTCAGAAAATCTCTTGAAGTTACCTTATAAATAGGCAATAAACTAGTCTTTATCTTATAAGGTAGTCATGGACTACATTGTGAAAACACGGGAAAAAAGAAGATATAAACGCTAAATAACTTTTCCCAGAACAGTGAAAATCTTGGAGTTATCTCTTCACTAAAGAATGTTTGTATATATGAACCAATTTCAAACATAACTCAATTTAGTGATTGAAAGAAAAGTTTCCTGCTGCATGTAAGTAAAGGGGACTTAATTTAAGTTTCAGATGTTATGATCTGTGTTATGCTTCCATCCCTCATTTTTACTTATGATGGTTTTTCAATTTTTAGTAGTTGTCCTAGAAGCAAGATGACACTTAATGTGTCAGTGCCTATTTATCTGTCTATCATCTATCTATCTATCTATCTATCTATCTATCTATCTATCTATCTATCTATATCTACCATCTAATTTATCTATCTAATGTATAATATATAAAATATATATGATATATTGAGAGAAGGAGAGAGAGAGAAAGTCTAAATTCTTTATAAATGCCTGCAAAATGAATACTGGAATTTTAATACACACCCTTAATTAGACATCTTGTATGAAAATGAAAGTGTTAATGTATTCACAATAAAATGTCATAGATCTTCTTCTGACTTCCTCTACTGACTTCCTCTACCTTCTCTGGAGAGGATATATGAAAAGTTCATTTACTTTATTGTCTTACCCAAAGAATATCATGTGGGTATTATTGATCTTTGTTTTGTGTTTTCTATTGGAAATTAGAATAATAATGATGTTGCAACAATGTCTAAGTATTAAATGATATAACAACAATTCACATGTAGGTAGTACTTCATGAAGGTTGGTTCTTTTACTATTATTATATATCTTATTACTCTTGTCTTACTGGTTCAACACTTTCATTTATATAATATTTTTGAATTTGTGAAGCCTTTTTATATTTATTAGCACAACAGCCATCAAAGCAGGCAATCTGAGTCCCATTTATGTCAGATTGATTAAATTAATAAAATATGATTAGATAATAGTAATTTTGCTAGAGGGCATTCTTATTATTAGAGTATATAGTAGTGCCAGTTTGTTAGGACTAGAGCAAATAATGTGACAAGTGGTTTGTAAACAAAAAAACTTTACATCTCATAGTTTTTGAGGCAATGAAGTCCAAGACAAAGGTGCTGGCACATCAGGTATCTGGTGACAGCCTGCTTTCCAGTTTATAGACCACAAATTTTTACTGTATCCTTGATATAAGGGGAAGAGATGTAACTCCCAAACCTACTAGATATTCAAAACATGAGTTTGTGTTCTCTAAAACCGAAGAATGAATTCTAAGAACAATGGAGGTTAAGAGTAGGAAAAATTTATTGAGAGAAAGAAAGCATCTGTCTAACAGAGACAGAAGGGGGACTGGAAAGTGGGTTGTCTACTCATTCCACTTTTCAAAGATGTTTTATACAGCAAAGCCATGTGGTGAAGTGGGTACAAAGTGGGACAAAACTGTAAGACCCAATGGAAATTTACAGGGTGGGGCAAAACCATGTCAAAACAATAAGATTACAAGTACAGCACCCAGGTAATATTGATTAAATGGGGATCAAATGGGAAAACAAGTCACATACAAGGAATTTCCCTTTTAGAATATCAATCACTGCTATTTATCTCTAGGGGAGGTAGTACCTCTTCTTTTTATAATGCTAACCAGTGAATGTGCCTCAATTGTTCTCCATGTTGGCTCCTTGCTGTGTTGGCTCATGGAGGGCTGGCACCTTGAGGACTGGGTCCTTGAGGGCTGGTACCTTGAGGGAAGCCCTGTTTCATTGCCTACAAGATATCTAATTAACTTTCCTATTTACAATATCCTCACATAGTGTAAGGATAGAGGGGTCCATAGTTTTTGAAGAGCAGAAATCCCATTCACTAGGGCTCAACCAACCTCCATGGCCTAATTATTTCTGAAAGTGCTCATGTTTGAGGATTTCAATATATAAATTTGAAAGGGGCATAAACAATTCAGACAGCAGCTAGGAGTTAATGGTGATCAATTCAAAAACATAACTCCTTAACAGGCTATTGAAGATTAAAAATAATAATATTGCTCCTAGAAAAATAAGAGAAAAAGAAAAAAAATTGGGATCAAAGTAGTAAAGACATGGGGGAAATATATGGTATGATGCTTGAAAAATAAGAATTACCTTTAAGTTTGTGTTGAGTTTTCATTTTATTTCATTAAACTGAGAGATAAATTTAAATTTGGAAGGAAGGGCTGAGGAGAAGAGCTGCCCCCAGCACTGAGGATGGGCCTTCTGGGCTGCCATACCATCACCTCCAGAACAAGGAGCAGAGCTGCCCCAGTGCCAAGGAGGTGAGTCTAGTGGGCACCAGCGGCACACACCCCTCACCCCACCCCCACCCCCATTGAAATGAGAAGACACATAAAAAAGTTTCAGAACAAGACTTCCAGATCACACAAGGCAACCCCTGGACTCCCTGAACTGGCAAAAAAAGGGGATCTAGAAAAAATGAAATCAGGAATCATTTCTCAGATAACACCAGAGATTGTGACAATAGTACAAGACATGATTAATAAATCTAGAGAGGACACAGATAAAAAAAATAGAGGAGCTGAGGAACATGATGGAATCCCAACATAGGAAATAAATGGAATCCATAAAAGAGATACAAACAGATTTCCAGGAGATTAAAAACTCCATTGAAAGTTTATGCAGTAGAATGAGCCAATGTGAGGACAGAATTTCAGATATAGAAGATAAGATTTCAATTAGTGACCAGGAAAGAAAAATTGCTTTAAAATAGTAAGGGACCATGAGAAATCAATCCAGCAGCTGCTAGATGATGCAAAGAAGAGTAAAATAAGACTCATCAGAGTCAATGATGAAACATGAGAGAGTGTAGATGACATAAAAAAACTGTTCACGGAAGTAATGACAGAAAACTTCCCAAGCAGGGGAAATGAACTTGACATACACATAAGTGAGCCATATAGGACCCCAACTAGCCTTGATAAAAAAGTCTACACATAGGCATATAATTGTTAAGATTCCAACAGAAGAACAAAATTCTCCAAGCCGTGAGAGAAAAGAAACAAGTCACAGACAAAGAAAAGCCCATCAGAATCACAGCACACTTCTCAACAGAAACCTGCAAGGCAAGAAAAGTATGGAGTGACATATTTCAAGCCCTAAAGGAAAAAAACCCTCCAACCCAGATTGATGTACCCTGCAAAACTATCTTTCAAAATTGATGGAGAAAAAAGATACTCGCATGACAAAGAACTTCATGAATGCCAAACCAGCACTCAAAAAGTTTTAGAAAATATCCTAGGAAAAGACAATGAGGATCACAATCTCAGGAAGCTCAGCAAAATGAATCCATCAGAGATGGCAAGAAATTAAACACAAAGGGGGGGAATCCAACAAAAAGAAAAAGTCGTGACAATGATAAGTCAAAATGTATCAGTTATAACCATCAATGTTACTGGTCTCAATTCATCAATCAAAAGAAATAGACTGGCAGAATGGGTCAAGAAGCAATATCCAACAATACGGTGCATACAAAACACACACTGAATTCAAAAAGAAACTCATAGACTGAAAGTTAAAGGGTGGAAAATAATACTCCATGTGACAGGAACCCCCCCAAAGCAGGAGTAGCTATCCTCTTGGCAGATCAAGTGGATTTCAAACCAACACTGATTAAGAGAAACAAAGAAGGACACTACATCCTCATAAAGGGAACAATACAAGAGGAAAAGATACCATTCATAAACATATATGCACCAAACACTAGTGAGCCCAACTATATAAAACACATACTAACAGACATGAAAAATCAAATAAGTACTAATAAAATAGTAGTGGGAGACCTCAACACCCCACTGTCGCAAATAGATAGATCAACTAGACAGAAAATAAGCAATGAAATACCAGAACTCAAACTCTTGAACAAATGAACTCAACAGAGTTTTACAGAGTGTTCCACCCCACAAAATCAGAATACACATTCTTTTTGGCTGCACACAGGTTGTTTTCCAAAATAGACCACACACTTGCTTATAGAACATGTTTAAGTAAGTGCAAAGGAATTGAAATTATCCCCTGTATATTATCAGACCATAGTGTGATTAAATTGGTGATTAACAACAAAAGAAACTGCAAGAATTTCTATAAACACATGGTAACTGAACAATACACTTCTGAATAACCAATGAGTCACAGAGGAAATTAAAGAAGAAATCAGACAGTTCCTACAATTAAATGACAATGACAGTACAACATATCAGAATCTTTGAGAGACAATGAAAACAGTCTTATGAGGGAAATTCATAGCAGTGAATACTCATATTAGAAAAACAGAGCTAGCTGAAATAAACAACCTGATACTGAACCACAAGCTTCTAGAAAAAGAAGATCAGGACAACCCCAAAGCTCATACAAGGGAAGAAATGATAAAGATAAGAGCAGAATTCAATGCAATGGAGACTAAGAGAATGATACAAAAAATCAATAAAGCCAAGAGTTGTTTCTTTGAAAGAATAAATGAAATTGACAAACCCTTAGCCAACCTTATCAGAAAATGGAAAGCAAAGGCCCAAATCCATGCAATTAGCAATGAAAAGGGTGAAATTACAGCAGACCCAGCAGAAATCCAGAGGATCATCAATAACTACATTCAGAATGTATATGCCAATAAGATGGACAACACAGAAGAAATGGACAGATTTCTAGATATGTATGAATTACCAAAGTTGAATGAAGAAAACCTAAAAATTCTAAACAACCCAATATCAATTAATGAAATTGAAAACATAATTAAAAGCTTATGAAGTAAGAAAAGCCCAGGTCCTGATGGCTTCACTGCTGAATTCTACAAGACATTTAGAGAGGAACTACTGCCACTACTGTTGAAACTTTTCAATAAAATTGAAAGGGAAACAATACTACCACATTCATTCCTGGAAGCAAGCATCACCTTGATCCCCAAAGCAGAGAAAGACCCAACCGGAAAAGAGAACTATAGGCCAGTCTCACTAATGAACATAGATGCAAAAATCCTTAATAACATACTGGCAAATAGAATGCAGAAGATCATCAAGAAGATAATACACCCTGATCAAGTGGGATTCATCCCAGGGATGCAGGGATGGTTTAACTTATGCAAATCAATCAATGTAATATACTATATCAATAGAGCCATGGACAAAAAGCATATGAATAGATGCAGAAAAACAATTCAATGAAATCCTACATTCATTTATGATAAGAACTGTACTAAAAATTGGAATAGGTGATCTCTACCTCTCTCTGATTAAAGCCATGTATGAAAAACCAACAGCCAATATCATACTAAATGGTCAAAAACTGAAATTCTTCATACTAAAATCAGGAACAAGACAAGGATGTCTACTATCACCACTCCTGTTCAATATAGTGTTGGAAACATTAGCCAAGAGAATTAGAGAAGAAAAGGAAATAAAAGGAATAAAGATAGGAAATGAAGTCAAATTGTCATTATTTGAAGATGACATGATACTTTATATGGAAGACCCCAAGAACTCCACCAAAAGTCTTCTAGACTTTACCCAAATTCAGTAAAGTAGCTGGATACAAGGTCAACACACAAAAAATCAATAGCTTCCTTCTACATGAGCAATAGACTCATTGAGAGAAAAATAGGGCAAACAATTCCTTTCACAATAGCATCCAAAAGTCTGAAATACCTTGGAATCAACCTAACAGAAGAAAACAAAGACCTCTTCTCTGAAAACTATAGCACTCTTAAAAGGGAGATTGAAGACAATATCAGAAAATGAAAAGACATGCCTTGCTCCTGGGTAGGAAGAACCAACATAGTGAAGATGGACATACTTCCAAAACTGCTATATAGATTCAATGAAATCCCAATTGAAATTCCAGCAGCATACTTCATGGACCTTGAGAAAACAATCTAAAAATTCATTTGGAACAAGAAGAGACCCAGAATAGCAAAACAATTCTAGGCAACACAGACATGGCAGGGGGTATCACAATCCCCAACTGGAAACTATACTACAAAGCTACTATGATAAAAACAGCATGGTACTTGCAAAGAAAAAGACCTGAGGACCAGTGGAACAGATTAGAAGATGTAGAAACAACTCCAGACACACTCAGCCACCTCATCTTCGACAAAGGAGCCAAACCCCCTCAGTAGAGGAAAGAGAACCTCTTTAATAAATTGTGCTGGAAAAATTGGTTTTTGACTTGTGAAAGTTTAAAACTAGACCTATATCTCTCACCATGCACTAAACTAAAATCAAAATGGATTAAAGATCTAATTATTAAAACAGAAACAGTGAACTGGCTGGAACAGAGGTTAGGTAGAACTCTTGAAGGCATTAGTGTGAGAAAAGTTTTTATGAACAAAACCCCATTTGCCAGTGAATTAGCACAATCAACAAGTGGGATCTCTTCTTATTAAAAAGCTTCTGCACAAGAGAAACCACCAGCAGTGTGAAGAGTCAACCCACAATGTGGGAAAAAATTTTCACCAGCTATTCCTCAGACAAAGGTCTACTATGTAGAATCTTAGAGAATTTAACAAAATAAGACCTCCGAAATTTAAAGACCCAATCCAAAAATGAGCATCTGAAATGTACAGACATTACTCAGACAAAGAAGTAGAAATAGCAAATAAACATATGAAGAAATGTTCAACATTACTGGTCATTTGAGAGATGCAAATGAAAACAATGCTGAGATTCCTCCTCACCCCCGAAAGAATGGCTGCTATCATGCAATCAACCAACAACAAATGTTGACGGGGCTGTGGGGAAAGAGGAACCCTGCTTCACTGCTGGAGGGAGTGTAGGCTGGTGCAACCACTGTGAAAATCAGTATGGAGATACCTCAAAGAAGTAGAACTGGAAGTCCCATTTGAGCCAGCTGTTCCCCTGCTGGGTATCTTCCCCAAAGAATTAATAGAATCATACCACAGTGATATGTGTGCACCCTTGTTCATAGCAGCACAATTTGTAATTGCTAAAACTTGGAAGCAGCTCAGTTGCCCATCAACTGGAGAGTGGATAAAGAAAATGTGTTTTTTTAATAAAATGGAGTACTACACAGCCATAAAAAATGAGAAATTAGAAACAATTATAGCTAAATGGGTGCACATTGAGCCGATACTCTTAAGTGAAATAAGTAGGACACACATGTATAAATACTGAACAGTTTCTCTAGTGTGAGAAACTGAAAGTGTAAATAAGGACTAAAAGGTATAATAGATAATGTGCAATAGGAAAAAAAGGGGTAACGGGGAAGGGGAATTTGGAGTGGTAGGGGAAAAGAAAATAGGGAATGGATTTAATATGAGAAAAGGAAAAAATGAAAACAAAGTCTTTGTAAATAGGGAGGGATGGAGTGGTTGAAGGGAGGGCAGGGGACTGGGGAAAAAATAAGAACCCAGAGAGATTATTTAAATGTGCAAATTTCCAATGATGAATGTCATTATATTGTGTACCTAAGATGTACTAATAAAATTAATAAAAAATTAAATAAATTTAGAGGGAAAGTGCTACTTTTTTATTCATTTGATTGAACGATAAGATAGTTTTCTGTCCCTCCCATGAGGAATTATGTTACTTAAGTGGCATTTTTCTGAAACAAAGAATTTTAGTAGTGAGATTGAAATTGTTCACAATGCGTATTTGAGAAAGCAAATGAAAGCTCTGTGGTTTCTTCTCTAAGTTGTTTTTGGATTTTGCTTTGAGTCCAATTATTCTTTTTTTTAAAAGATTCTTTTATTGGTACATTTTAGCTATACAATACATTTACATTTGTCATTGGGTGCTTGTACCTGTACATGATGCACAGGTAATGGGGAAAAAAAAATAAGAACTAAGAGTCTAATTATTCTTAATACATTTTGCATTTCAAAAATGTTTGAGAATCTGACAAATGCTATGACTCTTTCTTCCAGAAAAGTGCAGAGATATATAAAATGTTGTCTCTTATTTTAGAGGATCATATAGCCTAGCTATGAGGCTCAACATTCAGAAACACAGTTCAGATTATTTTTTTAAAAGTGTTTATAAAAATAATACCCTTTTTTAGTACTACAAGTCCAGTTATTATGTTTGTATTATTAGCACAGCCCTGGCTTATTTGTAAATGGATCTTTTTAAATACAAGCACTCATTTATTCAGGAGGTTATATTAGGCTTTAAAATATCTGTATATATTAACGATTAAATCATTTAAAAATATTTTAAGTAAACATGGTGTTATAGCTGTCTGAGCGAAAAAAATCATGCCATGAAAATATCTAAATTAGAGGAGTCCTTTTTAATATCTGGCGACCACGGATGAACTCTCGCTCCCATTTTCCTTGGTACCTATCAAGCAGGCAAGCCCAGTTTTTAATGGGAAAAACCACACAATAGGATGTCATGATCTCATCTTTCAGCAAGCGCAGGGGTACAGAAGCAGATTGCACGTTAGATTAAAATCCAATTTTCAGGACCCAGCAGGAAATTTGTATCTTTATGGTTAGGGTAACAGTATAACATGTCCTGTCTTTTGTTCTTAACCACAAGGTAAGTTAGGTGCTGGTTAACATCACTTTGAACAAGCAGTCTGAGGAAGAAAAGGGGTAAAGTTCAGGTGCAGGCTGTTGGGGGGGGCGGTTCTGGTTAACTCACTTGGTTCAGTGGACAAGGACAGGATTAATGCTAATGTATTAGCTTCATCTCATCAGTAACTAACAAAAAGTTTGCCACATAAGAAGTAGAACTCTCAGATAATTTTGAATTTTAGATAAAGCACAAACATGTTTCAGTATACATAGTCCTATATGTTGGGATTTCCATAAATTCAAATACGCCCCAGTACACAAAGTTGTACTAGAAAGACTATTCATTTGTTATCTGAAATTTCAATTTAACTAGGTGTCCTGAATTCTTCCACAATTTCTACTCCTTCCCATTATCAAGGAAGGATCATTACAATTCCCCCTTCTATCACCATGTCTGTTGAAGACCTAGGAGATAATAATAATGAAATTTGCTAAATGAAAAGAAAGTTCAACTTTTAGACACAAGAGACTTTATATTTGATTCAAATATTTCAAGGGACTTTATAAATCTTCAATATAGGTTTGAACTCCAAGCTATCTTTAATTTTGAATTATCTACCCAAATTGCAAGTTAAAATTGGAACCAGATCTTCTGAATTTCAAAGCCCATGTTTTTAACTTCCATTAGTGGTCTCAAAAGGAGAAATACTGTATTTTAGGGAGCATTTTAATGAACAGGGCTTTTGTGAAGGGTGGAGAGTAGAAAGTGAGAAAGCTACTGGAATTTAGTCAGCAAGAGCCAGGAGCAATACATATCCAGCAATATGTGAAGACACTGCATACAGTAATGACTAGTTCTGCTCCCACAATAGTTTTGAGAGATATTTGCATGGGAAATAAACACTTAAAAATTCCCTGAATCCAGAACCTAACTTCAATGAACAGATACACACAAAATTTTCCATTGAGTAAATATTGAATTTTTAAATAATAAAAATAATGCATAAGTCAAAAGAAGGTTACATATAAAACCCCATCATTTGACAAGTGAGGTAAAAAGGATCCAGTAGTATATAAAGTGCCAGATGATGTTATTACAAATTAATGAAATGGCCAGAGTAAAACCCACACAGCCAGCTTGGAAATGAAGGCTCTGGTAGCTCAAATGTAAGATTGACAATCCAAATACATAAATTCTCAGGTGCAATGTGATGCTACCCTCAGGCAGATGTTTGCTCTAGATTTATATTGTTGGGGACAGCAATGGGTCTTGTGGTTGGCTGGATCTTCCAGAACAGCAGCAGGGATTCTAAGAACCTCCTGATCAATTGATTGTTGGTTCATGGCCCTGTAGTCTACTTTGCTTGGATGTTTTGCTAGATACCAATACCTCCAATTTCCTGCCTAGCCTTGGTTTTCCGTCTAGTTTTTAACTCTCTTCAAAATAAGAACTTCATCATCAAAGGGCCTGGACTGAGGATGGGAACAAATTTTTTACCTATATTTCTCATTTTGTGACTTTTTCTTTTTTTCTCTCATTTTGTTTACTCTGGAACTTTACTAAGAATTTTCCACCATTTTAGAAAATTCCATTTATGGTAATTTTATAACATTTGACTCTTCAATTTAACAATTTCTATCAAATTCAATTCTATGTAGAGGATGAAATATCTGTTGGATATTTTAATGGAGTCACATTGAAATGCTAATTCTATTAGCATATATTGCAAATTATTGTCTTGAATCTTTATAATGTAAATATCATGTTATTTTTCAAAGTGATACATGTATCTAAGTATATTTCATATAAATATCATTTGAGAATATTTATTGAGAGCTGCTGCTCTGAGTGATCTTATGGGAATATCTATCTCAAAGAGCACCTGCCAATCTGAGCAATGTTCAACATTTAGTTGATTCACAGGTTGACAGATTAATTATCGACAAATACTATCAAATAGTAGCTAGAAAAACTATAAAACTTCTGCCCCAAAGTTAATAACAGTAAATAATATTTCTTGACATATGCTTTCTAGGAAAATTCTATACCCATTTAGAGAAACCATTTGCAATTTACTATTTGTTATTACATACCTCTTAAAGTGTTCTTAAAGCAGAAATGCATTCCTTGTTATATAAAGGAATACTTCCAACATATATATCAGTTGAATAGAAAACTCAAGACGAGGTTAGTATTTCTTATGGAATGCCTTGAGATTGCACTGGTCAAGTGCCAGGTCTCTTTCTTGTAAAAGGTCACCAGGTACTTCTGGGCAAATTTTACTGAGAAAGGGGCCACCTTCTCAGAGCTGTGTAGGACCCTGTGCATTTTATTAGCGATAGGATGCAAAGTAGTGTAGTGATTGAGAGAGTCACTTGGAGTTGGACAGCACTCAGCTTGAGTCCCAGGCATGGCACTTCATGAGGCCTTAAACATTTTATTTAATCTCTCTGAGGTTCAATTATCTCCTCTGTAAATGAGGATAATTTTAGGTCCTCTCTCTTAGCCTTGTATAAAGTAACACATTTAGCGCTGCATTCAATCTGTTCAGGCTGCCATAACAAAATGCCATAAACTGTGACTTCAACAACAGAAATTTATTTTCTTATTGAAGGGCTAAGAATTTAAGATCAAAATACTGGCAAATTCAGTTTAGGGTGTAGGGGCTCTTTTGTGGGTTGTAGAGAGCAGCCAGCTAGCTGTGTCTTCACATGGCTTCCTCCTTTTGTTTATGGCAGGGTAACAGAGGGACGAAGAGAGAAGGAGAGGGAGGGAGCATTCCGGTGCCTCTTCTTATGAAGACGCTAATCCTATCAGAATAGAATTCCACACTTATGACTTCATACAATTCAGAGCATAAAACAACGTCAGACCCTTAGCTGCACTAGTAAACATTGGATATTACTAACATCTGATTTCTAATAAAATACAACCCTGTTGTGAAGTAGGCATTATTAGCCTCATTTTGGACACAAGAAAGTAGACCCACTGCCTCAGAAAAGTTGACTAACATACTTTAGTCACAGACACATTAGTATAAACATCCAGAAAATAGTGATATGAGAATTTAGAGTTAGTTCAGGCTGATAGAAATACACAAGCACATTTAATTCCATACTGTATTGCTTCTCAGAGTAATGGCATTATAATTAGTTATTCATAACTAACATTCTTACAATACCTAGTAGTTTGTAAAATATTTTCCTTGCCCTAATTGTAGAAGATGTCTGGAGACAATGTAGTTAAAAGAAAATGTAAGGACTGAGTTGAGGGAGGGAGCAAACAGCAAGAAATGAGTCTCAGACCCAAGTTGCCATAAAGGAGGTAAAGCAAAACCTATGTCTTTTCAGGGACAGGAAAACAGGCAAGAAACCAAGGAAGGGGAATCAAAGGAAAAGTGAGCTTTAGGAAAATTAACTGAGCAACAAATCACAGTAGACTTGGCATCGAGTCACGTGGGTGCCTCAGGTAACACAAGCAGACTGGGAATGGCTTTGTACAACTTGCACTTTCACTACTCCATTAGAAACAGGAAGTGGGCCCAGTGAGTGTTCAGCATGAAAGAGAAATCCATTGTTATTGAGATCATGGTGGTTTGAGGTGCTGGATCTGCAGTCAAATTGTCTTTCCCAGTTGTGTGAGATGTATTAAATAATATACAGGCCATTATGTGCTTAGCACTGTACCGAGGTTGTAGTAAAAACAACAAGCAAAGTCCTAGCAATGGGGACAGTGATGATGATGATGATGATGATGATGATGATGACGATGATGACGATGATGATTTTCTCCCCAGAGTGATGGATTACACTATGACTGATGTGTATTGCAGTGGTGACTGTGTCATTAGCATTACAGGTGAAAATAGAAGGTATAGTATTCCTATAAAATGTGATTGTGTACTTTCTACCTTGTCTAGGAAGTCCTCAAGAAGACAGCACAAACAGCGCCCAAGCTGAGAACGCAGCTCCCATCAAATATCAAGTGAGCAGAACAGTGAGGCTTATTACAGGGATGGTAGCTGAGCACAGCATCAAGGCTCTGAAGCCAGCTAAGTGGACTTTTTGAGCTGACGAGACCTGCGGTCCCGTGCTTGGTCTCCTACCCTGCCAGCTGCACACATTCACTGATGTCTGCTTCTCTGGGCCAGAGGGTAGTAACTGTGCACTGCCTGAAGTTAACCACTTCTCATGGTGAGACAATTTGGTCCCAGTATGAATGAAAGAGAAAGTGACAGAAGAAGGCGAGGAGAGGAAAAGGTCAGTGACCTCTCAGAAAGATTTTCATAACCATTACCCTATGAGAAAAGGACTAACAGCCTCATTTTGTAACTGGAAAAACTGACATATACTTAAGATATTTTTTATCACTGAAAAGGGCAGGAAATGGATCATCAATTCAGATCTACTAACTCAAAATTGTACTTGCCTATTGTACTAAATCCTCCTTTCATCCCCAGAGTATGGGAGTATATAAAATGCTAGATGAATCAGGATCTGTTTCAACAAGCAGCTCTTGTGCAGAGAAAAATGGCTATGTGGTTGGTGCATTGTGTTTGCTTAGATGACTAAAATTTTATCTGGAAAAAATAGTTATAGTTTAATAAGTAAAACCAATTCATTGAACATCAAAATTGTATGGTTAAATATATTTGAAAATTGTTTATAAAATAGAAAGATAAACTTAATGATTAATCCATTTCTCTTTGCATATCTTCATATAATGATTTCTAGATTTAAGGTATCACAATTTGGAAACCACAAAGTCAGATACTTTATCCTGTATATAATTGAGGTCAACCTCTGGAGAAAACTGGGACATCTCAATTGTATAACCTCAGCTGAGTCCACACTATCCTTATTATTTATGACTTCAATCTTGTTTTATATTACCCTTCTCTAAAATAAGAAATATAATATATACTTGTATGAACCTTGATGATTTATTTTTTTCATTAAAAGAATTATAAAGTGTATAACACAGGTGATTTCAAACAAAATATGACTCCTGAAAAAGGCAACCCATGAATCTTACATGAGACTATCTTTAGAAAACAACTATTGTGATCATATATCCTCTAGTAAGATGTCCACTTTTAATTCAAATGGTCAAGAAGTCTGAGTATCTTTTATTTCCTGGAGGGTTGTATATATCTGAAATTTGGCACAGCACACTGAATTTCAGTGCATTAGATATGGGAAGGAGAACAATGAAGAAAAAGAAAATATATGAAAATAGGCAGATGAATTTGGGGAGCTTACTGGCCTTGGGGGAAAAAGCCATGAATAGCTGCTAGCACCCTTGAAAATACTGCTTATGTGCCTCATTATGCCACCCAGATTTCCAGCCTGTCACATTCAGTGAGGTCTTTGCAAACCAATGATGCTGGGGCTGTCAGCCTGATGTTGTGTAATTTGGAATGACTCCTACCTCCACCACTTTGTAATGCTTCCTGAAAAGCAATGGAGGGAGCCCTGCCAGATAAATCTTTCTAACTCCATTTAATAATAGTATTTTAAGATTTCAGTAAGAATAGCTCTTTGCTACCAATGTGCTGGGGCATCCAGTCCTTCTCCACATCATTCATGCTTTTTTTTTTTTTTTTAAACTAAGGCCTTGGCATGGAAAATTGCACTTGATTCCACTAGAAGAAATTAACTTTATATATGGTGCCCTCAAATTCATCACCCTACTTGGAATTTCTGCAATCAGCCTAATCCACTCTCTTGATTGTGTTGTTTTTTTGATGAAGCTCTGATTGCATATATTGGGCCAATTTTTAAGAACTGGATAAGGCAGACTTCTTAGAGAAAGTGAGCATTGTCTAGGACTGAGGTTGCAGCTGCTTAGCACATCCTGGAGTTCTCCATGGAATTCCTGGAATTCTGTGTAGTTCCAGAGCAAGCAGTGAACTTCTCTTTCTCCCAGCATGTGGTCAAAGATATGGGATTGGGTGGAGCTTATATCTTTGGAGCCCATCCTAGATTCTGTCTCAGTCTTGGTTTGAGGGCAAAACAACTGACAGCGGGCACTGACAGACACTTCCACAGAAGCCTCCAGAGGTCTGAAGGGAAATGAGTCAGTGGAGGAGTGAAGGGCTGTGATCCTGTTCATGAAGAAATTATCAGGTGACTCTCAGAACTGTCAGTTATGAAAATCACTTAAGTCAGAGATCATTTAGGTAGCTATTCCCATAAAGAGAGAAGGAATGGGTCACCTTCCTGCCTTCTTACCTCCTCCACAAAGTTCTATTTTCCTTCAGAGAATGAAAGCCACCTGTCACCTACCACCTACATCCTTTCATGGGCTATAAAATTGAATTGCACATTTTTAATGGATTTAGAAAGATTGTTTTGTAATAGGGTTCATTTTTTTCACCTCTTAAGCAGGTATAGTATATGTTTGACATAGGGATACATTTTTGAAGAATTCCTGATGGACTCATAGCTCAATGATAGAGGAAGCAAAGCAAAGACAAGAGCGCCTTAGACAGCCCTCTAGTCAGGGCTCCAAATTATTTTGGGAGTAGTCTCTTCCTCTTCCTGCCTGTTCTCTCAATGTGTGCCCTTGTTTTTTTTGAATCACACACATTCAAAAGTTCTCAGTGCCCAGTTCCTTTCTTTTCCTAGACAGTCAAGAAAAATTATTTCTGTTCATATTTCCCTGTTCATATGGCCTTTCTGAAATCATTAGATTATACAATTATATTTCAAGGATGGTGACCTTGGTTTAGGTGTATTTGCTGGGAATATTGTTCTGCTTATTTGACCGAAAAAACAGTCTCTCATTTGCTCTTGTTTCCCCTAGTTTCTCCTCTAGCTTAGAACAAAGAATAAGCAAACTGCTTTCAGTCATTACTGTTGACACATCAAAGAAATATGACTTTAATTTTTCAAAGAAAACATGACTCATCTAGTGTTCCCCCCACAGACAGTACCCTCCTCTGTTAGCTCGCTGTACAACCAAAAATTCTGAGCATCACTTTATACAGCAGTGATGGTCTGATTACTGGGACTGGGCAGTGAAGAGTACTGCCATACCAGGATGTGACCTCATCTGCTCTGAGAAATGAAATGGGGTTGAGTTGGGTCAGTATTTGTAGGAACACATTTCCGGGGAAAGCTGAGAGAATCTCAGGAAGGGACAACAATTTCTCGTTCTGGACAACGGCCTCCTTTGATGAGAAAAGACTTCCGCTGAAAATTCAAAATCAACAATAAATTCATTGCTGTCACAGAAAAGCTACTTAACTGAAAACATGCTCTGTTCTTACTACCAAACAAGACATATCAACTAAATTGCACGGTGTGAAGGTTCATTCATAGTTCATTTTGTACAAGTTACATAGACAATGTAAGTAAATGGAGCTAAGGTTTTCCATCCAAATTAACAACTCCTAAGATATGAGCTATGGTCAGAACATTTTCAGCTTGTTTTCTGTAGGTGTAATACTTTACCCAGATTAGGTAGGTTTTCCCATAGATGCCTCTGTCATTGCAAGAACTTGCATATGCTCATGATTCATCCAGATACTTTGAAAATAAAACTTCCTGTAAAATGCAGAGCACTTGCTAATCAAAATGAACTGTTAAATTATTGTGACAGTACTGAGGAATGAAAATATCTCATGAAACAAAGCATCCCATTCTCTAGTTACTCAAAAGAGGCTTACTGTCTTGTGATGATGAGGCAGGAGCTATGAGGTAGCAGCTGATGAATAATCAAGAGCAGCACTTAAGTCTGAATCCTGTAATGACACTCTGCCCACTACAGGTGCCTGTAAATATCACTTAGACTCAAGTCCCTCCATCTCCCATGACTCATCATCATATCATCCTCAAGCTTGGCATCCAACCCACGGTGAGGGGGATGTATTCCAAAGCTGCATTCCCCTATGTGCAGGTGGGTGAGTGGATTTATAGTTGCAGACATCCAAGAAGATATCAGCAACAGCAAGATTCGCCCAGGTTCATTTCAGCTGTCTATAAATGACTTTGCTGAATATTTTTTTGGGAGTGAATATTCTTTTAAATTTCTTTCTTATTAGTATATGTTGGCAATGTATAATAATTGTATTCATCTTGGGAAATTAGTACATATACATATGACATCTTAATCATTTTTACTGCCTGTTTCCCCACCCTGCCCTGTGTTGACTCTGTTTTTTGAGTGTTGCCCTTTGGCACAGTCACCATGGACACGGTGGACACACACGCACAGACTCATACTCATGAAGCCCACAGAGCAACTGCACACACCTTGTAAGTGAGGTAAGGTAGCTTTAGTTTGTGGAATCAGCTCAGGGTAGGGAAGTATTCTAGATTGTGTGTGTGTGTTCAGTAGGAGTTATTAACCCATTCAAATAAAAGAAATTTTATTAACCTGTATTGATGATTTAATGAAAAATACAAAATAAAAACCCACTAATAGACAAATAGTAGCAATAAAATATATACATAAATAACTGAACCAGTATAAGGAAGATATATATCCTGAGCATTTTCATATAAAGAAAAAGATAAACAAGAAGCAATGAAAGAAGTGAATTGTAGAAAACTGTAGGCAGTATGTTGAGCCTTTGGTAAATTCTAAAAGAGAGGACCAAAAAGCTAATATTTTTCTAGTATTAGAGAAGAAAAATAAAGTTGATATATTTAAGGCAAATGAATGCCCTGGAGCAGCAGGTCCAAAACTTGTCACTCTTAAAATACTTGCAATATTCAGAAGCATTTCCTATATTCTATGAAAAATAGGAGCTAGTTTCAGAAAGCAAGAAACTGTCTTAGATATTAACAAAGAACATCAATACTATGATGATGAATACTGTGATGATACTTTAAGGGTCCTGAAAATGCTTTTGTAATACAGCTGTCTAATGCTTTTAGTTCCGTGTTTTCCCCAAACTTATTCTTACTGGAAGCCTGCTTTTGATTTTTCAGTCTATTTCTTTTCTTCATTCCTTTGCTCCTGTGTTCTTTTGCCGGCCCCCCACCCCCCATGCTCTGGGAAACTTTTATGACACAGAGTGAGATAAGCAAATTGAATGGAATCACCAAATAAGATAAGTTGGGCACTTGTATCATCCTTCCCTCCTTGCTAGTAGAACCATATAAATGCTTTTTCCAAAGTCCTCATGAGCTTGTCATTTTTCTTCTTGGTTCCTCAATCTACATTTTTCTTTAAAGTCTTTTAATGAGTAAATTTGAAAGCATTGTTTGTTTTCAAAATACCAACAATTGATTGCCTTCATTGAACAGGCTTCTATAATCTTTTGAATATATTTACTACATAGTACACTTAGTTAACAAAGGGAAAACAGTGGTGAAGAATACATTAGCTTGCTTAGGACCAGTTTATATTGAGGAGCATAAAATCAGGAATGCAATGGATTATGATTCAAAGAACTCCTATGATGCAAATATAGCGCAAGCATTGTTTTTGGTGTATTCAGTTATAAAAATTATTTTATCATTATTTAACATCAAATCTAGTAACTTCCCTGTTTGTCACAAATTTGATAATATGCATTCAGTTTGGATCTGGAGTATTCCCCTCAGTCTTCCACGTTCCTCTAATGCTATACCTGCCCTGCTTTATTTTCACTAGTCCTACTGGCCCCATTCATTTATTCAATGATTTTTAATTCTTTCCTGTCACAAAACCTTTGTGCAAGCATCCCTTTTCCTCCCCCAGAATACCTTTCCCTACTCTCCCTCCTTTCTGATCCATGACACAGTTACTCTTCTGGACTCAAAGGTTTCTTCCAAGAGGTTTTATTTGATATTTTGTACAAGTTTAATTAAATCCCCATCAGTTTTTCATATCATAATATAGTTTTTCTTCAGCTTCCTTGCCAGTCGGTCATCATCATATTATGTGGTCCTTTACGTAATATTTTCCTCGCTACCAGAGCAATATTCATCCAAGCAGGAATTACTTTTTTAAAATGAACAAACAAAGAAAACCTATCAAATCACTTTCCAGTATGATACCTGAGAGAATAAAAGTTATTTTTGAATGAAAAAAAATATATACCTAGCCTACCCTGTTGATTTTTTGTTTTCAAAAGAGCTTCTTCAGTCCATTTCTGTGGTCATAAAATATTCCAAAGTAAGCTGAAACACAAGTCTAAGCAACCGTAATATAAAATATTTTAATTAATGATTTAAAATAGTATTCTGGATGAATAGAAACATCCCTGGGTACCACTTACAAGAATAGGCTTTTTTCTCAATTATTCTGCATCCATAAGAGAGTGGGTATCTCAACCCTGCTAAACATTTGTGCCGCTATAATCCCAGTTACTAGGGGAACCCAACATTGCCCTGTGCTAAATTGTGCTGTCTTAACTCACGTTTTATTTCTGGTAATTTAAATTTTATGTCCTTCTGCTTTTATAAATAGGACCACAAATGATCTGTTCTTACATCCTCCAAGTTTGGAAGTATCCCTTTGATGAAGGAGTTAGTGAGATGGGGAAATGCAGGAAAGCCCCCTATCAAAAATAATTCTTTAGGAGAGAAAGAGAAACAGAAATCTAAGCCTGTGTTCATGAGTCAGGTGGTTCTTGCATTTTGCAAAGGTTTTTATTAAAGTCCATTCTTTTATTCCAAGCTCCTAAGTTTTCTTTGTCTTGGTTTAATTTCTCATTTCCACTAATAAAATCTGCACTTGATACCAGTTTTGAAAGTATTTTACACCAACCATTAAGTAAGTCCCTTTGAAGGACATTACAATAGAAACAAGATCATTAAATAAAAGAAAAAATGTATTAGATAGACTCTAAGATATTAGAGAAGACTTCAACAAGGAAACAATAGAAAGGATGGAGAAAATTTTGGTTCAGATCTATAGCTTTTTTTCTACTGGTTAAAATTCTCAAGGCTGAGTTCAAATTGCACCAACCTGAGTAAGGTGTCCACATCAGTGTCCAAAAAAGTATTATTGAGCAGAAATACTTCTGTGAATGGAATAGGTGGCGAAGAAGTGCTTGGAACACACCTTAATGGATGCTTATCACATGCAGCCAATGAATCCTGTTGAAAAACTCTTTTGTTGATTGATACTAACAACTTACTGAGACTTTCCAAAAACCATATTTGAATAATAGGATTCAGAGTTAATTACTTTGTCCAAATATAGAGACACACAGGAAATTCACATCTTTGAGGGTAAAATGTTGACTAGTGTGCTATATGGCTTCATGTTTCTCCAGTGTTCTACTGGATAAGAGAAAGAATGTTTTCTGCTACACATTGTGTATTCTTAGCTTACATTGCTTTTCTCTCCTCTCACACATCCAGAGTTTCACGATCATTTCTTTTTACTCTTTTGAGGTGGTCACCCATTATCAGTATTATAACTCATGATAGGTCTAACTTTATCATTTCTTTCCCAAAGATTTACAGCACCCTTGAGTCTTCTGGCCTAGAGGTATTTCCACCTGTATTCTACCTTGCTATAAGATGAATGCTCTAAAACATGATTTTTGTTGTGAAGATAATGTTCTCAAACACATTTAACTCACTTTTAATTCATCTCTCTGTTGATCTGTTCAAATTCTTTGATAATTTGGGAACCCTTATCCACACTTAGTTTCTGCTCTTCTTTAGTATGAATGCTTGTGTACATCATATCAGTTTGGTCTTATAATCCTCCTCCAACTACTGTATAGCCTCCCACCTACTCCTATTCTTGGCTCACTTTTGCTCTTTTACTGCTCTAAAAGATCATATTTCATCCCCCATGTGGGCCTACTGCAATTCAAATTATTATTCTAAACTATATTAAATCTTACCTACAATGAGGTCTCATGCCTACTGTCCTTCTCATTTTTAAAACTTATTTTACTTTTGAATTTGTTATGTTTTACAGCTTTATAAATAGTTATTCTGTCCTTTAATGTATGCACACAATTTGCAAATTTAACACATAAAAATATAAAAGGATATACTATTCTATTCATTATTTTAAACAGATATGTATTATATATACCTCTTACATGCCTGACATTCTCAATAATGCAAATAGAAGAAGCAAAACAAGTAGGGACATCTGTTCTCATGGTGCTTAGGAAAACACAGATTGCATACTGGGCAAAGTGAGAAATGTCAAGAGATGGGGTAAGAGAGATAGGCAGGGTCAGACAAAATAGAGTGATTTCTCTTCTTTTTCCTCCATCTCTTTTCTCTCCTATGCTAAGGACTATGGATTTTTATTTTAAGGGTAGCAGATGATCATTGACTCCTATGTAGAGAAAGAATTATAGGAAGGCAAAAGGGAAAAACACAGGGGGCATACAGAAATCAAGGGATGAGTTTATGGTCCCTTTTACCAAGGTAATAATAATGGAACTGAGAAATTATTTTTTATGTTTATGCATGACTACTGTATTAAAACCCAGGTAACATCCCAGAGGAGGTTAGCCAATCTCAGTGCCCAGGAGAAGGCTGCTTGACAGCAATTCCATTGCTCCTAGGGCAGAGGAGGTGAGCCAATCCCAGCACCCAGGAGGAGGCTCCCCAGCCACCATTCCACCACTCCCAGTCCAGAAGAGGTGACCTGCAGCAGCGCCAGCAACACCACCCCCACTCCGTGGAAATGAGAAGACATGTAAACAAGCTTCAAAAACAGACTTTTAGATCACCTACAGCAACCTCAAAGGGAAACAAGATGGAACAATCTGATACTCAACCACCTGGACTCCCTGAACAGGCAACAAAAGAGAATCTGGAAAAAATAAAATCAGAAATAATTTCTCATATAACAGCAGAGATTGTACCCATAGTGCAAGGCATGATTAATAAATCTAGAGAGGAAACAGATAAAAAAATAGAGGATCTGAGGAACATGATGGAATCCCATCATAGGAAACAAATGGAATCCATAGAACAGATACAAACAGATTTCCAGGAAATTAAAAACTCCATTGAAAGTCTACATAGCAGAATGAACCAAGGTGAGGACAGAATTTCAGATACAGAAGATAAAATTGCAATTAGTGACCAGGAAAAGAAAAATTGATTTAAAATAGTAAGGGACCATGAGAAATCAATCCAGCCCCTGCTAAATGATGCAAAGAAGAATAACATAAGCCTGATCAGAGTCAATGAAGAAACGGGAGAGAGTGCAGATGGCATAAAAAACTGTTCATAGAAGTGATGGCAGAAAATTTCCCAAGCAGGGGAAAAGAACTTGACATACACATAAATGAGCCATATATGACCCCAACTAGCCTTGATCAAAAAAAATCTACACATAGGCATATAATTGGTAAGATTCCAGAGACCCAACAGAATAAAATTCTACAAGCAATGAGAGAAAAGAAACAAATCGCATACAAAGGAAAGCCCATCAGAATCACAGCAGACTTCTCAACACAAACAGTTAAGGCAAAAAGAGTATGGAGTGACATATTTCAAGCCCTAAAGGAAAACAGCTTCCAACCCAGATGGATGTACCCTGCAAAACTATCTTTCAAAATTAATGGAGAAATAAGATACTTTCATGATAAAGAGCACCCTAGGAATTTCATGAATACCAAATCAGCACTACAAAAAATTTTAGACAATATCCTAGGAAAAGACAATGAGCACCACAACCCCAGAAAGCCCAGAGAATGAATCCATCAGGTGCGACAAGAAATTAAACGCAACGGGGGAGAATCAAACAAAAAGAAAAACTCATGACAAGGCTTTTAACACTTTAAACTTCATCTCCCTAATGACTGTATAACTCAATCTTGTTATTGTACTGATTAGTATTTTTCTGATTCTAGTGTTGCACACCTTTCATTGTGCTGTACTGGCTATTTATCATCTTCTTGTGTCTACTTTTTAATTGAGTTGTCTATTAATGAGCTGTAAGATTTCTTTATATATTCTGGTCATAGGTTATATGCATTTTAAATATGGTCTGTTTAAGGACTAATTTTCATTTTTTTTTATTAAATTCTTTTATTAGTACATTGTCAGTATACAACACAATTACATTTCTCATTGGGAATTGTACCTTTACATAATGCATCTTAGTTCTTATTTTTTCCCCATTCCTAGCCCTCCCTTCACCCCTTCCCTATTTACAAAGACTTTCTTTCCATTTTTTTCCGTTTCTCATCATTTGTTCTTTCCCTTCTTTCCTTTCCCCTGCCCCTCCCACTATCCCTACCCCTTTGGACCTTTTCTTCCTATTTTACATTATTGATTATTCATTCTAATCATTGGTACATTTTAGGTATACAATATAATGACATTCATCATTGGAAATTTGCACCTTTACATAGTCTCTCTTGGTTCTTATTTTTCACCCTTGCCCAGCCCTCTCTTCAACCCCTCCAGTCCTCCCTATTTACAAATATTTTGTTGGTATTTTTCCATTTTCTTGTATTAATCTCATTCCCTTCTATCCTTTCCTCTATCCCTCCCACTTCCTTCCCCTTTGCCCCTTTTCTTCCTATTTCACATGACCTATTATACATTTTAGTCCTTATTTACACTTTCAGTTTCTCACACCAGAGAAACTATTTGGTATTTATACATGTGTGTCCTATTTATTTCACTTAAGAGTACTGCCTCAATGTGCATCCACTTAGCTATAAATGTCTCTAATTTCTCATTTTTTATGGCTGAGGACTACTTTTCATTTTAATGATGTCATTTAAAGTTCTAAATTTTGATGGAATCTCACTTATCAATTCTTTTCTTTTATACATCATGTTTTTTGTATCCTAGGAAGTTCTTGCCTACCCTAAATTCATAAACATTTTCCCTTATAATTTCTTTTTATAGTTTTATTGTTTTAGTCTTTCATATTTAGGTTTATAGATCCTTTCGAGTTATTTTTATGTATGGAAATAAAGGGTCGATGTTAATATTTTATATGTAGATACCAGGTGTTCTAGTGCCATTTGCTGAAAACTATCTTTTCCTCTACTCTTGAGTTGAGTTTATGTTCTATAAAATGTTAATGTTAAATAATCTTTCAAAACTCAGTGGACCATATGTGTGTGATTCTATTTCTAGATGCTCTGTTCTGTTCCAATGATCTATATGTCTTTCCTTACACCAGCACTGCCTTGATTACTGTAGCTTTAGAGGCAGTCTTAAAATTAGGTACTAAACATCTTCCAACACTGTTTTTATTTCTTTTTCTTTTTACTTTTCTAGGTCCTTGGTACTCCTACTTAACTTTTAAATTTCAATATCCAATTCTTCATTTATAGCAAGTATACATACACCTGAATTTTTATATATGCCTTGTATTTTCTAATCCTGCTAAATTCCAATACAAGTTCTAGGGGCTCCTAGAGATTTCTTAGTATTTTCTCTGTAGATAATCATTTCATCTGCATATGAAGATTTTGCTTCTATCTTGCCCATCCTATGCTATTTGTTTCTTTTTATTGCCAGACTATTTTGGTTTGGGCCTAAGTTTCAAAGTTTAATGGACAGATGAAGAGTAGGCATATCTGGCCTTGTTGCCCACCTTAGGGAGAAAGCATTGTCTCTTCTCCATTCATATAAGGCACTTTTGCTGGAAGTATGGAGTACATGTCTTTAATCTGTTGAGAAGGTTCTGTTCTACTTCTAGTCTCCTGATAGCTTTGACCATGAACAGCTGTAAAATTTAGTCCAATACTTTTTCTCCAACTAGTGACAGGATCATATGGCTTTTTTCCTTTCCTCTGTTTAAATGATGACTTTTGGGGGTGGATCTTCCAATGCTGCACCAACACTGCCATCCCTATAACAAAACCACTTTCTACATCCTGCCAGATCTGACTTCTAATAGTTAGTTTTGTTAAACAAATTTCTATCTATGTTCATACTTTTTTCTTCTATTATCTTTATCCGGTTTTAGGATTAGCACAATGTTGAGTTCCTAAAATGAGGGGAGAAATGTCCCTTCTTTTTTTCTGCTTTAATTGTTTGATATAATTTATCAGTTAAAATGTTTATGAGCCTGCTGTTGTCATCTAGGTAGGTTTTCAAGCTAGGAATATACTTTCTTTAATAGGTGCTATTCAAATTTTATATTTCCTCCAGAGTTAGTTTCATTAATTTGTCTTCCAAGGTACTTCTTAGAAGTTGTCAAATTTATTTCAAAAACGATTTTTGTAATTTGCTTTCTATATCCTTTTAAATTCTGTAAAATCTGTGGTAATGTCTCCTAGACCTTGATATTGTAATTTTAAAAATGTATAATTAATATTGTGTAATAGGTACAAAAGGTCTAAAGGAGCAGGGGAAGTGGGAGGAGTAGGGGAAAGGAAAGAAGGGAAAAGAAAAAATATGAGAAAAGGAACAAAATGGAAACAAAGTCTTTGCAAATAGGGAAGGGTGGAGGGAGTGAAGGGAGGGCAGGTAAAGGAGAAAAAAATAAGAACCAAGATACTCATGTAATGGTACAAGACCCCAATGATGACTGCAACTGTATTTTATACCCAAAATGTACCAATAAATTTAATGTGGAAAAAAATAAAATGAAAGTAATACCCAGGTAGTGAACATATCTTAACCCATAAAATATTCCATAGATAAAAGCATATAGCAGATATTCCATATATGTTAGAAAAAAGATTATTATATATTGATTTTACTTCTGCTTTATTCTTTTTTTAAAAAAATATTGACAGGTGGAAATCTATGATATAGATTGAGTGAAATTTTTGTTAAATATTTTTCTTCATCATCATCATGGTTATCTACACAATTTATTTGTTTGATTTTCCAAGCAATGCTATTTAGTCAAAAGAGAGTCAGACTACTAAATTGAACTTTGCTAACATTTTTCAATTTTCACATGTGTCCTCAATGTGTCATAATATTTTAAGGATTTTTAATAAGAAAATCTCAACACAAGGTAAGATAGCTGGCCACATTTTTCTTCCCACAAATGTATTTACTTTTAGCTCAGTATGATTATTTGTGTATATCTGAATACCATAGTAATGTTTCAAATGATTATTTATTCCCCAATGTATAGTTTCTGAGTAGGATGTGCCAATGATTAAACATCTATGTATGGAAATGTAACTGCTGCTTATGAAGGGTGCTAAATCTCAAGGCTGTGCTTGGGTGTATAATTCATTTTTCTTTTTATAACTGTAACTTGACTGAGAACTTTTCCCAAGTAACTTTTTAAAAACTTTATTTATGGAAGAGTGTCACCACGTAAATGAGATGATCCAAAAATATATGATCTGTCCCTTACACATCAAATATATCTGATATATCATATATGTATATTTGATGATATTGTGCATATAATATACATATATATGTATGTATGTATGTTAGAAAGCCTAGGATATTAGAAGTCTTTTAAGAATCAAATGCAAAACACTTTCAAGAATGCAAAACACTTTGAAAAAATTATTTAAATTATAAACTCATTTGGTAGTTTTTTGTTGAATAAATCATAACACCTTCATTTTACTCTTTATTCAGAACAGTTCCAAACCTGGTTCTCAAGAAGAGATTGTTTGGAATGGGTGTCTGAAATCTACTGCTTTGTTTTTAATTTGTTGACGAAGCCATGTGGGTGGAGCTTTCTTCAACCATGTCTTCTACTACAGTACCACTTGAAACAATTCATCTCTAATTAAGTGGCTTACTGACAAAAATAGTACCAAGTCCTCAATTAGAAACCCAGTGGAATCAAACCAATTTGGCAAAATTTGAGAGGTGAACAAGTAGAAATCTTCTCCTTCAATTCCTTTGTCATATGAGTAATAAAAAGTGAGTTGCTGTGACCAGAGAGAGGAATGCACAACTGACAAAGATCCTTGTACAGCTGTGAGCCCTGCTTGCTGGGTCACCTTAACCCTTTTATGGCAGAGCTAAGGTTCAACGTCAGATCTCCTAAATCTGTGGCCAATACTTGTCACCTACATCCAGCTTGTTTGATTATCTTAATTGTATTATTGAAGACATTCCATTAACTAAACTAAACTGTAGACAATCAAATAAAAATGTTTCTGTGAACAAGAATTATTCTAAGTGCTCTGCATCTATTAAAGTGTTCAACATTACTACATTCTTATTAGATACAAACCATTATGATTTCCACTTTACGGATGAGATGAGTACAGCACATAACAGTTTGGTCATTCATCAAAATCAAAGGACTTAACTATAGAATATAGATATGAACACAAAATATGGATACAGAATACTTGCCCATTACTTATTTATGACTATCCAAAGTAGTTAACTTAAAACCATAATGAGATGTATTTTATATAAGAAAATAAGCTAAGCATATAGGTATTGCTAAATAAGTTTATAAAGAATTATATTGCCTTTCTGTAAGTATTGTAGCAGTTACATTGTATTTTTAAAATCTGAAACACCAGAAATACTTATGACAAGATAATGGTTGTATTTTAAAACCTAATATTCACTATCAACATAATTGTTTTTCACTCTTGTCAAATTCCACAGTGTAACATAGGGGGCAAATAAATATATGATTATTTCATTTATTAGTGTTTGTTCTATGTTGATCTTTCCAGATATTTAAAATTTCACTTTTGACCAGAAATTGTCTACCCAATAACCTTGGGAATGCACATATTCAAATATCATGGAAAAATGATT
Organism: Heterocephalus glaber; assembly: GCF_053883595.1. Classification (NCBI taxonomy): domain Eukaryota; kingdom Metazoa; phylum Chordata; class Mammalia; order Rodentia; family Bathyergidae; genus Heterocephalus; species Heterocephalus glaber. The sequence continues at coordinate 2,162,463 of NW_028258191.1, forward strand.
GGTAAATGGATGCATTATTACAAGCAGAATTTTGTGATGTAGGAGATCTAAAATAAAAGAGCATTTCACCCACAGATGCATTATTTTCCTTCTGAATCAGCTTTTTGTGAAATAATAAAGGTTTTTCATTGTCTTAAATGCTGTTTTAGGGTAATTTATTAAGCAACAATAGATAAATCATTCAGTCAATGGAACTGATATACAGTATCATTTTGTCAGTTACTTTAATTTTAATTTTCATTAGTCCATGTTTGCAATAAAAATGATCATATTCATTGTAGGGAGTTAGTTAGTACATGTACATAACACATCTTAATTCTTTTTACGTCCCCTTCCACTCCCCACTCTCCTCCCTCCCCACACCTTTGCTGCCCATCTCAGTTGCAAAAATCATCTAATATTTTTCTCCAGATTGAATTCTAGTCGTGATTCAATGCAATACTCAGGAAAAACTATATTCAGCCTCCATATGTTTCAAATATGTAAATGGCACTATTTTAAAGATAATACCTGCATTATCTGACAATCTGGTGATCTCTCTTGAAGTAGCAAGGAGACCTATTTCTGCTAAGCTTTACATAGCTAGAGAGGTCTTGGGATTCACAGTGATGCAGTGCACACTACAGCTAGGTGACACTGAAGAATCTGCTGGATGATCTAAATGTTTTAAAATAATTTTTATTTATTGAATAATAGAGTGTTTTATCTTCAATAAGATGGTAATGGTTATGAGATTTCCAAGTGATTGTTAAAAGTGAATATGAATTATTCCACTCATTTAGTGGGTTGGGAAAAGAGGGCAAGTATTATTTAAATGAATTTTAAAGAGTTCTTTCTTATCTAACAGACTGTGATTTTTTTTTTTTAGATGTTTACAATCAAGTTGGAAAAATAAGACTGAAAGAAGCTGACTATGGAGGCTGATTATCAATAATTGCTTAATGGATGGCATGGAGGAAGAGAAGCAACATGAAGTTTAACAAAATTTGTGACCAACAGATTTGTTACAACAGAATTTTTTAAAAAGCTTCCCTAGTGAACTGCATTTACAAGAGAATTCTCTATGGTTCTAATTATATTTTATATAGCATGATCTAATAAATTGGAATACAATATAACTTTTAATCTATCAACACTGTATATTAGTAAATTATCAGTTTGATCCCAGAACACTCTATTAAATTACAGAGATTAGATGGATTGAACATTTTTTCTTTATTAAAAATGAAAATATTAATGGATATTAATTGTACATATTTGTAGTATTCACTGTGATATTTATGTATACACACACATCATGTGTTGATCATATCCATCCACTCTCCTTTTACTCCCCTCCCAGCCTTCCCACCTCCAATCTTCCCCTTCCATCTGGCCTCCCCCCCCCCTCCAGTCTCCTATAATCCTTCTCCCACTTTCAGATGACTTGGTGTTGTGTGTGATCGTGATAGTGGGGTTTTTGTTGTTTGTTTTATTTTTTTACTTTCCATATAGGAAAGAAAACATGTAATACTTGTTTCTAGATCTGGCTTATTTATTTTAACATGATGCCCTCCAGTTCCACCCATTTTTGTGCAAATGACAGGATCATATCTTTTTAATTGTGCATCTATACTGTATTTTTCTTCATTCATCTGTTGACAGGCACCTAGGCTGATTTTATATGTCAGCTATTGTGAATAGTGCCACAAGAAACATGGGCATGTGGGGGTCTCTTTTTTATACTGACTTCATTTCCTTAGTATATATCCAGAGTGATATAACTGGATCATATCATAGATTAATTTTCAATTCTTGGAGGAATATTTTTCATAGTGGCTCTACTAATTTACATTTCCATCAAAAGTGTGTAAGTGTTCCTTTTTCTCCATATCCTCATCAGCATTTTGTTTGTTTTTATTTTTGTTTTTGCTTTGATAATGGCCATTCTAATTAGAATTAGATGGAGTCTCAATATAGTTTTGATTTGCATTTCCCTGATAGCTAAATATACTGATCATTTTTCATCTATGTTGTAGTCATCTTTACTTATTCTTTTCCAATGTGTCTATTCAGCTCATTTGCCCATTTTAAAATTGGATTTCTTGGTATTTTTTGCTAATTTTTTGAGTTATTTATGTGTTCTGAATATTAATATTCTGTCAGATGACTAGTTGGCAAACATTTTCTCCCCTTCTGTAGTTTGTTTCTTCACTGTATTGTTTCCTTTTCTGTGCAGGAGTAAATATTTCTTGGTTTCACTGAATAATATCTTGAGCAGTGGCTTGATTGCAAGATCATTAATTTTCAATAATATGTTTTCTTATATGTCTTTCAATAATAATTGAGCTGTTTCTATGATGCAGTATTTCTAATCTCAATTCTTAAAGATCATATTCAGAGAACAAAATTTTATAAATATTCAAGAAACAATTTTCAGTGTTATCATGTGCTTCCTTTATTGGTCATTGTTATTTTACCCAAAAATGTAAACTTCCAATTCAAAAAATGTATGTTGCAAATATATGAAAAACTGAAACAACAGTGTTGTTTTAATATTGTCTTGGCTAGGCCTCTAGTGTGCCTCATGTTACATTTTGTATAATATTCCCCTAAATCACATAATAACTGTAAAATCTCCACATTCTGTTCCACCCATGCACTTTCTTTCTCTCCATTAACCCTGTACATTCTAGTGGCCATGAGAGGGTTGGTTTCTAAAAGCTCTTGGCTATTAAAAGCCTTAGAGAATAAGTGTAAACCTATCTTAGGAGGCAGCACATGAGGAAGTTTAGAAAATAACCTCACTGTAAAATCTGAAGGTTGAATGTTAGTTGAAAACACAGTCATATCTTGATCTGTCTGGCTTGGCCATTAATGATGGCAGAGCACCAGTGGAGAGGCCTGCTGGCCCATTCCTGATACCTCCTCCCTGGATAAATCTCCCTGGTTTCATGTATCTCACATCTGGGAGAAAATTGCTGGAACCAGGAAAACAACTTCATCTATTATTTAGATCCATCTGTCTTTTCTGTTTTCCAACACTTTTTTGTTTCCATTTTCTTTCCTGTCAAAATAAAAACACTATATATAATGGATTTCTGTTTGCTTATTTAGATATAAAAACTTAAATGAGTAAAAACCAGAGAAATGCCTTGGTTATCTGTGAACATGGGCTGTACTCATTTACATATGAACTTTTTAAAGGAGATGTGTGATTCTAACATTTATTCAGATACACTGAATGATAAAGTACAGCTAAAAGAGACTTCAGGAGGATTGCAGTAGCAAGCTTTTATATTTTTAGTTATTTTTTTATAGAACCTTTGCCAGGAATTAATTCAGAATCCTTGCAAATTCTCTAGGCAGAAGGCCCTTTTAACCTTCACTTAATCTTTTTGATCAAGGATTTCTTTTCCCATTTTTGGAAAAAGCTTTTCTGATCTCAAAGAAATTCATGTAATAATGTGTATCTTATTCATTTAAAAATTAAATTTCACAATCATTTTTCTTCTTTTCTCATGATACAGAAAAGGCTTTCATGTTTCAGGAAAGGACCTAATAGAAATGTCAACCTACTCTTCCTGATGGCTCCTTCCAAGGGATCATTGATAAGTACATGCTCCATGGACAGCACCATTTTATCTTCCAGAAACTCTTGTCCTTAGCATCACTGAGTTATAACCCTACATCAAGAGAAAAAATATAAACATCATTCCTCTGATCAGCAAAAGTCACTTTGCACGTGATTTCAGACATCATCAAAGATGTCTGTCTGCCAGTAAATCACAGTGTCTGTATGTACTGGATGAGCTATACCATAAAGAATTCCACTTGCTCTTTGTGTTCTGTGAGTCAGAACAATAGGCCACTCTCCTGTGGAATAGCTGCTGATTCCTTCAAAGTTAAGTCAAAGCCCACAGTTTTCCCCTCTGAATAATGTATGAACTTGGTTCACCCACATGCTGATAATCTATGGAAAAAACTCCCAACAGCTTCTGTCTTTTTGTCTGATGTCACACACACACACACACACACACACACACACACACACACACACACACTCCTCACTGGTTCAAACAGAAACACTTGATTTGCTTCTGTTTTGCAGAGGGTTGTGATGAAAGGCACAAGTGGGAGGAACCAGAGGAACTCAAGAGGCCATGCAAGCAGCATCCAGTTGAACACATCTAGCCTCAGGGGCTCCTGCTAGACAGAAAGCTAAACTCAACCCCTGTGCATGACAGTGATCAAATATTCTTTTGAAGTTGCTATTGCATCAACTTGAGGGCCCATTCAATGACCAGCTCTGAAGCCTTATTATTCCAAGACAGTATAATAATAACCTCTAACTTGTGTATTATTCTTTGGCTTGACATAACAAATTACCACAAGCTAGGTGGCTTAAAACAATAGAAATTTATTTTGTCATAGTTCTATAGGCCAGAAGTTCAAAATCAAGGTATTGGTAGAGCCATGTTCCTTTGGAAGCTGCCTAATTTCAGCCTCTGCCAAGGTCTTCATGTGACCTTCTTTCCTGTGTGTCTTCATGTGCCTTCTCAAAGGCACTAGTCACTGGATTTAGGGCCCACTTGAACCAAGTATGACCTCATCTTAACTAATTATGCTTAATTCTAAGTAGTCATATTTGGGGTTTCAAGATGACTAAATTTTGGGGTATACTTTTCAATTCAGTGTCACATGTAAGAGAAGAAAAGTGACCTATGATATATAGATTTCTATGCTACATGCTAGAAATATCTTGGAAGCAATCTTAGTATGTAAGCACTCATGAGAAAAGGGTCACATCCCATTCCTCAGTCAGAGGAAGAAGCATCCATGTCTGCATCCCTGCTAGTGTCCCAAATAGAATAACCCAGTGGTCCTCAACCTATTTGTCACTAGGTACTGGTTGATTTTGTGGAAGACAATTTTTCCATAGATCAGGGTGGAAAATAGTTTTGGGATGATTTAATCATTTTTACTGTGCACTTTATTTCCGTTATTATTACATTGCAATATATAATGAAATATTGATGCAACTCACCAAAATGCAGAATCAGTGAAAGTGTTTCCAGCCTTGGTGGCACATCCTATAATCCCAGAACTCAGGAGGCTGAGGCAGGAGGATTACCATAAATTTGAAGCCAGCTTAGACTATATAATAAGTTCAAGGCCAGTCTGAACTACATAATGAGACCTTTTCTCTCTCTCAAAAAAAGAATAAATTGGAGCAAGTAAGTAGTCCTGTCTGAGGTGATTATGAGAGACAGTGACACCTGAAGTATATTTCTTATGTCCAGTCTTCTCCATAATCTCATTTTGGTTTCTGTTATTGCAAAAAACCATGCATCACAAAGATAAGATGTTGGAAATGGAAGCAGACTTTTCAGTGGTTTTATGGAAGTCTCAGGATGTTATGCTCTGACTTTAATTTAGAATATAAAGAGATTTGTAGTTGTCTCAAACATACTTGTAAGGCTACCATCATTCATCATCTCAAGCAGTTGATCTTCTTCTTGCATGGACAAAGTTGATACATCTGCCTTCTTAACAAATGGGTTGTGGATTCTTTCCAGCTCAGGGGTCTTTTGTGGTTGGGATATAATGCTCAAACTCTTCTGAAAGGTGAAATAGGTGATACACACCAACTCATAGAAAGAACGCTCTAGCTTAGTCTCTTTCAAAATCTTTGCTAATGTTTAAAACATGCCACAAATCTCAATGTTTACTCATGCCCTCATAATTCCACTTTGACTCTGAATGCAGCCACTTTATCTGGGAATTTTTACACAGTTGTTTTTCTCCCCTAAAGTGGAGGATTGAGTTTTTTGAGTAAGTTGAACATGTCACAAGAGTCAGCAAATTTTGTGACACATTCTGTGTCACTGAAATGGGCTGCTGAAATCTCTGGAGTGGCTCTCATAAATTAAAAACTCTGGCCAGTGATATACCTTAAGAAACTAAACCACTGGAACATGCTGAATCAGCCCACTGCAGAGAGGCAGGTCTGCGCACACCCTACCAAGATCCTGAGTCATGTGGAACACGCCGAATAAGCCTGTGTCCCAGCAACAATCCACTGGACCCCCCCTCCACTCCTCTGTATAGTCACATGGTTCCACAATACAAAGATGCAGAGGACATTGGACCACCAGACCACGGTACTGAGTCCTGCTGCTCCCAGCCCAGAGGTAGGGGCTTCTGAGCTGCTGTCCCACTGCTCCTAGTCCAGAGGAAGGGCCTTCTTGTCCACCATCCCTGCCTCTGCTCCCAGCCCAGAGAAAAGAGCTTTTGGGCCACCTTTTGTCCCACCGCTCCTGGCCCAGAGGAAGGGGCTTCTGGGCCACCATCCCTCCCACTGCTCCCGGCCCAGAGGAGGGGTTTTGGAGTCACCATCCCACTGCTCCTGGACCAGAGGAAGGGGCTTCCTGGCCATCATCCCTGCAGGAGGTCCCAGTCCAGAGGAAAGGGCTTTTGGGTCACCATCTCTACCACTGCTCCTGGCCCCTGGCCCACCTCTACCAGCTCAGAGGAGGTAATCCATACAGGCACCAAAAGTCCCCTCAGAGGTGAAATGAGAAAACATGTAAATAAGTCTCAAAACCAGACTTCCAGATCACCTACAGCAACCCCAAAGGGAAAAGAGATGGAACACTCTGATACTCAACAACCTGGACCCACTCAACTGGCAACAAAAGGGGATCTGGAAAAAATGAAATCAGAAATAATTTCTCAGATAACAGGAGAGATTATGCCCCTAGTACAAGACATGATTAATAAATCTAGAGAGGAGCTCAGGAACATGATGGAATCCCAACATAGGAAACAAATGGAATCCATAAAATAGATGCAAATAGATTTCCAGGGGATGAAAAACTCCATTGAAAGTCTACACAGCAGAATGAGCCAATGTGAGGACAGAATTTCAGATATAGAAGATAAGATTGCAATTAGTGACCAGAAAAAGAAAAATTGCTTCAAAATTATAAGGGAACATGAGAAATCAATCCAGCAGCTGCTAGATGATGCAAAGAAGAATAACATAAGACTGATTGGCTCAATGAAGAAACAGGAGAGAGTGGAGATGACAGAAAAGATCTCTTCAGAGAAATAATGGCAGAAAACTTCCCAAGCAGGGGAAAAAAGATTGACATACAGATAAGTGAGGCATATAGGACTCCAAATAACTTTGATCAAAAAAAATCTACACATAGGCATATAATTGTAAAGATTCCAGAAACTCAACAGTAGAACAAAGTTCTACAAGCAGTTAGAGAAAAGAAACAAATCACATACAAAGGAAAGCCCATCAGAATCACAGCAGACTTTTCAACACAAACCCTCAAGGAAAGAAGAGCTTGGAGTGACATATTCCAAACCCTGAAAGAAAACAGCCTCCAACCCAAATTGATGTACCCTGCAAAACTACTTTTCAAAATTGATGGAGAAATAAGATACTTTCATGACAAAGGGCACCTTCGGAACTTCATGAATACCAAACCAGCACTCCAAAGAATTTTACCCAATATCCTAGGAACAGACATTGAAGATCACAACCCCAGGAAGCAAAGCAGAATGAATCCATCTGGCATGGCAAGAAATTAAATGTAAAGGGGGAGAACCCAACAAAAAGAAAAAGTCATGGCAATGACAAGTCAATACGTTTCAGTTATAACCATCAACATTAATGGTCTCAATTCACCAATCAAAAGAAATAGACTAGCAGAATGGGTCAAGAAGCAAAATCCAACAATGTGCTGCATACAAGAAACACTTAATTCTAAAGGAAACTCATAGATTGAAAGTTAAAGGGTGGAAAACAGTACTCCATGGGACAGGAACCCGAAAAAAAAGCAGAAGTAGCTATCCTCTTGGCAGTCCAAGTAGATTTCAAACCAACACTGATTAAGAAAGATGAAGAAAGACACTACATCCTTGTAAGGGGAACAATCCAAGAGGAAGACATGACAGTCATAAATATCTATGCACCAAACACTAGTGCACCCAACTATATAAAACAAATACTAACGGACATGAAAAGTCATATATGCACTAATACAATTGCAGTGGGGGACCTCAACACCCCACTGTCACAAATAGATAGAACAACTAGACTAAAAATAAGTAATGAAATACTAGAGCTCAATCGAATTCTTGAACAAATGAACTTAACAGATATTTACAGAGTCTTCCACCCCACAAAATCAGAATACACATTCTTCTCAGCTGCACATGGGTCATTCTCCAAAATAGACCACATACTCACACATAGGACATGTTTAAGTAAGTGCAAAGGAAGTGAAGTTATCCCCTGTATATTATCAGACCATACTGCAATGAAGTTGGAGATCCACAGCAAAAGAAACTCAAAAAATTTCATAAACGTGGAAATTGAACAACACACTTCTGAATAACCAATGGGTCACAGAGGAAATTAAAGAAGAAATCAGACAGTTCCTTCTATTAAATGACAATGACAATACAACATATCAGAATCTATAGGACACAATGAAAGCAGTCTTATGAGGGAAATTCACAATAGTGAATATGCATATTAGGAAAACAGAAGGAGCCCAATTAAACAACATGATGCTGAACCTCAAGCTTCTAGAAAAAGAAGAGCAGGACAACCCCAAAGCTCATAGAAGGGAGGAAATTATAAAGATCAGAGGAGAAATCAATGCAATGGAGACTAAGAGAACAATACAAAAAATCAATGAAGCCAAGAGTTGGTTCTTTGAAAGAATCGACAAAATTGACAAACCCTTAGCCAACCTTGTCAGAAAAAGGAAAGAAAAGGCCCAAATCCATGCAATTAGGAATGAAAAGGGTGAAATTACAACAGATCCAGCAGAAATCCAGAGGATCAGCAACACCTACTTTAAGAACCTGTACGCCAATAAGATGGAAAACATAGAAGAAATGGACAGATTCCTAGATACATATGAATTACCAAAGTTGAACGAAGAAGACCTAAAAATTCTGAACAATCCAATATAAAGCAATGAAATTGAAAATATAATTAAAAACTTATCAACTAAGAAAAGCCCAGGCCCTGATGGCTTCACTGCTGAATTCTACAAGACATTTAGAGAGGAATTACTGCCACTACTGTTTAAACTCTTCAATGAAATTGAAAGGGAAGAAATACTCTCAAATTCATTCCTGGAAGCAAGCATCACCTTGATCACCAAAGCAGAGAAAGACCCAACTGAAAAGGAGAACTATAGGCCAATCTCACTAATGAACATAGATGGAAAAATCCTTAATAAGATAATGGCAAACAGAATGCAGAAGATCATCAAGAAGATCATACACCCTGATCAAGTGGGATTCATCCCAGGGATGCAGGGATGGTTCAATATATGAAAATCAATCAATGTAATACACTATATCAATAGAGCCAAGGACAAAAACCATATGATTATCTCCATAGATGCAGAAAAATCATTTGACAAAATCCAACATGCATTCATGATAAAAACCCTACAAAAAATTGGAATAGATGGTCTCTACCTCAAACTGATAGAAGCCATCTATGAAAAACCAACAGCCAGTATCATACTAAATTGTCAAACCTGAAATCCTGCACAGTAAAATCAGGAACAAGACAAGGATGTCCACTATCACCACTCCTGTTCAATATAGCTCTGGAAACATTAGCCATGGCAATTAGACAAGAGAAAGAAATAAAAGGAATAAAGATAGGAAATGAAGTCAAACTGTCATTATTTGCAGATGACATGATACTCTATATAGAAGACCCCAAGAACTCCACCAAAAGTCTTCTAGACTTAATAACCAAATTCAGTTAAGTAGCTGCTTACAAGGACAACACACAAAAATCAATAGCTTTCCTCTACACCAATGACAGACTCACTGAAAGAGAAATAGGACAAATAATTCCTTTCACAATAGCATCCAAAGAAATGAAATATCTAGAAATCATCCTAACAAAAGAAATCAAAGACCTCTTCTCTGAAAACTATGGCACTCTGAAAAGAGAGATTGAAGATGATATCAGAAAATGGACAGACATCCCCTGCTCCTGGGTAGGAAGGATTAATATAGTGAAAATGGCCATACTTTCAAAACTGCGATATAGATTCAATGCAATTCCAATTGAGATCCCAGCAGCATACATCATGGACCTTGAGAAAACAATCCAAGAATTCATTTGGAACAAGGAGAGACCCAGAACAGCAAAAGCAATTCTAGGTAACAGAGACATGGCAGGGGGTATCACAATCTCCAAGCTGCAACTCTACTACAAAGCTACTGTGATAAAAACAGCATGGTACTGGCAAAGAAACAAAGCTGAGGACCAGTGGAACAGATTAGAAGATGCAGAAACAACGCCAGACACACTCAGCTATCTCATCTTCGACAAAGGAGCCAAGCACCCTCACTGGAGGAAAGATAGTCTCTTTAATAAATGGTGCTGGAAAAATTGGGCTTCAACTTGCCAAAGATTAAAACGAGACCTATATCTCTCACCATGCACTAAACTAAAATCAAACTGGATTAAAGCTCTGAATATTAAAATAGAAACTCTGAACCAGTTGGAATAGAGGTTAGGTAGAACCCTTGAAGACATCGGTGTAGGAAAAGATTTTATGAACAAAACCTCAGTTGCCCATGAACTAGTACAAACAATCAACAAGTGGGATCTCTTCTTATTAAAAGGCTTCTGCACAGCAAGAGAAACCTCCAGCAGTGTGAACAGACAACCCACAACGTGGGAAAAACTTTTCACCTGCTCTTCCTCAGAGAAAGGTCTACTATCTCAAATCTATAAAGAACTTTAAAAAGATCAGACCTCCCAAATTTAAAGACCCAATCTAAAAATGGGTATCTGAAATGAACAGACATTTCTCAGGCAAAGGAGTAGAAATAGCAAATAAATACATAAAAAAATGTTTAACATCACTGGTCATTTGAGAGATGCAAATGAAAACAATGCTGAGATTCCACTTTCCTCCAGAAAGAACGGCTGTTGTCAGGAAATTAACCAATAACAAATGCTGACAGGGCTGTGGGGAAACAGGAACCCTGCTCCACTGCTGGTGGGAGTGTAGACTGGTGCAACCACTGTGGAAATCAGTATGGAGATACCTCAAAGAACTAGGACTGGAAGTCCCATTTGACCCCGTTATTCCACTGCTGGGGATCTTCCCCAAAGAATTAAAAGAATCATACCACAGTGATATATGTGTGCTCATGTTCATAGCAGTGCAGCTTGTAATAGCTAAAACTTCGAAACAGCCCAAATGCCCTTCAACTGGAGACTGGATCAAGAAAATGTGGGTTTTTAAAAAATAAAATGGAGTACTACTCAGACATAAAAAATGAGAAATTAGAGACATTTATAGCTAAGTGGATGCACATTGAGGTGTTGCTCTTAACTGCAATAAATAGGTCACACATGTATAAATACGCAATAGTTTCTCTGGCATGAGAAACTGAAAGTGTAAATATGGACTAAATGCATAATAGGTAATGTGAAATAGGAAGAAAAGAGGCAAAGGGGAAGGAAGTGGGAGGGCTAGGGGAAAGGATAGAAGGGAATGGGATTAATATGAGAAAATGGAAAAACAGGAACAAAATCTTTGTAAATAGGGAGGAATGGAGGGGTTGAAGGGAGGGCTGGGCAAGGGTGGAAAATAAGAACCCAGAGAGACCATGTAAAGGTGCAAATTTCCAATCATGAATGTCATTATATTGTATACCTAAAGTATGCCAATGTTTAGAATGAATAATCGATAATGCAAAATAGGAAGAGATGGTCCAAAGGGGTAGGGGTAGTGGGAGGGGCAGGGGAAAGGAAAGAAGGGAAAGGAAAAATGCTGAGAAATGGAAAAAATGGAAATAAAGTCTTTGTAAATAGGGAAGGGTGGAGAGGGTGAAGGGAGGGCTAGAAATGGGGAAATAATAATAACCAAGATGCATTATGTAAAGGTACAGTTCCCAATGAGAAATGTAATTTTGTTGTATACCTATAATGCATCAATAAAAGAATTTTTTAAAAAAAGAAGAAACTAAACCACTTATGTGTATGAGAGAAGATGTATGTGCTTTGTGTCCATTTCCTCACAGAGCTACATAAACAGATGTGAGTGAAGGGTGTGTACTTTAATGTGGTTTACAATTCTAATCACATCTTATGCAATGTTGTTACATTCTAGGTATTTTTCTTTGGCTAACCAGTATTCTGCATGGATGAAGTAGTGTATAGATTCATATTCAGAAGTGACCTCTTTGATACAAGTACTGAAACCTTAAATTCATCCAGACATGGGAGCTGTTCCAACCATCCATATACTGATACAAAATGACAAATTAGCTTTCCTAGTATGTAGTCATTAAAAGACTGGAATAGTTCTGCAGCTATGGTGTTGGTGGGTAACAAAAGTGCACATAATATATCCTCATGGACATCCTCCTGAGGAATATATCACACAAAAACAAGCATTGTTGTGTAATTGTGAACAATGGTAGACATGTCAATCTGGATTGTGTACCATGGTGACTTGTTAATCCTAACAACTGTGCTTCAATATCCTTTTGTATTTCATCAATTCACACAGTTATGGTGCTAGCCAAAAGGGAAATATTTGCCACTTTCATACTACAGCCTCTCCTAAAAGTTAATGATGAATGTCCTAGAAGCTGATAGGATCAACATTACCAATAGTAAATGGCTTCTTAGCTTTAGCAATGCAGTTAGCCACTGAGAATGATGGTCTCTGTGCACATGCATTTGATGAAATGGTGGTCTTTAATAATTGCTCCTGTTCTTTGTGTTCACATTTTTTTCCCTTTGATGAACTCCAAAGGCTTGTCATTTAGTGCTTATGGTGACACAGTTTTGAAGGTTTCATGGCTTCGTTGCACAGTTAGTTGCTGTATGTTATATACTATAGGCTTGGAGAATGTGAATCACCATTGCAACGAACCTGTAATTTAAGTGGGATTCTTGGGATTTTCTTTTAAATTTAACTTTCTTTTTGTTGGAAGTCTTAGAGTCTTCTATCTCACTATTGAGTCTTCCAGCAAGTGATTTATTATGGTCCCTGTGTAGTCAAACCTCTGTAATGTTAGTCTGTATTGCAGCTGCTCCCCAGGGTCAGCATCATTGCCTCAGCTCTATCTCATGTTATTAGGCATTATATTCTTACAAGGAATATACAAGCTGGATTCTTTGTATGTGCAATTCACAGTAGAATTCACACTCCTATAAGAATCAAATGCTCCAGCTGATTGGACAGGAGGTGGAAATCAGATGGTAGTTCAGTAATGGGGAGTGGCTGTTAATACAGATGAAGCTTTGTTCAGTTGCCTGCTGTTCATCTCCTGCTGTGTGGCCCAGTTCCTAACAGACCATAGACTTTTTGGGGACCCTGAAATAGCCTTTTCTTCAGGCTAGTCATCAAATGCACAGCTTCTATGGCCTCCCTCTGATATAAATTTTCTGTGAAGCTGCTTTTCCTAGAAGTTTTCCTAGAAGTTTTTAACTTCATAATTTAAGGTAGAGTTTTATGGTTTTACAACTTGTTGAAATATCCAAAGGTCCTATGTTCCAAGATCTCTAGGTAAGAAAGGCAGTGAGGAATAATAAAATCTCAAATATGTGAAGGAAATTGGTCAACCAATCTTTCTGTAAATGATATCTTAAATTTATTCATTAACTTTAATAGCAGAAATGGCTAGGAACAAAATTCAGGGTATTTGAATAATGGATTATTTCTAGAGATTGGAAAGGGGTAGTAGAAGATCCCCAAAGAAGCCTTATTGGTCTTAATCTGTTTGTACTGCTGGTAACAGAATACTACAGATTAAGTAATTTATTAAAAATAGAAGTTTATTTGGTTAGTGGTTCTGAAGACCAGGAAGTCCAAGATTGAGTGGCTGCATCTGGTGAGGATTTTCATGCTGTCATAACACAGTAGAAGACATCACATGATGTGAGAGAGAGGGAGAAGGAGAGCAGGAAAGGAGTGTGAACTCATCCTTCTGAAACAGGAGTGTAAGGTGTGGCAAACTAGTTGTGCAAGTGGGCATGACCCGCCAATTGCAGAGATTTAAGATACATGAACAAGACAGCTTCCAGAGCCATGAACCCAGCATTAATTAGAGAATGTGATCAAGGTTTGGATAGGATGGCCTAGATCTGACATCAGAATGGAAATACAAAACATAGTGGCCTTTGGCCTTGTGGCCACTACCTTCCTTCTTCTGCAGTGGCCCACTCTGTGTGCAGGGGATTCTTTCTTTTCTGATACTTATTCTGCAAAGCACTTTTTTCAGAGCACTTCTTCTCCCTTTTTTCCTCCCTACTTGTACCTTTAATAAATGTAAAATACCTCACTACTTCCTTTTCTGTCCAAGCCTTTTTTCAGGACAACAGAGCCTGGAAAGGACCACTGAGAAAGAGTACAACACCCCAGTATCTGGTAACACTTTTATTAGGAATCCCACTTCCAAGACATTAATCCAGTCCCATGATAATGGCATCATTCCTTTATGAGGGTGGAGTCCTCATGACCTAATCATCTCCTAAAGCTCTCACCCCTCAACTCTACCACATTGAAGATTAAATTTCCAATGCATGATCTTTAGGGGACATATTCAAATCATAGCGTCACCTATTTTATAACTTTGCCTCAAGCTGTCCATGCAGCTCTCGGCCCCTTTTGATCACTTCAACTTGTATGTATCTGAAAATCAATGTAGGTGTAGGTTTTGTGTTCAGGTTCTGTGTTACAGTTTGCTACATTTTTCCCTACTTGAACTAGTTAGGCCTTGTAAGAGTGGAAGAATTCGAGGGGGTAGGGTGTGAGGGCATTGTCTATTCTTTGGTTCCAAAGAACCCATTGGCTGTCTCATACTCAGCAGAGTGGCCAGGGAAAAACAGGAACAGCATCTGCTTGGTGAATCACATTACAGTAAAACTTCTCCAGCTTTACCTCTTTTTTTAGTTCCTTTGTGAACTTTTCCTTCAGTGTGATCTTTCTATTTAGTTAGAATGCTTTCAGCTATAATTAATAAAATCCCCAAGAAAAAATGGCCTTTAAACATGTAGTCTATTACATCATACAATAAGAATTCTCGAGTCTGGTTACTTTCCAAGGTTGGTTCACTTAGTAGCTTAATAATAACAAGAGGACAGGTGCTTTTTGTCTTTCTTACCTAATGTGGCCCAGTTTCCACTGTAGTCTTAAGATGGCTGAAACTGATATAAGTGACAATTACAGATGTGAAGACTGGAGCAGCTTTATGGATTTGCTATCTGCACACTCCCAGCAGGCCCCTGGATTAGAAGGATCTCATACTTGGGCATTAATACTCTGTGATCAACATCTTGAAATTCTTAGTAAGTTTACCTTGAATTTGTATTTTGTAAGTGAGGTATAATGGGACAAAGAACCATGTATCAAGGGCTTAGAAGAGCTGTAGCTCTCAGGCAGTCCTCTGTCACCTTCTCCCCGAGATAGGTTCCAGATGATCTGCTCCCCAGACTTCCTGCTGCTTCTACCCTTGGTACCTAGCAGGGCTTAAGGTCAGTGTAAGATCCTTTCTGTGAGCTGAGTGACAAAACAAGGCTCCAGATGTCTATGATGGTGCTCCACACCTACTCAGCAAATAAGAACTACCATGACAGGTTGAGAAAAAGGGAAGGTTAACAAAAAGAAAGAGGCCCTTCTATTGGCTTTGAATAAGGATCTTAACATTGTAAATTTTCATTTGGCTCCACAAATTCCATAGGTGACCATAATACACAATTTCAGCAGAGGAAACAGACTACTATAAATTGCTTTTCTCTGTCAAGGGAAGTCTTTTCCAGGCACTCTTGGTAGTTTTTAATTCCACATAACCCAGTTAGAACCCACATCCATGCCTATGCCAGTGACTGGCTGGCAACTGAGACTGCTCTGATCAACACAGACTTATCAAGACTTTGGTAAGTGACGGTCTCTGTCCCTGAATCCATAGCTGCTCTAAACATTAGATCAAAGTCAGGTTTCTGTAAGCAAGGAAAGATGGGGAGGGGTGGAGTAGGAAGTAAGAGTTAGGTAGAAAATAAGCAGTGTCTCACATCATCCTCTCCCTGATTTGCCTCCCTTTTCATTTCATCATAGCAGCTTGAGAGAGCTGACGCTAATCCAAGTTACACATGCAGATGTGAAGACCAGGGCCATAAGGATCCTCAGAAATAACCCGAAGATTTTTCAGTGCTTTTAGCAGTGCAAACCTTTCTTCAAGTGAAATATACAGTGACTATCAGTATCAGAGATCATTAAGGAAAATAAAGTGTAGCAACTTTGAATGAGAAAAATGAGCAGTGCTGGAGTCATGACAAATAGGAAAGTGTATGAAAGGAGGACGGTGATCACTATGTAAGTGTTGTTCTCTGAAAATCTTTCTGTGTTCCTTACTTTTTTTTTTTTTTGAGACCTCAAGAATATCTTCAGTGGTACTGCACCTGCCTGGCAAGCACAAGGTCCGGAGTTTGATTCCTGGTACTGAAAAAAAAAGAATATCCTCAAAATTGACTTATGGTAAAACACATGTGCTCTACAGTTTATTTCATTTTCATTTCAAGGGCTACATTTTAAATTACTCTTTTAGTGTTTACAAGATAAATTAGCTCATCAGAAGAGATACTATGAAAATTGATGCTTTTTTAGTTTATCTAAGACTTACTGTTCTTGTTTTATCTAAGACTTATTATTCAATAAGACTTTTGGTGTTTGGCCCATATTGCTTATTTCTAAAACACCAGAACTACACTAAAATCCCCAAGCATTTGAGATTGGATAACTTGAGGAACTCTGGAATGTTAGTAGATAGAAACTTCTTTGGAAGTTGATTTTATTTTATTGTTATATTAAACTTTCAGCTGCCAGGAAAGTAAATCTCACATCTTTCTTTAAGTATTGTTCCAGAGTATTTTTATACCAGTCATTTAATACCACCGCTCAGGTACATTCCTACAGAAGTACAAATGCAACCAGCTGAAAATGTCAGAAGAGGAAATCCAAATATGACTGTACATTTGGGCTTTGCAGAAAACATTTGGCAAATTGGAAAGGCCTCAATAGAGTGTATACTTCACCCCTCTATGTTCCATCCACCACTTTAATACTAATTCATGCACCACACAGGCTTGCTCAAAAAATACACACTGTAATCCACAAAAATGCATCCCAGTGCCCACACAGTCAGACGTAGAAGATTTCTTGTGCACAGGAATTCTCAAAATGAAGGCCAGAGTCTGAAGTTTCTACCACAAGGGCTCCACAAGGATTAACACAGCTGCCTAGGAAAGAGAGGCACTCAGATGGGTAAAACACATCACATCAGCTTAACGAAGCATAACTGGTGGGAGAGAAGGAAAGCACCCAACACTCAAGTGTGCTGCAACTTTTTATGGACCATTTTATATTTGTAAAAATCAGAGTGCAGTTCAGTAGTGCTGGTATAGATAGGCTTGCGGTGTTTTTGAAAATGTCACATTTCTTAACTTTCTTCCTGCCTTAGGTGAGTGGTACAACTAACTAAGGCCAGTTACCTAGAAAGAGTGTACAAAGAGGACAAGGTAAGTCATGGGTAAAAATTAGTACTAAAAAACAAAGAAAAGCCAAAGGTTAGAATACTCTGTGCTTGAACTATATCTGTTATTATAAAGAAGATGTAAAGGAAATGAAGAATCAAATTGTACTTCAAGACTGTGAGGGCTACGAAGCTGGTTCTTGAATTTTAAACAGCTTTTAAGCATGTTGGAGATGCTCGACTTATCTAAAAATCACAGAAAAACAGCACAGCAAAATAACACTGTGAAAGTGGTTTGTAAACTAAGAGAGTGATTTTCTGTTATTTAGTCTAAACTCTCATTTTCAGAATCAAACTAAACCCAGCGAAGATGAGTGGCTTGGCCTGAGTCATAGTACTTTGTCTCCTCTCAGTCCAGTAACCACAAAGCAAAATGCATATATTTACAAAGAGTAGAGAGTAGATTTTCTTGGGCTAGTTAACTTTTCCAAATATATTTTGTACATAAAATATCAGTACTTATAATCTGTCTGGAAACTAATATTAATAATTATTGTAAGTCTTAAGCAGAAATTCCTTGAAATATCATTTTCTATTACTTGGATCATTCAGGTGATTTTTGAACATACAGTTTTACGAATACAAAAAAGTATATTGCTTGTCTTCTATGTCCAGTCCCATCTATCTGAGGTTTCTTTGAAGACAGAAGAGATATAGTCACTCGCTGGTGATGGATGCATGGACCAGAGCTTGGGGAAGCTTGTGAGTGCGTCCTTCTAAGGGACATGTAGTTACCCTTGCATCACCAGCCTTCCCAGGCACTTTGGTTATGCAAATCTCATGGCCATCAAGTTTGGATTAACAGGTCTAGTGAATGATCACAGCTTAAGCAAAGAGAATGAGTCACAGAGAAATTAAACCCCTATGCTATTTAATAAGTTATGCTGAGGAGAGTGATTATAAGAAATCAGGAAAAAGTTTTGAATCAGCAAAGGGACCACTTTATGGAGACTACTTCTTTTATTTTTTATTTTAAAAAATTAAGTATTTGGCTCTAGTTTTGCTGCCCTCTTGGGGCAAGTGTTGTATAAATTGAAAATGAGCACCTTTTTGACCTGTTACTAGTCATGATGTATGATCTAGTCAGTCTTCCAGAATACAGTATTCTGCTACTCTGGGGTTCTCATAGTTTTTTAGTAAGGGGACAGATAATAATACTTCAGTCTTTGTGGGTCATAGAAACTCTACTGGTACTCTCAGTGTTATCACTGTAGTGTGAAGAGAGCCATAGACTGTTTGGAAAAACATAGGTATTGGTGGGTTCCAATAAAACTTTATTTACAAAAACAATTGGCTGGTTGGATTTGGCCCAGGGGTCATAGTTTGTTGATCTTGGCCTTTATACTTCTGAAGCTTCTGGATTCACTATAGAGAATAAGAGAACATGTCTGAAGGAGGTCTGGGAAGCATTTAGCTTGAAAGAAACCCATATTAGGGTGAAAGAAGAAAGGTTTCCCATCAATCCTAGCCATCTTTGAAGTCTGGGGAGGGGAAGATTTGAGAACTTCTGAGGTGCTCCCAGGAAGGTTTAAATACCTCTGCATGTAAGAAAACTGTTCAAACTGATCCTGCTACCATGTTCTACACGTTCTTTTTACCAAAGATACCAAAAATCATCTTTAAGAAATTTCATCTACTACCATCTTGAAAAATCTGAACACCACTTGACTTGAGCTTTTAAACTCTAGTGTAAGCTTACACATTTTGAGCTTATACTTTAGTGTGTAATTTAGTGTAATTTTGGCCAGTACAATATAATTTCCAGGCATAAAGACATATGTATGTGTAGCTCAAAACAATGCCATCTGACTAAGCAGCAGGCTTGGTGCCAGATGCCATTACACACAAGCTAATAAAATGAACTTCACCCTTCACTTCCCTCTCCCCCAAGAATCTATTTAAAGACTGAAAAGGACTGTTCAGCATCTGAGTTTGGACATATGCTAAAGTGTACATTCTGTTGTATCAGAACCAGCAGCAGCTGCAGCAAAGTTTCTATGACAATTGCTCACTACTGCCATAGCCCAACACATCCCACGATGCAGGGGAGGAAATTCTCTGGACTTCCAGGATGTGGAGACTTGTGATGTGAAGTGAAACAAAGCACACATTATAGAGTCATAGGAGACAGCTGTGGGGATGGAGGATTCTCTCTGCCACAAGGGAATGGCAGAGAATGAGTCCATCAGCAACAAACTTTTCTCCACTTTGCTTCTTAAATAAAAATAAAAAAATAAATGAGGTGTCAGAATCAACCTTTGATTCATGTTACATAATATGCCAAAATTCAAAGGACTCTGAAGTTTTCCAGTTCTTCCCCATATAGACACTAAGAGAATTATCAAGTGAATAGTATTTTTATATTAAATATGTATTATGTAATTTCTCAAATATTTAAGAATGTACTAAACTAACAAACTCCTGTGTATCTACTATGCAAATCGATTGAGTACTAATGTATCTGCCATACTTGCATCATTTTAAAAATAAACAAACAAAACATTAAAGATGTAAAATGTGAATGATTCAGCTGAAGCTTTCTGTGTATCTTTCTTCGCTCATTTCCCTTGTGACACATTACATAGTACAAATAATATAAACATACGAAATTTAATGTATAAATTTTTAATTTTTATAACACTAATGTTTTGCTACTTTGGTATCTTTGTTGTACATAAGTTAAACTTTAATGCAGTAAAATTTAACAACATTTTCCCTTTTGATTTGTGGATTTTTGTCTTTTTAAAGATGACTTCCCTATCCTGAGATTATATAGTATTTTCTTATAAATTATCCTGTTTATATTTAAATTTTAATGCATTGATTTCCTCAGATCCACACTGGTAAGATTTGTTTTATTTTATGACTGTCTATCCTATGGCCATATATGAAATCACCCTTTGTTTCCACATTGACCTACAGGGACCATACATAAATAGGACCTTCCCTATTATACATGTTTTCCTCTATTTGAGAAGAGGCTGAGATTTCTTGGTGGTTTAGGAAAATAGTGCACTGTCTTGTTCAGCAGCAGAGAGAAACTTAAACACCAGAGGGAATCTCTCCTTGTGCATCTATAACTTGTGGTAATCAAACTTCAGAGAGAACTTTCTGACTCAGGACCTACTTACAATCCTAAGTGAATTTGTCATGCCAAGCTTGGCTGTTACTTCTGGGAGCTCCAGCCTTTAGCAAAGCAGGATAAATCACAGGCAAGGTGTACTACATGTCCAGCAGGTCTCCATAGACTAGAGCCTGCCACCAAATTCATAGATTCCAGGCTTGAGAAATGTAATTAGTAGACCCACAATAAACACTTTATCACTTAAGCATGTTTTGATCTGTTTCTTCCAAACTGTGAGACATTTTCATTATAAATTTCATACATTATTAAAAGAGCTTGTTTTCTTAAAAAATTGCTTGGCAGAATAATATTGGAATTAAACGAACTCAACTTTCTGGACTTTAAAGTGGCATAGATCCAGAGTGAGATTCAGAAAAAATAAACAACAATCCTCAGCTATTTTAATTAACAACCACAATGACAACAAATCAGCTATTTAAAGAAAAACTCCACAAAAACCCTTATGGTAGAGATTTCTGTTAACGGAAATATCAAGGTAATGCCAACCAAACTGCAAGAGACAGAATCTCATTTTTGCTCAACACCACAGTCACCGCAGAAAGCACTTCTACCTGTGCTGCGCTGTTTAAAACTTACCACTGTCCCCCAAAACATACATCAACTCCCACTTTAAGGATGAGAAGATGAAGTTTAAAAATCTTGAGAGACTTGTCAAGGGAATGGAGCTAGTAAGTGGTAGGGCCAGGCTTCTAACCTACAAGTGCATTACTCATCTGCTTTACAATGTGGCCTCTTAAGAGTTCTTGAAAATGTTCTAAAACAGAACCATTCAAAAGCCATATTACTCAAAGTGAAGTCAGAACTGGAAGTATGTCTGCTTTGGCGTAGACTCAATATAACTGACCCCAGAACCACTCAGTCTCTGATTTCCACATAATCTTCACTAGAATGTCGGCAGTCTATCATCAGATGGTTTCTAAGCTGAGTAGATAGGAATCCACTCTATGTTCCAAGCCTCATAACCTCTGCAAAATCCCTAAGACAAGATGTGTACTGGGACACAGAAAATTTAAATTTTAGGAAGATAATGTATTATGTTAGGAATTACTGCAGAATATGTCCTACATGTATGAGATGTTGACTCACAACCTTATAATTCCATTGATATTTCTTTTTTTTCCCATTAAGTTTATTGGCACGTTTTAGGTATAAAATACAGCTACATTCATCATTGGGATCTTGTTCCTTTACATGATATATCTTGGTTCTTATTTTTTCTCCTTCCCTTGCCTTCCCTTAAACCCTCCACCCTTTCAAATTTCCAAAGACTTTGTTCCATTTTTCTCATATTTTTTCTTTTCCCTTCTTTCCTTTCCCCTACCACTTCCACTTACCCTACTCCTTTAGACCTTTTCTTCCTATTACAGAATATTAATTATACATTGTTTTAATTACAGTATCAAAATTTAGAGGAAATTACCACAGATTTTACAGACTTTAGAAGGATATACAAAGCATATTACAAATACCTTTTTTGAAATAAATTTGGCAACTTCTAAGAAGCACCTTGGATGACAAATTAATGAAACTGACTCTGGAGGAAATCAAAATTTGAATAGCACCTATTAAAGAAAGTATATTCCTAGCTTGAAAACCTACCTATATGACAACAACAGGCTCATGTATATTTTAACTGATGAATTATATCAAACATTTAAAGCAGAAAAAAGAAGGAACACTTGTCCCCTCATTTTAGAAAATCAACATTGTGCTAATCCTAAAATTGGATAAAGATAATAGAAGAAAAAAGTATGAACATAGATAAAAATTTGTTTAACAAAACAAACTATTAGAAGTCAGATCTGGCAGGATGTAGAAAATGGTTTTGTTATAGGGATGACAGTGTTGGTTCAGCATTGGAAGATCCACCCCCAAAAGTCATCATTTTAACAGAGGAAAGGAAAAAACCATATGATCCTGTCTTTAGTTGGAGAAAAAGTATTGGACTAAATTCTACAGCTCTTCATGGTAAAAGCTATCAAGAGATTAGAAGTAGAACAGAACCTTCTCAACAGATAAGATATGTACTCTATACCTCAGCAAAAATGCCTTATATGAATGGAGAAGATACAATGCTTTCTCCTTAAGGTGGGGAATAAGGACAGATATGTGTACTCTTTATCTGTCCATTAAACTTTGAAACCTAGGCCTAAACCAAAATAGTCTGGCAATAAAAAGAAACAAATAGCATAGGATTGGCAAGGTAGAAGTAAAATCTTTATATGTAGATGAAATGATCATCTACAGAGAAAATACTAAGAAATCTTTAGGAGCCCCTAGAACTTGTATTGGAATTTAGCAGAATTACAAAATGCAAGCTATATATAAAATTCAGGTGTATGTATACTTGGTACAAATGAAGAATTAGATATTGAAATTTAAAAGTTAGGTAGGAGTGCAAATGACCTAGAAAAGTAAAAAGAAAAAGAAATAAAAACTGTATTGGAAGACATTTAGTACCTAATTTTAAGACTGCCTCTAAAGCTACAGTAATCAAGGCAGTGCTGGCGTAAGGAAAGACATTTAGATCATTGGAATAAAACAGAGAATCTAGAAATAGAACCACACACATATGGTCCACTGAGTTTTGAAAGATTATTTAACATTAACATTCTATATAACACAAACTCAACTCGAGTAGAGGAAAAGATAGTGTTTTCAGCAAATAGTACTAGAAAACCTGTTATCTGTATGTAAAAAATTAACATCAAACTTTGAGTTCCATAAATAAAAATAACAAAAGGATGTATGAACCTAAATGTGAAAGCCTAAAACTGTAAAACTTCAAGAAGAAATGATAAAGGAAAATGTTCATTAATTTAGGGTAGGCAAGAATTTCCTAGGATACAAAAAATATGATTTATAAAAGAAATAAATTGATAACTGAGATTCCATCAAAATATAGAACTTTAAATGACATCATTAAGAAAATTAAAAGTAGTCCTTAAAGAGACCATATTTATAATACATATAACCTAAGACCAGAATATATAAAGAGAATTCTTACAGCTCATTAATAGAGAACCCAATTTAAATGTAGACACAGAAGAGGATAAATAGCCAGTACAGCATGAGGAAAGGTGTGCAAACACTAGAATCAGAAAAATACTAATCAGTACAATAACAAGATTGTATTATACACTCATTAGGGAGATGAAGTTAAAAGTTTTACAAGAACAAATGTCAGCTTAGATGTGAACAAGTTAGAACTGTCTAATACTGTTAATGTGAATGTAAAATGAAAAAACTATTTTGGAAAACAATATAGAAATTTCTTGTATTACTGTTAAGGACCAACAGTTCTGTTCTTAAGTTTTTACTTAAGAGGAATGAAAACACATGTTCACAAAAGATTTGTACATACAAGTTGACTATCTCTTATCTGAAATGCTTGGGACCAGAAGTGTTTCATATTTGGGTTTGAAATCCACTTGATCTGGAAAGAAGATAGCTACTCCTGCTTTTTGGGGGGTTCCTGCCACATGGAGTATAGTTCTCCACTCTTTAACTTTCAGTCTATGAGTTTCTTTTTGAATTAAGTGGGGTTTTTTTGTATGCAGCATATTGTTGGATCTTACTTCTTGACACATTATGCCAGTTTATTTCTTTTAATTGGTGAATTGAGACCATTAACATTGATGGCTGTAACTGATACGTATTGACTTATCATTGTCATGACGTTTTCTTTTTGTTTGATTCTCCCTCTTTGTGTTTAATTTCTTGTCGTGCCTGACAGATTCATTCTGCTGGGCTTCCTAGGGTGTGATCCTCATTGTCTTTTCCTAGGATATTATCTAAAATTTTTTGGAGTGCTGGTTTGGTATTTATGAATTTCCTCAGGTGCTCTTTGTCATGAAAGTATCTTATTTCTCCATCAATTTTGAAAGATAGTTTTGCAGGGTACATCAGTCTGGGTTGGAGTTTGTTTTCCTTTAGGACTTGAAATATGTCACTCCAAGCTCTTCTTTTCTTGAGAGTTTGTGTTGAGAAGTCTGCTGTGATTCTGATGGGCTTTCCCTTGTATGTGATTTATTTCTTTTCTCTGCTTGTAGAATTTTGTTCTTTTGTTGGTTTTCTGGAATCTTAACAATTATATGCCTGTGTGTAGATTTTTAAAATCATGGGTAGTTGGATTCCTATATGGCTCACTCATGTGTATGTCAAGTTCTTTTCCCCTCCTTGGGAAGTTTTCTGCCATCACTTCTGTGAACAGTTATTTTTTATGTCATCTGCACTGTCTCCTGTTTCTTCATTGACTCCAATCAGTCTTATGTTATTCTTCTTTGCTTCATCTAGCAGCTGCTGGATTGATTTCTTGTGGTCCTTTACAATTTTAAAGCAATTTTTCTTTTCCTGGTCACTAATTGCAATCTTATCTTCTATATCTGAAATTCTGTCCTCACATTGGTTCATTCTGCTATGTAGACTTTCAATGGAGTTTTTCATGTCCTGGAAATCTATTTGCATCTGTTTTATGGATTCCATTTGTTTTCTATGTTGGGATTCCATTATGTTCCTCAGTTCCTCTTTTTTTTTTTTTTTTATCTGTGTCCACTCTAGATTTATTAATCATGTCTTGCACTATGGGCACAATCTCTGCTGTTATGTGAGAAATTATTTCTGATTTTATTTTTTCCAGATCCTCTTTTATTGCCAGTTCAGGGAGTCCAGGTGGTTGATTGAGTATCAGATGTTCCATCTTGTTTCCCTTTGGGGTTGGTTTAGGTGTTCTGGAAGTCTGGTTTTGAGACTTATTTACGTGTCTTCTCATTTTGATGGTGGGGGGAAGGGGGGATGTTGCTGGTGCCCACTCGGCTCACCTCCTCTTGACTGAGGGGGGTGGTATAGCAGCCCAGAATCCCCCTCTTGGGTTCTGGGAATGGCTCACCTCTTTCATGCTGGGGGTCCATTGATATTTCTCCTGTATAGAGAATGCATATTCACGTTAAATAAGGAAAAACCAGACAAAAACCTTATCTGTTCAGTTCAGATAAAATTTTGCTGCTAAATGAGTTTAGAAAATAGTTTTAAAGTTTTTGAGATTTTGAAGTTGCAGATAATGGGCTAAAATCCTATTTTGTTATAACTGGATACTTCTGGGGAAATACAGTTTCTATTTGGAAAGAGTAAGAGAGCAAGCAGAGCTTAACTCCTGAGTAATACTATGCTTTTCACAAAACTCTTTTCATGTATTATTTCATTCTCAAAGCAATGATATGAAAGTCTTTTCTTCTATTTTATTAATGAAGATGCTCCAGCTCAGAGTACTTGAGAAACTTGCTGAGGGTCACACAGCCAGGAAATACCAACACTATGTGCCGTTTCCAATTTAACTCTTCCCACTGTGGATTCGGTTCTATCAACCTCATAAAATTTGGTTTCTTTATTTGTAATGTGGGGACAGTGATCTTTTCTGCCTTGTTTAAATGGTTGTAGGGAGAAACATATTGTGCTGTGTAAATAAAAGATATTATTATGGTTTGACACCAGCATTGCTTATTTGAATGAGCCTCGTCAGGGCAGAGAGCATTGTCCTACTCCCTGGTAATTCATTAGATTTCCTTGTCTGATAGCCAAAAGGGAACCTGTCCTTTCCTGCTAGACCTATGTGCACAGCACAGCTGCAAAGCCCTCACATTTAAAAAACTTTCAGCTGATATCTGAGCACATTCCATTCTCATGATGTGCAAATTTTAAAGGACATTTCTTCCAAGCATACTGGCAAACATTCAACATCTTTTACAGTCTTTGGACTTCAGAATATGTAACTCAGGCAATAAAAAAAAAATACCATATCCCATGTTTTCTCACACATTTTCATATTATTTTTTAAAATTAATTTTATTGGTATATTTTAGGTATACAATACAGTGACAGTCATCATTGGAAATTTGCACCTTTATGTAATCTCTCTTGGCTCTTATTTTCCTCCCATTCCCCTGCCCTCCCTTCAACCCCTCCATCCCTCCCTATTTACAAAGACTTTTCTTCCATTTTTTCATTTTCTCATATTAATTCCATTTCTTTCTTTCCTTTCCCCTACCCCTCCCAATTCTCCTTCCCCTTTGCCCCTTTTCTTCCTATTTCACATTATCTATTATACCTTTTAGTCCTTATTTACACTTTCAGTTTCTCACACTAGAGAAACTATTTGGTATTTACACGTGTCCTGTTTATTTCACTTAAGAGTATCGTTTCAGTGTGCATGCATTTAGTAATAAATGTCTCTAATTTCTCATTTTTGATGGCTGAATAGCACTCCATTTTATAAAAAAAACACATTTTCTTTATACAGTCTCCAGTTGATGGACATTTGGGCTGTTTCCAAGTTTTAGCTATTACAAATTGTGCTGCTATGAACATGGGTGGACATATATCACTATGGTATGATTCTTTTAATTCTTTGGGGAAGATCCCCAACAGAGGTATAGCTGGGTCAAATGGGACATCCAGTCCTAGTTCTTTGAGGTATCTCCATACTGATTTCCACAGTGGTTGGACCAGTCTACACTTCCACCAGCAGTGGAGCAGTGTTCCTTTTTCCCCACAGCCCCACCAGCATTTGTTATTGGTTGATTTCATGATAGCAGCCATTCTTTCTGGAGTGAGGTGGAATCTCAGTGTTGTTTTCATTTGCATCTCTCCAATGACCAGTGATGTTGACCATTTTTTCATATGTTTATTTGCCATATCTACTTCTTTGTGTGAGAAATGTCTGTTCATTTTAGATGCCCATTTTTGGATTGGGTCTTTAAATTTGAGAGGTCTTTTTTTTAAAGTTCTTTATAGATTTGAGATAGTAGACCTTTGTTTGAGGAACAGCTGGTAAAAATTTTTTCCCACATTGTGGGTTGTCCCTTCACACTGCTGGTGGTTTCTCTTGCTGTGCAGAAGCTTTTTAGTAAAAAGAGATCCCACTTGTTGATTGTTCGTGCTAGTTCATGGGCAACTGAGGTTTTGTTCATAAAATCTTTTCCTACCCCAATGTCTTAAAGAGTTCTACCTAACCTCTCTTCTGTCCAGTTCAGCGTTTCCGTTTTTATATTTAGATCTTTAATCCACTTCGATTTTAGATTAGTGCATGGTGAGAGATACACGTCTAGTTTTAGTCTTTGGCAAGTTGAAACCCAATTTCTCCAGCACCATTTATTAAATAGACTGTCTTTCCCCTAGCGAGGGTGTTTGGCTTCTTTGTCAAAGATGAGGTGGCTGAGTGTGTCTGGAGTTGTTTCTGCATCTTCTAATCTGTTCCACTGGTCTTCAGGTCTGTTTCTTTGCCAGTATCATGCTATTTTTATCACAGTAGCTTTGTATTATTATTTCAAGTTGGGGGTTGTAATACCCCCTGCCATGTCTCTGTTACCTAGAATTGCTTTTGCTATTCTGGTTCTCTTCTTGCTCCAAATAAACTTTTGGATTTTTTTCTCAAGGTCTATGAAGTATGCTGCTGGGATTTCAATTGGGATTGAATTGAATCTATATAGAAATTTTGGAAGTATAGCCATTTTCACTATGCTGATCCTTCCTACCCAGGAGCAAGGGATATCTTTCCATTTTCTGATATCCCCTTCAATGTCTTTTTACAAAGTGCTATAGTTTTCAGAGAAGAGGTCTTTGTTTTCTTTTGTTAGGTTGATTCCTAGGTATTTCAGTTTTTTGGATGCTATTGTGAAAGGAATTATTTGCCCTATTTCTCTCTCAGTGAGTCTGTTATTCATGTAGAGGAAAGGTACTGATTTTTGTGTGTTGACCTTGTATCCAGCTACTTTACTGAATTTGGTTATTAAGTCTAGAAGACTTTTGGTGGAGTTCTTGGGGTCTTCTATGTAGCATATCATGTCATCCTCAAGTAATGACAATTTGACTTCTTCATTTCCTATCTTTATTCCATTTCTTTCTTTCTCTTGTCTAATTGCTGTGGCTAATGTTTCCAAAACTATATTGAATTAAAGGCTGGGGATTTAGCTCAGTGGTTCCACCGCCTGCCCTGCAAAACTATATTGAACTGGAGTGGTGATAGTGGCCATCCTGTCTTGTTCCTGATTTTAGTGTGAAGGTTTTCAGTTTTTGACCATTTAGTATGATATTGGCTGTTGGTTTTTCATAGATGGCTTTTATCAGGTTGAGGTAGAGACCGTCTATTCTGGTTTTTTGAAATGTATATAGTTTCAAAGTGATTCATTCATTTCTTTGCTATCACTCTCACTTTTCTTGTTAATCCTCATCATTAACATTTAATATTCCATGTCATTTCTCTGTTGATTTTGGGAAATTCTTATAGGAGATAAGATAGAAAGAGAGGCTGACATTTTCTAAAAATGTGATTGGGTGTTTTATAATCTTTTCTTAGGCAAAATTGAATTTGCTTAGTAATTAGTAACAAACCTGTAAGCCTTTCCCAGCTAATGCCTGAAATTTTTAACTGGCAATAGTTGAAGTAAGCTTTACTTTTCTCATAGTTAGAACATAGTAAAGAGCTATAAATGAATGAGTAGTCTTTAAAAGCTGCAATGAACACAAGGCTGCAGGTAAGTAGAAAAGTCATTCCATAAAACTAGATTAGAGATTTTGAAGCATTCAACTAGTCTTCACCCTGGGTGGAGAATGCTTTATCAATATAGAATAACTTTCAGGAATATTCACCTTGGTTTAGGGCCTCATTTCCTTATGGGATGCTATATATGCACACACAGCTCTTTGCAAAATTCTTTATCTAGATATTTAAGATTTTAAAACACCAATATCCTGCCAGTTTAGAGGTACCTCTAGAGAGTACCTTTGAGGTAATTTTGAGTTTTGTACAATATTTTTTGCATGCTGTCATTTGTAATGTGTTTTATGAAAATCCATATGAGAAAAATTTTAGTTCTAAAATGAAGTGTTATTAGGGATTGTTTGTAGATTTCAGTGAAATTTAGATAACTGAAGTTGGCTCTGATGGCTAAAAAGAAAGGAGGCTGGGAATGTACTCTGTATAGGGTGGAAGAGAGAAATTCTCCTCTGAAGTATTCAGTTAGAAGTGTAGGCTTTTGTTCACCTTATTTGTTGGTAGAGCCTTGTTTAAGTACAGAGAGCTGTCACTATTAATTTCTGTTCATGAGGCATTCCAAAGATATTGTCATATAAAAATAATAACCAACATTGTTATTTTCAGGTATGTGAGCTATAAAGCTGACACTTTTGCCCTCTGGCCATTTTTCAAGACATTACATAAAACATTACCTCATAATGATGACTAGAGGGAAACATTTTGAAAAGCACAGCTATAAAGTGCTCCGATGAAGCCCACCCTAGTTCTTGTAGAAAAACTTAGACATCAATACTTCCTTAAAAGAGTTAGTGTCTCTGTCCACTTGCAGTAGTATCATTTATACCTTCCACAATTCCTGGTTTCACACTGGGACAGAAATCATTGCAGATGGACTACATGACATAAATTGTACCCAATTCTGGCCTGGGGGGAAAGAACCTATGAGAAGCTTTGACAAACAAATTTCTCTCTCCTTCTTCATCTTTATACAAGGGAGAATGTATACGCCAATAAAGCCTTACTCTTCCAATTCTACCTCTCAGAGGTCTCATTCCCTGAGAAGGGGCAAAGTTGAAATGCAGAAGCACAAAATGGAGACAGTGGCCTAGCCAGATGGCACTGGGAATCTCAAAAGGCTGTGTTTTAGCACCTGCCCCACAGCCAGACATAAATGACGGAGGTGATTGAGCAATTATAATCATCCAGGGTTGATGTGAAGTTCATTTTCCATTTGTACTCAGATAGTAACAGTCATATTTTTCCCATATCCAAAACATCCATAAGCAACATTTCAATTAGATAAACCTGGTGACATTTTGCAGGATGCATTGTAGAAGGGAGAGATCAAGTGTGAAACTCACGGATTCATCAATCTTGTCAACACTCCAAGGGAGATCATTTCATGATCATTTCAGGTAAAATGACTCCACTCAAAATCTTTACTTAACTTCCATTTTGTTTGAATGTCATTTGAAAATATCTTTTTCTGTTGTAAGTGATGAAACATTCTCAGAAATGTATTTATATTGAGGGAGGGGCTGTAGTGGACACTGATTTGAAAGTATGACTAAGAAGAAGTATGTTGCAGGTCTATAAATTTTCAGTTTAACTTCCTTTCAAAGTAGGTAGAGATATAGCTACTCTCAAACCTATTCTCCCATATGTGACTAGTAATCATAGTATGTCAACTTGAATGGATTAAGAGGCACCTAACAGATTAGTAAAGCAGAAGTCTGGGTGTGTCTTTGGATGACTGACATGTAGATCAGCAGTTTGAGGAGGGAAGACCCATCCCATGTATGGGTGGCAGCAACCAATAAGGTTGTAGCCTGGGTGGAATGAAAAGGGAAAGAAAAAGAAATGTGCCCATTTTGAAGAGCTCCTGTCTTCCTGAGTAGATATGCATTTGCTGCTCTTGCCTTTGGACATTGGTCTCTAGTTCTCTGGTTTCTTCAGCCTTCCAACACAGACTTGCACCAGTGACTCTGCAGGGAACTTTGAGCCTTTTACCTTGGACTAATTCTGCATCCTTGATCACTCCTGTTCTGTGTTTCCAGCTCCTTGGGCTGAACAGAGAACCTCCTGGGTTCTCTGGCTCTCTAGTACATAGATAGTCATTGTAGATTCTCTTGCTTCTGAGCCTATAAACCTATCTAATAAATCCCCACACATAATTATACACATATTTTATACTGATTTTGTTCTTTTCTATTTATTTTTTTCCCATAAGGTGAACTTCTCCCTCAGCTAGTTTGATGGAGGCCAATGGAGCTTGACTCATTTAGATTGGAGGTAGGGGGATATAGAAAATAATGCCATTTTCTAACTCCATACCAACGGATGTGGGGGCTACAGAAACAATTACTCTGCAAAGATAATTGGACCAGAGCATTTAAAAATTGGAAAAAGTTATTATATATTACAGCATACCCATGCTAATGATGTGGAAATATAATTACATGTCCCCATTGCTCTCTTCTGCAAAATGGAAGATGTCAAAAAGACATGGTTCCAGCTTGCCAGATAAAGGCTAGAAAGGTGGAAACTTTCATTTAATCTGTAGTTTATTCTTTAGAAAAACATTTATTTAGGTGAAATTAAACTACTATGATACTAAAAATGGAAATTTTAAGTGTCGTTTAATGTGTTCACTATATTGCACTCCCATCATATTAGAGGGGAGGAAATTTTCCATTTAAGAAATTGTAGCACTGCAGAGGGGACTGGTATTCCAGGGTGTAAAATAGAGGAAAATCTCAAGAGAGGCTTCCACGCTCCTGAAAGCAAACTTGTGAGACCTAAATAAAGAAAGAGGGCTTAAGGTGTTGCCAACATCTCATCCTGCTTCTAACTGGTTGCTTCCTGTTCAAGACGTTGTCTAAATAACAGTCCTGTCTTACTGGTAATTCACAGAACCAGTCTTGTAGTTAGTAGTTGTCTTCAATGATAGTTCCTCAAGAGAGTCTAGTCCAGAGAGTGAGTTATGGGTCTCTCATGACCAGGGCTGTGTGATACTGTTGGCAATTGTGACTGCTAAAACCCAGTAGTGAATCAAATCCTCTTTAGTGGTAGCTTATATTCAAATTTACAAAGAATCCTCTTAAACACAATATACACAGTTTTGTTCCACTACTTCTTCATTTGCCTACTGTTCCCTTAGGATCTCACTCCTAAAGGCTGTTAATGCCAAGTCTATTTTCTTCTTTCCCTACCCGATAGATGACAGGGACACAGCACATGGACCACTGCTCCTGGCATCAAAGCCTATGTGCTCATGGCACATCTTCCCACTCCTGGGGTCAAGCTCACAATCCTCCTCAGCACAGAACTACAGGCAGTCTGCACAGATATGATGTATGAAAAACATACAGTGTATACTTAAATAAAAACAAATTTAATACTAAAAGACAAATTGCTATTAGTCCCCCTAAAAATACTCTCCCTCAATTTGAACACACTTATCCCATCATTATTGCTACTTTCTGAAGCAGCTTTGGAAATTCATTTTTGTGAGTGTCTTTACTTGTGATGTTATGGCTCCTTTCATGTCTTGAATTAATTGAAAGCATTTTACCTTTCAAGGTCATTTTGACTTTGGGGAATAGCCAAAAGTTGAATGATGCCAGGTCCAGTGAAAAACATGATTGAAGACATGCTGTGATATTTTTATGTTTTTCCATCAGCTGCCATTCAGCAGCAGCATTCACTGCATTTTTGATCCTACCTCAGACAGTCACAGAAGAGGACTTCCAGAACTGCTTCAGAAAGTGGCAAAGATGGTGGAATAAGTATATTTGAAGTGAGGAAGGACATTTTTAGGGGGATCAATGGCAATGAGTATTTTATTTAATACATTTTTAAAATTTAAATGTGCACTGTATTTCTTATTGTCCCTTGTTTTCCAAAAGGGCAGCCTCTGAATTATTGCTTATTGTGGCTTATTGACACAACAGCCTCGAAACAAGTGGTCTCTTTTTTCTCTCATTGTTAAAAGCCTGTTCCAGAACAATATCATTCCTTTAAAATTTACTCTGTCATTCAATTTCAGATTTCTCCTTTGTTTAATCCTCCTGAAAGCTAAGAGACTTACAGTGCAGAAGATAGCTGTATTCACTCCTCTCTTTGGATAGTGTTGCCACATACCCAAAGTCTATCTCATAGTCTTCAAGATCCGTTTAAATGTGTAGGATCTAAAAATGTCTTATATGATTGGGGAAGTTGCAGCCTGTCATTACAGAGCCTAGACACAATCATATCCAATGATGACTCTCATTTGAGTAGTTTTTACGACTCATCCTTCTACCTGCTGATGGCCTTCAGGTATTGAGACATCCTTTTTATGTCTCCTTATCCCTGTGAAGTACCTTTCAAAGATTCCTTCCTTGGGTTGGTGTAAAGACCATAAGAAAAACTTCTCTTTGCCCTTCCAAACTGTGGAAGTGCAGGGTTAGCCCAGTCAGGTCTGTCCTTTTCCTCTGCCACCAAGTAGAGGAAACTCTAGACATAGTCTCATCTATCGACACCATGAGGAGGAGGGAGATGAGTCAGATTCCAGTCCTTGCATCTTTTTTGGGGGGGAGCAACCAGGGATTGAACTCAGGACCTTGCACTTGTGAGGCAGGCGGCGGAACCACTGAGTTAAATCCCCGGCCCTTGCATCTTCTAGTTGTTGATAGGTCAGGTTCTCTCAGGGCTCGTATTCCTTTCTTAGACTGAGTTGAGCACTCCTTATGTCCTCTATGAGTGAAGAGTTATAGGTATCCACTAATCAAAAAAATGCGCTCTTTAAAGAAATCTTATTACCAATCTCTTTAACCTGCAAATGAGTTCTTGACCATATTTTCTGTAGCCTAGAGATGCATAATGGACAGAGCCTGGCAGAATAAGAATCACAATCTCCAACTGTGTCCTACACAGGTTGTTTAGTATTTTCTTTAGGCTGTGGGAGGAGCTTTTGCATCTTTCTCTCTGAAAATCTAAGACAATGAAAAAAGTCAAATTTAAGGTTTAATGATGTCTAATTTTTGCAAAGTAAAGATCACAAAAGGTTTGTACACTATATGTCTGTAGTCCCTTCTGTGAAACTCTTTAAGACAGATAAGTCTCAGAAGGCACACATTTGCATTCAGAAAAGCAATGTGGTGCATATATACCCTACAGTACGTCACATTGCCCATCAGGTTCAGAGGTGGCACCTTATGATAAAGTCCAGAGGAAAATGTGCTCTTATCCACCCAAAGTGGGATAAAGATGAAATGAACTCTTGTTTCTGATTAAGTTTGTCTAACAAGTGATTCATTGCTGAATGAAATCAGTAGTAACAGGGAACAGAACCTTGTTTCTCTCTTCTTTTTACCTTCTGTTATTCCACTGATGATTACTTCTTGGGTCATTAACCAGTGGCAAAAAGTCTGGGAAATACAGCCCATGGGTTTATTATCCCTAGTACACAGAGCAGGGAGGAAGAACCCAAACTGGATATGAAACAAGCTAGCCTAGGGCTGCCATATTCACCTTGTTTCCTTAGGCAATCCCTTTCGGGGATCCCTGATTTGTTACACATCCATTTCCTTTTTTTATTACTGGCATCTCTTCTTGTCTAACTCTGGATAGAAAGCATCCTATTGAAAACCAGATAATCTGGTCTCTGATCAAAGGGTGTGTTATTATTCTCTTAATTCATCTAAAGTCCCTGGGAGAGATTTTGGGAAGTATATGTACTATTTTTTTTTCGTTCTTTTAGTTTTTTGAGGCAGGGTCTCCCTTTGTAGGTCAGGCTGGCCCTGAACTCACTATGTAGCCCAGGCTGGCCTTAAACTCATGGCAATCCTCCTGCCTCAGCCACCCGAGTGCTGGGATTACAGACATGAGCCACCATGCCCAGCACTAATTTTATATCATAAGAAAAACCAGGTAATTAAATCTGTGTTGATTGTAGAGCTGTCTTTCTAAAAATTTGACTTAAAGATCTACAGGGAATAAGAGTAGAGGATATATGTTAAATAGTTGACAGTTTAAAGAGAAAGAAGTATCAAGATTTATGCAAGCATGTGATTTCTTATCTTATTTATATGACCAAAGAAAAAATATCCATGGTTAATACGTGTTCCTACTTTCTACTAATATTGAAGAAAGAAGTCATGTTGGTTCTTTGCCTTTTTACTGTCCTAATCTGGCATGAAGGACCTAGCTGAAAGGGATAAACCAATTTTCTTTAGAAGGCACATCCATCTCGTTATATACAAAGTAATTAATTTATTATATATAAAGTATGTGTATGACAAAAGAAGCACGCATGTGCACGTATGCGAGAGAGAGAGAGAGAGAGGTAGAGAGAGAAAGAGAGAGAGAGAGAGAGAAAGACAAAGGAAACCAGAGGAGAGAAGATTCCACATAGGCTCACCTGGGGATACAGCTCAAGTACATGTGGAGCCAATGCACAGTAGTTAGTGATTCTGCTATGTGATCTCTCAGGAGGCCGGAAGTGAGTTTTTAGGGAGTTTTGCTATGCAATGTAAATGGCAGCCTTCTTTGATTTATCTTCATTGGTTTCACTGTGTTTTAGATTGCTTTTCAGGATCTTTTTGGATATCCTGTGGGTGTTTCTTTTGTGTACGTCCATATGCGGAGAGGTCACAGAGACACCCAGGTTTATTAGAATTATATTTTTATAGCATCTTATAAAAGTGTTCTTTAATGCTGCTAATTTAACTTTAGTAAAGAGTTCTTCTTTTGAATCATAAATGATGAGTGAAAAGGTTTGTCAATCTTTTTTTCTCAGTTAACCAAGATTCTGTTGGAATACGTCAATTCCAAACATGCAGTCAGAACCAAAGCAAAGTACTTAAGAGAAAAAAAAGGCAGCCTTTGCATTGTGAACTTGAAAACCCAAGCCTACAATAGTGTAACATGAAATAACCTAACAAAATGCATTTAGGAATAGGGGTACTGCTTAGTGGTAGAGTGTTTACACAGCATGCACAAGGCCCTGAGTTTGATTTGCAGCACACACACACAAAAGAAGTGTTTGCGTGCATGAGCTTCCTAGATTGTGAATGTTCTGTGTTCTTAACTTGGAAACAGACCATGCCCAGGGAAGTATTTTAATAAAATGTCTTCATTGTTTGTGATAAAGTATATGAACAATTTCAGCATTGAAGTCCATTAATTTCAAAGGCCATCCTCTTCAGGTCTGTTTAGTTCCAGTTCCAAATCCCAGCACAGAGCAGGACCTTGCTCCAGCCCTTTTCTGCAATATTTACCAAGCTGCATCTTTGACACATGGGTCTTTATTCTGCCTGAATGTGTAGCACAACCTCTCT
The DNA here is from genome assembly GCF_053883595.1 of Heterocephalus glaber. Lineage (NCBI taxonomy): Eukaryota > Metazoa > Chordata > Mammalia > Rodentia > Bathyergidae > Heterocephalus > Heterocephalus glaber. The sequence continues at coordinate 2,199,055 of NW_028258191.1, forward strand.
TCTCAGCAGCTTCAAAACCTGGATTTTAGTTTCCCATCCCCTTTCCAATTCTTTTGTTTATAGGAACCCATTTCTGGTTATTTTCTAGACTAACTTCTGGCTGAAGGGTTAATAGGTTCTGCTGACAAATTTGAACAACTGTGTGTGTTTACATCTGCTCCTCAAGGTATCTAGCGCTGGACTGAATGTTGTTATGGTACAGATTTCCTCCTCTTTGGCAAGCTCTCTAGTTTAAAACAATACAACCCCCAAACTTGTCCAAGGTATTTATCAACACTTCTCCCAGAAGCATGACGATAGAAAGGATCAGAGATTTCTTTCTGCTGCACTCGGCCTCCCCAGTATATGTAAAGTTATTTCCCTTCTCTGAAATAGTTGGAAGTACTTCCATTCTTGCCTTCATTGCCTCGATCTGATGCTTTATCTTGAATTGATTATCAGCCTCTGCCTTATTGTTTTCTTTGTGTATGTATAGACCTCAGCTATCATTCTCTTCTTCTCATGGCTATACATTTTAAAAATGTGGTTCTACATATGCTTCTAAAGGATGATAGGGTGTTATCTTTATGTGTGTTTGAGTAAATGATAATTCAGCTGAAAAAAACATCTGAGGTAGTTGACAAAAATTGCTGATTAGAATGTATTTATCAGCAATATATATTTTAGGTAAGGAAACAGATATATTATTTAAAGAAAGAATACTGTTTATGAGTGGATTATGTAAAATATTAACAACCCTTTTCTCTCCAATTACTGGTGATAGAGAACCTGTGCCGTTTAGTAAGCCTTCACAGCTGTCAAGGTTGGAAACTTAATTTCAAGAAGCAGCATCGTGGAATGGAAAACACATGGACCCTAGATCGGACAAACTTGGATCCAAACCCTGGCTGCCACCATTCACTCTCCACTTAGGAAATAGGAGTAATATTTATTGTGCAAGATTGGGGTTCAGACACATCTATGTGTAAAAGTGCCTGGAAAAGAGCAAGCACTGTACCTCAAATATGGGGGCCGCCTTTGGCTTCTCACTTGTTTTCTTGAGGGTGCTTTGTGGGTCTCCCTTTGGTGCCCTCACTGGTGTGCTTAATTATTGTTCTTTAATTTTATAAGTCACATTTGGCTTTAATAAAATGATACATACGTCCATCTGGAAAGTAAGTTTAAGAAAATAAATATAACTCTACAGAATGACTAATAATCTCTTGGGAGGAGCAAAACCCTTGGCCGACTGAATATTTTTAGATAGAATATAGAAATTTTATCTGTGAGTAAAAAAAAATCAATGCCTACTTTCTCTTTTAAAATGCCAGGAGAAATATATGAACACATTTATAATACATTTCCAAGGGTCCATTTCTACGGTTCCCCTACAGCAAACTTCACTCTACCTAATTTATCTCCCTGGAGACCAACCTAGCTTTGGGATATGATAGGCCTAAATAAAATTTCCATTATGTAAGTCAACCTTCAAAATTTTTCTAATAAGTAAGTATATTGTGAATGAGTTTTAAAGAATTGTTTTGTCATGATGAAAAAGACCATTTCTCAGCAAACAGTCATTCTTGGTTCTTTGATTAAAAGCAAAACACAATAGAACAAGATATAAATTGGATAAGAGTCACTTTGGTAATGAAGCAAACCTTTACAAACCTTGGTACACTTACGAATCTCTATAGGCAGAGATTCATATTAGCATTGGTAGCTTGTTAGTAGACCAGAGAAAAAACTGAAACACAAAGAGTTTTTATAAAACTCCAAACAAATTAAATTTTTGGAGTCATAATGAAAATATACATAAACAGTTCAATTTTCTGACAATTATGTTATTTAATAAATCTGCAGCTTACAGTAAAATCCACAGCATGTACAAAAACTTATCAGACACTATAATATAAATCAATGAATGTTTTAAATAAAAGAGTGATGATATAAAACCAGAAGACAGACTCTTAGAGATGGGAAAAGAGACCATGGGCACAGGGGAGGAACAGGGAAGCAATGGGATGAAAATAATTGAGATCTGAGATATGTTATATGCATATACCAATTCCCCAAAGTGAATATGCATTTAAAAAAAAACAGCTACTGGGCCATGAAAAAGAAAATGTAGCTAATTAGCAAAACAATATTTCGTTATGCTCAAAAAATCATTAAAACCCAGTCTTTTGCTGCCTGATTATGCACAAATTTGCGACAGACTATTGTTTCAATTAACTAATCATTGTTGCCTCCAAGATGATTTCTTGTTTTCTTAATATCTTCCCTTTTCCCTCTTAGTACTCTAAACCACTTTACCAGCATTTTAAGAACAATTGAATTTTAACTCATTTTAATATACAGCTTTTCATGTGAACTACAGCCCATTGTCTTCAAATGATCTGAGTTTTGTTACTGTGGAATTTCCTATGAAAAGTAGAATTCTTTCAATTAAGAGTTCATTTTCAGACTTCAGCCATCTTGTTTGCTCCTTCAGGCAAAATGTGGATTGACAATTGTTAAACTAAGGGAAAGTGCTTGCTTAAGGAAGGTAGAGCAAGATTAAAGCTGATGCCAGCGAGAGTTTAGGCCCTGGGTACCTCAGAAAGGCACAGTTGAGTCAGGGACCATCAACTTTGACATCTACTTCACATTTTCACCAGAAGGTGGTGCTTGTCAGTCACTCCTGGATGGTTGTGAGAAAGGACTGTGTGGTGATTCCTTAGATACTCTGAATCTCTACCTGCCCATTAAAAGAAGCCAATGAATGTAGAACCATTACTAGGTTGAAAACAAATCATAATGCTTTAGCCTACTTGCAACTTTCATATAATAGCACCAGAAGAGTTTGTCCTAAAGAATGGTTGGCGATGCATGAGCCATCAGAACTACAAAAGAAAAATTCACAGAATCTTAAAATTTTAAGCTGAACAGGACTTTTAAGGTTATCTTTCCTGAGTGTTTAACAAACCCACATAAGAAACATGGATTATTTTTAGGGAGTCTAGAAAACTTCTGAAGTTTCCAAATTTCATGTGTGTATATTATATATCTGGGGAGAAAGTTCCAAGTTATATATATATATATCTCCAAATACATACAATAGATTAAGTTATACTTATTTTATGAAGGAGGAAGCTAAGGACAGTATGGGTGAGCAATGTGTTCATGTCGCTCAAACTTGCAGTAGCACACTGGAGAAGTAACCTTATTTTTGCTGGGATGTTGTAACTAAACAAAATTCTAACAAGATTTCTTCATTTTTAAGAAATGGAATTCTTTTACAAGGTAAGATATTCTACTAAATTTCTTTCTGATTCACATCGAAATAACTAGGTTTGGTTAAATACACAAAACTATAAGCATTATGCTAATCACTTAGAAATGCTTATTTGACCAAATGTTTCTGTTTTGATTAATTATGTTGGTATTATCCAAACATAATCCAAATAGCAGCACACTCCCATGATGAGGATCCTGTAAATATTCTGGCATCTCCCCCATTACCAATAAAATGATTCAGCACAAGTATGTAGCATAAAAAGGAGAAAAAATGAGAAACATATGTGGAATTCTCCATGAGAAATCTGTAGCCATTAAGGAACTGCTTTCCATTTGTGCCTTAACCTTGCAGTTCATTAACAGCCATGGGACCCAGAAAAGTGAGAAGGAGCAGGGCTGGAAGAGATATACCCAAAGGAGAGAAAATCATAATCATTCTTTTTAAACCAAAACAACGCAAAGGCTAAGCCAGTGAAAAAGTATTTATATAGGACAAGAGAAAAACAAAATCTCATGTTCTTGTGATATGATGTGATTCCTAATGATTTAAGGTAGGATGACAACAAAGCAAGTAGTCTGAGAAAACCTATGAACTAATAATTGTAGGTTTAATAATAAACCAACTAAAATTATTAAGAGCAGAAACATGACACCTAAGATTTCAAGCAAGTATCACAGGTAACAATTATTGTTAGCCTGAAAATTATTCAAATGCTTCCCTTATTTCTATGTGAGCCATTCACTTTCCTGCCACCAAGAAATGTTACAATTCATTTTTTTCCATATGGAAGCAGAGTAAAAAAGAATCTGAATACCTCCCCATCATGGCTGTACGGAGCATGAGCCTGGGAGTGTGGACTTCCTTCACAGTAGAGGTTTCATGCTCTGATGGGATATTGAGGCTCAAGGTGTCATGAGCAGATGACAGGGATAGGAGAATTCTGTGGGGCAGAAGAAGTGAAGACTAGGGATGGTGGTGCTAGAAAATAGGAGAAACTGTTGGGTACCCTGACAGTCTTGAAAGACATTACAAGAGTAATGCTTGGCAATGCTTCTTTGGAAGATGTTTCCCTAACTATAATTCTGGTAAGAAAGAGGCAAAGACAAAAAACCATCGAGGCTTCATGAAACATGTATACAAGCAAAGAAAGAAAACAGATTTTTTGTCTAAAAGCAATGGACAGGTAGCATTTGTATTTATGACATCGATATAGCATGTGTGACTGAAGTTTCGCAATGAATCACTTTACATTCCACATGGTCATTTGTCATTTACTTATCACAGAGGAAGGTGTTCAAAACATCGTGGAAGTATACTGCAATGTTGGCTGGGACTGGAAGAAGGTGAAACATTGGAAGGCACAGCTAGATACACAATCATTTAATACATCAAGGTCAGTTGCAAGTTTCAGTGCTTGGTAATAACAGGAAGTGAGTTGGGTTAGAAAATCCCTTCTATATTTGTCATGGCTGTTATCTACATTAGTCAACGTGGGAAAAAATGTAGCCTTAGTCTTTTTGTTTGTGGTGTAAAGCACAGTGGTGAGTGTCCACGCTTGGTGAGTGTCTACACCCATGAAGCAACAGGCTCAATCCTGCTGATATAATATCCCTCTGTTTTCTCAAGTCTCAAAAGTCTTTGCTTTAGTGCTGTGCTTGCTAGGGAAAGCTTTGAAATGGAACTCACCACATGAGATCTTCAGATTGTAATTCCAAGGACATGACTAAGAGAGAACTGACCTTAGTATGGGTTAAGTATTCTGGGTTATCGTTTAGTGAAAGAAATCTTCAGGCTTGTGTGGCCAGCTGTTCAGGAAAGAGGCCTTCTGTGGGACATTTAAACTTAATTGTTAAAAATTACTTGCCACTTTACCGATACTCCATAAAGTGTTACTGAATGCTACACAGCAGGTGTCATTTACTTGCTGATCACACGCCAGTGGCAGCATAACTCCAGGTAAATTTTACCCAGGTTTACTTGTGCGATGTTTGTATTTTGATCAATATTCTGGAATTCTGCCAAGTCACAAAGCAATTTCGCCACTGGAGGATTAAAGTGATAGTCACATTTCTTGTTCATCGGATAGCATTTCTCTTCTCTAAATTGCCAGAATGGTGTTCCATTGCAGGAGAGTTCTTTTGCCTTAAAACAAACAAACAAACAAACCAGATCCCCACCCTGAAGGATGAATCTTGGATAATTGTGTTTCACGATGTGACCTGTGAACACTTTCCTCAGTGTCTATCACTAAGTAATCTTCACCTCTGATCAACAGGAAACAAAGTTTTTTCCTCTAAATCAAGCCCCCTTCCACTTTTTCCAAGAATCCCTCTCTGGTGCTTCCATGTGTCCAAAGGGATGTTCTTGTTTTCTCCAAACTACCCATGGAGTGTGGCTCCCACACATGCTTCTCACCTCAGAGACCATCACAACCAATTCTGTAGACCAGCAGGAAAGTGTGACTTCAACCCAACGCACCATAATATACTGTAGTTGGCAAACCTGGAGCCCTACCAGGCATTTCACCACACAGAGATCTGCTGCTATGATGCAAGTGGCATGGCATGGCATTTATTTCAGGAGAAACATTGTTTGCATCTCATATTTTTAGACACTTCCATCAATACAAGTCTTTTCACAGGGCACAGAAATCTCAAAACTTGAAATTTCATGCAAGGGCATCTCATTCCAGGATAGCACCTTCTCCTAAAACCTCTACATTCACAGAAGCACTTTCCAACAAACATGACTAAGACAAAGTCAGGTTCTAGTGTTCAGGTTCTCAGCAGATAGCTCAGACTACTGATCCCATTTCCTTCTTCCCATTAAAAATTTTATCTCTGGAGTTTTCACAGCTGTTGCCACCCATTAGGCATTGATGAAGACCACACTGACAAATCACATTAGCTTTGAAAATGGAGCAGAAATTTAAGAAGACCCGTGGTCCTGTGAAAAATCTTCCCATGCCCCCTCTAGACTTCATACAAGTTCATATATCAATAGTTATATTTTCTCCTGCCCTTCCCTAAAAAAAATCTCATTTACTAGATACTTCACTATTGTAAGTATGACAAAGTGGCAATATATATAATATAAACATCAGAATTGGGAAATTCTAGGTTAGACTGCGAACTACACCCTAGTTATGTGTCCTTGAGGGAGTTTTTGACCCTATTTAACTTGAATTTCAGCTGGGCATGGTGATACATGCCTGTAATCCCAGAACTGCTACTCCAGAGGCTGAGGCAGGAGGATTGCTGTGAGTTCAAGGTCAATCTGACCTGTATAGCAAGACTCTGTCTTAAAAAACCAAAACAAAAGCAAAACCAAATGACAACAGACAAACTTTGAGTTTCTTTATCTATACACTAAAAACAATAAAAGGGCTAATAATATTATGCAGGTGTTAATCAGATTCAAATTAGTTACAGATATAAAGAGCTTAGAGCAGTATTTGGCACGTACTCAGTGTACGGCAAAGGATACTTCTTATTAATATCAGTTGTGCCCTCTAATAAGCACCTACTATATGTTGAGGTGTGGTCCAGTCTCCAATGAAGCTTATGAAAGGATTATGCTGGAAGGGGATTCACCTGTCCTGCCCTCCTGGACAATAGAATTTTGACCACAATTGGCAGGTGGAGTTCTCTCATTCCAGATAACTATCTATAATGATATCTGGCATGCTCCTTAAGTGAGAACTTTATGAAGATAACAAAATTATTAGCTGAAAATGACTGGGTCCTACCACTGGAATGAAAATTACAAAGACATTACACAGTTAACTCCAGCATCATAAGACACAATAAGTTATGGCGTTAATGTTCAGTGTCTCCCCAGTAAAGAAGCTGCAGAATTGGTTCTCTTTTCCTTTGTTAGTTATTTTTATTATTTTTTGGTAAAATATTTCAGTATTTCACAAGGTTTTTTAATGCTGAAACAAATGCTCATTGTTAAGAAAATTTATGAATCCAGGACTATATCAAAACAATAACAGCTAAATATAAAAAATTCAAAGCCACAGAATTTTACAAAAAATATTAGAAATACCTATTACTTTTTTCATGTTTTTCATTCTGTCCTCTAAGAAGCAGACTGTAAATAGCTTTGTATATGAAGTTCTGAACATTGTCTACCATTATATAATTGTGTAAATGTATATGTCCTTTTTTTTGTTTTAAATTATTTTACTGGTATGTTATAGGTATACAACACAATTACATTTCTCATTGGGAATTGTACCTTTACATAATGCATCTTGGTTCTTATTTTTTCCCCATTCCTAGCTCTCCATTCATGCCCTCCACCCTTCCCTATTTACAAAGACTTTATTTCCATTTTTTCCATTTCTCAGCATTTTTCCTTTCCCTTCTTTCCTTTCCCCTGCCCCTCCCACTACCCCTACCCCTTTGGACCTTTTCTTCCTATTTTGCATTATCGATTATTCATTCTAATAATTGGTACATTTTAGGTATACAATATAATGACATTCATCATTGGAAATTTGCACCTTTGCATAGTCTCTCTTCGTTCTTATTTTTCACCCTTGCCCAGCCCTCCCTTCAACCTCTCCAGTCCTCCCTATTTACAAAGATTTTGTTCCTATTTTTCCATTTTCTCATATTAATCCCATTCCCTTCTATCCTTTCCCCTAGCCCTCCCACTTCCTTCCCCTTTGCCCCTTTTCTTCCTATTTCACATTACCTATTATACATTTAGTCCTTATTTACACTTTCAGTTTCTCACACCAGAGAAACTATTTGGTATTTACACATATGTGTCCTATTTATTTCCCTTAAGAGTATCACCTCAATGTGCATCCACTTAGCTATAAATGTCTCTAATTTCTCATTTTTTATGGCTGAGTAGTACTCCATTTTATTAAAAAACCACATTTTCTTTATCCAGTCTCCAGTTGATGGGCATTTGGGCTGTTTCCAAGTTTTAGCTATTACAAACTGTGCTGCTATGAACATGGGTGCACATATATCACTGTGGTATGATTCTTTTAATTCTTTGGGGAAGATCCCCAGCAGTGGAATAGCAGGGTCAAATGGGACTTCCAGTCCTAGTTCTTTGAGGTATCTCCATACTGATTTCCACAGTGCTTGCACCAGTCTACACTCCCACCAGCAGTGGAACAGGGTTCCTCTTTCCTCACAGCCCCCCCAGCATTTGTTACTGGTTGATTCCATGATAGCAGCCATTCTTTCTGGGCTGATGTAGAATCTCAGTGTTGTTTTCATTTCCATCTCTCGAATGACCAGTGATGCTGAACATTTTTTTCACATATTTGTTTGCTATTTCTACTTCTTTGTCTGAGAAATGTCTGTTCATTTCAGATGCCCATTTTTGGATTGGGTCTTTAAATTTGGGAGGTCTGATCTTTTTAAGTTCTTTATAGATTCGAGATAGTAGACCTTTGTCTGAGGAAGAGCAGGTGAAGATTTTTTCCCACATTGTGGGTTGTCTCTTCACACTGCTGGTGGTTTCTCTTGCTGTGCAGAAGCCTTTTAATAAGAAGAGATCCCATTTATTGATTGTTTGTGCTAGTTCATGGGCAACTGAAGTTTTGTTCATAAAATCTTTTCTTACACAGATGTCTTCAAGGGTTCTACCTAACCTCTGTTGCATCTGGTTCAGAGTTTCTATTTCAATATTTAGATCTTTAATCCATTTTGATTTTAGTTTAGTGCATGGTGAGAGATACAGGTCTAGTTTTAATCTTTGGCAAGTTGAAGCCCAATTTTTCAGCACCATTTATTAAAGAGGCTATTTTTCCTCCAGTGAGGGTGTTTGGATCCTTTGTTGAAGATGAGATGGCTGAGTGTGTCTGGCATTGTTTCTGCATCTTCTAATCTGTTCCACTGGTCCTCAAGTCTGTTTCTTTGCCAGTATCATGCTATTTTTATCACAGTAGCTTTGTAATATAGTTGCAGGTTGGGGATTGTGATACCCCCTGCCATGTCTCTGTTACCTAGAATTGCTTTTGCTATTTTGGGTCTCTTTTTCTTCCAAATGAATTTTTGGATTGTTTTCTCAAGGTCCATGAAGTATGCTGCTGGGATCTCAATTGGAATTGCATTAAATCTACATAGCAGTTTTAGAAATATGGCCATTTTCACTATATTAATCCTTCCTACACAGGAGCAGGGGATGTCTGTCCATTTTCTGATAGCATCTTCAATCTCTCTTTTCAGACTGCCATAGTTTTCAGAGAAGAGGTCGTTGATTTCTTTCGTTAAGTTGATTCCTAGGTACTTCACTTTTTGGATGCTGTTGTGAAAGGAATTATTTGCCCTATTTCTCTCTCAGTGAGTCTGCCATTGGTGTAGAGGAAAGCTATTGATTTTTGTATCTTGACCTTGTAACCAGCTACTTGACTGAATTTGGTTATTAAGTCTAGAAGACTTTTGGTGGAGTTCTTGGGATCTTCTATATAGAGGATCATGTCATCTGCAAATAATGACAATTTGACTTCTTCATTACCTATCTTTATTCCTTTTATTTCTTTCTCTTGTCTAATTGCCATGGCTAATGTTTCCAGAACTATATTGAACAAGAGTGGTGATAGTGGACATCCTTGTCTTGTTCCTGATTTTAGTGTGAAGGATTTCAGTTTTTGACCATTTAGTATGATACTGGCTGTTGGTTTTTCATAGATGGCTTCTATCAATTGGAGGTAGAGATCATCTATTCCAATTTTTTGTAGGGTTTTTATCATGAATGCATGTTGGATTTTGTCAAATGCTTTTTCTGCATCTATGGAGATAATCATATGGTTTTTGTCCTTGGCTCTATTGATATAGTGTATTACATTGATTGATTTGCGTATATTGAACCATCCTGCATCCCTGGGATGAATTCCACTTGATCAGGGTGTATGATCTTCTTGATGATCTTCTGCATTCTGTTTGCCAGTATCTTATTAAGGATTTTTCCATCTATGTTCATTAGTGAGATTGGCCTATAGTTCTCTTTTTCAGCTGGGTCTTTCTCTGCTTTGGGGATCAAGGTGATGCTTGCTTTGAGGAATGAATTTGGGAGTATTGCTTCCCTTTCAATTTCACTGAAGAGTTTAAACAGTAGTGGCAGCAGTTCCTCTCTAAATGTCTTGTAGAATTCAGCAGTGAAGCCATCAGGGCCTGGGCTTTTCTTAGTTGATAAGTTTTTAGTTACATTTTCAATTTCATTGCTTGATATTGGTTTGTTCAGAATTTTTAGGTCTTCTTCGTTCAACTTTTTAAATTCATATGTATATAGGAATCTGTCCATTTCTTCTGTGTTGTCCATCTTATTGGTGTATAGGTTCTAGAAGTAGGTATTGCTGATCCTCTGGATTTCTGCTGGGTCTGTTGTAATTTCACCCTTTTCATTCCTAATTGCATGGATTTGGGCCTTTTCTTTCCTTTTTCTGACAAGGTTGGCTAAAGGTTTGTCAATTTTGTCGATTCTTTCGAAGAACCAACTCTTGGCTTCATTGATTTTTTGTATTGTTCTCTTAGTCTCCATTGCATTGATTTCTGCTCTGATCTTTATAATTTCCTCCCTTGTATGAGCTTTGGGGTTGTCCTGCTGTTCTTTTTCTAGAAGCTTCAGGTTCAGCATCAGGTTGTTTAATTGGGCTCATTCTGTTTTCCTAATATGTATATTCACTGCTATGAATTTCCTTCCTAAGACTGCTTTCATTGTGTCCCATAGATTCCGATATGTTGTACTGTAATTGTCATTTAATTGAAGGAACTGTCTGATTTCTTCTTTAATTTCCTCTGTGACCCATTGGTTATTCAGAAGTGTGTTGTTCAATTTCCACATGTTTATGAAATTTTTTGAGTTTCTTTTGCTATGGATCTCCAATTTCATCACACTATGGTCTGATAATATACAGGGGATAAGTTCAATTCCTTCGCACTTACTTAAACATGTTCTATGTGTGAGTATGTGGTCTATTTTGGAGAATGACCCGTGTGCAGCTGAGAAGAATGTGTATTCTGATTTTGTGGGGTGGAAGACTCTGTAAACATCTGTTAAGTTCATTTGTTCAAGAGTTCGATTGAGTTCTAGTATTTCATTACTTATTTTTCGTCTAGTTGATCTATCTATTTGTGACAGTGGGGTGTTGAGGTCTCCCACTACAATTGTATTAGTGCATATATGACTTTTCATGTCCATTAGTATTTGTTTTATATAGTTGGGTGCACTAGTGTTTGGTGCATAGATATTTATGATTGTCATCTCTTCCTCTTGGATTGTTCCCTTTACAAGGATGTAGTGTCCTTCTTCATCTCTCTTAATCAGTGTTGGTTTGAAATCTACTTGATCTGCCAAGAGGATAGCTACTCCTGCTTTTTTTCAGGTTCCTGTCCCATGGAGTATTGTTTTCCACCCTTTAACTTTCAGTCTATGAGTTTCCTTTTGAATTAAGTGTGTTTCTTGTATGCAGTATATTTTGCTCCTTGACCCATTCTGCCAGTCTATTTCTTTTGATTGGTGAATTGAGACCATTAATGTTGATGGTTATAACTGAAACGTATTGCCTTGTCATTGCCATGACTTTTTCTTTTTGTTGGGTTCTCCCCCTTTACATTTAATTTCTTGTCATGCCAGATGGGTTCATTCTGCTTTGCTTCCTGGAGTTGTGATCCTCAATATCTGTTCCTAGGATATTGGGTAAAATTCTTTGGAGTGCTGGTTTGGTATTCACGAAGTTCCTAAGGTGCTCTTTGTCATGAAAGTATCTTATTTCTCCATCCATTTTGAAAGATAGTTTTGCAGGGTACATCAATCTGGGTTGGAGGCTGTTTTCTTTTAGGGCTTGGAATATGTCACTCCAAGCTCTTCTTGCCTTGATGGTTTATGTTGAGAAGTCTGCTGTGATTCTGATGGGCTTTCCTTTGTATGTGATTTGTTTCTTTTCTCTGACTGCTTGGAGAACTTTGTTCTTCTGTTGTGTTTCTGGAATCTTAACAATTATATGCCTATGTGTAGATTTTTTTTGATCAAGGCTATTTGGAGTCCTATATGCCTCACTTATCTGTATGTCAAGCTCTTTTCCCCTGCTTGGGAAGTTTTCTGCCATTATTTCTGTGAAGAGATTTTTTTATATCATCTCCACTCTCTCCTGTTTTTTCATTGAGCCAATCAGTCTTATGTTATTCTTCTTTGCATCACCTAGCAGCTGCTGGATTGATTTGTCATGTTCCCTTATAATTTTGAAGCAATTTTTCTTTTCCTGGTCACTAATTGCAATCTTATCTTCTATATCTGAAACTCTGTCCTCACATTGGCTCATTCTGCTGTGCAGACTTTCAATAGAGTTTTTCATGTCCTGGAAATCTATTTGCATCTGTTTTATGGATTCCATTTGTTTCTTATGTTGGGATTCCATCATGTTCCTGAGCTCCTCTCTAGATTTATTAATCATATCTTGCACTAGGGACACAATTTCTCCTGTTATCTGAGAAATTATTTCTGATTTCATTTTTTCCAGATCCCCTTTTGTTGCCAGTTCAGTGTGTCCAGGTGGTTGAGTATCAGAGTGTTCCATCTCATTTCCCTTTGGGGTTGCTGTAGGTGATTTGGAAGTCTGGTTTTGAGACTTATTTACTTGTTTTCTCATTTTGACTGGGGCGGGGCAGCTGTTAGCGCCTGTATGGATTACCTCCTCTGAGCTGGGTGTGGTGGGACAGGGGCTGGGAGCAGCGGTAGGGATGGTGACCCAAAAGCCCTTTCCTGTGGCCTGGGAGCAGTGGGAGAGATGGTGGCAGGGAAGCCCCTTCCTCTGGACCAGGAGCAGTGGGATGGTGGCCTGGATGCCCCTTCCTCTGGACCAGGAGCAGTGGGATGATGGCTCAGAAGCCCCTACCTCTGGGCCGGGAACAGTGGGACTCAGTACCTTGGTCTGGTGATCTGGTGTCCTCTGTGTATTTGCAGTGTGGAACCAGGTGGCTGCCTGTCTGCAGCAGGGTGATTTGGTGTCTTCTGCATGACTCAGGACCTTGGTAGGGTGTGCACAGACCTTCCTGTGTGCAGCGGGATGATTTGGCATATTCTGCGTGACTGGGGACCTCGGTAGGGCGTGGGCAAACCTGCCTGTCTGCAGCGGCTGATTTGGTGTGTTCTGTTTGACTCCATATATGTCCTTTTTACAAAAGGAATCTCACACTACACATGCTGTTCCATAACCTTCTTTTTCTTAGAAACATATTTTGGGCAACGTTTTATAGCTGTACATTTAGATCTTCCTAACTTTTGACCTTTGTATAATTTAGACAGAACTTATAAACCTAGCAAATGAATACAAATTCCTATTTTCTATGGCCTTTATTAATCCTCAGCATTGTCTGTGTTTTTTTTCTTTTTTTTCACTAAGTTTATGGATACATTTTAGTTATAAAATACAGTTACATTCATCATTGGGATCTTGTACCTTTACATGATGTATCTTGGTTCTTATCTTTTTCCCCTTTCCCTGCCCTCTCTTCACCCCCTCCATCCTTCTCTATTTGAAAAGACTTTGTTTCCAATTGTTTTCCTTTTCTCATACTTTTTCTTTTCCCTCCTTTTCTTTCCCCTACCCCTCCCACTTCCCCTGCTCCTTTAGACATTTTCTTCCTGTTACACAATATCAATTATACATTTTAAATTGTACTATCAAAATTTAGAAGACATTACCACAGATTTTACAGAATTTAAAAGGATATAGAAAGCATATTACAAAAATTCTTTCTGAAATAAATTTGACAACTTCTAAGAAGTACCTTGGAAGACAAATTGATGAAACTGACTCTGGAGGAAATATAAAATTTGAATAGCACCTATTAAAGAAAGTATATTCCTAGCTTGAAAACCTACTCATATGACAACAACAGGTTCATATACATTTTAACTGATGAATTATATCAAACATTTAAAGCAGAAAAAAGAAGGAACATTTCTCCCCTCATTTTAGGAAATCAACATTGTGCTAATCCTAAAATTGGATAAAGATAATAGAAGAAAAAAGTATGAACATAGATAAAAATTTGTTTAACAAAACAAACTATTAGAAGTCAGATCTGGCAGTATGTAGAAAGTGGTTTTGTTACAGGGATGGCAGTGTTGGTTCAGCATTGGAAGATCCACCCCCAAAAGTAAACATTTTAACAGAAGAAAGGAGAAAGCCATATGATGCTGTCAGTAGTTGCAGAAAATGTATTGGAGTAAATTCTACAGCTGTTCATGGTAAAAGCTATCAGGAGACTAGAAGCAGAACAGAACCTTCTCAACAGATAAGACATGCACTCCATACTTCAGGAAAAAATGCCTTATATGAATGGAGAAGATAAAATGCTTTCTCCCTAAGGTGGGGAACAAGGGCATATATGCCTACTCTTCATCTGTCTATTAATCTTTGAAACATAGGCCCAAACCAAAGTAGTCTGACAATAAAAATAAACAAATAGCATAGGATTGGGAAGGTAGAAGTAAAATCTTTATATGTAGATGAAATGATCATCTACAGAGAAAATACTAAGAAATCTCTAGGAGACCCAAAACTTGTATAGGAATTTAGCAGGATTAGAAAACACAAGGGATATATAAAAATTCAGGTCTATGTATACTTGCTATAAATGAAGAATTGGGTATTGAAATTTGAAAGTTATGTAGGAGTACAAAGGACCTAGAAAAGTAAAAAGAAAAAGAAAACAGTGTTGGAAGGCATTTAGTACCTAATTTTAAGACTTCTTCTAAAGCTACAGTAATCAAGGCAGTGTTGTTGTAAGGAAAGACATATAGATCATTGGAATAAAACAGAGAATCTTGAAATAGAATCACACATATATGGTCCACTGAGTTTTGAAAGATTATTTAACATTAACATTTTATAAAACATAATCTCAATTCAAGAGCAGAGGAAAAGATAATGTTTTCAGCAAATGGCACTAGAACACCTGGTATCCATATATAAAATATTAACATCAACCCTTTATTTCCATACATAAAAATAACTTGAAAGGATCTATGAACCTAAATGTGAAAGACTAAAACAATAAAACTTTAAGAAGAAATTATAAGGGAAAATGTTTATGAATTTAGGATAAGCAAGAATTTCCTAGGATATAAAAAACATGATGTATAAAAGAAAAAAATTGATAAATGAGATTCTATCAAAAATTTAGAACTTTAAATGACATCATTAAGATAATGAAAATTAGTCCTTAAACAGACCATATTTATAAGGTATATAACCTATGGCCAGAATATATGAAGAACTCTTACAGCTCATTAATAGACAACCCAATTAAAAAGTAGAGACAAGAAGATGATAAATAGTAAGTACAGCACAAAGAAAAGTGTGCAACACTAGAATCAGAAAAATACTAATCAGTACAATAACAAGATCGTATTATGCAGTCATTAGGGAGATGAAGTTAAAAGTTTTAAAAGAACAAATATCAGCTTATGTGTGAACTGGTTCAAACTTTCTAATACTGTAATGTGAATGTAAAATGATAAAACCATTTTGGAAAACAATATAGATATATCTTGTATTACTGTTAAAATCCAACAGTCCTGTTCTTAAGTTTTTACTTGAGAGGAATAAAAACTCATGTTCATAATAGATTTGTACATTCAAGTTGGCTATCCCTTATCTGAAATTCTTGGAACCAGAGTGTTTCAGATTTTCATTTGAAATCCACTTGATCTGCAAAGAGGACAGCTACTCCTGCTTTTTTTTTTCAGGTTCCTGTCACGTGGAATATTGTTTTCTACTCTTTAACTTTCAGACTATGAGTTTCTTTTTGAATTAAATGTGTTTCTTGTATGCAGCATACTGTTGGATCTTGCTTCTTGACCTATTTTGCCAGTCTATTTCTTTTGATTAGTGAATTGAGACCATTAATATTGATGGTTATAATGGGTACATTTTGACTTATCATTGTCATGACTTTTTCTTTTTGTTGGATTCTCCCCCTTTGGAATTAATTTCTTTTTGTGCCTGATGGATTCACTCTGCTGGGCTTCTGGGGTTGTGATCTTCAATGTCTTTTTCTAGGATATTGTCTAAAATTTTTGGAGTGCTAGTTTGGTATTCATGAAGTTCCTAAGCAGCTCTTTGTCATGAAAGCATCTTATTTCTCCATCAATTTTGAAAGACAGTTTTGCAGGGTACATCAATCTGGGCTGGTGTTTGTTTTCCTTTAGGGCTTGACATACATTACTCCAAGCTCTTCTTGCCTTGAGGGTTTGTGTTGAGAAGTCTGCTGTGATTCTGATGGGCTTTCCTTTGTATGTGATTTGTTTCTTTTCTCGAGCTGCTTGGAGAATTTTATTCTTCTTTTGGGTTTCTGAAACCTTAACTATTATATGCCTATGTGTAGATTCTTTTTGATCAAGGCTAGTTGGAGTCCTATATGCCTCACTGATCTGTATGTCTGGTTTTTTTCCCCTGCTTAGGAAGTTTTCTGCCATCACTTCTGTGAACAGTTTTTTTATGCCATCTGCACTCTCTCCTGTTTCTTCATTGACTCTGGTCAGTCTTATGTTATTCTTCTTTGCATCATCTAGCAGCTGCTGGATTGATTCCTTGTGGTTCTTTACAATTTTAAAGAAATTTTTCTTTTCCTGGTCACTAATTGCAATCTTGTCTTCTATATCTGAAATTCTGTCCTCACATTGGCTCATTCTGCTGTGTAAGCTTTCAATGGAGTTTTTAGTCTCCTGGGAATCTGTTTGTATCTGTTTTATGGATTCCATTTGTTTCCTATGTTGGGATTCCATCATGTTCCTCAGCTCCTCTATTTTTTTATCTGTCTTCTCTAGATTTATTAATCATGTCTTGTGCTATGAGCACAATCTGTGCTGTTATGTGAGAAATTATTTCTGATTTCATTTTTTCCAGATCTTCTTTTGTTGCCAGTTCAGGGAGTCCAGGTGGTTGCGTATTCATTTGTTCCATCTTTTTTCCCTTTGGGGTTGCTGTAGGTGATCTGGAAGTCTGGTTTTGAGGCTTGTTTACATGTCTTCTCATTTTGATGGGGGGTATGTGCTGCTGGTCCCCATGTAGTTCACCTCCTCTGTCCTTGTAGCAGTGCTATGGTGGCCCAGGAACCTCCACCTGGGTGCTGGGATTCTTGTTTGTGGTTTTGAAATTTTTGCTTAGGAGACTTAAGTACTGTATCTCATTATTCTTGTTTATTAGTGAGGCAATAGTACTTTTTTTCATGAATTATAGTTCTTTCTATGTGACCTGAATTCACATATTTTTGTTCAATATCCTGTTGGACATTTTGCTGATTTTTAACATTTGTATTTATTAAATTAATCATTTAAGAGTCATTCATATTTCTCTTGGCTTCTAATATTATTGTTTTACTTTTTGATAATTTTGTGTTGAACATAAGTGTTTGAAAAACTTCAGTCAAACTTATGTAGGTTTTTGCTTATTACAGGTTTCTGTTCATACTAAGAAATGCCTTCTCTAACCCAAGATTACTAAAGAAGAGTTCATTTCCTTTTTCTTGTATTTTAACTTCCACATGTGTTTAAACCTTCAGTCTGTGAGAAATTTGTTAGAAATAAGAAAAAATATTGTATTTCATTCAAATCACTATGTATTTGAAGAAATAGCATGTACTGAATAGTGTATTTCTCAAGTGTTTTTGCAAACCCACTTTATTGTGTACTAAAATCTTCATTTTTCCATGAATATATTTCTGAGAACACTATTCCCTCCGTGAGCTATTTCTCCATTGGTTTTCCTATTACTGTACTGTAATTTTACGTATTATCTCTTTTTTGAAACATTTTTAACATTTTGTATGTTAGTTTCCTCCTTGTTAGACTTTTTAATATTTTTCACTTTTCACAAGTTTATTCTTTGAAATAAATGTTAAAATAATTTTTGTTGAAATAATTTGATTATTTTTAACTGGACTACACAAGATTTTAACATTATTTTAGAGTGAATTTACTTCTTTATAATATTGAGTGATATTTTTTCTAAGAGTGAGTTTATGCTTTCAGATCTATTTAAGCCTTATTTATGTGACTTACTAAAATATAAAAATTTCTCTTCAAATATATACTGTACATTTCTTATTGATTATTTGATATTTTAATAGTTTGCCATTATTTTAAATGGGATCTTACATTTAATTTTACTTTCTATTGCTTATTTTAGATATAAAATATATTTGTTTATTATGCATAATTTTTTTCAACTACTGATTTCTGGTTGTCTTCTATTATCTGTAATAGCACACTTTCTTCAAAATAAAAATAAAAATAAAATGATACTACTTGCTTGAATTTGGGTTGGTGGGTATCTAGGTATTTCCTATTGTCTTTCAATTTTTTGTATGTTTGAAAAGCTTCATAATATAATATGAAGATGATGTATTTTATCTGATTGTGGTAGCCCACACTTTGAATATTTCCGTATGCCCACCCACAATTATATAGGTACATAAGACATTATTTATCTAAGGTCTCATTTTGTAAAACAACTATTAGTCTGCTTATTACCTTTACTGTTGGATACATTTTCTTATTCTTTATATCTCTTATCCTCTCCACCCCCTTTTTATTGGCATAGTGACTAACTCAACAATCTGGGCTCATTTTATTTCTTATTTTGAGAAATTTTCAGAAAATAATGTGGCCTTCACTTATTTTAACATGATTTATTATTTATATTATTAACTTATTATCATTTGTAAGCATGTGCTATACAAGGTCCCTACTCTAGGGAATCTATCAAAGCTCACATTTAATTATTGTCTTGAAATTTCATGGTATTTTAGGTAACAACAGAAGCTGAGAGTCTAGAAATAATTAAAGTATGTAATTAGTATAACCAGTTTAATGTTATTATACACAATCTCCAATTAGCCAAATAAATAATTATTAAAGTCTCCAAGATTATTAAAATTAACATCTGTTGGGACAATTTGGCAATAACCTTAAGTCATGATGCCTTATCATTCATATGTTATTAATTTTATTACTTTTATGCTTCACTGCTCAAACAATAAAAGGATTAATTCTGGTTAAGGTTTATGTGAGAGTACAATCACAAATGCCTGATTTATAAACCAATTCATTAGTTATATTATGCTACACACTTCACTGAGAGATTTCAGAGCAGGTACTTTGCTAAAGTTTATATTTTAGGCAAAATCAAGCACATAGACCTGATGAATTCCTTAAGGAATTATATTTACATATACATATGCTATATACTGACCCTCACTACAGATGATCTTAATAAAATGCTGTGTTTATCTGTGTTCTTTGATATGCTTCTAAGCCTTCTTTAATCACATGATAAACATGTCTTCCACTTTAGTTATTTGGTTTCTACAAGACAAAAATATGTTCCTTTTCCGTTTAAACATTTATGAACCAACAAAGGTATTGCTTTGTTCATACAGAATTTTTAGTGAATTATTGTATGACTGAGAAGGCTTCCAGGAAGAGTATACTATAAAAATTATAAACATTTAATGCTCTTCTTAAGTTTAACTCTAGTCAAGAAGAAGGTGGGGCAGAATTCTACTAAAACTTTATTTATTTTTGGACATTTGCCATTTGAGGACCTAACAACACAAAAAGTGCCACAGTCTCAACTGGGTCCAATCATGCCCCATTCTATTTTTGAGGGCAGGAACTTTGACTTTTTATGCAAGACTAGCTTCACAACATAGAACAGGGCCTAAACAGTATAGACCTTGCATTTTTTTAAAGTGATAAAATGACAGCAAAGCCCAAAATGACTGCTTTTAGGTATCTATAGACCAAATGAAGAATGCATTTCAAACCAGCCCCATGGTGGAGCATACACTCAAAAAAAATGACCTGATCCTACCTCCTCTGCTACAGATGCTGCTGGAAAGTTCCTGATAATATCTGACTTTAGGACATTGTAGCACTTACCTTGGTTTTCCTCCAACTTCCACCTTTGCCTCCTAAAGTCATGTCTAATTTTAAAGACTCCCTATCATTCTACAATGCTACAATTTGGAAATAGTTATTTTCCAGTCAAATCCTTGTAGAAACAGATTTCCAAGGTGTTTTAGATTTTTTTCACATCTGTCGATGATTCCAACTGTTCTTTTTTAATTACACTGAATCAAGTATACACTATTAAAATCTATTTACCAGGGAGGGGCATGCAGTGTTCTAAGTGCTAAGTCATATAAGGACTTTATACCAGATATACGGTCCTTTCTGACGATACCAACATTTGGTGCACCTTCTTGGCTTCAGCAGTCCACTGAATAAGTATCTTTAGACAACAATCTACTGCATTTGAGAGAACTTTTTCTTGGCATGTTAGTATCTGGGAAGCAACCTTCATTCGGAAATTTGTTGGGCAAGCTTTTGTCAACACATGAGCTGACCAAGCTGTTGCAGTTATTTGTAAGGAGGAATTCTATTGTGAATATTAGATAAATACTGCCCATGAAATGGAGGACATATCCACTTCTAATCTGCCAGATGTGCCTACAGAAAGATGAATAAACAATAGTCACATTTTCCCTGTGTCCTACTTCTCCTAATCTACAAAGAGTTGTTTTGGAAGTGGAGTTGATCTTTCTTATATTTTTGTTTATTTTATTATATTTAAATTGTGATTTTGTGTTAAAATATTTGACCATCATATACTGTTTAAGAAATACATTAAAGTATGTAGGTTTATTATGTAGGATTAATTACTCATTGCATGACACTTTTCCTTTTTCTATTTGATGATATATAACTCTCATTTTCCCCCTAATGATTATGTACTCTCCCCTATGAAAGCTCCTAATTGGTCCATGGCAAACATGACAATCTTGTGTCTAGTAATGTAAGACCAAGTCTGCTTCTGGGACACATTTCCCCTTATGATGACAAAAACAGCTTTATAAAAAGAAAGGCTGTATATTCCCTTCCTTCTTGTTTTAAACATTGTCACATGAGATGGTGATGCTTGAAGTTGCTGTAACACTTTGGTCCATGAGTGACAACCCAAGAGAATCTAGAAATATTGATCTTAGGGGCTTACATTTTCGGGTTACTCAACCAATAAATCATACATCCACAGAAATCTATGATGATGAGCTATCCTTATAATTTAAGCTACATTAGATTTTTTTCTTTTGGTTGAAATAATTATACCTGAACCAAAAATAAATAATGATAAAGTTCTTGAATATTATAACCAGATCCAATAATATATTTTCTGTATTTCTTTCAGACATTTTTCTATGTATGTATACATACCTGATTTCTCTTTTATAAAACTAGGATTATATTGGTATAGAATTTTGTACTCTGATTTATGCTTATCATTATGTCATGTCCTAGAATGTTACTGAATAGTTCCTAAGACCATGATTTACAATAATACAAATAGGTCATGATTAATTTGCATAGTGTTACTTTTTTAATTTAATATTTGGGCAGAGGTATTATGTCACTTTCAGGGCAAAGAACAGGTAGAAAGTGATTGTTAGGGGAAAAATCTTTATTGAACAGGAGTGATGATAGTGGGCATCCTTGTCTTGTTCCTGATTTTAGCATGAAAGATTTCAGTTTTTGACCATTTAGTATGATATTGGCTGTTGGTTTTTCATAAATGACTTTTATCAGGTTGAGATAAAGACCATTTTTCCAATTTTCTGTAGGGTTTTTATCATGAATGGGTGTTGGAGGAAAAAAATCTTTAAAGGAAACAAAAATATAGCTTTTCTTTAAAAGTCTCATAATTACACAAGAAGTCAGACAAAACTCAGCTTATGTGTGACATTTCCGAAATACAACTGTGGATAACTTTAAAGATCCAAAGAGAAGAAAGTGAGAGTTAATTTTTGAGTGTGAGAACCAGTGATTAACTTACTCAAAGGAATGATCAATGCTGATTACTCTGTTTTCTACCTTCAGATCTACCTTTCAGCTCTATTTAAAAAATAGAAGGTGTCCATGTAGTGCTTCTGAGCCTATGTGAGACAGTAAGTTCTTTTGTTTTTCTGGAATTAAGACTGAAAGAGTCAACACTGGGTGATATTTCTCCAAAAATTCTGGCATATTTTCTCCTATATATGACAGGGAAAATACAGTAATGAGAAAGGAAAGTACTCTAATTCATGCAAAGGCTTTCCAAGTTCAGGTAATCTGTATTTGACTGATACAGCTGTAGGCACATGTTGCAAACAGACTGTCCAGTAAAAGCTTGTCTTATGAGCATCATGGCTAATGGTAACTGAAATAACTTTCATTGTGTGGCTTTCTTATACCTAGCTTAACTACACTGATGTAATACACACAATAGCTCTATGGAGGCAGTATTATAATAAGCTCCATTTTATAGGCAAAAATGTTGGTACAAAGATATTTAGTGCAGAGTAGCACAGGTGGTAAATAGTGAGACTGGAAGTCCACATTCTTGACTGCCAAGACAAAGATTCTCAGACTCTTAGTTCAGGATGCCTTTGGTATTTCAGTAAAGTTTTTCAAATTGCCTCTAGACCAAGTGATATTCAAAGCTTTCATTTATTAAATATTTAAGTCAAAAGAGATTAATTTTATGTCCTAATAATGTATTAACTATTTAAAAATATAACGTGTACAATGAAGCAAAGTGCTGTAACTTAAAATGAGGTGAGTATAATCCGGTATGAAACATCCCTCAAAAGCCTATGTGTTAAAAACTTGGTCCCCAGCTATGGCAACACTGGAAGGTGATGGAACATTTAGGAGGTGAGGCTTAGTGGGAGGAAATTAGGTCATTGGTGGCCTGCCCTTGAGGGAGATGGTAAGACCTTGGCCCCTTTTCTTTCTCTCTTTGCTTCTCATTCACCATGAGTTGAACAGGCTTTCTCTGCCAGATGCTTCTGCCATGATGTACTGTGCTGCCACAGGTTTAAAGCAACAGGGCCAAATGACCATGGACCAAAATCGTTGACACCATTATCCGGAATAAACTTTTCCGCTTTGTTGATTATTTCAGGTATTTTGTCATAGTGATGAAAAGCAGACTAACACAGAAAGTTTACTTCAGTTCATTCATATATAACCACAATTAGTTACAAATGTGCTGTGTGCAACTTTTGAGCACTGTACAATTTAAATCTTGAAATCAGATTAGATTTGTTTCCTGATTCACAATGATTATGGTGTCATATTTGATTTTTATTGTAGCAACTGCCAAAATAGCTCTACAATAATACTCTGTCATTGAAATGAATGTAGATGATCTAATGCTCAAATCTGAGTCACCTTGACTAGTGGTTCTCATGTTTTGATGGATGTCATTAATAACATGTTCCTCTCCAAAATTTGAAATACTCTATGTCATCCTACCCTCTGTGAGTTCCTTGTACTATCCTGGGGAACTTCAGTACAGTTTGAGAAATATAGCTGTAGGCAACATTGTCACTTAAGTTTAGGATCCAGTAGAGAAATGAGTTACAATTGCTTTAATTCATAAAGCACCTATCGACAAATTGTATTCAAAATTGTCAGTTTTATATATGTGTGTGTATATATTTACTTGTTTTTATATATGTTTACTTATGTTTATACATGTTTACTTGTTTACATATATGTTTACTTGGTGTAGCACTCCTGTGAGAAAATATTACAAATCACTAGAAGTTAAAATGAAGCCACTGAGTTGTCACCATTTTGGGTTTATACAGCTGAGAAACATGAGGGCTGGACTAAATGCTCTTTAAAATACTTTCTAAACTTTTAACACTGGAATTTACATTACTTTTCCACATGAGGATCTCCTCCAGCCCAGTGTTGTGGACCACAGCCTACAGTATTATAAACAGACTAAACCTATACTAGGAACCTCCTGGGTTATATACTGAGCTTCATTGTTTACCACCTGTAACACCTAGGACAAGTCACCTTGTATTTTTTCACTCATTTTCCTGATCTATAAAATGAAGACAGCAATGTTTGTCTCACTAAATTGTTGTAAGATTAAAACAATTAACATAGATGTAGTAAAAAGTCTTTAAACTGTAAAGCACTAGATGGGTCTATTATTAAGATGGTGACTATGGTCTGATAGTCTAGAAATGTTAAAATATATCCAGATTAGTACCACCTATGGGGTTGTGGTGACAATTCCAAGGCTTTTAAGGAAAAAATGTTTTTGAGAGGTTCTTGAATTATACTCTATATGCCGATCATTTTAATGCTAAATCAATGAAATAAACACTTTTAACACAATATATCTCAATATATTTTATTCTTAGTGCCTGTTCATGTTGATGGTGGCTGACAGTTTTTTAAATCCTTTAAACACATTTCAAACAAAAATAAACACAAAAATAGGCACATATAATATTTCAAGTTCACTCATTAGAGCTCATTAAAAGCTAAAGTCCATTAAAATTTAAACTTCTCTAATTTTCTACACAACCTTTAAAAATGAAAATATTACTTTGTGTTTAGACTATGTAAAGATTCCCCATAACAAAACTTGCAGAAGTCAGACAGGGACCTTTTGACATTTGAAGGAAAATATTTTCATCCAATTCAATAAGTTATTGAGAAAATGGCTAAAGATGTCATTCATTGTATTATAGATTCCTCTTCACCTCAGCAGGATTGTCTATTTTTCACATGAAGAATATCATGTTTTTATGATCTTTGCGGTTTTAAAAACTTTTTTCTGTTTGGCTTTTGGCTAGTCATTTAAAACCAAATGGCTTTCATCTTATCTGCTAATATAAATGCAGATAAATTATTGTCCCTTATTTTCTCTTTGCTCTAACCAATATTTGTTTTATTTTATATATATTAGCATTATTTAAAAATTCACTAAAGCTTTAGAGAACAAGCCAAGAATAAACAGATTATTTATCATATAGAAAATTATTTAAATGAATGAAACTACACTTAGCCTGATTTTTTCATCAAGTCATGATCAAAAAATAAATAAAAATAAAAAATGGGTACATCTACGCAGGGTAATTTAAGGAGATTAAGAAAAAGAACTACCTACAAAGTTGTGAAAAGAGTTTACGGAGCCTCAAATGAGGGCACAGTGCCCAGAGGTACTGACAACAACAAGCTTTCCACCTCTGGGGTTAAGGTGATAAGGGGAAGACTGGAATCCATAAAGGGCAATCATGTAGAATGGACCATCCGGCAGCAGCTGTGGCCTTTGGTCGTGTCTCTCCCAAAGCAGAAGACCGCCCTTGGAGGACACCAGAGGGAATAAAGGTCCCAACTTTGCTCTTTTCTTGCCTTCTACCTTTTGCCAAGTGTCAAATTCAACAGGAAGATGTAGGACAAGGACACCCATGCACTCAGTTTATATGGACCAGCCTCTGTCCAGGGGCACAGATTAGGACTGGGGAGAGTGGAAAGTGCCTTTGAAAGTACAAATGGAGGATCTCTAGCAATCTAGTAATGGTTAGTGCTATAGTTTGAATCTTAAATATCTCTGTCCCTATGTTTTAAAGCCCTGAGCTGCAGAGCGGTGCTTCTGTAAGAAGGTGAAGCCTTTAAGAGCTGGCACTTGGTGATAGATGTTAGGGTCATTGGAAGCTGGCCCTGGAAGGAGATCTGGGGATTTTTGCGCTTTATCCTCATCTCTTTTGCTCCCCATCCATGTGTTCAGCAGTTTTACTCGGTTACATGCTCCTACCATGATTTACTGTTTGTCCACAGGCCCAAAGGTAGTGGGGTCAACCAATCATGGACTGGAAACTTCAAAACTCTACACTGAAATCATACCTCTTTATAGGTTGATTATCCTAAATATTTGTTATAGTGACAGAAAGCTTATTAACAAAGTAATGGAAATAAATGATCCATAAAGAGATTAATGTATAGATGGGCAATAAATGGAACTTACTGTCACTATACATCTATTTCAACAAGCAGTATTTAAGAAACCCATGATCATCCTATAGTGTAATCTTTAGAATATTAAAAGACCTATCCCTGAATACATATAACTTTGCAATATGAAATAAAATTAAAACTTATAGCATATTTTTCATCATGACCAAAATTCTACAAGTAAGAATTATTTACATGTTTTGCTGATTCCTAGCTGCACATAAATTCAATAGAAAATTTGGTGTAAAATGAACAAACTGTGCATTTCTGTTATGATGTACTATAAAATACTCAAAGCATTAATTGAAGAAATGGTAAGACAAAGATAAAACATGGTTGAATTAGTGAAATTCACACGTAAAACATTAGGAGACTAATTTCAAAATCTTGAATGTGGACCATTTGGAATTTAGAGATCTTTTTCAGCAATATAACGTAGAAATGAAAGTTGAATAAGAAGGACAAAAACATTCAGAATCATCTTTAAAAATATTTCATATTACATTAGTTTAATTTTTAAAATAATCTCCCAAACTTAAATAAGATGCTGCTGCTACTATTATTGCCATTGTTGTTTTTTTTATTATTATTATTATTATTGTCTTCCTCTGCCTGGTTTCTTTGCTCTAGAGACCAAAAAAAAAAAAAAGAAAAGAAAATCCAATTTTTCTCAAGGAGAAAAAAGGAAAGAAGGGAGGAAGAAAGGAGGAATAAGGGGAAGGAGGAAAGAAAGGAAGGGAGGAAAGGAGAGAGGAAGGAAAGATGGAAGGAAGTAGGGAAACAAAACAGTAAAGAATGCTTCATACGTTGAGAGAGCATGATGATATAATTCATTGGGACAAATTGAACTGGGTATATCGAGCAACACGGCCCCTTGCTGTTCTGTCCCTGAAATATTTACCATTGTCACTAGCTTTGATAATTGCTGTGATTTTTCATGAGTTTTTAATTTTGATTTTGCTACTTGGTCCTGCTTGTGTGCTCTGGCTCATTTATATTTAACCATTTATCAGTGAATTAAATAATAGAATTTTCTTGATTTGAAAACTTAGACTGTTGTTCTTCCCATCAGTCTCTTTGTGAATTAAATCAGATTTCAAATGCTAGTTAATAACAACCAAGTCTACTGAGTATTATCTTTAATTAATTTTCTATCTCCATCTCTACAAAGCAATCAACAATTAAAGCAATTTTAGTTGCCTTTGGGGGTATAGGCTGCTTGAAATACAATTTTCTTTTGGGTTTATCTTTAAATCTCTGTTAATACAATAGCATAACCCCATCTCTTGTTGTTACACTGATAAAACTGTGTAGGTGGCATTTTCCTCCCATTGGGTTTTCCATCAAGAATGCATCAAGTTGCTTAAATTCTTGATGTAAAACTCAGGCATTTTAGAAACCAGTTAATTCCTCCTATCTCCTAACTAAACAATACTTGTGATTTTCTAATAGGCTTCAAGGCATGTCTCTCAAATCACTTAGTTCATTCCTGAGAAGCTTCGGTTTCTGAAATGAGCTTTCACTTCTTTCTGATAAAATAACAGCTTTGTTGGACACACCACTGGATACTTACATCTTAGCCTTCACCCAGATTGTCTTACATCCCAGAAAAAGTGTGTACAGGAACAAATAAATGGAGGTGACTCCAAAGGTCATGGGAAATTTCTCTGGCATACAGAACCATTTGAGATATGTCTAAGGGAAATATTTAGTTTCATAACTTGGGAACAGGATTTCATTTAGCAGTTTTAGAACATGTGTTGAAGTCAGGAAGCAATAAGATTTGGAAAACAGTTTATAAGTGATTAGGCTTTCAGTCATTTCATCATTCACCCTGGTGACCATTAAGTTCACAGGCAGTAGGAGAACACTGTAGCACTCAGACCACTGGAAAAAAACTACTCACTTCGTAGGGGCCATGTGTGTGAGGATTGAGGGATTGTTTCCTTTTTTTGCCCTTGTTACATCCAGGATTATCCACATTATTACCTTAATTCCTTTAGCTTTATCAAAGTCCAAGTGAAAGGGAGTTTTGAGGCTGTCTTGTCAAATGTAGTCTGTATGCCCTCTTTGCTTTCCCCAAGTACCACTGGAAAGTAGCAGATTTTGAAGGAAACATTTCAAATGTGTGAAAACTTTTACTTTGGACTCTCTGATTATTATTAGGTTACAGATCTTTGTGAGTCAAGAAAATGAGGTCTGGCCTGAGACTATCTAGAAATGTTTGATATTCAGGGAACTTTTTTCCTATTCTTCTGGGCTCCTTCCCTGAAAGTTTTGTTCCTTTTAGAGGCTAACTTCTGGTGTTTCCACCAAGCCAAACTGCCAACCAAAGCAGGCTTTGAACCCTACTGGTCATCTGCCTTAGGTGCTGGTCAGCTGGTAGGTGCCAGGTTGACTCTACTACCTAAGGCCTGGCATGATATTAAAAGCATAGGCTGCCATTATCTGTTTCACTTCTGACAGGATACTTCTGCAAAGCACTTTACTGTGGTTTTGTAAAAATCTGATGCTCTGCTTGTCTCAGTAGAACCTAAAATATAATATGTGGTACCTGTGTCTCTCTTAGATCCACATTAATTAGTGTATATTAAATTCTAGTCATTGTACTTAGGGCACAGAGAGGAGGCAAGATTGAATAGCAGTTTAATGTCAGGACTGTAGGAACAGAGCATGTCAGTTTCTATTCAGTTTCCACCATTTGCTGGTTGCATTGCATGACCTTAAGCAAGTAATTTAAAACATTATGCACTGGGCATGGCGATGCACACCTGTAATCCCAGCGCTCAGGAGGGTGAGATAGGAGGATCTCTGAATTTGAGGCCAGCCTGGACTATACAGCAAGACTCTGTCCCACCCCCCAAATTGTTTTTCTATCTATAAAATGGTAAAAATAAAAAGAAGTAAGTTGCTGTGGATAGTGCTAGCCCACAGAAAGTGTGAAATAGGCATGCACTGTTGTTAGTTTTGAATAAACTATGATTACAAAGCATCCTTAACCTAGCTCAGTGCCTGGTAAAAGCTTGAACCCAGGCAGGACCCCTGAACTTTTCTGTACCTGGTAGATTCTCCAGGCATTTCATAGGGCTGCCACATTAAAACTTTCAGCCTCTATCTTTTTTATGTAAGTGTGCTGTGCAGTAGTCTTATAAATGGACAACAATCAATATATGGATGACAAATTATATATCAGAGGAGACCTAGGAAATAATATTCCACAACTTCTAATGACAAGCAGATGCTCAAAGCAGGAAGTTGTATTACATCTTATCTACATCTTCTCTACTACAATTGAGATTAATTTCCTCATTTTACTCTTGTTAAAGAGGACAAGACTCTGCTCACTAGTTTGTAAATGATGGTTGGCTGGGGATAACTGGGAAAAAGACAGGAAATAAAAGCAACCAACTTAGGCTAGAAGATTTTGATTCTGGACCTAGTTTTGTGCCAGCCAGCAGAGTAATCCAGGACAACATCAGTTTTCTCACCTGTAGATAATCTTTCAAGTTGATTTCACTTCCAACCTGCTATAACTCTCCTAGGTACCTTGATATGTGAATATTGTGTTTTAAATTGCTTTTTAGAGATAATAGTAGTAAATTGCTTGTTACAGGGCCCAGAAGAGAATAAGAATGCCATGTGTTTTTTTCCTCTTCTCCCTTCTTTCTTCTTTTTATCTTATTAGTTTTAAGATGATCTACATTATTATAGAATGCTTCCTGGGATTACAATCATTGTAATGCTCAGCTCACTCACATATTGTGATTTAAGAACTTTACCAACAGACACCGAATATGGCTTTTTTATTGAAAAGAGTGAGCAAAAAGGACACAAGAGTAGTGTAAATTATTTTTTACCCTCCAATCCCTGACTAGGATAGATGGTACAGGTTGAAGAATGGTACAAAAGACTTAGTGCACAACTATGCCTAATGCTGTGTCTCCATTTATAGTTGCTTTGCTTAGTCTTCCAGGGTAAATTAAAGTGAATGCAGCTTGGTTTCAAAATATATTTGAACCCATCAACAGCCCCACAACTGCCTCTACAGGGCCTTGCTCTAATTTATATTCCTTGCACTAAGTTTTTTAACCATCAGAGCAAAATTAACTTTTCTCAAGTTCAAGTTCATCTCCGTTTACTGAATACATTGTGTGTGTGTGTGTGTGCGTGCGTGTGTGTGCGTACTCACTTTGAGGAGATGGAATTCACCTTTAATGAGCTCAATTATTTTCAACAATATGAGATTTCAAAATATTTCTCCATCCAGATTTTACTAACTTGTTTACATCTGGACCCACCTTTGATGCTTCCACATTGAATGTGAATGTACCCAAAAGTGGAAACAATATTTTGCAGAAGAATGTCCCCAGGGAAGGGTCTAACACCAGTCTTAACCTTTACAAGGCAAACAAGAGTAGCTAAGGTTAAATAACTGCTAGAAGAGCTTGAAGAGATATAGTCCACTTGAGTGATTCTCGAACTTGGCTAAACCTTGGAATTATCTGAAAAGGTTGACAAAATACTGATGCACGAGTCCCACTTCCAAAGGGTTTGATGGAAATTACCTGAGGGCAAGGAATTTTAAAAGCTCCCTAGGTGACTATGATGTGTAGCCATGCTCTAGAATCTACATAGGTGCATCTCAAATTCAGTTTATCACAAAACCCCTGTGAGGAGAGTGGCAACTTTAAATGGAGATTCCTTAGGGACAAGTCAATTGTTTCTGAATTATGAACATCAATATTTTACTCTTTATCTGGGAATCTCAAAACTCTAGAAGTAGAGTCCAGAGGATCCTGATGCGTTTAAGGCCACTGTGGGCTACATAGTGAGTTCAAGGCCAGCTTGAACTACTTATCAAGATGCTGTCTCAAAATACAAAACAAAACAAAAATCTTTCCCTCTTTATACAACTGTGCTGCAGAGAATCAGAAAAGGATTGAAAATAAGGTGGGGAGACTGTGTCCTAATTGGGGAGCTCAATGTAACAGTGGGGAAGGGAAACAGAAGTTGAGGTCACCCTGGAGGTGTGCAGATCCATGGCTATAGGGTGGTTCCACTGATCATGAGGATCCTGTCTCCCATGATCTCATTTTGTTTTCAGCTTTAATAATTTGCTTTCTTACATTTGCCCAAAACAGCTGCTCAAGCTCCAGACATCACTGCAGGAAAGAGGAAGGAGCAAAGCATGCCTCATTTGAAGATACTTCTTAAAAGTAGAACTGGATGCTTTTGCTTATCCCCCTTTACTCAATGACTCCTATCTGGGGAAGTTTTGACCTGGGGAAATATTTGACATATTACATGCAAACATTTTTGGTTGTCAGAACTGACTGGGCTGAGGGATGGGGTGGTGAGAGGCTACGGGAATCTTTGAAGGCCTGAATGCTGCTAAGCATCCCTCAGTGCGTGGACAGCCCCACAACAGAGGATTATCCATGCCAACATGCCAATAGTGGCAATGTTGAGGAAGCCTGGAAACTTTAGTTGTAAGCTGCTCATATGGTCATAATGAACTACAAGGAACACTGGAAATTATAGCTTATATTCTCAGAGACAATATGCCTTTCTAAAAATCAGGGATTTTATTACTAAAAATGGTAGAATGGACATATGCTGGCGCAACTGTGCCACATTATCCTATACATTCTGTCTTTTAACTTTACCCAAAGAAACTCAAAAGTTGAAGTTTGTTCATTCATTCCCAATCAATCACGCAGCCCTGATGCAAACTTTATATGCAGCAGTGGCTGGATAGTTTATGAAACAAATCCAGTCATTTTTACAAACTGAAAGACAATTTAAATGAAAGTTTTTCTAGCTACTCTTCCTAAAACCTGGCATTGTATTTTAATGAATCATTGCTCATGAATATTCATGAAGAGACTAAACTGGTAGGTTTTGGCTACATCAGTAGTGGGTAACAAAGGGAGTTTCCAGTTCAGAATGTTCACTCTGCACTTCCTCTTTCCTCCTTCCTCCCCTCAGGTAGAACTATCCCAGACATTAGCAGGGCCCATAGATGTCTGCCTCCTGTGCCTTGCTCAGGGCTTTGTATATTGGAGACAAAATAATAGAATAAACCTCGGCTTCAAGTGCATGCACTTCAGCTTCATTTGATGGATACGAAAAGTAGGTTCCAGAGACTAAGAGTCCTAGCACTTTTTCAGAGTAAGTGTGTGAGCTTAGACAAGCTCCCTACCACCTCTTGACCTCAACTCATATCTACAATGAAAGAATTAGAATCCATGATAGCCTAAGTCCCTTCTGACTTGTAAGTTATTTATGTTATGTAATGGTGACTCTGAGCTTTACCTAGACATGTAGAATGAAGAATGAAGAATGAAGTACCCGAGCCTATAAGTTGGCTTCTGAATTTGACCTCACTTGTGCATTTTGCACTTTTTGCTTCATTCTTGGATTTATATTGGCTGTCAATTAGCAGGAGAGGAGTGTTAATTTCTCCAGAGGCCAGGATTTTCTTGGAGACAAAATTTTATTAAATGACTTTAAATGCGGGACATTTCAAAGCGTTTGTCAGTTCTGCTTCAACTCAATCTAACTTTAACTCTAGGATGGTAACAATTCACAGATAATGAATGAAATTGTCTGAACTTTTAGAAGAAAAAAGTCAATGAAATTCTATGAATCATTTTTTCTTATAGTACATATCTTTTACAATGACTTGATACATAATTCAGATAAACTTATTCTATTTTCAATATCAAGGCAAAATTTAATAGGTAATGTGGGCTTATTATTAGTTTTAAAAATAAAAGAAAAAACTCAAGATGGCATTCAGAAGCTTACTGTGAAGTCTTTTTTAGGTGGAGAAATTTCCCTGTGGTTCATTTCTCTCACCTGATTAGCACATTTATGTATGCAACCTTCAGTCATTGTGCAGAATAATATGCTGCTCATTAGAGAACAATAGAGAAGATATAGTTTTTTGGTATATTTTTGCTGATTGTGATTTCTTCTTGGCTAAAAACAAGCCATATGAGGCAATGACAACATCCTACAGGTGGATTTCCCTTCAAAACTACACAGCTTCCTTCACAAAGACGAGGGAGGTGATGCTTATTGAAGTGAATGTGGACCATTCCAGAGATGGATGCTGCCTGTCAAATGTAACCACGGGCAGTTACAGAGAGAGTGTTCCCTTGTACAGTGGACCTTTGACTTATGAACTCAGTTCATTCCCAAGGGCTGGTTGTAACTCAAGTTGGTCAATTGCCTTTAAAGTCTCTCTCCTATATAATTTTAGGCCACATTTTCTTCCAGGCTGATCTTAGTGTCCATAGAGAGAGATTGGCCCAGGATTTCTCAATTAACCCCACACTGGCAAGGATGTTGTAATGTTCCTTTCACATGTTTATCTGAGCCCATCTGGAAGCACAAGTGGCCAGCATTTGAGTTGTAACTCAAGACTTTGGTTGTAAGTTACAACTAAAATTCTAGGCATAACCCAAGTTGTTTGTATGTCAGGCTGGTCATAACTTGAGGGCCCACTGTAATTTCTATAGCTATTGTCACTTCCTATGTCTTCAGATCAGGGCTCAATCTCCTTTGTAGGTAAAACTGCCTTAAAAAGCTTACTATGAATTTCTGCCAGTTTACATCTGCTGGGCATAATTTAAAATATGGACTCTAAAATAATACTGGACTTAGTTGTGCAATAGTTTCCATGTACATGTAATATTTTCAAGCATTTCATGTGTTCCTTCTTGAAATATTGACTATTATTTGTTTTATAATCTGGTGTTTAACTTCTAAAACTAGTTAATAAAAATTTCAATAAATAGGACTATTCTTAATAGGTACATAAAAATAGGCTTTAGTTCAAATCAGAGAGTTTTCAAAAAGTTAGTAAATTTTTAAAGCACTCTCAGTGTATCCAAATATTTTGAAAACTGAGTTCTTGGAAGTTGCCATAGCAGCAGGTATTTGCAGCTAGAAATATCTTTGAGATTATATGTTATGTTGGTCTCAAAATTGTCTTATTATAGAAAATGTCACAAATTTTCGATTCAACATTACTTGATAACAGTCACGGTAGGAAAGAAAAATCTGACTAAAGTACCTGGAAAGGCAGCTATTGCTAATACTTCTTCATTTAACTTAGCTTTCCTAGACAATTTAAAAAGAATGAAATATGTCAGCTGGTGGGTATTTCTTTTTTTTTTTTTTGGTAATGTTTTTCAGCACATATCAATAACCAGGTGAAGTTGTCTGCTAAAGACACAGATTATGCTTCACATAACATGACCAATTTCACTAGGCTAGTTTTGTAAACAGAAGATTATTCTCCAATAGAGATCAAGCAAAGTAAAATTGCAGAAATGTTAGACCTTACCTCTATGGTGACATCCAGGGAGTCCCCTTCAAGGCTGATTAACTTTACACAGGAATCTAAAATAATTATGCCTACATATGCTAGAGAATGAAATGTTTCCATCAGGCATCAAGAAAGAATTTCAGCCAGGCAATCAGAAATCATCAATTATGCTGAGTGTCTGCAAGAGAAGATATTGTTAGCTCACAAAAGTACAGAAATGAATAACTGGGTAAGATTTTTAAAGGAAGCAGATGGGCTCATTTTGGCTTCTGACAGTTGACTTAGGTGAACTATATGCACAGATTCAAACAGATTTTGACCCACAATAACAGCTAACTTGTAATTTCATGTCCATTGTTACTCACACTCATTTGTAAAATGGTCTTCAACTACAGAAAATAAAGCAAAACAATTCCTTTCCAAACTGATTCTATTTCACCTGTTCTTTGGCTTAGAACCTCCTTGGGTTTTCCCAAAGCATTAATTTATAATTTCATACCAATGAGACACATGACAACTACTTTCTTGACCTGTATGTTTTTGAAATTATGTTGTCTACCACAACAGTAACCATCTTAACCATCCATCCTTCAGATTTACTCTGTTGACCATCATCTTGAATCTCCACAGTTTTTTAACAGTTCACAGTTGGATTCAAACTACCTCGTTGCACTGGATAAAGAAGGAACTAGTTTTTTCATAGTTCATATTTTCACATAACACAACTAACTAGTAGCAAGGCCCAAACCAGAACACAAACGGTTAGCTATCTATTGTTGATTGATAACGCACACAAAATGTATGAACTTAAAATGGCAGTGATTTATTTTTAGGGTTTTTGTGAGTTGGCTGGGCTGGTTTACCTGTGCTGTCCCTTGGTAGTACATGCATAATTGCTTTTCAGCTGTAATTCCAACTGGGCCAGAACAAATATGATGGCTTCACTCACTTGTCTTGTGAGCTGGCCCACTTAAGTTTGCCCCCAAGTGTCCTCTGACCCTCAAGGAGGCTGGGTCAGCAGCCTTCCATAGCAGTCTTACTCAATGATGTTTCAAGACAGCAAAAGCAAAAACTGCAAAGTCTTTGAAGACCTGGGCTTAGAACAGGCACTGTCCCTCCTGTCTCATTCTATTGGTCAAAGCTAGCTGTACAGACAGACTAGACATAGTATTGCCCTTTCATCTGTGGTTTCTGTTTCTGTGGTTTTAGTTACTTGTGATCAACCATTGTTTGGAAATATTGAAAGGGAAATCCTAGAAATGACAAAATGTAAAAGTCTTAAATTGCACACTGGTCTGACTAGTGTGATGAAATCCTGTATCACCATCCTGCTCTGTGTTCCCTAGGATGTGAATCATCTCTTTCTCTGTGTATCCCCACTGTATAGTCTCCCCATCCATGATTTTCTTTGTAGCCATCTTGGGTACCAGATCGACTCTTGCAGTACTCTGATGCTTGTGCTCAATTCACCCTTATGTTACTTTATTCTGATCCCAGTGTAGAAGAGGAGTGATAGTGGCAGTTCAGATTTACCAAAACTCTTCTAATAAATGAAAAAGTGAAAGTCTCAACTTAGTAAGAAAATTTAAAATTCTGGATTGCTAAAATCCTTGATAAGAACAAATCTACCTGTGATGTTATGGAAAAGGGAAAAGAAATTTGTGCTAGTGTTGCTGTTGTAGCCCAAACTATAAGAGTTCCAGTAACAGTATGTGATAAGTGCTTTGTGAAGATGGAAGAGGGAGTATACTTGTGCACAAAGACCTAAACAGGAAGCATGTTCCAGTTTAAAATACAATGTTGCACCCAAATCATTGAGCCTATATAAAGACTTCAGCAAGAGAGCTCGCAAACAAGGGACACCAAGCCACACACTGCAAATAAAAAATGATAACACAGATTTAGGAGTAAGTTTGGACTGTAAGATACTAAACTACTGTTAAGCCTATGTCTGCTGTTGAAGAAGCTGCTCTGGCAGAGGTGAAGACACTGATGAAGGAGAAAGAATAATATCCAAATGCCAATCTTCGGTAGTAATGAAACTGGATTCTTTTGTAGTAAAATAGTGAAGAGAATATTCATTCATACAAGTGTAAAGGATACACCAGAGTGTTAACACACACACACACACACACACACACACAGAAACACTTGGTCTCTGTTGCTTCCTGAGCAACACTGATGAATAATACCATGTACACAATGAACATTTACCAGAAATCAGGACCTGTGTGGTCCATACTATGCGTGTAGGTGCCAGATTGAATGTAGGTTTGAACCCTACATTTGCACCTACCAGCTGAAACACCTTGAAGTTGTCTAACTTGTTTGAGCTTCAGTTTCCCATCTGTAAAATAAGGAATAAAAATGGTACCTGTATGTAGCATTATTGAAGAATTTAATCAGATACTATTTTATCATAGGTATGCATGTATAGGAAAAACATAATATATATAGAGAGAATTCAGTATTGTATGTTATTTCAAGCATACTTTTGGGACATATGCTCTAGGAATATCTTACCACAATAGGAGAAAACTGAGGTTCCTCTTAATGAGGGGTGAAACCAAGAAATAAGCACAAGCATGGAAGGAATTGCTATACCATCATTGAGAATGCTCTTCCCCCTCAGGGTCTCAGTTCTAATGAGTAAAGACAATATTTCTGTTACCTGATCCCTTCACCATGTGCATCACCACTGCTTTCAAAGCAAATGCATACATTCTAGTTCTTCTGTAAACACTCGGCTCTTAGCCAATTTGCAGGGAAACCTCCCTGATCTTGGCTGACTTTATATATCATTGAAAACTTTTGAAACGTCTAGTAAATGTAACTAGTTATTCCTTTAAAATTGACTTGATTTGTAACCTAATAAATTTTACAAAGTAGTAAAACCCCCAGAAACCCTTCTTCTGCTCTTAAGTAGAATCTTTAAAGTTTGATTAGTTTCCAACTGAAAGCTGTCAGGTTGCGCAAAGAGCCCGTGTTCACAGTTTATGGGGATGCCATTTGGTGACCTGAAGGTGGCAGATGTGAGGCTAACAGATGTGAGGACAGTGGTGGGGCCAGGGTGGGGGCCTCCATCTGCTTTCCTGATGGGTTCTTTGTCCAAGTCTCTCTTCTGAGGAACGTGACTCTGGGCAAGTGGCTGTAGGTCTTAGAATAAATATTTCATTAGTTATGATGGTTTTGAAAACTTAAAGCTGTGAAGGACACATTGGAATCTCTGTGATTTATGATAAAGCTGGAGGAAACTTGATCCTTTCAGTCGTGCCATATGTAGCTCTGTGGAATGTGCAAATGAACTGAACTAGCAAACCCCACAGATTTTGTTACTTGATTAAAAAAAGTCTTAAGTCAGATCAGCTAACAGGCAATTTGAAACAAGGACTTAGCAAGGCAGCTGTTTTAGATGAAATTCCTTCCAAATGCTTCTCTCTCCCTTCCCCCTTCCATATTTTTCTGGTAAGGACTCAGAACAGCTTCGCCTCCAAACTTTTCTTGGTTCTGTATATCAGTGATTTAAAAAATAACAGCTTGGCATGGTCCTGTAGGTGCATATGTTACTTCTCTATCATTTTGCTCCTGGAGGGTAAGTAATGTGTCTTAGCCGTCTTAGAATGACTGCCTAGTCCTATGCTTTGTGCATGACAATTCTTTATGTGAAACGTGCAAAACACTTAGCACAGAAGCTGAATAAATGTACAAATATGCCTTTAGATATTCTTAGATTTAATTATTATATGTATCTAGACAGAAAGTTAGAGAAATGGCTTGTCAAACTTCATACAGCAGTAGGGTAGCTAGGCCAGTTAGAACCCAAGTCTCCAGACTTACAGCTCAGTCTTTTTCTATTATGCCATGATAGATGTTCAATAAATATTTGCTGAATGAATGACTGAATGAATCCTCTTGTGAATTGTCTTTGTTATTGAGCATTGCAACTAATGAACAGAGAATTAGAAATTTTAGAATCTAAAATTCTGATCACTACTTCTGTTGTGAAGCACTGTGATTCTCTGACTAATGTTGTCAGTACCCCGAGTGGACTAGACTGCTGGAAAGGAAAGGGAATGATTCACAGGCACTGACCAGTTCATCTGAACAAGGACTTCACTTCTCTAGACAGCCAGGCCCTCCACACTTGCCTGTAAAGCTAGGTGCTTTGACATGGTCATTCTCAGGAAGGTGAATGTTTTGTTCTCTGTGGCACAGATCCACATTCCCTTCTCAAAAGGGGAAAATTCAGAATATTTTCAGTTTTAAAAGGACATATGAATACTGCATATACACAGACCTAAGGCATCAGCACATAACAAAGATTTTTGCAGTGAAATGGACATTCTCTCTTAGTAGAATAGACTTTCTAAGTAGCCTCACATGTGATTAAGGCAAATTTTGTTACCCAGTAAGCTTTGAGGCCAAACTTACAAAAAAACTTTTGCAATTTTAGAATTTTCAATTCTACAATTGCCAATAACAGATTAAAGTCTTGAATTCTAGTACTAAGACGGGTCATATATAAAATCTTTCCTTGAATGAATTTTAACTATTCGGAAAGCAAACACTACTTTGTCTGAAAAGGCAATAATTCTTTTCTAGATAGAGAAAGCATTTCTTCACTATGTCTCAGTTTTGAAATCTTACCTTTATGAGGGACAGCAGTCAGGTTGAAATTTTTTAATGTCCATTTTATTAAACTCTGTAAGTTATAAGTATTTCCAAAGGAATCTACATTTCATTTTTTTAAACTGTATATCTTTTTATTGGTACATTTTAGGTATACAAAATAATGACATTCGTCATTGGAAATTTGCACCTTTACATAATCTCTCTTGGTTCTTATTTTTCCCCCTTCCCCTGCCCTCCCTTCAATCCTTCCATCTCTCCCTATTTACAAAGACTTTGTTTCCTTTTTTTTCATTTTCTCATGTTAATTCCATTCCCTTCTCTCCTTTCCCCCACCTCTCCCACTTCCTTCCCCTTTGCCCCTTTTCTTCCTATTTCACATTGTCTATTATACCTTTTAGTCCTTATTTACACTTTCAGTTTCTATGTTTCATTTTTGTTGTACATGAGCAAACAACTTACTTGACACATATCAAGTATTTAAACACCATCTTTAGGTGGACTTTTCTTTATCTGTGCTCAGTAACCAAGGGCCCAACTAATAGCTGCTGCTTTTTGGCCCAATGCAATCATATTCCCGTAAACCTGGCTCAATCCGGAAAAGGATCAATGTATAATGAGTGCACACTCTGTAGGTCT
This sequence comes from Heterocephalus glaber, assembly GCF_053883595.1. Classification (NCBI taxonomy): domain Eukaryota; kingdom Metazoa; phylum Chordata; class Mammalia; order Rodentia; family Bathyergidae; genus Heterocephalus; species Heterocephalus glaber. Next base: position 2,238,756 of record NW_028258191.1, read on the forward strand.
TGCAGTATCTATTCAATTTTGAAGAAGAAAGTGGGGGATGAACTGTTTTAAAATAACTACTTAAAAGTCCTACCTCTTGAAATGAGAACTCAAATTTTCTCCATGTCATTTTCAAAGTTCAAAGAGAGTTATTTTCTTAAATTACATTTTATTTTTCTAGGAACCTTTGCTTTGCTGGTTTCATCTTTGTATAAATTAGCTACAATAGCAACAATTTCTATTATCTTTGTTGTTGATCTGGAATCAAAATTGTTAGAGAATCTCTTGAGAAAATGTAGAGAGAACTGTGGATCCCACAAAAACTTGAATTCTACACTGCTTTCACTCAGCCAAAGATCCTGGAAAATGGATATTTTCTTACTGTCATCTCCAACAACTAAAATATCTCTCCATAAATCACACATATGAGGGTCTCACATCAGATGTCCAGCTTCAAATAAAAGAAGACATTAAAAAAATCAGTGCTTTCCAAAGAATTGAGCCTGGACTGCTTGTGAAAATAAATTAGATAAGTACTGATATTATAAGAAAGCTAATAAAAATTTGCAAATAGAGAATAAAATAACTGTTTATGTGCTAAGGTATATAAGATCTCATACTATGAAATTAACAAAATGACATTAGGTTAATTGGAAAAGGAGAGAAGAAACTACTAGTTACCTATCACATCCTTAATTTGAGTGTCCTTCTCAACTTCTGACTTTGATCCTTCTCTATAACCAGTAGCTGTAAAGGCTGTTTAAAAATAGAAATCAGAATATTGCTCCCTACTTGAAACTCTTTAGTGGCTTCCCATTTCACTTAAGAAATAGTAATAATTATAAACACAGGCAGATCTATCTCCGAAGGCTCAACAGATGCCACCTACATAAGTTCACACACTGTCCACGTTCTGAGTTTCCTCTAGGTTTTCAAATGTGCCACTTTCTTTCTGGTCTCAGGGCCTTTGCATGTATTGTAAAATATCTTTACCTCAACTTGCTAGTCTTTAGATTTCTATTTCAATGTCATTTTTTCCCAGAAAATTTCCTCTGGCAGTATAGACTTGATTTTCTATGCTTCCTTTAAAAAGCTGTGATTTTCTTTGAAATAATTCTCTACTACTTCTAGTTATATGGTCATTAATGTAATTCTGAGGTCATTGTGTATTTTCTTACAATCTTTTAAATTCTTTTAAGTCCAGAATAGACCCTGCTTACTCTTATACAGTCCCAGTACCTATGAAAGCTTCTGCAACAGAGAAAATATCGGTGAATAGTTAAATAAGACAGACATACCACTTTAATCACGTACACAGTTTCTTACTGAAGAGCCACTCACCTCGTGCCTTGTGAGTCCCTGTTTATCTCAGGGGTGGAATGAACATGATAAAACCTTTCTGATCATTTGAGATGAGAGGTAAAGGAGGAGGCTTACTATGCCCTGGAGAAAGCCCTCATGAGTAGGGCCGAGAGGTTCTCCTCCAGATTCTCCCAACTAGTTCACTGAGTATCAGTCTGCTTACAAGTGTGTCACATCTCTCCTTTGTAAAATATAATAATACCTCCCCTGTTTCCACATAAAGGGATATCCAAACCAAGGTGATGAAGGTGAATTTGCCTGAAATGTGCTGTGTCATTTAACTGTATAGCAAATTTCTTAATTAAGATCATGTTCCCATAGGCACCTCTAGTCTAAACCAAGCTGTTTCAAAGAAAACAGCATATAGTTTTCAAAATACGCCTTCAAAATGTAAGAGTATTGTAACAAACAATTAACAGACATTCCTAAAATTGTATCTCAGCTTCCTAGAAGCAGAAGATAATGCTGATCTGAAATGCTGGCATGTGAAAAGTAGAATTTCTGATTAGAATGGGAAAATAGTTACACTTGAGTAATTATGGAGGTGAAGTAGTCAGCACCAATGCATTACCTTGTATAGACCTCATTAAATAACTGCTTAAAGAAAGGCAGCTCTGACAAAAGCAAATAAAGACACTAAAGTAATGATACTGGGGAGTTAATTGGAAAGTAAGCAGTCGCTCTTCCAAATTGACAAAAAAATTTAGAGGAAAATTGTCCATTATTTGAAAAGGAGTATAAGAAAGGAGATGGAAACAATTATTAACTCTTTGCCCTTTTAAAGATTTGATGTATTTATCTTGGAGTCAAAGGGAGATTGGGCTGGAGATTATTTCTAAGTGGACATTTTTTCTGCCTACTCAACCATGGTTCAGTGCTAGTGTGTGTGTGTGTGTGTGTGTGTGTGTGTGTGTGTGTGTATTTTGAGAGGAATGGTATGATTCTTGAAACAAGTAATCTCCCAGCCGCCAGCAGCTGTTCCTGATTTCTTTTAATAATCCATGACAAAAATATTGAGTGTACAGTAATGCAAACAGCCAAACAATAAAATGAAAACAGGCAGAAACAATCACGTCCGCTAACTTCCTCCGTTTTATTTGAATGCACTGAGTGGGCTGAGATGTTGAAATTACTGTTACTATTGACGACAGAGTCGGCACAGTTGTGGCCCCCATCTTCTATGTGTTGCGAATGCTTTTTAAAATCCATTCTTGGATTGAACTAGAAGTCAATATTTATTTTTGTTCTAAAGAAGTTCTTTCTTTCTGCCTTGCTAATTTGTCCTTATTTCTTTGTCTTCTGTGTATCTTCTGATACCTTCATTATTGACTCAGCCAGACCCTGGGACTCACCAGATGACAAGCGTGTAGATGAGTTAATAGCTGACAGCAGATCTCCTAGATTGAGAACTGTGTAGTGTCTGACCACGGCACCCCACTCCTCCCTCACCAATTCCCAGGACACTTTCTTTCTTGCCTCAGGGCCTTCGCATGTGCTGTCAACTGGGGCTAGAGGATGGGACTAGGAGGGCAGGAATTAGCGTAGGAAAAGGATGTGGAAGTGGTAGATACAATACTTTAAAAATTAGTGGATAATTGTATATTTAAGATTCATATATTTCCTTGTGTATGAATTTGCTGGGTTGCTGTAACAAATTTTGACAGACTGAGGGTTTTTAAAAATTAGAAATTTAGGCCAAGGATGTAGCTCAGCGGTTCCACCGCCTGCCTTGCAAGCACAAGGTGCCAAGTTCAACCTCCGGTACCAAAAAAAAAAAAAAAAATTTGAAATTTAGTTTCTCACAGTTCTGGAGGCCAGAGGTCTGAATTCATGTGGTCACCACTATTGTGCTCACGAAGTTCTGGGGGAGGATTTGTGCCTTGGCTCTTTGATCGTGTGGTGGCTCAGGAGCTCATGTTCAGAGGCCGCTTCTCTCCCGCCTCTGCCTCTCTGCCCGCATTGCCTCCTGCTCTTCTGTTTCTCTTCTTTAAGGACATTTGCCATAGGACTTAGGGCCTGCCTGTATCCTACGGGAAAACCTCCTCATCTCAAAAATCTTTAGTTTAATTATGTCTGCAAAGTTGTCCCAAAGAAGGTAACACATCTGAGAGATTATAACTCGATAAATTTGGGTGGCTGTTATTTCATTAACTTCTTCAAAGTATTCAATTAAATATGCTCCTCTGTTTCTTTTAATATTCTTTCTAGTACTGTAATTTTTGCTTACATATTGAGATTTTCATAATTAGATTAGCTAATGAATTTAATTCTATAGATTTCTTAAAGAAACAACTTGTGGGTTTGCTTGTTAATTGTATAATTTCATTATCTAATTACAGTATAGTTTTTACATTAGTCTTATTCATTATTTTTACATTCATTAGGTTTGTTGTGGGATTTTTTTCTAACCGTGTGTGTGTGTGTGTGTGTTATATGGAAGATTGAATTCAAGGCCATTGCCCTGAACTATTTCCCTAGATCTTTTAAATTTGTTTTGAAACTAGGTCTCCCTAAATCACTAGGTTCCCCAGGCTGGGCTTGAATTTGTGGTCCTCCTTCCTTATCATACTGAAGTCCTGGGATTACAGCACCATACTTAGCTTAACTTTTTAAATGTAGTTGTTTAATTCATCTGTTTGTATTCTTTCTTGTTGATTTATGTAAGATTTTAGAGGTAGGTATTTTCTTTTAAGGATATCTCCTACCAAATTTATAGTTTTAATATCTATTTGACACTTTGACCTAATCTAAGAGATTTTTAAAAAGACTTTTCTGATTTAGAGGTAGCATATTTTTGTTTCCTTCCTAATCTCTACATTAATTTTAGGGCTAATAGATAGTTATTAGTCACCATTACCTTTATTGTTATTTACTATTGGGGATTTCTTTGTGGACAGATTTTGTGACTATTCCATGGGCACCTGAAAATTCAACTTTTCTGCTTTCAGAGTTGAAAGCCAAACAGAACTTACATTAATAAAGTTATTTAGATCTTTTATGTCCTTCATTAGTTTTTAAACTTGAGCAACATAGAGAGATAGCAAATGAAAGTCTCTTAATATTATTTTTCTTTTTTCTATACTATTTGCTTTATGATTAATAAAACCTCAGTAAGTCACTTTGGACATTCATAACTGCTTACCATAATTATAAATTCCATCCTTTCCTAAATAAAGTTGCTTATAATTCTACCACTTACTGTATTTTTCTCTGAATTCATTCTTTTCTAATACGAAGATTGTGATCCCTGCTTCTTATCTGTTTGCTTGCATTTTTCTTATATGCGTTTACTGTATTTTGATTTTCAACCTTTCTGAGTTATCATAAGTATTTACCAGGTAAAATATATGATTGAGCTTAGCTTTATAATTCCAAAAGTGTCCTTTTTCACTTTAAGTAGCAAAATTATTTATTAGTACATTAGTATAAAAATCATGTATGATTTTAAGTGTATGTAATATTGTATGTCATTGTCTCTTTTTTATTCTCTCTCTCTCTTTCATTCATGTATTAATCCTTACAATTTGAAGGGTTTCATGTCTATTCTCTATCATTGCTGTTATACAATGTTCTTAATTCTCCATTTCTTTCAAGAGACTCATAATTCCTCCTGTGAACAGTGACAGATTATGCCTTGTTCTATTTCTTACCCCCTTTTCCTGGCACTATTCAACTTTTGTGTTTTACCTTCATATTGGCCTTTTTGTCTTTAAGCATGCTTCATCATTTGTTGCTTAACTGTGTAGATTTAAACATTTCACCTCTTGGGTTGAGGTTGAGCTTGGGTTGAGCACCAAGAACTTAAGTTTTCCCTGCAAAGCCCCCTTGACCTTGACAGATTCCTGAGGCAGAAAAGCCAGACCCTGCACACACAGCAGCACTGCCCACAGAGGTGGTCTAGGGGTGAGCTGTGAACGCGGAGAGCACCTGTCCTGTGTGCATGGCGGGGTGGGTGTGAGTTCGCACAGCACCAGGCAGGCTTAGCTACCATGCGTGAGCTTCAGGTCTCGTCCCTTCTGTGACACCAGCAAGTGTGGGAAAGGCCAGGACAAAAGGAGATCAGTTCACACAGTTATCTTTTGGGCTTATCTTCTCTTTGTGTCCTGAGCAACAGAAACTGTTGCTGCTTTTCTTGTTCCCATGAGAACAAACACAGTAATATGACTTATAAAAATGCCCACTAGTTACTGCCCCATCAGGCTCCTACTGGAGACAGCCTTGAAAACTAGAACTAGTTTATAAGAAACACAGATCAAAAATATTATATTTTTGGTTAGCAATGTAGCTGGTCAATAATGGCTATCAGAAATAAGAGTTTTAAAATACATCATTAAAAATGAATTTCTCTGCCTTTCTCTGGCCCAAAATATACAAAATGAAACAGATGAACTTCTTCGATTGCTTAGATACATCTGTTTTGCTAAACTACGGTTATTAAATGGATGTGTTCTTGAGCGTCACTTCTGGATTAAAATCTTGCCTTTGTATACATTGACCTTATGACCTCGGGCAAGTTAATAAAATTTTCTGCAATTCAATTTATTTGTCTGTAAGATGGAAGTAATAATAGTACCTACTGCATATTATGGAAAAGCTGCTTTAAAAAATATGAAATGCTTTAGAGCAACATCTGCCTAGTCCTGGGTAAATATTGACTTGCATATTATCATCATTATTACTTTTACTGTAGTCCTCAGTTTAGGTGAGAGACCCATTCTGCGTCTATATTTTCTTTCTAAAACTTACTTATAATTACTGATACAATATCTACCTTACCTTCTAAACTATATTCCAAAAGCCACAGCTTTTTCCAACTCCTGGTAAACAGAGTGAAACATAATATGGTTCAATAAGCATGTTAGTTGCATGACTGCATCAATTAATCATTAAATCATTTTAGCTAAGTTAACTTCTTTTATGGGCCAGTTTTTGAAGCAGACCATATATTGTGAACTCACTCGCTCATATAGAAGAGCTAATTCCTTCTGTAAGCTTTCAATATATCTTTCAAACCATACTTGAAACTTTAGTCATGAGATAGGGATCAGACTGATAGATAAACCTACCCATCCCTCTCCTCCCATACCACCATGCACATACTGGCTTAAATTACTCACATGGATTGTTTTTCTTATTAAATTATCCAGAGTATGTGATCATTCAGATAAAATTTGAAAAAGAATCTGAGTTGGTTCTTCAATGCTATTTCTTTTCATCCTGGAAAATAATCACTAATCCTTCTGTAGCTGTATAAATAAAAATGGATTAATTTCTAAATTCTTTGATGTAGATAATTGAGATAATTTTTCTTTTTGGGGGGGTAGTCCATCACTCATTTTGAATTGTGTGCTCCCAAAGCTGAAATTGATTAGATTCACACTGAACTCAGAGACACTGATCAACAATTTCTGATTTTCAGGCAATCTGAGATGGCTCAAGAGTGTGGGCACTGAGGCAGTCTTAGATGAAATGAAACCATCTTTTGCTGGGGATCTGGGATTCCTTCCAGTACATGGAGACATTCTGCATTCAATGAAACATTAAGGAGAAGTCATCAGCTGGCAGGTCTGACACAAAACTATGAGGGGTGCATGGGTGAAAGGGCACTGGCATTTACAAGCCCTTGTCTGTGGGGTGCAACATCTCATTTCAGCCTCACAAGTACCCTTTGAGCGCTATAATTACACCTCTCTTAGATGGGTGGCAACTGAGATTCAAAGAGTTGAAGTTACCTTTTCAGGATGTAGATAGAAAGAAACAGCTGATCTTTGACCATTCCTCACTGCTGACATCAGCTCATCTGGGTCGCAATTATATAACTACAGTGTAGCTTCTCTCCGCCCCCCTCCCCCGGACCTGCATTCCCCTGCGTTGTGTCAGGCCTCCCACTCTAGAGAGTGCTTCCTCTGTTGAATCTGCTGCCCCTTCCTTCCACCTGTCCCCAGTCATTGTCTTCCTGTCGAACAGCCCTGTTTCCATACTTCGTCCCACCCTGAAGCCTTCTCAGGTAGAAAGGAATTTATAGCAAGTAATTATTGGTTTGCTTTGATATTTGCATTACAAACTGTGTAGACCTCAGTATGATATATCCTTCTCTTTGCCAGTTTCTTCCTGAGTTCTCCAAATTCCGTTTTTACTTTTCAGTATCCCTTGCTGACTCATATCCCAAGCCCCTGCCCTCTTCCTCCTTTCTTAACTACATAACGTTCTCTTCTGAACTAAAGTCACTGTTTTAGGACCCTTTCATCATTTCTATGCAGGTGAACCATGTCTCTGTTCCTGACTTCTCTGATGAGAGGAAGACTTGCCTTTTCAGTACCAAGTTGGACATCCAAAAAATGCTTGGATGTGCATATTTTAAAACTATCAATTTGAGAACTTTCAGTTCGTCCCTATATTGCTTGTTCATCTCTAAATGATGCCAAGTTAATGGTTCAAAATCAGTAAGTCAAAAATGTCTTTTCCCTCTACTTTGATGAATGTTACAACTTTGTCCCCCAAGCTTGAAGCCTTACATGTACTTTTGTCTTTTCTTTTTTCCTGAAACACCCACATCTTTTACGGTCATCAAGTTTTGTGGTCCCTTACTAACCATATCCAGCTCCTGTTTTATTGGTTCTTTGTTAGGATCCTAGTTAATCTTAGCACCTTTTACTTGACCCTTCTCTACATCTTTTTAATTAGCCTTCATCTTTCCATGTCTTTCTGTGCAAGTCTATTGACACTGACATCAGAGTTATTTTTCTAAATCACAGATCTTGTCTTGTTTCTTCTTTATCTGATGAAAACTCTACTTTCACCCCTTTGGCTCCAGAATAGAAATCCATACAGGACATCGAAAGCATTTTAGAGAGTCAGCTCAACTTACCTTCCTCCCTAGACCTGACCAGTGGCATGTTATCCTGAGGGTGCTCCAGACTGATTTGGCACGCTCTGAAGGCTCCTCCTTTCCACCTCTGTGCCTGGACAGTGGTAGGCCCTTTGTTTGAGCAGCATTCCCTCTTTGCTCCTTTCCCTCAGTCCAAACAATCTTTCTCCTTCAATACCCCTGTCCGCTCCCTCTCAGAATTAAGTGTTCCCTCTTCTATTTTTCCATAAAATCCTATACAAGTTTATCTCTCTACTATCTTTCAAGCTTTTAAGCAGAGATTTTCTCACAATCATTTTTCTATTTTGCTATACAATGTAATTCTATACAAATTCTAAATTAATTTCCAAGTATCTTGAATTTAGAATTCTGTCAATAAGGCACCTATACTTAAAGATCTTATATTTAAATCATATAGTATCATTGATGTTGCTTAAGGCTTACAAATTGTTAGCACCATTTCAAAGAGAAAAATGAGGTATAGAGATATTTTATTGAAATCAACTAATAAAATTGGGAAAGATTTTAGAATAAAAATAAGTGTTCCTCATCTGTAGGGCTATTTTTGAGACTTGAACTATGACAAAGTCAGCAGAAAAATTAACTTTAAATTTAACAGAAAAACTTTAATTTAAAGAAAAAATTGAGGGCTGGGAATCTAGCTTAGTGGTGCCACTGCTTGCCCTGAAAGCTTAAGGTCCTGAGTTCGATCCGGTACCAAAAAAAGAAAAAAAAGGAAAAAATTGAAATTTACTAGAAATATTTCAAGCTCTCAGTAGACACAGACGGCAATGGCTGCTACAGTGGATGGTGCTGCTGCTCATATTTCCACCACCACAGAAAGTTATTTTCATCAGCACTGCCCTAGCCCCCTTATTTGCTCCTTTGTTGCATGCATTTCCAAGTGCGTTCCCCAAACAGGGAAGGTGAGTTTTTCATGTTTTTGTTCTTTCTTTGTTTCATTTGTTCCTGTCATGTCAGTTCTGGAATCAGGGTTTATCAAAGTGAATAAGTATCCCATGATTTTCCAATACTTTTTATATACTGGCTTACTTTCTTCCTTGTTATTGAAATTTCTTTCAGTCTAGCTTCTTAGTTGAGATCATGTGAAAATGAGTAACTTGCATGTGATATTTTCCTTAAGAAATTAAACAATAAATTATATGTTTTTGGGTGAATCCATGACACATCTTAATTACAAGTCTCTATGACTCCCACTTCATTTATTCTGGCTTAGTTATCAGCAAAAATCTGTAAAAGTCAAATTTTTCCCATAAATGGAAGTAACAGCAAAGAAGCCCAAACCAATGGCAACTTGGTTCAGTTATAAAACATGGGAAGCAGAAAAAGAAAAAAAAACTTTATACGTCACTCTTTCCACATACCACACACACATGCACATGCACCCACCTTCAGTGCTATGTCTTATTACTTGAAAATAAAAGCATTCAGGTTCTAATAAGAAGCCACAAAGTACCTGAATGCTGAGATCATTTGTCAGTCCTACATTCTGAATAAACATTGTATCTTATTTTAATGTATAAGAACCTTGAACTTGTTTTTAGAACAATAATCACTTCTACCTCTGTACTAGTTCCAGGTTCCATATGTGGTTCAACTGTCATTGCACATAGTGCAATTGCACACAGTTATCCACTGGCATGCAAATCTTTCTAACTCTATTGTGATTATTTAAGCCAGGTCCACCTACTTACCTTTACAGTCTCATTGCCTAAGACAGTGCTCAGTGAGACAGAAGTGCTGGTACCACTAATCATTCCACAATTGAATGGTTTCTTTTTTGGTACCAGCGATCGAACTTGGGACCTTGCACTTGTGAGGCAGGCGCCAGAACCACTGAGCTAAATCCCCGGCAAGTCTTGAGTTGTTTTGCCTTCCACATCTGCAGCCACATTCCCTATTCACCGCCACAAATTCTCTGAATCATAATGTTTCAGGATAAAAAAAAAATTTTCTAGAAGCAATATTAAGCATATCTCTTTCTGGCAATAGACACCTCTGAAAAATACACTTATTTTCACAAGTCACTTCCAACTTCACACTCCTGCTTGTTCAACAAACCAGTAAAGGGACAATGAACAAATCTGTGCAACTGAGGAATCCCAGGGCCACCTTGCTGGGCATGGTTGGAATGTAATTGGACAAGACATTCACAATTGCTTTGCTTCCAAGCAGGGGAAGTTGAGATTTAAGGTAGTTCACCACTTTTCTGTATGCAGTGGAAAGACAGCACTTTCCGAAACTCTGAAAGCATAACTGAAGAGGGTACTGCTTCTGGTCTAGCCTGAAGCAAAATTATGATTTTTACACAAGATTTGCTTTTTTTTTAATGTCCTTGTCTTCAGGCACAAGTCATTGATCAAGATGAAGTTTTGAACTGATTACAACTTTTGAAGACTCAAGAGATTTAAATAGTTACTACATTGTAGTAATGGTGTTTTCAACAGGTTGGGTTTTATTCAGAAAAGTAAGCACAGAATCCTGAAATTCCTATAACATTTGAGCTGCCTCCTTCAGTCATGAGTCCAACCTACTGTGTCTGGTCCCAAACTGAGAAAATTCCTGAAGGTAAAAATAATTTCTTTAGCTTTGAGATCAGAACCTAAAAGTTGCAGGAAAAAAATCATGTTTTCCTTATGAAAGGAAAGAATTACAATCTACTCAGTCTCTGATCAAGGCTTCTTATAATATATGGAACAACTGAGTTCTTTCCACAAGGGGCTAGCTTTTATTGACCAAATTTTTAACCACTAGAAGGAAGGCTGACATATAACTTAGACGAATATTTAAACAAAGAATATGATGTAGGTTTCATTTGATTAATCAATGGTTTAGTAGCTTATGCTAGATGTTTTAGGAGTACATTTATTTTCTTTACCAACATAATCTGATCTATTACATGACCAACACGAGTACACAAAATTGTTCATTAAAGATTGATCAAAAAGTGGAAAAAAGAGTAGAGATAAATCAAACAAAATGCCAGTATAAATACAGAGCCATTGATGTTAGAAAGACTATACATCATATAATGATTTTTCCCCAAAGCTTCCTTTTAAAAGGATAATATTGATCGGTTTTGGAAAAAGACAAGTATATTTTATCTAGGTCCATCTTATCTTTTCTAAAGTTACCTCATTTATTTTTTAAAAATATTCTTTCCTTGGTCTGTTAACGTAGCTCATCTCTGAAACTCATAAATAATACACAAAATTGTGTTGCAGTGTCTACAGAGACTAGGCCAGTGCTTCCCTGGATTATCTCTATTCTCTTTGCTCTTCCTTGTTTGTGATTTCATCCATTCTTTTATGTTTAGAGTTTAGTGTTTAAAAAGTTTAAAAAAATGTAGAAATACAGCGGAGGATTGAAAGTGGAGAAGATCTAAATCTCAGCAAAACAAATATGGACCATGCATTTTTTATTATGCCTATGTCTAGCCTGCTTTTCAGTCAATGTAGGGTGTCATTTTATCAAGCACAATTTTTCCAAAGAAGATGCTATGTGTCTTTGCAGAATTTGGTCATAGGGAAGCTGGTTAAACCATGCTGCTGAAGAAAAATAAGCATCAGATGACTTTGATCCTGACTCATCTATTTAATATCCAAACTGATATCCTTGAAATTCTGGCTGTATTCTGTACAGAACATACTGGAAGCTGAATGTCTGATAGGAACAGCCTTGACAGCCAGCTGAGGAACTGACATTGGGAGTATTAACTTTGCAGCATTAAGCGATTGAGAATAGCAGATAAGCATTCAGGCTTTCTTGAGAGTCCATTTTCTTCTTAAAAAAACATAGATACCCATAGTGGTAGGTGAAGGTTACATTTTTACACATTTGGTGTCTGTCTTAAACTACAGGATATAAATGCCCCAGACAATGCATGCTTAAAATTGACAGTTATATGAAATTTGGAGAGGGAGAGTAGTGATTGTGCAACCAGATTACAGAGGCCAGCCACATTCCAAAGTCTTTACATTTACTCGGCATATGGGATTGGTTAAAGCTTACAGAAAATGGGAATGGATGTTGACAAAAGTAGAACAATATACATTAAGTTCAAAGATAATACAAACAAACCCCTATAACCAGTGACATTGTACGTGAAGAGATGCTTTTAATGAGAATAGTCAGGTCTGGACACCCCTTTTTGTGTCTAGACATTTGTATGGATGGAAACTAACCAAGTGTTCCAAATCTCTCTCTTTTCCACTGATTGAATCTAACTGCAGTGACTCAGTGTCTGTTTTAAGCGGAACAATTCATTCTTCCTCCTCTACTGTTATATAAATTTCACAGTTAATATTTTAGGTCAGGAAAATTATACACAACAGTGAACCATGAATGAAAACCAGAAAGGACTCAGTGGTCCTAAACCTTAGCTAAGTATTTTCTTTGTGTATTGAAGCTCTGCTTTTATGGAGCTTCCAACTTTTAGGTCCAGTCCTCAATCCAACCATCTATCTCTAGAGGAGAAGTTGTTCTGTACCAGTAAAGCCTCAAAGACTTTAACACTGAGGATATGGGTTGGCAAGGACTTCGCTCGACTTGTTAAAATCTTTATTGGCCTCTCTGTAGGGACCTAAAACTAACTCATAATGAAAATAAGATTCAGGATGTCATTGTCTTTTCCTTCTTTACTAGAATTTTTGGACACAGCAATGACTCAGGTCCATTCTTAGACTAGTTTAAAGTCATGTTTTTATAGTCGCTTTTACCTAAGTGTTAAGAATTGAAATTGGATTTTGAGAAGGAAAATAATTATTAACATATATGCATACATTATGAAAGAAGGAAAAGGACCTTGTATTCTTTAATTTGAAATAAAATAAAATAAAACTTTAAAGTGATGATTTAAAATGTGCTTACTGCCAACAGGCACTGGTAGACTTTTCTAGGAGAGGGTTCGCTTAACAGAGAGCAAGGTAAAGATTTAAAAGACAACAAACTGCCCACTGAATCTATCTTACACTCCAATAGTTTTTCTTTTGTCAGTGGGATGTACTCAAAACACAGGTAGTACTTTCCAACACGTATGATTAAGTTTTCCAGTGTCAATGCATGGAGCTTTGTATGTCACGACTTTTAATTTGCCCATTTGAACTATGTCATCAGCATAAATAGCCAGAGAAAAACCATGAACACTACACTCACCAATGACTCTGAATTTATAAAAGAGATACTTGGCTAAACCCTAGAAGTACAAAATAGACCTTATCCTCCACATGCAGAGTCAGGGTTCCTGGGATCAAACCTGGCTCTTCTACTGTATTATTGTGTAACTGTTCTTGTGTGACTTCTCTAGAGAAACAGAATGGATAGGATGTGTATCCAGATAGGGAGAGAAAGAAGTTTATTTTAAGGTATTGACTCCTATTATTGTGGAGGCTTGCTGAGTTCAGATCTGATGGCAAAGCCTGGCTAGCTGGAGACTTGGAAAGATTTGTGTTTGAGTTCAAGGTCCGTTTTCCAGCAAGCCATACAGGCTAATGCTGCAGGTGAAGTCGAAGGCTTTCTGCTGAAGAACTCCCTGTTGCTCTGGGCAGGTAAGCATCCTGTGCTGTCCACGCCTTTCACAGATTTTATGAGGTTGCCTGATAGAATGGAAGGCAATTGGCTTTCCTAAACATCCACTGATTTAAATGCAAGTGTCCTTCAAAAATGTCCTCACAGTGGCCAGGGATGTAGCTCAGTGGCACCACACCTGCCCCACAAGCACAAGGTTCTAAGTTTGATTCCCAGTGCTGGAAAAAAAGTCTTCACAGCAAGAAACAGAATATTTGGCAAATATCTGGGCACTATGGCTTAGCCAAACTGGCATATAAAATAAGCCATTGCATTGACTTTGGGCATGTTACTTAACCTCTTTATGCTTCAGTATGCTCCCCTATAAAATAGGATTAATGAAATTATGGTCATATCATAGGGTGTAAGGATTAAATAGGCCCATTTCTAAGTGAAGTACTTAAATAAGTGCCTAACACCTAATAAGCTCTTTATTACAAAACATTTGAGTAGAAGGGAACTTTTAAAATATCAAATCCAATTGATGGCATCTTGTCTCAAATGGCAGAGAAATTGGGAATCAAGGATGAACTTAGACTTCTAATTCCCTAAAGACCAATCAGTGACCACTGTGGAAGGCTGCACTCCTTTTTTCCTTGACTAGGTAGACTCAGCACCAATGTAGCAATAACAATTATTATTACTGAAATTTGAAATTACTGAGGTTTTTTTTTCTTGTAGGACTGTACTGCAGATTGGACCCAGGGCCCTCACACTGAGCTACATTCCCAGGCCTTTTTTTTTTTTAAAAAAAATTGAGATAGGGTTCTTCCAAGTCACTGAATTGGCCAGGATGGGGTAGAACTTGCAATCTTCCTGTCCTAGCCTACCAGAGGCTCTTAGAATTCCTTAGATTTTGATATGTTTTACAAGTAAATGCTTCATAGCTACTACTGCAGGAATTTATGTTTCATTGTTTACATCTGTGGATTATTGAAAAATATCTCTCCTATGCACTGCATGAATTATTGAAACAGATTCTTTCATGCTTCTGCCCTTCTGCATTAGTCACTATTCCCCTGGGACAGAATGAGCTCATACTGACACCTGGTACATGCACAGAGCCCACCCTCTGAAGTTCAGTAAGAGTCAAGGTACACTAATTGAAAGGACTTGCATAGTTTGAATTGTTTTGTTTCTTCTTTTTAAAGGATTAGTTCTGCATTCCATTCTGAGCCTGATGAGAAAAGCTCTTTCCAAAGAAGTCTTTGCTTCCTTTTTATGGAAAGAATTACTCCATTTGGGACTCTAGATAAGTGTTTCTCAAAGTGAGTTCTGGATTCTAATTATCTGGAGAGCTTGATAAAAAGATAAATAGCACTATAAAATCAATGACTTTGAATGTACTGGGTGAGATTTGAGAAAACACACTTTTAAAAATAAGTTCTTTGTGTTTATCCTTATGCCATAGGAGCCTCAGAATCACTGCCCTAGATTTCTTTGATCTTGCTAATAAACAATACATCATGGAGTTTTTTCTAAAGCTCTAATAGTGTCCATTAAAGTTTCTAGGTAGAACCATCTTTACCTGTTTAATTACTTTGCATTACACATTGCTTGTAGCTGAAAACACTGGTTCTTCTGCATTAATGAAGCATAAATATGCTTACAGGGTATTTCCTCACTTGAGCTTCTGGGCTAATGATCATTGTAAGCTCTGCCTAAGAGAAACTCCAGGAAAGGTATTGTTTACTTTTAATGCTGACTTTTAACATCCAAGGTTTCTTACATTGACCGCTACGTTTTTAATCACCCAGTGTAAAAGTTCTCACTTTCAAAGCACGTTAAATTCCAACTATATTCTGGGCCTACGTCATTTGCATTTCCAACCTCAAGAAATGGTTTAGTAAACACCTATTTTAACAGAACAACTGGTATCATGGGTGGATGTGTTCATACTGAAGATACAAAGTTACATCAAGGAAAGAAATCATTACATGCTCGAGATGAAAATACCCACTGGAATTGATTCTTGACTCTTGCCTCACCAGTTACCACTGAAAATACTAAGATCAAGAACAATTTAGCATTTAGGGAATGTTTACTCTGTAAAGGGAGCTCTAAGATATTGTTTTATTCCATCTTCTAACAACTCCATATATTAGATAATTTTATTTATGTTCATTTTTCAAAGGAGAAACTAGGCTTTAAAGAGGCAACATCTCCTGTCCGGTCTTACAGTTCATTAGGGTGAGAGTGATGATTGAAAACAGGTTCATCTGGCTGAAAAGCCTGTGCTGAAACCCTGGTTTCAGTCTAACTCTGCCTCTCTGTTATATGTGATTGATTATCTGAATAGAAAAACATCAGACAAAGAAAAATGGGCTGTGGTCTTTGAGAAGAGAAGAGTAGCATTCTCTAGGCCTCTTTAATATGTAGATACCCCCAAATTAGAAGCATATTCTCCTCATTTCATGTGAGAGGCCCATGGCCCTACCTGATGTCCACTGATCTGAGCATTAGAATAAGTGCCCTGACTAGCCTAATATGGATGTCATGCAAGACATTTCATTTCTTTGGAGTCCAGTGACTCCCCCGATTATGTATAAATCAAAAGGGCTGGCATCTCATCTCTTTAAGCTTATTTAATTTCACAAATACTGTGATTTTATATATTTTAACAGAACTTTAGATCTGGCAGAGATTATCTGGTTAGGAATCCTTTGGTTGTAAGGAATGGATACCTATTCCAACTGGCTTTGGAAAAAGAAATTTATTGTAAAGAAAGGGGTATATGTCACAGAATCCATTACAAGGTAAGCCAGACTTCCAGAAACTGAGAAGTCATCCTCTCTCTCCCTCCCTCCCGCCCTCCTGCATGGACTGGGTGATGTCCATTTTAATGTGTTGGAACTTCATTTTGTCTACCTCTTCAGTTTTGGCTCCTTTCCTCATGTGCCCCTGGAGAAACCTGGCAGCGTCTGGAGTTGAGTATGAGTGAGTTCCAGGTTTCAGGATGAGAGCATCTGAACTGGCTGAGTGTGGATCCCACATCTAAGATGGAGCCCATTGGCTAAACCACAGATGGGATGATGTTGGATTCTTGCTGCTGCCCAAGTGATTTGGATCACTTATGGAGAGATTACATTATTTTTGTGAGGAACTCAGAATGGATCTCTAAAATATAGTTCACCTTAGGAAAATTTCCAACATTTTTTACTTGTTCTCATTCTAGTTCTGGATCTTTTGGCTCCATTTTTTCTTAATCTTTTTCAGTGCCTTCATCTTGCTTTCAAACTCTTACTCAGCCTTCTCTAGTCTCCCTAGTTTCTTCCTTTCCCCTTTCATGAAATTCCCCATTTCTTTGAGGAAGTTTGGGAAGATTTTCAAGGTAGTACCAAAACAAATCTAATGAAGTAATTCCTGTGTAAAGTAAATAATTGTGTTTATTTACTGAGTGATTATTAAGTGCTGAATCTACTCCTAAGCCTTTGATTATTCTATTTTATTTATTCATTGCTATAATCTCACAAAATAAGCATTAATCTGTTTTTCCATCTTAGAAAATGGAGGTTCTATGTAGTTTAGTAGTTTGGATAAGCTCACACAGCTAGAAAGTGAAAGAGCTGGGATTTGTTTTTTTTGCACTTTATTAAATTCTTTTATTGGTACATTGTAGGTACACAACACAATTACATTTCTCATTGGGAATTGTACCTTTATATAATGCATCTTGGTTCTTATTTTTTCCCCATTCCTAGCCCTCCCTTCACCCCCTCCACCCTTCCCTATTTACAAAGACTTTATTTCCATTTTTTCCATTTCTCATCATTTTTACCTTTCCTTCTTCCCTTTCCCCTGCCCCTCCCACTACCCCTACCCCTTTGGACCTTTTCTTCCTATTTTACATTATCGATTATTCATTCTGATCATTGGTACATTTTAGGTATACAATATAATGACATTCATCATTGGGAATTTGCACCTTTACGTAGTCTCTCTTGGTTCACATTTTTCACCCTTGCCCAGCCCTCCCTTCAACCCCTCCAGTCCTCCCTATTTACAAAGATTTTGTTCCTATTTTTCCATTTTCTCATATTAATCCCATTCCCTTCTATCCTTTCCCCTAGCCCTCCCACTTCCTTCCCCTTTGCCCCTTTTCTTCCTATTTCACATTACCTATTATACATTTT
This sequence comes from Heterocephalus glaber, assembly GCF_053883595.1. Lineage (NCBI taxonomy): Eukaryota > Metazoa > Chordata > Mammalia > Rodentia > Bathyergidae > Heterocephalus > Heterocephalus glaber. The sequence continues at coordinate 2,256,684 of NW_028258191.1, forward strand.
AGTCCTTATTTACACTTTCAGTTTCTCACTCCAGAGAAACTATTCAGTATTTATACATGTGTGTCCTATTTATTTCACTTAAGAGTATTGCCTCAATGTGCATCCACTTAGCTATAAGTGTCTCTAATTTCTCATTTTTTATGGCTGAGTAGTACTCCATTTTATAAAAAAAACCACATTTTCTTTATCCAGTCTCCAGTTGATGGGCATTTGGGCTGTTTCCAAGTTTTATCTATCACAAACTGTGCTGCTATGAACATGGGCACACATATATCACTGTGGTATGATTCTTTTAATTCTTTGGGGAAGATCCCCAGCAGTGGAATAGTGGGGTCAAATGGGACTTCCAGTCCTAGTTCTTTGAGGGATCTCCATACTGATTTCCATAGTGGTTGCACCAGTCTACACTCCCACCAGCAGTGGAGCAGGGTTCCTCTTTCCCCACAGCCCCACCAGCATTTGTTATTGCTTGATTTCATGATAGCAGCCATTCTTTCTGGAATGAAGTGGAATCTCAGCATTGTTTTCATTTGCATCTCTCAAATGACCAGTGATGTTGAACATTTTTTCATGTATATATTTGCTTTTTCTACTTCTTTGTCTGAGAAATGTCTGTTCATTTCAGATGCCCATTTCAGATTGAGTCTTTAAATTTGGGAGGTCTGATCTTTTTAAGTTCTTTATAAATTCGAGATAGTAGACCTTTGTCTGAGGAAGAGCAGGTGAAGATTTATTCCCACATTGTGGATTGTCTCTTCACACTGCTGGTGGTTTCTCTTGCTGTGCAGAAGCCTTTTAATAAGAAGAGATCCCACTTGTTGATTGTTTGTACTAGTTCACAGGCAACTGAGATTTAGCCTCCAAAGCCTGAGCCTTGGTGGATGCAGCAACTGTCATGATATGGTCACTAAAGAGGAAATGCACCTGGCTTATACTGACTCACAGCCACTATGTATTAAATTTTCAGGAATTTTGAGATCTAGTTATTAAACATAGCTTTTATGAAACTTTAAGTTACAAAAACTTCAATTTTAAAAACAAAGATGATAAATACTCAGAACTCATTAGTTTATATTTGTGTAACTACATTTTCCATTATATATGCATTTGGGTTTATTTGTTTCTACCTGTGAGGTAGAAAACCTGTGTAATAATGCACTACTGCTCTCCGAGATCAGACAAGATTGGGCGCATTCAGGGTGGTATGGTTGTAGACTGCTACTGCCTATCTCTTCCAAAGTCCAAGTTTGTAAATATAATGTTGGTGGCTTCAACCAGGTGTTTTCAGAATATGTCCACCACAGAAGCTAACAACTGCTCATCTAAATCAGTTTGTATTTTTTGAAAGTGAATAAATAATCACTTACATAGGCCACTGAAATGCATACGTCTAAAGGTTGAATGGCACTGTGAGCCACCAGCTTTTGACTTCTGTTCTAAATAAACATGTCTTTAATTAGTAAATCTCAAGCTCTTCCCAGAGCAGTCTCTTCAGTGTAGGCATCTGTCACAACCACACATACAGTCAACAAAGATTACCCCAGGAACTTCTAAGAGCTCACTGCACAGACAGAAAAAGAAAGTGTTAAAGTAGTCCAGCAAATGGTTGCCTGTTAACAAAACTGAGTTCTGGCTAAGATTTCCTTTCCTACACACTTATCTCTGTCTTCATAGATATAGAGTCACCTCAATCTCTGCAAAGAACTGGCTGGGTCCTTGACTGAGCAAGGATGTAGTGAGCAAGAGAGGGCGGTCCAGGGCTTGAATATGTGCTTATCTAGTGTAGTGGCACTCTTCCTGCATTATGCATTTCCAGCTGTTCTAGATTTTATGTATTCATCAGATCATTTTTCTGGGTCAATGGGAAGCCAAAGAGAAGAGGGTCTTGCAGCTGGAGGAGATAAATATGTGAGGGACATGTGGGTGGGCATTTAATGTTGCTCTCTGGGCTGAAATGATGTGGTTTCTTATGTTGTCTATGGAACTAGCAATTATTCTTCTCTCTTTGACTGAAGTGGTTATTTTTGGTAAAAAAGCTAGTAAGTCTTTTGACTAAGAATATTTTGGGTACCCGGTGGTTGGTTGGCTATATTTAGATCACTTGGTCTGTGACCTTGGACAAATCTCCCAGCCTTTCCTTTTCTCTTTTGTAAAACTAAGAATAACAGAGTGACTTCTTGATGTCTAGACAACGGAATGAAAAAGACTTTAAAAATTTTTTATTTCAGTTCTTCAATTCACATTCTAGCAAAGAAAAAACATCTTATTTATGAGCAATTACCCCAGTTACAGTTTTGTGCCTTCGATATTGCATCATATCCACAGTTTCCTAAATGTTCCTGTGTTCTGATTATCTGTCTCAATCCAAATTATAGTGTATTGTTTGATGTTGTAAACTTCAGAGTGTTTCCATTTTGTGAGTTTCTAAAAATTTTTTCACTTCAACTTCCCATGTGAATTTAATCAGAAAAAAATAATTTATTAAATACTCATATATTTTCAGTGTAATTTTATTTCATTTTGCTACGAGGAAGCCACAAAAAGGATCTTAAACAATTGTCCTGAGAAGCCAATGAAAACAGTTTACATGAAAGATAACTGTCCCCTAAAAGGTAGCATATAATCAGAGCCAAGTAATGAGTTAGACTATAAATATAAATGAGAAGAATCTCTCTTTACCATCCACCTAGCCACCTAACCAATCCTTTGGAATAATGTCACCTCTCTATTCACTCTGTAAAATACACTGCCTTTGTCATAGTGTGCTGTCTGCTCCTGGGTAGTGGATCACTCTCTAGGACACCCAAGCCTTTGCTCAGGCCAAATGAGTAGTGTGCTACCCTTGTGTGTTTCTTCCAAACTGTCAAATCTGGGAGGAGGGTTTGTATGGAAATTATATTGCTTTGTAGAGATTCGTAATATAGAGTCACACGGAAGATGCTGAATCACCCCGCTGCGGATGGGGGTTCTGCCCGTGCCCTGCTGGGGTCCCCAGTCAAGCAGAACACACGCCGGGTGGGCGTGCTGCAGACGGGCAGGTCTGTGCATGCCCTACCTAGGTCCTGGGTCGCGCGGAGGACACCGAGTCACCCCACTGCAGACAGGCAGCCACCTGATTCCACATTACCAAGGTGCAGAGGACACCAGACCACCAGACCAAGGTACTGAGTCCCACTGTTCCTGGCCCAGAGGTAGGGGCTTCTGAGCTGTTGTCCCACTGCTCCTGGTCCAGAGGAAGGGGCTTCCCAGTCACCATCCCTCCCGCTGCTCCCAGCCTAGAGGAAAGGGCTTTTGGGTGACCTTCTGTCCCGTTGCTCCTGGCCCAGAAGAAGGGGTTTCCTGGCCACCATCCCTCTGGCAGCTCCCAGCCCACAGGAAAGGGATTTTGGGTCACCATCCCTACCGCTGCTCCCGGCCCCTGTCCCACCTCACCCAGCTCAGAGGAGGTAATCCGTGCAGGTGCTAATAGCTCCCCCGCCCCAGTCAAAATGAGAAAACACAAAAATAAGTCTCAAAACCAGACTTCCAGATCACCTACAGCAACCCCAAAGGGAAATGAGATGGAACACTCTGATACTCAACCACCTGGACTCTCTGAACTGCCAACAAAAGGGGATCTGGAAAAAAAGAAAGCAGAAATAATTTCTCAGATAACAGGAGAAATTGTGCCCTTAGTGCAAGACATGATTAATAAATGTAGAGAGGAGCTCAGGATCATGATGGAATCCCAACACAGGAAACAAATGGAATCCATAAAACAGATGCAAATAGATTTCCAGGACATGAAAAACTCCATTGAAAGTCTACACAGCAGAATGAGCCAGTGTGAGGACAGAATTTCAGATATAGAAGATAAGATTGCAATTAGTGACCAGGAAAAGAAAAATTGCTTCAAAATTATAAGGGAACATGAGAAATCAATCCAGCAGCTGCTAGATGATGCAAAAAAGAATAACATAAGACTGACTGGAGTCAATGAAGAAAGAGGAGACAGTGCAGATGACATAAAAAATCTCTTCACAGAAATAATGGCAGGAAACTTCCCAAGCAGGGGAAAAGAGCTTGACATACAGATAAGTGAGGCATATAGGACTCCAAATAGCCTTGATCAAAACAAATCTACACATAGGCATATAATTGTTAAGATTCCAGAAACACAACAGAAGAACAAAGTTCTGCAAGCAGTCAGAGAAAAGAAACAAATCACATACAAAGGAAAGCCCATCAGAATCACAGCAGACTTCTCAAGACAAACCATCAAGGCAAGAAGAGCTTGGAGTGACATATTCCAAGCCCTAAAAGAAAACAGCCTCCAACCCAGATTGATGTACCCTGCAAAACTATCTTTCAAAATTGATGGAGAAATAAGATACTTTCATGACAAAGAGCAGCTTAGGAACTTCATGAATACCAAACCAGCACTCCAAAGAATTTTACCCAATATCCTAGGAACAGACATTGAGGATCACAACCCCAGGAAGCAAAGCAGAATGAACCCACCTGGGATGACAAGAAATTAAATGTAAAGGGGGAGAACCCAACAAAAAGAAAAAGTCATGGCAATGACAAGTCAATACATTTCAGTTATAACCATCAAGGTTAATGGTCTCAATTCACCAATCAAAAGAAATAGATTGGCAGAATGGGTCAAGAAGTGAAATCCAACAATATGCTGCATACAAGAAACACACTTAATTCAAAAGGAAACTCATAGACTGAAAGTTAAAGGCTGGAAAACAATACTGCATGCGACAGGAACCCGAAAAAAAGCAGGACTAGCTATCCTCTTGGCAGATCAAGTAGATTTCAAACCAACACTGATTAAGAGAGATGAAGAAGGACACTACATCCTTGTAAAGGGAAGAATCTAAGAGGAAGAGATGACAATCATAAATATCTATGCACCAAACACTAGTGCACTCAACTATATAAAACAAATACTAATGGACATGAAAAGCCATATATGCACTAAAATAATTGTAGTGGGGGACCTCAACACCCCACTGTGACAAATAGATAGATCAACTAGACTAAAAATAAGTAATGAAATACTAGAATTCAATCGAACTCTTGAACAAATGAACTTAACAGATGTTTACAGAGTCTTCCACCCCACAGAATCAGAATACACATTCTTCTCAGCTCCACATGGGTCATTCTCCAAAATAGACCACATACTCACACATAGAACATGTTTAAGTAAGTGCAAAGGAATTGAAGTTATCCCCTGTATATTATCACACGATGAAGTTGGAGATCCATAGCAAAATAAACTCAAAAAATTTCATAAACACGTGGAAATTGAACAACACACTTCTGAATAACCAATGGGTCACAGAGGAAATGAAAGAAGAAATCAGACAGTTCCTTCAATTAAATGACAATGACAATACAATGTATCAGAATGTATGGGACACAATGAAAGCAGTCTTATGAGGGAAATTCATAGCAGTGAGTACTCATATTAGGAAAACAGAACGAGCCCAATTAAACAACCTGATGCTGAACCTCAAGCTTCTAGAAAAAAAAGAGCAAGACAACCCCAAAGCTCATACAAGGGAAGAAATTATAAAGATCAGAGGAGAAATCAATGCAATGGAGACTAAGAGAACAATACAAAAAAATCAATGAAGCCAAGAGTTGGTTCTTTGAAAGAATCAACAAAATTGATAAACCTTTAGTCCACCTTGTCAAAAAAAGGAAAGAAAAGGCCCAAATCCATGCAATTAGGAATGAAAAGGGTGAAACTACAACAGACCCAGCAGAAATCCAGATGATCATCAGTACCTATTTCCAGAACCTATATACCAGTAAGATGGACAACACAGAAGAAATGGACAGATTCCTAGATACATATGAATTACCAAAGTGGAATGAAGAAGACCTCAAAATTCTGAACAACCCAATATCAACCAATGAAATTGAAAACTTAATTAAAAACTTATCACCTAAGAAAATCCCGGGCCCTGATGGCTTCACTGCTGAATTCTACAAGACATTTAGAGAGGAACTGCTGCCGCTACTGTTTAAACTCTTCAGTGAAATTGAAAGGGAAGCAATACTCCCAAATTCATTCCTGGAAGCAAGCATCACCTTGATCCCCAAAGCAGAGAAAGACCCAACTGAAAAAGAGAACAATAGGCCAATCTCACTGATGAACATAGATGCAAAAATCCTTAATAAGATACTGGCAAACAGAATGCAGAAGATCATCAAGAAGATCATACACCCTGATCAAGTGGGATTCATCCCAGGGATGCAGGGATGGTTCAATATATGAAAATCAATTAATGTAATACACTATATCAATAGAGCCTAGGACAAAAACCATATGATTATCTCCATAGATGCAGAAAAAGCATTTGACAAAATCCAACATACATTTATGATAAAAACACTATAAAAAATTGGAATAGATGGTCTCTACCTCAAACTGATAGAAGCCATCTATGAAAAACCAACAGCCAATATCATACTAAATGGTCAAAAACTAAAATCCTTCACACTAAAATCAGGAACAAGACAAGGATGTCCACTATCACCACTCTTGTTCAATATAGTTCTGGAAACATTAGCCACCACAATTAGACAAGAGAAAGACATAAAAAGAATAAAGATAGAAAATGAAGAAGTCAAATTGTCATTATTTGCAGATGACATGATATGCTATATAGAAGACCCCAAGAACTCCACCAAAAGTCTTCTAGACTTAATAATCAAACTCAGTCAAGTAGCTGCTTACAAGGTCAACACACAAAAATCAATAGCTTTCCTCTACACCAATGACAGACTCGCTGAGAGAGAAATAGTACTAATAATTCCTTTCACAATAGCATCAAAAAAACGGAAATACCTAAGAATCATCCTAACAAAAGAAATCAAAGACCTCTTCTCTGAAAACTATGGCAGTCTGAAAAGAGAGATTGAAGATGATATCAGAAAATGGACAGACATCCCCTGCTCCTGTGTAGGAAGGATTAATATAGTGAAAATGGCCATATTTCCAAAACTGCCATATAGATTTAATGCAATTCCAATTGAGATCCCAGCAGCATACTTCATAGACCTTGAGAAAACAATCCAAAAATTCATTTGGAAGAAAAAGAGACCCAAAATAGCAAAAGCAATTCTAGGTGACAGAGACATGGCGGGGGTATCACAATCCCCAACCTGCAACTCTACTACAAAGCTACTGTGATAAAAACAGCATGGTACTGGCAAAGAAACAGGCTTGAGGACCAGTGGAACAGATTAGAAGATGCAGAAACAACGCCAGACACACTCAGCCATCTCATCTTCCACAAAGGAACCAAACACCCTCACTGGAGGAAAGATAGCCTCTTTAATTAATGGTGCTTGAAAAATTGGGCTTCAACTTGCCAAAGATTAAAACTAGACCTGTATCTCTCACCGTGCACTAAACTAAAATCAAAATGGATTAAAGATCTAAATATTAAAATAGAAACTCTGAACTAGTTGGAACAGAGGTTAGGTAGAACCCTTGAAGACATCAGTGTAGGAACAGATTTTATGAACAAAACCTCAGTTGCCCGTGAACTAGCACAAACAATCAACAAATGGGATCTCTTCTTATTAAAAGGCTTCTGCACAGCAAGAGAAACCACCAGCAGTGTGAAGGGACAACCCACAATGTGGGAAAAAGTCTTCACCTGCTCTTCCTCAGACAAAGGTCTACTATCTCGAATCTATAAAGAACTTAAAAAGACCAGATCTCCCAAATTTAAAGACCCAATCCAAAAATGGGCATCTGAAATGAACAGACATTTCTCACAAAAAGAAGTAGAAATGGCAAATAAATACATGAAAAAATGTTCAACATCACTGGTCATTTGAGAGATGCAAACGAAAACAATGCTGAGATTCCACTTCACTCCAGAAAGAATGGCTGCTATCATGAAATCAAGCAATAACAAATGCTGGTGGGGCTGTGGGGAAAGAGGAACCCTGCTCCACTGCTGGTGGGAGTGTAGACTGGTGCAACCACTGTGGAAATCAGTATGGAAATACCTCAAAGAACTAGGTCTGCAAATCCCATTTGACCCCGCTATTCCACTGCTGGGGATCTTCCCCAAAGAATTAAAAGAATCATACCACAGTGATCTATGTGCACCCATGTTCATAGCAGCACAGTTTGTAATAGCTAAAACTTGGAAACAGCCCAAATGCTCATCAACTGGAGACTGGATAAAGAAAATGTGGGTTTTTTTATAAAATGGAGTACTACTCAGCCATAAAAAATGAGAAATTAGAGACATTTATAGCTAAGTCGATGCACATTGAGGCAGTACTCTTAAGTGAAATAAATAGGACACAGATGTGTGAATACCAAATAGTTTCCCTGGTGTGAGAAACTGAAAGTGTAAATAAGGACTAAATGTATAATAGGTAATGTGAAATAGGAAGAAAAGGGGCAAAGGGGAAGGAAGTGGGAGGGCTAGGGGAAAGGATAGAAGGGAATGGGATTAATATGAGAAAATGGAAAAATAGGAACAAAATCTTTGTAAATAGGGAGGACTGGAGGGGTTGAAGGGAGGGCTGGGCAAAGATGAAAAACAAGAACCAAGGGAGACTATGTAAAGGTGCACATTTCCAATGATGAATGTCATTATATTGTATACCTAAAATGTACCAATGATTAGAATGAATAATCGATAATGTAAAATAGGAAGAAAAGGTCCAAAGGGGTAGGGGTAGTGGGAGGCACAGGGGAAAGGAAAGAAGGGAAAGGAAAAAATGATGAGAAATGGAAAAAATGGAAATAAAGTCTTTGTAAATAGGGAAGGGTGCAGGGCGTGAAGGGAGGGCTAGGAATGGGGAAAAAATAAGAACCAAGATGCATTATATAAAGGTACAATTCCCAATGAGAAATGTAATTGTGTTGTATACCTACAATGTACCAATAAAAGAATTTAATACACAAAAAAAAGACTCATCATATAAATTACTAACAACAATGACTAATTAACTGAGTATTGCCAGAAAATATAAAAGATTAGCTGGGATCCACCACAAAAATTTAGGAGGATTTTGTACTCACAATACTTGTATGTTCTTGCTCTACTTTAAATAAACCAAGATGGAAATCATAGGAGAGGCACTATGGATATGTTGTGTGTAAGAAAGATGCTATAGAATTCTTAGTAGCAGGCTCTTAATCACAGAAAAGATTCCTATATAAAAAACTTGATGATTCAATTACAGTTTTTAAAATTTTGAACTGGAATATTTATTATATGTATATATCATTGTTATGATTTCTTCTCTAGCCATTCTTTTTGTTTTAATTGACTAATAAATCAACTACTGGTATTGCTCTCATCAGATCAAAAAAATTCTACCATACTAAAAACTTAGAAGTAGAAATTAGTTGGAAGTTTGATCTAAAATGATTGGTGTGGTTTTATCACTGTAGAGAAACAAAGCATCATTCTTAGATGAAAGCAGTCTCATCAATGGTAGGGGAATGTGAAATTCAGTGCAGGAAAGGTAAAAGTCCATACTGAAAAGTAAAGAGAGGGGAAGAAAAAGTTGAAAAGAAACTTTTGGGTACATCCTGGAGGAACTAATGGACTAGACTTTAGGTAGTAAGCAATAATGAGCTGCTGGCTAATTTTTATCAAGTTGGTGAAATTATGAAAACAATGGATGGAAGAGATCCAAAGATGAATTGTCAATCTCAAATATGATTTTTTATGGGTGCAAACTGAGATGATTGGAAATGTTTACCTGGAACACCATGATGAGGAACAGGAAGGTCTTCTATTCATTTTTTTTTTTTTTGAGAAAGGGTCTGACTATGCAGTTTAGGCTGACCTTGAACTTGAGGTGATCCTCCTACCTCAGCTTCCCAAGTGCTGGGATTACAAGCATGTGCCACCGTGCCTGGATGAGTCTTCTATTCATAGTGCCTGACATAAGCAAGGGAAAGAAGGATGCAGCAGGTGTGTCTTGTATTTGTGGAGCCTTGGTCAGCTTAAAGTAAAAGTGGTGGCTAAAGTTATACCACTATAATAAATGAAAGATTGTGGAAGAAAGTGTAAAAGGCTTTTTGCAAAGAAATAACTAATTTGGTTGCAAAGATACCAGATCAGTAATTTGCATAAAATTATCTTAAAAGTGAAATTTTAAAGTTTTTTTTTTTTTGGTACTGGGGATCGAACTCAGGAACATGCGCTTTCCAGGCAGGCAGTTAAACTTGTTTTTTATATCAAACAAAATGCTTTTCTTTATTAGTGACATAAATTCATTAGGATATAGTCATATGGAGTACAATATTTAGAGTAAGTCATAATTCTGGCTGAAATCTAGGCTTACCATTTTGCTAGCTAAATAATATGCTAAATAATTACCTAAATAACTTGCTAATTAATTAGTTAAGTAATTCTTAAACTCTAAAAAAAATAATTAAGATGCTATAAAATGGGAATTATGTTTCCTACCTCTGAAAGATCTAAAATGTTGGCCTTATTGTAAATATTAAAGTAGTTACCACACTGCTTATCTAGTGTCCAGGAAATGATATTTATTATATTTAGAGCACAGTCAATGAAATTCTGGCTTGAAAAATATTTTACACTTTAAGCACTGCTTTAAAAATTATAAGCCATAAAATTATTTTCCCATATTTGTGATTTTCTAGCTTCTTTGTTTAAAAATGAAACTGAACTAACTCTAGATAGAAAAACAAATCAAAATCTATATTTCCAGGTTTTGGGGAAAGAGACATCAACATTTCTTCTTCCACAAGAACCTACAAATTATAAAAATGTTCTTTCCGTCTGGTGCATGGTTTGCGAAACATTTATGGGAATAAGTGTTTTGCAATCATGGCTTTGAAGCCATGGTCTGAACAGCAGGATATTGGTGTACTTGTATATTAGACAATGAAATAAATTTCTTCTCCTATCTCCTCCCAGTGGGCAGTGATTTCTTGGCAATGCATATAGAAACACTGGGCATCCATTCACAGAATTTTCCAATTTGTTTATAAGTTGTGATGTTCATTTTCAATAGGGTTTTGGCAAACACTTGGCAGGAATTTTCTTTATAAAAAAAAGTATAGAGCTCTTCATTTGGCAGGACTCTTTAATATGTAGGTTTGTATTCCCTGTCTTCCAGTTTCCTTTAAAAAAATAATATTGTAGAAACATACATATAACCATTCATTAAGCACTTTGAAGAGGGAATCTGTGATATTTCTAAGCAAAACGTTACTTTACCAATGTGGTCGACTGTCTCAAAGTCTCCTTTCCAAGGAATACCATTAACTGACATTTGAGACAATAACAACAAAAAACCAAAAGAGTGGGCTAGTTGTATAGGGTTATTTCTGGTACAGAACAACTCAGGCCAGTTTTTAATTCAAGAGAAATATCATGAATCATCATATTATTTCCCTACTCTGTCCATTGCATGGAGATAAATATTTAGAGTATAAATATTCTAGAACTGATTTCATTCCAAAGTTTGTACCTTCCCTACAAACATTTCCTTCGAAGTTGCTTGCCAATGGTAAACTGTTGTTTGCAATGTGAAAGTCATAAAGCTGTGGTATACTTCTAAATCTTCATGCAATTAAAAATCAAAAAGTCTGACATCCAAAATGCTATATTGCATGGAAATAAATATCATGTAACTGGCTTTAAAGTGTAAATAAGGATTAAAACAATTAAAATGAATAATTGATAATTTGAAATAGGAAGAAAAGGTCCAAAGGTGTAGGGGTGATGGGAGGGGAAGGGGAAAGGAAAGAAGGGAAAGGAAAAATTATTAGAAAATAGAAAAATGGAAACAAAGTCTATGTAAATAGGGAAGGGTGGAGGGGGTGAAGGGCCTACAGGTAATGGGGAAAAATTAAGAACCAAGATACATCATGTACAGGTACAAGCACCCAATGGTAAATGCAACTGTACTGTATACCTAAAATGTACCAATAAAAGAATTTAACCAAAAAAAAAGTGGTTCTCTAATGGTGTGAAAATCTATAAAACTTTCTCTTTTTACAATATAAGTTGAACGAAATTCCAACAGCATATGTTCTATTTTAAATGCACTGCTCCCAGCTTTTCAAAGGGCACAAAAATTGCATCCGGAAAAGATGCTCTGTCAAAATGATTTAAAAAGGGGAAAGAAAGTTTCTGAAGGGGAATTCTGGAGTCCACATCAAAAACAATTTTAAGAGGACTCCTCTGGTGGTCTAGGTGTAGACATAGAACAGCCCAGATTGTACCATTTCTAAGAGGTTACATTTCAAAAAGAGGAAACAACAGCAAACAGCCTGCCAATTTCCTCAACAATGTCACAAATGGCTGGTGGTCTGTTCAAAGCAAAACAGCTGATTTACAAATTCCTGGATCGGCTTTACTCTTAAATATTAATGCCTTCTTAGGAAACTTTAGAGTTTGCCTGTCACATTTATGACTCCTGGGTAGACATAACCCTGAGCAAACATGTTGCTCCTCCTGACAACTCTTTGCCCTGCAAATCAGCCCCACCAGGAAGCCACTGTCAACTCAACCTTTGATGCCAGGAAAAACCCTGTGCTTAGCCTGTGCTAGGGACACACAGGCTGGAGTTAATATTCAGTGCATTTCCAAATATTGCTGGTTAGAAGAGGATGTTTATATCACAATTCAAAATGAATTTCATGGTGGAGAGAAGTTTCCCCATTGTCAGCACCAACAGCAGGTCTGGGAAGGCAAGCTTGTTAGACCATGACTCAGTCTACCTCAGATCCCCTCTGCAAGCAGATAACTTTGTTGGCTGGCAGTTGTAAGATTAGGGAAACCAACTGAATTTTGGGGGAAGAGTTGGAAGAAAGGGCTCCTTCAGTGAAGACTGGTAGAGAGGAGACAGGAATGGAAGTAGGCAGAACTAACTTTTGAACAGTTATATGATTCTAAAGATTTAGAGATGCAGCAGTTTTGAAATATCCGTATATACTAAACAGTGTTTCCTTCCAGAAAGTAGAAATTTATCCAGGTTATTCACTTGTACTCAGGGCTGAGGATGCAGTCAGAGAATAAATTTAAAATAGGTCTGATGAAAGTTGAAAGATGGATACATATAAAAATGCTAAAAATATTTTTAAGAAAAAATAATTCTGGAATGTACACTCCTTTAAAGTGGAAAATATTTAACTATCATTAAAATATGTGTGGAAAACTCTAGAAAAATAAAAGCCATTGCACTAAAAGCTACACAGACTATTAATGATATGGCATGGTTTATGTTGTTTTAAAGTTTATTGGTACATTTTAGGTATACAATACAGTTACAGTCATCATTGGGATCTTGTACCGTTACATGATGTATCTTGGTTTTATTTTTTCTCCATTCCCCTTCCCTCCCTTCACACCCTCCACCCTTCCTTATTTACAAAGACATTTCCATTTTTTCCTTATCTCATATGTTTTCTTTTCCCTTCTTTCCTTTCCCCTACCCCTCCCACTTCCCCTACTCCTTTAGACCTTTTCTTCCTATTTCACAATATCAATTATATATTTTGATCCTTATTTACACTTTTAGTTTTTCACACCAGAGAAACTATTTGGTATTTACACATGTGTGTCCTATTTATTTCACTTAAGAGTATGCCCTCAGTGTGCATCCACTTAGCAATAAATGTCTCTAGTTTCTTGTTCTTCACAGCCGAGTAGTACTCAATTTATAAAAAAACCACATCTTCTTATCCAGTCTCCAGTTGATGGGCAATTGGGCTGTTTATAAGTTTTAGCTATTACAAACTGCCACTATAAACATGGGTGAGCATATATCACTGTGGTATGATTCTTTTAATTCTTTTGGGAAGATATCCAGCAGAGGAATAGCTGGATCAAATGGGACTTCTAATTCTAGTTCTTTGAGGTATCTCCATAGTGATTTCCACAGTGGTTGCACAAGTCTGTACTCCCACCAATAATGAAGAAGGGTTGCTTTCTCTCTATAACCATGCCATCATTTGTTACTGGTTGATTTCTTGGTAGCAGACATTCTTACTGGGGTGAGGTGGAATCTCAGCATTGTTTTCATCTGCATCTCTCGAATGACCAGTGATGTTGAACATTATTTCATATGTTTATTTGCTGTTTTTACTACTTTGAGAAATGTCTATTCATTTCAGATGCCCATTTTTGAATGGGCTCTTTATATTTGGGGTGCTCTGATTTTTTTTGAGTTCTTTATATATTCTAGATAGTAGACCTTTGTCTGAGGAACAGCTGGTAAAAAATTTTTCCCATGTTGTAGATTGTCTCTTAGCTCTGTTGGTGGTTTCTCTTGAAGTGCAGAAGCCTTTTTAGTAAGATGAGAACCCAATTGTTGATTCTTTGTGCTAGTTCCCATGCTACTGAGGATTTGTTCATAAAGTCTTTTCCTATGCCAATGTCTTCGAGAGTTCTACCTAACTTATCTTCCAGCAAGTTTAGTGTTTCTGTTTTAATATTTAGATCTTTAATCCACTTTGATTTTAGTTTAGTGCATGGTGAAAGATAGGGGTCTAGTTTCAATCTTTTGCAGGTTGAAATCCAGTTTTTCCAACACCATTTATTAAAGAGGCTATCTTTGTTGACTTCTTTGTCAAAGTTGAGGTAGCTGAGTATGTCAGGATTTGTTTCTGCATCTTCTAATCTGTTCAACTGATCCTTGGGTCTGTTTTTTGCTTGTACCATGCTTTTTTTTTTTTTTTTTTTTTAATCACATTGGCTTTGTAGTATAGTAACAAGTTGGGGATTGTGAAACCCCCTGCCATGTCTCTGTTGCCTAGAATTGCTTTTACTATTGATTTTTGAGTGTTGACCTTGTATCCAGCTACTCTACTGAATCTGTCAATTGAGTCTAGAAGTCTTTTTGGTGGAGTTTTTTGTGTTTTCTATGTAGACTATCATATGATCAGCAAATAATGACAGTATAACTTCTTCCTTTCCTATCTTAATTCCTTTTATTTCTTTCTTTTGTTTAATTTCTGTGGCTAATGTTTCCAAAACTATCTTGAACAGGAGTGGTGACAGTGAACATCCTTGTCTTGTTCCTGATTTTAGCATGAAAGTATTCAGTTTTTGACCATTTAGTATGATGTTGGCTGTTGGGTTTTCATAGATACCCTTTATCAAGTTGAGATAAAGACACTCTATTCCAATTTTCTGCAGGGTTTTTATCATGAATGGGTGTTGAATTTTGTTGAATGCTTTTTCTGCATTTATTGAGATGATCATATGGTTTTTATCCTTGACTCTGTTAATATGGTGTATTACATTTATTGATTTATGTATGTTGAACCATCCTTGCATCCCTGGGATAAATCCGACTTGGTCAGGGTGTATGATCTTCTTGAGGACCCTCTGAATTCTGTTTGCCAGTATCTTATTGAGGATTTCTGCATGTATGTTCATTAGGTTGATTGGCCTGTAGTTCTCTTTTTTGGTTGGGTCTTTGTCTTTTGGAAACAAAGTAACACTTGCTTCTGTGAATGAATTGGGAAGCTTTGCTTCCCTTTCAATTTCATGAAAAGTTTAAAGACTAGTGGCAATAGTTCTTCTCTAAATATCTTGTAGAATTCAGCAGTGAAGCCATCAGAAGCCTGGGTTTTCTTTGTTGGTAAAGTTGTAATTCCTTTGTGAATTTCACTGATTATAATGGGGGTGTTTAGAATTTTTATATCTTCTTCATTCAACTTTGGTAATTCATATATATGTAGAAATCTGTCCATTTCTTCTGTGTTTTGCATTTTATTAGAGTATAGGTTCTCAAAGTAGGTATTGATGATCCTCTGGATTTGTGCTGGAGCTGTTGTGACTTCACCTTTTTCATTCCTAATTACATGGATATGAGCCTTTTCTTTCCTTTTTTTGATAAGGTTAGCTAAAGGTTTATTGATTTTATTTATTCTTTTGAAAAACGAACTCTTCGGTTCGTTGATTTTTTGTATCGTTCTCTTAGACTCCATTGTATTGATTTCTGCTCTGATTTTTATAAGTTTTTTATGTCATTTGTACTTTCTCCTGTTTTTTCATGGACTCCTATCAGTCTTATATTATTCTTCTTTGCATAATCTAGAAGCTGTTGGATTGATTTCTCACGGTCCTTACTAGTTTAAGAGATCCCTCTTTTCATGGTCACTGACCACCATCCTGTCTTCTATATGTGATATTCTGTCTTCAGATTGGCTCAGTCTGCTGTGCATACTTTCAATAGAGTTTTTAACTTCCTGGATATCTGTTTGAATCTATTTCATGATTTCCATTTCTTTCCTATGCTGGGCACTCACGGTTTCCATCATTGTCCTGAGCTCATCTATTTTTTTATCTGTTTCTGTTCTAGAGTCTCTAATCATGTCTTTCATTCTGCTCCCATCTGTGTAGTTATCTGGGAAATTATTTCTGTTTTGAATTTTTCTAGAGCCGTACTCATCTGTTTTGTTAGTTCCTGTGCTATCAATTCAGTGTGTCCAGGTGGTTGCTTATCGGACTTTTCCACCTCATTTCACCCAGAATTTGCCTTTGGTGAGCTGCAAATTCAGTGTATGCCTTGCTTAAATATCTTCTTATTTCTATTTCTGTTGTTGGTAGTGTCCTTGGCTTAGTTCCTGGGTTGATACTTCGATATTGCTTATTGTAAGTATCATTATTGCTTGTATTTAGAACCCTTATGGAATGATTGCTTCTCAGAGGTGTCTTCCAGATATAGTTGGTCTTATGTTTTGAGACTCTAATGACTCTGGGGGCAATCTCATTTTCATTACACCAGGAAGGATAACTGATTAAATCACTCACAACATCTTAGCCCAAGTGATACAATCAACAATAGCAACAGTATCAAGCACAGCTTGGAAAATGACAATTTGAGGCAGTTATTAATCTATCACCTTTAACCATGTAAATTAAATCAAAATTGTGGACCAGTCAAAAATATGTTTATAGGGAATAAACTCTTCAATATAGCAACTTTACCCTTCAGGATGGGGAATTAGAGGGAGTTGGGAAGGGAGGTATAGATAGGTAGAAAGATAGGGAAAGGTTGGAAGTGAGGCCCGAGGACACAGGATGATCACACAAACTCTAGGGAACTGTTGAAGACAAGAGGAAAAGACAGAATGAAAGAACAAAGACAAGAATAGAATAACCTAACAGCAATAGCGAAGCTAGAAACTGTGTTTACTTTCCTTTGATATAATGACAATTGAGAGAAAGAAAAAGAGAGAAGAAAAGAAAAAGAAAGAAGAAATCTGAATTAGGGCAGGAATAGGAACAAAAAGGGAGATGAAGAACTATGTGGGAGAGTGAGAGAGCAAGAGAGTAAAAGAAAGAGAGAAAGGAAAGAAAAGAGAAAAGAAGAAAGAAAAAAGTGAAGAATATAAAAAAATAAAAATTAAAAATTAAAAATAAGAGAAAAAATAATTTTGAAAATAAAAAATAAAAATGAAGGGCCTCCTTCAGGTTATTTCTCTGCTGTTACAATAGAGAACATGGGCACCAGTGTGAAGAACTAAGTCAATGAGTCTCAGCAAACCAGCAACAGACTCCTGAGATTCAGGCAGATTTCTGGCTCCAAGGCCCAAGTTGAGCTCCCTGACCTCCTGCAGGGTTGAACTCTGCAAGGTTCTACTGCAGGTTCCAGCTGCCCTTCCCCTGAAGATAGTCCAGGTTCGGATGGGAGGTGGTGATCCCTCCAACTTACCAACTATGATGGTCTGGTGTGCCTTTATTGCAGAGATTCTCTTCACTTTTCCAGTGGGCTTCAATTTTCATCAAGGAGCCTGAGAGAGGCCCTCTTTGTGTTGTTCACTTCTGCTCTATCTTCTGGAGCTCGGGACAATGGCCTTTATGTCCCCCTGTGCCTCTGTGATGTGGATCCAGGTACAGTTGCAGCCAGGAGGGCAGAGCCGGGGGTTGGGGTGGGGAACACAGGGCTGGTGCTGCAGGTGTCCACAGGGCTCAGGTCCTGACTGGTCTGCTCCTGGCTGGGAGACCCAGATGGGGGTAGGGCAGTGCTGGTGCCTTCTGGAGGCTCTGCTCCTCACTGGTTCACTCCTGGCTCTGGGATGGTTTACTTTTGTAGTTAATTCCTATCTTTCTATCTATGTATCTATGTATCTGCCTATCTATCTATCTACCTACCTCTCAGTCTCCTCAGTTATCCTTGGAAAACAAAAACTATAGTAATAATATATTAGGAGAAATAATAATGTTAGTTATAACTATCATCTGAAGTTTCCATGATGTCACTAAGTGGTTGCTAATAAATCTTTGTTATTCATCCAGAACTTAAAACATATGTCATAGAATACCAATAGGATGCCTAATTTGTCAAGTCTGTCTTCTGTAAATTAGAAAGTAGTAACTAAGATTTATTAAGTGTTTCTCTCCTGACAGTTTCTATGCTAAGCACTTTACACATACCATGCCATTGGATCCCTACAAAATTCCCAAGGAGATAGATACTATTATTACTCCTCTTTTCAGCTGATGAGTCTGAGGTTTGAGAGAAGCCATTTAGCTGAGGATCACTAAGTGTAGTCACATATTTCAGAGGACAAATGACTTGACCCTATGTTTACCCAATTTGGTTTAATAATTAGTATAAATGGGTCCTCATATTTTCTAAGGGAGAGATTTTAGAAGAATTAGTTAAAGGAGAAATGGGCAAGAAAGCAGCCTACTGGGATAAAGAGTTCTTGGATTTTGGAAATAGATGGCTTAGGTTTGCCTTCTGGCTATTCCACTTCCTAACTGCATAATCTATCTATCTGTCTGTCTGTCTATCTATCTATCTATCTATCTATCTATCTATCTATCTATCTATCTATCTATCTGTCTGTCTGTCTGTCTGTCTGTCTGTCTGTCTATCTATCTATCTATCTATCTATCTATCTATCTATCTATCTATTTGGGGGGGTACTGGGGATCAAACTCAGGCCCTTGTACTTGTGATGCAGATGTCAGCACCACTGAGCCAAATCTCCAGCCCTATTGATATATTTTTTTAAAGTAACTACCTTTCAGAGGTAGTTTAACCTTGCCAAATGAATATATAACTTTAACATTTACTTTACCAGATCTGTTTTGTTTTCATTTAGATGATGACCATAATTAATGCTAGAATTTGGTTTGCTATCCCAAAATACACAAAGCAAATAATCCATTCTTTTGCACCTTTCTTAATAAATAGGCAATCATTTTCAAGCAATATTTTCAAGCTGCCATACTATCATGAACCCCAAAAGTATCCAGAAATATTTATTTAAGTTATTGTCCACAGCTAGATATAATTCACTATCGCTTTTAAGTTACAATAAGGGAAATGAAGTTTTAAAAATATCTTTCAAGAAAAATGGTTCAAATTTTAAATAACAACATTCACCAGGAATAATTAAATCATGCTGACCCTGTGATTAGGCTTCAGATTACTTCTTTTATGTTATTATCCAATGAAATTAAATGTCATCCCATGTATAATTTTTATATATAAAGAAGTGTCACTCCCATTTCATTATTTCCGTAGGGATCTCTGAAAATATTATTCAAAATAACTTTTTTTATACTGATAAGATAAATTTGGTACATTTTCTTTACAATAGCTTAGGAGTGTGGATCTCATCAATAAGTGAAAATGTGTAGTTTTTAATATAAGTCATCATGTTCAAAAGATGGGGCACATTTTAATAAAATGCCCCAGATAACTCTGATGCCTTCTGAAAAGTGAAGCCTGTTAGCCTATGTGGTAAGATCCTCTCATATATATTTATTTTCCAATCTTTCCTTTCCACTTTCATCCTATTCTGAAAGTATTTGCCTTCACCCTGTGCCTGAAGAGTCCACTCCCATAGCCTCTGCTAACTGTCTGTGATAATTAGAACATGAATTGTCCCCTGAAGCAAAATGAGCTGGGAGTTACTGGCAAATTTTTCATTTGTACTCAAAACCTGGTCAGTCCCTACTACCCATTAAGAAGCAAGTGCTATAATTGACTAATGACTAATTTTCTTGCACCAAAGTTGAAACTAAAGTATGTAGGTATACAAAGAGATGAGTATAGATATTATCCAGATGCAGATACAAATACACATATGGCTATAGATATAGATGTAGATTGAAATACAGGTATCTGTAGAGGACACACACACAGTATAAGTAAACAAAAGAAACTTAATCCAACTTCCTACGCCCCCAAAATCAATTGTGCAAAGTGAGACTGCCTAGTTTATAAAAGAATACTTTTAGCTTCTTATTTCACAGGCAGATCATAGTGCATGCCAAAAATTGATGCAATATTTAGTCTTGACTAAGATTGCTTTGTTTTACATTTAAGGCTGTAGGGTTCACCTTCTTTAGAAGAGAGAGTCATTGGTAACATCAGGCTGAAAGCTCTGCTGCAAAGCGGCAGGTAGAAGGGGAGAATATGCCCCCAAATCCCTGAGGATACTCCAGGGCAGAGATGGTCACATTTGGCTCACAAGCCAAGGACAATCGAGAACAAGTCCACATAAAGAGTAGAGGCCAAGTGAAGGGAGAAATGTGTCCTGCTCTTGGATTATATACAGTACAATTGATTCTTCTTAATACTTCCTTTTCATTAATTTTTTTCCTTTTGATATAACATATGATTTCATTAATTTTTCCCCTTGATATAATGTATCCAATTGTTTCTTTTCTTGACAGTGAAATCATCCCTAATCAAGAGAGCCAGAGTAGGTTAAAAAAAAAAAAATAGAAGCATTAGATCATGAAGTTATAGGATATCTTGGCTATTTGGCTCATTGGTGCCTGAAATTCTATATTCATTTTATACTATTTCCACATCAATTTTAATTTAATGTCATTTGTTTTATTTTTATTCATTCAAATATAAATATTTCTGAGAAAAATAATTATTCCAGAGGGTCCATAAATCATGTATGCTTGTAAGACTTATCAGAATCTTTCCACAAAGATATTTTGATAAGGAAAGAAGCACATGGTATGGGGGAAGGGATTGCACCCATACCACTTCAAACATACCAACTTTTTCTGCCCTTGCTGCTCCTACTCCCACAGCCCTTGTGATATAGTTATATAGAAATGACAGCTCAGGTGTGTTCCACTTGTCAAGAACTGAACCAGGCATGTATACAGTATATTAAGGCAGCAACTCCTCACAACAACTCTACGATGTTCACATTATTGTCAATATTGTACACATGAAGACTTAGAAAATCAAAAAGGTAAAGACCCTTGATCAAGGATATAATTTTAAAAAGCAGGAGCAGAGAAGTGCTACACTGCTGGCTTTGAAGATGGAGGAATGAGGCTATGAGCCAATGAATGTGAGCAGCCTCTAGAGCTAGGAAAGACAAGGAAGTGGCTTCTCTCTCACAGCCATCAGAAAGGAACACAGTCCTACCAGCACCTTCACTTCAGCCTCATGCAGCCTCTATTGGTTTTCTGACCTACAAAACTGTAAGACAAAATCAGTGATAAACTTGTGATTTTAACTCATTAAAAAAAAAAAGAGCTTAAATTAGAACCCGTATCTATCTGACTCAAAGTCTGTGTTTTAAACCATGGATTTAACAAGAGGAAAAGTAGGGGAATGGGTAAAAAGGCATGTTTGAAGGCATACAACAACATTTATATTATTTAACTATTTGTCCAAGATCAAATATAGAAAACTATTTTTCACATATAACCTATAAGAATACACACTACATTAACCGTGAAAAGTGCATCATATTGTATTACTACAAATAAATACAATGCAACATATTTACCTCAATTCATCACACTGTCACTCAGATTTCCAGTCAAACCCTTCACATTATCACAAGAAGACACAGGTAAGAAGATACAGTTAAGAACCTTTTTTTTACAAAATTGCACATAGTAATAGTGTGTAGATAATTGCTAAAATGAATAAGATAAATTTAGTGCATAATAAGAATAAAAGTCTGAAATATTAGGTATATGCAATGTGCTACATTTTTTAAAAAATTGAAAAACTGTCCATTCCATAATTTTAACTAGAAGATGCTCTCTTTTTAACCAGCTTGCATAAAAGTACACATCAGGAACAGAAACTTCCATTGAAGACATTTTGCCTTATACAATGGGACATTTCTCTAATGTTACAGTTTGAAAATTTATCTTATGTGTAGAATTATGTGCTTTTTTAATATACTTGTCCTAGTTTGTTGATTAACAATAATCTTGTCAACATTTGATAAATGTTCTCTGATGTGGCAATCTCATGCATGAAGTCCTTTTAAGAAGGAAAATAATATGACTTTCCTCACAAAAAATACCTACCAGAGAGAAAAATTTTATTGTCAAGCTTTGTATTTTAAGAAATGTGAAGCTAACATGGAGTTCTTTAGCACAGCTTAACCTACTGCATTTGGATTATTTTTTTTCTGAACTCTGATTAGGAAATTACTTAATTAAAAAATTCACATAATTATCTCACATATACTTATTATCACAAGACTCATTTATTCAGAGAATAACCTCCAGTGCAATGATATGAAGTGTTATGATGTTCTGGGCTATATTATGGTATTTTCATAATTTTACTTGCTTTTTCTGGGATTCCAGGTTCTAAACAGATTAAGAATCACTCACCTCACTTAGAAGGACGAAATGGCATATTGTCAATTGTTCAGCTTATGTTCGAGGTACAGATTTTCTGGCTGTATAATTTCCAGTAAAAGAGGATTGCTGGCATGCTTAAGCTTTTATGTTAACACATTTAGCTACACAATTGCTCACTACATTTGGGAGCTCTGGCTGACAATTTCTGGCATTTTCCCACAAAAATTGAAGTCAACCCCAGCAATATAGTTTAAAACATTTAAAAAAATAATTATGTACAAACCTTCATTTACAGACAAGATTGATTAGGATACAATTACTCACCTTATCCATGATGATTACTCTTTTTTGGTTCCTTAAACAGTCCTATTGTGCAAGATACAACTCTGCTACATTCACAGTTGTTTCCCTAGCTTTCAAGGAACACGAGTATAAAGAAAATGTTTGGTTAATTCTTGTATAAGAGTTTACATTAGCCATTTGATTTAAGCAAGATGGATATTTAATGGTCTATATTGGATATGGGGCAGCTAAGATTTGGCTCTGACCCCTCCCTTAGGGATGAGAGAATAAACAATATCTAATATAAGTTCTAAGGTTAAAAGAAGAAAGAAAGAAAGAAAGAAAGAAAGAAAGAAAGAAAGAAAGAAAAGAAACCCAAATTGTAACATAAAACTAGATAATGTACGTCATACATTTATAGAGCTCATTCTTGTCATAAGGTTAAAGACAAAAAAAAAAAAAGGAGAACTCAGGTAATTAATTTCCTCCCTTGTAGCTCCTGGATAGACTATGTGTTATGCTCAGCACCTGGGGTATTTATCGATTCTGAAATCCAAGTGCAAGAAAGTAAAAAATAAGAGAGGAGAGAGAGAGAGAGGGAGGAAAGGAGGAGGGGAAAGAGGAGAAGGAGGAAGAGGAGGGGGGGTGCCAAAGAAAGAGACTCACTCAGACTTCCCTGTCTCATCAGCTTTTGTCCTTCCAGCTTTCCAGACTAAGAACCCATCTTTCTCCAGTGGTTCAACCTGTCCCATACAGAATGGGGGCTTCTTAAACTGTAACAAAATTACTATTGCCATCAGACAATAGCAGCCCAGTCCTCACAGAAGAGATCTGAAACTACAAAGCCTGTATGTGCTAAAATTGACTTTGTTCCCTGTGACCCATCTGAATGTGTCAAAATCAGAGCTACTGAGGAGCTAACACTCTGCTGACAGTGCATGTTTACAAAAGGTTCTTTGATGTTAAATTCAAAATACAAAATTAAGAAAACCATTTAAGAAATAAATTTTCATCAAATAACTGAAAGCCCTACTCTTCACCAATTGCATCAATTTATTTCTCTGCCAAGAATCACCACTATTTTGAATTTGTTTAACATTGCTATACATTTATTTTTTCCTCATTTATCTTTGCATACTGATTCCTAATAACTCTTAACATGTCTATCATAGTATAATTATTTCTTTTATAATTAAATAAATAAAAAGAATGATTTTTGGTTAAACATGAAAAAAGTCTATAATGAATAACATTCTGTGACAATTTTACTAATAATGGTAAAATTCCAAAATGGTATTATATTGCAAATATTTTGTATTGGATGTAATTCTTCTTATCCCATACAATTATTCTCTATCAAAATTGCAATTTTATCACCCATTGCCTGTCAAAAATAATAAAAAGAAAGACGATTAATAAAGAAGAAAAGTAGCAAGAAACTGTTCAAATATAAACTACCCTATACAAAAGAGGAAAATCAAATAATCTGTAATTATAAGAATTCATGCATTAATAAAAAACAGTAATTATTCTTAAATTTTAAAAAAATTATGTAGTGAAAGATAGAAATAGAAGGCATGACATTGGGCTATGATCTAATTAGTTTAAGGGACAATTCTGGTGACATTTGACATGTAAGCTGGAATACAGATTATTAGAATTCTTCAGTTATTTTTAGTGGCATTCTTCCAGGTGGTTTTATAAAATAGGAAATAAGGGCAGGGGATTTAGCTCAGTGGTTCTGCTGCCTCCTTCACAAGCACAAGATCCCAAGTTAGATCCCTGGTACCGAAAAAAGGAAATAAAACAAAAGAAATAAAATTCAAAATTAATATTTGAAAACATTCTTTGAAATCATAAAAGCAATTTCTTTCCAAAGTTATTTAGATTTTCCCATGAAACATTCAAAGAGAAGATTAAGAATTATTGAATATTTATCATTTTTCCCATTTGAAAGAGTGATACCATTAGAGGTATGGTATAATTCCATCCATTGGAACTGGAAAATCATAATTTTATAAGTTCAGTTCTTCCTCTTAATAAATCAGAACATATATATTTGTAGTATTTATGGACATATCCTAATTTAAATATTTTATCCTATGAAACTTCAAAATTTCTGAAAAAACAGGAAAACAAGTAATTGTATTGTAAAAGCAATTCAATTGAAATGGAAACATTTTCTAAAATATTTAATATTTATGTATGTCTTGATTTCAGTTTTTGAAAACATAGATCTAAAACTGAATTTTAGCAATATTTTCTTTATTTTTTTACTCTCCTTGTTATTAGTAGTTTATATGTTGAAAAATGCATTCCAGATTGAAGATACTGTCCAAACCCTATAAAACTTCCAAAGTTTTATTGTTGCATTTGTATCTGTTCCTTTTCCTGTCATACACATAAATGAACTACAACCCTTCAAATTTATTTTTCTAAAAGTCCAAGAAAATTGACATTTTAAATGCTCAGATAGGAAGTAACACTGGGAGTACTGGAAGGAAGACATAAGGACTTCCTGGGGTATTTGTATAAAGGTAATGGGTTTCAACAATGATTAAGTCTTGTCAGCCATTCCTCATTCACAAAAACAAATGAATTGTTTCCAATGCAAATGAACTGCTGGGTGTTACCAAAATAGAAAGCTCACCATCATGCAGGATTCATTCTATAAGAGGATCTTTGGAAAATCCGTCCAGATGAATCATAGAGATGAAGTCCTTGGTAATGAAGGAATAGCTGTTTTACTAGGGTGGAGTGGGAGGTACAGGGATATGTAATAATAGTTAGAAAACAACAAAACTTGATTTAGCAAATCTTGGAAAAGCTAACCCTAGCAAATGGTTGGCCTAAATTCTCTGAAATTCTTCTTTCAAATTTCTAAGAGACTTAGGAAATATATTCAAATAGGGGATGAAGATGCCATTAGGTCTTATAAGATAAGGAAAAATAAAGTGCAAATAAAAGGAAAGTGATCCTAGAATATTTTCTGGAGATTCCAAGTTCTAAAGTTGACTTTGAGCCACTATAGCTGTTGATAAGCACCTAAAACTAAATGTGATGGGAGGAATTCTAAAATGGTCCACAGATCCCCAACCCCTAATGTTATGCTCTGTACAATTTTTCTGTTAAAAGAAGGAAAGACTGTACCTCTACTTATGATGGAATGTCATGGTTATGATTTCATTACTTTAAATGGAAAGGAGAAAGAAGTATGCAATGTAAACAAGGCCTCAAATAAGTTGATTCTGATTTAATCAAAAGGGAGATTATCCTCAATAAGACTGACATGATTGGGTAAGTCTATTAAAAAGATTCTGGTGGCTGGAAGTGTGGCACTTACTTAGCATGTGTGAGGCCCTGTGTTCAATCCCTAGCATCACAAAAAATAAAAAAAGAGAGAGTCTGGAAGGTAGAGATGTTCTTTCCTCCTGAATTTGACAAAGCAAGCTGCTGTAAGTCTTAGAGCTGCAAGAAAATGAATTCTGGAAACAACAACATTATTTGAAAGTGGACCTTGAGCTTCTGATCAAGTTACAGCCCGACAGGACTGATTGTGGCCTCAGGAGATCCTGAGCAGAAACTTCACATAGGTTGTGGTAAGACCTCATGTGCATGGAGATGGCAAAATGTTGAGATAATGAAAAGCTGTTTCAGGAACTAAAATTTGTAGTAACTTGTTATGCAGAAATAGCAGATTAATATGGTAGGGAAGAAGAGACTCCTCATGTATAGTTTCATAGAAATTGTTAATCTCAGAGGTAATCTGAAAATATTGGTTAAAGGATCATTGTAAACTGAGAATTGGTCTGACCTTATTGGAAGTAAATTTTAATCCTATATTTCAATGTGGAATTAAAGTCAAATTCATGACTTTCAGTTTTTAAAAAGGTCTAAATTGTTCAAATTATGGTGTCCTTTGGCTTAAATTTTTCCAGGAAATTGATTTTCTTTTATTATTTTATTTCTATACAATTAATTTTTATTAGAGTAATATATATATATATGATTTAAGAAGCCAATCAGTAGATGCATCTACAGGCGTGTTACTGTAAAAGTAAAATTTCAGCTTTCTCAAAGCCTGCTATTCATCACCGCAATATATAAAAAGCAAATGCACTTATTTTATTCTCACTGCTCTTTTTGATTGAAGCAAAATTATTGTTTCAATGAAAATAGTAGTTGAGGAAGAGGCTTCCAGGCCACCGTACCACCACCACCCCCAGCACAGAGAAAGCAAGCCACTCCCTTCACCCAGGAGAAGGCTTCTGGTCCGCCACACCACCACCACCACCACCAGCACAGAGAAGATAAGCTGCTCCCAGTGCCCAGGAGAAGGCTTGTGGGCCGCCGTACCACCACTACCCCCAGCACAGAGGAGGTGAGCTGCCACGTGGGTGCCAATAGCAACCTCCCCCGCAACCGTCAAGATGAGATGACACATAAACAAATCTCAAAACCAGACTTCCAGACTTCCAGATCACCTAAAGCAACCCCAAAGGGAAATGAGATAGAACACTCTAATACTCAACCACCTGGACTCCCTGAACCGGCAACAAAAGAGGATCTGGAAAAAATGAAATCAGAAATAATTTCTCACATAACAGCAGAGATTGTGCCTGTAGTATAAGACATGATTAATAAATCTAGAGAGGACACAGATAAAAAATATAGGAGCTGAGGAACATGATGGAATCCCAACATAGGAAACAAATGGAATCCATAAAAGAGATGCAAACAGATATCCAGGAGATTAAAAACTCCATTGAAAGATTATGCAGCAGAATGAGCCAATGTGAGGACAGAACCTCAGATATAGAAGATAAGATTGTTGTTAATGACCAGGAAAAGAAAAATTACTTGAAAATTATAAGGGACCATGAGAAATCAATCCAGTAGCTGCTACATGATGCAAAGAAGAATACCATAAGACTGATCAGAGTCAATGAAGAAACAGGAGAGTGCAGAAGACGTAAAAAAAACTGTTCACAGAAGTGATGGCAGAAAACTTCCCAAGCAAGGGAAAAGAACTTGACATACAGATAAGTGAGGCATATAGGACTCCAGCTAGCCTTGATCAAAAAAAAAAAAAATCTACACACAGGCATATAATAGTTGAGATTGAAGAAACGCAGCAGAACAAAAATCAACAAGCAGTGAGAGAAAACAAATCACATACAAAGGAAAGCCCATCAGAATCACAGCAGACTTCTCAACACAAACCATCAAAGCAAGAAGAGCTAACAGTGATGTATTTCAAGTCCTAAAGGAAAACAGCCTCCAACCCAGATTGATGTACCCTGCAAAAATTTCTTTCAAACTTGATGGAGAAATAAGATACTTTCATGTCAAAGAGCACCTTGGGAACTTCAGGAATACCAAACTAGCACTCCAAAAAATTTTAGACAAAATCCTAGGAAAAGACAAAGAGGACCACAACTCCAGAAAGCCCAGAAGAATGAATCCACTAGGCACAACATGAAATTAAAAGCAAAGGAGGAGAATCAAAAAAAAGAAAAAGTCATGGCAAGAATAAGTCAATATGTATCAGTTATAGCCATCAATGTTAATGGTCTCAACTCACCAATCAAAAGAAATAGAATGGCAGAATGGGTCAAGAAGCAAGACTGAACAATATGCTGCATACAAGAAACACACTTAATTTAAAGAGAAACTCATAGTCTGAAAGTTAAAGAGTGGAAAACAATACTCCATGCGATGGGAACCCGAAAAAAGGCAGGAGCATCTATCCTCTTTGCAGACCAAGTGGATTATAGGCCACGCCAACTAATGAACATAGATGTAAAAATCCTTAGCAAGATACTGGTAAATAGAATGCAGAAGATCATCAAGAAGATCATACACCCTGACCAAGGGGGATCATCCCAGGGATGCAGGGATGGTTCAACAAACATGAATCAATCAATGTAATACACTATATCAATAGAGCCAAGGACAAAAATCATATGATCCTCTTAATAGATGCAGAAAAACCATTTGACAAAATCCAACACAAATTTATGATAAAAACCCTACAAAAAATCAGAATAGATGGTCTCTACCTCAATCTGATAAAAGCCATCTATGAAAAACGAACAGCTAATATCATACTAAATGGTCAAAAACTGAAAGCCTTCACACACAAAAATCAGGAACAAGACAAGGATGTCCACTATCACCACTTCTGTTCAATATAGGTTTGGAAACGTTAGCCCTGGCAATTAGACAAGAGAAAGAAATAAAAGGAATAAAGATAGGAAATGAAGAAGTCAAATTGTCATTATTTGCAGATGACATGATACTGTATATCAAAGACCCCAAGAACTCCACCAAAAGTCTTCTATACTTAACCAAATTCAATAATGTAGCTGGATACAAGGTCAACACACAAAAATCAATAGCTTTCCTCTACATGAACAATAGATTCACTGAGACAGAAATAGGGCAAACAATTCCTTTCACAATAGCATCCAAAAAACTGAAATACTTAGGAATCAACCTAACAAAAGTAATCAAAGACCTCTTCTCTGAAAACTATAGCACTGTGAAAAGGGAGACTGAAGATGATATCAGAAAATGGAAAGACATCCTTTGCTCCTGGGTAGGAAGGATCAACATCGTGAAAATGGCCATACTTCCAAAATTGCTATGTGGATACAATGCAATCCCAATTGAAATCCCAGCTGCATATTTCATGAACCTTGAGAAAACAATCCAAAAATTCATTTGGAACAAGAAAAGGCCCAGAATAACAAAAGCAATTCTAGGTAACAGAGATATGGCAGGGGGTATCACAATCCCCAACTTGAAACCATACTACAAAGCTACTGTGATAAAACCACCATGTTACTGGCAAAGAAACCTGAGGACCAGTGGAACAGATTAGAAGATGCAGAAACAATGCCAGACACACTCAGCCATCTCATCTTCGATAAAGGAGCCAAACACCCTCACTGGAGGAAAGATAGCCTCTTTAATAAATGGTGCTGGAGAAATTGGGCTTCAACTTGCCAAAGATTAAAACTAGACCTATATCTCTCACCATGCACTCATCCAAAATTGAAATGAATTAGATATCTAAATATTAAAACAGAAACATTGAACCAGCCAGAAAAGAGGTTAGGTGGAACTCTTGAAGACATTGGTGTAAGAAAAGATTCTATGAAGAAAACCTCAGTTGCCCATGAACTAGCACAAATAATCAACAAGTGGGATCTCTTTTTACTAAAAACCTTGTACACTTCAAGAGAAACCACCAGCAGTGTTAAGAGACAACCCACAGTGTGGGAAAAAATTTTCACCAGCTGTCCCTCTGACAAAGGTCTGCTATCCCGAATCTATAAAGAACTTAAAAAAATCAGACCTCCCAAATTTAAAGACCCAATCCAAAAATGGGCATCTGAAATGAACAGACATTTCTCAGACAAAAAAGTAGAAATAGCAAATAAACATATGAAAAAATGTTCAACATCACTGGTCATTCGAGAGATGCAAATGAAAACAATGCTCAGATTCCACCTCACTCCAGAAAGAATGGCTGCTATCATGAAATCAACCAATAACAAATGCTGGCAGGGCTGTGGGGAAAGAGGAACCCTGCTCCACTGCTGGTGGGAGTGTAGACTGGTGCAACCACTGTGGAAATCACTATGCAGATAGCTCAAAGAACTAGGACTGGAACTCCCATTTGACCCAGCTATTCCCCTGCTGGGTATTTTTCCCAAAGAATTAAAAGAATCATACCACAGTGATATATGTGCAGTCGTGTTCATAGGAGCACAGTTTGTAATAGATAAACTTGGAAGCAGCCCAAATGCTCATCATCTGGAGACTGGATAAAGAAAATATGGCTTTTTTACAAAATGGAGTACTACTCGGTCATCAAAAATGAGAAATTAGAGACATTCATTGCTAAATGGATGCACATTGAGTCAATATGCTTAAGTGAAATAAATAGGACACACATGTGTAAATACCAAATAGTTTCTTTAGTGTGAGAAACTGAAAGTGTAAATAAGGACCTAAAGGTATAATGGATAATGTGAAATAGGAAGAAAAGGTGCAAAGAGGAAGGGGAAGTGGAAGGGTTAGGGGAAGGGAAAGAAGGGAATGGAATTAATATGAGAAAATGAAAAAGAGGAAACAAAGTCTTTGTAAATAGGGAGGGATAGAGGAGTTAAAGGGAGGGCCGGGGAAGGGGGAAAAAACAGAAACCAAGGGAGTGTGTAAAGGTGCATATTTCCAATGAGGAATGTCATTATATTGTACACCTGAAATGTACCAATAAAAGGATATACAAAAAAGAAAAAACCTCAATGGACCATATACATGTGGTCCTATTTCTGGATTCTCTTTATTCCATTCATCTATAAGTCTTTCCTTATGCCAACTCTGCCTTGATTACTGTAGCTTTAGAGGAAGTCTTACGTTCATGTAACAAATATCTTCCAACGCTGTTTTTTTCTTCTTTTTACTTTTCTAGGTCCTTTGTGCTCCTACATAACTTTTAAATTTCAATATCCAATTCTTCATTTATAGCAAATATACATAGACCTGAGTTTTTATATATACCTTGTGTTTTCTTTTTTTTTTTTTGGTACTTGGGATTGCACTCGGGACCTTGCACTTGTGAGGCAGGCGCTGGAACCACTGAGCTAAATCCCCGGACCAACCTTGTGTTTTCTAATCCTGCTAAATTCAAATACAAGTTCTAGGGGCTCCCAGAGATTTTTTAGCATTTTCTCTGTAGATGATCATTTCATCTACATATAAAGATTTTACTTCTACATCGTCAATGATTTTACTTCTACATTGCTAATTGTGTCTTTTTATTGCCAGACTATTTTGGTTTGGGCCTATGTTTCAAAGTTCAATGGACAGGTGAAGAGTAGGCATATCTGCCCTTGTTCCTCACCTCAGGGAGAAAGCATTGTATCGTCTCCATTCATATATGGCTTTTTTGCTGAAGTGTGGAGTACATGTCTTATCTGTTGAGAAGGTTCTGTTCTACTTCTAGTCTCCCGATAGCTTTTACCATGAACAGCTGTAGAATTTAGTCCAATACTTTTTCTGCAACTACTGACAGGATCTTATGGCTTTTTCCTTTCCTCTGTTAAAATGATGACTTTTGGGGGTGGATCTTCCAATGCTGAACCAACACTGCCATCCCTATAATAAAACCACCTTCTACATACTGCCAGATCTGACTTCTTCTTCTTTTTTTTTTTGGTACCGGGGATTGAACTCGGGTCCTTGTGCTTGTGCAACAGGCGGCAAAACCACTGAGCTAAATCCCCGGCCCCAGATCTGACTTCTAGTATTTTGCTTTGTTAAACAAATTTCTATCTATGTTCATACTTTTTTCTTCTATTATCTTTATCCAGTTTTAGGATTAGCACAATGTTGATTTCCTAAAATGAGGGGAGAAGTGTTCCTTCTTTCTTCTGCTTTAAATGTTTGATATAATTTATCAGTTAAAATGTATATGATCCTGTTGTTATAGGTAGGTTTTCAAGCTAGGAATATATTTTTTAATAGGTGCTATTCAAATTTTATATTTCTTCCAGAGTCAGTTTCATTAATTTGTCTTCCAAGGTACTTCTCATAAGTTGCCAAATTTATTTCAGAAAGATTTTTGTAATGTGCTTTCTATATCCTTTAATATTCTATAAAATCTGTAGTAATGTCCTCTAAATTTTGATATTGTAATTTAAAAAATGTATAATTGATATTGTGTAATAGGAAGAAAATGTCTAAAGGAGTAGGGGAAGTGGGAGGGGTAGGGAAAGGAAAGAAGGGAGAAGAAAAAATATGTGAAAAGTAAGAAAAATGGAAACAAAGTCTTAGCAAATAGGGAAGGGTGGAGGGGGTGAAGGGAGTGCAAGGGAAGGGGAAAAAATATAAGAACCAAGATACACCATGTAAAGGTACAACATCTGAATGATGAATGTAACTGTAATTTATACCTAAAGTGTACCAATAAACTTAATGAAAAAAAAATATCAGTTGTAAGTGAACCAGGTTGGTGCTTATGATTACATTTCTTTTTGTGTAACTTGCTTGCTTTGTTGTTAAGCAAGACCTCATTTTTATTTGCCTTTGTTTCTTTTTATCAGTTGATAATTTATCCCTAAATGTTTGCCCCCTCTCCCCGAAAAAAAAGCATTATTAGGCATTTCAAGATGTTAGTTATTCTATCTGGAGCCTTTCAACTTCTTCTTCAGTCTGATCTTGTTTCTCTGCCTGCCTGCAGGCATCTATTATCTTGGGACTTTCTTTCATCAACATCCTGGATATTTCCTTGTGTCTTCTGCTTCACAATGCCTGCTCTCTGACACCTCTCTTTTTTTTTTCCCCATGGGTTATCCCATGGGTTGCTGAGCACATTTGCCAAAAGCTCTTCAGACATACTACACGGAAAGTATATTTGTTAGATGCTGCCATTAAAATATTTATTTTCTACCTATAACTATGTATTTTCTATCTTCATACTTTCTAAAAATTTCTTAGAATGGAACTCTAACTTGAAAACCATTTCCCTTCAGAATTTAAAAAGAATTGGGGCCGGGGATTTAGCTCAGTGGTTTTGCTGCCTGCTGCACAAGCACAAGGACCCGAGTTCGATCCCCTGTACCAATAAAAGCAAAAAACAAAAAACAAACATAATTGTTCAGTTATTTTCTACTTTATAATGTCTCTGGTTTTTAGTCTTTTGACTCTTCTTCCCTAGCATTTTGATATCTTACAGCTATGTGCCTTTATTTGAATATTTTAAATTCACTTTTATAAGAATATGTGAGCTTATCAATCACAAAATTAGTTCATTTCTATTCTGGGAAGCATTCTTGTCTTATTTGTTTGATAATTTTCCTTTTCTATTTCATTCTGTTCTCTCTTTTTAGAACTAACATTAATAAGAAATTAGACCAGTTTTTATCTTTCTTCACTTTTATATCTAATTCTTCTTCAACTTGTCCTATTTTCTTAAGTTTTTATTAGTACATATTTGCAGTGTATAGTGACATTTATTGTAGGGAATTGGTACATATACATAACACATCTCAATTCATTCTTTCCCTCTTCCCTACACCCTTCTTATACTATATTTTGCCAACATCAGATTCATTTATTTATCATATACGTCCTTATAAAGTTAATTATCATATATACAGATTAACTACCATATTAATAGGTTAAGAACATTTAAACCATAAGACAGTTATATTAGATACATTGTTCATGCTAAATCACAACTTCTCTTACTAAGATTTGTCCTCAGATTTCTTTTTAACTGTTTAAGTTATATTAACATATTTTTAATTCTAAAGATCTTGTCCTTTTTTCTGAAGTTTTTTTCATTGCCTGCTGCTCTTGTTTCATCAATGTAATTATTTTATATCTTTGAAAATATTAATGAATTTAAAAATATTTCCCTACTTTCTACCTCATCACTATTTCTTCCAGGTTCTTTGTTTTTGTCATTGCCTTTTATGTAAGTTTTTCATAAAATACCTATTGATTCTTGGTTGTCAATTGGCATGTTATGTGTGAAGTTTTTGAGAGTGAGTTCTTATGGATGATGATCATAGACTGATGGGCTTTGCCACAGAGTAATCTGGTAGAGACTAGTCCCTTACAGGAAGATCATGATCTGTTAGTGTCTCTAACCACCCTCCACTGCTTAGAACTGTTTCTTCAGACTTTAGTCCTCCAATCTTATACCTGGAGATTATGAATCTGGCTGCTAGTATCCTGGTACTAATTGAACGGAAGAAGAAAGCTGGAAAGTCTCCATTTAGTATGTTAATTTTCACCTAATTTCTTTGTTTTTAGTACAACACAGCAGACTAGCTTTCAGTATGCCTGGTATTCCACGTGTTATGTCCTGTCTGTTTTAAACTGTGCTGTTTTCTTCAGGTTGTAGACCTAGTGACCATCTAGAGTGGGCGTGGTAGCTGACAGGATCTACATATTCAATTTCTTATTTAATAAATTTTTAACCTTCTTTCCTGTTTTCAGTATCAAAGGTAATCATGGTTTCAATTTCATAAACCATTGCAGGGTTTTCCTAATTCAGTAACATTTCTTTCTAATGGTGTTGGGGTGAGGGCAGACCTTCCCCCTGTGAAGGTTCCCCTTGTTTTCTTTAGTGGGCTAAGTCAGCTACCTCTTAAATATCTGTCTCCTTGCTCCTAATTCCTGCAGATAACTCCCATCTGCTGTATTACCTCCCTGATGCCCCTGGTAGTCATCTTCCTCTTGTGTTTATTTAGTGGTGTGCTGCTAAATGGCTTTCTAAGGAAAAAACAAAAGAAAGATAAAGCTTTGCTCTGTAGCATTTGTCAGTAACAGTGTTGTAAACATTCCCACTATGATTATCATAAAGCTACCAATAGT
This sequence comes from Heterocephalus glaber, assembly GCF_053883595.1. Taxonomy (NCBI): domain Eukaryota; kingdom Metazoa; phylum Chordata; class Mammalia; order Rodentia; family Bathyergidae; genus Heterocephalus; species Heterocephalus glaber. The sequence goes on from NW_028258191.1 coordinate 2,291,942, forward strand.
TTGATAATGGCTTGTGAGAGTTCTGAATATTTAACAATTGTGTCTTCATAGCAGATAAACCCTGGCTCCTGCCCAGCTCAGGCTTATGCCTTTTTAAATTTTACTGTCTCTTTAACAGGGTTTTTGAAAGGTTAATAAGAGGTTAGAAGTTCATCCCACCATTTTTAATTGGAAGTCTTAATTTCTTATTTACAAAACATATGTAAACATAACAACATGACTAGGATGATTAGTCACGTGAGTGGAATAAAATTTTTTAAATGGAAATTATGATATATATGTATAAGATGTATACTCCAACTACGATGAATTTGATTTTTCCTTTTTCCACTCCACTGTTCGGTCCTTCCCTGAATCTAACAGAGCTTCTTCCCTTATTCTTTTTCCCTCGAATATGATGACAAGACTTAAACAAAACAAACTTCCCTTCCTTTAAACATAAGATGCGGTAAACTAAAAAAGTTTACTTAGGATGACACGTGTTAAAAGACTGAGGAAATACATAGGGCCATACTGTTCTAATGCAAACTCATGAGGCATAATCAGTTCTCTACACCTTGTAGGTGTGGTTCAAATAAGCTGAGGTACTGAAATAATATTTGCCTTCACAGTCACTGATTACTCAGAGGTATAAAGGACAAGGATATCTAACTTGTAAGAGTTATCTTACTCTTTCTAATTAGACTGAGAAATTTCTATTACTAGATCCGTTTCAAAGAAAACTTAAATACACCAAAGGTTCATAAAACTGTGGCCACTGATCAGTGAAGCTGCCTCAGGATGCAACAGGCAATGTCCTAGGATGGCATCACTGAAGTGGTCATCTGCAGTTTGGAAATGGTAAGAATCCTGGCACAGAAGTTAGTACATTTTTGCAAAAAAACCTAACAAGCAAAATAAACTTGCACTTCTTTTAGCAAGACAATTTGTCACCTCCACACAAAATTCAAGAGCATGCTCTGGAAGAATCTTATAGCCCCCAATTTAGAGCAAAAACATTCTTGGACATTGATTTTTGCACTCAATTTTAGGTAAGAAAATTGAGGCCCAAAGTGGTGAAACTGTTATCGGCCACCTAGATCCACATACTCAGCTTCTTTGCGCACCATTGACCAAATCAAAGGAGGCCATTCATTTTGGTAAAAAAAGAATTTTTTCAGAGCCAGCTCCAAAGAGGTGGAGAGGCCTCATCACTCCAATCACCATCTCACCGTGTTAGGCCCGTGTATACCAAAGAACAGGTAAGGAAATACAATACGATAAGAGACACGCCCAGGTTTGTTCCATTCCTTTCTGGGTCCCTGTCACCCCCAACCCCATCTGCCTCCCTTCCTTGTGGAAATGAAACTGGACTTTCGTCTCCCGATGCTGGCATCTGCATACTCTGTCCATTCATCCGGGTGAGGGGAGTTGCAGGTGATGGTTTCTGTCCTGTGCCCGAGGAAATTTGAAGAACCACTTGTTTCCAGTGGAAAAAGGTCTAATGTTTCAAAGTTCCATTTTTCTGTGCCATTTAGAAAACCAGTAGGAGGTTGGGGCTTCAACAGGCTCAATGTCCCTACCTCACACTTGGACATTTTAGGCCTGAGGGTTTCTGTTACCCCGAAGATCTCCCTCAGGATCAGGGGAAAATGAAAGGAGGATATCATCATTTCATGTACTTCTCATGGAAAGAATGCTTTTGTTATTCACTAAGCTATCCACGTACAATTTTGCAGTGTTTTATTTGTTTGAAATCACTAAAATCCATGATTTTGAAAGTCATCGACCCTGTGTTTGTTTATGCTATGACTTTTGTTATTGCTTATCACACTCCAGTGAGTAATATGAGTTAGGAATGTTGCCTTTGACTGTCTTATATCCTGCATTTAAACTGCAGCGTGACCAAAAAAAAAAGTACTTGAAAACTCAGCAAGACTGGAGGTGAAACAGAACATTGCAAGTTCAGTAATTGTTCTGTTTTATGTGAAAATACTTTTAGATTTTTAAAAATGTACATAGTTTTAAAAATTATATGTTTTCTCCTCCAACTAAATATTTAAAGCAGACCCCATGTTGGAAACCAGCCATACCTTAGCATTTGTTGTCATGTGTAGCATATTCAGAAAATCTGCTTTGGTTTATTTTGCATGATGTCATACTACATACAACAGTCTTAAATTGTAGCTTTTCTGAGGGTTTTCATGAGAGAAGTGACAGAATGTGCACATGGTTAGAATTCACTTTAGAACTAAAAAACAGTACTAAAGACAAAAATTCTCCATTAAGTTGAAAAATACCCCTGGCCTCTCTAAAGCCCAGGTGAATTTTGATGGATAATTACTTTGTTCTCTGATCTTGCAGGAGGGTCTGACCTTTCCAGACTTTCAATGGCAATTAAAGTTCTCAATTTGACTTCCAGTGAACAGTCTTTTAGGTGTGGCTGGCTGATTAAATTGGAATCCACCTGAATGAGTATTTTGCTCTAAAGGACACTGCCTATATGCTTTGTATGATGTTTCTAAGTTATGTTTCTTGGCTTCTCTTTCAGGGAGTTGAGGACCAACATTTGTCTTATGTAAGCATGGGTTGACAAGGATAGATGGCCTTACAGAGGTTAAATATCCTCTTAATATTTTGTCAGAATTTCTTTCAGCTCTTATATACTTGATTATTTTCTTGATGTCTTATGATTGTCAAGGGTAAGTGGGAGTTTTGTCATTATAAGTCTGGGCTGGAGAAAAAGAGGGTTCCTATAGGCTAAGGAAAAGGGCACAAGATGATTGCTATCTTAGGGGCCAGGGATTTAGCTCAGTGGTTTCGCTGTCTGCTGCACAAGCGCAAGGACTGGAGTTCAATGCCCGGTACCGAAAAAGAAAAAAAAGAAAGAAACAAAAAGATGATAGATACATGGCTTTTCAACCTATCAAGGAATTATGATTTACCAGGGTAAAATATTAAAAATATTTCTCATAATCCAAGGAAGTCTACATAATAACATAGTGGAAAAACATATAAGGGTCTATTCTCTTAAAAATTGTACCAGGATTTCTAGAGTTGCAGGGAGGGATAGGATGAAGTTGATCAACAAGTACAAAGATATACTTAGATATGATTAAAAAGTTCTGGTGTGCACCAAAGGATAACTATAGATAACAAGAGTGTACAGAATATTTCAAAAAGCTAGAAGAAAGAATTCTGAAGGTTTTCACCATAAAAAAATGATAAATTTTAAAGAAAATAGATGTTTAATTTAATTTAAAATTTATACAGTGCATACATATATCAAAATCTCACATGACACTGTATTCATAGGGCCATTTTTATGTTTTGATCAGTTAAATTTTATTTTTAAATTAAAAATACTACCAAAGAAACTAAAAACAATAATTCAAGAGATGTCTAAAATTCTTTAAATTTTTTACTATTGTAATTCTAAGTAGATTTTTCAGAAACAAGTAGAAAAATCAAGAAATAAATAAGTACATGCCTACATCTAGACATAAGCACACTATCACTAATGCAGAAATTGTACACAGTAACAATTAAGACTTTTAGAAAAATGTTGCCCATGGTGTGTTAGAGAACTAATTTCTTCTTATAATTGTTGAATGTCTTTATTAAGATCATTATGATATAGGGGGAATAATATAATTCCCAACCTGCTAGATGTCAGATACACCAAGTTTGTGTTCCCCACAATTGAAGAATGAATTCTAAGGAACAATGGAGGTTAAGAGTATGAAAAATGTATGTATAGAGAGATAGCTCCCAAGAGACAGGAGGGGACTCAAAAGTGGGTTGCCAACAAGCCCACTTCTCACAGGAAGTTTTGTAAAACAAAATCACAAGGTGGATACAAAATCATGAAGTGAGTACAATGTGGGTCAAAACTATGATCAACTAATATGATTGTAAGTACAGCCACTTAGGTAATATTGATGTAATGGGGAAGCAGGTCATGTAGCAAGTGTACATGGGAAAAACAAGAACTTTTTTAGGAACAGCTGGATCAGGAGGTCCTGGTCAGCCACCTGGGTGACCGATGTCTGTCTAGACTTTATTGTACCAGGTGATACCAATTATAGTATAATCTTCAATTTATTGTTTATCCCTTGGAAAGGCATGTAGGTCTGATCAATCTGTCTTTATGTTGAGGTCTGGACCTCCAACCACAGTTGTAATGTGTTTTCCTCCTCTGTACTGACTCCCTTGAGGGCCTAGCCCTGTCTGACTGCCTATAATATTTTTACCTAACTGAGGTGTCTATAATAATTATATCCAAGAATTTACTTACATACACTCTGGTCCCATTTTTTAAAGGAGCCCTCTACAGTGCTTTTCTGGACAATTTTGTTTAGGTATGACGGAACTTTTCTTTTTCCTGTGACTCCTTTCTAATAGCTATCTCTTGACCTATTAAAGGTCATATCACACAGGTATTTGAATCTGAACTAGCCTTTAAGACTTGCTATTTCCAAAAAACTAAAAATCACATGATGGCCTGAAAGCGTGTACATATTACATTTTTCCTATTTAATCATAATTAATTTCCTTTTTGTTTCACAGTGAGGCAGAAGAAAATGACCAACAAATTCCAGCTGGTACTTCTATATTATGGTTTTTGGTCAGCAGATTAATGTGGGCGACTTCTGTTTTTGTTTTTTTAATGTTTTAAAATTGTCATTGGGTAAAGTGAGTTCGGTTGTCATGCTAAGGCTTTGACTGTGAGGAAGAAACTCTATCAACCAAGCATGTGGGCACAAAAGTTAGCATTTAGCTAGGGATCTACTGTCCATTTTGCCTTACTGGCTACTGGTTAAGAAGGTTTATTCCAGGGCCTAAAGACTGATATGGACAGATTGAATGCTATTTTTATGTGAACCAAAACATATAATAATCCTATAGTATCGATAGATGGCAAGCATCCAGGCTGGACAAAGGTGGCACATTTGATGGCATCCAGCCTGTTGAGAAGTACAGGATGTCAAGAGCTGATGGGGCAGCTAAGAGGATCAGTGAGGCAGCAGATTCCTTCTACTTTATTACAGCCTGGCTTTGGGATCCAAGAATGTTTTCTTGGCCCTGGGGACAAAAACCCTTAGAAATCACCATGATTCACATATTCTTCAGCACCAATAACATCATTAAAATTAACAACAACAACAACAACAAAAAGCAGTAAATATGATTTTTTTTGGTATCATTTCTTTTAAGGGACACTCAGCCTAAAGTGTGTAGGCAAGTTCATCAAAAGCATCTATTTTCTGAAGCATTTGTCCACTTTTAACCAGTATGTTGGCAGTATGGAGAAAGAAAGATGCAGTACAAGGTGGTGACAGCAGCAAGGGCCTAGAAGTTCCCTGGCCATATTTGTGCCCATATACCTTACAGCATTTAGAAAAGAAGGCTTATCTGTCAGGTGCTTAAGGTGACCCTACTATTGGTATGGTTGCTATGAAGATCAGGGATTTTGGTACCAGGCTTCTCTGCTAGAATGTACAAGTTCTTTAGTTATTTGAAGACATTATCTGTTCAACTTAAGTGGAAGCTGAGGTTCACATGGAATAAGATCTGCAGGTGGGAAGCGAAGTTATGGTTTCTTCTTGCTTGTACTTAAAAGTTGTGGTGTTAACCTTTTTTATGGGGTTGATGCAAGAATAAGTCCTCTCTGTGTTTTCTGGCCAAAACAGTATGAGACTAATGCTTTGTAAATTCCAAAATACTATTAATAAGGTCAGAAATATTCAGTGGCCTAGGGAAAGAATTATAGTGAAGAAGTATAATGAGAATTATAATGAAGAAATGCACCCCAGTGAAGAATTTGTATAGAGAGCCTTCTACTGGAGTGTGGGAAGCAATTCTTCTTACTCCTCATGGTCACCAAGCCACTCTGCACATCATGAGCTCTAAGAAATTTGTGGATCTCTGAGATGCCATGTGCAGCGAGGCGGGCAAGTTGTTCATGAGGATAATAGAATAATGACTTAGAAAAATTTAAATTCTCATGTGCCTCAAATGCAGGTTCAATTCTAGACCATGCGTATAATTCTTTGAGGTTCAGAGTCAACCCTGAATAAAATCCTGAAGTGTATTACACATTTGGAAGTTTTGAAGACTTGAGTCAGGAGGCTTCGTGTGTTGAGCCATCTACTTACTTGATCTCCCAATTTGTAATCAGATACCACTTCAGTCTTGAGAACTGCCCACCACTGGGCTGTCACTCTATTTTGAGTCTCTGTTTTCCAAATCATCTCATTCATTCAATCCCTAGAGCTTCTCAGTATTCTACTCGTGCCTAAGAGGAAATTGAGGAGAGAAAGATGATGCATCTTGGTTTCATGGAGTCTCACAGAACACTGTGTATCATAACTCTGCCATAAGGAACTTCTGTAGGTGACAGGCAGACTCACTGCCTTTTTAGAAAGTCTAGAATCATTCTTACATACATTATGGGTGAATGAAAGCAGAGCAGAGTTGAGAAAAACCCACAAAATCAGCCACTGTCCCTGCATGGAAGGAGAATGTGCTCCTTGTATTTTTCTAACATCTCAGGTGTGCATACCTACCTCTCAGAAAGACTATTATACATATGAACTAGGGAAAAATTGAATAACATTGCACATGTAAATGAAACTAATGTAGCTATGTCATAAAAGTGGTTGACTTATGGATTATTAAAATATAAATGCCCAATTTTCAAAAGCATGCTGGTAGAAGATATTTTACACATATCCATGCATATATTAATACACACCTCATATATACTCCTTCAGCTACCACTAAGAGGTTTTCCAAGTCATATATTAGAAATCTTAAATGACTCAGGGTGATATATGTAAAATTATGTAATTTGTTGTTTTTAGGGACATCTCACAAATTTCATACACAGTTGAACTTCTATTATGGATAAGTCGTCCCAGGACTTGGCTGTATATTTCTAGAATAATCCTAGATATTTTTGAATGGGAAAGCAAGTCAGCCTCCTACAGAGTTTGTATATTAGATTTTCCTAATACCCACTGTTCTGTGTGTTTTTCAGATCTGTTTTATACTCCAAATCAAGGGGGATTTTGCCAGAAATTTCCCTTATAACTTCTTTAAAAGTCCAAGTATTTAGAGGTAATGTAATCCACGTGGTCCTGATTTAGTCTCACTTTCTCCATCAGAATGTTCCTTTCCACAAGGAACTTGATCACTACAAAGCTATGTGAGTTTTTAAAGGTCATTATTTTCCTAGAAAAAGAAAACCACATTTGATCAATAACACAGTTAGTTGTAAAGTCAAAGTAGAGAAGGACTTATGAAGATATATTGTTTTACTATTTAGCTTTAATAATTTAGGCTTAAGATATTTGGAAATTCACCAATCATTGTCAGAAAAATGCATTTTGTTGTTACTTTTTCTTCACAAGCTCAAAATTCTACTTTTCATTTGTAAGATGCACTTTATCTTCTCATTACACTAACTTTTTATTTTATGTTTGGTTCTTAGATTTTCATTTAGAAATACTTCTATACAACTCTGTAATGTAATTATCTTGTGTTTCAACATATCTTCATATAAGTACTCTATATAAACTTGAACACAGTTATAAAATGTGGTTATAAATGCATGATATAATATAATGAAGTTACGCTCTAGACTGTGAGCTCTCTAAATATGTCTTCTTTATCTTGGTATCTGCACATAGTAGGCCCTTGATAAATGTGTTGACCATAAGAAAATATGTTAAAAATTACAATAATGAGAATTACTATAGCAAAATCTGCTGTTTTAGAGAAATACCAGTTGAGCAAAGAATGATATAGCAACAAGATACAACAATACAACAACCTACTTTTTAATCCAGCTTCATAATGTATTAAAGGCATGAGCCTAAGGTTTGAAGGGGCTGGGAAAGCTCTCAGTCATGCAGCTGTTTAGGCTATGCTCTGCTCCAGCAAGGCCTTTGCTGGGAAGAGGAGTTGGGGGATAGGACATGTTGTGAGATTTTCAATAATTTACATTGAAGCTTCTAATGTTAGTGTGATATTGTGACTCAGAAATAACTACATTTAATTTATCTACATAGCATTTGACACACATATGTATACATACATATATTATACAACATATATAAATATATGCAAGTACATGTGTTATACAAGTTTGCTCAGTTATATATTTTAATTCTACACATAAATTTGTGTATATATAGCTTTCACAATATATATGTTATATGGATACTCAATACACATTCATATTTATAAAGGAGAGCAATATAGGACAATATCATTGCAGTTCACATACTCTTTTGTGTCACATATTATTGATCCAAAGAATATGCTCTTCATGTGAACTCCTCCAGGAAGCTGGCAATGTTCTCTGATGTCTGAGTTTTGTTCAAACTCATAACTATGGGAATTGCCAAAGAATAAAACATGAAACTCCCTAGAGATACTTAGGAAATTTAAACCTTACTCAATTGATATAATCAAATTTCTGGAATCACAGAAGAATAAAGAAAACTTGTTTGAAGGCCACATTCCCCACCAAAGATTTTCAATGGATTATTTTTGTAAGCTGTAAAGGCTATGAAATAGAGACTAAAAGGGGATCTGAGAGCAACATTTTCTCACATACTGCACATTCCTGACTTCCAAACCCAAACTCATACATCAGAATGTCAAGCTCAAGAATTCCCTTTCCATAGAAGTCACATTCACCTTTGTTCAAAAACATCGATTCATCACATAGACATTGTGAAGAATATTTGGATGAGTAAGAGCTTTTTCCATCCTAAATACCAGATGTAGAGAATAAATGTAGAGAAAAGAACCTATGAAAAGTAGAAACGTATAATTTGCCATGGTGCAAGATTTCAATATACAAATAATAGAAGAATTAAAAATGCTATTGGTCATTCAAATCTTAGTGGCTATTAGTTTAATCAGGCTACTGTTATTCTCATTAAAATCAGCTTCCTCATTTAGCCTTTCTCATCGTTCACCCCTGCAGAGATTTTATGATGAAGGCACCATATATATCAGCAAAACATCATTGTGGGGGTGGAATGGAGGAATGGATAGGAACAGCCCAGTGTTATTTGGGAGAAAATTCTAAATAAAAAACAAATGTGGGAGAATGTCCCAAATGAACTGTATCTATTTTAGAATTTCAATAAAGCTATAGCAGGTACCAGAAAGCTGTCTTCTTTTCCTAACTTCTTCCCTCCTGCCCTATTCCATGCCATCAGAATAAAAAATGTGTAAGGAGAGAGGGGTGAGAGAGTGGTAGATTAAGGAAAGGGAAATATTTCCTGTGACTCCAAGAGGTAGTGTGAGATTGCCATGTCTGAGACCTCTGCTTATGGGTGGAAAAGTAGAGGTAAAGGTACCCTGCGAGCTCAGGTAATGAACAGGGTTTTCGATGGACATATACTTGAGGTGAGATGAAGCTGATGAGGTTATTATGGAAATGGAAGAGCCATTAAAGAAAATATGATAATCTATTCATAGATGAGATTACTTTTAAAGTTAACATTGTTTTTATAAAGCTGTCTGAGGAGTAATTTCTAGTGAAATTATGTCAATGAATGTAAAGACATGATATGAAAGTAATTATTCAAAGAACTAAAACCCAGCAATGAAAACACAAAATATTTCTGATATAATGCCCAAATAAGTAAATAAAAATTTATTAGGCTGCATGATCTAAACATATATTTGCCTCAGATTCTTCTCTTCCTATGTAATGGGTCACTGAAAAATGCCTAATTTAATTCTTTTTAGAACATTTTAAGATTATACCTAAATTAAAGATGTTATTCAAAAATTTATAGAATGTTTACATTTATTCTTATATTTGAAGAAAGAAGCAATAATTTTTAAAAATGGCAAAAGACAGTATGAATCACTTGAATTTTAAAACATTGTATATACATATGTAGCTACTTGAAGAAATGCAAATTAAAGATACTGAATTAAAACAAACAAAAAGAAGTGTATCATTTCAATCATCCCAATGCCTAGCTACTGTCCAGATGCTAAAATCATTTCTTTGAATATTTTTTCTCTGAATTAAGAGTAAAAATTTAGTTGCTCATAATGTCATTTACATACTGCATAATATCAATAGTCCAAAAAATACTTGTGATGAAAACATTATTTGAGTGTCTCGGATATATGCAACTATTTCATAATGATTTTAGAAAAATTCCACTGTTAGAGTGATATTTCCCAGCAGTGGTGGCAGCCCTAGTAACCAGAAAGATACTGGTTTTTCTGGTTTGGAAGAGTGAAGAATGTTGACAGAAAGCACCTCCCCAATATTCATGTGTCAGAACAAAGTATAAGTCATTTTTCAGTAGATTTTCCAAGGTTATTCCTTTCCACAAACTTGGTATATACATTGTTCTGCTATTCCCATGGCTGCCAAGAGGGGAAAGAAACACAATATACAGTACTTCAAATTTCAACTGCTTTGCTGTTCAATCTCATGCACCAAAAAAGCTTTCATCTGAACATTATCTCCCAGATGGTGTCACTGTTTTCAATTGATTTGGATAAGACTTGTCTTCTTTGCTTTGAAAACAATGCAGCAATAGCCAGGCAAACAAACAGCACATGCTTTCTACATTTCTTATAATGAGAGCTAGGATCTTATGTACAGCAAGGTTCAAATAGTCTGAAGGGATTGGACAACAGTGAAATTACTCATTAAAAAGGATTTTTATGGAAAATTTATTTTTAAAAAGCAAGATGGAAAGACAGAACAAATGATTCTTTGAGTTGGGTTGATGGGCCAAGGAAGCAACTCAATGATTCTTTTCAGCTCCTGTTAATGCGGGTACTATTAGCTTTGTAATTAACAGGAAATATTCAATTACTATAGGACAAACTATTACATTATAGCACTCACTGGTTTTCTCAATTCTTTTTTTTTTTTTTGCTCAAAGGAAATATAAGAATGCAAAGCAAAAAAAAAAAACCAAACACCTGACAATGACAAAACATATAACTTGTTTTGCTTAATTTATATGAATTTGTGTTTAGGGTTACAGTTAGCTCAAGGTCATTGTCTTGTTAGTTAGAGAACAGATGATTTGAGGTGTTTCCAGTTAAGTTCTTTCTATTTACTGCCTAGAAGCACCAACACAACCAAATCAACATAATTTTTTTAAACTTTTACATTGTCCTTACTGTGGACAATGGACACTGTGAAAGATTCAAAGTTAAATTTTTAAACCCTTAATTTTTTCAATTGGAAGTGTAGTGGAAGAGCTAAACACCTTGTTCTACCTCTTTCAACCCTGCACAAGAGAATGAAGGGAGAGCTTAAAAGAGGAAGAATTAATATTTATTCAACAGTTACTTTCCAGAGGCAATGGGAAGATGTAGGAATAGCAGAATTTGAGCAAGTGGCAATAAAGGGAAACATTACAAGTAATGAACACAGCATCAGCAAAAGTATGCAGCCTGCTGTTCCAGCCATCCGAAGTCTATAGTTAGTGCTACAGTGAGCATGTAGACTGAGTAACAGATATGTAAGTGAGAGATCAGTGACACAAGAGGGATCATGCTATAGAGAGCTAAAATGTTAGTTTAAGAAAAATGTGATTCAACCTGAAGATAATTGAAAGTCACAAAATGTCTTTTAAAAAGGTAGTAATTTAGCTTCCAAAATGGAATCCTGACCACATTGATATCTTGAAGAAATGTATAGAGTGATTGCCAAGAAGGGATTTAGGAAGTGATGTGAGTTGTGGTCTCCAGAAAACCAAGGATATCTGCTAATGCTGAGAATACCATCTCCCTGTTCTTCACTAAATTTGCTTGCAGTGTTTCATTCCTTATCCCTCACTGCCATCCCCAGACAAATTTCCTGTCAGGCATCCAGATAAGCTCCTTCTATCATCAATCCTCTAACAATGGGAATGTCTTATAAATAATACATGTACTGTGCAGCATCTTTTTATGCCATATTGTTTAGATAAAGAACTCTGCCACAATCAACCTGAGATTAGTGAAACGCTTTCTGAGTGATGCAATGGTTTATTCCACAGGAATGTTTCACACACTTTATTTTGGGACCATTTCCATCTTCTTCAAGTTCTACCTCTGGACTCAAACAGCTTTGTGGAGGTCCCTGAGCTTCTCAATGTTCAGAGGATACAAAAGGAAATAAAGTAAACTACAGATGAAAGGAATAATGAAATGGCATGCTCAGGAGAGTATCCCAAACAGGCAACCTAAAGGCTTTGGACCTTAAGTGTGCCCAATTCAGTGTCAGCCTTATCTCAGAAATACAGAAAATCCATACAGCCTGCATGTTAATGGGAACAATATTGCCTCCAAGATTGGTTCCTGGGAGCTGAAAACATCTAATTTGTGTTACAAAACATCTAATTTATGTATAAAACATAACATTTATATATACACACACACACACACACACACATAGCATGTCTGTGACAATAAATTGTCATGGGAAAAATTTTATTAATTTAATAATGTACTAAGACAAAATATCTTAACTTCGCCTTCTTAGGAGAGTAATGATGAAAAAAATTGAAAAGTGGCATCACAGGAGCCCCAGTGGGTTCATAATGGAAGTGGAGAGAGAAAGAGAGGAAAACCTGTAAGGAACTCCACTTGGATGAGGCAGAACTGCCCAATATTGCTATTCAGCAAGCTGAGGCAGCAGAAGAGGAAACTCCTGGTCTTGCAGGCTTCTGAGAGTCTGCTGGATGGAAACTGGGGACAAGGCATGCTGTGCCAGATTAGGAGTAGTGCACTGAGCTTGAGGGTGGAAATTTCCATGGCTTTCCTGGTGCTCAGGCTTGTCAGGACAGAGATAAGGCTCCCCTACATTTCTCTATACCCAGAGACAGACGTGAAGGGCTGAGCTTGGCCTCTAAAGCATGCAAGTCTTGTTCTTCCCACCAGATATGGAGTCCTCTAGGAGAAAGTATTTTGGTTATATTGGGGCTTCTGTAAGCCAGGAGACTGGCTTGGAAGGAACTTTGGCAATTAAATTCTGCTTAGAGTGATGATACATTGTCCCCTTTGTAACTGAGGGACAAATAGATGAAGAGAGCCAGCAGTCATCTTGGACCATCCATGACATCAGATGGAGAGTCGTCTTTGTTTCTATGAGAGTTTCTATGTAATTGTTTTTGTCTACCCACAAACAGCTGGAGTCTTGCCCAGTATCTGAGACTTGTGGGGTGGTGGTGGGGGGTGGAAAATGCATAGGACAGGAGCAGGGTAAGCAGTTTGCTCTCCAAGGAAAGCATAGAATGTGAAGGATGGTGGAGGAGAGATGGAGGAGGACAGTAAGTCAGGGTAAAATGGAGGAAAATGAAGATAGAGTTGTCAAGGCCATTTGGGTTAAGGAAGAAGAAAATATGAAGAAAAATTTTCTGAAGGCTAATTAGGCAGATATGTAATTTTCTCTAATTAAGTTGTATGAGAAATTTATGCATAAATATATGTGCCAGAGACTGCACAGCTCCATTCAAACATGCAAAAACCTGTATATCTCATCTTATGTATATATATGATATTTGAGTACATAATTTTCTAATTTGATAATTACTTAATGAAGTGCTTCTTTCAAGATACCTTCCTTTGAATTTCTTTTTGTGTCCCTATATGAAAAGTAGAAAGTGAGAGGATACTTCTAAAAATGGAAATGCATCAAGGGAGGCAATGAAAACTTGATGAGGCTGTCACTCTTTAGATCTTTAAGGGATTTCTTGTAAAGGGTGAATAATACTCAACATAATTACTTGCTGGAGGATTAGGAAGTAGTGTTTAATTATAAGTTTATTCACATAAATGTTTATGGGCCTGCACCAACAAGCCTCAAGAGAGGTGAAGAAGTTGTAACACCTGTGGGAGGAGAAACAGGTCCACAAAAGGAAGTGATATTATTATCCCACGTCATTTCAGGTGAAATCAGCTGTAGACTTCACGTTCACGCCTTTTATGGTTAAAACAATGGAGACGTGATTTGCATTTGAAATAACTGCTCAGGTTCATAGCCAGTTAAATCCAAATAAGCTCACAATTTTGACAAGACTGAGGTGCAGATAAAAATAAGGATTCTCAAAATCATTCAGAACAACCTTATATTTATGTCTGCCAAGTGTGGGAGAGGGACAGAGGTTTTTACCCCAAATTCAAAAAAGGCAACACCTCAAATTTTTCATATTTCTGATATTTTTTAAACCTAACTTGTCCACATCATTGTCCAATTCTGCACTTATTTCGGCAGTTACATAGACACATAAATAAACACAAATACGCATGTGTACAAACATAGTTTAGTAATATCATATTTACTACTTGATGAAACAATTCAACCTAAGTTTCAAGAGGAAAATTAATTATATGAGGATGGAACATGGCATAGAGGGAAAAAAATTCTTGTCCGTAAATCAAATATACACCATTGAAACCACATGATTTAAAAATAATGGCTTCTATCTATACAAAAATGAATCATAGTATTTGAAAATTGAAAGTAATATACCTAGCTCCCTCTATCCATCCTACTTAGAAGGGGACAGCCACCTGTCATCAATACTCCAGAAATGTTTCTTATATACAAATCTGTGCCTTTTAAAATGACACTGCCAGAAAAGCCATGCTCATTCCTAACAACACAGGGTTCCAGTTCTGAAACACGTTCTGAGAGCTTTGATCTCAAAGCTGACACGTACCTGAGGAGAGAGTATTTTTTCATAAACTGTAGCCTGAGTATGTTCTTTGTTTGGTTGCCATGAGCTTACTAATCTTCTCTATATAATGTATGTGAAAGAATTCACTGTGTCATTACTAAATTGAGATTCTAAATGAGTATTGAGGCATCACAATACTGAAAAACGTGAAACACATATGCTTTGTCCAGGCTCAATAAATCTACTCTGTCATTTCCTTTCAAAACTTCCTGAAGGATGTCTTGCAATTAAAACCTTTTACTCATAAAAAATTCCTCCAACCTATATTTATTTTATGAAGAAGCAAGGGTTATAGCAGGTAAGCAAATGACAGATTTGTGGGAATTTCTTTGCTCTATTTTCCCTTTTGTTTTTTGAAGAATTTGATTTTTGGTTTTTTCTCTTTTCAAAATACAATTAATACAAACACTTTTCTAGTTGAAGAATCTTGCTTTGATGTCATATAATGAGTCATTCCTCAGGAATCATAAAGTAGGAATAACATGAGTAGTTATAATACACTAATTAAATTGTCTTTCCACCATGATAAAACCCAATATCAGGTGAGTTAGAAGTTATGTATTTTCTATGAAGTGAGTGAAATTAAGATCTTTAAAGGGGAAAAAAAAGAAATATAAGCCTACATGAAAAATTGTGTTGTAAGATTTACAGATTAAAATCAATTATCTTTCATCTCTCAAAACAGATTTTCATGAAAAAGCAGGTTCCAGATGGAAATACACACACTGTAAAATGATTGATTTTTTTCTGGGAAAAGTTCAAGATTGACTATATCACACCAATACTGAGAGGCTTTCTTTTAGTAAGTCACACATTTGCTCCTTCCTGAAGAGGAAAGAACCACATAAGCTATTAGTGTTCATAGCATCCCACGTTAATTGGGATACAAGCTACAGGAGAAAGATGAAAGTCAGATTCCAGTGAACAGATCATTTCCTAAAACCTGGGTCACTATGACCACTGTAAATACAAAGTCAAAGATCTTGAATCATACAGGAATGAATGCCAAATGTATCTCTCCACTTGCAAAGATAATTGAAAGACAAACACAGTTTGCAAAATATGACATGTATTCTGTATAATCTTGGGAATATGTTAAAATGTTAGATTGTAAGAAAAAAATCACCAAAAGGAAAAATACTTGATTTCTCATGTTAAAAGGTAAAATTAAAGAAAACAAAACTAGAATGTGATGAAAAGAAAACGTGAAAGAAAAACAGGCATCTCATTTTCTCTAAATAAATCAACTAAACTTATAAAAGTAGAAGATTTCAATTACTACAAATTGCTAAGAATGTTGCAAAATTAATGCTAAAGAAAATTATTGGTATGCAAAACACAAGTAAAGCTATTTACATCCTCTTATAGCTTGTCCATACTCATTCAAGAGTTATTCAGAATTGCTTTAATTTCACTGAAAATCCAAGAGGAATTTATAGTAACCTGTGCAGTAGGAACTCACTCAGCCAAAACTTATTAGAATCGATTTTTATAATGTTACTATAATTTGCAATGTATTTAACTTCAGATAACCATGACATAATACACTCTCAAAAGAATATCCTATCAAGTTAGCCCTATTAATAATAATAACCCATTAGCTGGTTGATCTGGTGACCTTTAACATGTGTTCTAGAATATAATCTTTTAAATAGAAAACTTCTAAATATTAGCACAACCACTAATACAATTCTTTCAAGGTAAAAGAAAAGCTTTAAAACACTAACTTCAGATACCTGAGGTTTTTTTCAAAGTTTTCTCATTATACCATATATTTTTGTAGATTATGCATAAAAACATCTTCCCTAAATTCCAAGTTAGTCTGTAGTCAGTGGATTAAAATACCAAAACATAAAGCCATTTAATAGTAACAACCTTAGAAACCTACTTTACATCTGTAAAATTAGACAGAGTTGATTGATCTTGAAAATCTTTTCCAGATTTACAGTTCTCATTCTAACAGCCAAAGAAATACAGAGAAGCTTGAAAGTTGGACAGGAAGCTAATATTTGTAATGTCACACAGAGAGATTAGCTCAGCAATTTCCATTAATGAGACTCATATGGTGAAATCTCCCAGAGCTATTTAGAAACAAATCTCTGATTGCTTAGAACTACAGGTAAAGCCAATTTACTTAGACATTTTTAATTTTAAAAATTCAAGGCACTTAGAGGTTGTGCTCTGAGTTTGTTGAAACAGAGTAACACTGAGACATTTGGAGGACAAAGTTGAACATAGAGAAAGACTGAATTGAGTGTGGAATAGGGTAAAAAATGGGTATGTTGTAAAGATCACAGCAACAAAACCAGGTGTGGACTGGCATATGACACATATTTCAAGCCCCTTGGATTCTTAATGATGGAATGCTAGCCTGCCAATTGAACTTAATACCTAAATGAATAGGTATGGAGACATTATGGGCAGTTGTGCACATTATTTTATTTTGAGTTGGTCTGGATAGTTTATGTAGGACTAGACAAATACTAAAGACAAAGAAAGGTGGGGCCAATCAAAGAAAGTTTCCAAAGATTTAAAAGAGGGCCTTTAACATTGGCTTTTTTCCTCCAAAGGGTGTGTTTTGATGGAGTAGCTGCAAGGATGTTGGGAGGAAATATTAGTTTTCAAAATCAGGCATTTATAAATTTTTCTTGGAAAACTTGGTATAATTGTTTCTAAAAAGGTTTCTAGATGACTCACATTTGGGTAAATATGAAAGTCAGGATAAATATATTAAGATGCATAATTTTTAAAAAAGGAAATACACTTTTTCATAAGGCTCATTCTTCAATGGCTCTTGAAAATTCATGGTTTAATAACAATAAGGTACATAGATTTGGAAGAATTTATTGAAATATTTGAAGATAAAAAGTTTTCAGTCACGTCTACTAAGGATTTGCAAATTAGACTTGATTTATACAATATTAATTAATGCTAAATATTCAACAGTCAAATCCAACCAATGTGTACAAACAAAAGTTTAAAACTCACAGAAATAACAGACTAGTTCTTTCTTCTCTGTGACTGCTTCTCTTATAATCCATAGGTAGTTTTAATAGAGATAGTACAATTGGGGCCAATGGACCATGCTCCTCCTCTCACCTGAACCTGGGCAACACTCCAGGGCCAATCACCTGACCTCTGTCCTAAGGCCTACTACCTGAAGGCTGAGGCAAGAAAATCAAAGACCCTTGAGAGAATCCAAAATCCCAAGCCAGGGTACATGTATACCAGACCTGCCAGCATGACCTAAAATAACCTTTCTTCACTTGGAACTCATTAAAGGTTCATGCGTACGGACTGCATCTCATACATCCAATTATAACAGAGTAAATTATGGGAAAGAACATAGAGTAGATACAGCTGACATTACTCAGTCCTGTCAATCATGTTCTGGAAGACTCAATGGGAGGCACCCTAGACCCGCACAACATTTAAAAATTTTAAACCCAATTCATTCAACCACTCCTGCTATTTTCCTTCCTGCCAGCATGAGCCTGCTCACTCTCAATGTACCATCACCTAATTAATCCTCATTAAACTTTGCTGCTTTTTTCCTTATCTTTGGATGCATGTCTAATTCTTTGTTACAGTAGTTGCTCACTAGAACCTAGAAACACCTCCTGGATCCCTGCTCTACAGCAATAGTTTTATATGTTCTTTTTTCCCTTTCTCAAATATACATTATATAGTAAACTTATTGTATCAGATTCTTCTCAGCTCTGTCTACTACTTCTACTAAATTCTCTTTGCAATCAGGATTTTGTTAGCCTTAAAATCTTCTGTGATTATTGACTCTTGCATCCAATAAGAATTTGCTCAATAGTTCAGTATTGCCTTCATTTTTAATGGGCATAAAGAGAATGATCAAATAAATAAATAATCTTAGTCAATTCCTTAAAGCCCTGGTTGGCAATGTTGCAATACTTATAAATTAAAAACTTAAATAACTGCTTTTGTAAAAAGACTTGCTTCATATATAAGAGGAATATTCTTAAGTGTCAAGAAATTACATAATTATAAGAAAATGACAAATGGCCAAGATGGGCAAATAATTATAATTGAACAATATGAATGAAAATACAATTTGTACTATTAAACATATGAAAAGAAGCAAGAGTTATTAAAGTCAAATTTAGAAAAGAGTGAATGTAGTTTCCTGTTTCATGGAGCAAAATTGTAAATGGCTGATAGGATCTAAGCTTGGTGCGGAAGTGAGAAAGCAGCTACTCTTTATATTTTAGTGGGCATTTTAAAAAGTACTGTATACTTAAAGGAAGAAGTTTTCAATGTCTAATCTATTAAAACCTGTAATACATGTGTCCTTTGAATTAGCAATTTCACATATTGAAACTAATCTGAAGAAAAATACTGTATAAAGAAGTACCTACCTAAGTGTTTCTGTCAGCATTTTTGTTGGTGGTGTTGTTATATTAGGGAAAAAAAAAAGAGTTTCTTTCAGTTCTCTACTCTATTATCTCCCTGATTCTCACCCTTAGATAGCTGGTGATTACAGGTGTCTTACATAAATATGGCAATGCTTTTAAGAGGACAGTGGAGTGTTTGTTCTCTCCAGCAAATGAGAAACACTTTTCTCATAGCACCCTCTCTTACACTGAGGCCCTTCCTTTCCCATTCCACTGGCCAGAGCAGTATTCCCAACAAGAAAATGATATCATCCTTATAGTTTTGGGTAGAGTTGGCTTCCTCAGAGCTTCATGAATACAAACAAAATCAGGGTTCTCTGTGGAAGGAAGAAGGGGTAGATGCTGGAGAGTCAACCAACAGCAGAATTACAGAGTATCATAAAAAGAATAACCTTTTTCTCCCCATAACTTCTTCCCCTAATCCCTCTTGAAGGAACAACTTTGAATTCCTTTAAGTGTTCCTTAGATAGTTACTTCTCTATCTGTAAACATTATGCTTTATTGCTATATTTTGATTTATTAGCTTTAGATTTACCTATGAAATTCAACAAGAATTTGGTTTATTTACACTTTCTACCACTACTGCTACTCCTCTCCAAAATATAACTACTTCATTAGTTTTGCTTTCTCGAAACATTACACTTACTATGAAAAATGTGTTTACATTTTGTAATTCTTGTTCAGTCCACTAAAGATAATATATTATGACTCTATGCTTTCTCAGCTGAGGATTGTTTGAAATGTTGAATATCTAAAAAATGTTTTTTTTCTGAATCAGTGTATTATGGTTTAGATCTTAAATATTTCTGAAAAGTTCAAATACTGAAGTCCTGGTCACTGGCTTGTGGTACACTGGGAACTGATGAAACTTTAAAGAGGTAGTTAGGAGAGGGGTCTGACCTGAAGAAGTTAGATTATGTGGGCGTGGTCTTGCAGGAGATATTGGGACCTCAGGTCTCCCTTCCCCCTCTGCTTTCTGCCTGCCACAAAATAAGCACTTTTGCTCTACCAAGAGCTCTCTGCCATGATGTTCTACCTTGCCACAGGCAGTGAGGGAGTCAATAACCTTGGAAAGAAACCTCTGAAGCCACAACCAAAATAAATATTTCTTCCTTATAAGTTGCCTTGGTATTTTGTCAGAGTAATGGAAAGCCAAATGCCGCATCACATTTAGTAGTTTGGTTGGGTTGGATACCAAATCCCCAGTTTGATGGTTTTGTGTTGTTGATTTCTGGTATCCAGAGTGATACACACATTCTCTGTGGAACATTTGACACACTTCTCCCTATTTCAAATGTTCTAAAATTTCCAACAAATATTGCTGAGATATGCGTTTTGCTCTCATTTTATATAGATGTCATTGAGCCTCACCCACTGAATATTCATGTATCTCTATGAGAAATGTTTTTCTATTATTTTTATTATTACTATTTTTGGGGTATCAGGGTTTGAACTTAGTAGGCTTAAAATCTAGTCTTATTTTTGTTAAATAATTAACCACAGCTCCATTAACTTTTATTTAATCATCTGTAAAGTAAGAGTGTCAGGTGAAATGACATTTCCAAAGTTCTTTCCAGCTTTTATGGTTTGTGTTCCTACAAACCTAGAGAAGTCTCCAAATAATGTTGTTTGAGACTTAATGAACGTTTTTGTCAAGTATATTCTAAGCATCCTCCTTTAGATTTAAGTAGACAATGCCCTGCCCTTAGTGGAATGGACTTCATCACAGATTTTCCTAGGGCATCAAATTAAGTCTAATGACAGTTAATAGTGAGGACTCTTGCCTAATTGAGACAGTCATGCTCACTTAATTGAGATGCCTCTAGGTAATTGTGTGGCTATCTACAGACCTTGAGGTGACCAGAGGCAAGGGGAGTTTTGGACCCCTCCAAATAACTGCGAGTGCCAATTCAGCAGAGCAAGCACAGATCAAACAAATTTCTTTGGAAAAATGATCTCTTCTAGGTCAGGAGAATCAACTTCCCCCAAAATAAAATTACTCTTCAGTTCTCTAGTAAATATCAACTAGTAAACAGGACTCTTGCATCTAGAGAGAAGGCTATATCTACTGATAGGCTGGCGGCCCTATATGTTGTATACTCCACATATGTCAGAAGACATAGCTGTATGGCATCTGCCTTAGAGGATCTTATAATCTACACCAAAAGATAAACCTATGGAGAGAAGAGAGGCAGAGGCTGAACATGAAGCTTTAAAAAAAGAAAGAACCTCAAACACGCACACAAACATACGCAAACACACACGCGCTCCCGAGTGTGTGCACACGTGGATTAGGCAAATCAAAGAAAAGGACACAGGTTCTTTACAAAGTCCATAACTTCAATAGAAGGTGCTGAATTTAACATCTGGTTGTTTTTGTCCATCAATTTCTCTTTTAGATAGAATGAAATCTGTTTCTTAAATTGTGACTATATTGAAGTTTGAGGATATTGTATTACAAGAATCTTGACTTTTTTCAATATATTTCATTTTACCTTCTCCATTTGGTCTCAATGATAGTACTTTCCTTACCAGTAACATTGAAGAACATTTCACAATGCAGAACTTCATTGTATTAAGATTAAAAAGAAAGCACATTTTAGTTTCTCTCACATTTAAAAAGAAACACATAGACCCTCAAAATATGTGCTAATATTTTTCTGGGGAGATTTTGGCTTTATCTGATATGTTTATAGCATATAATACTGAGCACATCCTAAAAGAATCATAGTACTTCTTGAGCAGTTGTACACTCCATATATACAATTTGTTCCTAATCCAAATATTACCAAACTACATGTTCCATATAATCACTGTAGTTGCTGACAGAAAGCTCATACTGCTTAATTTATTTTTTTTCCAGATAGGTGGAGCTCTTCAAATATGCATTTAACATAGTTAAAGATGTAAGTTTAATTATTGCTTTTCAGTTGTTTGCATGACATTTGGACTCAGTAACAACAGTGACATGTCTTCCACCCAAAGTACAAATGTTCCATACCCTTGATTTAACCTCCTCTGAAACAGGCCCTCACCTACACTATTATTAACAAAGTATTTTACAACTCACTGGGAATATAGGGTTAGTTTTCTCTACCCACCTCACTGAAGTGCTCAAGCTGGTGCAAGAGAACCATGGAGGTTAAGCAAAATAATAAACCAAAATCAGGTGGATTTCACCACCCCAAATAGGCACCAGTGGCACATTCACAAGGACAAGGAGTTATTTAGGATCCCTTTCCTTCTCCTTTGGTTCCTCTTCAACCCTTATGTCTGATGTGTACTGTGAAGTGAATTTGTGGTTTTTACTATAATGTAATTCTACTATTTTAGATATAATAAAATATTTTTTGGATGTAAATTACCTGTGATTCTGATTTTCAAATTTTTATTGCTGTGTTCATATTAATTTAAAATACTTTAAGTACTACTGGAATGTTGTAGGCAATTTGGAAAGCAGATGCATTGTACCAGTTTCTTATTACTGTGTTTCCAGTAAATACTGAATAATGACAACTGTTCATTTGCTAAAATTTGCTATAAATGTATTTTATAAAAAAATAAAATAAACCATACAACATTTTATCAATATTCTAGTCTATCTGATTATAGTTGAAAATTCCAACTATATTTATTCCACTAGTTTTCTTTTTTTTTATTAACTTCTTTTATTGGTACATTGTAGGTATACAACACAATTACATTTCTCATTGGGAATTGTACCTTTACATGATGCATCTTGGTTCTTATTTTTTCCCCATTCCTAGCCCTCCCTTCACGCCCTCCACCCTTCCCTATTTACAAAGACTTTATTTCCATTTTTTTCCATTTCTCATCATTTTTCCTTTCCCTTCTTTCCTTTCCCCTGCACCTCCCACTACTCCTACCCCTTTGGACCTTTTCTTCCTATTTTACATTATTGATTATTCATTCTAATCATTGGTACATTTTAGGTATACAATATAATGACATTCATCATTGGAAATTTGCACCTTTACCTAATCTCTCTTGGGTCTTATTTTTCACCCTTGCCCAGCCCTCCCTTCAACCCCTCCAGTCCTCCCTATTTATAAAGATTTTGTTCCTATTTTTCCATTTTCTCATATTAATCCCATTCCCTTCTATCCTTTTCCCTAGCCCTCCCACTTCCTTCCCCTTTGCCCCTTTTCTTCCTATTTCACATTACCTATTATACATTTAGTCCTTATTTACACTTTCAGTTTCTCACACCAGAGAAACTATTTGGTATTACACATCTGTGTCCTATTTATTTCACTTAAGAGTATCGCCTCAATGTGCATCCATTTAGCTATAAATGTCTCTAATTTCTCATTTTCTATGGCTGAGTAGTACCCCATTTTATAAAAAAAAAACCACATTTTCTTTATCCAGTCTCCAGTTGATGGGCATTTGGGCTGTTTCCAAGTTTTAGCTATTACAAACTGCGCTGCTATGAACATGGGTGCACATATATCACTGTGGTATGATTCTTTTAAATCTTTGGGGAAGATCCCCAGCATATTCCACTAGTTTTATAAGTAAGGTTATCTTATGACCTACTGAATTCCTGAAACTGTTATTTACTCTGAAGTTCAGACTTAGTGCATGAATTTATAATGTGAAGATATGCTATTGCTTCACAGGCACCAGAACTCATTCAGCTATAGACTAAATTTACACCTTGAAATAACTCTTCAGAAGTTTCAAATTTGATTCGGGACTATAATAGTACATGGATAGGACCAAGAAATATTGTTGGATGGAGTAAGAAGAAAAATGAGCAAAGCAAAGTGAAGTGCATCAGAAGCTGAGAGGCACTGCAGAAGTACTTTAGCTGCTAATTAGTCTGTGGCTGTTTTCAGTTCTTCATTTTATGACATTAACATGGAGACCCTAAGTTCAGTCTCCTATTCAAAGTTCCCAAAGCCCACAACCTAAAGGATGAGAGGTTTCTTTTGGCTTATGGTTCAGTTCATGGCTGGGGACTCCAAGACAGAAACAGGATAGAGGATGATCATGGTGGACAAAAAGCTACTCACATCATGATGGTCAGGAAGCAGAGAGAGAGGAGCCAGAGAGGGACTTCCAGTGATCCACCTTTTCCAACAATGGCCCATCTCCTAACAGCACATACAGCTGATAGGCATAATCCCACCATGATCCAGTCATCTTCCAAAAGTCTCACATCAGAACACATGTGCCTTTCTGGGAACATTCTAGATCTAAACCATAGCATTCTGGTTCTGGGCCTCCAAAGTCTGATGTGCGTGTCTCATTCTGTAAAATGCCTTTAGTCCATCTCTAAGAGTTGCAAAAGTCTGAACAGTTCGAGCATTGCTGAGAAGTCCAAGTCCAAAGTCAGATACTCAAGGCAAACTCTTAATTGTTAGCCCTTGTAAAAATCAAAAAGAAAGTTAAATAATTCCACTATGCAAGATGTGAGACATGAGCTCCAAAGGGCTTGGGAGGCCCTGCCCATAGGGCCTTGTCTGTTGCCATCCACATGGCCCACCCATGGCATAGGGAGAGCCTTTTGAGGTCATTCTATTTCTAAACCATAACACTCTCTGAGTCTACAATATGATGTCAATGTTTCTTCACCTCACATAGTTCTTAGGAAGAACCTCTAAGGCTATGATCTTCTGAGTCCACCACCTGGTGATGAAAGCATAGTTTTCTAGTTTATGGAATGTCTACATCAATTTTATAAATATAAAATTCCAGTAAAGTTGAACAAATATACAAAATATTTTGCCTCTAAAAAAATCTAGAAGAGCCCAGCCAGGGGTGGTCTGGTGAGGAGTGGAGCATTCCTGGAGCCAGCCTACCTACAATGCCAGCAGTGGAGACCCCTGGAGAAGTCTGCACTACACTGGCCTCCTGCAGGCCTCCCAACAAGGGGTGCAAGGGTGAGGAGCAGAGGCCTGTGTGTGCCTGAAGCACCACCCCAGCACCCCATCCTGCTTCTGGCCTCCTGGTTGCTTCTGTACCTGGATCCACACCCAGAGGCATAGAGGGTCATAAAGGCCATTTCCTGAGCTGCAGAAGATACAGCAGAAGTGAACAACACAAAGAGGGCCTCTCTCAGGCTCCTTGATGAAAATTGAAGCCCACTGGAAAAGTGAAGAGAATCTCTGAAATAAAGGCACACCAGACCATCATAGTTGGTAAGCTGGAGGGATCACCACCTCCCATCGGAATCTGGACTATCTTTAGGGGAAGGGCAGTTGGAACCTGCAGTAGAACCTTGCAGAGTTCAACCCTGCAGGAGGTTAGGGAGCTCAACTTGGGCCTTGGAGCCAGAAATCAGCCTGAATCTCAGGGGTCTGCTGCTGGTTTGCTGAGACTAAGTGACTTAGATCTGCATACTGGTGCCAGTGTTGCCTATTGTAACAGTAGAGACATGCCCTGAAGGAGGCCCTTCATTTTTATATTTTCAAAATTATTTTTTCTCTTATTTTTAATTTTTAATTTTTTTCTACTCTTCACTTTTTCTTTCTTCTTTTCTTTTTTTCTTCCCTTTCTCTCTTTCTTTTACTCTCTTGCTCTCTCACTCTTCCATATAGTTCTTCATCTCCCTTTTTGTTCCTGTTCATGCCCTAACTCAGGTTTCTTCTTTCTTTTTCTTTTCTTCTCTCTTTTTCCTTCTCTAAATTGTCATTAGTTTCAAAGGAAAGTTAATACAGTTTCTAGCTTCCCTACTGCTGTTAGGTTATTCTGTTCTTATCTTTGTTCTTTCATTCTATCTTTTCCTCTTGTCTTCAACATTTCCCTAGAATTTGCATGATCTTTCCATGTCCTCTGGCCTCACTTCCAACCTTTCCCTATCCTTCTACCTATCTATACCCCCCAACTTCTTCTAAGTGCCTATCCCAAAGGGTAAAGTTACTATATTGAAGAGTTTGTTCACTATAAATATATTTTGGGCTGATCCCTGATTTTGATTTAATTCACATGGTTAAAGGTGATAGATTCATAACTACCACAAATTATCATTTTCTAAACTGTACTTTGTATTATTGTTATTGCTGATTGTATCACTTGGGATAAGGTGTTGTGATTGATTTAATCAGTTATCCTTCCTGGTGTAATGAAAATGAGATTGCCCCCAGAGTTATTAGAGACTCAAAACTTTAAGACCAGCTATATCTGGAAGACACCTCTGAGAAGCAATCATTCCATAAGGGTTCTAAATATAAGCAACAATGATATCTACAATAAGCAATATCGAAGTATCGACCCAGGCACTAAAACAAGGGCAGCACCAACAACAAAAATAGAAATGAGAAGACATTTAAGTAAAGCATAATCCCAGACTTCCACCTCACTAAAGGGAAACTCTGGGGGAAACAAGTTGGAAAAGTCATAATCAAATACTTGGACACCATGAATTGATAGCACAGGAACTAACAAAACAGATGAATGAGGCTCTACAAAAATTCAAAACAGAAATAATTTCCCAGATAACCACAGAGATGGCAAGCAGAATGAAAGACATGATTAGCAACTCTAGAACAAAAACAGATAAAAAAAAATAGGTGAGCTCAGGACCATAATGGAAGCCATGAATGCCCAGCATAGGAAAGAAATGGAAACCACGCATGCCCAACATAGGAAAGAAATGGAATCCATGAAACAGATTCAAGTAGATATCCAGGAGATTAAAAACTCTATTGAAAGTATACACAGCAGACTGAGCCAATCTGAAGACAGAATATCACATATAGAAGACAGGATGGTGGTCAGTGACTATGAAAAGAGAAATCTATTAAAACTAGTAAGGGACCATGAGAAATCAATCAAGCAGCTCCTAGATGATGCAAAGAAGAATAATATAAGCCTGATAGGAGTCCACAGAAAAGTAGGAGAAAGAACAAATGACATAAAAAAAAAAACTGTTCACAGAATTAGTGACAGAAAACTTCCCAAACAGAGCGAAAAAATCTGACATACAGATAAGTGAGGCATATAGGACTCCAAGTAGCCATGATAAAAAAAAACAACAAAAAACTACAGCTAGACATGTAACAATCAAGATCCCAGAAACCCAACAAAAGAACAAAAAACTACAAACAATTAGAGAAAGAAACAAATCATATGCAAAGGAAATCCCATCAGAATCATAGCAGACTTTTCAACACAAACCTTCAAGGCAAGGAAAGCCTGGAGTGAGGTATTTAAAGCCCTAAAAGAAAACAATTTCCAACCGAGACTGATGTATTCTGCAAAACTATCTTTCAAAGTTGATGGGGAAATAAGATACTTCCATGACAAAGAGCACCTGAAAAACTTCATGAGTACCAAACCAGCACTCCAAGCAATTCTAAAAAATATCCTAGAAAAAGACAATGACGGTCACAACTCCATGAGAATCAACAGAGCAAATCCATCAGGCAAGGCAAGAAATTAAAGGAGAGGGAGAAAAAATAAAAAAGAGCCAACAACAGGAAAATAACATGACAATGATAAGTCCATACATATCAGTTATAACCAACAATGTTAATGGCCTGA
This sequence comes from Heterocephalus glaber, assembly GCF_053883595.1. NCBI lineage: Eukaryota > Metazoa > Chordata > Mammalia > Rodentia > Bathyergidae > Heterocephalus > Heterocephalus glaber. The sequence goes on from NW_028258191.1 coordinate 2,319,585, forward strand.
ACTCACCAATCAAAAGAAACAGACTGGCAGAATGGATTAAGAAGCAAAATCTAACAATATGCTGTACACAAGAAATGCACCTAGTGCAAAAGAAACTCATAGACTGAAAATAAAAGGATGGAAAACAGTTCTCCATGTGACAGGAACCTGGAAAAAAGCAGGGGTAGCTATCTGATTTGCAGATAAAATAGATTTTAAACCAAAACTAATTAAGAGAGACAAAGAAGGTCACTATAGCCTGGTAAATGGAACAATCCAAGAGGAAGAGATGACAATCATAAATATATATGCACCAGATATGAATGCCCTAACTATACAAAACAAATATTAAGGGACATGAAAAACGAAATAAGCACTAATACAGTTGTAGTGGGGGCCCTCAATATTGCACTGTCACAAATAGACAGATCATCTAGACAAAAAATCAACAATGAAATACTAGAACTGAACAAAGCTTCAAAAAACAAATGAACTTACTAGACATCTACAGAGTGTTCCACCCCACAAACTCAGAATATACATTCTTTTTGGGTACAAATGGGTCATTTTCCAAAATACACCACATACTAGTTCATAGAAACTACTTAAGTCAAAGCAAAGGAGTTGAAGTTATCCTGGGCATGTTATCAGACCATCATGCAATTAAACTGGAAATCAATAGCATAAGAAACTGCACGAACTTCACAAACACATGGAAATTGAATAACACTCTCCTGAACAACCAGTGGGTCACAGAGGAAATTAAGGAAGAAATTAGACAGTTTTTGCAATTAAATGATAATGTCAGTACAACATACAGGAATCTATGAGATACAATGAAAGCAGTTCTAAGAGGGAAATTCATAGCATCAAATGTCCACACTAGGAAAACACAGTGAGCTCAAATAAACAACCTAATGCTAAATCTCAAGCTTCTAGAAAAAGAAGAGCAAGACAAACTAAAAGCTCTTAAAGGGAGGAAATTATAAAGATCAGAGCAGAAATCAATGCAATGGAGACTAAGAGAATGATACAAAAAATCAACAAATTGAAAAGGTGGTTTTGCAAAGAATAAATAAAATTGATAAACCCTGAGCCAACCTTATAAAAAAAAGGAAAGAAAAGGCCCAAATCCATGCAATTAGGCATGAAAAAGTTGAAGTCACAACAGACCAAGCAGAAATCCTGAGGATCATCAGTAACTACTTGGAGAAACTGTACTCTAATAAAATGGAAAACACTGAAGAAATAGACAGATTTCTATATACATAAGAATTACCAAAGTTGAACAAAGGAGATACAAAAATTCTAAACACCCCAATTACAATCAGTGGAATTCAAAAAGTAATTAAAAATTTGCCAACAAAGAAAACCCTGGATCCTGATGACTTCACTACTGAATTCTACAAGACATTTACAAAAGAACTATTGCCACTACTCTTTAAACTTTTCAATGAAATTGAAAAGGAAGCAATACTACCAAATTCATTCCTGGAAGCAAGTGTTACTTTGATTCCAAAAGCAGGCAAAGACCCAACCAAAAAAGAGAACTACAGGCCAATCAACCTAATGAACATACATGCAGAAATTCTCAACAAGATACTGGCAATCAGAATTCAGAGGGTCATCAAGAAGATCACACACCCTGACCAAGTCGGATTTATCCCAGGGATGCAAGGATGGTTCAACATATGTAAATCAATAAATATAATACACTATATTAACAGAGTCAAGGATAAAAACCATATGATCATCTCAATAAATGCAGAAAAAGCATTCAACAAAATTCAACACCCATTCATGATAAAAAAAAAATCCCTGCAGAAAATTGGAATAGAGTGTCTTTATCTCAACTTGTTAAAGGCTATCTATGAAAACCCAACAGTCAATATCATACTAAATGGTCAAAAACTGAATACTTTCACTCTAAAATCAGGAACAAGACAAGGATGTTCACTATCACCACTCCTGTTCAAGATAGTTTTGGAAACATTAGCCACAGAAATTAAACAAAAGAAAGAAATAAAAGAATTAAGATAGGAAAGGAAGAAGTTAAACTGTCATTATTTGCTGATCATATGATACTCTACATAGAAAACACAAAAAGCTCCACCAAAAAACCTTCTAGACTCAATTGACAGATTCAGTAGAGTAGCTGGATACAAAGTCAACACTCAAAAATCAATAGCCTTCATGTACACAAATAACAGTCTCACTGAAAGAGAAGTTAGGGACACAATCCCTTTCACAATAGCCTCCAAAAAAATGAAATATCTAGGAATCAATCTAATGAAGGAAGCAAAAGACCTCTACATTAAGAAGTATAACACTTTGAAAAAAGAGATCAAAGAGGATATAAGAAAATGGAAAGACATCACTTGTTCCTGGGTAGGAAGAACCAATATAGTGAAAATAGCCATACTTCCAAAGCTGCTATACAGATTCAATGCAATCCCAATTGAAATCCCGGCAGTATACTTCACAGATATAGAGAAAACAGTCCAAAAATTCATTTGGAACCAAAAGAGACCTAGAATAGCAAAAGCAATTATGGGCAAAAAAGACAAGGTGGGTGGCATCACAATCCCCAACTTCAAACTATACTACAAAGCCACTGTGATAAAAACAGCATGGTACTGGCAAAATAACAGATCTGAGGATCAGTGGAATAGACTTGAAGCTACAGAAACAACTCCAGATATACTCAGCTACCTCATATTTCACAAAGGAGCCAACAATCCTCATGGGAGGAAAGATAGCCTCTTTAATGAATGGTGTTGGAAAAACTGGATTTCAACCTGCCAAAGATTAAAACAAGACCCCTATCTTTCACCATGCACTAAAGTAAAATTGAAGTGGCTTAAAGATCCAAATATTAAAACAGAAACACTAAACTTGCTGGAAGATAACTTAGGTATAACTCTTGAAGATATTGGGATAGGAAAAATCTTTATGAACAAATCCTCAGTAGCACGGGAACTAGCACAAATAACCAGCAACTGGGATCACATCTTATTAAAAACCTTCTGCACTGCAAGAGAAACCACCAACAGAGCTAAGAGACAACCTACAATGTGGGAAAAATTTTTTACTAGCTGTTTCTCAGACAAAGGTCTACTACATAGAATATATAAAGAAGTCAAAAGAATCAGACCTCTCAAATATAAAGACCCAATTCAAAAACGGGCATCTGAAATGAACAGACATTTCTCTGCCAAAGAAGTAAAAGCAGCAAATAAACATGTGAAAATATGATAAACATCACTGGTCATTAGATTCAGATGAAAACAATGCTGAGATTTCACCTCACCCTAGTAAGAATGGCTGCTATCAAGAAATCAACAAATTACAAATGCTGGTGGGGTTGTGGGGAGAAAGGAACCCTTCTTTATTGTTGGTGGGAGTGTAGACTGGTGCAACCACTGTGGAAATCACTATGGAGATAGAACTAGGATTAGAAGTCCCATTTGACCCAGGTCATGCTCCACTGAATATCTTCCCAAAAGAATTAAAAGAATCATACCACAGTGATATATGTTCACCCATGTTTACAGAGGCACAGTTTGTAATAGCTAAAACTTGGAAACAGTCCAAATGCCCACCAATTGGAGATTGAATAATAAAGATGTGGTTTTCCTATAAAATTGAGTACTACTCAGCCATGACGAAGGAGAAACTAGAGACATTTATAGCTAAGTGGATCCACATTGAAGCCATACTCTTAAGCGAAATAAATAGGACACAAATGTGTAAATACTGAATAATTTTTTCTCTGGTGTGAAAAACTAAAAGTGTAAATAAGGATCAAAATGTATAATTGATGTGAAATAGGAAGAAAATGTCTAAAGGAGTAGGAGAAGTGGAAGGGTTAGGGAAAAGAAAAGAAGGGAAAAGAAAAAATATTAGAAAAGAATAAAATATGAAAACAAAGTCTTTGTAAATAGGGAAGGTAGGAGTGGGTGAAGGGAGGGCAGGTAAATGGGGAAAAAATAAGAACCAAGATACATCTTGCAAAGGTATAAGATCTCAATGATGAATGTAACTGTATTGTATACCTAAAATGTACTAATAAACTTAATGAAAAAAGTCTAGAAGATATAAAACTTGGAGCACATTTAGTTGTATAAATAATTGTGTTTTTCAGAAAAAAATATTTATGTAATTAAAACAATGCCAGGGAATTTTCACATTTATTCCCTGTTATGGACTAAATTGTTCCCCACCCCCAATTCATATGTTGAAATCCAGTGTCAGTGTATTTGAAGATCAGGTCTTTAGGAAGCAATTATGGTTAAATGAAGTCAGAAGGATGAGGCCCTATTAAGATCTAACAGATGGCCTTATGAGAAGAGAGAGAAGCAGAGATCTTTTCCCATGTGTGTTCAGAGAAAAGGCAGGGGCCACTACAAGCCCAGAAGAAAGTTATTCCTAGAAGCTGACCATCCTAGATCTTAATCTTCCACTTTCCAGGCCCCAGAACTGTAAAAGAAATTAATTTCTGTTGTTTAAACCATGCATTCTGTGATACTCTCTTATGATCACATGAGTGAACATAGCGCCCCATATGCATTTTCCATATGTATGAAAAGTACCAGAAATGAATAAAATGTTATTCTGTAGAAGTCACAGGGGTCCTCACATTAGCTCTAGTACAATTCTGTTTGAAATACGTGGCAGCCTAGAAATTGTTGACATCTAACTTTTTAAAAATTTACTCTATTCAGTTGTGCGAGGGAAGACCTCAAAGACTCTGGTACACTTCTAATTATGATAAGGCTTTGAGAAATGACTATTAGGGTAAGGTATGCTATCTGTGTAATTTTAAAGTACACAATGGGAAAATCTAGGATCTCTTTGGGGTTGACACTGTCCAAGGTAGAGAGGGATACAGGTGCTCCTTTTAGGGCGGTAGAATACTGTGTGATACCCCTACAGGCCTATAATCTTGTCACCCCACGTCTTTCCTGGACTTGTGTTTGTGCTGCCCTCTTGCAGTGAGTTTGCATCAGGATAAGCAAAAATGTTGGAGCAATCAGGTGACTGCTATCATCTAGAATCAGCAGAACATAATTGAGCTGTCATTCACAAGCATGAAGAAGCTAAATGTTTAGTGACTCACCTTCAATGTTCCTTCACAAAAAGTAAAGAGAAAGTCAAAATCTGAAACTAGTTCTCTCAAATTCCATTATTCAAGGTTTCATTCAGTCTAATACAGATAATTCCTTTTTCTATGTATGGAAAATACAACTGACCCTAAGGTACATGCTGCCAATTCCAAGGCATAGCAAAATATTTTATAATCTCTTTTAATGGGTACATATTACTCAGCGTAAAATCATCTAAAATATTAGATATTTTTTAAAACACTAAAGCTAGGCCAAACAACCAATGTTATAGTGTAATTGTTTTTTCTCCCTTTACAAATTAGGTAGGTTATGAATAAGTCACAGGGTCCCCACATATGTTCAAGGGAAGTAAACAGATGTATTTACTGTCCTTGGCTGGTTCTCATTTTGTTTTCTTTTACAGAAGTACATTCTTGAAGGGAAAATAATCATTTGGTTGTATGTCCTTTCTCAGAATCATTTGTAAACACTCTTTAATAATGGAAAAGAATCAACCTTGAAATAAAGTAAAGCACAGTATTTTCTTGACTGAAAATATTTGCCTAAAAGAAGAATTTCAATTCACTTTCAACTATGAAAAAGGTTATATTGTCTTATTTGTAGCATCAAATCTTTTGGAGAAAAAGATAAATAGCAATGAGACAATTTTCAGACTTCTTAAGATCATTAAAGTTGTTTCTACTTTATATGTCTTTGACATTATAAAATGTAAATTTTAAAGGTAACTTGAATTTGCTTTTTATATAAAAATTCTTTGTTATATAAGCAAAATCTCCCATAGATACTTTTAATTATACTTATCATGTACATTATAGTGTCAAAAATTTTATTTTTCCAATAAACTGGTAATAAATAAAGTATTATGGTATAATTCACAACTTGACATTTAAAATTTTGCTAGAATTTATGGAAAACTCCATTTGCTATCAACAAACAGTGTCATACTCTCCAATTTATCTTAGGAGCACATTTTAGTCATCCAAGATGAACACATGAGTAAATTGTCCCACTTAAAACTGCAATCCTATAGTTAACAATAAAAGAAGCCATTATACCACAATGTAGGCTGCCCAGGAAGCCAGCTCAGTCCGGGAATGGCTTCGGGTGATACTGAGGTGAAGAGTATTCAAATGGCTTAAAGTTTTACTTCTCTTTCTTGGAGTGATGGTGTAAGAAAAATAAAAACAAGCAAAAATAAAGGCAAATTAAAATATCTAGTAGGGAATCTTAAAGATTTTAAAGAAACTTTTTGTTTACTTTTCCCATCTTACCATCTTAGATAAAAGAAACTATAATGTTTGCAGACTATAGTTAATATTAGTGTACTACACATAGGATGTTGATTGAGTAGATTATTGCTGCTCCTTCCTTATTAGAAATTAAAAATGAAGAATGTATGAGAGATGAGGAATATATTAATTTGTCTCACTGTAATAACCATTTTAAAAATCAAACTATGGGTGCCAGGGATGTAGTTCAGTGGTTCCAGTGCCTGCCTCCCAAATGAAAGGTCCTGAGTTCGATTCCCAGGACCAAAAAAAAAATCAAGTTATGTACCTCAAAATATGCTCAATTTTCTTTTATTTAGAAGGGAACAGAAAAATTATGAGAAAGAAAAAAAAGTGGAAACAAAGTCTATGTAAATAGGAAAGGGTGGTGGGGGTGAAGGGTGCATAGGTAACGGGGGAAAAATAAGAACTAAGATACATCATGTTCAGGTACAAACACCCAATGATAAATGTAAATGTATTGTATACCTAAAATGTACCAATTAATATATAAATAAAAAAGTCAGACCTCTGAGGAGCAGATATCATGAACCTCAGTTTTATTACATATTAAGTGCTATTTGGAATACTTAAATTCCTTCATGTGTTTACTAAATTCTTCCTGTTGTACTTTATTGTACATTTTTGTCTTGTTTCTTCATCTTCAGTAGTAATGAAGTCCCTTGTTAAAGAAGATAAAAAGTATAGTTTCAAGTTGGGGATTGTGATACTCTCTACCTTGTCTTGCCTAGAACAGCATGGTACTGTCAAAGAAACAGACCTGAGGACCAGTGGAACACATTAGAAGATGCAGAAACAGCTCCAGACACACTCAGCCACCTCATCTTTGACAAAGGAGCCAAAAACCCTCATTGGGGGAAAGATAGCCTTTTTAATAAATGGTGCTGGAAAATTGTGTTTAAACTTGCCAAAGATTAAAATTAGACCTGTATCTCTCACCGTGCACTAAAGTAAAATCAAAATGGATTAAAGATCTAAATACTAAAACAGAAACACCAAACCGACTGGAACAGAGATTAGGTAGAACTCTTGAAGACATTGTTGAGGAAAAGATTTTATGAACAAAACCTCAGTTGCCCGTGAACTAGCTCAATCAACAAGTGAGACTTCTTCTTATGAAAAAGTTTCTGCACAGCAAGAGAAACCACCAACAGTGTGAAGAGACAACCCACAATGTGGGAAAAATTTTTCACCAGCTGTCCCTCAGACAAAGGTTTATTATCTAGAATCTATAAAGAACTCAAAAAAATCAGACCTCACAAATTTAAAGACCCAATCCAAAAATAAGCATCTGAAATGAACAGACATTTCTCACACAAAGAAGTAGAAATAACGAATAAACATATGAAAAAATGTTCAACATCACTGGTCATTCGAGAGATGCAAATGAAAACAACACTGAGATTCCACCTCACTCAAGAAAGAATGGCTGCTATCATGAAATCAACCAATAACAAATGCTGGTAGGGTTGTGGGGAAAGAGAAACCCTGCTCCACTGCTGGTGGGAGTGTAGACTGGTGCAACCACTGTGGAAATCTGTATGGAGATACCTCAAAGAACTAGGACTGGAAGTCCCATTTAACCCAGCTCTTCCCCTGCTGGGTATCTTCCCCAAAGAACTAAAATAATCATACCACAGTGATATATGTGCACCTGTGTTCATAGCAGCACAATTTGTAATAGCTAAAACTTGGAAACAGCCCAAATGCCCATCAACTGGAGACTGGATAAAGAAAATGTGCTTTTTTTTCATAAAATGGAGTATTACTGAGCCATAAAAAATGAGAAACTAGAGACATTTATAGGTAAGTGGATGCACATTGAGGCAATACTCTTAAGTGAAATAAATAGGACACACATGTGTAAATACCGAATATTTTCTCTAGTGTAAGAAACTGAAAATGTAAATAAGGAGTAAAAGGTATAGTAGATAAGTGAAATAGGAAGAAAAGGTGCAAAGGGGAAGGGGAAGTGGGAGGGGTAGGGGAAAGGAAAGAAAGGAATGGAATTAATATGATAAAAAGCAAAAATGGAAAGAAAGTCTTTGTAGATGGGGAGGGATGGAGGGGTTGAAGGGAAGGCAGGGGAAGGGGGAAAAGTAACCAAGATGGATTATGTAAAGGTGCAAATTTCCACTGATAACTGTCATTATATTGCATACCTTAAATGTACCAATACAATTAATTAAAAAAATATAAAAAGTGCCTAGCCACCCTTTTTTAAATGAAAAAAATTTCATACACTTGATAGATATCGTATCGAATCTAGCATTTTCTTTCTAAAGTGAATAATCTCACTTTTCTCTATATTTCCCTATCTTCCCTAATTTCAAAATTCCTAGTTTACACTGAAATACTGAAGGAGCAATAAATGAGGATTAAAAGTCAAGATTGTAGATACAATTCCGTCTCCAATTAACTGTGTGTCTCTGATTACTTATTTCAGCCTTTTTGAGTTTTATCACTGGTCAGAATTTTTTTCATAATAATCTCTAGTATCAAGTTCTAATTCTTCCCTAGAATCCATCTAGTTTCCCAAACTAATCAGGGAGTGTAGAACTGAATACAGTACACTCATGTTGCACATGAAAGTTATATCATCATCCTAATGTGCTTTACTATTATATCTGAACGCTAGACTCACAGTAGTATTTTTAAGTTATTAGACTTCCATTGTGAAAGAATCATTTTATTATCTATGTTGACCTCAAGAATTTTTCTCCACTAGTCTTATTCATCCTATTATCTCTGACATGTTTAGCTTTGTTTTCCAGAATATTGGTTAATGTTCATGTAAGTGGCATTTCCTTGTTACTGATTGTTATTTCAACATATCATTTTATATTACCTAGGCAATTCAAACTGGCCAGTGTTTCCACCTGGCAATACATCATCAACTCCCTTATTTACTAGTCTTACAAATCACCAAAGAAAATATTTACCACTGCCAGGGCAATGCTAACTCCAGAAAAGTACCACTAATGTTGACACTGATCTTGTGATAAGTTCCTGTCTGCATAATGACTATGAGTTATGTGATCCACCCTAGAACCCATGTTCCTGAATAACTTATTTTCCATTTCCTTGGTTAGTTGATTCTGTTTAGTCAAATGGAAAGGAAAAGGACAACAAAACTCATAGCTAAATGAACTATATCAATTATTATATTAAATCTAAATGAATTAATCACTTCATTTAAAAGCAGATTATCCAATTAGATAATAATATAATACCCAACGATAGACTGTTGAAAGCAACCACACTTTAAATATAGGAAATAAATAATTTGAAAGTAAAATGATGAAAAAAATCAAACACTAATCAATATGCCAGTAAGACCATATCCATATCAGAGAAAGTAGGGTTCAATCAATTAGTATCATGCAAGATAAGGAGAAACATTTTGTAATGATAAAAAGCTGAACTCATCTAAAATGGCAATTCTAACTGTGAGACATCTAATGACAGAGCTTCAAAGTGCATTAAAAAATTAACAAAATTAAATGGAAAGATACACAAATTTACAGTCATATTTGGAGACTTCAATCACCTACTCTTGGCAATTGATATAACCAGAAGATTTTAAAAGTCAGCAGTAATATATTAGATTTGAAGAGCAGCAACAAATGACTTAATGGACTTCATAATAGAATATGAAAACAAATTGATGGAGAATATACATTCCTTTCAAACACACATTGAATGTTACACAAAAAGAAAACAAATTCAAAATTCTGAATAAATTTCAAAGGACTGAAATCACAGAATATGTTATTAGATTAAAAATTGGTGACAAAATGATATCAATAAATTTCTCACAACTTTAGCAAGTAAGCAATATATTTATAAATGACATATTGATCAAAGAGAAAATCAAAAGAAAAACTAGAAAAAAATTTGACCTGAAAAATAACAAATATATTAAAATTTATAAGATGCATCTAAAACAGTACTCAAATGAAAATTTATAACATTAAATGTTTACAGTGGAAACATTATCTTTCCTTCCATTTAAAAAGTTCTAGAAAAAAGAAATGCAATTTAAGCTTAAACTAAGCATAAGAACTAAAATGAGATGAGGGCAGAAATCAATTAAATAAGTCTCAAATTATAAAAAAAAACAAACCAAATCAAGATTTGACTCTTACAAATTTATAAAATTGATAAACTTTCAGCAAGAATGATCATAAAAAAGAGAGAAATCACAGAAAAACAAATTGAAGAATAATAAAGGGACTATCATCACAGACCCTACAGATATCAGAAGGACAAAAAGAAAATATTACACATAGGTCTATCTTAATTTTTACTGCTTCCTTTTTTTTTTTTTTTTTTTTGGTACTGGGGATCAAACTCAGAACCTTGCGAATTTGAGGCTGGCTCTGGAGTCAATGAGCTAAATCCCTGACCCTTGTTAATTTTTACAACAGAGATAAAAAGAACAAATGTATTGAAAAATGTAATTTCCAAAAGTGACAAAAGAGTAAACACATAATCTCTATGTAATAGTATATATATATATATATTTTTTTTTAAACTGAACTTCTAATTAAAAATATCTTACAAAGAAAACTTCTGACCCAAATGCCTTTGAGAATGTTATGACACATTTTTAAAAAATTAAAGCAACTGTACACTATCTTTTTATAGAAAATGGGCATAGGAGTGCATTCCGATGAATTTTTGGGTCTATATAACCCTAATAACAAAATCTGAAAAGAATGCTAAGAAGACTTTATACTGACATAAGAAAAATCTTTAACAAACTATTAGAAACTATAATGTAGCAATAAGTAAAAAGAAAACAAATCATAACCAAGCAGTGCTTCTCTTAGGAACGTAATATTCGTTGCATTCAACTACCAATTAATGCAAATCACCCTAAAGGAAGAATATAGGAGAAAAATCATATGCATATTTCATAGATATGAGAAAACTGAACAAGTTCTTAGCAAACTGGCAATAACAAAGTTCCTCAATATAAGGGAAAGCTGCGAAAAACCTGTAACTAATATACTGAATACTGTTCCACTAAGCCACAAAATTAATTAAGCATGTTTATTTTTTGCCAGTTTTATTCAAAATTGTACTGTCTTAACCATTGCAAAAAAATTTTGGAAAAAAGACAATGAAAACTTTTAATTTCAGACATGTTTGTATATGAAAAAATTCTAAGGAATCTATGGAAAGAAGAGCAAAAAACAAAAACCTACTAGATCAACTAGATGTAGAAAGTGGTTGCATGACTTGAGGAATGTTTACAGATTCGGGATCAATATTCAAATATCAGTTGTCTTTTGATGTACTATCAATGAATTATTGAAAAGTAAAATACAATAATACAAAACATAACGTACTTAGAGATACATTTAAGAAGATATGTGAGCGACATATATAGTGAAAACTACAAAATATTGCTGAACAAATTAATGAATTAAATGGAGAGATATATCATATATATGGATTATGACTTGATATTTTTAATATCTCAATTCTCTGAAGATACAAATTTATCCATGGTTACAATGTGATTCTTCTAATCATATACCAAACAGATGTTTTTTGAAACTAAAAATCTATATGGAAATGCAAAGGTCTCAGAGAGCTAAAACAATTTGTCAAAAGAACAAAGTTGGAGAATTTTTTCAAGACTTATTTTTTCAAATAAGATAGTGCGGTATTCGTGGGAGGCTAAATAGTAGGTAAATGGTACAAAATAGAAAGTCCACAAATAGTTCTGTCATTTATGATCCAAAAGCTTGTATTATAAGGTTGTTAAACACATCTATTGATACAGTGATGTTTAAAACAAAAGATGCTGGATAAATTGGATGTTCATATCAGGAAAAAAAGAGAGATGCTCTACACTTTATGTTATACACAAAAATTGAGAAAAATATGATTGATCCAACATAAAAGCTAAACTAAACCTGTAAAGTAAACAACTGGACACTATTTTGTGAACACATGGTAGGCAAATATTTACAGACAGAATACAAAGAGCACTGATTATAAAAGGAAAAATGGATAAACAGGACTTATCAAAATTTAAAAGACAAGGAAGAGTCTGTGATGGAAGCAGTGCTTGTGAGATGCTCAGGAGATGCACACTGGGCAGTTTAGAACCTCAGAAACAGGGCAACAGAGACCTGAATACAGGAAGGCAACTTGGAAGAGAAAGCCACCAGATGGATTCCACTGTCAAGGTATTTAGAAAAAGCAGGCTGGGCTGCCCCTTGATCCCAGCTCTCTTTACACCCCAGGTCCAGTACACACAGACTTGGGAGAGGATCTAGCTCCCTAGGGGAGAAGCCAAGTACAGCAGTGCCAGCCAGATAACCACTGACCAGTGCCCTCCTGGCCTGGCTCCCTTCTCACTGATACAGGGATCTTGGCAAGTGAGATATTTGCATCAGGGCACTAGAGAAACTGACAGGCAGAGCAGCACTGGAAAGGCACTGACTGACTTACGAGTGTCACCCCACTGGGAAAGAAAAAAAAGCACACAGTCCTAGTTAGGGACCTGGAGCCAGACTCTGAGCAGCCACAGCTCAGTGAGTTGTAGTAATATGTAGAGGTTGCAAAAGCTGTGATCTGGGGGAGGAGAAGTGCCAAAGTGGGCTCTAACCTACTGTACCCCCAAACCCTGGCAAGTTCTATGCCCATGGGATACCCTGCCCACTGCCCACCTTCCAGATGCTGCAGAACTCAGTGCCCTCATAAGAACCATTTCACTGTCAACCAAAAGCAGCTGAGCTCTGCAAGCTCAATGTGCATCACTGATACCATGAACTGGATAGTGACCCTTTGTGGGGTGCAGACAGAGAGTTTCACATAGAAAACTAGAGACAAGCAGCCTAACCAGAGGAGGTTTGTGTGGCACACTCACCCAGACCAGTACAGAAAGAGCAAGAGTAAGCAGCTTCAGGGATTATCACAGAGGGCGAGGTGAAAGATTGACAAGTCTTTCAGAGATCAGTGAAGGAATGAATACTTGACCAGCCACACTGTGACTTCCTGCCCTCCAACACAATTGAAGGCAAAAGCTTCCAGCTAGCCAGGTCCACAGGACTGCAATTAAACCAATCAGAGTGCTGCCTGCAGAAGGAAAAAGAAGTAAGCTGCCCTGACAGTCGCTGCCAGGCAAAAGAAAAAATTGTAGGAGGGGAATCTGTTCAAGCATCATTAGACCCATCCAACCACCTAGACCCGACCAAAGAGGACCAGAACTCAACCCCGCCCCCCACAACTGCTACAAGTCAAAGTTTCTCATTTGTGAATGTAGGACTGGTCAGATTCTGACTGCAATATAAATAGAACTGAAAGAACTCTTTACTTTTGTGCTTTATGTGTATGTGGTTGTGTTCTCTCTCTTCCTTCTTTTCTCCTGATATATATTTGATATATATAATATTATATATAATATATTATATATATGAGAGGTGATTGTGTAAGTAAATAGGAGAATAAGAATGTATTAGTGTTTTAGTTTAAATAGTATCTTTCTTAGGAATGTCAGATTAACTCTCAGAAAAATATTGTGTATAGGGGACTCAAACACAAACTTTTATCAGCATATTAATTTGTTCTGACATCATAGCTTTCCACAATCTCCAATTATCTTCCCTCCTTCTTCTTTTTCTTGCCTCTCAAACTCCTTCTTCCCCAGCCCCCAACTCCAGTTATAAAATCACATCAACAAAGTACTATCTCTTGTCTTTCCTTCATTTGCTATTATCTACTTTCTATATTTCTTCTTTCTGAACTATTCTCTTCCTCTTTTCTTTTTCTTTCCCTCATCCTCTACATTTCAAACTACTTGTCATCAGTACTATATCACAGTGTTTCTGGTTTACTAAAGAAAGGGTGACATTGTTAAAATAAGTTGTAAGTTGCATAACTGATGTATGGTTGGCTCTGTAGATGCTAATATAGCTGGCAGTGGTTCTCCCCTTTCAACAGAGCAAGCAGGACTGATCCTATTACACTGAGTAGGTTGAAGAGGTGTATAGATACCAAACATAACCAAAGCCAAGAGCAAATCACAGGGAAACATACACTAACTAAAGATATCTCACAGTAGGGACAGAGATTTTTCTACCCTAACTGATCCTCAAACCTCAGGACAAAAACAAGAGAAAGATGAGAACACAAGGCAACAAGATACCTCTAAAAACTTGTAACTCCCCAAAAGCTGATCTCATGAGCATTGAATTAGAGGAAGTCACAGGCAAAAAAATCAAAACCAAGTGGTTAAAATGTTTGAAAGATTGAAGAAGAAACAAACCCATAAGATGTTCAGTAAGATGAAAGAGGATATAAATAAACAGATAAAGGATGCAATTAATAAAATACTCAAAAAGCATAAAAGTTAAAGCAAAAAGCTGATTGAATTAAACAAGATATACCTAAGATGGGAGTTATTATTTAATAAACAACTAGAGATCATGAAAATAAATCAAGTGGAAATTCAGAATATAAACATTTTTTATTGAAAGTATGGTCAATGCAGTGACAGTGTGAGGAGGGTGTCAGAACTAGAAATAGATCATGCACTCAGTGGTGTCCTAAAAACAATTGGATACCATGAAAAATTGGATCCAACAACTGCTAGGTGACTCAGAAAACCAGCCTAAGAACTATAGGCCTTAAGGAAAGATTAGAATATGACACAAAAGATATAAAAAATTTATTCCCTGAAATTTAGTAGAAATTTTTCCAAATCTAGGCAAAGAATTCAACTTCCAGGTAAGTGAAGCATTTAAATCTCTAATTAGTTATGCCTAGAAAATAACTTCTCCCCAACACAGCATAGTCAAAATTCCAGATATTCAGCACAAAGAAAGGATACTAAAAGCTATTAAAGAAAAACATCAACTTATAAAGGCAAACCTATCAGAATAATAGCAGATTTCTCAGCACACACATTAAAGAGCAGGAGAAACTGGACTGAAGTTGTTCAAGTCCTAGAAGAAAAAAACCTTCCAATCCAGATTAGAATATCCTGCAAAATTATTTTTCAAAATTGATAGAAAAATAAAGACTTTCCATGATAAAAAGCACCTAAAGAAATTCATAGCCACCAAATCAGCATTGCAGAAAGTACCTAAGGGAATTTTAGACTGAGAAAGTAAAGCCAGTATTACCAAAGGGTCCAAAAAAAGAAATGCATCCAACTGGCAGAATAATTAAACAAAGAGGTAAAAATAAAGGAATCTACAATGGAAAATAATGCAATGAGAGGAATTAGTAAAAACTTTTCAGTAATAACTCAGTGTAAATACTCATAATTCTCCAATTAAAGGACAGTGACTGGCAAATTGTATCAAAAATCAAAACTCAACTATGTCTTGCCTATAGGAGACAAACCTCATCCACAGGGAAACACATAGGCTGAACGTGAAAGGATAAAAATGATACTCCATGCAACAGGAACCTGAAAGCAAGCAGGAGTTACTATTCTATTTTCAGACAAAGTGGACTTCAAACCAAAACTGATCAGAAGAGACAAAAAAAATCACCATATTCTAGCAAAGGGATGAATTCAACAAGTTGACATAAAAATTGTAAATGTATATGCACCAAATGAGGGCACACCAAATTTTATAAAAGGAATACTACTGGATATAAAAGGTCAGATAAACATCAACACAGTATAGTAGGGGACTTCAGTGCCCTCCTCTAAGAAATACACAGGTGAACCAGGTGAAAACAACAACAACAACAACAACAAATAAATATCAGAGTTGAACTGAATCATTGAACAAATGAACTTAAGAGATATCCAGTGTTTCACCAGCAAGATATACCTTTTTCTCATCAGGACATGGAACTTTCTCCAAAATAAACCACATCTTAGGTCATAAAGTATGCTTAAATAAATACAAAACAATTGAAATAATCTCCTGTATACTATCAGATCATAGCAGAAGAAACTAAAAATTAATAGCAATAAATCACAGAAATTTAGCAAATATATGGAGGTTAAATAATATGCACTTTGATAATTAATAGGCAAAAGAAAAAATCAAGAAAGAAAATATGAATATTCTAGAATCAAATAACAGTGGCAGACAACATACCAGAGCCTATTAGAGACAGTGAAAGCAACTCTACTAGTGAAGTTCATAGTTGAGAGTGTCTACATTAGAAAAATAAAGAGGTCATAAGTAAATAACCTAACCACCTTAAGGTCTTAGAAAAACAAGTACAATTCTAGTCCAAAACTTGAAAAAGGAAAGACATTATAAATATTGGGCTGTAAGTTAATAAAAATGAAAGTAAAAGAAACAATGAAAAGGATGAATGTATCAAAGAGTTTTTTCAAAGAATAAACAAGATTGATAACCTTTTAACCAAACCTACCAAAAGAAGGAAAGACATGACTCATTCATATTAATGCAATTAGAAATAAAAAGGATGAAATCATAAGGGACACTGAAAAAATCCAGGTTATAAGAAATTACTTTGCATACTCATATTCTAATAAGCTGGAAAATCTAGAAGAGAAGGAAAACTTCCTAACTCATATGAAATACACAACTGAACCAGAAAGATATAAAAACCCTGATCAAACCAATATGGGGAAATTAAAGAGGGCAATAAAATATACTCTACCAAGAAAGAAAAGCCAAGGACCCAATGGACTCACATTGAATTTTACCAGAACTTCAGGGAAGACTTCAGGGAAGTATGCCAATACTTCTCATATACTTTCATTAGATTGAAAGGGAAGCAACACTACCAAACTATTCCTTGCAGCTGGCATTATCCTTATTCCAAAGCAAGGAAAGGAATCAACAAAACCAAAAACTATACACCAATGTTTTTAATGAGCATGGATGCAAAAGTCTTCAAAAAGATATTGCAGACAAAATGCAAAAATCATTTAGAAAAGCTTATGTCATGAGCAAGTTTGCTTCATCCCAGGGATGCAAGGATGATTCAACATGCATAAATCTATAAATGTAATACACCACATAAAAAGAAGTATGGATAAAAAAACACATCAGCATTAGTCTTAGTCACTTCCGTTGTTTCTGGGACACAATACCAGACATCCACAGTGCAAGGAAGGAGAGGGTTATTTATTTACTTTTTTCTGGGGGGGGTGGGTAATGGGATCAAACTCCGGACCTTGCACTTGTGAAGCAGGTGCTGTGCCACTGAGCTAACGCCTCAGCCAGGAAAGGTTTATTTTGGCTCACGTTTTCAGTACATGATTGGCTGGCTTCAAGACAGAAATGGCATTGTAGAAGTTTTTGACAGTGCTCACATCATGATGGTTAGGAAGCAGAGAGAGACAGAAAGGGACATATATCTTTCCAGGTCACATCTCCAGTGAGCTGCTCCTTCCAACCAGACCCAATCTCTGAAGAGCAAGTCAGCTATTGTGCCCCCACAATCCATTCACTTTCCAAAAGCCCCAGCCCTGAACACAAGGAGCCCTTAAGGGACATCTGGATCTAAACCATAACATCATCTCATTAGATGCAGAAAAATCCTTTGACAAAGTTCAACATCAATTCATGATTTAAAAAAAAAAACAAAACTCAATGAAAATACTTATAGAGAGATCTTACTTTAAACTGATAAAAACCATTTATGACAAACCCATTGCCACCATCTTTCTGAGTGGGGAAAAAAACTAACAGCTTTACCTCTATAATCAGGATAAGAAAAGGCTGTCCACTCTCACTGTTCTTGTTCAATATGGTACTCAAAATTTTACCAGAGCAATTAACTAAAAGAAAGGAGTAAAATAGATTCAAATAAGAAAGGAAGAAGTCAAACAATCCTTACTGGAAATGATATTGTCCTTGGAATCAGGCCACTGCAGACAGGCAGGTCTGGGCATGCTCTACTGAGGTCCCGAATCACAAGAAAGACACCGAATCACCCCGCTGCAGACAGGCAGCCACCTGATTCCACACTACAAAGATGCAGAGGACACCAGACCACCAGACCACCAGACCACGGTACTGAGTCCCACTACTCCCGGGCCAGATGTAGGGGCTTCTGGGTCACCATCCATACCACCGTTCCTGGCCCAGAGGGAGGGCCTTCTGAGCTGCCATCCCACTGCTCCTGGTCAACAGGCAGGGGCTTCCTGGCCACCATCCTTCCTGCTGCTCCCAGCCCACAGGAAAGGGCTTTTGGGCCACCATCCCTACCCCTGCTCCCGGCCCCTGTTGCACCTCTCCCAGCTCAGAGGAGGTAATTTGTGCAGGCGATAATAGCCCCACCCCATAGTCAAAATGAGAAAACTCATAAATAAGTCTCAAAAACAGACTTCCAGATCACCTACAGCACCCCCAAAGGGAAATGAGATGGAACACTCTGATACTCAACCACCTGGACCCACTGAACTGGAAACAAAAGGGGATCTGGAAAAAAGGAAATCAGAAATAATTTCTCAGATAACAGGAGAAATGGTGCCCCTAGTGCAAGACATGATTAATAAATCTAGAGAGGAGCTCAGGAACATGATGGAATCCCAACATAGGAAACAAATGAAATCCATAAAACAGATGCAAATAGATTTCCAGGACATGAAAAACTGCATTGAAAGTCTACACAGCAGAATGAGCCAATGTGAGGACAGAATTTCAGATATAGAAGATAAGATTGCAATTAGTGACCAGGAAAAGAAAAATTGCTTCAAAATTATAAGGGGACACGACAAATCAATCCAGCAGCTGCTAGATGATGCAAAGAAGAATAACGTAAGACTGATTGGAGTCAATGAAGAAACAGGAGAGAGTGCAGATGACATAAAAAATCTCTTCACAGAAATAATGGCAGAAAACTTCCCAAGCAGGGGAAAAGAGCTTGACATACAGATAAGTGAGGCATATAGGACTCCAAATAGCCTTGATCAAAAAAAATCTACACATAGGCATATAATTGTTAAGATTCCAGAAACTCAACAGAAGAACAAAGTTCTACAAGAAGTTAGAGAAAAGAAACAAATCACATACAAAGGAAAGCCCATCAGAATCACAGCAGACTTTTCAACACAAACCATCAAGGCAAGAAGAGCTTGGAGTGACATATTCCAAGCCCTAAAAGAAAACAGCCTCCAACCCAGATTGATGTACCCTGCAAAACTATCTTTCAAAATGGATGGAGTAATAAGATACTTTCATGACAAAGAGCAGCTTAGGAACTTTGTGAATACCAAACCAGCACTCCAAAGAATTTTACCCAGTATCCTAGGAACAGACATTGAGGATCACAACCCCAGGAAGCAAAGCAGAATGAACCCATATGGCATGGCAAGAAATTAAATGTAAAGGGGGAGAACCCAACAAAAAGAAAAAGTCATGGCAATGACAAGTCAATATGTTTCAGTTATAACCATCAACATTAATGGTCTCAATTCACCAATCAAAAGAAATAGACTGGCAGAATGGGTCAAGAAGCAAAATCCAACAATATGCTGCATACAAGAAACACACTTAATTTAAAAGGAAACTCATAGATTGAAAGTTAAAAGGTGGAAAACAATACTCCATGGGACAGGAACCCAAAAAAAAGCAGAAGTAGCTATCCTCTTGGCAGATCAAGTAGATTTCAAACCAACACTGATTAAGAGAAATGAAGAAGGACACTACATCCTTGTAAAGGGAACAATCCAAGAGGAAGAGATGACAATCATAAATATCTATGCACCAAACACTAGTGCACCCAACTATATAAAACAAATACTAACGGACATGAAAAGTCATATATGCACCAATACAATTGTAGTGGGAGACCTCAACACTGCACTGTGACAAATAGATAGATCAACTAGGCAAAAAATAAGTAATGAAATACTAGAACTCAATCGAACTCCTGAACAAATGAACTTAACAGATGTTTACAGAGTCTTCCACCCCACAAAATCAGAATACACATTCTTCTCAGCTGCACGTGGGTCATTCTCCAAAATAGACGACTTACTCACACATAGAACATGTTTAAGTAAGTGCAAAGGAATTGAAGTTGTCCCCTGTACATTATCAGACCACAGTGCAATGAAATTGGAGATCCATAGCAAAAGAAACTCAAAAAATTTCATAAACACGTGGAAATTGAACAACACACTTCTGAATAACCAATGGGTCACAGAGGAAATTAAAGAAGAAATCAGACAGTTCCTTCAATTAAATGACAATGACAATAAAACATATCAGAATGTATGGGACACAATGAAAGCAGTCTTAGGAGGGGAAATTCATAGCAGTGAATACACATATTAGGAAGACAGAATGAGCCCAATTAAACAACCTGATGCTGAACCTCAAGCTTCTAGAAAAAGAAGAGCAGGACAAACCCAAAGCTCATACAAGGGAGGAAACTGTAAAGATCAGAGGAGAAATCAATGCAATGGAGACTAAGAGAACAATTCAAAAAATCAATGAAGCCAAGAGTTGGTTCTTCGAAAGAATCAACCAAATTGACAAACCCTTAGCCAACCTTCTCAGAAAAAGGAAAGGAAAGAAAAAGCCCAAATCCATGCAATTAGGAATGAAAAGGGTGAAATTACAACAGACCTAGCAGAAATCCAGAGGATCATCAATACTGACTTCCACAACCTATACACCAATAAGATGGACAACACAGAAGAAATGGACAGATTCCTAGATACATATGAATTACAAAGTTGAATGAAGAAGACATAAAAATTCTGAATAACCCAATATCAACCAATGAAATTGAAAATGTAATTAAAAACTTATCAACTCAGAAAAGCCCGGGCCCTGATGTCTTCACTGCTGAATTCTTCAAGACATTTAGAGAGGAACTACTGCCACTCCTGTTTAAACTCTTCAGTGAAATTGAAAGGGAAGCAATACTCCCAAATTCATTCCTGGAAGCAAGCATCACCTTGATCCTCAAAGCAGAGAATGACCCAACTGGAAAACAGAACTACAGGCCAATCTCACTTATGAATATAGATGCAAGAATCCTTCATAAGATAATGGCAAACAGAATGCCGAAGATCATCAAGAAGATCATATACCCTGATCAAGTGGGATTCATCCCAGGGATGCAGAGATGGTTCAATGTACACAAGTCAATCAATGTAATTCACTATATCAATAGAGCCAAGGACAAAAATCATATGATTATCTCCATAGACGCAGAAAAAGCATTTGACAAAATCCAACATGCAATTATGATAAAAAACCCTATAAAAAATTGGAATAGATGGTCTCTACCTCCAACTGATAGAAGCCATCTATGAAAAACCAACAGTCAATATCATACTAAATGGTCACAAACTGAAATCCTTCACACTAAAATCAGGAACAAGACAAGGATGTCCACTATCACCACTCTTGTTCAATATAGTTCTGGAAACATTAGCCATGGCAATTAGACAAGAAAAAGAAATAAAAGGAATAAAGATAGGAAATGAAGAAGTCAAATTGTCATTATTTGCAGATGACATGATAGCCCATATAGAAGACCCCAAGAACTCCACCAAAAGTCTTCTAGACTTAATAACCAAATTCAGTCAAGTACCTGGTTACAAGGTCAACACACAAAAATCAATAGCTTTCATCTACACAAATGACAGACTCACTGAGAGAGAAATAGGGCAAATAATTCCTTTCACAATAGCATCCAAAAAACTGAAATACCTAGGAATCAACCAAACGGAAGAAATCATAGATCCCTTCTCTGAAAACTATGGCACTTTGAAAAGAGAGATTGAAGATGATATCAGAAAATGGACAGACATCCCCTGCTCTTGGTTAGGAAGGATTAATATAGTGAAAATGGCCATACTTCCAAAACTGCTATATAGATTTAATGCAATTCCAATTGAGATCCCAGCAGCATACTTAGAAGACCTTGAGACAAAAATCCAAAAATTCATTTGGAGCAAGAAGAGACCCAGAATAGCAAAAGCAATTCTAGGTAACAGAGACATGGCAGGGGGTATCACAATCCCTAACCTGCAACTATACTACAAAGCTACTGTGATAAAAACAGCATGGTACTGGCAAAGAAACAGACTTGAGGACCAGTGGAACAGATTAGAAGATGCAGAAACAACGCCAGACACACTCAGCCATCTCATCTTCGACAAAGGAGCCAAACACCCTCACTGGAGGAAAGATAGCCTCTTTAATAAATGGTGCTGGAAAAATTGGGCTTCAACTTGCCAAAGATTAAAACTAGACCTGTATCTCTCACCATGCACTAAACTAAAATCAAAATGGATTGAAGATCTAAATATTAAAATAGAAACTCTGAACCAATTGGAACAGAGGTTAGGTAGAACTCTTGAAGACATCAGTGTAGGAAAAGATTTTATGAACAAAACCTCAGTTGCCCGTGAACTAGCACAAACAATCAACAAATGGGATCTCTTCTTGTTAAAAGGCTTCTGCACAGCAAGAGAAATCACCAGCAGTGTGAAGAGACAACCCACAATATGAGAAAAAATCTTCACCTGCTCTTCCTCAGACAAAGGTCTACTATCTCGAATCTATAAAGAACTTAAAAAGATCAGACCTCCCAAATTTAAAGACCCAATCCAAAAATGGGCATCTGAAATGAACAGACATTTCTCAGACAAAGAAGTAGAAATAGCAAATAAACATATGAAAAAATGTTCAACATCACTGGTCATTCGAGAGATGCAAATGAAAACAATGCTGAGATTACACTTCACTCCAGAAAGAATGGCTGCTATCATGAAATCAACCAATAACAAATGCTGGCAGGGCTGTGGGGAAAGAGGAACCCTGCTCCACTGCTGGTGGGAGTGTAGACTGGTGCAACCACTGTGGAAATCAGTACGGAGATACCTCAAAGAACTAGGACTGGAAGTCCCATTTGACCCAGCTATTCCACTGCTGGGGATCTTCCCCCAAGAATTAAAAGAATCATACCACAGTGATATATGTGCCCCCATGTTCATAGCAGCACAGTTTGTGATAGCTAAAACTTGGAAACAGCCCAAATGCCCATCAACTGGAGACTGGATAAAGAAAGTGTGGTGTTTTTATAAAATGGAGTACTACTCAGCCATAAAAATTGAGAAATGAGAGACATTTATAGCTAAGTGGATGCACATTGAGGCAGTACTCTTAAGTGAAATAAATAGGACACAGATGTGTAAATACCGAATAGTTTCTCTGGTGTGAGAAACTGAAAGTGTAAATAAGGTCTAAATGTATAATAGGTCATGTGAAATAGGAAGAAAAGGGGCAAAGGGGAAGGAAGTGGGAGGGCTAGGGGAAAGGATAGAAGGGAATGGGTTTAATATGAGAAAATGGAAAAATAGGAACAAAATCTTTGTAAATAGGGAGGGCTGGAGGGGTTGAAGGGAGGGCTGGGCAAGGGTGAAAAATAAGAACCAAGAGAGACTATGTAAAGGTGCAAATTTCCAATGGGGAATGTCATTATATTGTATACCTAAAATGTACCAATTATTAGAATGAATAATCAATAATGTAAAATAGGAAGAAAAGGTCCAAAGGGGTAAGGGTAGTGGGAGGGGCAGGGGAAAGGAAAGAAGGGAAAGGAAAAACGATGAGAAATGGAAAAAATGGAAATAAAGTCTTTGTAAATAAGGAAGGGTGGAGGGCGTGAAGGGAGGGCTAGGAATGGGGAAAAAATAAGAACCAAGATGCATTATGTAAAGGTACAATTCCCAGTGAGAAATGTAATTGTGTTGTATATCTACAATGTACCAATAAAAGAATTTCATAAAAAAAAGAAATGATTTTTTCCTTTATATAGAAGATTGAAAAACCTCCACCAGCAAAAGCATAGAATTAATAAGTTCAGCAAAGATAAATCAACATTGTTCTTGTACACAGACAAGAAGCGCACCAAGAAAGTAATTAGGAAAGCAATCCCATTCATATTTGTTCCCCACCCCCCCTAAAAAAATGAAGTACCTCACCAAGGATGTGAAAGAGTTCTATAAATGAATAGTATAGGCGTCTGAAAAAATAGAATGAAGAAGACTAGAAAATGGAGCTAAGCATGGTGATGTACATGTGCAATCTCAGCACTCAGGAGGCTGAGGCAGGAGGAACAGCATGAGTTTGGGGTCAGTCTGGACTACATAGTGAGTTAAAGGCTAGCCTGAACTACATAGTGAGATTCTGTGTCCAGAGAAAGAGAGAGACAGCAAGAGCAAGAGAGTGACAGAGATAGAGAGAGAGAGAGAGAGACAGAGAGACAGAGAGAGACAGAGACAGAGAGAGACAGAGAGAGATAGAGAGACAGAGAGAGAGAGACAGAGAGAGAGAGAGAGAGAGAGAGAGAGAGAGAGAGAGAGAGAGAGAGAGAGAGAGAGAAAGAGAGAATGAAATAGCCCCTGTTCTTGGATAGCCCCAACCAATATTGTCAAATTGGCTATATTACCAAAAATTAGAATTAATCCAATTTCTATTAAAATACCATCAGCATTTTTCACAGAATCAGAAAACATAATATTAAAATTTGGATAAAAACCAGAAGAGGTCCAGGCTAGCCAAAGTAATTCTGACCAATAAGAACATAGTGGGAGGCATTACAATCCCAAACTTCAAGTTATACTACAAAGCTATGGTATTAAAAACAGCATGGTACTGGCATTAAAACAGGCATATTGAGCAATGGAATAGAATAGAGGATGCAGAAACAACCCTAACCACCTTCAGCTCTCAGATCTTTTTACAAAAGAGCCAATAACCTGTGTTAGAGAAATGATAACCTCTTTAAGAAACGATGTTGAAAAAACTGGTTATTCATGTACAGGAGAAAGAGTCTAGATTCATATCTCTCACCCCGTACTAAAACCAAATCAAAAATGGATGAAAAACCTAGATATAAAAGCAGAAACACCAAATCTGATAGAAGAAAAAAAATGATAAAACTCCTGAGGTCAAGAACTTTCTGAACAGAATCCTAATTGCAGAAGACAATACCAAGAAACAACAAATGGTTTAAAGCAATTTAAGAAGCTTCTACTCAGCAAAGGAAGCAATTAACAGAGTGAAGACACAATCTGGAAAATGTGAACAACTTTTTCCAGCAACTCTTCTGACAGAGGGCTAATATCCAGAACATACAAAGAAATCAAATATTAGAACCCAAAATAAAAACCCAATAAAAAACTGGGCAATTGAAATGAATAGACACTTTTCAAAAGAAGAAGTACAAATGATCAATAAGTACATAAAATATGTTCAGCCTGTTGTCCATTAGAGAAGTCCAAATCAAACAATACTGAGGTTCCACCTTTCTCCATTAAAAATGGCTCTTATCAAGGGCTAAAAAAAAAAAAATGGTGATAAGGTTTTGGAGAAAAAGGATCCCTTCTACATTTTTTGGGGGGATGTAAACTAGTACAACCACTATAAAAATCAGTATGGAGATTCCTCACAAATCTAAAAGTAGAAATTTCCTTTGACGTAGTTATACTTCTTCCTGATATCTTCCTGAAAGAATTAGTTATTAAATTACAGTGACATATGTACACCCAGGTTTATGGCAGCACAACCCACAATAGCTAAATTATGAAGTGGCCTATAAGCCCATCAACAGATGAATGTATAAAGAAAAAAAAATATATATATATATGTGTGCAATGGAACACTATTTAACCATAAAGAAGAATATATTTGAATCACTTATAGAAAAATGGATGGATCTTGCGAACATAATGTGAAGTGAAATAAATTAGACACAAAAGTCTATGTATTGGATGGTTGCTCTGATATGAGAGACTAAAAATATAAATAATTTGAAGAGAAAAATAAAAGAGATGGTAGGAAACTGGGAAATATATTCTGTGAAGATGGGAAGGGGTCTGAGGAAGAAGGAAGAGGAGGAGAAGGCAGGTAGGAGTGGGAGTAAAGATGAAGAAGATGTGATATGTATATATTTCATTTCCCCAAGGTGAATGTAATTATTATGTATCATAAATGTATTAATAAAAATTTCTAAATACATTAAAAATAATTCAGGCCACAGTCTGAGATAAAACATTCACAATGCATATACCTGAAGAATACCATGGATCTAGAATATTTTTTCTGAAACTCCTAGAGATCAACAAGGAGATAACAAAATCTAATAAAAATGGGAAAAATTTTGTATGAACAACTTCAAAAAAGAGGGTATAAAAATACCCAACAAATACATGAAAATACAGTAAACACTTTAAAGAAATAAAAATTGAAACTATACAGAGATACCTACTATATACCATTAGAATGCTAAAATAAAAAGTAATAAATGCCAGGGAGAATGTAGAGCAATGAATTATGCAAACTTTGCTAGTGGGAAGTACAATAGTATAACCATCTTGGAAAACTGTTTGGTCACCTCTGAAATCAAACATACACCTCAACTTTGGTGTAACAATTCTTCTAGATATTCACCAGTCAAAACGAAATGATGTCTACAGAGACACATATAGAAATGTTCAGAGCAACTCTATTTATAATTATAAAAATTGAAGTTAATTCAAACATCTCACAATGAACTATTATTCATAATAAAAAAGATCAAACTGCAAATACATGTAATCACATGGATAAATCTAACAATATTATGTTGATATTACGCAATATGTAACATTTAAGAATAAGCAAAACTAAAACTAAGCTGGGAAGGGTGGCGCCTGCCAGCAGTCCCACCCATCTGAGATGCTCAGACAGGAGGATCACAAGTTCAAGTCAACTTGAGCAATTTAACAACTTAGCAAGACACTATCTCAACATAAAAAAATTTTTAAAAAACCTTGAAATGTAATTCAGTGGGAAGGCTCTGGGTTCAATTCCCGGTACTGAAAAAAAAAAACTCATCCTTGGAGAAAACATCAAAATAATGGTTGCTTCCAGTGGAAGAGAGATTGGGAATGAGCATGAGGAAATCTCTCAATGCAGGTTTTGTCTTAGTTGGGGTCTTGGCATGAGAAACATGATTGTCAGAATTCAATCAAGATCTGTGCTTTTACTACATGTAATTATACTTCAATAAGATAAATATGGCATGTATGATAGGACATATTTGAGCACATGTATTTTATGTGCATGCACATAAAAAAACATTTACTTGATTATATTGGAATCTACTCTTCTGAATTGGATTCCAATGGATTTTTCTCGATGAATTTTAAATAATAATGCCTTAGATGATATGGAAATCTAGTGCTTTATTACCCAATGATCTCAGCATGCCACATCAGTTGGATTCATAAAGCCATATACGAAACTGCCAAAGAGGATCCAAGACCTAGAAAGGTGGAGCAAGAGTTCAAAATCACACATTTCAGAGCCCCAGTGCTATGAGTTTCTGCAAGACAGGCAGGAGGGGACGTAATTCTTCCTCTTGATCTGAAAACACTCTGAGTCATAGGCCATGGTATATTAGAGCCTTACAAAACTTCGGAGGTCATCCAGTTCAGCACTGTAATCATACAGACGGAGAACTAGACTCCCAGAGAATTTGAATATTTGTCCAGGAACATATAACTAGTTCATAATGACCTGAAACTAAAATCAAAATATCTTTATTCGCAATTCCATGCAAAGTCACTATATATGGACCCTTCCCTCAACTATAATTATTTGCTATTTTCAAAACAAACATAAGTAAACTATCATGGGATTCAGTCTAAACATTGACTTTTGAGGATCTCCAACCCCTTTAAAGCTTCCTTTGATCTCTATTCAAAACAGATTTAGATTAGAAAAGGAAGTATGAGTAACTGTTTCCCTCAACCCCTAACTCCTTAGAGCTGTCTCATGACTGAAAACTAATTTTTTGCAAGATAACTGCTTCCAGTTTCCTATTGCAACTTCTCTACAGAGCTTTCAAGATCAGAGAGGGAAATACATTGTGAAGTGCATCACCTACCTTAACCCGTAACTATTCTATAAAGTGAACATAAATATTCATTTCCATTTAGTTTAAACATAGTAAGGTAACAGGCTCATTCTTTTTCTTTAAAATTTAAGGATCATTTATCTATTTCAGATATTCACAAAATTTTGTTTGTCAAATTTTAACCTCATTATTTGTAGTCACTGTGTAATTTTAGACTACCTAGATTTTGCTTATGTTCCAGATTTCCTTTGGAGACTGGATTTGCTGTCTAATGCTCAGTTTATCTTTTAATACAAACTGATTTTACTCACACTAGTGAAAGCCTCTGGGGAGCTTCTGTTTGGGAACAGTGGAAATCAGGGCCTGAAATTGTCACATCAAGACAGATCCCTTGTTCTATGCCTAATACATTCTGGACTGTTACAGAAAGAGATTTGCAGGAATTTAACTGCAGTTACCAGAGTCTCTATGTCTTCATTTGAGAATATTTGAGAGTTCTATAACAAATTCTTCAGCCTCAGTCAGTTTGGGAATACTCAGGAAGTCTGATATTTAAATGGGCTGCCTCGGGTAGGTAAGCTCCATAAAACTGCAAATTTCTGATTCTCTTTATCTCCAAAGCTCTTCGACCTGGCTTTCTGGGCTCTCCATACTAATTGTCTGCAACCATATAATATGAGGAAACCCCAAGAAAAGGGAGAGATTTAGCAAGAAATAACTGACAAGGAAGAAGAATGACTGAGAATTATAGTCCAGGTAGAATTCAACAGGGCTTTTGAAACACAAACTGAGAAGCCTTAGGGAAAATAAAACCATGAATTCATATGTACATGTACATATAGGAAAGTTTCATATTAACTTTTGAAAAGTTCATAGTATCATTTCTAAAAAGTTTTTAAGATATATTAATTGGAAAAGAGCTAGTTATATTTTTTAGAAAATGAGACAAAGTTAGATGATTTTCATTGTAATTTATAATAAATAAGCCTGTTTTAATTATAGTAATACATGCTTTCTTTCTTACTCTTGTGGTTTAATAAAAATAAACACATTCACATTTTCCCCGTGTCTTTCTTTCCTCACCATGCTACCATTTCTTGTAAAGCACAAAGCATATTTGGAAATGTTTGTTTTAATTGTGTATGAACTACTTTAGGTGTCCTTGTGCCAATGTGTTAAGAGCCATTAGTGACCTCATCTAATACTGACTTAGACTTGTATATGCAGGACTTGATGGCATGGGATGCTCCTGAGAGCAGTCATTTGATTGATTCAGTGGTGTATCTGTGACAATGTAGAACGAATGGTGCATTTTCAGAGGTGACATGAAGAGTGTACTTGAGAACAAAGTGTACTGGCATCAATCCTCAGTAAATATTTATTAAAATTAATAGCTGTATATATGTGCTGATGGTAGCTTTTGGGTCTGAGTTAGAATTAAGATGAACTATATTATTGATGTGTTAGGACCTCCCTTTTCTTTGAAAGCCTAGGACAGTTCTGTTCCCCATATACTTTACATATCTAGTAGTTACTAGGCATTGTATCATACTTACAAATCCATTTAACCTATGGCCAGTTTGCTGGGGTTTGGTGACAATAATGTAACCTACAGAAAAATCTTGTATAAGAGCCAATATCAGATTTTGATAAGTTATTTGTCCTCGATTTAAACAGCCAATCAGTCAATTAATAATCATGCTCAATGAATGAGCAGTATTGCAGCTAGCATTGAAAAAACAAACAAACAAAACAAAAAAGAACAGAAAAGAAAAAACAGGGCCACTCAGAGATTCTAGAAGCTGTGGTAGAAAAGGGCATAGAGAACCAGAAGATGTTTATAAAAGGCAAGGTTTTTTGGCAAAGGCAGAGAGTAGAGTTATAAAGTATTTAACCCCAGCTTGCCTATGACAGTGTATCAAAAGAAAACATTCCGTGCCACCCAAATGATGTAGCACATGGGTTCTCAAATTCTGAGTCCGAAAGCACTAGTGAGCCATTAAATACTTTACTCTCTCCCTCTGCCTTTGCCTAAACTGACTCTTTTTCAAGTTATCTTAGTCAATTGTCTCTTGTTTCCTCAAAAGTTTTGAGTTTGAGTACAATAGTGGTTACTGGGTGTTTTTAGTTTGATCTAATAAGAACTGCCTTTTTATTTAAAAAGTATAAACTTTGCCTAAGTTTCTACATATCCTTGTGCTGACTATCTCAGCATAAAAGACAAGAATTTCCAAAAAGAATTTTTCAAGAAACTTAATGGAACATCTCTGATTCCATTCTTTAAGTTTTAGATTAAAATGTCGAGTGCTACTTGCCCATGCATATAGCCATAAAAAATTCATTCAGCTCAGTGTATGTATCTCATCACACTGGTATTGAAGCTGGGGCAGTGAAAAGTGGCCTGATTTGTGCTCATTAATAATTTTTGTTTCCTTTCACTGCTCTTAAAACACTGAAAAAACTGTATCTCTGGAACTACTGAATGCTTTTCAAAATGAATGATTTGTAAAGAATTCACTCTTTAAAATTTTTCATAGGAAAGGACCTTAAATATTTTTCATGTTACATTAACAAGTTGATACAAAGTGTAATTGGATATTTAATATATTAAGTAATCAATCAGTTTGATAATTTCATATTAACCCATTATTTGTTTTCTTTTGGGCAGTAATGAGGTATAAAGAAATGACATCAAAACACATTTGAGATATCTGTAGGAAAAGGATGCACCTGGAAATTATCATGTTAAGTGAAATAAAGCAGGCACACAAGCTTAAATACCGTATGGTAGGTCTCATGTGAGTGAGGCGAGGTACAAAGAAAATGATAAAGGATCGATAGACAGGGACAAGAAAATAGATCTCTTACAATAGGACAGTGTTCTAAGAGAAGAAGGAAAGGGGTAAGGGAGAGGGGAAAGGGAAATGAGAGGAATAAAGACCGGCCATGTACAGGAACGAATAACCTCAATCAACTAATGCAAACATTATGTGTCATACCATGAGCTAAGACAAATAATATCAAGGAGTATGAAAAAGGGGATGGGAACTGGAGAAGAAATGGGGAGGGGAAACAAAGGGGAAGGGGATTAAAAATAAAAAATGGAACAAGCTGTAATAGGTGCATATACCCACTCCCAGGATGACTGTAAACTGCATGAATTGCAAACATGTACTAATACAAAACAATTGTTTTAAAGAAATACATCAAGAATTGAAGACACTGGAATTTAGGAGAGGCACTTGGAAAGGATTGTGTGTGCCCTATGATATACAGATCCAAAATTGTGTGGTTTGGGTCTCTAAACAATGTAACAAATTCTTCCTCAAATTTGTTATAAATTGAGAAAGGGATGGTCAACTGGGCAATGACTTATTATTCAGCATTCATCCAGCTGTGTCATTTCCTGTTGGCTGAAGAACGAGGCTATATCCACACAGCAGCAGTAAATCATATTAGCCGTCAGCATTAAGAGGAAAACAAGACCGAATACTTCATCCCAGACCACAGCATTCTTACCAAACAGCCTACATAACTTATCATGCCCTTGACAGGACAAACAGGAAAAATCAAGAGAAAATAAAGGAAAAGTTTCCCTTCCAAGAAAAAAAATTCTTCCCAAGTGACAATTGC
This sequence comes from Heterocephalus glaber, assembly GCF_053883595.1. NCBI lineage: Eukaryota > Metazoa > Chordata > Mammalia > Rodentia > Bathyergidae > Heterocephalus > Heterocephalus glaber. The sequence continues at coordinate 2,351,446 of NW_028258191.1, forward strand.
ATTTTACTATTGCATTTTGTGAACCTTATTTTCTCAATTTTTCTTTCTTAAAAAATAAAAATATGAAAAACATGTTGATATCACATAAGACCAGTGATGGATCACCTCTTTCTGGCCACCTGCAAAAGAGACAAATATAAAATTATAATGTGTCAGTATAGAAAAGTTGATAAGTTTGTACTCTTGCCTTTACTCTTCATGCTTTTAAAACTACTTAATATCCATCATCTTATTAAATCCTCAAAGAGAATTGCCTATGGCTCACATTCCTATTTTGACATTATGTCTATGAAGGCATCATGCACATTTTCTTGTTTTTAATGCCAGTTTTCCCTTTACTCTACTGATAATACTTAGAAGTGACCCGTGCTTTCTCCTCACTGTGTATTTGCTTTTTCAAAGGCTTCTGCTGACATCTGAAGAGAGGCAGGAAACCATGAATAAACAATTAGGATTGTGCCTCACAATATTCTACTGTGAGCCAAAGTCTCCATGAATACACCACACTTAAAAAGGGAGGTGGCTGTACTGCATTTCTAAAGAAGAATGTTGGAAAGTACACCGGGCACATAATTTTCTAAGCAGCCTTATTGTGCAGATATTATTGTCACATAAGGATGAAACTAAAGAAAAGAATTCAGTCAGTGTTTGCCCAAGGTCAGGCAGTGCATTGGTTCAGCCTGGTCTAAAACCCAAGTCCCTGACTTGTCTAGTGCTCAAAGAAAGAAAGAACTACGGTAGTTTATCAGTCCTCTCCTATCCCTAGGTGTAGACTCTCAGTTATTCCTCTCTCCAGGCCTGAAGTCAGCTCTTTTGGTGACAGAGATAATGCAGTTTCTCTGGGAGGAGGATTCTCCCTAATAATTAAGAGGTTAACCACAAAGGAAAGACTTGTTAAGCCCAAATCTCTTAGAGCAACTGAATTTGCACTATTATAAAAACCATATAGAATTATTTGCATTTTTTTCTTTTCTCTTGATCTTAGTGGCAAATTTGAGAAAGAGAGTAATAAGAGATAAAGACAGACAAATAAGAATAACAAAAGGAAAGATATTCGGCAATATATGATTGCCTGGATGGGGATCTAGATCTCCTGAGTGAATGTGTTTCTTAAAGGAAAACTTTTTATCACAGTACAAAATTTTAGTGCTTTCCAGAATGTGATCTATATTTGGATCCTATGTTCTCATTGGCAATGAACAATTTCATCAAGGTTGTACAGCTAGTAAATGACAGATGCAGACCTAAAACTGGAGCAGTTCATTCATTCATTCATTAATTAATGGAATCACGCTGTTCTCCTTCTCCAAGCCCTCTTTTTACTGACTTCACACTGTCCTTAGGATAAAATCCAGACTCCACAACCAGTTATGGAGCCCAGCTCTTCCTTCTGTCTCCCATTTCAGCTCCGATTTCGTAGCATTCAGGCATCTGGCCTTCCTCCTGTTCCACAAACTTGCCATTTCCTTCCCTCCAAGTAACCTTTTCACTCTCTATTCCTTGCCTGGGGCACCCTTCTGCTGGACATTCTCATGGGTGGTGTGTTCTCATCATTAAAAACCATCTATGTACAAAGGTATTGTCAGGACATGAGCTTCATGCCTCACTCTATTGTGCTTTATCATGACATTCTGTTTTTTTGTCATAGAGCTTACACATTCATTCTTAGTTATGTACTTGATTCCTTATATTTTGTTTGCCTCCTGTCTGGAATGTCTGTTCTGTCACAGGAAAAAAAAGAAAAAAAGGAAAAAGAAAAGAAAAAACAGATCTGGCATGTTTACTGCTATACCCACAGCACCTAGAACAGACTCTAGCACACAGCAGGTACCTGATAAATAATTGTTAAACTACATCTTAGATGAATCTCAAAACATATTCAAGATATATCACACATGAGCAATAGAGACTCAAAAACAAAAAATAATTCTTACCTTAGAGCCAAACCTGCTATCTTCAGGCAAGTGATTTTTCTACTCTATTACATATCTATTGAATTTCACCCAGAAACTAGTAGACTCCTGGGAGATTTAGGTCAACTGATTTCCAAAAATAGCCATCCATTCCAATTCCAGATTATTCACTGATGAAGTGATTATGCTTATTTTGCATTTTTATGTCTGCGATCCTGCCATAATCATTGTTAGTGCCCTCTTTTGCTATCAAAAGTATCTACATGTAGGTGATTATATAGTTCTTTTCTTCATTGATCAGTCAATTCAAAATAACTACTAATTAATGGTAGTTAGGCTGGTTTAACCACATAAGCTACACCAACTTAAGAATACAGAAAATCAAGTGATATCTTTGGAAATCAAAAACTTCCTAAGTTAAAAATATGAGAAAAGATGGACTCAGTTCCAATTAGTAAGCCAAAAGTAAAGCCAAGATTCCTGAAGATATATTGAAGGGTCCCAGGAAGAGCAAAAAAGTGTTATAATGAAATACAACACAGCTGGAGGCTCTTTCTCATGGCAGAAATTGTTCTGCAAACTTCATTTGCATTTTCTCATAAATACTATTATGACTTCTGTTCTATGAATGATTAAATTGAGGCTTTCAGAGGTTCAGTAATTCATCCAATGACCAGAATATGAGACATTCAAGGGCCAAATACATCTCTTTGTCATCTCCTGCCCTAACCATCATGTCCATTGCTTCCCAAGCAGACAAGTAAATAATTTGATAAAAGTTTCCTGTGCTTAAGTAGGTTTTGGAGATCATATGTAGGTTGCTTGTCTACAGGACCTTTTGGTGTCTGTAACACAACAAAGTGCTTGATAGGTATTCAAGGAGAGCTCCCTGTACAGTGTCTCCCTCACCAAGCAGCCAAGGCACCATGTGTGTAAGGAGGAGACCAAAGCTCTTTAGGGCAAACTGCAAATGGTCCTCTGGGAACACCAGCAGGGTTAGCTACACCTTCTCTACCATCAGCCTTTCTGTTGTGTACAACAGACCAATACATCCAATCAAGCCAGGTCTTTCCTTTGGAAGGAGGGCCCAGTGTTCTCAGCTCAAAAAGGAAGAGAAAATCATTCCTGAATCCCCTGAACTTCATGGAAGCCCATCTGATATTTACTTCAGGGCTTTTAACTACCTACCCTTCCTTATGCCTTTTCACGCACCATACTGAAATTTTCACTTCAACTTCTTATATACAAGTCAAGAAATTGCTATGGGGGATCTGTAAGTTGATTTGGGCTAATGTCCTTACTTCAACTGAAAACTCCTACTATTTCGGATACTAGAGATGAAGATGATGCTCTCACCGACAAAAAAAAAAATAAATAAAGGAAACAAATGTGTAGGCCATTTTGGTCCTAAGACTTCCTGGGGGGAAGAATTGGAAGACCAGGGAAATGGATGTGCACATGGTGGACAAGGGGAGGGCAGTACTTGAGCTTTCCAACCTTCTCACTGCAAACGAGTGCTTTAATTCCAGGAGGATGGAGGCTGATTACACAGGACTCAAAGGGCAAAACCAGAATCCCTTCCTCACAGCCACCTGCCTGCTGAAGCAGGGGCAGTAGGGACAACTTTCTGATGCTATGGTGTTTGGGTCCCTAGTGCAGTAGCAGTGAGTTTCCAGTGGTCTTTGTCACTCAGTTATAGGCATCTTCCCCTTCTCTTTCTTCTACCCTCCCATTCCCTTGACCCACTGCACTCCTCAAAACGTTTCTTCCTCTTCCTGAAAGACTAAAACCGAGAGGCCCCCGAGTGTAGTGTGTTACTGTGACCCAGGCAAGCCAGTTCCTTCATCTGAAACCACCTCAGGTGTTCCTCTAATGTTCCGTAACATGTATGCCTGAGGCAGACCTTTATTTTTTCTTTCTAATACAACCACTTTACCCTTCTGCACCCAAGATTTGCTTCTTACATTTTATAAATATGCTTTGACTGGGGTAGGAAGTCATCTTGTTTTCACAAATGTTTCTGAGGCTTCTGGAGAAGAATCCACATGAAAACATTTCTAAAAGAATTGCTATGCACACACAGCAGGTTTTTCGCCTCCTCCTGGAGTTGCACAGTCCCATCCAGCATCAAATCGCGTTTAGGGTCTTCACATTGTCCTAGAGCCTTCTTCTGATATGCGTCCTGAACCGTCACCCTAGAGGGCGCGCTGCTTTCATTTTCTGCAAGCAACGAGACAGCGCTCGCTCCCAGGCTCCATAAAAGGGGAGGAGGCGGATCAGTTTCCTTCTCTCGTTGAGAAAGGAGAGGATTGGAAGGCCTGGCTTATAAAGCCGCGCAGAGAGTGTGAAACAAAGCAGTTGGATCGGAATTGGACTTGGGAGGCGCGGTGCGGAGTCAAGCATAAAACTTGTTGGAGAGGAATAACGAGCTGGCTCCTCTCGTCCCCCTCCTGGTCTGCGTTGCGCTTCAGGGGTCCCCACCAGCCTTGAGATTTATTTTTATATTTGCATTTTATAGAGAAAAAAACATATATATATATATTTCTTCTTAAGAGAACATTCCTGTTCCAAGAGACTATAAGGCAACATCAATGAAGGAGAGAAGAGCCAGCCAAAAATTATCCAGTAAATCTATCATGGATCCTAATCAGAACGTGAAATGCAAGATAGTAGTGGTGGGAGACAGTCAGTGTGGGAAAACCGCGCTGCTGCACGTCTTCGCCAAGGACTGCTTCCCCGAGGTAGGTGCGCTCGGCCGGGCTCTGGGAGGCGGCCCGTGGGGGTCCCCGCTCTCCAGACAAGCTTCCCTTGCTTCTCCCTTTTCGCTCCCTCCGCCCTCTTTTTGGTTTAGAATCCTCTTTCTTACCCCTGTCTACTTTCCCCCAGGTCCGACTGCTCTGCTCGGAAAGGGAAAGTGCGCTGGAAGCGTTTGGGGTCGGGACGCCCGCCCTGGGCACTGATAGCTCCTGAAACTTGCTCGACAGCTCGTGCGGAGCCGGGGTGGGGAGCCTGGGGTCCGCCTGTCTCCGAGAGCCGGGCGGGGGTGGGGGTTTCGGAAGGCTGCAGGGTCCATTTTAAATTGGGAATTCAGGGGGGCGATTTTCCGAGTGCTGGATGAGTGACGTGTGTTTTAAAATAACCTCTTCGCCCCCTTTCTTTCTTCCGCCCATTCTCTTTGCCTAGAATTACGTCCCTACTGTGTTTGAGAATTACACGGCCAGCTTTGAAATCGACACACAAAGAATAGAGTTGAGCCTGTGGGACACTTCGGGTAAGTCACCCGACCGCGTGGCTCTCGGGGGGGGGGGGCTCCGCGGTCCGGGAGGGTGGGTGCGCGGCGCGTCTCGGACCCGGCGCCGCACAGCTCCCGCGCCCCTCCTTTAATTTTGCCCCTCCGACGGGTTCCCACGGTCCCTGCTGGAGGAAAATTGTATGCTTTCTGGGTGGGGGCGGGGGGCTGCAGCGGGAGGTTTGGTGGCAGAGGGGAGAGGGGGCGCCGCGTGCCCGCCGGGTGACCCCGAGGTCGGAGCCGCCTGCGGCCGGGCAGCACCGCGCAGTCTGCCCTAGACCGCGGCGAGCGGCTCCGAGCCGGCCTCCGCGCCACGGGGTTGGGGCTGCGCGCGTCCTCGCGGAAGCTCCTGTCTGGCGGCGGGGAGCGCGGGCGGCGGCGGGAGAAAATCCCTGCAGCGTCGCGGTTACGCGCAGGTGCTGCGCTTGGACAGAGGGACCGTAAACCCAGGCCGCCGAGGCGCCCGTGACGCCTACGGCCGGGAATGCGCCAGGCAGCCGGCCTGGCTCCTCGCTCAGCCCCAACTGCCTTGGTGCCCAGCCGCACCTAGCTTCCCCTTCGCCCCGCCGTGGATCACGCCGTGGCCTTCGGACCTCGCCAGTCTCTCCCGACCCCTACTGCATCACCCTCCGCCCCCTGCAGGGCTGCGGGCAGCGCTGTTCGCCTTTGACCTTCCCCTCGACCTGAAGGATTGGCGCCCTGATCGGTCATTTTCAAAGGTCTGGGGTTCAAGGCCGGGTTATTGCCTTCCCATGCGCCCACCCACCTACCTGGCGTGAGATTGTAGGGTAGATCAAATACCCGCGATGGAAGGCTTCTAACCCCAGGCTGAATTAGGTGTTTGGGCCAGGTCAAGGGCGGTGGGGTCGGGGCACCACCTGGAATCGGGCTAGGACCCGAGCATCCGCCCTGGCCAGCGTTGCCCAGAGGCTAGAGAGAGCTGTTTGAAAAGGGGGTGCGGTGCTTCTCTGGTAGAGCTGAAGCTACTTGGCCAGCAGGGCGAACGGCCCCTGTGGATGGGTTGCTGGGCTGCTGGGGACCGAGCCAAACCCTGAGCGAAACTCGCGAGGAGGGAGCGCACAAGCGCCAGCTTGCAGCCTTGGCTGTCTGCAGGGGAGGCCGAGGCGGAGCCGCGTTCCTGGGAGTGGCCTGCTGGAGGTGCTTCTGTGGGCTTCCCACAACCCTGGACTTGAGCTTTTGGAGCCAGGGAGAGAAAAGGGGGCCTAGGGAGCAGGAGAGGGGGCCAGACACACAGGGTCGCCAGAGGCAGCCCCGCACAAAGGCTAGCTAGGGAGAAGTCTCACCGGAGCGCCTCCCAGGGTCGGTGCCAGATGTTCCGACTGCTGCAGTGAAAAGGGCAGATTAAATTTCTCCCTGGAGAGTCAGGCTCTTCCTCTGAGCTCCGCCAAGGGCAGCAGAACCCAGACCTTGCTCTGTCTTGTGTTTTGTTCTGGGGGTTGCGCACAAACAGACTCGATACTGTAGAGGAGGTGTTGATGGATTCAATTCTAATGGTTTCTTATTTCAGTAATTCCTATCATCCGAATTATTACCCAGCCTAGTATTTAATGGGCTCTAATTCCCAGACATATCATGGTAATTGTTATGCCTCTTGGCCAGGACAGCTGGTGTGGTACCAATAATTAGCACCGTACTCCCTCCCTCTCCCAGCCTTGTTTGGACCTAATGCTTTATAAGAGTTATTTAGGCATAGGGTGGGACACTGGGTCTGTTCCAGTCTTTGATAAGATACGTTGGAATTTTAGCTCCTGGTTACAATGGATTTCTGTGTGCAAATCTTACACTTCCCTGGCTGTCATTTTCATCATCTGTAAAAGGGATCCAGAGCTACATCATTTACAAGGTCTCTCCCAGCTATTCACTTTTTGGGTTTCATTATACATTGGACAAGCAAGTCTTTCTGTTTCCCAGGAAGTTGGGTGGCATCAGGTCTTTGTGCCAATGGATCTGGCATCCCATGCTGGGGTTTTCACAGCCGACAAAGCAAGCCAGCTCTGGGCAGAGCCAGGCTTCCTGGTGGATTTAGGAATGAGACTCATAGGGAGGGGGAATGGGTAGGCTCTTAGGAATGTTGGATCTTGCACTCCTGTCTCAAATTTCAAGTGCTTCAGGACCACCAGTGTAGATTAGGTATCCAAGGGGCAAAATAGACTTTTTAAGAAGAAAAAAAATATGTATTATTTTACAAAGGTTGAAAAATGAAACAAGCAAAATATAGACAGTTTATAGTTGGAGGCTGTCCTTGGAACCTGCAGAAAAATATCTTCAAATATTTTGACCCACTTAATCCAAACTCTACAGTTTATTGTCTCTAACACATAGCAGAATGCCTTGCACACAAGTCACCCAATAAAATCTAATGAGTGAACAAAATGAATAATGATATACATAGTTTCCAAGGAGATGAGTTTTCCTGATTTTTATTATCATTGAATTACTTGTACTCCAAGAATGGCAACTTTATAAATATTAACATCAAATTAAATTGAACATAATTAAATTAAACAATCACTTGAAGTTTGTAATGAAATAATCACTGGTATATTTTTATTTAATGAAACAAAAATATAAAGGTTTGAAAACTGATTAGCAAAGGGTTGTACTGCAAAATTATTTGGGAATGAAATCTTAGAATTTAGATTTGTACAAATAGGAAAAGAGGCATGGGAAATTATTTACAATTCATTATGTTGTTTGTGGGATGAGATGCTAATTCAACATTCAATAAACAAGAGTTTAAATTCTAAGAACAACCTGTTTGAACCGAAAGTGTCTTGTCATTCATGAGTAAAATACATCTAGCAGGAACCACTGCATGGGCAACTAATTATTCTGAATACCTTTCAACATTTTTGAATTTCATCCCAAGTTTTCATGTCAAATGTCTAAATATTATATTTTTTTAAATGTTTGATATTTTCTTTGCCCACAAAGGCATTTGCTTAGCTCAGGTTGTGAAAATAATTGCATACACCTTATGCCTCTTGATATACTTATTTTCCTGAACTGCTATTAGTTTAACTTTGAAGAGAACACCCAAGCCAAGTCTTCAAAGTCCTAAATGTCATTTTTTTTCCTTTAAGAACTTTGTGAAAAAGATTTATATTGGAAAAATTGGGGGTGCTAAATGTCTGTTTGGTAGAGATAGTATAAATATTGTCCTATGAGTGGTATTCCTGTTTCATTCAGCCTCTAGCAGAAGGGTAGCCATTTAGGAGTCAGAAGTAGTTCTTCCCTTAGCTGGCCTCTATTCTTATAAGGGATCAACTTTTACCTCAACAGGCATATGGTCATGCATAAGCAAAACTGCCAATTTGGATGGAGAAAGAACACTGAACAAAAGTTCGTTATGTGGGGTCTTTGTGTCAGGATAGAAAAGGAAATCATTCATTTCCCATGTTTCAAAGCCCATTAACTTAATATTTCCTTCCTTTCTCCCTTCTGTATCTATTATAAGCTGGTCCTCTGTTAAGCCTTATGATGCAGTGCTTGCAGTATGGAGAAAAAACTGTCTTCACTTAGTATACCTTATTGCCAGCCTTTGATGAGACCAGTAGTGTCGAGCTCTTAAACCCTAATGCTCAGTCCCACCTGGTTGCTAAATATATTTCCCTTATGAAGCTTCTAGTTGTTGTTGTTTTTTTGGTTTTTTGTTTTTTAATATATAGATCCTCTAGATCTTCAGGTAGGCAGCAGCCCTTCTAACCTCTCCCAAGCAGTTAAAGCAACCAGAAATGGCACTTTGTCAGTTGAATACTTATAGCTACTGGATGTACCCCTCACCCCTAAGAAACAAAACCTTTGAAAAAATGCCATGGAAATCATCTAAGAGGGGAAATTGTAAAAGGTGATCTTTGGTCTGTAATTTCTTCATTTTACTAAAAAATATTCCATTTTCATTGTAAAATGAACACTTCATGAACACTCAATGAATTTCTGTAAAACAATGGATAGTAGTTTCAACATTTCAAAGTGACTAGTGAGACCAAAGTAGTTCTAGTATCTTGGACTTCAAAATGTGCCACATTTGCCAAGCATAAAAGCGATTTGTAGCATGACGCCAGATGCCTACTAATAATAGAAACTTAATCATTTAAGGATCACCATATCTTTACCTAGGAGATCTGATTGCAGTGTAATTTCAGCACATATGATTTAGGGAATAATATTCATTCATGCCAGCTTTTAACCAAGACGAGTTAAAGCATTTTATTTAAAGTGTATTATTAGTTTTAAAATACTCAATTCCACTGCTAAAATTCCCCACAATAATTATCCTATTGCCTCAGGAGCAGTCTTTTGAATCTTGAAGTGGTACAGACTTCTCTTAGGCCCTGACTGCTAAACTTAGCACTTCCTATTTAAGTTTTAGCATTATTAGCAGAGAATGTAGTATTTTTAAATTTTTTCTATTTGAAGGAACAGAGAGGAAAGAAAAACTTTACCTAACTTATGGCCTTACTTAAGAGGACAAACTCCTCTATGACGATAAATCTACACACATTGTTGTATGTATAGCTCAGACCTCAAGTCTGAGGAATGGCCTTGGTGACAAGTGTTCTAATGAAGTAGTTCTTAACAGGAATGGAAATATTTCAGCACTTTTGAAGATTAGTGTGTAATTAATCCAGAAAGGCAACTTAAAAAGAGATCATTGGTTTCTGTTTTGGTGGTTTAACATATAAATGAATACATCTGAGCAAGGTGTGTAGCTATGGTTATAAATCCAGGAAACCCATTTTCAGGCACTCTGAAGATAGTGTTCATGCTGTGGGAAGGAGGAGGGAGAATGGGAAGGGTACCAAGCTAGGCAGGAGCAGCTTGTGCCCTGAAGATGCTCACCGTCTAGTCAAGGTGTCAGGACAAACCACAGTGGTAAAAATACAGGTGTTAATAAAATTAGAAATGTTCAGGCTTTCCCAAGGTAACAAAAAATCAGATGAGGAGCCTAGATTAAGTGTTAGGAGTTTCGATGGGAAGAAGTCCCTGTGTATACAAACAGGGTCAGGAGCTCTTCACCTGGGATCCTTCTGAGAATACCCACAGGACAAATGGAGACATGGAAGTACTTCTTCATCCTGATATGGGGGGTGGGGGTTGCCTGGGGTGTGAAAGCTAGATTCACCCAGCAGCAACAGTGTTGATCCCAGAGAGTTGCTGAAGGCCACATGGTTAGCCCAAGCTCCTGACTCAGGTCTTCCTGCTCACTGAGGCCACCACACTCCCTTTCCTCCTCTACACGTACACTCAGTTCTTGTCTCTCTCATTTACACTTAATGGCCTCCAGGGAAAACAACATTCTGAACCTCAAGAATTCCAATTTAAATTAACCTTTTAGAGAAGGGGAGAGGGTGATAATTTACAAAGGAGCCAGAGAAGCACAGGTGCTTATGATGTATCAAGAAAAACATTGCACAAAATCAGATACTTCATTAAGTAGTATCCTACGAGCTTAGGGTTTCAAAGCCAGGTTTTTGTTCTTTACTTTCACTATGTAAGAGATGTAGGCCAAGGGAAAACAGAGCGTGGATGGTGGTTTCCAATAACCACTACACTAGACTGCATTTGAAGATTTGTCTATTTTGCAGCATTTTCCATTTAAACCATGGAACCACCCCCAAAAGTAAGGAAGGGGTATGCATTTCTAAGTCTTCATCTGTCTCTAAGTGTTTTTTTAGAACCTCATTTAGTGCTAGATTTTTTTCCAATCTAGTTTCTTGCTAAATTGCATGTGTCAGTGAGGTGTCTAGATTGGTCATTCTGATGTCACATGAAATAACCAGATGTTTCTTCATTAATTTGGTTATTTTGCACGTAAATATGACACCAAGGACCAATAGTGTCTTTAGTTAGCCACTTTGTGCCAAATGAATTAGCTGTGCCTCAGTCATTTTCTGATGTCCTTGAAATGTCTTTTCATTTACTACATATTGGCAACTTTCTCAGCGGCCTTATGGGGAAAAAAAAAGATTACTGACATCCAATGTAAGCTGCCTCAAAAGTTTGATCAGGTGTTGTGGACATTGGTTTTGAAAAATGAGCCTGATGACATAGTGTGTAGAAAGGTAAATTCACTCTTGAGATTCCTTTTCTAAGGAATCTGACTCACATATTATATGAAACAAAAGCTTTAATCTGTTACTGAATGGTAGTGTGAGTTTCAAAAATATATACATACACACTTTTATCTCTGATGTTTCCACTTTCAGTAAAATATTTTGATTCTTCTATACTTTTAAATATTTCAGTGAGATTAGTGTAGAAAGTTTTAGTTAAAGCCTCAAAGCAGCAGTTTTATTTCTACTTGTCTGACTTTCTGCACAATGGTGTAACTGTATTGCCCCTAGAAATAGAAAATATTGATTCAGCTTTTATAGCAACACTTAAATGCCCAAACTTTGCATAAGCTCTGTTCACAGTTTCTATTAGTCTGATTCTCTGGAACAAACAAAATATCATTCCTGGGAATATTTGTAACACATTGGAGTTCATGGTATTTTCAGTGTAGACAACCTGGAAAAGAGTTAAAACAAGTCTTATACTGAGCCAGATAATAAAAGTTCTGCTTAGACTTAGTTTGCATTCTTGAGATTGCTGTATGTAAGTGCTTCGTGTTGATCAGAAGTGACATGAGGAAGGGCATTGCTTCTAGGACTTGGGCAGTTCATGGAGTCTCACATTTTAGCTACTACTTGGCACAGATGTGCTCTTGGTGGTCACTAAAAATACCAAACGTTAATATATTTTTCCATGCCAAGAATCTATAGTTTTCCTAACTTACTGTTCTGGGTAGGGATTTCTTACTAAGGAAAGGGAAGCTTTTCAAATTAAGGTTCAAGTATAAGAAGTTATACTTAGAAAATATTCAACAAGAAGAGTTTTCAACTCTCAGTCTCCTCTAAAACCACACAGTGTTTGAACTGGTTTTGCAGAAAGTCCATGAAGCCTCCCTTTTGAACATGAATCTTCTTACATATACATTTAATTATGTACATATATGGTGTGTTCTGTGCCTGTGAAAGGGTGACTTCAACAGGCAGGTATGTGTCTGAAGAATTAGTTTCTGGGCGAGGTGCTTTGTGACTATTCTTGGGCTGGAAATTTTACTCTCACTTGAAATTAATGATCTTGAAGACAAAGATGGGTAAATCTACAGTTTCAAATATCTTTTAAACTTTGCTCATGTTTGCCAAACTTGAGCAAGAATCTCAGAAGCAAACTTATTTGAATCTATACCCCAGCAAAGCCTTTCAACTATATTTTTTGGTGGTGCACACATTTTGCATGTGCATTGTACTTATATTTTTGCAATAGAGTTTCCTACAGTTTCCTTTTAAAAGGATGGCTATTTAGAAAAGAGGATCTTGGAACAGCATTGTAGGTTTAATGTTTCATAACGTATAAGAGAATTGATGCATATGTGGATCTCCATATGCGTGAAGCCTATTACACACTGAAAAAGAAAGCTGAAAAAGTTTTATTTGACAAGCAAAGCTCAGTACCTAGATTTATTGGAGTTTAAATGTAGTACATTCCTAGGTATCAGAGTGCAGATTGCATGCACATCAGTGTGCTGTAAAGTATAATACTTGCATTCACAGTAAAATATGTTCATCTCTTTCTTATAAAGCTTTTTGTGCATCTTTTAAGAAAAAAAATATCTATAGGAGTTAACTTTTTTGCTATTTAGCTTCACTAGGTGTCATAGGACTTTTCCAGACATATAGAGCAGGTATTGTTCCTCCTTTGTGGTCTTAATTTTGGCTCCCCTTTGGGTGTCACCTCTGCCTCCCTGGGTTGCTTCTCACAGGAGCAGGGCATTCTTGGGATTCCTCTCCATTTTCTCTTGGTTTGGGATTGCCATCCTCTCCAGCTTTGCTTGCCTTGCCTCCTTTGCAAGGTCACATGAGCTTTATGGGAAGAACAGGAGAGCATTCAAAGTGCCTAAACACAGAGTAAACACTGTAAAGTCACACAGGCATTTTTGTTTTCTTGAAGGTTCTCAGCTGATGAATTTTTAGATCGATTCTGATGGGGCAGTTCTTTTTAAATTCTATACAAGTTTTCTTACTGTGAAAAAAATAGGGCCAATGATTTTACCATAAAAAAAACAGTTTCAACATTAACCTATCAAAAAAAATGTAGTGACTAAGTAGTCTTGTTATTTTTAATGGCAAATTAATCCTATCGCTGGTGGTCAGACAAATTATGCTTATAACTAATAAAAGTGTGGATCTGGTTTATTAGTACCTTTGCATACTCTTGTTGATCTAAAAGCAGCACTGTTTCTTAGCAAAAGCAATAAGACCAGATCAAAGTGTCATTCCTAATTAGATCTTGTTAAAGCTCTTTAAAATTACCTCTTTACCTTCACAAGCATAGTGGTTTATTTCTCATGAACCTTTACGACACATATGTATTTTCACTCAAACTATTAAACCAAATAAAAACAAAACCAAAAACAAGGCTCCATGAGAATTTGGTTTAATTTGAAAAATCTGTTTCATCTTAAAATCAAGCTAAAGTCTAAAATTTGCAGATATTTGCATATATCCACTAAGCACGGAAGCCGGCATCTCCAGCTTTTGTAAGAGAGCTGAACACAAAGCCAGATCCCTTTTGTGGCCATAAAATGGCTGGGGGAGGGGAAACTCAGTTCACAATGGATGGGCCGTGTTCTCTGTAAGCCACCTCCTGACCTGAATGTTGAAATCATAACTCTGGATTTTCCTGGCAATTCCAATTTTAAGTAAGCTACTTTTGCTCCTTGGAATTTCTTCAGCCACCTTTCATAATTTTTGTATTTGGAAAAGATGGGCTCCTTTGTCAGGTAGAGTAGTCTAAGGTGCCATATTTGCAGATAGTATACCTATATCCTACGCCATCCAGTCCTGAAAGAGTGAGACACCAGGAGAAGCTGGTCCTCAAGTTCAGGTCAGCTTGAGACTGGAAGGTAGGAGAGCATTGTTTGTTAATGTGAATAATTTACAAGAAAGGAGATTTCTGAAGTCTGGTTAAGTTTCTGACAATCTTTATTGTTGGCAGTTCTGACTTTAGGGTCATTCCATCTCTTGCTAACTTTGAGGAGAGGAGAAAATCCTCCTGTACATGTCCAGCATTTTGATTTCCACTCTATGGTCTTGGATTTTCCAACTGTTTGGAAAGGGATGTTCAAAAGCTTATAGCAGGAGCTATGTCAGAGTTAGACTTTAATATGGTATTCAGCCAGCTCATTCCTGACTCCTCTCAAATGTTTAAATGGGTGAACTATTTGTGAGTAATTATCATAACCTCACTTTCCTTTAAGTAACTGAAAAGACAGCCACAGCTTGTCATTTTGAGAGACAGCCTCATTCTAATATATCTTAATATTTAAATGAGTTGACTTTTTAAACTCTAAACCCTATAAGGTTTGGGGAAATTTCTTTCAATTGTCAGGACCTGCTGTAGTAGGATCCTGATTCCAGATATGAGTGGAAAGCTGGTATAGCTCTGGAACAGTTCCTGCTTAGCTTATCTTTACTTACTCACACTTTACTTCCTGATTCCTACAACAGTCTCCCTTTTTTTCTTATCAGGCCTACCTGGCTTGAAGTTGTTGCTTTCCATCTCTAAAGCAATGAATGAGAAAGCAGCAGTGTAGCCTGGGGTGCTGTATTGAATGCTAGGGACCCAGAATACATGCTGAACACGGGATGGCTCACACTAAGACATAAAAATGGGTCCCTGAAAATTTTTATTTTGATAGAAACATAAAAGATTATCTTAAAAGCTTCTTTCTCTCTTTGTGGCTTTAACTATTGAGGTTTTTTTACTTAAGAGGGGACAATATACCATGTTTTTCTGCTGGAAATGGAAAATCCTGTGAAAATGAAATTGTTTTAAAAAACGCTTTGGTGGTTTACATTTTCTTTCTTTAGGAATCAAATATTCCTACTAAAATGATTTTCATGTCATGTTTGTGAAATGTCAGTGTGCTAAAAATGATTACTTGAAAAAGTAGCAATTGGCAATGTTGCCTTTAATTTTATAGTTATACTACGTCATAATTATTGGCCTCGTGTAATTACCCATCCTTCAGAATTCTTGAAGGAGTAGAATAAACTTTGTAAGACCCTAGAGAATTTCTGTGGCTAAATTAATTGTTTGGTAATTTGAGCTTTTAGGGTAGCCAAGATTTAATTCGGGTCAGGATCTTCTGATCATGCTATGGTGTCACCTTTAAAAGTAGAGCTGTATAAAAAAAAAGTGGCATGGTCCAACATGGCATTGAATACATTCTTGGCTATAACAAAAACTTATAAGTTTTGGGAATAAGTTTAAATAAGTAAGCTTAAGGTCAATGCTTGTCCAAACTGATAACTTGGAGATAGGTGACCCTGTGGATTACCATGGCCCTCTTTGCATGGTCAAACTTACCCTCTTCCTCTTTCCTCTATCCACTCCAGTTCTACTACTGGATTGATCTTGCTTTGGTCTCATTCCTAAGAAATGGCTCATTTTAGGGTGCTCAGCTTCTAACCATAGAAGTAACCCATCCACCTTAAACCTAGTTAATATTTAGCAAACCTTTACTAAATCCCAGGTGTTTCCTGGATTTATTTAATCCCAGGCAGGTATGTTGTCCTCAGTTTCACTTAATGAATGAAGAACCAGAGGCACAGCCTTACAGAGACACTAGGCTTTCTCCCCCTTCAGTAGTGGAGGTAGATTTGCACTCAAGGCCACTTGGCCCCAAGTGCTTTCCTATTTCACCCAGGTGCCTTCTATCTCTAGTCTTTGAACTCGGCTTTAAGATCCTGTCCTCCTGCAGATCAGATATGTGTAAGGTATCGTTCATCTTCTGGAAGAAGTGGATACATTTCTAACCTGGCTTTAGTGTGTTTGCATTTCTTTTCTAAGAATTAAGGGAAGCAGGGGTGGGGTTGCAATGTGACAGTGAAGAGATTTACCTCAAAGGGGAAGAGCTACTGCACGACAGACAAAGGGACTTTCCTGTTAACCTGTGCATCCTTGTTTCTTCTTAGGTTCTCCATACTATGACAACGTTCGTCCCCTCTCTTATCCAGATTCAGATGCTGTGCTGATCTGTTTTGACATCAGTAGACCCGAGACTCTGGACAGTGTCCTTAAAAAGGCAAGTGTTGGTGCTCAATGGTACAGTTTAGTGCTGGAAGATGCAAAAAATAAAAACAGTGGTTGGCTGGGGAGCTCAGAGGCTCTAGTTGATTTCCTTTGGGAAAGATGCTGTCATACCAACAGGCTTTCCTTGCATATGTTTCATGAATTTTGACAATTAATCTGCTTGAGATTTTATTTCATAAAGCTCTGGAACAAAATACCATTTAGAAGCATCCATATTTGTTTTTTGGGAGGAATGATGTAGCTAAAATAGTTATATTTTAGTACTGTTGTATTCATGCCTACTTTCCTTCTATCTTTCTTTCCTATCCTTTTTGCCAAACAGACTTTGAGCTTTAGTTTGCAAATTAACATTTGACTTCAAATATTGAACTGAATGCAGTAATAGTTATTTTAATAAAAAAGCCGTTCTTTAGTTATAATGTTGTTTGTTGTGAACAGAAATGTACTAGTGTGGAAGGAATAAGAATATGTCTCCTGGTATGGTACTATGTGAATTGTCAAATACTAATAAAGACAATACTTGAGAGCATATTATAAATGATCACATACACCAGGTTTCTGGAGGCAAAGGTAGTCAGTTTCTATAGATGGGAAGAAGGCACTGTTGAAGATGAGTTAGGAGTCCCAATGGGGCCTGTGAGGTGGGGGCATTCCTGGGCCTCTAGTGACTCAGCCCCGGTAGGTAGGGTAGTTATACACAGTGCACGGTGGTCAGGGAGCAGCACTGATTAGACACAGGCTCTTTTCTTGCCCTGGCCTGAGTTTTGTGGGTTTCAGAGTCAGATGTTGCTGGAGGACCCTCTTCTCCATGCACATGGCATAGACACAGGATGTGGGGGCAAGGGTCACCCATGTGACCCAAATAAAATGAGGGGATTGAGAAGGAGAAACAGCTCTATAGGTGGCCTGGGTTTTTTCGGTTTGTTTTGATTTGTTTGGATTCTTTTGTTTTTTATTTTTAGTGGAGTTTTAATCCTGTACACTTTTATTAATTTATATCTCTATGATATTTGGTTGCTTGGCTTGTGTGTCATGAAATTAGGGTTTGATGTATAATCACTCTTCTCTGTTTTCACTAAACATCATAAACACAGTTCAATAAAATGTGACTTTCTTAGTAGGTCAAAGGCTCTTTTTCACTTTTTAAGTCCTTTCAATTTTGAGTACTGTATATCAAGCACAAATAGGGCAGGGTCTCCCTCTCATCTAGCATTACACTTAGATGCATAACTTCATCTCCTTTGCTCTTCTGTGAATTCCTTTCCAGAAGACACAGCTATGTCTTAATCGATTTTATCATCACAACAATACTTCATAGAGCACTTGAGACATATTTATGGATGTGGGTGGAGGAGTTTCAGCCCCTATAACCCCTGGTCTCGCAAGACCCAGAGCTCTACTGTGAACACTTGGAATTCCTGATCCTGTCCTGACAATGGAGAGCTCATTCGGGAGAAAGCAAAGCTACAAGATATCATCTGCTTGCTTTTAAAGAGGACAATTAGAATTCCTTATCAGGTGTTTTGGGAGATTCTAATAATTCTGGTTAGGTTATGAAACAACTGGTCAAATTTAACTAGATTGAAATAGGTACAGGTAGCTGGGCGTGGTGGCACATACCTGTAACCCCAGATCTCAGGAAACTGAGACAGGAGGATCGCCATGAGTTCGAGGCCTGCCTGGGCTACACAGTGAGTTCAAGGGTAGCCTGAACTACATAGTGAGACCCTGTCTCAAAAAAAAAAAAAAAAAGTTAGAGTTTATTCAACTTCAAAAGGACCAAGACTAACTGCCTTCCTCAACAGCCAGCAGATAGTTCTTTGCACCTGTGATGGTCTATATTCTTTCAGCCACTTGAATGAAAGGCAGCTCCTTGGCAAGACATTGTATTTTACTAACTGTTGCTCAGATGCCTCATTAGAGCCTGCAGCAGGTGATGCAATACTCAGTCTTTCAGTGATTCCCCTAGATTTGGCTCTGTTTTAGTCCCAGTCTCAGCCTGGAAAGCACTAGCTCAACAGTATATAGTTCCTGGTTATGATATATAATTATTTTTCAGGGATACCCCCGATAATTAAAAAATTATTGAATCTACTTTCTGACAACACCCAATAAATCTCTTTCACTAGGGATAGATGAGTCATAATAATATTCATGGCATTCCTTAATGGATCCACTTTAAAAAGTAGTAGTACTTACTGTCTGTCTGGGAAAGAAATGTAAGTTTGTGTCTTCATTTGAAGTAACACTCTTTTTGATATCCTTTTTGAGTACCATTTCCAGTTTCTGTCAGTGGAAAAATCATTTCATCATCTAAATTCCAATGTTTGTTAACTTTTTTTTTTTTTTTCTCATAGTGGAAGGGTGAAATCCAGGAGTTTTGTCCCAATACCAAAATGCTCTTGGTTGGCTGCAAGTCTGACCTGAGGACGGATGTTAGTACATTAGTAGAGCTCTCAAATCACAGGCAGACACCAGTGTCATATGATCAGGTACGTATGGTATCAGTGTGTAAAGTGATTTTCATGGTGAAAGAAATGGAATATCACTCATAATAAATAAAATAAAAATCAGCTGCTTTTTCTACAGGTTCAGCCAGTGGTCATCTGTGAAGTGTGAAATGCCCTGTCATTCAGTAATGTAATCATATATTATTTATGAACATAAATAGTTGATCATGTGTTACCCTGGTATATTCCTACACTTACAAGTGGGTTTAAAGTACAGAAAATTTGAGAGATAATGCGCTCAAGTACAGTAGTTCTCTTTTAGAGAAGTAATCTTATTTTATATTCAGCAGCCCAATAAAATCCTAAAATAGGCTGTTACCATTAGACTATTCCATAAAACTCTTTTAGTATTTCTACAGGTGTTTACCACCTGTAAAGGAAAATTAGTTTCAGAAGTTCATTCTCTTAAAACCCACAAGCAGATTCTGAAGAGGGTTCATGTTGAAATAGCTAGGATCATATTTCACATTCATCATTTAAAATAATGCAATCTAGGGCTAGGGATGTTTTCAGTGGTAAAATACTTGAGGTCTTGGATTTAATCTCCCAAGACCAAGAAAATTTTTTCAAAATACACTGAAATCTTCTTCATCTTGCATTTGTAATTAAAAATTTTTGGTTATTTACGTAAGTCATGTTGATTATGTGCATATTTGCTATTATGTATCCTGGCAGCATTATCCACACTTAGAAATTACATGCTTTGTGTTCCATAGAGTAATAAATGTCATGATCATATTCCTTTTCTCAACTTATTTTGACTGTAAGACACAATCGCATAAATTGATTTCAAATTGATTTTAAATTCCTTCCATTGCCCCTATGTTTTGCACAACCTGTTGACTAGCTTTGACTGACATGTATAGTCAAGAACAGAGAAAGTGCACATGAGTAGCAGGAACAGGCTCTAAAAGCCATCTTGTCCCCACCAGAACTATGTGGAAAATAAAGCTTGTGCTCATGACCTTCAGCCAACATATTGCAGTATTGAGATTCTGTGTTTGTGATGACCTTGGAGTCTTCCAGGGTAACCAGTCACTCTTAGTAAAATTTGCTGTTGAGGATGAATGGCCTCCTTAGTGCCTCTCCTAATTCTTTGTATCAACTCATATGATGAAGTATTTGATGATCCAGGCCCTCATGTATTAACGACCCAGTGACTTTGGATCAGGCTTTAGAAGCTATGGGAAGCTACAGCAGATATTTATTGAATAATAATATTTGAGCACCTTAGGCCTGGGTCTTGATCACAAATATTCATGAAGCAATAAATAGAGTACCACAGATCAATGAAAAAAATTTTGTTTGCAACACTTGGAAAATTCAGTGGACGTGTTAGAAAATGTTTTGCAATAAGAATTGTGTTGTGGTATTAGAAGACACTTTATAGCTTTCTCCCAAGGTCTTATTGCTAATTAAAATCCCTTCTTTTCTTTCTCAGGGGGCAAATATGGCCAAACAGATTGGAGCAGCTACTTATATTGAATGTTCAGCTTTACAGTCAGAAAATAGTGTCAGAGACATTTTCCACGTTGCCACCTTGGCATGTGTAAATAAGACAAATAAAAATGTTAAGCGGAACAAATCACAGAGGGCCACAAAGCGGATTTCACACATGCCTAGCAGACCAGAACTCTCGGCAGTTGCTACGGACTTAAGAAAGGACAAAGCAAAGAGCTGCACTGTGATGTGAATCTTTCATTATCTTTAATGAGGACAAGTGAATCTAGTGTAAAAACAAAAAGGTGAAGTCTGAATGAAGTGCACAGCCAAAGCCATGTACATCGCAGACTTAGGAGGCCCTGAGAGGACACCCATCTTTGTGGAATCCTGTCCCTAGGCTCGCCATGTAGACCACATGGTGAGAAGTGAATATATTGAAGTGTTTTGGAGTGTGACTTGAAAAATATGCCAAAAAAAGAGATACAAATGGGCTAGAGATAGGTGAGGAGGAAGGCAAGTACCTCCAAGAAGAAAAATCAACCCAAGTGGTGCTTGCCCTTTTGTTTTTTTGGTTTGGTTTGGTTGTTTTCTTGTTACATTCTATTCATGGATCTCTACTTTGATTTAATTTTTAAATGTTTTAATCTCCTTTACAAAGAATATATAGTAATACACCATCCTCATTGGGGAACTGGCACTGTGACCTTAACATTTAGTTTTCTGGAGGATGTGATCTAATTTCCTACTAGCTCATCATTAAAATGGAAATTGTATCAGGACCCATGGGATTCCAGAGGGAAACTTCATGAGGCTTTGAAATCTTGCCTTCCTGAAGATGGCTGCTGAGAAAGATGGTCCTAAAGGCATTTGCAGCCTTGCAAGATTGTAGGCCAGCACTATAAAGATTGCATAGATCAAATAGAAAGAAGTGTTGATTTTTATTCAGTCTGATGGTTCTGTTCATAATTGTGATTGTCATTAACAAGTGGTAAATTGCTCAATGTAATATTTTTGTGTGCTGTTTAGAAAAGAGGGTGTGTGATTTTTTTTTTTTTTGGCCATCGTTGATAAAAATGCAAAGTCAAATAAAAATGTCTTGCTTTGTGTCATAGAATGAACCAAGGGAGAAAAACATAGGTACTATTTTCAGCAGGAGAGGTAATGAATGACGGACTAGTATCAGAAAGCACAGTTTGTGAGTAAAGGTGTCAGGAAATAAGTTACCAAATGTACAGAGCAAATGAACTCTTATTTTGAGATGAAGCTCCACTTGGCAGCACCTAATGATCTGTTGGTTTGTTTCACTTTCCTTAAATGAACATCGATTTGAGAAAAACCCACTTACCCAAGCTTTAGAGAATCCCTAGTAGAAAATTATATAATGCCAGTCCTAACATTACACTAGGGCATTTCCTTTTTCTTTTTTTCTTTCTTTTTTTTAGGGCATTTCTGAAAGAGATTGCTAAGACCCACTCAACCAGATTCAGCCCAGGTCCAGGTTTAAATTCTATCTTTGTTGTTACATAAAATAATCAACATTTAAAACAGTTTACAGATAGATTTTCAACCTGTTTCATTTAGGGATTCTTTCAGAGAAGAAGCCAGATCTGACCTGTCTATTGTTGGCTTGTTAAAAGCGAGCTTTCTTTCCAATTATAATGCTTCATTTTTGAAGTGTTGAAGCTGTGCTCCCATTAAATTGTGGCAGGAGAGTAGATTAAGGTAATTGCAACACTCAGTTCTGTGTCTTACAAGCACTTTGTTTTGTCTCTGCAACAAAATACCATTTGAGTCATTTCCCACAACATACAGACATTTTCCCCAACATGATATTCTTTGATTGATGCAGCATTATGCTTTGGGCAGTATTACAAAATAGCTGGCAAGTGCTTTCTGTATTTAAATATTGTAAAAAGAAAATAAGTTATAACTGTTATAAAGCAGAATTTTTGTTGCATTTTTAAAAAAATGTTGAAGTCACTTTGTATGTTTGGTCAGTGTTTCTGCAGTATTTATTAAAACATACATTTTTTTTCCCCCTTCAAATAAAAAAGTAACCATGTCTTTGTCTAAATGTGATCTGTCTTTTATTATCTACTTCCTGATTTTGCCATTTCGCTTTGTTGTTGAGTAGAAATAGTTTTAGAATGTGGCCTAACATTTCCTGAATGATTATAGGCTTTGGAATTTTTAAATTCTCAGCAGTAGTAATTCTCAAAGAAAGATACCTCTGTATTTAAGAAGTTTTTATGATGATTACAAATCATAAGAAGAAAATGAGGCATACTTAGATTAAGTGATTTGATCATATAGAAAGCAAACTGCGGTACTGAGATTAACTTGAAGAAAGCATGAAAATTCTTTGAAGTCTTAGTAGTGAAACAGTATGATGTATGATCCATTCTCAGATCGCAGGCTTAATTCATCCTTCTCTCTCTCTCCCCTCCCTCCCTCTCTCCCCACTCTTCCTCACCTCCCCCCTTCTCCTTTCCTCTCTCATTTCTTCCTTTCTTCTTTCTCAGTACCAGAGATTGAACCCAGGGCCTTTGCAATGAGGTATATCCTCAGGCCTTTTGAAATTTAAAATGTTGAGGCTGGGCCTCATTAAGTTATTTAGTTTCCCAGGTTGGGCTGGAACTTGGGATCCTCCTCCCTGAGGGTTCCTGAGTAACAAGTTTAATTCTAATGTGAGTCTAGGAGTTTGGTCCTTTGTTCTCTGGGGTTCTGAATCTTGGTCCCTAACTCAACCATCCACTTTGACAAGGCATATTCTGTTCACATCAGCCAATAGTGTAGATATCCAAGATTGAGCAGTTGCAACAATTAGTGGAAGGAAAAAACTAGTCTTATACCATCCTTAACAAAACAATATAATAAAGTCTTCTCTACTGGCCTGAAAGCTATAAAGTAAGCATAGAATAGCTGAGGATAAAAGTTTGGGTGCCCAGAGCCCAGCTGATTCTGTTCTGAGCTAAAATTCTTACACATTTTATATATGTCCAAAAATAATCCATGTGGGACATTTTGTACACAACTATGACGCGATTTTGTGGATTTTTTTCAAGTGACTTCAGAAATCTTTCAGGTACAGTTACTCACTTAGAAATAATTCTAAGAAGCACAAAACAAAAGGAAAACCAGGGGATCCATCATGAATAAACATTAAAAGCATTGACATTAAAGGATAGCCATGTAAAAATCATAAAAGCATGAGGATTTACTGAACATCTTTGCAACTCATTCCTGTCATCTAATACTAAAGGAAATAAAAGTAGTTTCCAAATCCTTGGTGTTGAGTAACTTCTAAGCATAACATCCAAGTAAGGCTTGTAAGAAACTTGTTTTTCTTTTTTTTTTTTCTGGTATTGGGAATTGAACTCAGGACTTTGCACTTGCCAGGCCAGTGAGGTGCCACTGAGCTACATCCCTGGCCCCAGAAACTTGTTTCTCAACTGCTGCCACAAAAAGCAAAACAACGCACACACACACACAAACAGTTTCTGCTGACCTTGGCAGTATTTTATACATCATGCAATAATGTTTCCCTCTGATCAATTGTTCTTTCTCAGTAGCTATAATTGGTTGAATCAAAAAAAAAAAAAAAACAAAAAAACTTCATCTTCAGCCTTGAGCATGCATGTATGCTTTCCTTTTCTCTGACATTTTACCTTAGCAAACATTTCTTCTGTGTATCTGTGAACATTCCTTTCTATTGGATAATGATCATGATTAATACCTTTTTAAATACTAAAAGGTGGTTTTCAGACACTAAGACTTTAACTAGGTCTTTTTCACCTCTCTTAATTCTTTCCAGGAACAGCTCATTAGAAGAGTCCAGACATACTAGGAATGTATCCTAACTGTAATCTTAGAATGCAGGCAATCTTTTATTTGAAGGATTTTTTTAATGACCTCATGCTCTAAGACTTCATAAACTCTAGATGCTGTTTTTCCTCTTTTTGATGGGTTATTTTGACATTAGCATTCTGTTGTAAACCACATAGTTTTTGTTTCCATTAATTTTTCATTCAACAAATATTTACTGAGTGACTACTACATGCCCAGCATGCTTCTTGGTTTGGCACTTACTCAGATTTAAAACACAATCTTTGAATAAGGGGGAGTATATCTAGTCGAAGGGGCAGTCACAAAGAAACCCCAGTGCCTTTGGCCTGGTGTGATCTCCACTAGTGTTAGGTGAATCATAGATACTGGGCTGGTAGTAAGTACTCCAATAGTAGCCAAGTACAGCAGTGCAATAGCCACATGTCACACCACATTTAATACCACAGCAGTACTGTGGTGGAAGCAGAACTTCACATGGAATCATAATGGCTAGAGCTCATTTTTGGTGATTGTGGAACATCGAGAATGGCTATGTCTCTAGTCACCACGATAGCACTGATACAGTGAATATAGATTTTTGTGGCTACTTAAAAATCCAGAAGGGGAATATGCTCCAAACTGAGCATGAACAGCTCCCAGGCACTCATCTCATACAACGTGCTGCCTTTGCTATAAATTTGTGTTTTCTCCCATGAAATTTTTAATTGCTGAGTGAATTGGAAAAGAGAAATTGAAATAAAATTTGGCATAAGTGACATAAAATTCTACTATAAAATTGAAATTAATCTCAAGAGACAATAAGATCTAAAGTAATAATTACTTGAAGGTAGAAACCCCACTATATATTGTTAAAAATACATATTTTGTGGAATTTTAAAAGATCTTTTAAAAATATTCACTAATAGTGAGTACTAAGGCTTTTCAACTCTGCCCCATCCTGGGAACACAGGAAACAAAACTTTAATGAATCCAAAATTAAAAGTTTTTCAGGACCCTCAAGGCCAATTCTTCTTTGGGATTTTACTTTCGAATTTTGTTTCTTTTGAAGGGAAACATTACTGCTTTTCTTCCATGATCATAGAGGTAGTAACAGAAACCCTCTGTTTTAAACCAGTTAAATGAAAAAAAAGAGAGACATTCTATAATAAGAAGTGAAAGCTGCCTTAATATATATGGTCATCTTCACTGGCGAAATAATGGCTCACACTGAAACTGCCTAAATTATGTGCCAGGCCTGTTCTAAAAGGTTTGTATAACATGCTTATTCCCATTACAGGAAGTTAAGCACTATCAAGTTCCCTGTTTTGCAGTTAGGGATGCAGGCATCTTCTCCAGGGTCATGGAAAAGAGCCAGGATAGAACAAACAGGGGTAGGAAGCACGCTCTACAACACACTCTTCTACAGCACCACTTTGTGATGGACAAATCTTCATGACTATGGTGTCCCAGCCCAGGAACATGGAGTGTCACGGCCCTGCAGCTACTGTTTAGGACACAGTGGGACACATCCACCCTGTCCTCCCATGTCTGCACACTAAGTCCTTCCCCTGATTCTAATTCCTGATTCCTATCCTACTCCTGGTCCCTATGTCACCTCTTCCTTCACCTCTAAATTCTCTTTCTTGGATGGTGAGACAATTACTCGGGGACAATAAAAGGAACCATGGATGGCCTATACATGCGACCTACCATAGCCAAAGCTTCTTAAACTGTTCTAAAACCAATGGGTCCAACCACAATTGTCACAATTTTTCTAGAATCCTTCAACCCCAAATGGAGCCCTAGATGCCAACGTTACAATGTACAGATTACAGAAAAGAAAAAAGATTTGACACTGACTGTGGCACAACTACTAATCTGTGTTTAATTCTTTTGTGAGTAAAATGAATAAATGATGAAGGGCAATATTAACCACATTCTCCCTATAGCAGTTTCCTTATTTTGAAGAACGTCATTAGAGGAGCGAGCTACTTTGTTGACTTTCAGTTTCTCAAAGATGAGCACTCAGTAAATTGCTATTTAAAGTTCTGAAGAGGAATTGAGATCAAGTTACTTTCCTTCACAGGGGCTGAGTCCCAGGGAACAGGGAAGAACATAGAAAACTTGACTCAGTTCAAGCAATGCAGTGGTTTCCATTCAACTTTTGGTCACCAGAGTGATTTAACTGTCAACAGAGCTGACAGAGATGTTATGTGTCACTTGTGGTCAGGATTGTGTGGTAAAGGCTTTCCCTTCTCAAGGTGCCATTTTATACATCTGGAAAAGAAATTTATTTCTTTGCTCCTGCTTATCTAGTACTCAACAGGCTCACCTTCTGCCCTCTATACCTCACTCTATCCAACTGAGCCAAGCGATCCTTTATAGTCATTTCCTCATCTTCCTTCAATCATATGTTGTACAAAGAAATCATGATAAGACTTTTATGGTCTTTAAACATCATCCTAAAACAACAAAAGATCTAGACTTTCTTAGTCACTCTGTAACAATCTTTTCCTTGATTTGTGAGTGTGGACAGCTGGGTTTCTTCCTAGATAGCAGAACTTCCTTACAGGACCATATCCACTCTCTTCTGAAATCCTCCAACTCTTAGATCCATAAAAAAGAGACTTGTTTTTATCACCAATGTATACCTGGGGGATTTAGATCAGTGGCACCATGTCTGCCTTGCAAGCACAAGGTCCTGCGTTTGATCTCTGGTACCGGGGGGAAAAAAAAATGTATACCCATAACCTACTTTAATAGGTAGCAGATTAATTAATGAGTCAGTCAACAAATTAATGAATGACTTGAACTGCTAGAAGAAAGAATGGTTTTAAGATTGCTGACTCCCAAATAGAATTATCACTAGCACTCTGGATTAGTGGAATTCTTGCTCTCTACAGTTCCCGAGAAACTTGTTTGGGCTTGGAAATACCACAAAGTGAAGGCAAATGCACCTAAGAAAGACTTGCGTCCATGTGGAATCTGGTATGTACCTGTACACTTTCACCCCCATTCCACACTTTTCCCCCTTCTCCACACCATGCAGCAGTGGTTGTCCCCCAAATTCACCTGTTTGGAAACTTAATCCCAGTGTGGCAGGGGCAGGACATGGATGCTTTGAAAGTGCTCTATAGTGTGGATGGATTACTGGTTAATTGCTTACAGGAGAGGGATCACTCTTTTCTACTTTTCTTCCATAAGAGGACACAGAACATTACACTCCCGCCCTTGCTTTGCCCTTTTGCCCTCTGCTACATGAGAATGTAGTGTGACAACACTCATCAGATCCTGGTACCATGATGGTGGATTTACCAACCTCCAGAACTGTCAGAAATAAATTGCTTTTCTTTATAAATTACCTAGTCTTGGATATTCTGTTACAGGAGCACAAATGACTCAGATATCAGCATATGAAAATGTTACAGAAACTTCTCATTTCATTTAGTGGTGCTATAGTGCACCACTAGTGGATTGATATAATATTATTAAAACATAATTATATTATTGTCTTTTTATTATTATTTAAACTTCCCAATTCTCTAATCTTCCACAAAGGTAGTGTAGAAGTGGGAGATGTGATACAGTGTTAGTGAGAGTAGATTGTTTCATTTTTTATGTTCCCCAGAGGCAACTGGTGACTTGATAAAAATTCCATGCTCCCTTCAGCTCCAGGCATAGTTCTGCCCTCTTTGGCCAATTGCTCATATCCTTAACCAGATCAATTGCCTTCTACTTTTTTCTTTCTGCACATATTTGTGAAAACAAGTTTTCCAACAAAAGTATGGCATAATAAATGAACATAAGTGAGCAAACAAATTTTTGTTATGGGCTAAATGAAGGCTTCCTTTCAAAGTGCGTTCACCTCCTAAATGTAGTAGCTATGAATGTTACTTTATATGGCAGAAGAGACTGAAGATGTGTTTGGGTTAATCATCTTGAGATAGAGAGGCTATTCTGGATTGTTCTGGTGGGCTCCATGTAATCATAAATCTTTATGCGAAGTTATGTAGGAGAAGTCAGAGTGAGAGAGTGACAGTGTGATGACAGGGCCTCAGACACAAAGCACAGAGAATGAGATTTGAAAATTGTGTTTTGAAGATGGAAGAAGGGAGCCATGAGTCAAAGGATATAGTTGGCTTTTGGAAGCTAGAAATGTCAAAGGAAGGGACACCTCTGATTGTCCAGGACAGCAAACCTACAGAATCTAAAATCTACTTCAGACTTCTGCTGGGGTTTATCTCTAGATGTTCCCTAAGACCCTCATGCACTCATAGGCAGGGCTTTTGAAAGGTGACTGGATAATGGGGGCTTAGACCTGACGTGGTGCTAGGAGGTAGCAAGTGTTGGAAAAAGAGGTTGGGGGCGGGGGGATGTGGCCTGGAAGGTTTTCTCCCTCAGGGCTCCTCTCTTGATCTTTTCCCAGCTGCCATGATAATGAGGACCTTCTCCTCTGCATGCCCCTCTGTCATGCCATCCTGCTTGGAGCCAGCTAAATGTGGACTGAAACCTGACAAGCTGTGAGCCAAAATAAACCTTTCCTCTTTTAAGTAGTGGGTGTCGGGTATAGTGTCTCAACATTAAAGAAAGTCATTAAGACAATTTCTGACCTCAAAAACTGTAAGATAACAAATTTGTGTTGTTTCAAGCTACCAAGTATTTACAGAAGCGATTTGTTACATAATTAATAGGAAATTAATACAGGTATGCTAAACAAACTCTCTTCTTCTCCCCATCTCCCTTATTTTGGCTTCTTAAAGATTATGTGATGGGCTTTGCTTATGAAATTGCTCCTATAAAACCAGACCAATACTTTTAAGAATGTTCTAGCTGCTGTTCCTGAGTGACTCAAATCTTTGCTCATTGGTCTTCCTTGTTTCCAAACTTCCTGAACCTTATCCCTTTAGGCATGTGGACATTATTAGCAAACATTTTCTGTACCGTGCATTACCCAAACTCCTTTAGAATAGTTGGTCTTGGTCCTGAGAGGCACAGAGTATTTGATGGAATATAGCAAAACTGTTCCTTCAATGACCGTAACTCTAATAATTCTTGTGTAGAATTTGTAGAAGTGAAAGGTCCAGCTCCAGATTCAGATACTGTGGATTAAGTTTAAAGTAGGCATATGTTTAGAGTATTATGAAGTGGTCCATGATCAGGCAGAAAATGAATGATTAGAGAAAAAAAGAAAATATTGTGGGTTAATGTAGTCTTTTTTTCTTATTTTTAAAATTTTTTTCTTTTTTAAAAGTCTTTATAAAAGTGTCTTCTTAGTTTTATAGGAGAAAGGGATATCAGGAGTTTTTTTACCTTTTTTTAAAATTTTGAAGTTAATTCCCTTTTTAAAAAACCTATTGAAGCCATGAATACTTTGTATTAATTAGCTTTTTATAGTGCGTGACAAAAACGCCAGACATATACAACATAAAGAAAGAAATGGCTTACTTGGCTCATGGTATCAGAAGTTTCACTCCATCATCACCTGGCTCCAAGTAAAACATCATGGTGGAAATGCGTGATCCAGCAAAGTTTCTTAGTTCACGGTGGCTGAAAAGGAGAGCAAGTTGAAAGAACACCTCTAAAAGCCTGCTTCCAGGCACACACGTCTAATTGGGCCCCAGCTCCTAATAATATATTGAACTATGGACATCAGTAGATCAATCCACTGAGAGTATAGCACCCTAATGATCTAGTCACAGATTAGAAGTCTCTTAATGCAGTCAAACTGATAATTAATCTTAATATTACTCCATTTTTGTTTAAAAAAGAAACTTTGCATAAATACATATATTGATTTAGCAATAACATTACACACAATTGCAGGAACTTCACATACTTGTCCTGATATTCCTTCAGGAATCTACGCTTTCTGGGTTAGGAATTTCTCTACACAACTTCTCTATTCTACAAAGAAGAAAGTAGAAGGCAGTTATATTCAGGGACTTCTCCAAGGTCACTAAGCTAATTACAGACTAAATCTTAGTCTTCTGATTTATGAATAGTTGTTCTCCCAGACCTTGGCTAAGAAGCAGACTTGTATAAAGAGGCTTAGTCACCATATGTTTGCCATTTGATGGAACAAGAATGCATAGTTTCCTCTAAATCTGGATGTGGCACCACTTGGAAATGCAGTGGAATTTTTCTGAGTGGAAAAGTGTACAATGAAAATAGTTGTTTGTATGATGCCTTTCTCTTTTGTAGACCGTCATGTATGTAACCAACAAATACTTTCTATGTGCCATATACTCCATTCTGTATTTGGCATAAAGAGAGACAAATTAGACCATGTTTTTTTTTTTCTTATGGAGGACTATATAATGAATACAATTAAACCCAAAATTCAGAGTAACAAGTAATTTTGGGGTTACGTACAAAGTCCTCTGCTTTCTCTATTTTTGTTGATATTCTTTGTTCATGTTTTAAACCTCAAAGATTCTTAGAAAGATTCTAGGAGAAATAAAGTGAGATTAGATTCCATTTAGTTGATATAATTTTCCTTCTATATTTCCTTTCTGTATTTCCATCCTTTATAGAGAATAATGAATACAACTGTCTTCCCTTATCTGTAGGAGACATATTCTGAGACCTCATGTGGATGCCTGAAAGCAAGGACACACACACACACACACACACAAGCCTATACTACTAATAATTATAAATTAAGCACAGTAAAGATTAAAAACAATAATTAATAATGAAAGAGAACATGTATACAGTAAGTCCCTGACTTGTGAACATTCAATTGTGAATTTTCACAGATATAAATGAACTTTGAATTACAAATTACAAATATTTGTAGATGTGAACAAACCATGGAAGTAGCTCACGTGTCTGCAGAACATTGTCACAGCTGTGCTGCTGT
This sequence comes from Heterocephalus glaber, assembly GCF_053883595.1. NCBI lineage: Eukaryota > Metazoa > Chordata > Mammalia > Rodentia > Bathyergidae > Heterocephalus > Heterocephalus glaber. The sequence goes on from NW_028258191.1 coordinate 2,382,454, forward strand.
GTGCTTACTGTACAGTGCGATAGTATACAGTAGCACAGAGCTCAATCAGAGCCCAGGATGTCTGGAAGCAAGATGAAATGCAGTGGTGATGTGAAGGGAACTGCTAGGAAGCACAAAGCAATAATCTTGGAAACAAAAGTAGCAATAATTGAAAGACTGGACCAGCGGAAAAGATGGTAGACATTGCTTCACCATCTCCCACTGACCCCACCTTCTTCAGTTAGTAAGTCTTTGCATGTCAGGTCACTCCATGCAATACCCTAGATGCCAGTTGTTGCTCAGTACTGTACCACCATTTTAAGGTAACTGTAAAAGTAAAAGTAGTTTATTTGCAGTATTGTTTGTGTGTGTGGGTTTTTTTTTATGCTTTACATTCTTTATTTGTGTTAAAGGTGTATAAGACTCACATTATATGACTTGCAAACAAATTCAACTTACTCATTTGTGAATTGGGGTCTTACTGTAACAATATACTTATATAAAATTATTGGCATCACTATTCTTGCACTTTGGGGTCATTATTAAGTAAAACCATTGTTACTTGAACACAAGCAGTGCCATTTCTGTAAGTCAACATGAAACCAGTGACCAACGGCAGGTGTTACATACAGCACAGATATGGTATACAAAGGACTAGTTCACATTTGGGTTGGAATGGAGCAGAGCAACATGCAACTTCATCATACTACTCAGATTTACATTTAAAATTTATGAATTGTTTATTTCCACTTAGTATTTTCAACTTGTGGTTGACTGCAGGTGACTGAAACTACAGGAATTAAAAACTGGGTATGAGGAGACTACTGTAGTTTAGTTCTGTTGGTGGAAATACTGTTTCTTTGTCTTTCAAATGCAAACTCAGTTTTTCCATAGGAAAGGGAGAAAGCCCAGGTATTTTGCTGGCATCTACAGAAGCAGAAGTGTATTTCATAATCAATAATAAAAGAAGTAACATTTCTTTCACGACCTACCCACTATAGCGTGAGTACATATTAGTCGAGAAAGGAGACTATTGTTATATACAATAGGGCCAAATTAATAAGAGCAAAATAGGAGTAACAACTGAGCTGTCTTAAGGGACAGAACTTAGAAATTCAAATCCAAATCTTTAATTCCATGATGAGGGCTGTGAGAGTGGCCTCTTTCTTTCCCTTTCATACTAAGTTATTTTTCTGTGGGGAACTTTCATAAGGTCCACCCAGAATCTGTTAAGCTCACTTCAGTTAGAAGTTAGTCATCCTTTCTTCAGCTTTAGAACAAAGATGATGGGGGAATTCCTTTAATATTGACTTAATTATAAAGAAATGAGTATCTGGAGAAAAAGAGACAGATAGCTTCTATTCTTAAAGAGACATCCAGATTTATTAAAGTCAATTTTCCAGCTGCATATATTTGCACACACTGGGTAAAGCAAGGTCCTGAAGTGGAGATGTCAACGAAGAAAAAGCAAAGCCTGTCAGTTGCCCCTTTCATATAATGGGCACTTTTGTCATTTCTCTGAGATCCTGGCAAGGTAGGAAGAAAGTAACATTCTGGTTAGAGTGCAACAATGATTTCTTTAGCATCTCTTGACATTATGCAAAGGGGAAACTGGATTGGATTTCTAGTTCCTTAATGAGACAGAAAAGGTTGCCAAAAGGCAGGGTAATGATGGGAGTTTTTGAGAAATCACAAGCGAAATAGTAAATGTTCAGGTTCCAGACAGTGAACCTCTAAAGTTTTGTACTTATTCTTTGAAGTGTTTTCTACAATTATATACTGAGAAAATCTTTTTGATGATAACTTACATATGATGCTTTTTTAAATCAAAGCACCCTGGGAATATCAATGAAGTTGTTTCACATAAAAATTAGGTAGGTTAAGGTGTTATGTCAGTTCATTGTTGTTGGTATTTAATGGAGACCAAAGACTTGGTTGGAATAGAAAGAATGGATGGGATACAACCCCTGCTACTTTTCCACATGAAACAACAGAAATTGTCTTAAAGCTAGGGCTTCCCATTGCTCTTACATCATATTCCAACATCTTTATGTTCTTTGTAAAGTCAGCTACATCTGTTTCTTCTTCATTGGTTAAGCCTTATCTCTTAAAGCAGTCTCCCTTTTTCCTACCCACTGGTTCCCGCCCCCCTTTGCTGTTTTTGCTCTAGGCACAGGAGCATTTTAAAATTCTTCTCAATCTGCCTCTCATGAGTTATGGCCTGCTAGACCCTAAAATGGAACCTATAAATGCATCATGATCAATCCCAACATTTATGGAAAATTATTTTACAGAAAAGGGTATTCATTTATATAATATTGCATTTATAAGATATATTTTTTTTTCTCCAAGATAAAATGAAGTATTAAGATATGTTCTTCCACATTCCTTAGCTTGCCCAGAAAATAAGAATACAAAGACAAACCAGAAACTCTCACTATATTCTCTCACTTCTGATCTTCACATATATGCTGTTTCTTCTGCCAGGAGCACTCTTTATTTTTCCTATGGTTGGTTATGTTTACCTGGTGAACTCATCCTAATTCTTCATATTTCAACTTTGATCTCACTAATTCAGATATTTTCCCACTGACCATGCAATCTTGGTTAGATATTCCATTTGTTTGGACTTATGATGTTTCCCATATTGTGGACAGTATCACCGTGCAAAGAAGACACATCTGTCTTATTAATTATAGTCAAGCATCTGGTCTGGTTCCTAACACACATCAGGCATTCAATAAGCATGCGTTTATTAAGTGAACAACAAAGCTAAAAGTTCCTTCGCATTCTCCCTAGCAATACAATATCACTTCTGCAGAAGAAATCAAACCGTGGTGTACTCATTTGATAGCAAGAGATAGAAACCCAGTAACTAATGTGCTAAACATAGTAGAATTGGGGGGAGGAAGGGACATGGAAAACTGAAAATAGAATATGGAATAATTAACTATATTTGAGAAAATATAAATCCAGGGCATTTTTAATATGAACCCAAGTGAATACAAGAAAAAAGCAAGTAATTATGTTTTAGAAAATACATACAATCTTGGAGCAGGAGGAATGGTAAGGAGGGCAGTCTTTAGGAAAGCAGAGCCTTGCCTTTTACAAACCTTACAAAGGTACTTACACAGAGCCTGACAACGGAATCAGGCTGCTCATGTAAAGGAGGGGCTGGAAGGATGCAGAGTGGACTGAGCCCATTATAGAACAAGCTTGGGAAAAATAAGAACATTCAAAAAGTGAAGAATATCCTTATTACTGCCTTCTGGTAAGCCATGTGACTTTGGGGTGAGAAGCGAAATAACAAAGGTGGCTCATGGAATTTAGTTTCCCTGCTCAGTTGTCATTCAACTATGACAGCATAAGATTAACATTTTTCCTTAGAAAATAAATGATACAGGCTAACAGAACATGTTATTAAAATACAATTTGCTTTATAGAAAAAGAAAAACCGAATCAGAAAGGACATTGAGGGAACTACTGGAGACTCCCACTTGTCAGAGGTAAAGTTGATAAAGTCTTCCCAAAGCAGGTCTCTTCTGTCTCTTAGGTGAAGCGATGCCCTGGCTGGGAAACATTTCCCACTATTTTTATGGGAAAAGATGACCAAGACTGCTCTCTGTTGCTTGCTTGCTTACTTCTTTAGAAATATTTATAGCTTCTAACAAGATAGTCCACGGCACAATTGAAAGTGTCTAGGAACTGAAAGACTTCACAATAATTTTATCTGTGTTTGTTCCCAGAAGAGATTTATTTATTTATTTATTTTTCATATTAAATTCTTTTATTGGTACATTGTAGGTATACAACACAATTACATTTCTCACTGGGAACTGTACCTTTACATAATGCATCTTGGTTCTTACTTTTTCCCCATTCCTAGCCCTCCCTTCACGCCCTCCACCCTTCTCTATTTACAAAGACTTTATTTCCATTTTTTCCATTTCTCATCATTTTTCCTTTCCCTTCTTTCCTTTCCCCTGCCCCTCCCACTACCCCTACTCCTTTGGACTTTTTCTTCCTATTTTGCATTATCGATTATTCATTCTAATCATTGATACATTTTAGGTATACAATATAATGACATTCATCATTGGAAATTTGCACCTTTACATAGTCTCTCCTGGTTCTTATTTTTCACCCTTGCCCAGCCCTCCCTTCAACCCCTCCAGCCCTCCCTATTTACAAAGATTTTGTTCCTATTTTTCCATTTTCTCATATTAATCCCATTCCCTTCTATCCTTTCTGCTAGCCCTCCCACTTCCTTCCCCTTTGCCCCTTTTCTTCCTATTTCACATTACCTATTATACATTTAGTCCTTATTTACACTTTCAGTTTCTCACACCAGAGAAACTATTCGGTACTTACACATCTGTGTCCTATTTATTTCAGTTAAGAGTATTGCCTCAATGTGCATCCACTTAGCTATAAATGTCTCTAATTTCTCATTTTTTATGGCTGAGTAGTACTCCATTTTATAAAAAAAACACATTTTCTTTATCCAGTTCCAGTTGATGGGCATTTGGGCTGTTTGCAAGTTTTAGCTATTACAAACTGCACTGCTATGAACATGGGTGCACATATATCACTGTGGTATGATTCTTTTAGTTCTTTGGGGAAGATCCCCAGCAGGGGAATAGCTGGGTCAAATGGGACTTCCAGTCCTAGTTCTTTGAGGTATCTCCATACTGATTTCCACAGTGGTTGCACCAGTCGACACTCCCACCAGCAGTGGAACAGGGTTCCTCTTTCCCCACAGCCCCACCAGCATTTGTTATTGGTTGATTTCATGATAGCAGCCATTCTTTCTAGAGTGAGGTGGAATCTCAGCGTTGTTTTCATTTCCATCTCTCGAATGACCAGTGATGTTGAACATTTTTTCCTGTATTTATTTGCTATTTCTACTTCTTTGTCTGAGAAATGTCTGTTCATTTCAGATGCCCATTTTTGGACTGGGTCTTTAAATTTGGGAGGTCTGATCTTTTTAAGTTCTTTAAGGATTCGAGACAGTAGACCTTTGTCTGAGGAAGAGCAGGTGAGGATTTTTTCCCACATTGTGGGTTGTCAGAAGAGATTTATTTTGTCTTTGTTCTCCCATCACAACCTCAGCCAACCCTTCAGACAAACATGCCTTAAACAAGTCTATCCAAACCACTAGGACCACATCCTTAAGTAATGGATAATTACAGAGTAGTAACTTTTTTTCTGGCTAACTTATCTATAATTTTTCATCCTCCTACTTTTTCTCACCATCACATGTCCCTGTTGTTTTAACTCAAGGTTGCCACTTCTGTTATTATGTATGACTCACCATAATTTTACATCTGGTAACATTATTATAGCACCTTCGTCTACTGCTTAGGCTAAGCAAAGACCATGGGCTCCTTTCTACATGTTAAGGAAATTACATTTGTTTTTGTTTGTTTGTTTGTCTTTAGACTGGAAATAGATTCTTTAGAACTTGCTTCTCTAAATCAGCATTTCTCTGTGAGGTCTTACAAAATTTGTCATCTGCATTGTAATAAAATTTATGAGATCAGATGCTATATCCCAACACCTAACACAGGATCTAATGTATAATGACTACCCAATATTTATTTGTTCATAAACAATGAAAATCATTAAATACTGAAAATATGAATTTTCTTTATGCAAACTTTTAGCAACAAGCTGCATTTGGATAAAATGTAAAATGGACACATTTATGCTCTCTATAAATAAGTCATTGAATTATATTGTTATATAAAATAGTACACTATAATATAATATTTTAGAGAAGTAATTCTGAGGACTTTCAGTCCTATCTTATGATGAAAAAGTAAAGAGTAAGAGAGAGGCAAAAAGCAAAACAAAACAACAACAACAAAAAACCTACCTTTCATTGTGATGTAAGTAATTTATGGGGCAATTTGCAAGGGATTGAATTATTATTAAAATTATTCAAGTAATGAACAAGGACTATGTCCTTACTTTGTCCTACGAAGTCTGTTATACTTTTGAGTATTCCTCTAGCAGCTATGTTCAGGCTGTGGCCTGTGGGTTGTACATTTCTGCCTTGCCTGGGCCACATTAATTGAGTGAAGAGGAATTACCTTGAGCTACTTATAAAATACATAATTGATACATTTATGTAACAAAGCTTCCTTTATTTTTATATTTTCTTTCATAACACAGTCATGTCCCACATGCAGTGAAATTAATCCAGAGGAAATATTTGTGTGAAGTTCTCTTCTCTCTTTCTAACTAGTAGGACTATCTCTTACATTTGGTGATTTTGAGAGAATTCCTTTTTTGCTAGCAACACAGGATCATTTAAAATCTTCCTATTATATTGGAGTCCATCAAAATATAGTGTCTGCCTTAATAAGTAACCCTCTTAAACCAGGTTTCTTTTTCAAAGTGTTCTTAGATTTAAACCTAGTTGTGTGTCTCTAGTAAGAGACAATGGCTAACACAGTCTTGAAAGTAGTGATTTTTTCCATTTAAGATTTAAAATGGGGGATTCTGGGGAAAATCAATTTTGGATTCAACTGCAAGTCTGTTTACATAATGACAGTGATGCAGGTGAACTTTTAAGATGTGGAAATCCTAGCCACAAAGTTTGCTCTCTAGGTATCTGCTCTAGAAATTAATTAGATAGAATGTATTCTTCTTTTAGGAAAATGAGACAGAAAATAAAGTCCTCTGTAACACCAATCTAATGCAACCTAATGCCTGTGTTCTCTTCCATCCACCCTTGCCCAGGATTTCAGCTTTGCCTCAGTTTTTCTATGTTACTTCTTTCATTCACCACTCATAGCACCCATATGCTTCATTTTTATTACATTCACTTGCCCATTCAATTACAATTTTGGCACTTGTCAGTGAATCAGGAAGCACATGACAGAACCATTTACACTTGGGACGAAGGTCTGGTAGACTAATCTTCACAATTATCCCACAAATCCACTTCATCACAACCACCACCACCATCATCCCCGTGAAGGTGTAATGCCTTAACTGCTGTGGCTCCATGCATCGCTTTCTGCTCTCCTTTCTGGTTATTTTATTTTGAAGTACCTTTGTTAATTTTTTCCAGATAAAGATATTAAAATTAAAATAAGATAAAGCAAAACTAGATTTATGAAAGTTAGTACTCTACATCTAAATTCCTTTGTGATGTCTTCTAACAAGATATAAATAAATAACTTATTCATTTATATCTTGCCCTATTTCTAAAATGGATTAATGTACCTTATGACATGTGCTAAAACCAGAAAATAAAACAAATGTATGAAAAAATGAAGATAAAGAAAAAGAAATTGCATCAAGGTCTATGGCACACTGAATTAAATTGCTTTAAAATGGACAATAATTTTGGCTCTGATTTTCCTAGCAAATCAGAAAAGTAGGAGAACTTTGAAATTGCTATGGGTGACAAAGGCCATTTTTTAAAAAAGAATAATACAAATTTAAGTGTGGTCTTAGTTTCAAGAGTGAATTTTGCATAAATACTTCTATAATTGAGAAATAAACAATAATATCAGTTCAAATTTTTGCAGATGTTTTATTTTAAAATGGAAATATTCTCCCAAATGCCATCCTTTAAAAAAACTCCTTTAAAATGAATAAAATTGCATTGAAAATATTATTTATCATTCAGTCAATTTTAGAGAATAGAGCCATGTATCAGAGACTATATTATATAGTCTACAGATCCTGTTTTTGAGGAGATCTCAGGTTAATTGGAAATACAGAAATGCACATATACAAACACAATTCCAACACAACAATAACATCTCATAGAAGAATGCACAGAGTCACTTGGTAGGGTGGAGACACACTGGATTGTAAAAATCACACAGACAAGTTCAAATCCTACTCCTCACCCTCTTCATGTATATAGGAATCTGAAACTCATTGTTCTTTTTCTTTCTTTTTTGTTTTTGTGGTACCTGGGATCGAACTCAGGACCTTGCACTTGTGAGGCAGGTGCAGCACCACTGAGCTAAATCCCTGGCCTCAGTGCTCTTTTGTAAGAGGTTGATACATTGATATTATGATTCTATAATACAGGTTTGCTTCAAACAACTTAGTCTCTTTTAAATCTTAACATGATATATATTTCCATCCCAGGAAATCCTTTGTTAGTTTTAGTGTCTGTCATTTTGCTGGCCAGATACTCTCATAGCACCCTATACCCCTCCTTAGCTTATATCACAGCTGTAATCTCATTTTTACATCTGTGATTTTTTGACAAGCACTGTGTTCCTAGTAGCTAGCCTAGTTCCAGAAATACAGCAGATGCTCAAAATAAATTTTGGTTGAAAACATGAATAATTGAATGAGTGCATGTAGAAAGAGCTATGAAACATAACACAGCACACGCTTAGCTTGCGTGGCCTCTTGGTGATGCCATAGCCTTGGCTAAGAAATTTCTTCCATTGTTTACATAGGAAAATATTATTATCACTAGCTCTTAAAGTTGAGTATCTAGGAATTTACTAGATTAAAAATTTTGAAAACTATGTTACACCTATAGCCCAGACTAACTTGTACTTAACTTAACTTTTTACAGAGCTAGTATTGATAACAGATCCATCTTGATTTCTTCTAGCAAGGAAAATAATTTAAGTTCTTGGTATCAGGATTAGGTAATCAATTTTAAAAAGACTTTAAAAATTGTCCTTGACTTCTGAGCCTGCCTGGCAAGCACAAGGTCCTGAGTTCAATTGCCAGTACCAAAAAATAAATAGTCCTTGACTCATATTTAAACTAATATTTATTCTATGGTCTCAGTTACAGTAATGAGAGATTTTTTTTTCTCACAGACTATTTAACATAGTAATGTATAAACAGACGTTTACGCTGTGTGTTGAATAAATCACACACACACACACACACACACACACACATCCACCAGTTACCATCTATTTAATTTAGGTCAATGTGATTTCTCAGTTTCCTAGTAGAGTATGAAATTAGTTAAAGGTAAGGTTGACACAATTAATATCATTCTCAATGGTGAAAAACTGAAGTTTATCTTCTAAGCTTAAGAAATAAGACAAAGATCCCCACTTCAGCCATTTCTACTCAACACAGTACTGGAAGTTCTAGCCAGAAAGATTAGGCTGGAAAACCAAATAAAAGTCATTAAATTTAGAAAGGAATAAGATGTTTTTACTAATGCCAGAGTTGTGTTGGTATGTATAGAAAAACTCTAATGGTTACACACATGCATATAAACACAAACACCCTTCCTCACACAAACTGTTACTGGTAATAAATAAATTCAGAAGAGTTACAGATACAAAATCAGTACAAAAGAGTTGAATTAAAACCTGAAAATGAAATGAACAACTCCACTTGTGAGAGCATCAGAAAGAATGAAATACTTAGGATGAATATAACCAAAGAAATGAAAGACTAGTGTGAGTCAGCTTTTAATTGCTGTAGCAAAATACTTGATATACACAAGTTAAAGGAGAAAAGGTTTATTTTGACTTAAGATTTAAAAGATTTAAGTCCATGGTCACTGGGTTCAAGGCAAAAACATCATGGAGGAAGGAGTGGTGGAGACAAGCTGTTCACTTCATGGCAGCTGAGAAACAGAGGGAAGAGAGCTGGAAGACCCAGAACCAGAGAAAGGGGCTGGCTATGCAAATATACCCTTCCGGGGCGTGGGTCGTGACCGCAGAGATCTGCCTCCTCACTGCCCAATGGCACACCAGCTATGAACTCATCAGTGGATTATCCAGTGGTCCCCTCACGATTTAATCACCTTCCAAAAAACCCATCTCTGAACATATGAGCCTTTTGTGGGACATTTTTGATCTGAACTATAATAGCTAAACACTGAAAAACTATAATAGCTAATACACAGAAAAAAATTTGCTGAACAATTGAGGAAATGTAAAAATACATCCATGTTTACAGATTGAAAAAAATCTTAAGATGATCATATTATTATCCAGAACAATCATTGTTTTCAATGAACTCCCTATTAATATCATAAAGGTCTCTTCTGAAGAAATAAAAAATCCCATCCTAAAGCACATATGACACATAAAGAGACCAGGAATTCCAAAACAACAATTGAGGAAATAAAAGAAAACTATCTGAGGACATAGTTTCCTGATACCAAATTCACTATAAACCTATAATAATCAAAACAATATATTGCTTGCATAAGTTTAAGCATATAGGCTAATAGAATAGAACAGAGACCAGAAATGTCAAAAAATAATATCAACTGATTTTTGACAAGAGTGTCAAGAATATTTAATAAAAAAAATAGTCCTATTACTATATGGTGCTAGGAAAACTGGATATTTACATCCAAAGCAAATAAGTTGGATCTTCACTTTATATCATACAAAATTAGATAAAAGGGGTCAAAGACTTGAATGTAAGGCTTCAGATATAAAGCTCTTAAGAAAAAAATATGGGTAGTACTAAATTTGGCAATGGTTTTTTATATATGACAGCAAAGGCACAAGCAATTAAAGACGAAAAACTGACTTTAACAAATGTTTGAAACATTCATATATCAAGGATGCTTTCAGGAGAGTGAAAAGACAACCTGCAAAATCAGAGAAAGTATTTGCAAAAGCAAGTATCTGTTAAGAGATTTATATCTAGAATATTAAAAACAAATTCCTAGAATAACAACAAAGACGACCCAATTAAGAAATTGGCAAAGGATTTGAATAGGCACTTCTCTGAGGAAGATGTACAAATGGCCAGTAGTATATAAAAAGATGTTCAACATCACCAACTGTTAGGGAAATAAAATCAAAACCACAACACAATGTCACCCACACTCATTTTTTAAAAATCAAAATGAACTAGATTATAAATTAAAATGCCTTCACATTAAAAAAATAGTAAACTATAGTGCTTTTACTACCCTCTTAGAAAAATTGCATTAAAAATGACTTTAAGACAATAATTACATTCCTTATATTTAACAAATTCAGCGTCTCATATCCATTGCCTAAATTCCAGCAAGATTTAATTTTCCTGTCTTTTATATAGTACTTTACTTTGTAATTATTACTTTAGAATTGCACTAACTGGTATATAGTCATTGAGCCCTTGGAATGTGGCTCATCCACTGAGATATGCTATAAATATAAACCATATTCTGAAGACTTAAGAAAAAATATAAAAATTGAGCCTTGCATTTCCCCCTTTTTATCTTTTTTATATGGAACTACTATAAATTAATAAATTAGATGTAGGTCCCATTCTATTAGTCCTGCACTAGAATTTTTAAAAACAGTCTTTAGCTTTGACTTACCACTATCTTACATATTTCCTATCTGCTTTTAGAAATGGGGATTGTAAAATAAAATAAAGCAGCAGTTATTTAAAATAAGAGACAAGGAAAGAAGAGGATGGAAGAAAAGAATAGAGGAAGGAAGAAGAGAGTGAGGGAAAGAGAGAAAAAAGGAAGAAATGAAAATAATAGTTTTGACAGGGATGTAGAAAAATTAGAATCCCCATGCTACTAATGAGTATGTAAAATAGTGGGACATCTGTGGAAAACAATTTAGTAGTTCCTAAAAATGTTGAACACAAAATTGCAATACAGATCCAGCAATTCCTCTTCTAGTTATATACATCAAAGAACTGATAATAGGAACTCGAGCAGACACATGCACAATAATACTGATAACAGCAATGTGCACAAGTTAGACATAATTAAACTGCCCATCAATAGATGAATAGATAAACAAACCTTTTTGTATTCATAAAGTGGAATATTATTCAGCCTTTTTTTTTTTTTTGGTACCGGGGATCGAACTCGGGTCCTTGCACTTGCAAGGCAGGCTGCAGAACCTCTGAGCTAAATCCCCGGCACTATTCAGCTTTAATAAAGGAATGAATTTCTAGTACATGGGGCATTATAGTGACTCTTAAAACCATTACTCTAATTAAATGAGCCAAATATAAAAGTACAAGTATCATACGATTCTACTTATATGAAGTATCTATAATAGTTACAGTCATTGGAAGTGGGCAGAGTGGTTGGGGCAATTGGGAGGTATCCTTCAATGTATACAGAGTTTTTATTTGGGATGATATAAAAGTCCTAGAAACAGGAAGTGGTCATGGTTGTACAATATTGTGAATTGTCCATTTAAAAACAATTGAAATGGTAAATTTTATATTATGTATGTCTTACCACAAAAAGGGTTGTTTTCACAGAGAAAATAGAAGGAAAAAAATTTGGAATAGGAAATACTATAAAAAGAGTACCATATTATTGTAACGAAGATGTATTTTGAGACACTTGAAAAAATCAAAGCAAAAAGATCATAAACACCAATTAACTTGTGCTTTACATTGTTGAGACTGAATTTAGAAATAAAGTTGTATAAAATTGACACCTAGAAAGTTGAGATTTCTGTTGTTACAAAGTTTCTAAGGAAATAAGATTTTGTGAAACTAAGACACACAGAAAGGTAGAATTTCTGTTTTTACAAATATTCCATAGCATATTTACTAAATTATTTGTGAAAGCAGTATGAAAATGCTCTAGACAGTTTTAGACTTGCACTTAAAATTTCACTATAAAGATAATTATATTTGTGAGTGACTCCTATTGCTGTCTGGTTAAATATAGAATGAATTCCACTGAAAATTTCTTTAGTTCTTAGATATGAGAATGCCTAAGGTTTTATACATTTATGTATGCTTTAAATTTCCTTTTAAAACATCAGTTCACTAACCAGAAGACTGTATTTCTATTCTTTACACTTTTTTTTTTAATTCATCCATCACATACTGTCAGGCATGTTGGTGGTTTTTGGCTAGTTCCCAGGACCTCTGACAGGCTTTCATCTTCAGAAACACAATTGTTTCCTGTATGGGTAACCTCTGGAAGAGAAAAACCCGTTTTTCTCCTGACTTGAAGGGGAAACTCGTAGCATAGTTTATGCATGCCTTTTTGCTGAAGACATGATTGTCCTTGTAGCTTCTCACACATGAAGATTCCTGGCTTTGCCATCCCCCTTTTCAAAGCACACATTGCCAGAAACAATTTTATGTACACAGTTCATTTTATTTTAGTCTCTGAAGTTGCTTTCATTCCCATGGGTGGTCTTCTCCTCTCTTCAATTTTACTACAATATTTGTATGTTTTACTTGAAAAGAGACACGCAGACATCCACACTCAGTGTATATACTGAGACTGGTGTTTTGTGGAGACTTAAGCAACCAACTAAAAGCAAAAATACTTCACAGAGATGATACTGAATTGTTCTCTACACGGTCACAATTAAGCAGAGATATATTCATTTCTTGGATAATTGAAATACTTCTCAATTTGACTCTTTGTGTTAAATTTCAAAAATTAGACAATAGGGAAACTTTATTACATGTCAAGTAGATCTGCCCAGATTCAGCACATATACACTGCTGCTTCTTAAATTTCCTCTAGTGTTAATTTGTTGTGGCAACATACTGTCTGCCTGGCTAAGAATTGAGATTATTATTATATAATCTACATAAAATACAACTACTGCAGAAATAATTTATTTCCTGTTAGTTTCTGAACCTATATAATTCATGTTCAATCAATTATCTGGCTCATTTAAATTATTGACCCTATTTAAAATATAACCATAATGATAATGCAAGTCATTATTTAGTGCATTAAAGATTAATTGAGTAGCTTTACAATTTGCTTGATAGTAAATTTTTATAGGTCCAGGTAGTTTAAATCACAATTCGTATTGCAAATCTGTACATATAGAAATGACATGCAGGGCCGGGGATTTAGCTCAGTGGTTTCGTTGCCTGCTGCACAAACGCAAGGACCTGAGTTCAATCCCCGGTACCCCCCAAAAAAGAAATGACATGCAATCAAATGCAAAAAATAAAATATAAACATTGATATGGACAAATTATTAATTAAACTAGTTCATATTTTAATATTACTCCAAATAATTTTCTGTTTTATGTAGTACAAGTACTAACTTCTTGCTGGAAATTTAAATGAGCAAAAACAATGTTAGAAATATCAAAATAAAGATAAACATGCTCCAAAAATATGTATATAGTTGGAGTTATAGGCCATGTTTTTTTCTGTATTCCTTTTCTCTTGACAATTTTACAGATGCTTGTGCAATCTGAAAAGGATCAAAGGGAAAAAACAGTTTTACTTGTTTAACTTTTTCCAAAGCAAATATAATCTTTACCTTCATAATTTCCTCTGAAAAGCTTGGTGCTCCTTTCAGCAGTACTGAGCAAAAGGGGGAAGCTCTGGTAGGGTTTGAAGCTTGGTTCTAGGCTGTTTAGAGATGTTTAGCCAAAGTACATGTTGATATTGTTCCTTTCTCCAATAATAAAATACTATATTCTCCTCTGACATAACAAGAAATACATATATTTACTTTCTCCCTCCAGTTCTTGGTACAGAGCTTCCAAAGAAAAAACCCTTAAAATCTTTTGAATGATAGGAGTGAGAAGAGTATCTTTAATTATTCATAATGAGACCCTTTCAATAGTACCTGAGTTCATGCTAAGGAGGTTCCTCCAGGAAGGGGTGTGGCTGGTTGCCCAAGGAACTGACTGTGTGAATAGAGATTAGATTCGACAGCCCCATCTCTTGATCTCCTGGGAGGAAAGAGGGAATGAAGATCAGCTTGTTCATAATTGGCCAGTGATTTAATCTGTCCCATCTAAGTAATGAAGACCCTAAACCACACACTTTGGAAAGCTCCTGGGTCAGCGAACACACCAAGGTCTAGAAGGGTGGACCCCTTGAGGACATAGAAGCTCCTGGATCCCCAATCCCATATCTTGCCTTATGGAACTCTTTCATTTGACTATTGCTGAACTATATCTAGCAAATTGTTTTCCTGAGTTGTGAGCAATTCTACAAAATTATTAAACTTGTGAAAAGGTACGAGGATATCCCAATATATAGATAGTTGGTCAGAAGTTCAGAACACAACCTGATATTTTTGTGACTGTTGTCTGAAGTAGGTGCATTTTTGGGGAACCTAGCCTTTAACCTGTGTGTTGTGTGATACTTCATGTAGTTAGTGTTAGAATGGATTAACTGTAGGATATTAGCTGGTTGCCACAGAGAAACAGAGAATTTCTTGGTTTGGAAACCCTGCATATTTGATGCCAAAAAAACCTAAAAAAAACTCTTACTGGTGCTGCTTCTTTTTTTCCAATATAAAATACTTCCAAAATTATGTTATGATGGGTTTCACATACTGTTTCATCTTCAGTCTACAAAGGCCAGTGAGCAAATTACTCTAAATCCACTTTAGTGAAAATAATTCTACAGAATTTCCAGAAATTATAGCCCAGATACATATGACTTATTCATGGGTCCACCCTATTTAAAAAGGTCTGAAGATCATTCCCAAATTTCCTAGTATCTTTCCCTGGAGTACCTAGAAGAGAAAAAAGAAATGAACACTTACAACATCAAAAAGCATAACTCACAAAAGACTCTAAAGGTCTTATAGAATTGACTTTTATCATAAAGAAGTCAAACTGAGGGAAAACCTCTTTAGCCTGCAACTCCCAGTAATAATTACCAACAATTATGAAGTATTAACTATATCCTTGACAGTGTTCTAAATAATTTACTTGTATTAATCATTTGATCTGGACAACAAAGAAATAAAACTCACAAAATAATTTAATATTGTTTTTCCTATCTTTTTCATGGAGGTAAAAATAGACATAGAGAAGTTAACTCACATATACCTAGTAAATGGTGGTGCTAACATTTAAATTAAGAATACCTAGGGCCAGGGATTTAGCTCAGAGGTTTCGCCGCCTGCTGCGCAAGCACAAGGACCCAAGTTCAATCCCCAGTACCAAAAACAAACAAACAAACAAACAAACAAAGAATATCTATACAGGTGGTATCCAGCTTATGTTGGCTCAAAAGATGACTTTTTGACTTTATGGTGATACAAAATCATGACTTACAAGCATTCTGTTTTTCACTTTCAGTACACTGTTTAGTAAATTACATGAGATATTCAACATTTTATTATAAAATAGGTTTTCTGCTGGAAAATTTTGCACAACTGTAGGTTAATTTAAATGTTCTAAGGAAATATAGCTATGATGTTTTGAGATTAGAAATATTAAGTGCATTTTGAAATTATATTTCTACCTTACTTTGGATTTATTGGGACATAAAACCATCATTAGCGAAGGAGCAACTGAATTCCTAAACATAGCATACTATTTCTCAGCATATCTATTTTCTTTCTTGAAAAAAAGATATCACCTGAAAAAAGTAGGAAAATACTTCACAACTCTCCTAATGTGTATCCATTACTACAAGACACAGCCCCTACAATAGTGAAGACCAGCCATTATTATTCATTCCTGGGTATTTTTCCATGAGAGATCATGCTCACTGTTAGCATCTTTCCTTATACACACAAAAGACATAACTCCCAGGTAATACATGAGAAGAGAGAGAAGAGAGACATGAGCTGGTACAGTGTGATTCCACAGTTTTCACCTGGGTACAGGAGAAATGCAGAGAGAAAACTGGAGCTTTTGAAGTTAAAAAAAAAAAAATCTGCCAAGGAAAAGAAGAGAATAGCAACAAGAAGATTTAGAATAAAAACTTGTCTTTGAAAATATCAACTCTAGCCCTAGAGAAGAAATTTCAATAAACATCTGCAAAAAAATAATATAACAAAAAAATATATTTTCTCCAAACAAAGGCAGATAGTCATTAAAATATAACAGATTGAGCTAAGACATTTAAGGTGAAAGAGAAACTGAGTGGGCAACCAGCGCAAGGATAGTTTTTAAATAATTGTTAAACTGAAGGCATTAAAAAGCCACTAGTTACAGACAAAGTTGATAAAGTTCCATATAATGATGAAAAGACAAGAGCATGGAGAAAATAAAAGAGAAATGATTATATTGTAAATGAATATTTTGGAAGAGAATAAATGGATGGATAATTGGGTAGAATAATTGAGATTCATAAAATAGCTATGTGCAGTGGCATGGGTATAGTTAAAAAACAAAGATCTGTGAAGCATCCAGGACTAGATACAGAGGAGACAAGTTACCACTCACAGGTTAGAAGAGCCAAAGGAGTAGCCAATATCAAAACCTGGAGAAAGCAGTGGAAAACTCTCTGCAGAATCTGTGTTTGGAAGCAGAAAAATACAGGCATTGTCAAATCTTGTCTCAGTGAAGAGGGAATTAAGGCAATGAATGTCTAACTTTTCCCATCCTCCAATCTCCTGCAGATGCCTCTCATTGTTAAGACACAACTGAAAGTCAGTAAACCAAAACCAAGTATTATAGGTATAAAGGTTAGGCTTCAAGGAATAGAATGTAGTAGAGAACCATGGAGGCAAATGGAGATGACTCAACTGATTGCACAATGTCAAAGTGGAAGGACAAAACAGCATATAGGTAATTGTGTGTCAAAAGAACAGGATAGGATAAACAGAGATATTATAGAAGAAAACTTTCCTTTGCAAGAGAATGTCAATGAAAAAGACTTACACCTACCTGACTTTGGTCAAAGTGTAAAGTAAAATTATAGAAGGTTCAAAGAAAGACAGTTAAAAATGGAACGAAATTTGAGCTGTTTCATTCTGTACAACAAAAGCAACAAATATTAGTAGAACAATATCCATAGGGCTTTGAAGAGAAACCATTGCAAGTCGAGGATTTCATACTTAGACCACTTTTTTTTTTTTGTCTAAATGGATCAGAAATGAATACTCACATAGAAGCAAACGTATATAATATAACCTGTATAGTTTCTTGGAAAATATTTCTTAAATATATACTTTGACCTACAAAATAAGATGTGAAGTTGAATGATCATGGTATAAAATGGCTGATTATCAACATTAAAAGAGTTTAAACATACGCAACTAAAACTTTAGTTCTGACACAAAATGGTTGTCAAAATATTCTTATAAAAACTATAAAAATTATAAAAGTATTAAAAAATTACAACAGACATATAGATTATAAAACCTAAGATTAGATAAACATAAAAAGAAAAGCTGCAAAATTTTTTACCTCATATTTGGGAATATATTCTTCACTATGACATTTACATTAGATTAACTATTAATCTAATAATAATAGTAGCAGTTTCTTAGTTACCTTCTTCATTGTTGGGATAAAATGACCTGACACCCACAATTTAAAGATGGAGAGGTTTATTTTGGCTCACAGTTCAGAAGTTTTCATATATGTTCAGCAGGATTAACACAGATATGGCATAGCAAAAGGTCCTGGGTGGAGAAAAGTTGCTCACATGGGCCCAGGCAGCCAGGAAGCAGAGACTGAAGGGAGTGGTAGGGAAGGGAGACAAAATCTTCCACGTCACGCTCCCCTGTGATCCACCTCTTCCAAAGAGACCCAACCTCTTAAGAGCAATGTAGTTACCCAGACACCTTAGAAAGTCCCACCTTTGCACATAGTAAGCTTTGAGAGGCATTCCATAATATTCCACCCCCTACACCCAAAATATTCATGCCCATATATTTATGCAGAATACATTTAGTCCATCTCTAAGAATTGCCAAAGTCTTAACAGTTTCAAAATTGATGACACACTCAAGTCCAAACTGTCATCTGAAACTCAATTCAAACTTTTAGCTGTGAGCACCAGTAAAAATACAAAAGAAAGTGAAACGCCTTTAACAGCAGTAGTGAAGGGTAAACATTCCCACTTCAACTGGGAGAAAGAAAGGTTGGAAACTCTTGGGACCAGAGTCAGACCAAGGCTCAGAAGGGGAACATTAAATTCCATAGCTTCATGTCCAGCACCTGCAGCAAAGATGTGAACTCCCAAGTTGCTCGGGAAGCCCTGCTTCTAGAGATTTTCAGGGTTAGCCCTCAGTGCTTCTCTCTTGGCATAGCTTTGATCACTGCCTGTGGCCTTCCTCAGCAGACATTCTGTTCCTGGTATCTTCAACTTAGTGGGCGTTACATGGCACTTTTGGCTTCACGATTGCAGCTGCACACACAGTCTTCTCAGGGGCACCCTGCCTGGCCTCTTTGGCCTTCTTCTGAAATCTAGTGAAAGCCTCCTTGACGCCTCAACTGTTTCATTCTGCATGTCTATAAAATCAGCAGCCCCACATGGATGACATCAAGGTCTGTCACCAGCTTGAGCAGCAGCTGGGCCCATTTGTATCATGATTCCAAAGGTCCCCAAGTACCTGAATGGCTGAGCATTATGAACTAAATTCAGAGGAACTAATTCCAGGTGAAGCCCTTCTACAGCAAGGTGACCTGGCCTTTCTTCTCCAAACAAGCTCTTTTACTTTTGTACTTCTTAGCCTGGGGAGGATGAGGTCTTGCTGTTTCCTGGGATACCCTCAAGTCATCCTTCTTGTTGTCCTGATGCAAATTACCTGGCTTCTTTTTAATCTTTTCAGCAGCCTCACTGTCTATAGGCCACATTTACAGAGGCCTTCTT
Organism: Heterocephalus glaber; assembly: GCF_053883595.1. Taxonomy (NCBI): domain Eukaryota; kingdom Metazoa; phylum Chordata; class Mammalia; order Rodentia; family Bathyergidae; genus Heterocephalus; species Heterocephalus glaber. The sequence goes on from NW_028258191.1 coordinate 2,401,876, forward strand.
TTTTTTCCCTTAAATTCTTTTATTGGTACATTTTAGGTATACAATACATTTACATTTATCATTGGCTGCTTGTACCAGTACATGATGGATCTTTGTTCTTATTTTTTTCCCCATTACCTGTGCGCCCTTCACCCCCTCCACCCATCCCTATTTACAAAGACTTCGTTTCCATTTTTTTCTATTCTCATAATTTTTCCTTTCCCTTCTTTCCTTTCCCCTTCCCCTCCCAACACCCCTACACCTTTGGACCTTTGCTTCCTATTGCAAATTATCAATTATTCATTTTAATCATTTTAATCCTTATTTACACTTTCAGTTTCTCACATTAGAGAAATTATTCAGTATTTACGTATGTGTGTCCTATTTATTTCACCTAAGAGTATGGCCTCAATATGCATCCATTTAGCTATAAATCTCTCTAGTTTCTCATTCTTTATGGGTGAGTAGCACTCCATTTTATAAAAAAAAAAAAAACCCACATCTTCTCTATCCAGTTTCCAGTTGATGGGCACTTGGGCTGTTTCCAAGCTTTAGCTATTACAAACTTTGCCAACATAAACATGGGTGCACATATATCACTGTGGTATGCATCTTTTAATTCTTTTGGGAAGACACCCAGTAGTGGGATAGCTGGGGCAAATGGGACCTCTAGTCCTAGTTTTTTGAGGTATCTCCATGCTCAATTTCACAGTGGTTGCACCAGTCTGCACTCCCACCAACAGTGGAAAACAGTTCCTTTCTCCCCACACCCCTGCCAGCATTTGCTATTGGTTGATTTCTTGACAGGAGTCATTCTTTCTGAGGTGAGGTTGAATCTCAGTGTTGTTATCATCTGCATCCTTTGAATGACCAGTGATGTTGAACATTTTTTCATATGTTTATTTGCTGCTTTTACTTCTTTGAGAAATGTCTGTTCATTTCAGATGCCTATTTTTGAATTGGGTCTTTGAATTTGGGGGGGTTCTGATTTTTTCAGTTCTTTATATATTCTAGAGAGTAGTCCTTTGTCTAATGTACAGCTGCTGAAAATTTTTTCACACATTGTAGGTTGTCTCTTAGCTCTCTCTGTTCGTGGTTTCTCTTCGAGTGCAGAAGCTTTTTAATAAGATGAGATCCCAGTTATTGATTGTTTGTGCTAGGTTCTGTGCTATTGAGGATTTTTTCATAAATTCTTTTCCTATGCCAATATCTTCAAGAGTTCTTCCTGACTTATCTTCCAGAAAGTTTAGTGTTTCTGTCTTAATATTTAGATCTTTAATCCACTTCAATTTTAGTTTAGTCTATAGTGATAGATATGAGTCTAGTTTTAATCTTTGGTAGGTTGAAATCCAGTTTTTCCAACACCATTTATTAAATAGGCTATCTTACCTCCAATGAGGGTGACTGGCTCCTTTGTAAAAGATGAGGTAGCTGAGTATGTCTGAAGTTGTTTCTGCATCTTCTAATCTATTCAACTAATCTTTGATCTATTTCTTTGCTAGTACCATGCTGTTTTTATCACAGTAGCTTTGTAGTATAGTTTCAAGTTGAGTATTGTGATACCCCTAGCTATGTCTCTGTTGCCTAGAATTGCTTTTGCTATTTTAGGTCTCTTCTGGTTCCAAATGAATTTTTGAATTTTTTTCTCTAGTTCTGTGAAGCATATTGGTGGAATTTCAATTGGCATTGCATTAAATCTATATCGTAGTTTTGGAAGTATGGCCATTTTCTCTATATTGATTCTTCCTACCCAGAAACAAGGGATGTCTTTCCATTTTCTTATATTCTCCTTGATCTTCTTTTTTCAGAGTGGTGTAGTTTTCAGTGTAGAGGTCTTTTGCTTCCTTTGTTAGATTGATTCCTAGATATTTCATTTTTTTGGATGCTATTGTAAAAGGGATTATTTCCCTAATTTCTCTCTCAGTGAGTCTGCTATTTGTGTATAAGAAGGCTATTGTTTTTGTTTTGATTTTGGTACAGGGGATCGAACTTGGGACCTTGCGTTTGTGCAGCAGGGAGTGAAACCCCTGAGCTAAATCCCCAACCCAGGCTATTCTTTTTTGAATGGTGACCTTATATCCAGCTACTCTACTGAATCTTTCCATTAAGTCTAGAAGTCTTTTAGCAGAGTTTTTTGGGCCTTCTATGTAAAGTGTCATATCATCAGCAAATAATGACAGTTTAACTTCTTCTTTTCCAATCTTTATTCCTTTTATTTCTTTCGCTTTTCTAATTGCTGTGGCTAATGTTTCCAGAACTATATTGAACAGGAGTGGTGATGGTGGGCATCCTTGTCTTGTTCCTGATTTAAGTGTGAAAGTTTTCAGTTTTTGACAATGTAGTATGATGAAGGGTGTTAATTTTTCATAGATTGCCTTAATCAGGTTGAGATAAAGACCTTCTATTCAAATTTTCTGTAGGGTTTTTATCATGAATATGTGTTGGATTTTGTCAAATGTTTTTCTGTATCTATTGAGATGATCATATGGTTTTTGTCCTTGGCTCTGTTAATATCATGTATTACATTTATTAATTTAGGAATGTTGAACCATCCTTGCATCCCTTGGATAAATCCAACTTGGTCAGGGTGTATGATCTTCTTGATTACCCTCTGTATTCTGTTTTCCAGTATCTTGTTGAGGATTTTTGCATCTATAATCATTAGACAGATTAGCCTATAGTTCTCTTTTTGGGTTGGGTCTTTCCTTGGTTTTACAATCAAAGTAACTCTTGTTTCCAGGAATGAATTTGGAAGCCTTGCTTCCCTTTCAATTTCCTTGATGAGTTTAAAGAGTAATGGCAATAGTTCTTCTTTAAATGTCTTGTAGAATTCAGCAGTGCAGCCATCAGGACCTGGGCTTTTCTTTGTTGGTAAATTTTTATTACATTTTCAATTTTACTAATTGTAATTGAGGTGTTTAGAATTTCTATATCTTCTTCATTTAACTTTGGCAATTCGTATGTATCTAGGAATCTGTCCATTTCTTCTGTGTTTTCCACTTTATTAGAGTCCAGGTTCTCGAAGTAGGTATTGATGAATCTCTGGATTCCTGCTGGTTCTGTTGTGACTTCACCTTTTTCATTCTTCATTGCATGCATTTGAACCTTTTCTTTCCTTTTTTAAATAAGGTTGGCTAAAGGTTTATTGATTTTTATTTATTCTTTTGAAAAGCCAACTCCATGATTCATTAATTTTTTGTATCTTTCTCTTAGTCTCCATTGCATCGATTTCTGCTCTAATCTTTATAATTTCCTCCCTTGTATAAGCTTTGAGTTTGTTATGGTCTTCTATTTCTAAGAGCTTGACATTCTGCTTTAGGTTATTTATCTGAGTTCTCTCTGCTTTCCTAATATGGGCATTCATTGCTATGAATTTCTTGCATAGAACTGTTTTCATTGTGTCCCATAGATTCCTGTATGTTGTACTGGCATTATCATTTACATGTAGAAACTGTCTAATTTCTTCTTTAATTTCCTCTGTGATCCCTTGGTTGTTCAGGAGGGTGTTATTCAATTTCCATGTGTTTGGGAGTTTTTCAGTTTCTTATATTATTGACCTCCAATTTTATTGCACTATGGTCTGATAATATACAAGGGGTAACTTCAATTCATTTGCATTTCCTTAGACATGTCCTATGAGCTAGCATGTGATCTATTTTGGAGAATGACTCATGTGCAGTTGAAAAGAATATGTATTCTGATTTTGTGGGGTGAAATACTCTGTAAACATCTATTAAATCCACTTGTTCAATAACTTGGCTCAGTTCTAGAATTTCATTGTTAATTTTTTGTCTAGATGATCTGGTTATTTGTGATAGTGGGGTACTGAGTCCCTCACTACAATTGTATGAGTGCTTATTTGGTTTTTCATGTCCATTAATATTTGTTTTGTATAGTTGGGGGCATTCGTATTTGGTGCATATTATTTAGGATTGTCATCTCTTCCTCTTGGATTGTTCCCTTCACAAGGATATGGTGACCATCTTTGTCTCTCTTAATTAGTTTTGGTTTGAAATCTATTTTGTCTGCAAATAAGATCGCTACCCCTGCTTTTTTCTGGGTTCCTGTCATGTGTAGAAGAACTGTTTTCCATCCTTTTACTTCCAGCCTATGAATTTCTTTTTGAGTTAGGTGTGTTTCTTGTATAGAGCATATTGCTGGATTTTGCTTCTTAATCCATTCTGTCAGTCTATTTCTTTTGATTGGTAAATTGAGGCCATTAACATTGATAGTTATATTTGATAGATAATGATTCATCCTTGTCATGATGTTTTACTGTTATTGGCTCTTTTATTTCTTATTTTTTCCCCCTTTCCCTTAATTTCTTACCTTGCCTGGTAGCTTCCCTCTGTTGGGCATCATTGAGTTGTGACCTTCATTGTCTTTTTCTAGGCTATTGCTTAGTATTGTTTGGAGTGCTGGTTTGGTGTTCATGAAATTTCTCAGGTGTTCTCTGTCGTGGCAGTATCTAATTTCCCCATTGATCTTGAAAGATAATTTTGCAGGATACAACAGTCTAGTATGGAAGTTATTTTCTTTCAGGGCTTGAAAAACTTCACTCAAGGCTCTCCTTCATTTGAGGGTTTGTGTTGAGAAGTCTGCTGTGATTCTGATGGGCTTTCCTTTGTAGGTGATTTGTTTCTTTTCTCTAACTGCCTGTAGGATTTTGTTCTTTTGTTGGGTTTCTGGGATCTTGACTATTATATGTCTAGGTGTAGATTTTTTAAACTTTATTATCAAACACACACACATACAAAAAATTGATAACATTCAAAGAAGAACAATGAAAGTGGGAAAAAAAGCACAATAATATTCAAATACAGTAGAACTCATCCAAAACAAGACTGAAAAGCACTTAAACATTTTTCCGTATAACCTAAAAAGCATCTCAAGCACCAACAAGACACCAGAGAATGTGATTTGTTTCAGAAAGATCCCCAAAACCAACATTGAACAAATAATGATCTGGAAAAAAACTCCAGTTAGTGAGGAGATTCCACATAGGCCAAACTTCTGCTTAGTTTAAATTTCGATATAGTCATATGAGAGGCAATGAAAACTCAATCCGAGACATATGTTATTAGGCCTTTTCATCCATGTGTATCCTTAATTACACTTTCAGTTTCTCACACTAGAGAAACTATTTGGTATTTACACATATGTGTCCTATTTATTTCACTTAAGAGGATGGCCTCAATATGCATTCATTTAGCTATAAATGTCTCTAGTTTCTCATTCTTTATGGCTGAGTAGTAGTCCCTTTTATTAAAAAAAAAAAAACCCACATCTTCTTTATCCAGTTTCCAGCTGATGGGCACTTGGGCTGTTTCCAAGCTTTCGCTATTATGAACTGGGCAGCTATAAACATGTGTGCACATATATCACTGTGGTAGGATTCTTTTAATTCTTTTGTGAAGATACCCAACAGGGGGATAGCTGGGTTAAATGGGACCTCTAAGCCTAATTCTTTGAGGTATCTCCATACCTCAAACCTTGTAATCTACTTTGTACATTTTTTTTGATCATGGCTAGTTGGTGCTCTATATGCCTCACTCATCTGTATGTGCAATTCTCCACCTCTGTCTGGGAAGTTTTCTACTATTACTTCTGTGAACAGTTTTTTTATGTCAGTTGTACTTTCTGCTGTATTTTTGTGGACTCCTATAAATCTCATGTTATTCTTCTTTGCATCATCTAGCAGCTACTGGATTGATTTCTTGTGGTCCCTTGCTATTTTTAAGAAATCTCTGTTTTTGTGGTCCTTAACCACAATCCTGTCTTCTATATCTGATATTCCATCTTCAGATTCCCTTAATCTGTTCTGAATGCTTTCAATGGAGATTATAATCTCCTGAATGTCTGTTTGAATATTTTTCATGGATTCCATTTCTTTCTTATGTTGGGCAATCATGGTTTCTATTTCTTTCTTATGCTGGGCATTCATGGCTTCCAGCATGTTTCTGAGCTCATATATTTTTTAATCTGTTTCTGTTTTAGAGCCTCTAATCATGTTTTTCACTCTGGTCACCATCTCTGTAGTTATCTGGGAGATTATTTCTGTTTTGAATTTTTCTAGAGCCTCTTTGATGTCTTTGGTTACTTCCTGTGCTATCAGTTCAGGGTATCCAGGTGTTTGATTATCAGACTTTTTCACCTCATTTCCCCCACAATTTGCCTTTTGTGGGGTGGATGTCTGAGTTTGTGCTTTGCTTAAATGTCTTCTCTTTTTTGTTTTTGGTACTGTCCTTGGTTTAGTTCTTGGGTTGTTATTTTGAAGTTGCTTATTGTAAGTATCTTTGTTGATGTATTTAGAACCCTTATGGAATGATTGCTTCTCAGAGGTGTCTTCCATACATAGCTGGTCTTTAGGTTTTGAGTCTCTAATGGCTCTGAGGCTGTCTCATTTTCATTATACCAGGAAGGACAGCTGATTAGATCAATCACAACACTTAGCCCAAGTGGTACAGTCAGCAATACAATAGCATCAAGTACCTCTTAGAAAATGACAATTTGTGGTAGTTATTAATCTATCACCTTCAACTGTGTGAATAAATCAAAATCAAGGACCAATCCAACATTTGTTTATAGTGAATAAACTCTTCAATATAGCAACTTTACCCTTTGGGATGGGGAGTTAGAAGGAGTTGGGGAAGGAGGGATAGGTAGGTAGAAGGATAGGGGAAGGTTAACAGTGAGGTCAGAGGACACAGGTGACAAAAGGAAAGAGAAGAAAAGAAAAATAAAGAAGAAATATGAATTAGGGCCAGAACAGGAACAAAAAGGGAGATGAAGAACAATGTAGGACAGCAAGGGAGTAAGGAAGAGAGAGAGAGAAAGAAAAAAGAAAGAAAAAAGAAAAATAAAAATTATAAAAGAGTAGATTAAATAGAAAGAAATTTAAAATAACAGCAAAAAAGTACTGGCAATTTTGAAAATAACAAATAAAAGATTAAAATAAAGGGCCTCCTTTAGCGCATATCTCTACTGTCATAATAGACAATGTGGGCAGCAGTGTGCAGTTATATGTCAATGAGTCTCAGTAAGCCAGTCATGGACCCATGAGATTCAGGCAGATTTCTGGCTCCAAGGCCCAAGTTGAGCTCCCTGTCCTTCTGCAGAGTTGAACTGTGCAAAGGTCTATTGCAGGTTTCATCTGCCTTTCCCCTGAAGATAGTCCAGGTTTCGATGGGTGGTGATGATCCCTCCAACTTACCAAGTATGGTGGTCTGGTGTGCCTTTGTTGCAGAGATTCTCTTCACTTTTCCAGTGGCTTCAGTTTTCATCAGGGAGCCTGAGAGAGGCCCTCTCTCTGTTGTTCACTTCTGTAGGTAAGTACAATGTCCTTTATGACACCCTGTGCCTCTGTAGTGTGGAACGAAGTAGCTGCATAGTCAAGAGGCCCGAGGTTGGGGCCTGGCTATGCTGGTGGCTGGTGGGTGTGCCCGGGGGCTCCTCACCAGCTCCTGGTTGTAAATGGGAGTGGCTAGCCGGACAGAGGGGGGCTCCAGCCACCCCAGGTGCCCATGCAGCTATGCTGGCAGATGCAGAAGCTTTCTTTGTGACCAGGCTGAAAACTGTTCCAATGAGGTTTTTGCTAATACCCACCAGAAGTACCCATGACATAGCCTGGAAGTTGAGCTGCCTTGAAATTTCCTCTCCACCTTCATTAGTATGCAGTTCTCAGTCTAGGTCCTTTACAAAGTTTTGGGATTATGAGCGAAATGCAGACTAATTTTCTGCCAGAGCACAATACAAATGGTCTTGAGTCTAACTGATAAATACAGTTCTTGTTCCCAAGTAAAAATTCCTGACCCTGGTCTGCATGTCTGTCAGCATTGCTGTCTTCTGCTATCTGAGCAGAATTTCCCATCAAGATTGCCATATAGCGTTTTAGGTTTTCTCCAGCCTCCATCTCCAAATCTTTCCAAACTCCTCCCATGAACCACTTCCAAAGACTTCTAAAACCACATGTTCAGGTAGTCACAGCAATGATACTTCTTCTCTGTTATGAAAATCTGTCTTAGTCATTTTCTTATCACTGGAACAAAATACCCAACATGTGCAACTTAAAGGAGGAGAGGTTTATGTTGGCTCACTGTTTAGCAGTTTCAGTCCATGTTTGACAGGATTAAACACAGAAATGGCATGGCAGAAGTCCCCAGGCAGATGAAAGCTGCTCATGTCATGGTGGGCAGGTAGCAGAGAGTCAAGGGAGTAGTGCAGAATGGAGATATACCCTTCCAGATCATCCCCGCAGTGACTTGCCTCTTCCAGGGAGACCCTACCTCCCAACAGCAAATCAAATATACCACCCCATAATCCAGTCACCTTCCAAAAATCCACCTCTTAGTGCACAAGCACTAACAATAATATCACGTTTTAGTCAGTACCTACTGTATAGTAGGAACTTCTTTGAATAATTTACATAAATTAAATAATTTCAATTTTAAAACCTATTGTGTAGGTTCTATTATTGTCTTTATTTTTATAGATAAAAGTACCTAACTACATTAAGTACTTTGTCCAACCTTAACTAATTCCCAAGGCCTGTATTTTTAATCACTATTTCAAAATTAATACATATGTTCAACAGTAGGAAATTAAATAAATTATAGTATGTGTAAAATAGATTATTTGTTATGTAAAGATATTTATTTTAAATCAATTTAATTTAAACTTTGTATTACATATTACATTTGTTTTTGTCTTCACAATATATAGCTCAAAAAGCTCACAGGGTTGTCTGAAATATTAAATGATTGAATCTATTAAGCCATGCTTCAAGGTTAACACTTTCAACAATAGGAGACAATAGATTCCATCTTTTAAGCCATATAGCATGAGTATTCTATTATTTCTGACTAAAGGACTCCTAGTGGTATATATTTTCAAAGGAAGATAACAGTTGCTGACTATATGATGTCATTTAAAAAACTAATGTATGAATGCATGTATACATAGCGACGAATCTATGGTTGCTATTAATTAATAGCAATTATATTTGACTAGTAAGGTTGAGTGCTTTTTGAAATCTGTCATTCTAATGATTTCTTCAATGAATATTTTCTTGTGCAATAAAGGAAAAATGAATACAAATTTTTGAGATAATAGTAAAGTAATTATCTTTAGTATTATTTCTTTTAAAAAATGTTCTTTAAATGTCTTATAAATCCAACAATTTGAAGCTATTTTTTCTCATTTAAATATAGATATTTGTTAAATAGATGCATATATTCTTTCATGAATAAATGAATGAGACACTGAAAGTATCTGTATGGATGATCATATACCTTCTTATGGAGTAGGTAAGACAGCCTCCAGAAAAGGGTAAATCTTTTCTTAAAATGCAATCACTCTTATCAGTTAGCATGTGAATGAATGATAATGTATCCACAATTTTACAACGTAGAATAACACAAGAGTAGTGTATTTGGCAAAATAAATTAAACCAGTCATTTTGAGTCATCCACACTTGCCTTAAAAAAATATAATAATGCTTCCATTTAATGCTTAATATTGATCATCATATTGAATTATTATTGAATATTATTGAACTTTTGTTATAAACTATTCAAATTTCCACTTCTAAATGTAATAAAAATCAAATACACTTAAAATAACAATCATTAAATGTCTACTATATTTCAAGGGATTTAAAAACATTATTTAAATTCTTTAACTCAGATTTCAAACAAGGAAACTGAGGCTCCAAGAGAAATATATTGTGCAGATTTACTCAGCTTGACTTCGACATTTGAACACAGAACTGCTTGCCTGATTCTCCAATAGCTTTAGCACTGCATTATCCCATCTCCTTTCTGGGCCATGGAAACTCATGCTCTGGATTGTTCAAAAAATGCTGTTTTGGGCAGTTATGAGAGAATGAGAAATAACTGAAGTTAGTTAAGTAGTTTCTTCAGTTTCTTCCTTTAAGCCAAGTGGAGCTCAAATTTCCTAGCTATTAGCAAGATCACAGGCAGAATTTCAGCTCAACAAATTTCATCCTTGTTGAGGCAGATGTCTGGGTCTCTTGGACTGGGACCAGGTGGACTTTCTCTGAGTTCACTCTTCAAGAGACTGCAGTAAATCAGAAGTGCCCAACAGAGATGCTGAAGCAAAAGTGCTAAAGCTGCAGTAATAGCGATAATCTTTGCTATATGAATAATAAAATGAGAGAGTGCATGTTTATAATTACACCTTATATTTCCTATTATATACTAGGAAATGGAAAGATGCAGCAGTTTTCCCTCACATGAAATTTTCTCCCGTCCACAATTATCTTTAAAGATTATAAACATAGAGTCAAATTTTAATTAATTTCCTGTGGTTTTAGGTTGGCTCTAGCATAAATTAAAATATATAAACTAATCTACATATACTAGGGTCTCCAGCCCACTAAATATCTGTACATTACACTCAAAATTGGGACCAACTAGTTGTTATAGAGCCGTGAGACAGGCATGTTTGTGGAGATTTTACATTTACAAAAATTAGACAAAGAGAAAATCAGCCATTTTCAACTGTGTGATTTTAGCATGATACCGTAATTAAAGTTAGGAAGAAAAGCCTGGCATCTAAATAATTGCCTATATTTAAAACAAAAAAATAAACAAAGATCCTAAACAGTAGGACTGTACCAGCATCTAAGAGGTTAGATGATATCATTGTTTTAAAAAAGCCTTGCTTTCCTGCTGAAGGGATGATTTAGTTTGGATCAAGGCTGAGAGTGTTTCCTTGCTGAAGAGTCAAGTTTCTCTTTCCAGATGGTTTCTTCTCTAGTAACTAAAAACAACAACAAAAAAATTGCTTTTATGCCTATTGATTTTGATTAATGGATACTGTCATTGGAAACCATTTTCTTTTTCTTGGAAAGAACACAGACTATTGTGATAAGAAAAAAGTTTGGATTTAAAACCTCCATCCATCGTGAGCCAATTGAGTTGAGCAGGATTATGCCTAGGGATTCTTTTCAACATTTGAGAGGCATCAGCCTCATTGGTGGGATCCTAATTTTGAAAAACTCTTTAATTTCATTTCTATTATGTGGCAGAACACAATGTCTGATGAAGAGAAAGCTCAAGACGTGAGGTCTAATTTTAATTCAGAAGTATAATTAATGACCCCAGGGTCAATCTCTTGCCTAGTAGATGCCCCATGGGCTCTGAAGGGATGAGAGGAGGGAATTAAACAGGGAGAAATCATCTCTGTGAGCCAGCTGGGCTTCTCTGGTTCCTCTCCTGGCCTCGGCCAAACCTTCTACATCCCCAAGCCCTGCTGTTATCTGCTATCAAGCAGAGCAGAGGAAATTGATGGAGACAGTGCCAACATCAGTGCCCCTGAGGGTTTCCCCCTTTGCCAACATTAGCTCTCAAGAAGCAGGTCTCATTCACTGTTAAAGCTATTGATCTTTCCCTCCTCCCACAGACCAGCCCTGCATTACGCTTCTTCCAGGGTCTGAGGACTGTGTCTTTCACCAGTATGCTTCTTTTAGAACATTCGGTTAGCAAATCAAAGAACTCTCCTGAGTATCCTCTTATCTTGCCTGTCCTGACCTGAAATACAGCTGGAAAATGCAGGCAGCTTTGTAAATAACAAATCTGACCTTCATCACTCAACACTTCTTGGTATGCTTCTTGTTGGAAAGACCCTAAGAAAATCAGGAGATAGTGTTCATTCATTGCCCACTTCTCTGGGTACCTGGGTTTAAATCCCCTTCTGGATATGTGTAGACAGTATTTATGTTTCTACCTTCTTTTTAGTGGATAAACTTTGCAAACAGTGATTTCTGTATTCAATATTTATTTATTCATGTATGTGTGTGATTCAGTCACTCTAGAATTCATTCATGTATTCAATACTTACTTATTATTTACTTATCTACTGCCTACCAGACACTGTGTCAAATGAAAAGGTTTTAGTAGGGAACAAAACAGACCCAGACCCATTCCCTGTCCTCACATTGTTTAACAAAGCAGATATTAAATGAAGAAATCCAACAATTTCAAGTGTAAGTTGTGCTCTGTAATACTAGAAAAAAATACAGGGTGTTTTATGACAACACAAAAGTGACACTCAAGGGACATAGTTGTGGGCTGGAGAACTTGATCTCTATGTGTCCTGTCTGACTTTGTGGGGGAATGGCATGAAAGGACTCATGAAGATTAATTAGGAATACAGGGAGGACTTCTGGAAGTAACTCAAAATGCTCTACTTGTCTCCCAGTAGCATAAGGCAATATCAAGTGTATATTTTTATTTCAAGGGAGCATATATTTTTATTTCAAAAGTAATGATGCCTACTTGACTTATTTTTAAAATAAAAATATATGTAAGCAATAGTGAAGAAATATGAATAGAATAAAAAGAAATAGTATCTCAATCACCCATAGAAACGTTTTTACCAATTTCTTGTTAACAATGAGAATTATGTCTTCACTCTTTTTTTCTTTTTTTTTTTGCTTAAATTCTTTTATTGGTACATTTTAAGTATACAATACATTTACATTTATCATTGAGTGCTTTGTATATGTATTTATACACACATACATTCATATACGTGTATTTGAATGTACATTTACACATATATGTGAATTTTTACACACATACATTACAAAAGGAAATCATATTATATATAAAACAATGAATTTATTTTTTTACTCAATATAAATGTCTTTCCATAGTAATATGTATACATAAATCTTATTTTTAATACTTAAACAATTTTTCATAAAATATAGATGAAAGTATAATCATATTTTAATAATTCCACATTATTTATAGTGCTTCTTAGCTTTGTTTTTTACATTTGACTTTTTAATTCACCTAAAATTATCTTGTATTTTTTTTTTTTTGGGTACTTGGCATCAAACTCAGGACCTTGTGCTTGCAAGGCAGGCACAGTGCCACTAAACTAAATCCCTGGCCTTTCTTTGTATTTTTTTTTTTTTTTTTTTTGGTCCCGGGGACCGAATTCAGGTCCTTGCTCCTCCACAGCAGGTGGCAAAACCACTGAGCTAAATCCCCGGCCCCTCTTTGTATTGTTTTTTGAAGAAAGACTACAATTTATTTTTTTCTAAGATATTCTATTTTGTACAACCTATTTATGAAATCATTCATCTCTTTCTTACCATCAGTATGTGCCAAATTCTCTCATAAACATCAATGCCTTTTTACAATCTATTTTCTATTCCAGTATTCTATTACCATGGCTGCCCAACTTTATGTTTTTTTTGGGGGGGGTACCAGGGATTGAACTCAGGTCCTTGCATTTGTGCAGCAGGCAGAGAAACCACTGAGCTAAATCCCCGGCTCAACTTTATTTTATTAAAGTCCTACTGTTTTTTGATACCAAGAATGGTGGATAAGAGTGTCATCACTGGAGCCAGGCCAAATATTATCCTAAACCCTAAACAATAATCATTTACTTACCCTGCATGACATTGATGAGCAGTATATTTTTATATCAGCATGATATCATCATCAGAATGTTGTAGTTCAGCTTATAGCTAAAACTGGGAATCGACTCTCAGTGACTGATATGTATTAAACCAGATAGTTCTAAAGCAAAAATATGGGAATTTTAAAATAAATTACCAGCTTCTTACACATAAGTGACTCAAATGCAATGATGGGTTTCATAAAATTACAAATAAAATGTTTTAGATAATCTGATGAGTGCCCACTTCTGCTATGAAGTGGTTCTACTGCACACATCTTAGTTTAAAGTACAGATAACTTGAGTTATGTTTGATGGTTGCAGCACAGACTTCGGGTTACTCTTCAAGAATGAGAGGAAGAGCAGAAATAAAACATGTTTGAGAATCTTGTATGAACGGTAATACTGTCACTGCCCAAAGCTGCCAGCCATAGAGGATAGAATACAGAAAGAGCAGCCCATTTTTCTTCAACTGCCATGGGAAAGGATTATACCAAGTCTGGCAGTTGGGAAAAAATGAGCAAAAACCTTTTGAGCAAAAAACCTTTTGAACTGTTGGAAGGAAACATTTTAAAATATTAGTACTGTGTTTCTAGAAATGTATTAGCAGGAAAAACAGATGACAAAACTGGTGGCCTAGACTCTGATAAATTTGATCAAGAGGTGAAATAGAAAAAAAAAAGTCTTGAGGTATGATTTGAACTGGTAAGGTAGATAACGATGGCACCAAATAAAAAAGCTAAATCCAGTTAATGTTTTAGGGTAATTTTAAATGAGAAGTCCAATATAAGAATTTTTAAGAGTGAAACATGAAAATCTCAAAGTGATGCTACTAGTTCAGCTATAAACTATTTAACCAGAAAGATTGTGCTCTATCCTAGAAATAATAGGTACCTATCATGATAACACTACTCAATTTATTAGACACTGAATCTGTCTTAGTAGCAACAAAAGGCTTGTAAATGTATACAACTAGGTGAAATGAAAAGTTTTACAGAAGCATTCTGGGACAGTAAAAGGAAGCAAATGAAGGCAGGTAGGAGCCTGAGGTGGCTATTCTACCCCCTCCCTCCCTCTAGAGTCTGTTCAGTGATTACTGCCCATTCTGCCAGTGTTAACAATCAGAAGTAGTCAAGGAACTGGCTACTCTGCCCTTTCTCCTTTCCTTCATTCACATATCCAGTCCTCTAAAATCTTTTTTTTTTTCTCATTAACTTTATTTGTACATTTTAGGTATACAATACAGTTACATTCATCATTGGGATCTTGTACCATTACATGAGTCTCTTGGTTCTTATTTTTTTCCCCCTTCCCTTGCCCTCCCTTCAGCCCCTCCACCCTTCCCTATTTGCAAAGACCTTGTTTCCATTTTGTTCCTCTTCTCATATTTTTTCCTTTCCCTTTTTTCCTTTCCCCTACCCCTCCCAATTCCCCTGCTCTTTTAGACCTTTTCTTCCTGTTACACAGTATCAGTTGTACATTTTTAAAATTACAATATTAAGATCTAGGAGACATTACCACAGATTTTACAGAATTTAAAAGGATATAGAAAGCATATTACAAAAATCTTTTTTGAAATAAATTTGACAACTTCTAAGAAGTACCTTGGAAGACAAATTAATGAAACTAACTCTGGAGGAAATATAAAATTTGAATAGCACCTATTAAAGAAAGTATATTCCTAGCTTGAAAACCTACCTAGATGACAACAGCAGGCTCATAAACATTTTAACTGATAAATTATATCAAACATTTAAAGCAGAAAAAAGAAGGAACGTTTCTCCCCTCATTTTAGGAACTCAACATTGTGCTAATCCTAAAACTGGATAAAGACAATAGAAGAAAAAAGTATGAACATAGATAGAAATTTGTTTAACAAAACAAACTCTTAGAAGTAAGATATGTCAGTATGTAGAAAGTGGTTTTGTTATAGGGATGGCAGTGTTGGTTCAGCATTGGAAGATCCACCCCCAAAAGTAATTATTTTAACAGAGGAAAGGAGAAAGCCATATGATCCTGTCACTAGTTGGAGAAAGAGTACTGGACTAAATTCTACAGCTGTTCATGGTAAAAGCTATCAGGAGACTAGAAGTAGAACAGAATTTTCTCAACAGATCAAAGACAGGTACTCCATACTTCCAACAAAAACTCCTTCTATGAATGGAGACTGTACAATGCTTTCTCCCTAAAGTGGGGAACAAGGACATATATGCCTACTCTTCATCTGTCCATTAGACTTTGAAACATAGGTCTAAACCAAAATAGTCTGGCAATAAAATGACACAACTAGGATAGGATTGGCATGGCAGAAGCAAAATCTTTATATGTAGATGAAATGATCATCTACAGAGAAAGTACTAAGAAATCTCTAGGAGCCCCTAGAACTTGTACTTGAATTTAGCAGGATTAGAAAACACAAGGTATATATAAAAATTCAGGTCTGTGTATACTTGCTATAAATGAAGAATTGGATATTGAAATTTAAAAGTTATGTAGGAGTACAAAGGACCCAGAAAAGCCAAAAAAAACCAAAACAAAACCAGTGTTGGAAGACATTTAGCACCCAATTTTAAGACCTTCTAAAGCTACAGTAATCAAGGCAGTGTTGGTGTAAGGAAAGACATATAGATCATTTGAATAAAACAGAGAATCTAGAAATCGAACTACACATATATGGTCCACTGAGTTTTGAAAGATTATTTAACATTAGCATTTTATAGAATATAAACTCGATTCAAGAGCAGAGGAAAAGATAGTCTTCAGCAAACAAGACTAGAACACTTGGTATTCCTATATAAAAAATTAATCTCAACCCTTTATTTCCATAAATGAAAATAACTTGAAGAGATCTATGAACCTAAATAAGAAAGCCTAAAAGTAGGAAACTTTAAGAAGAAATTATAAGGGAAAATATTTATGAATTCAGGGTAGGCAAGAACTACCTAGGATACAAAAAACATGATGTATAAAAGAAAAAAATTGATAAATGAGATTCCATCAAAATTTAGAACTTTAAATGACATCATTAAAATGAAAAGTAGTCCTTAAAGAGACCATATTTACTATGCATATAACCTATGAGCAGAATATATAAAGAATTCTTAGAGCTCATTAATAGACAACCCAACTAAAATGTAGACATAAGAAGATGATAAATAGCCAGTATACCACAAGGAATGGTGTGCAATTCTAGAATCAGAAAAATACTAATCAGTACAATAATAAGATTGAATTATACACTCATTAGGGAGATGAAGTCAAAAGTTTTAAAATCCTTGTCATGACTTTTTCTTTTTGTTGGATTCTCCCCCTTTGCGTTTAATTTGTCACGCCCAATGGATTCATTCTGCTGGGTTTCCTGGGGTTGTGATCCTCATTGTCTTTTCCTAGGGTATTGTCTAAAATTTTTTGGAGTGCCGGTTTGTATTCATGAAGTTTCTGAGGTGCTCTTTGTCATGAAAGTATCTTATTTCTCCATCAATTTTGAAAGATAGTTTTGCAGGGTACATCAATCTGGGTTGGAGGCTGTTTTCCTTTAGGGCTTGAAATACATCACTCCAAGCTCTTCTTGCCTTCAGGGTTTGCACTGAGAAGTCTGCTGTGATTCTGATGGGCTTTCCTTTGTATGTGATTTGTTTCTTTTCTCTCACTTCTAGTAGAATTTTGTTCTTCTGTTGGATTTCTGGAATCCTAACTATTATATGCCTATGTGTAGATTTTTTTTGATTAATGTTAGCTGGAGTCCTATATACCTCACTTATCTGTATGTCAAGTTCTTTTCCCCTCCTTCGGAAGTTTTCTGCCATCACCTATGTGAAGAGTTTTTTTATGTCATCTGCACTGTCTCCTCTTTCTTCATTGACTCCAATCAGTCTTATGTTATTTGTCTTTGCATTGTCTAGCACCCGCTGGCTTGATTTCTCATATTCCCTCACAATTTTAAAGCAATTTTTCTTTTCCTCCTCACTAATTGCAATCTTATCTTCTATATGTGAAATTCTATCCTCACATTGATTCATTCTGCTGCACAGACATTTGATGGAGTTTTTAATCTCTTGGAAACCTGTTTGTATCTGTTTTATGGATTCCATTTGTTTCCTATGTTGGGATTCCATCATGTTCCTCAGATCCTCTATTTTTTTTTTATCTGTGTCCTCTCTAGATTTATTAATCATGTCTTGCACCATGAGCAAAATCTTTGCTGTTATCTGAGTAATTATTTCTGATCTCATGTTTCCCAGATCCTCTTTTGTTGCCAGTTCAGAGAGTCCAGGTGGTTCAGTATCAGAGTGTTCCATCTCGTTTCTCTTTGGGGTTGCTGTAGGTGATCTGGAAGTCTGTTTTTGAGGTTTGTTTATGTGTCTTCTATTTCCATGGGGGGGGGGTGCTTCTGGCACCCACACAGCACACCTTCTCTGACCTAGAAGCTTGGGATGGCAGCAGGGGAGCTTCCTTCCAGGTACTGGGACCTGCTCACCTTCTTAGCCCTAGGAGCCTGAGATGGCAGCGGGGGAGCTTCCTTCCAGGTGCTCCAGTCCTCTAAAATCTTCATTGGTCAAGCTTCCCCAGCTGCTTCTTCCCACCATTTCAGTGGTCACCATCCTTGTCTGGACACTGATGACTGCAACAGTGAGCTAATTAGCTTCTTCTATCAGTCCTTCTTCTTATAATCTATCAACTTCTCCATGAATAGATTTATCTTTTTACATTGCAATCAGCAAGCTGTCTTCAAAAACCTTTAATGATCTGATATGTAGCACTAAGACTAAATTCTTTTTTTTTTAAGACAAAATTCTTTATCTTAGCCTTCTATAATCTGTCTCCAAAATGCCACTCAACCTTATGGCAATGATTACTGCACTACAAGCCTGATGGTGAAGCAAATCATTCTACCTACTGTTTCTTACATGCTCCTGATATCCACTCCTGCCTTTTGTTTTCATGTGTGTGATTTAGCCAAATTTTTTCATTCACTTTTTAAAAATTTGAGCACTTTCTTTTGAGATTTGTATTTCATCTCTTTCCCGTTATCTTCCCCAACTTTTCCAGTGTTAATTGCTACTTTTTCTCTGAACAATTTGAACAACTGCAAGTTGAGTTGAGTAATTGGATAATATTAATTTTTGAGATTTTTGGAATACTGAAATATGTAAGGAACAGGGAGTCTGGACTTTAAAGTTGTAAGTGGTTTTCTATTTCTCTTGGTAGAAACTCTAACTTAATTTTGTAGAAGACTGTTTTGAGATGTGGTAATCATTAGTTTTGGTCAAATATTTCTAGCTCTTTGCCTTTCAGGCATATGGTAGAATTGTACTTCTCTGATGTTAAATAGAGCCAAATGACTTGCTTGGGCCAATGAATTGTGAATTTGAGTGACATGTGCTACTTCTATTTGTAAGCATTAAGAGTCAAAGTGTGAATTCTCCAAATTCTTTCTCCATCAGCCACATCCTACAATAATGGCTGCATCTTCAATCTGATTCTAGAAGATGTTATAGAAAGAAACCCCTTCATTCATCAAATGATAGCTTCTTGGTGGGATAAAACTCATAAATTCATGACTAAAATGTTGTTGACCTATGATGAATAGATTACATAAATAAGAAATGAGTCTTTGATTTTTAACCCACTAGGATTTAGGCATTGTTTGTTACTCATGTTTAATTTAACCTATCCTGCATGATCTGTCTTATTTACAAAAATCTCCAAAATGTGCTTTTAATTTCACAAATAAAGTAGATGTCCATCCATTATTTGGGGGAAGCTGAAAGTATTATTTACTTAAATGCTGTGTGGTTGAGCTGAGGAATTTCACTGATGGCTTACAGCAGAAGATCAGGAGTGGAGAACCACAGTGCCAATTTTGAGGAGTCATTCCAGGACTATGGAAATGTACAGCAATGCTTTGAAGAGCAGCTAAAACAGATGTGGTGTGTTCTTGGGAAGAGAAAGCTTGTTTCTTCATTTCCACAGCGAAAGAAACTGCTGTGATTCACAGAAAGAAGGAATTTTCAGAGCATCAAAAAATATTGTTTCTTGAAGAGCAGCAGCAGCATGCTAACAAATGTGCCTTATCCAACTCTTTAGAGAGCTGTGACATTGGCAGAGGGAGAACCAGAGTCCCTGCTCCTCCAAAAAATCATGGCAGTGAGAATCGACTCTAGCAGACAGATCGTTTTGTGAGCAAAACTGAAATAACTCTCAGGGATGCCCAGAGGTAACTTGAGGATATTGCAGCACTGGGAGTTTAGGCCAACCTCATTCGGACCATTAAGTAAAGTTGACATCATTTATTATCAAATGAGCCATATTTTCTAGTTAGCACAATTACAATTTATAAAATTTATCATTCTTATTAGTTGGTTTCTAATGATAGTTTTTCACTTCATGCAAAATTTTGTCCTCATAAATATTTACTAGCTCCTTGGAAACAAGTATTGTATCATTAGGAAACAATGGGTTATCTAAAAGTTTATTGCTAATATTGATAGTAAAGTTGTGCCAGAAAGTTATTTTGAGGGAAAAATCACTTTATTTTTATTTGAGGCATAATTTAACATATTTTTAGTAAATTGTGTTTTAAATTTAAACAATAAAGGAAACAGTTAATTTTGCTCAGTACTTTCAAATTTTCTAGGAGGAACAATGTCAAAGGCCATACATTCTTCCATGAAAGCAACTCCACTTTCATCTGCTTTCTATAGTAGCTTCTGTAATAGTTGAATTCATTGAAAGAATGCGTTCATGCTAACTTAAGACCATTCTAATCCTATGACTAAATTGATAAAGTATAACTATCCCATAAAAACCGAAATAGGCCAAGAAATGTTAAATAGGTTGTCCAAGGATACATCTCTGGTGAGCCCAAGAGCCAAGGAATTAGATCTGATAACCACTTTGCTGATACCAACCACAATTTTTTTATTTAAAAAATGCATTGCTCATTTATTTTATAATTTCATGAATATCCTAGTTTACCTATTTTTGCTTTCATTGAACGCTTTTAAAATAGATCGTTCAGAGGGTGGAGTATAGTAGTGAAGAAGAAGGTATCTTGTTGTCATTGAGAAAATTTCCTACTGGCCTTAGAATTATGTACTAGATTCAGGATTAATTAGGAGTAATTTAGAAGTCCTTCAGGTGATATATCAATCACCTTTGTAGAACTTCTACTAAGAAGACATTCTGTCTATGTTGGATGATGGGGAAAACCAAACATTTTGTTTTTGAACAACTCACACTACACTCTAGCGTGGCCACCTCTTGAGTTCAACATCAGAGTAACATTCTAACTCTTTTTCTGAGGATATAAACCTGTACCAACGATCATATTTATGTTTAGCTTGAGCTTGATAAAGTTTCTTAAAATGTTATAGTAGTTAATGTCATTTGCAAATCAAACAGGTTCTGAGTAGAAACTGCTATTTTTATATGGGGAAATCCATTCCAGGTTTCCACAATTCCTATCATTCCACATCGTCTCCCATTAGGCTTGTTTCTTTCACCTAATGACAGATAACCTGCCTGAATACAAGGCATTCACGAGAAGCTTCAAGTGCAACGCCATAGACATAATCATAGTTTTATGTCAGGCATTTCAACTCCATTGATTTAAGCAAGTGTACAGACTTATAATTTCTTGAGTAAGTACTAAGTACCTAAAGAGTAGTAATGGGCATTTTTAAATTCAGCCTTGTAGTTCATTGGAAATGCAAGTGAGAAAGTGGACCTAGTGAAACAAAAGAGAAGGGAGTAGTGGGTGAGCTGTGAGGTTCCCTACATCTGAAAGGAATCCACAGATGTTTAGGTGTGAAGAAAGCACCCCAAATTAGGGTTTCTCTTTTTTCCTGGGGGAGTCAGGTACCATGGAGTCAGACATAGCAACCTCAGTTCTAAAGCAAAGGCCAGGTGTTGCAGGCTCAGGGAGGAGCGGCTGGCTTTGGAGCCGTGTCTAGATCTGGAGATCTACTTCCTCAGCGGCAGCCACACCTCCAAATGCAGATGGGCGCTGCTGTGGAGCCAGCTCTCACCTTATGGCAGCTCTCTGGGACGGCAGTCTGGAAACACCAGATGGGATATAGCCTTTTGCACATAATCCCATGAAAACTGTTTTACAGTAATACATTATGAATATTTCATTTTTCTTCACAAATCCACTTGCAAGTGCAGCGTGTTCCTTTTAAAAATTTTTTTCTCTGCTTTCTTGGTTCTTTGTTGAAATGATTTTTTTAGCTGAATAAATGCTTACTAATCAAATGTCAGATGTTGCAAGAGAATTTAAAAATATTTACATCATGGTAATAATTAAGACTGCTGATCTTTCTTATTGTGTATATCAAATAAAAATAATAGACATTTAGGCAAATATCAGTTGGGTTTTTTCTTATTTTTTGGCCAGAATTGGGTGGATCTTTTTTTAAACCAGTGTTCCTTAAATTAATTTGATGTTCTAGTTTCCTGTGGATGTGGTCTCTATGATCCAGCTTAAAGGGATAATCTTAAAAGCTCCTTTCCCACTATGATTTAATTTTTAAAATATTAACCATCAGTCATTTAAGTTTACATATTGTTTTGAAATGCAGCTTTGTGGGTATTGCTTTGTCTCTTGATATTAGAAGAATTGCTTTATCCTTAGAGTGATAGCAGCTGGCTGACAGGACAGAGCAGCTCTGCAGACGGTGCTGAAAGGGAGGGAAAATACCATATCTAATTAAAGCAGCAGGGAACAGTTTTTAGCAAGGCAAATTTTAATCCTTTATCTGGAAACTGGCCAGGGCATTAGGGTTAACTACACAGTTTGTTCAAAATAATAATAAAAAATATCTACCCGCCACATTTTTAGGGATCACCAGTGTCTGGAATATCCAGGTTCACATCTTATTTAAAACGTTTCCTTATATGCAGCATGCCTTGACACTTGGCAAAAACTTAGCAGCCATGGAAAGATAGTTGCTAGGTTAAAAAGTATTCATTAGCTTGGATACTTTAACAAGAATTCTAACTAAAAAAATCAATTGCATTTTTCAAGTAATATGATGTAAGACAATTTTTAAAAGTTTTTTTTTGTGATTCCTTTCTAATAGGACCAGAAGTCCCAGGTATGAGGTCCAAGCTTCACTTCTTTCTAGCTGTGTGATATCCAGCAAACTACTTGATCTACCATAGGCTTAGCTTCTCTTTGGAAAATGAGGGTAATAATGTTCATCTATAACTCTCTCTAAATAACTGAGGATGTGACCAAATGCTAACAAACATGTGAAAGCTGGTAAGCTGAAATCCATTGACTAATGCAAACTACTGTTGTGATTTTCATTTATCCAGTCAAATTGGAAAGCACTGTTTGGGATGGCTCATCTATGAATGGGTAGTCAAATGTCTCAAAATCAGATTTAATCAATCAGACAACCATATTGATTGTATTCAGTGAAAGTATGCTCTAGACCGAGCCCCAGGTGATTTACTAGTTATATACTGAATTTGTTTCAAAGAGGCAGTCCTACAAGGCAGTTGAGACCCCAACAGGTTAAGGCAACTGTTTATGGGACAGGCCACATAGAATCATAGGTGAAAATTTGAAATGAGGAAGTTAAAACTCATACCTAGGAACAATGTATCAATCTGTAACCAAGGGCTGTGCAAGCAGGCTTAAGATGTAGCCTATAAAATTCGACAAAATTACAATAACAAGATATGGAGTATTGTTTTTGTGCTTAGGATTGGTTAATATGCTGCTGTGTCAGGCTGTATCCCAGTTGGCATAGTCCTTGAATTACTATCTAGTTTCTAGGAAGGTAAATGGGCGCTGCAGGAGAGTGGCTGAAATAGAAATGAATCTGAAATAAATTGTAAAATAAAAGCACTATCTATGTCAATATTCATACTTTTTTCATAGCAGTGTATACTGAAACAGAAAATAAGAACACCTATATCATGTAAAAATACTTGTTTACTGTTCCTTGCTTTTGCATTTTAGAAATTTTCAAACACTGATTTTAAGTTTTAGATATAACTCTTCAAAGAATGTGTTGATATTGCATAGCAATGAAAAAACTTAAGAGTAAGATGCTGAGTAGTTTAATTTAGTTGGTTTAGCAATGTCAAGAAAACTTGCTTTTCTATAGAGAAGTAGGCAGTGAATAATGGGCTTATGATTTATTCAATAGAAGCCATAGCCCAGAAGTTAGAGCCTGGTAAGGGCCTGGACAGGGGGTAACTGTCAAGCTCAGTATGAGTTTGCATGTTCCCTCCACTCCCATTCCTTGCTGTTCAACTAATCTTCCATATTGCTGACTTGACTCAGAATTGTCTCTCTCAAGTACACCAGGAAAGCCTCAACCTTTGCTCTGAGCGAAAATAGGAAACATAACAATTTGATCTTCTTTAGGACTAGTGTTTTACTATCTCCAGCAAACCCCAGGCCAGAAGGCTCATCTTGTATCAGTGTCATTCATGTGCAGAGGAGAAACTGAACACATTATCTTTGAGTTGAAATTGGTCTCTTCAACAATACCAGCCTCTTTAAGGAGGGGTGGCATACACTTGAAGGTTGGTTATTAGTTCCAAATGCTGCAGAAGCATCTGCTCTCGACTAGCTAGAAATCATGTTTAATAACAAGAAAATCTACTCCAGCCAAATCCCTGTTGGGAGGGCTCTCGCAAGAACAAAAGGCCCCCACTTCTCCTGATTTCCATAACAGATGTAGTATCTGATGCATGACAGCTCAGCGCAGCCCCGCGCCATTATTCTCCTACATATCCATCTGCAAGAAATGGTGCTTTCATTTTATTAATTGCTCTGGTGGGCTACATGTTATGTTTTGTTGCCTGGAGAAAACTCTGTTTGTGCTTCATGCTACACTAGTCACAATAATAGTTATTTTCCTTAATGTTAAAGGTTACTAGGGTTCTTCCTTCACTTTGCTATGCACCTTCCATAACCAATAAACTACTGATGCCTCCCTGGGGGGTTGACAATTTCACTTAAGTTGGACTGAATCTTCCCAACCCTGGTACTGTTTCTTTGTCTTACTGAGGATTCTTGGGACAAGCTAGTTCTGGGGGAATTCACTAGCAGGCTCCTAACTGCTAGATGCAATTCCTCATGTGAGAGAGAGAGCGAGAGGGAGAGAGAGAGCGACAAGGAAGGAGAGAAATTTTACATTCATAACTTAACAACTGTTTTAAAATCACAGGCACATACAACCACAGACAAATATATTTTCTACTTTGGAAAAACAAATGCTCTCGATTTGCAATTAGATCAGGTCAATTTTCTGCTCTCGCTGGAGCCTTAGGCAAATAGTGAGGGCAGCTTCCTGAGAACACCTTTGAGGGGCTGTGACTCAGACTCCTCATCATGCCATGTTACTTCATCCTAAGATGCATGATAGAAGCTGCTGTACTTGATAGCAAATAGGCCCAGAAAGGGAGGGGAGGAGCTGATAGAGCACTTGAGGAGGAAAAGAATAAAGAGAAGAGTAGGTGGCAGTAAGAGAAGTCAAAATACGGAACAGGGTAATTATGTGTAATCTCCAAACTGTCTTGAAGTTTAGTGATTTACTTTTTAAAACATCAAATGGTCTGTACCTGAGAATTTTCATCCTTGAAAGAATCTGTGTAGAATTTAAAATATCAAAGTTGAAAGAAAGAAATTGGTTTGGCACTGAGTCCAGAACAGTGTGAGTGCAGCTGTTTATTCATGGCGTTAGAAAAAAGAAAAAATAGATACAGGTACAGCTTCAGCTGACAAAGGGCAGGCCCACAAATATATATACGTACATTAATTTGCAAGGCCAAGCACATTTGAATATAATTTGCATGTTTGTGTTAGCCAGCCGTGTAGAATTTAGGCATGAACAACAGAATGAATGAGCCGTCTCTGTTATCAAAATCTCCTGGTTGGAGTGTCAAAACATTTGAGCAAAACTGAAATGTCCAAAGGGTATTTTATATCAAAAGTGAAAGATTTTATACACATATGTTGAGAAAAAATGTATGTTTATATTAATCTATTTCTTTAATGGTGTTTAATATTCTGGCAAGTGACTGTTAAAAGCAAAAAGGAAAAAAAAACCCCACAAGAAACAAAACAAAAAAGCAGAAAAACCCATAGGGTATTTTCTCATACCACCACGTCACTGGAAATTGTTCAAGATCTTTATGTCTTTTGAACCTGATACATGTCTACTTATAAAACCACTGATGAATTTTTTAAAGTATAATTATGACAATAATCATCCCATTGCTTATGTTGTAGACTAATGCTTTTATATTAGATATTTTTTGCATATGGTTATGTTTTGGAAAACCTGGCTTGAAACAAGTCTCTACAATTACATTAGTGAAATATTAAGCTCTGGTATGACTATATCCTATTACTTCATTTCTTTCTGGGTACCTTTTGGCAGCTTGCCTCCAAAATACTAATACCAGAAAAGGACATGTTTATAATATTTTGCCAAATATTATTTAATGGAAAATGAATTAATTTTTTAAAATAAGTTCTGTTGTAGATAACATCAAGTGAAGAAAAGAAACGATTTATTGTTAATACAAAAAGAAGTTGTTAGTATTCTGTTTTGTCCCTGACTTCACCTCAGTACATTTCTCAACTCAGTTTCTTAGTGAGGAGGGCAGTTTATCCCTCAGCCGCTGTTGCTGAGGCTGGAGTCACAGCTGGCAGCGATGAGTACTAATCAAAATAGCCCTTTGTGGGATTTTGCTTCTTCAAGCCTATGAGGGTTGGGTGGGCCTTTGTTATTATTTCTTTTCCCAGTCCAACTTTACCTGCCACACCCCCATACTGGGCCTGATCTTCAGTGACCATTCTGGACCTAAGAGAGACAGTAGAGAACCTCTTATTCAACCCTGCATTTCACAGATGAGGAGAAGGAGGGTCAGCACATTCACTAAGTAAATTGCTTCAGGACAGTTTAATTTAGAATTCTGTTTCCGAGTTATAAAAAGCTTATGAGTATCCAATTTTCAGAACAATTACTATATATATTCTTTTAAAAACCATTCAACACATTCACATGCTGCCTGTTTAATATTCTTATCACTCCAAATTCAAAGAGGCTTGGTATTAGGTATCATTATCTCAGCAGGCCATGATGAAGATAAAGAAAGTATTCTGAGTCAATTAGCAGAAATTCAAGTAATAGATGGGTGAGAAAGAGATGAGAAGACTATTTAAACATACTAGTGAAACGCTTTCTGACTCCCTGTCATGTGCCAGGCACCACAACTCTAAAAGAAAGGCACATTTTCTGTTCTTTAAGAGTGGGTGGTCTTGCTCAAGACAGAGATGCACAGCATATTCACACAGGATGCTTTGGGAGCAGAGGAAGTGGAAATGTGTGGTTACAAAAATCACACAAAGTTTGACAGAAGAGGGTCATTTCTCGCTGGGCACTGAAGGATGGGTTCAAGTTTGAGTTCACTAGTTAGAGTGGAGTAAGTACATTCTTCTTAAGAGCAAGGATACAAAGGTAAATGAAGGGACTAAGGGGTTATGGGGCCCCACGCAGTGTTTCAAAGCCGTGTTTTGACAGTGCCTTTTAACTTCTTTTTGTTCTACTTCTCAAGATTATTTTTCATCATAAACAATGGTTGGTTCTCGAGAAATGCTTGGTCCAACATGCATTAGAGGAGGTAGAGTGAGAACAGTGATAAAATAGTAAATTATAAGAAAGCAAAAACTGAAGCAGGGCAATAGTGTAAAGAATGTGGTTTTAAATGAAAAACCAACAGACAAACAGAACCTTGTCTGCACCACAGAGCACCCGGCACCCACCGGCACCGGTCATAGGTGAACCCTGTGAGGATGGGGGATCCGTAATGCCGGGAGTGTTTCATTAGGCTTGGCTTTTTTAATGTCACTCTCCCTAATTAATGTATTTTTATAAACCTCCTTCTTTTACAGAACAAGGGTCTAAAGTTGTGGCTAATGATGGTCTATGTGTTGGTCCAAAAAGTTCTGAATAACAACTAGCTAGCTTTGGGCTCACTGGCTACAATGCTTTGCTCCAGGAGGGAAAAGAGGTGAGTGAATTGGAAATCAACAACCCCAACCCACTGAAAAGGCTGAAGAAAGAGAATGAATTGGCAAAATTCAAATGCACAAGAAATATTTTTCTCTCTTTCTCCAAATCCAAGGTCCTACTTACACACATATGCTTTTCCACATCACTGGTAAAATCCTGGCATAATAATTTTCTGCAATCTTTTAAACACAGCATAGACTGTTTCACCTCCATCCAGTTTCCTTAAGCTCACAAAGTTCTTGGCATGGAGATTAAAAACTACCTTTCATTAAGTGGATGTAAGGCAATTCAAGGGGAGGCAGAGGAAGGAGTGGGGCAGGCTCTACATAAATTAATATTGTGAAAAAAGGACATTTCCCTATTCTTTGTTGAGCAGCAATCTGGATTTGTATAGAATGTCTAACATTGAAGCCTTTCATGTTTTATGGCAGTATTTCTTCTGTATCCCATTGTTTTCTCACTAGAAAAGGAGACAGGAAAAATCTGAAGGGGCCATTTTTGGGGGTATCTAGAGGTGGGGTGCATTTGAAAAGGAGACTGACATCAACGGGGTTAAGCCTATTCATTCCATCTTTTCATTTTCCTCTAAATGGAAGGACAGCGTTCATGCCAGTGCCCAGGCCAGGAGAGCTGGCAGAGCAACTCGGCATTGCAAGGCAGCTGAAACCTTTCATGGTAACAGCTTTCTCTCTGTGTGTCCTGGTAGGAGTTTGAGTTGAGAAAAAGCAAAGGATGGGGAGGGGATGGATTCCAACACGAGCAGAACAACCACTACCTTTCTCTCCATGACAGCATTCGGCTGGTGGACAATGAAAACAGTTCTACTTCGAGATTGTGTCCCTGAGCCTTCCTACCTCGGGTTATCATCAGTGAACACAGGAGCAGAGAGCTCAAGGGTGAGGCTGCTCAGTGTTGTTCCCTCCAGGGTCAGCCATTGAGGGGGCCTGGCAAAAGGAGAAACTCTGTAGATGGTTATAGCACCAGGAAGAAACTTCTGTAGCAACATGTTAAAACATTGCAGGTTGAAAATTTGTTTCTGAAGACCACAGTGAGAGGCTATGAATGCTGTCTTTGCCTATTGCCCACAGAGTGCCTGGCACCCAGTGGGTGCTCACAGGTGCCATGGATAAATTCACTGAAAGCAACAGTTGTCACCATTTGAGATGCTACCCGAGACTGCAGACCAACATACCTCACCTCTCAACCTTTATAGAGCCCCTGAGATCTTTCCTTGAAACTCTCTTCTTGCAAGAATTGAGTAGCGTGTTGCTAGTTCAAAAGTAGAGGGAATAAAGAAATTGTTTTCATCTCAACTTTTTCTGTCACATGCCTGGAAATTTCCAGCAATTCCTTGAGTATCCCTTAAGTATCAAACAATTGGTGGTACCAACCATCAAAGTTAAAGGTCGATTTTTACATTACCTTTGCTAAGCACATCTTTGATGAATATTTCAAGCATGAGTGGAGTCATTAAGCAGAGCTTTTCAAAGTGGTCAGGAAGTTATTATACTGACAAAGCCACCAAATGTATTTCTTGTTTGCTTTGCCATGTGCCAGCATGTGTTCATATATTATGAGACAGAAAGGACCAGAACCGTGTCCTCCGCTGAAAGTAATTCTAACAACACTGCCAAACAAAAACACTGCTGTGGGTCTGGCTAGCGAATAAATCTCCAGAGAAATGTAAAAACTCATTTCATAGACAAATTAATAACCAAGTTGTTTGTCATGAAAGAAAGGGATGGTGCAAAGCCAGAGTGGTTGAGATTTGGTGGTGGTGGGGGGTCCTCACAGGCTCAGGTCACAAGCAGCTTGATAACTATTCCAGGCCATCTCTTTGTGAAATCCCTCCACAGGAGGACTAAATAGTGTATGAAATGAAGATGGTCCAACTCCACAGGGAGCACAGAGAGGACACTTCCAGCTGTAATGTGTGGCATCTGATGGGTTTTGGCTGTGACCCCTGGGCACAATTTCTATTCAGCTGCATGGAGCCAAACAGCCTCCTACAACCCTAAACACCAGACCCA
The DNA here is from genome assembly GCF_053883595.1 of Heterocephalus glaber. Taxonomy (NCBI): domain Eukaryota; kingdom Metazoa; phylum Chordata; class Mammalia; order Rodentia; family Bathyergidae; genus Heterocephalus; species Heterocephalus glaber. Next base: position 2,431,364 of record NW_028258191.1, read on the forward strand.
CACACTCTCTTCTTCTTCTGCCAGGAAAACACTGTCTCACTTAAGTTTGCTTGTAAATGTCTTTCATCCCAGACACTTCTCCACCTCGACACCCCGACAGCCAGCTATAGTGGTGACACCTCGTAATTACAGCTATCGGGCAAGATGTATTGCAACATCTAGTGATAAATCACTTGAGTTCTGTGAATTTACTGTCACCAATGGATCCAAGGCTTCTGAGTGAGAGGACTGCAGGTGTGCTGGCCCTTGAGGGCATCCAAACACTATTTTTTAACGTGACTTCAGCTTCTGTAATTCAGGTGGGATTTTAATTTTATGCTAGGAAATTTATATCCCTTCAAGTAGCGCTAGAGTCAGGATAAAAAGCTTAACATTGTAATCTGCTAAATGCTCACTATCCCATATGAATTATTGTGAGAAATCATTTGCTTTAGGAAGTTCTACCTATAGCTCTACCTGTTCATTACCAACCATGCTTGTAGAACAATTCTTCCTCAAGGATCTTGGTGTATGTTAAAACAATTAAGAATGATATTGATTTAATTAATAAAACACTAATTTAAAATGCAACATTTTAAAAGAAAAGAAATAGAAGTATAAGGGCAATGTGTTTCAAATGAAGGTTACATCTGAAAGATTCACTTTGGGCATTTATATCCCTACTGTGAATCCGCTTAAGCAATAATTGTCATGGATCTGCTGTGGTATCTAAGACTGGACATCTTTTATCTGCATGTAACCCTCTACTTCATTTTTTTTCCCTTAGCCCCAGTCATGTGGTTCCTTTGGAAGCTTCCATGTCTAACATGACTGACTGAGGCAAGCTAAGTCTCATAGCAGCTGGTCCTCTTGACCACTGTGCCCCTGTTTCCTACTGTGCCATTTGTTGGATTCTGAACTCAAAGCCACAGCACATATCTGTCACACTGCTTCAATGGGGAAATTTGTGGGATTAAGCTCTGAAGTTCCCTTCCTTCAGAGGAAGGTAGACGGATGTGAGGGGAAATAAAAGGCTGTTGGCAGAGAAAGGGAGAGCCATAGACAGAGTGTTCTCTCCCCAGTCCTATCTGGATAGTGTTGTCAGACTGAGCAAATGAAAACACAGGCCATGCAGTAAATTTTGAATACCAGATTTTTCACAAAGCTAATATTTTTTAGCGTAAGCATATTCCCTGCGATATTTATAGTTTCCCTTACCTTATTTTTCTGCCTTAGTACTCTAACAACGGACTACAACACTGACACTTCAAAATCCAAACTGAATTGGCATCCTCTGTAGTGTCTAGTACTCTACTCCACATATATTGATTCCTTCAGCCCTTTGATATTCCAGAGCCCACCTACTTTAGGGTCTATGCATAGGACATTCTATCTGCCACCGACCTAATCTTTATCTCCTTTAAATATTTACCTACACTCAATGTTTTCTTCTCATTGAGTGGTATCTTGTTCTCCAAAATTCCACAGTGACCACTTTTACATTCTCCCCAACACCCTTGCCCTACTCTTTTCTTTTCTCATTGCATATATTATCTTAGTATAGCACATACTTTCATTATGTGTCTTGTTTATTTTTACTGTTTGTTGCTTTTTGCTAGAATGTGAGCTCTAAGGTGGCGGAGATCTATTATATCCTAAACTCCATGAGTGCCTGATATAACTAGGTACTTAACAAACAACTGTTGAGTGAATGACAGAATTTACTCTCATTCTGAGACTTATATTACTTAAATTCCTTGTGCTTATAACTTTGTTTTTGCATAAACTGACTGTATTAGTCACATTTCTGTTACTGTAACAAAGTATCAGAGTTAATCCACTTAAAATAAAGAAAGGCTTATCAGAACGCACAGTTTCGGAAATTTCAGTCCTCTGTTGGTTGACTCCATTTTGGGGGGCCCTTGGCCTTACATGATGGCTGGAAGCATTTGGTAGAGCAAATTGCTCACCTCACAGGGGCCAGGAAGTGAATAAAAGAGAGCAAAAGACCAGGGTCACAGAATCCTCTAAGAGTTCACACTGCTAGTGACCCTACCTCTTAAATGTTGTACCACCTTCCAATAGTTCTCGGGGCTGGGGACCAAGCCTATATCACACGGCTCTGTGAGGGACATTCCACATCCAATGTACAGCATTGATTCACATTCTAGATTTTTGCATAGCCAGGAGTCCTGGCTTTTATGATGCACTTCTGTTGGATGAAGAGTAATCACCTTCTCCCTCTGGCCACTTATTAATTCAAGCCTGTACTGGGTAGCTATGTAGTCTAGACACTCCAGTAGGTATTGAGGATACATGGGAGAATTAGCTTAGACTTTGCTGTCAGAGCACTCACAATTCACAGTGGGACCTTGGTCAATTTACCTACATTCTGTAAGTATCCATCTCCTCACCATAATCTGGAGGAAGGAATAATGCTCAGTTCATGATTTTGCTGTGCAGATAAAATGAGCTGATTAAAAAAGGAGTAATCTTTGGCCTATATTCAGTAAGCAGCAGTATATATCTATATATATATGGGCAGAACACTGTCATTCTGGCAAAGGTGAACAACATTTTCTGAAGCTGTGAGGGGCCAAATTTGCATGGTCACAGGTATTAATCTGCAATAAAGACAAAACTTGTCAACAAATAACTCAAGATATATTGGGATAGATACAATAATAAAATACACAAAGTGCATGGATGGCACAAAAATAGGAGTGATGGGCTCCTGGGAACACACAGGGACACATGATTTCTAGGTGAAAAAGAACAAAGGAGAAAATAAAGAGCTTGCTATTCCTAGAGGTGGGGGGTTGGTGGTGGGTGGCGATAGCAGTCAAGATATAGCCAGGTGGGCAACTTCCAAGGGATGTATCAGGTCGTACAAAAGATCTTGGGACCTCTGCTTTGTGACTTTAGCAATGGAAGAGCCATCATCAATCTGGCACTCCTGGTACATTAGGCTGGAGGAGGGTGTGGAGAGAAGAGGTTGGTGGTAGGAAGAGGCGCAATCAGAAAACAATTAGAACAGCTAAATAAGTAGCCTGGTCAGGTTTCCAGAGTTAGAACTTCCTGGTGCTAACTCTCTGTTATTTCTTAATATGTTTCTGCTTTTCCACAAGCCTTTCAAAGTGACTCCATTCAGCCTCACCTACTTTCTCCTTGATGAAGATGAGATTAGCAGATGGCTCCGTGACACTTTCCTAGCCACGTGGCAATAACTATTGACTGGCTCACTCCCAGTTAGTGGGTCTGTGAGTACATTGAAAGTAACCTCCTGGATAAGCAGGAACCAGGCTATCTTTACATTGAACATATTACACTCCCCTCCCCAGCCACTCCCCATTCTTATGGTTGACCAGCTCTCTTTTGGAATTTGATTCTAGTGACTAGATAAAGTTCTATGTATATAATTTTCTTCTTCCCTTCCTACCATTTTGGATTATGTACAGACATTATAAATAGAGGGTTTATTTAGGGGAAGAGTTGATCTAAGAGACATCAGCTATCACTTCAAAGCCAGGACAGACAGTAAGGGTAAAGAATATGTGATTTGGTTTTGCTTTTCCCAGAATAAAGGCAGGTACAAGACTAGCCACATTTTTCTTTGAAAAAAGGTTTAGAACTTTAAAAAAAAAAAAAAAAAAACCTCTTCTCTCACAATGACTAGAAAATGATAGTTTATAATGTTAACGTAGAAAGATGGGAGGATTAAAAAGAGAAAAACCTTTCAGAGAAAGAAAAAAATCTATAGTATACTCAAAAGTTAGAAAACTATAATCATTTTGTTAATCTTTGCTTTCTTAAGTAACTGGAAAGCTACATTTCTAGTTCCTGTATGATACACAACAAAACAACAACAAAATACAACAGCATAACAGCAATAAGGATATTCTTCAGCCAATTGGTAGTTCTAAATTTTGGTTTAATAACTACTGGATTTTTTTTCTTCTTTTAAATGACTAGTTCTTACTTCAGGCTCATAGTGGCCTTAGGTAAGTTATTACACATAATAAAAGGACATGTTTGTACCTTTTGTTTAAACATCAAAACCATATTCTGTAGAAGAATTTAGAGCCAGAGCATAAATGCAATATTTTGCAATCCCTCAGGAGAAATTGGAGAATTGTTTTAGCAAAATGGGAAATCATCTTGAATGTTATATCGAGAAAAATTGCGGTCAGATTGAAACTTAGAAGTAGCATCTGAAGGTCCCTAACTTTTAGTTTGTAGGAGAAAAATGAAAATATGAAACTGGATAGAAAAATTAGCAGAAAGTGAAATGAATAGTTCTTCATTTAAAAATAATATTTAGGATGTTAGGTATTAATTTGGGCTCTGTAGAAATTGGGGTAAATTTAGAAAGTGCTTGACCTTAACTTAAGGAGCTTTAACTCTAGTGAGTGTTTATCATAGGCACACAAACAAAAAAAAGCATAGACATGGGCTGGGGACTTAGTTCAGTGGTTCTGGCTCCTGCCTCGAAAGCACAAGGTCCCAAGTTCAATCCCTGGTACCCCCCCCCCAAAAAGCATAGACATGATGTAGAAGAAAGTGAGTATAATCTGACCATAGACTGTGACTGGGGCAATATGTTGCTTCCTTTCAGGTATGTTCAGTTTTCAGTTCTGTATTTTTATATAAAAAGAAATTTATTAAATAAAATAAGGCTTATTCACATAAAAATATTATCATTTTTGCATTTAGAAAGTTAAATTCATTACAGTAGAACTACTTTCTTTCTTTTTCACGATACTGGAGATCCAACTCCCTGCGTCCTGCATTTTAGGCAAGTGCTTGAGCCCCAGTTACATCCCTAGCCCCAGGAGTTTAGTTTTTAAGAAAATGGATCAAAGGTTGAAACTTCTAGGGTGTTGCTTTTAAACGTTCTTCAGATATAGCACAAAAAGAGAGCGACAGGGTTGGTACAAAACTGAAGAGTGAATGGAAGAGGCTTAGGTCACGGTGGAAGAAGAAACTTCTCTCGCCCTCCCCCAGGACTAAAGGGAACAGTACTTCAGGGGGCCTGCACCACATGTGGAGGTGGTAATACCAGCTGTTCTTGCTTACACAGCACCCAGTTGGCAGAGTTAAAGAAAAGGGGGACCACACTCCCCACCTTCCTTCTCTTAGCCTGTCCTTGTCCCTCACAATAGCCTCTCCATAAAAGACAAAAGGACAAAAGTCTCTACATATCTGCAGAACAGCATATTGTAAGAATCAGAGGTGAAGATGAGCTGAATATTGCTCATCCACAGTAGGAATAAATCCACTGACTAAATAAATAAAATAACCTCAAGACAAGGGATTTGCAAAGACCAGAAAAATTATTTATCAAGAACATATTTCAAAAGAAAACAATCTTATTGTTTCAAAATTTTAAAAAATAAAAAATGAAATGAAAGTACTGTGCCTTAGAGCCTTTGTGTTCTTACATTACATTTTTAAAATAAAAGCAAAAATATAAATAAATTTTAATATGCGTTATTCAGGCACAAAATCTGCATAGAGAATAGAACAAAGAAATGTTTTCCACTGTGCTGACTCCTTTCCAGCAAGGTGTCAATGTTATTTTTAATTATACCTTTTAGCGTTCTTCCACCACCATCCTTCTTATTGATTGTGCAGCATGAATTTAATATAATAGGTCTTATTTCCTGGAGCTAAATTATTTCTTCCATTTCACAGTAGAATTTCACCAAAATCTGTACATTTTGCCTATTAAGACTGTGAAATTATTCATCTATATACACAGGCTTAGATATTTTGGTTAAACATAACATTGACTTTATTAGAAATTCTCATAGATTTTCATCAAGATGGGTACAGCTATGTGGACCCATTTATATACTGGCCAATGCTGCCAGATGAAATGATGAAATGGCCTGGACCTTAGATTCCTTAGGATCTAAGTTGGAACTAAGACTTTTAGCCTCAGTTGCCCAGCCTGTAAAATGGAAATCTGCTTTAGAGAACATATAGCAGAGCCATTAGCACACTGTAGATGTTCAATAAATGTTCCTTCTTTCCCACTGATAGCCTCCAGCTTCTCTAAGCTCTGAAAAGCAGATAAAATTAGAGAGCACCCTCAGGTACTTCAGGGTGACACCTGGGTGCCTCAGGCCAATGAAAGGATGAGTCTTTCCCTCAGTAGTTTCGCTCAGGCCTCATCAGCCAATTCCATATTACTGTTCACCCTTAATTTGAATTGTTAACACTTTGTAGACTGGGTCTGATTGAGGAATTTCAGCACACCATCACAATACATTTTACAATTTGGTGGAATCTAGGAGATATATTCTTCCTGAATCACCATAGTATCCTCTGTTGAAGATTTGGCCTACCGAGGTTCAAGCTCTTGACTATCAGGGAACTAACACATCAGGGATCTAAGAAAGAAGCTTTTATACACAGGAATTTTATAAAAGTTCATGGTAAAATAGCTCAGTAAAAACAAATGAACAAAAATGTTTTTATAAATTATTTGATTAATAAACAATCCAAAGCTGATCAATTTAGAAACAGTTTTGGAGGTTGAATAAAACAGTTCGTGTTAAGGCTAGATAGAACGTTTTAGCAATACTTTTTCTTAATTAGGGCAAAATTCCATTTTAGAGGACTATTGAGAACCTGGAAATTTTGAAAGTTTTGTTTTTTGTTCATTTTTAATATCAGAGTGTGGCCCTCACTCGGATATTTAATTACTCCTTGTTTTAGTAAGGATCAGCTAGGTTATGCTGTGATAATAAACAATTCCATAGTGGAAGCATAATGAAGCAGAGGTGTATTTATCATTCATGATATGTATCCCACATTGGTCCACCAGAGCTCTGCTCTATCACTCAAGAAATCAGACAAAGAGAGACTATCATTTTGTACCATTTCTTAGTATGTGGAATACTAGGCATGCTCAGTCATAATAACAAGGAATAGGAGAAAAATAAGAAATTTGACCATGGCCTTTTTTTACTGCCTCAGATTGGAAATATTAAGTCATTTCTGTTCACATTTTATTAACAAAACTAGTCCAATGGCTCACCCTATTTGCAACAGAACTGAGAAATGTAGAGAAACAAATTGAATATCTGGTGAATGTTACTACATATTCTATTTCTTTTGCATTGGCAATTTCTAAATTGATTCACTAAGATTCAGCATTTATTTCCATGCAAAGAACCAAAGTTTGTTTGTTTCTTTTTTTTTTCTTTTGCTAACTCACTATCTTTACAATTAAAAGAAACAATTAAATTTACTTTTTTTCCAAAAAGTACTAGCCTTTCTTATTGGTTTTGCATTTTTTAATACAATGTAAAGTTTTCTTAGCTTTACATTTAAAGAGTGTTTTGCATCATATTTCATCTAACCCTAACTTATCTGCTTTATAGAGCTTGCTTATCTGAAAAAATTGCATTTTTCCTTTACATAGCAACAAGCTTGCTGTCAGTCTGATCAGCTGGTTCACAAGGTCTGAGAAAGGACCACCACAAATCCCCAAATACCAAAAGCTGCTTTTTAAAGCAAAGGTCAGATAATTTCATTCTCATCTACCAGTCTTCAGTGACAGAGAATGGAGGAGGAAAACATTTTTTCCTCTCTAGTCCATCTAGGTCTTACACTTCCAAAGGAAGTCACAGATAAAAAGTTTATATCCTGATTGTTGGTGATTGAAGGAGTAATATGGTGCTAAGGAAATTGCATGTATGTAAATCATCTTTTATGAAATGAAAATACTTCTCAAACAAGAAGCAGCTGTCACTATGGCCTGCCATACACACACACTCAAAACATCAGCATGAGAAATTTTAGCTTCAGTCATAAGAGAATGTGAATACAAGGTGGATGAGTATGTGTGTGTGTGTGTGTGTGTGTGTGTCTGTAATTGTGTAATTGATTTCTGGGGGCCTCTGTGCATCTATGACAAGTAGCTTGGAGTACTAAAATTCCCAAATTCAATCCATTGCAAACATTTATTAATTTTTCTTTCTTTGAATTTATTTTTTCCCTTCCTTTCCTTTCTTCTGCTTTCTTTGGAAGCTTTATTGCCTCACCATCTGAAGTGAGTTCAGTTGGTGGGATGGCAGTGCATCTGTGTGTGACCCATTGACTAGTATCTCCAAGCTGAATACCAGTTATGTAGATATGGTATGAAAGATCATTGGATTATCTTCTAGCCACTTCTAGGGTTTATGGAAAGAAACTCTGGCATTATTTTCAATTAAGACTGCAAGACAGATTCTACAAAGTACTTCCAGATATCCAACCTCACTTTCTTTTTAATGACAGGACAGACACTTTTTAGTGGGAATTGGGCCATGTATCATCCCTGACAGTGAGATCATTCCATGAATTTTGCCTCATGGGATTTAAGTGTGCTACGAGACTTTGAAGAAGCTCAGTAAAGGAAAGAGGAAATTGTCTGCCTTGCTTTTTCCCCTTTTCTGCTGGTTGGAATTCAGAGATGATGTTTATAGGTTAAACTCTTATCTTGGACTGTGAGGCATCATGAGGTAAAGATGCGATTGTGAAACAACGTGGAAGAAGGAGCCAGTTCCCATGACAGGATAACTCGGTCCTATTTGGCCTGGACCACCATCTTCAAACAGCGTGTGCAAGGGTGCATGTGTGACAAAGTACTTTGGAGACCTATTTACTCAATTAAATTTTAATTTTCTGTCACTTGCTGTAAACACAGGTTTAACATACAACATATGTATTAGTATTGATGGACGTAACAACCATGAAATCTTCATTTTTCCTTCCCTAGTTATGCCTGTGTTTAAATCTGAAGGTTTTTAACATGTGGGCAGACAGGAAGACTGACATTTTCTCCCTGTTCTTTCCCTCATCAAGTTTCAACTGACAGCTGCTTCTATGATTCTGTGCATTGGCTTAATTTTCTTCCTTAAACTACTCAGATCATCTGCCAGCTGCTTCTCCTGGGGAAAAGAACAAGCCTTCTCCACCCTACCAGCTTCATGCCAAGATCACTCTGAATGCAGGTGGGATTAGTCAGGAAAAAGCCTCTTGTCTAGCGAGGTAGAAGAAGGGTTGGTGGCTGTACAGGTCTTATTTCTTGAATGTCCACTCTGCTGCCACCCTTGGCCAGACTTTCATCACCTCATTTCTCCACTGTAGCCTCAGACTCTGGTCCTCTGATCCACACTGCACCTGGCTTGTAGATTAAGCAAGTGTGAACACCATGCAAGTGTGCAATAGTTACTTACTGACTGATTGGTTTAGGTCTATTTCCTGCCTTTCCAAGGAACACTTAGAAGAACTTCAAAAGAAAGACACCTGCTACCCAACTGGTGCTGCCCAGTTCCTCCTCTGTTCTGCTGGTCATCTCTTCTTTCTGTTCCTGACAGGGCTCTGCCCCAGCGACTATTGCTAGCCTACATGTCTAGGCTACCTAGGAGAGGCAAAGTGCCTCTACATTCTTCTTCTTCTTAAGTGTCCTCACAGAATAAGGAGGCAGAGAGGGATCCTTAACCACTATTTATTAAAAGAAGAGAAAAGAAAAGAAAAGGAAAGAGACTTTGGGCTCTGAAGGGTGAACTTGCATAAAATCACATGGAGAGTCAGTGGCAGAAACAAGACTAAAAACCAGGTCTTCAAAGTCTAGTAGAGTTATACAGGGTTAGGTTTCCTAAGGAGATTCTAGTGCTCACAGCTCTCAAGGAATATACTTTAACTTGGGTTCAACTTTCTCTTCATCATCAGAAAGCAGCAGAGCTAAGAGAAATCTTCTGGAGGATTTCTGCCTTTTCCGCTCTCTGTGTGATTATAGTCACAGTTTTAACCTCTTTGAACCTCAATTGTCTCTTTCTCTTTCTCTCTCTTTCTTTCTCTCTTTCTCTCTCCCTCCCTCCCTCCCTCTCTCTCTCTCTTTCTTTCTTTCCTTTTCTTCCTCCCTCCCTACATCCCTACCTTTCTTCCTTCCTTCCTCTCACACAGTAGCTATTACTGCGACTATTTTTAGGTACATTTTGGAGGTTAGGACTAGGATGTAAAGTTACACCTTAGGAATTTGATATAGATTAGACACTTATCTCAATTCAGTTGATATCTACTCATTCCCTGCCATGTCCAAGGACCAGTGTGGGTGCTCTATACTTACTGAGTTGGCAAGCCTCAAGTGTGGTACTGCACCCACTGTAGCCACCCTCTTCATTTTCCCTTGTCCTCCGTCTCTCCACTTGACTAAACATAACCCTGAGTGCCTCGGATGAGAGGTGGGTCAGAGCAGAGCACTCAAATCTCTTTCACATATTTCTGCAATGGGCCCAGTTTCCAGAGTGAATATCTGGACCCATTCTATAAAGTAGTCCCTAGGAAAAGAAACAAATGCTTGCAGCATTGCTCTGGGTTTTTCATTGAAATAGATGAATCCATGATGCATGAAAAGCCTGTCAGGCAGGCTGAGGGGGGCTGAATGCTGATATAAAGCTGGGCATCTGTTACTCCACGCCCCAATGTGAGGTCTGTTCTCCTGGGTGAAGCAAGGCTTGGCCAGACAAACAGTACCATTGTAAAGTCCTGACAATAGACAAGCAAGAGGACTTGGCTGTGATGAGGAAATCTCCACCCCTTTTGAGTTTTAAAGGAAGGGAATCTGGGGTCTGAAGCCTGCCTTATTAGAGGGAGACAAATCACCCAAACCAATCTTTATTATGAATCCGGAGCTATTGAATTTCCTCTGCTCTGCAAAGCCTATTGATTTTGTGACAATCAAAGATAAGTTATGCCCATGAAAGCTTTTTTTCTCCTTCCTTTTCCTTCACAACATATTTTTTAGACATACTGGCATTGGGGATTGTGACTAAAATTGTTATTCCTTTCTTTCGATTTAAGTCTAGGTCAGAGCTCAAGCAAGGCTAAGAACTATTTTTTACAATGGTTTCCAGTGCAAAATAAATGAGGCAGCAATCTCCAGAAATGGGGGTCACTCTGTTATGTTATTTCAATCTCCAGCAGGAATGCTGCAGGCATCCCAGGCATTTCTGGAATTCTGACATTAGCAATGATCCACTCATTCACGCTTTGTCCTCTCCATACCACACCACTCTCCTCTTATTGACCTCTATTCCCTTTTCACCAAGCCACACCATAAGGTCACTCAACCAAGACTTTGAGAGGCAGCACATGAAAGATGCGCTTGCTGCAATGTAAAATTCTGTGGTGTATCCATGCACAAATGGATGGAAGGTTTCTTAAATTCGTAGATGTTTCTTTTTCAATGTGCAAATGTAATTTCCACACTTTAAAAAAAAGTAGTTCATCTCTTCATAATTTTTTCAGAATTATATCATGTTATAATATACAAGGCATATACAAGATAGAAAAGCAATCCATCATAGCTCATGTTAGTGCCTTTTACAAAAAAATTGTTATCAATATATCTAAACCACAATAGAGTTTATGATGGTGCAGATGCCATTCTAAATCATGAAATAAAACTTATATGTGTATCTCTGAATGTGCAAAAGTTGAATAAATACCAATGGAAGTTCTCTAATATAGTTAGATTCTAAGACCTGATTAGTGCTCACCAACATAATCATTCATTCATTCATTTATTCGTTCACTTAACAAATAGATATTGTAGGCCAACTCTGTTGCAATAAGAGCATTATGGATTTTTTTCTCTTTTTAAAATTACAGTGAGCCTGATTTTGCACTTTGCTAGCTAGAAAACCTGTATTCTTGTTAGCCAAAGAAAGATGGAGGCAAGAACTGTTGTTATATTCTTTTTTCCTCATTGTCCTGCTTTCCTTAGCAGAAAGATTGTTTCAGTGGAGTTAGAGGGCTAGGGAAGATATTTTGGAAGGCCTTAGTAAAGCAATTCTCTCTGTGACTGTTCCTCACCATCAATATGCATAGAATGGCTTTTCCCAAGTGAACAGACCATAAACTTTTTTTCTCCAAACAAAAAGCATTTCATGGGGAAAAAAAAAAAGGTAGAGAGGCATCCCAGCTGGCAAGCACACATCTTTTTTCCACAGGGCATAAAATCCACTTGACATTAGAGCGTGAATGGGAAGGAAGGAGGACTTTTTCCTCCCTCCACCAGAATTAAATCATGTTTTCATGCTTGCGTATTAATTAGAGGGTACATTCTTGATTGTGGAGTTATCATAAAGTTCTGCTTACTCAAATTTACATCTTTTAGTAATAGGCCCCAGGGCCAGATAATAACATAAAGAATGTATTTTCTGAAATTAGGCATTGCTTTTTCAGAAATCTTCTTTCAAAATGATTCCCTCCTGATGAGATCATTGGTGGCCTGGAGATTTTATGTCATAGAGGAGAGAGATGCATTTTACTGCCTGCATAGCTGTGGGGGGCACAGCCACAAGGCTTGGGCAACAAGATAGGGGTTGCAGTTTGTGCAACAGATCTCAGGGCTTCCATTGACCTAAAAAATAAATGAAAGAGGAGCAGCAGGACATGAAAAGTAAACTCTTTTTATAATTTTGTTTAAGACTCACCAATCATTGGCTCTTCATATCTCATCCTTCCAAAGAATGGTCCTATAAAAGATTTGTTAAAAAATCACTTCTAACATATACATTCGTTAGACTCCCATAGGCTTCTATTCTAACTCCGTCCTGAAACAAGTCCCCAAATTTTCACTTCATGTATAAATTCTTTCTGGGCATCTTAGATTCTTTTAAATCTTTACTTGGATTCCTTCTAAACAAAAGTGTTGTGACTAGACTGTGAATTTGTGAAACAGATAGTTTCAGTGTAAACCCTTGAACCAATACTCAACAGTCCTTGGGCAAATTAGTTAACCTCTCTAAGTCTCAGTTTACTTCTCGATAAAGTAAATGCTCCTAGTTTCTTAATGCTATCATAGTGAAAAGAATTTAAAATGAGGGTGATGGAATAGGAGAGAAAGATCAAAGTTGATTAGATAATCACATCCAGTGATATCCTTTACCTGTTGAGGATAACACTCGCCAGCTCATTGTCATGTGATTTCACAGCATCTTTGACATTCTCATTCCATTGGTTGCTGGTGTGGCTTGGCCAAGTGACCTGCTTCCAATTATAGAAAGCAGATAGAAGTGATCGTTGTGAGCAGAAATTTTCAGGCAGATTGTATGATTCTGCTTAGTCCTCTTGAGATACTCTTCTCCATCATAAAAAGCAGACTACTTAGTTCTTCCAAAATAAGAAGATACTTGCATTCATCCAAGTTAGCTGAGTCCAGCACAGCCCAGGGGAGCAGAATCAACATGTAGACTTGGTGCAAAACAGCTGAGATTTGGGTGTTGTCTGTTACTAAAAGAAGAGTGGAGTAATAACAGTGTTCATGAAGTGCTTGTGTCTTTCCTTTTTCTTTTCAGAGTTTTTGAGCAAGTTATATGATATAATGTATGTAAATATACACATCTTTCAGTCTCAACTTCAATTATTTGTTCCTTGGTTTCATAATTTTTCTAGTTTTTATTTAGGACTCAGGTATTAAATAGATGCAGGTATTGCTCAGATTTCCAACCACTGTCATTATTCTTGTAACCATCTACATCTATGATTTGAATTGGTTTTGCTCCCTAGCTTGCATCCTAATTCAGGCTCTAGTGTTGGATTCAAGTCTACAACATTAAATTACTGCTTAAATAGTAGCTCTTTCACCCCAAATTCTATTCCGGGGCAACAGATAAGAGCCTTAGGTTTGCCGGCTTCAAATATTTAGCTGTATTCCATAGAAACTAAAGAGAAGAAGCAGATTAAAAAAAAAAAGACCTTGCCTCTGAAGAACAGGCATTGTTTAATGAGTTGGCTGGATAAATAGACTTCATGTTGAAGTCAGTTTCTTGTTTTGACTTCTACCAGGCTCAATGGCTGCCAACAGAAAATCTGGGATGTGCTGAAGTGTTGTTAAATAGCAATATCAAAGGTCCTGTTGAACCCATAATCTGAAAATAAGTTTTGTAGATAGATCCCAGGGGGTCACTGAAGGAATTCACAGTACAATCCTGAGAAATATTTCCACTGGGCCTTAACAATTCAAAGTTTAGAAGGGGAAGGGTGTCTGTAAGAAGGGAGTGAGACCAAATTGGATAGAAATAAAAACAAATATGGAGATATGGGAAGCTCAGAAAAATGTTCTCATATGTCTATAATCTTAGTTGTTCTTATAGTGCGGAGCTGCCTGTCTGTAAGAGGGCTTTAATTTAGGCTACCATTTTAGCCTTTGACATAGTCCTAATGTTTAAGGATACAGGTTGATGCTACCATGGTATTAGAGAGTCGGTTTTCCCTCATAGAACACATTAGGAAAGTGGGAATTAAGAAAGGCAGAACACAAAGCACCCCCCAAGTGTTTCCTATCATATGTGAGCATTTTTTGTGTGTACCTATTGTTCATAAGTTAACAATACCTATCTAGCAAAAAAATCAAAACCGTTTTAATAATCACTAGGCATATGAAATAATTCAGGAAGGTAATGGTATTTACTTTTACTTCAGTCTCTAATTTTGGGGGGAATGGGTTAGTTTAAGTAGAGGAAAGAATAGAGGTTAGCTTTTCTGGTATAATGGTATCCATAACATGAAAAAAAATCCCTTGGGGAATGAAAGTTTTATTAGAGACACCAGCAAAGTCTCTCGTGGGCTACAAGAAGATTCAGAAGGTGAAAAGTTTAAGAGACAGCATGCTTTATGAATAATGCAATAGCTAGACTTTGCCATCCTCTTTCTCCAGATTTACATTTCTGAAAAGCAAAAAGGCAAAGTACATGGGAAAAGCATTCAAAGTCCCAGAAAGCTCTAAGCTGGCAGAACCAGCCTCTACAATATATTTCCAGCCTACTTTACCAGCTTAATTCATTTTATGAGTACACATGCACTGAGCTATAACAAAATAAACCACATGAGGTTTTCTGAAAATAGCTTGAGCTTTCTCTACTCCGCTCCATAGATGTGGATCTCCTGATAGCCTCCTATGCTGGAAGACATCTCAGATACCGCCTCCTCTGAGCCTCCTTCAGCTGGATGTGGTACCTTTCCCTTTGAATTTTGCAGTATTTTATTTATTTTTCATAACTCCTAAGATTTTCTACTTTTTATAGTAAATACTATATCACTTTTTCTTTTTGTGGTACCAGGGATCGAACTTGGGACCTGGCACTTGCGAAGTAGGTGGCAGAACCACTGAGCTAAATCCCCGGCCCTATATCACTTTTTAATAGATCATAAACCTCAGAGGCCAGGGATTGTATTCAATACCTTGTGTACCAAAAACACAAACATAGGGCTCAAGATCATTATTTCTAAATAGAAATCAGCAGCAGCAGAACAAAACACTAGGGTCTTTCGAAGTTCACAGCCCTTCTTTCTTGTTTTCATTATTAGTTCTACATAAAGTGTTGATGCACATGGTTTTTAAAAAGTTAAATTTCTAGGGGGCTTGTTGCAAAGCAGTGGCCATGCTTCCCAGTATGCAATGGCAATTATTTTCTACTTTTGCCTTTCTGTTTTTCTATGGCCTCCATATCTCTAAATTGCTTGCTTGCCGCTCTCTTGTTTTTTTAATTCTCTGGCTTTATCTATTGATTTCACGCAATGAAAGATAAGAAATGAACTTTCTTGTACCGTTGCACCTTGCCATTTCTGCTCACTCATTGTCTCCTGTCCTCTAATAGAGTTAAATCTTAATTTGATTAGAGCACTATTCATTGCTTGTGTAATAATGATCTATACAGTAGTCTCCCTTGATTAATTTTCCTTTTCAAAATATCTAATTTTCACCAGAGTTAACAACTGTTTTCCTTTCTTAGTTTTCTGTATACTCATCAGAAATGAAGCCTCAACTCTCCTCGGGCTTTTGTAATCTCTCAATGTTTTCAAATGTATCAGGTAGCCAATCAACTACTTTTGAAGCAGTTTTTCCTGATGGCTTCTGAGGTGCTCCAGCCTGGACAGGGATCTTCCATTGCATAGCTCCCCTGTGGGGATGCTCTATGGCTGGGGTCTCCTGATCTTTCCCCTGCCTGGGAACCCACATCTTTCTCTTGGTTTAGAGGGATAAACTCTCAGAGAGCTTTCTAGGGAATCATGCAGAGAAAGTAAATTTTTAAGATCTGAAGATCTGAAATATCTTTGCTCTACCCTCAGACTTGGCTGACAGTCTGGCTCAGGATACAATTTTAGTTTTAAATAAATTTCAATAAGAATTTTGAAAGTGCTGTTCAATTGTCTTCCAGCTTCTGGTGGTTATTGGTGAGAAAGCCAAAGCCATTCTAATTCTTGATCCTTTGTATGTGATAATTTTTTTCCTTTCTGGAGATATGTATGATCTTCACTTTGTCTCCAGTGGTTAGAAATTTCACAATAATACTCCTTAATATTAGTCTATTATAGTGAATTGTGCTGCATACTCAGTAAAAAGTCCAATGATAAAATTTTTCAGAAATATATATATATGTATATATATATCAATTTCTTTTCTAGGCCATTTTAATATGTTTACTATTACAAAATTGCTTTGAAATACACAGAATTAAAGTTTAGTAGTTATGTAATTTTATTCTTTTGATAGAAAATACTGTCAATGCCTATGTACCGTTTTAGAAGATGAAAGTAAATTGTTGAGATGCATTATCACAATATAGTTACCTATCTGAAAATTTGAAACTGAATGGCAGATGTTTAACATCAGAGCTAAAACCTGTGACAGGAGCAGCTGAAGAGCTATAGCAGGAAGGAGCTAAAATGTTCAAATAAAACAATCAAAGATGGAAGGGATTAAAGTTGTTTGTGTCCATTCTTATAAATTCATGGCCTAGACTTGACAAGTAAGGATGTGGTAGTTTGTTCAACACCAGCAAATATGTGAGATACAATTTGTTTATAAGAAAAATGACTGTCAGGCTATTCACTGAGGTGAGGGTAGGTGCTAGACAGGCCTCTGCAAATATGAGATTTAAACATTTACATTGAAACTATAATAAACAGTTCCTCCAACAAAAATCAGTGCCATGTGAAAGAGAGATGGAGGAGAATATTTTGATGCTTTGTAATAAAAGACTGTAAATTAGAGAATATGGAATTATAATTGCAAAAAGTCCTGATTATTTCACCCATAAAATAAGATATATCATAAAGGTCACCAAACCTTGATGATGACAGAATTCAGAGCTACCCAAACACCTAGAGTTATTTCCCAGGATATTACAGTTTGCCCCTCTGGAGACAATTTTTTGATCTGACCTTAAATTTTTTTTCATTATTTCTATTTTTCTATTTTCTTCTTCATTTTCTTTATGGCTGGTTTAAACTAACTTTCCTAGAGGTAAAAAGTTTCACACTTGCCCTTTTAAAGAAAACCTTCAAACTAGATTTCACATTCTTTGAAATAATCCATAAAAAATTATAGACAATATAAAACAATATAAACAATAAAAGCAATGTAAAGGAGGGGCAGTGTGAGATGGAGACAGTGGAAGAAGTGGCATTGTTTCTAGCCATGCTCATTAATTTTTTTGCTGATATTATTTTACTTCTCTTAGCAAAAAAAAATTCAAAATCATTCCTTGCAAAGTCTTTTCAAAATTTTCTTTATTTTTATTAAATTCTTTTATTGATACATTGTAGGTATACAACACAATTACGTTTCTCACTGGGACTTGTACCTTTACATGATGCATCTTGGTTCTTATTTTTTCCCCATTCCTAGCCCTCCCTTCACGCCCTCCACCCTTCCCTATTTACAAAGACTTTATTTCCATTTTTTCCATTTCTCATCATTTTTTCCTTTCCCTTCTTTCCTTTCCCCTGCCCCTCCCACTACCCCTACCCCTTTGGACCTTTTCTTCCTATTTTACATTATTGATTATTCATTCTAATCATTGATATATTTTAGGTATACAATATAATGACATTCATCATTGGAAATTTGCACCTTTACATAGTCTCTCTTGGTTCTTATTTTTCACCCTTGCCCAGCCCTCCCTTCAACCCCTCCAGTCCTCCCTATTTACAAAGATTTTGTTCCTATTTTTCCATTTTCTCATATTAATCCCATTCCCTTCTATCCTTTCCCCTAGCCCTCCCACTTCCTTCCCCTTTGCCCCTTTTCTTCCTATTTCACATTACCTATTATACATTTAGTCCTTATTTACACTTTCAGTTTCACCCACCAGAGAAACTATTCAGTATTTATACATGTGGGTCCTACTTATTTCACTTAAGAGTATCGGCTCAATGTGCATCCATTTAGCCATAAATGTCTTTAATTTCTCATTTTTAATGGCTGAGTAGTACTCCATTTTATAAAAAAACCACATTTCCTTTATCCAGTCTCCAGTTGATGGGCATTTGGGCTGTTTCGAAGTTTTAGCTATTACAAACTGTGCTGCTATGAACATGGGTGCACATATATCTCTGTGGTATGATTCTTTTAATTCTTTAGGGAAGATCCCCAGCAGTGGAACAGTGGGGTCAAATGGGACTTCCAGTCCTAGTTCTTTGAGGTATCTCCATACTGATTTCCACAGTGCTTGCACCAGTCTACACTCCCACCAGCAGTGGAGCAGGGTTCCTCTTTCCCCACAGCCCCACCAGCATTTGTTATTGGTTGATTTCATGATAGCAGCCATTCTTTCTGGAGTGAAGTGGAATCTCAGCATTGTTTTCATTTGCATCTCTCAAATGACCAGTGATGTTGAACTTTTTTTCATGTATTTATTTGCTATTTCTATTTCTTTGTCTGAGAAATGTCTGTTCATTTCAGATGTCCATTTTTGGACTGGGTCTTTAAATTTGGGAGGTCTGATCTTTCTAAGTTCTTTATAGATTCGAGATAGTAGACCTTTGTTTGAGGAAGAGCAGGTGAAGAATTTTTCCCACATTGTGAGTTGTCTCTTCACACTGCTGGTGGTTTCTCTTGCTGTGCACAAGCTTTTTAGTAAGAAGAGATCCCACTTGTTGATTGTTTGTGCTAGCTCATGGGCAACTAAGGTTTTATTCATAAAATGTATTCGTACAACAATGTCTTCAAGAGTTCTACCTAACCTCTGTTCCAACTGGTTCAGAGTTTCTATTTTAATATTTAGATCTTTAATCCATTTTGATTTTAGTTTAGTGCATGGTGAGAGATATAGGCCCAGTTTTAATCTTAGGCAAATTGAAGCCCAATTTTTCCAGCACCATTTATTAAAGAGGCTATCTTTCCTCCAGTGAGGGTGTTTGGCTCCTTTATCAAAGATGAGATGGCTGAGTGTGTCTGGCGTTGTTTCTGCATCTTCTAATCTGTTCCACTGGTCCTCAGGTCTGTTTCTTTGCCAGTACCATGCTGCTTTTATCACAGTAGCTTTGTAGTATAGTTACAGGTTGGGGATTTTGATACCCCCTGCCATGTGTCTGTTACCTAGAATTGCTTTTGCTATTCTGGGTCCCTTCTTGTACCAAATGAATTTTTGGATTTTTTTCTCAAGGTCCATGAAGTATGCTGCTGGGATCTCAATTGGAATTGCATTAAATCTATATAGCAGTTTTGGAAGTATTGCCATTTTCACTATATTAATCCTTCTTACCCAGGAGCAGGGGATGTCTGTCCATTTTCTGATATCATCTTCAATCTCTCTTTTCAGAGTGCCATAATTTTCAGAGAAGAGTTCTTTGATTTCTTTCATTAGGTTGATTCCTAGGTATTTCAGTTTTTTGATGCTATTGTGAAAGGAATTATTTGCCCTATTTCTCTCTCAGTGAGTCTGTCATTGGTGTAGAGGAAAGCTATTGATTTTTGTGTGTTGGCCTTGGAATCAGCTACTTGACTGAATTTGGTTATTAAGTCTAGAAGACTTTTGGTGGAGTTCTTGGGGTCTCCTCTATAGAGTATCATGTCATCTGCAAATAATGACAATTTGACTTCTTCATTTCCTATCTTTATTCCTTTTATTTCTTTCTCTTGTCTAATTGCTGTGGCTAATGTTTCCAGAACTATATTGAACAAGAGTGGCGATAGTGGACATCCTTGTCTTGTTCCTGATTTTAGTGTGAAGGATTTCAGTTTCTGACCATTTAGTATGATATTGGCTGTTGGTTTTCCATAGATGGCTTTTATCAGTTTGAGGTAGAGACCATCTATTCCAATTTTTTGTATTGTTTTTATCCCTTGCAAAGTCTTTATGATTACAGTACCCATCTTTTCATTCCATCCTCAAACCTAATTATACATGGGAGATAGAAGATAAACAAAAATTATTTATTATTTCTCACAGTATTTCTTAAATCTTTATAAAATCATATATTTCATAATAGAAAGAACTTGGGAATAGAAAATCATTAAGAGGAATATAGAAAATCATGTCATATTTTGTGACTGCCTAAAGATAACATCTTTCACTATTCTAATAGATTTACGTCTAGACCTTAAAGCATCTCAGTGTGTATGTGTGTGTATTTGCCCATAAACATGAATCAATGCCAGAAACAGATTTTATGCAAATGTTTGGATCTTAAATATTGCATTCTGTGTAGTTTTACATCATTAAATAGTGCTTGAAAACATTATCTTTATTGAACTAAGTGTTATTTCATATAAACATATCCTGAATTGTTTAAGTAACTCCATGTTTTTGGACATTAATGTATTATTATAATTGCTTTTGGATAAATTCCAAGGAGCTGTTAGGTCAAAGAATTTTATTACTCTTGGCATTCTTGATACATGTATTGCCTAACTGTACTTTAAAATGATTTTGTTAAGTTTGTGGTCTTGTCCAGCAATGTGAGAATGCTGTTTTTTAGTCATTCTTTCCAATATTGAATACTATTAGGGTTTAATATTTTTATTTCAATTTAAAATCTTTTAAAATTTAAGTTTGTTTTATTTTAGTAAGTGAAACATTTGAAATATATGTATTGACTGTTTATATTTCTCTCTTGCTTGTGAATTGTGAATTTCCTATTCATATCCTTCACAGTTTTTTTATACTTCTTTATATTTTTATGTGAATTTTAAGAGTTCTTTATAGATGAAGGATATAAACCTTTAAAAATCATCGATTTATAATTGCCACATTATAAACTGAACAAATTAGACTGGACTTTCAATCTGGAAAACCCTAACTATAATCAGAGAAATGAATGTAGCCATCACCCCTACAAGTTCCCTCTTGACCCTTTATATCCTCTTTTCTCTGTTTCCTGCCATATTCCCAAGAAACCATTGATTTGCTTTGTTACTGTGGTTTAGTTTTTTTTTTTTCCAATAAAATGCTATTGTATAGTTTGTACTCTTTTTTATCTAGTTTTTTTCACTCCTCATAATTTATTTTCCGATTTATCCCAGTTTTGACATATATCAATGTTTCACTCCTTTACATTGGTAAGTAGTATTCCATCACATGGATATAAAAGAGTTTATACATTCATCTGATGATGGAAATTTGGGTTGTTTTCAGTTTTCAGCTGTCGCAAGTCAGGGTTTTACAAACATTGATGTAAAAAGCTTTTATGAACATATGTTTTCATTATAGGAGTGGGATGGCTAGTGCATATGGTGTGTGCACATGTAATTTTTTAATAAAACTGCCAAACAGTTTTCCAAAGAGGATGTACCATTTTATATTCTCATCATCAGTGTTTAAGAGGTCAGTTTGTGTTACACTTTTGGCAGTATAGCGTATTTTTAAATTTTAGTCATTCCAATATTTGTTAGGTGATATTCCATTGAAGTTTTAATTCAAATACCCTTAATGATACTGAACATAATTTAGATGTTTATTTACTATCTATATAATAATAATTTTAGAGAGCTAATATACAACACAAAGGCTATAGTTAAAAGTATTATATTGTATATTTGAAAATTGCCAAGAAAGTAGACTATGGGAACTCTATCCCCTCACCTCCTATAAACACACACAGATGTGATGAGAGACATGATGATTTGTCTGGCTGTAGTAACCACTTTACTAAGTACGTGTATATCAAGATATCATATGCCTGAAATGTATACAATAAAAAGAAGGAAATAACATACATTGACATTTAAAAATAACATTGTTATGTATATGGAGTATTCTTCCAAGGTTATCATTTATCTCCTAGTCCTTTATTTATTTTTTAACCCTCTCATCTATTTATTTATGTTTGAGGCAGAGTTTTTCTATGTAATCCAGGCTGCTTTTAAACTTGGGATCCTCCTGCCTCAGTCTCCTCAATATGTGACTGAGATGACAGGTGTGCCCCATCATGCTTGGTCATCGCCTATTCTTTTATTGATTTGGGGGGGCATAGTGTTTAAAGCTCTGGCATAATACTATCAATTAAAGAGCATTTTCATAATACATGACTTTTAAAACAAAATTTTCATTTTGCTAAGACGTAGAAGGCAGCTAAATCACCCTCTTTATATTAACTTTGTATTTGGAGAAATATTTTTAAACTTTCTCTTGGATGCAATTTTCATGTTTATAAGACATTCTACATTAAAATTGATTATACCGGGAAGAGCTGCCCATGCTTCTAACCTTGCCATCACACCCCCAGTAAACTTCTGTGGGGTGAGGTGATTGTTGTTAATGAAAAGAAAAATAGGGTTAAAGACATACTGTGAAGATGTTCTCAAGCACATGGAAGTCAGGAGATTTTTAAACTATGGGAATGTCAGAGACTAGTCGGAACAAATCCTGTGGAAACTGAACATGGTGGTAGCTGAGGGAACCCTTAATAGCAACAAGAAGTAGGGAAACAGGGGAGGGGAGAAATAGCAAGAAGAATAAATACCTGAGATGCAAAATTTCAAAGCCCATGCTTCTTCTCTCCATTCTCATATGCATATGGTGGATGAGGGTTATGGACATCTTTGGGATGCTCAAGTTAGGGCAGTAGGCCATGTTTTTTTCTGCACAAGTGAGCTTGTCATAGTCCCTGAAGATCTTGAGGACATCTTCCACCCTTAAGTAAACTATTAAACTTTTTGAAAGCTATTTGAGTGAAGCGCAGAAAAGTGAGAAAATAAATGGTAATGTGGTTATTAATTGTAATATGTCAACGTGACTTGAGTAAGAACTACCTAGCAGTTAGTAAGCTCTGGTGTGTCTGTTCTGTGCATGACTGACATGTAGCCCAGCAAACTGAAGGAGGAGGGGCCAGCCCAGATGTGAGTGGCACCAACCAACAGGCTTAAACCTAGATGGAATAAAAAGGCAAAAGGGAAGGAAGTGTTTTCCTTTTGGAAGAGTTTCAGTCTTTACCACTGTCTTTGGATGTTGGTCTCCAGTCTCTTTGGCCTTCCAATGCAGACACTTCAACCTTGCATTTCAGACTTGTACCACTGACTCTATAGTGAGCTTCCAGGCCTTCCTCCTTTCACTGTTACTGGATCCTTTGGCTCTCCAGTGTTCAGGAGGGCATTTTGGATTCTTTTGGCTTGAACTCTAAGAAAGCCACTGTGACTCTCACACCTGCCCAATAAATCCCTTTGTGTAATTATACATATATATATAGTACTGATTTTGTTCTGCTAAAGAACCCTCGGTAAAATAGGTAATAATTGACTGGTTCAAAGAAACCAAATTCTCCTGGCTACAAGTTCAATCAAAACCAATTATTCTCAATTTTTTGCCAATGTATCTCCTAAAAGAGCCATAATTTTTAATCAAAGATGTAAACAAAATTTTGTATCTTAAATTTAAGTAGTAGTGAAATTTCACTCATATTGTAATTTCTCTCATATTGTAAACAAGGATACATTAAAATGAAAATATTAATTACCTTTTTAAATATATACAAGATAATAAATATAACAGTGATATGATATCCACTCTTTTCTTTTGAAAATAAATTGCACATTGTTTTATTTTTCCTTGGTCTGATATTTCAATTTTACTTTCTATTCAAATATATTCATGTTTGACATTTTTATTCATAATCTTATATGTGACAATATTATATACATTGACATTGTATTTTTATTTTGTAACCACGGAACTTATGTGTTAAATTATTTTTGGACTGGGCCGGGGATTTAGCTCAGTGGTTTCGCCGCCTGCTGCGCAAGCGTAAGGACCCGAGTTTGATCCCCGGTACCAAAAAAAATAAAAAATAAAATAAATAAATAAAATTATTTTTGGACTGAGTTGTTATTAAAATTATTTTCACATGTAGTTGATCAAAGTAAAATAAATTCACTAAATATCAAACATAATTAATAATCACACAGAGGAAAAGTTTATTAAGATGTACCCTTTAGTGAGAAATAGTAAGCTATTTTTGCTTTAATGTATTAGTGAATCCATGAATAAATACTGCTAAAAGTACTTTTCTAGGAAAGCAGCATTGATCTGGAACTTGATCTTATTGAAACTGCTTCTGAGTATCTCTGGAAATGTTTTTGTGTAGCTCTATAAACACAGCTCAGTTTGTATATTACTTGCGCAGAGCTCTCATATATGGCCTTGCACCAACAATATCAGAATCCACTGGGAATTTGTTGGAAACACAAAATTTTTAGACCTGACTTCAGAATCAGGACTTGTTATCTACTCAACCAAATCAGATAGGAAAACTTCACTGTAATCAAGCACTAGATTTCTCTGCTCCTCAAATAAGCAGTTGGTGTAAAAGGGCATGAAGAATTTAACCTTTTCAAGAACATCCATTCTTCTTGCTATTTTAAATGAGAAGCACTTCTTCCTTCTGTTCCTCAAATGCCTTGGAGTGCAGGATTATTTGGAGTAAAGCTGAAAAAGACACAGGGGACCTCCCAAAGGCTCTATTCTGATAATGCATCTGTCTTTCCATGAGCTTATAAGTCTTCAGTGGCAGAAAGAAAGTCTTACAGTAAGGGTAGAAATATGTTTGTTGAACTGAATTCAATTGAAATGGTTAAAATATAAAAAAGAGAAGTGATGTTTGGCATCTAAAAATATTACATGGTTTTACGCTGTTGGATCCATTTTCCAAAAACCATAAAAAGAGTTTCAATGTGACATTAAGTAAACAATAAGGAAGTGGAACTGAGCCAGCTTCCTGTGAACAAAAAGGAATTAACATCAGTCACTTGGGATCATAGAAGCGATCAGCTTTGGAAAAGATTTTAGCATTCTGTTCCTATATTTCTTAATGATTTAATATATGCCTCACTAGTCAATTTGGCAGATATTTGCCTTCTGTAGTTTTCATTCTGTAAAACAAGAATTATTTTTATTGTCTGAAATGCAAAATTATGAAAATGTCTTTAATATTGCTATTCAGGTACATATATTCTGGCTGGTTGATCTCATTTCACACTCTCATTTTCCACTTGATGCCCCAAAGTTTCTGCCTGTTGTGTAACATCATAAACAAAATATCAGTTGAGCTGGATTAGAATCAGCTCTTCCTACTAAGTGTTCAATTGACTACATCATCCTGTCAGATTTCTTAGAAGAAGACACATTTATAAGTGTGAAACTCCACAGACTGCATCGTCAAGGTTCCAGTATCAGCCCCACCATGCAGTGTTGTGGGCATTGGGGAGGTCATACCATGTCACTGAGTCTTGTAAAAAAACCCCATTTGACTCTATAATATGAATTCTGTCAACTTTTAGATTTCTCTGATGAATTCGAGGATCAGAAATTTCTGGTATATATGATTTGTTTCTTTTTTTATTAGGGTCCATACTTTTGCTTACTTTAATAGACTTAGCTAATAAGCATTTTTTGTGCCTCAGGGCTCATATAGCCTTTAAAACATGTTTGATAGTGTGGTGGATTGACTAATGGTCAATATTAACACCCAGCTGAACTGAATCAGTGTGGTCTGGGTGTGGAGGATCCACCTAAAGATTGTTAGAATAGGCATAAAAAGAGATCTGGAGGGGGAGATCTTGCTTGTTGATTTGGTAGGAGAAGCTTGCTGCAGATGGTTTTCCTGATGCAAACCAGGATGTTCTCATCAGAGGAGGAGCTCAGGGCCTCGGTGTTGGTGGGAATGGCTGCTGTTTTCATCAGGGGAGCTCTGATCCTCACTGTGAGCATCACCACTTCCTGGCTGCAGCTCAGTGGCAGAAATCCTTTATCTCACCAGTGTAGATTTTCTGGCTTCCACCCCTGGCCTTTGGACCTTCCAGATGCAGATCCTCAATATGGACAAGCATGACACATTGCCATGGGCTCTAGGCCACTGGCTGGACTCGAAGAGGACACTGCCTTGGACTCTAGGCCTTCAGCTGGACTTGTGTGGGAAACTGCTGGGATCTAGGCTCTCAGTTGAATCCTTTGGGCTTCTAGTGTGTAGTTAATCTCTTGTACTCCTTTGCATTTGACTCTTTGGGTAATTATCATAAAACAACCTTATAAGTTATGTGTCCTGTATTTAATGTATTCCCTTGCTGAATGTTTCTGGCTAAAACAGATAGTTTTGACTTTGAATATGCATTCTAATGAGACAGACTTGCTTTATTTCCTTAAGAAGGAAAATAAGAATTTACACTTTATTATTGAACAAATATAATATGGAGAGTTGAAATTGTTGATATAAAGAGAACTTTTTCAGAGGCTACCTTTTCTTATGCAGAGTATTCTCCAACACTGTGGTCTCCTGTGGTAAACTAGAATGTGCATAGCTACAACAATCCCCACAGCAAGGACTCCATATATATTCTTTAACACCTTCCTGATCATAAAAAAAGGATATGTGTTTATTGAGGAACCCACTTTTACTTTACCCATCATATATCATTTTTCTTCAAAGTGTGCTATGCAAAGGTGAGGGGAAAAATCCTCATTCCACTGGGGGTGGGGTGAGGTTCTGAAGTTCTTTAGTAATGATTGTATCTGAGGTCTAATAACTCCTTTGAAGGACCAAGTCTTTGCATTTTTGTCATTGTGTTCTCATCTATGCTATTTTCTGCAGTAATTTACTTGTCAGAAGGATCACAGGAAACTAGCAATTTACTCTGTGCATAAAGCATTGTGTGGCTGTGGCTGCCTTTTCTCATGGGGCTGTAATCTTTCATTTGTCTAAATGGAATGATGGATGAGCAGGTACCACCACTTGGCATGTTAAGGCTGCTATTCATCCATGCCACCCCTGCCCTCATGGCTTAGTTCCTCTGTCTGAGACACCTTTGAAAAAGAGAGTGGCTGGACCTAAGAAGGGGCTTTTAAATGAGGGTTTGAAGACAGGCTGGTAACCACTGGAAATCAATCCTTAAGATAAAAACATCTGCACTGCTTAGTTTTTCTTACATAACTTGGAAACATTTACATTGCTCAGTTTCATTGTATACAAAGGAGCCAGGGCTAGAGAGTTAGGGATATATTTTAATAGTAAAGAACTTGTCTGTATGTCAAGGGCCTGGGTTTGAAATTAGCAACAAAGCAAAACAAAAACAATACCAAAAAGTAAAACCACACAAAACATTTTCAATTTTTTTACCATGAGATAAGACAGATAAAAGATTACCTGTTGTTGATCCCTTTCTCTTTTCTAGTCAAAGGACAACAAGTCATAACATCAGTTAGTTACTATTGAATTTAGTTCATCAAGATGCTTCAGAGGGCCAGGGATTTAGCTCAGTGGTTTGGCCTCCAGCCTCACAAGCGCAAGGACCAGAGTTCGATCTCTGGTACCAAAAATAAAAAAAAAAATAAATACGCTTCCGTTTCTTCCCCTACACACACTCTACCTTTTAAATCCAAACTCTGTGCTAAATGAACATAAACAGGATCACCAACTTCATAATTTTCCCAGGCTTTCTCCCATTCTTGCATTTCATGTAAATGATAATAACTAGAATGAAAGAAGTTTACAGTTTAATAAGAAGGTTTTAGTTGAAGTAATTATAGAGCTTTTCATAGTCTTTCACAACCTTATTTATTATCAGAAATAGTTTGAGATTTTATTTCCATTATGTGCAGTTTACAGTGTGAGTATCCTGCCTCAGGAGCTCTGCTGTCAGGGATATAAACCAAGGAGGTTTGTGGTATGCAAATGTCAAGCCCTTAGGATCACCATGTTCAAGGACCAGGAAGTGCAAAACAGACATTTTTAATCTAGCACAGTGTCACAGAAAGGTAAATATCACATGGTTTCTCTTACATGAGAAACTCAAAACATAAATAAATAAAAGTGTAAAATATGAGAGAGATGATAGAGGAAAAAAAGACAGACTTGTTGGAGGTGGGCAAGAGGGTGAAGGAAGGGAAATGTATGGAGGAGGGTAAAAGAATAAAAAATGATCCAGACATGCTATATAGGAATTTCTCAAAATGAATGCAACTATGATGTATTGCAAGCATGCATTGATTAAAAAAGATTTACATGACTTACACTGACAATTCAAGAAAATAAGTGTCCACAAAAAACTATCACAAAGATAATATTTAATGTTGAAATATTGAAACTTTTCCTATATGAGCAATGGAAGTGAAACTTTTGCCAAGTACAGCACTTACCAATTTCTTTCTTTCATCACATACTTCCTTTCTAGAAGGCAAGACCAGCAAAGATATATCAAGAATATACCCTGTGTTTAAGCATTAAGGATAGAAAGATGAATAAGACACATTCCTTGACTTAGGAGAGCTCATGTATTATTGGACAAAGCAGACAAAATCAGACTGAGTGCAATACATCATAATAAGTATATACCAACAAAAGAATCAAAGTCTGTAGGGCAGAGACCCCAAAAATGCACATTTCATAGAATTTTTTTTTACTCATATAGAAAGACATGAATATTTGTGTAGGGAGTTTGAATAATAATTTATTTTTCTCTATCCACAGTGTTCCTGAGTAACATATAAGTCATTTGTTCATTCATTCATTTAAAATATTTATTGGACTTTACTCCCTTGTGGCAGATTCGTGGACTACAAAGATAATTTGAGTTATCTTCACATTTCCAGAAGCTGACTGCTGGATACTAAAACAGGATGAAAGGTTTTGATGTAGATTTCAGTTCAATCAGTATTCTGCAATCAGAAGAGAGCCATGAATATCCGGTTGGTTATTTTTATTGTTGTTGTTGTTAAAGGGAATGAATTTGGTGGCAAGATCTTTGGAAAGGTAACACATAAGTATAGAGGTTGGGTTGGAGTAAGGAAAGACTGGTGCCAGGAGAAGCAGTTGTCCAAAAATAAGGGCTTGAACTGGGTAGATGATTGGTTTGCAGGGGAGAAATTAAAAAAAAAAAAAAAACAGAAATAGAGTGTGGTTCAAGAAAATTTGGGAGGAGCAGACCCGTCCCCAGCACTGAGGAGGAGTCCTCTGGGCTACTGTACCATCACCTCCAGCGCTGAAGGAAAGAGCCCTCCCACCCTAGCACAAAAGAGGTGAGCCACCTGGCACAGCAGAGTATCCCCCCCCCCATTGAAATGAGAAGACATGTAAACAATTCTCAAAAATCAGACTTCCAGGTGGGGGATTTAGCTCAGTGGTTCCAGTGCCTGCCTTGCAAGCACAAGGTCCTGAGTTCAATCCCTGGTACAAAAAAAAAAAAAAAGAAAAAAAAATCAGACTTCCAGATTACCTAAAACAACCCCAAAGGGAAACAAGATGGAACAATCTGATACTCAACCACCTGGACTCAATGAACTGGCAACAAAAGAGGATCTGGAAAAAATGAAGTCAGAAATAATTTCTCAGATAACAGCAGAGATTGTGCCCATAGTGCAAGGCATGATTAATAAATCTAGAGAGGACACAGATAAAAAAAAATAGAGGAGCTGAGGAACATGATGGAATCCAAACATAGGAAACAAAGGGAATCCATAAAACAGATGCAAACAGATTTCCAGGAGATTAAACACTCCATTGACAGTTCATGCAGCAGAATGAGCCAATGTGAGGACAGAATTTCACATATAGAAGATAAGATTGCAAATAGTGAACAGGAAAGGAAAAATTTCTTGAAAATAGTAAGGGACCACAAGAAATCAATCCAGGAGCTGGTAGACAATGCAAAGAAGAAAAACATAAGACTGATTGGAGTCAATGAAGAAACAGGAGAGAGTGCAGATGACATAAAAATACTGTTCACAGAAATGATGGCAGAAAACTTCCCAAGAGGGGAAAAGAATCTGACATACAGATAAGTGAGGCATATAGGACTCCAACTAGCCTGATCAAAATATCTACACATAGGCATATAATAGTTGAGACTGAAGAAACGCAACAGAAGAATAAAATTCTACAAGCAGTGAGAGAAAAGAAACAAATCACATACAAAGGAAAGTCCATCAGGATCACAGCAGAGTTCTCAATGCAAACCCTCAAGGCAAGGAGAGCTTGGAGTGACATATTCCAAGTCCTAAAGGAAAACAGCCTCCAACCCAGATTGATGTACCCTGGAAAACTATCTTTCAAAATTGATGGAGAAATAAGATACTTTCATGACAAAGAGCACCTTAGGAACTTTGTGAATACCAAACCAGCACTCCAAAGAATTTTACACAATATCCTAGGAACAGACATTGGGGATCACAACCCCAGGAAGCAAAGCAGAATGAAACCATCAGGCACAACAAGAAATTAAACACAAAGGGCGAAAATCCAACAAAAAGAAAAAGTCATAACAATGATAAGTCAATACAAATCAGTTATAACTATCAATGTTCATGGTCTCAATTCGCCTATCAAAAGAAATAGACTGGCAGAATGGGTCAAGAAGCAAAATCCAACATACAAGAAACAGAATGGTTTCTCTAGTGTGAGAAACTGAAAGTGTAAATAAGCGTTAAAATGATTAAAATGAATAACTGATAATTTGAAATAGGAAAAAAGGTCCAAAGAGGTAGGGGTGAAGGGAGGGGAAGGGGAAAGGAAAGAAGGGAAAGGAAAAATTGTGAGAAAAGAAAAAAAATGGAAATGATGTCTTTGTAAATAAGGAAGGGTGGAGCGGTGAAGGGTGCACAGGTAATGGGGAAAAAATAAGAATCAAGATACATCATATACAGGTACAAACACCCAATGATTAATGTAAACGTATTGTATACCTAAAATGTACCAATAAAAGAACTTAAGAAAAAATAAAAAAACAAAACTCATAGACTGAAAGTTAAAGGGTGGAAAACAATACTCCATGCAAGAAGAACCTGAAAAATAGCAGGAGTAACTAACCTCTTGGCAGATCAAGTGGATTTCAAGCCAACACTGATTAAGAGAGACAAAGAAGGACACTATGTTCTTGTAAAGGGAACAATCCAAGAGGAAGTGATGACAATCATAAATATATATGCACCAAACACTAACGTACCCAACTCTATAAAACAAATACTGCTGGGGATTTAGCTCAGTGGTTATGCTGCCTGCTTCGCAAAAACAAGGTCCTGAGTTTGATCCTTGGTGCCAAAAAAAGCAAAACAAAACAAAAAATAAAAACAAATACTAACGGACGGGAAAGATCTAATAAGCACTAATACAATAATAGTGGGGGAGGGCGGGGATTTAGCTCAGTGGTTCCACCTCCTGCCTTCCAACCAAAAGGACCGGAGTTCGATCCCTGGTACCAAAAAAAATAATAATAATAATAGTGGGGGACCTCAATATCCCACTGTCACAAATAGATAGATCAACTAGACAAAAAATAAACAGTGAAATACTAGAACTCAATCAAACTCTTGAAAAGACGAACTTAATAGATGTTTACAGAGTGTTCCACCTCACAAAATCAGAATACAGATTCTGGGGCCGGGGATTTAGCTCAGTGGTTCTGCCGCCTGCCTCGCAAGCACAAGGACCCAAGTTTGATCCCCGGTACCAAAAAAAAAAAAGAATACAGATTATTTTCAGCTGCACATGGGTCATTTCCAAAAAATAAACAGCATACTCACACATAGAAAATGTTCAAGTAAGAGCAAAGGATTTGAAGTTATCCCCAGTATATTTTCAGAACATAGTGCAATGAAATTGGAGATCAATAGCAAAATAAACTGCAAGAATTTCATAAACACATGGAAATTGAACAACACACTTCTGAATAACTAATGGGTCACAGAGGAAATAAAAGAAGAAATCAGACAGTTCCTACTATTAAAGACAATGACAATCCAACATATCAGAATCTATAGGACACAATGAAAGCAGTCTTAAAAGGGAAATACATAGCAGTGAATACTCATATTAGGAAAACAGAGTGAGCTCAATTAAACAACGTGATGCTGAACCTAAAGCTTCTAGAAAAAGAAAAGCAGGAGAAACCCAAAGCCCATAGAAAGGAGGAAATTATAAAGATCAGGGCAGAAATCCATGCAATGGAGACTAAGAGAACTTATACAAAAAAAATCAATGAAGCCAAGAGTTGGTTCTTTGAAAGAATAAACAAAATTTGCAAACCCTTAGCCAACCTTATCAGAAAAAGGAAAGATAAAGCCCAAATCCATGCAATTAGGAATGAAAAGGGTGAAATTACAACAAACCCAGCAGAAATCCAGAGGATCAGCAATACCTACTTCGAGAACCTATACACAAATAAGATGGAAAAGACAGAAGAAATGGACAGATTTCTAGACATGTATGAATTACCAAAGTTGAATGAAGACTTAAGAATTCTAAACAACTCAATATCAATCAATGAAATTGAAAATGTAATTAAAAACTTACCAACTAAAAAAAACCTGGGTCCTGATGGCTTCACTGCTGAATTCTACAAGACATTTAGAGAGGAACTGCTGCCACTACTGTTTAAACTCTTCACTGAAACTGAAAGGGAAACAATACTCCTGAATTCATTCCTGGAAGCAAGCATCACCTTGATCCCCAAAGCAGAGAAAGTCCCAACCGAAAAAGAGAACTATAGGCCAATCTCACTAATGAACATAGATGCAAAAATCCTTACTAAGATACTGGCAAATAGAATGCAGAAGATCATCAAGAAGATCATACACCCTGATCAAGTGGGATTCATCCCAGGGATGCAGGGATGGTTCAACATACGCAAATCAATGTAATACACTATATCAATAGAGCCAAGTACAAAAACCATGTGATCATCTCAATAGACAGTGAAAAAGCATTTGACAAAATCCAATACTCATTTATGATAAAAACCCTACAAAAAATCAGAATAGACGGTCTCTACCTCAATATGATAAAAGTCATCTATGAAAAACCAACAGCCAATATCATACTAAATAGTCAAAAACTGAAATCCTTCACACTAAAATCAGTAACAAGACAAGGATGTCCACTATCACCACTCCAATTCGATATAGTTTTGGAAACATTAGCCACAGCAATTACACAAGAGAAAGAAAGAAGAGGAATAAAGATAGGAAATGAAGAAGTCAAATTGTCATTATTTGCAGATGACATGATACTCTATATAGAAGACCCCAAGAACTCCACCAAAAGTCTTCTAGACTTAATAACCAAATTCAGTAAAGTAGCTGGATACAAGGTCAACACACAAAAATCAAATGCTTTCCTCTACAAAAACAATAAATTCACTGAGAGAGAAATAGAGCAAACAATTCCTTTCACAATAGCATCCAAAACACTGAAATACCTAGGAATCAACCTAACAAAAGAAATCAGAGACTTCTTCTCTGAAAACTCTAGCCCTCTGGAAAGAGAGATTGAAGACTATATCAGAAAATGGAAAGACCTTCCTTGCTCCTGGGTAGGAAGAATCAACAGAGTGAAAATGGCCATACTTCCAAAACTGCTATATAGATTCAATGCAATTCCAATTGAGATCCCAGCAGCATACTTCATGCACCTTGAGAAAACAATCCAAAAATTCATTTGGAACAAGAAGAGACCAAGAATAGTAAAATCAATTCTAGGCAACAGAGATATGGCGGATGGTATCACAATCCCCAACTTGAAACTGTACTACAAAGTTACTGTTGTAAAATCAGCAAAGGTACTGGTAAGGAAACAGACCTGAGGACCAGTAGAACACATTAGAAGATGCAGAAACAACTCCAGACACACTCAGCCACCTCCTCTTTGACAAAGGATCCAAAAACCCTCACTGGAGGAAAGATACCCTCTTTAATAAATGGTACTGGAAAAATTGGCTTTCAACTTGCCAAAGATTAAAACTAAACCATCTCTGGCCATGTACTAAACTAAAATCAAAATGGATTAAATATCTAAATATTAAAACAGAAACGCTGAACTGGCTAGAACACAGGTTAGGTAGAACTCTTGAAGACATTGTTGTACGAATACATTTTATGAACAAAACCTTAGTTGCCCGTGAGCTAGCACAAACAATCAACAAGTGGGATCTCTTTTTACTAAAAAGCTTGTGCACAGCAAGAGAAACCACCAGTAGTGTGAAGAGACAACCCACAATGTGGGAAAAATTTTCACCTGCTTTTCCTTAGACAAAGGTCTACTATCTCTAATCTATAAAGAACTTAAAAATATCAGACCTCCCAAATTTAAAGACCCAATCCAAAAATGGGCATCTAAAATGGACAGACATTTCTCAGACAAAGAAGTAGAAATAGCAAATAAACATATGAAAAAATGTTCAACATCACTGGTCATTGGAGATTTCCAAATGAAAACAATGCTGTGATTCCACCTCACCCCAGAAAGAATGGCTGCTATCATGAAATTAACCAACAACAAATGCTGGTGGGGCTGTGGGGAAAGAGGAACACTGCTCCACTGCTGGTGGGAGTGTAGACTGGTGCAACCACTGTGGAAATCAGGATGGAGATACCTCAAAGAACTAGGACTGGAAGTCCCATTTGACCCAGCTATTCCACTGCTGGAGATCTTCCCCAAAGAATTAAAAGAATCATACCACAGTGATATATGTGCACCCATGTTCATAGCAGCCCAGTTTGTAATAGCTAAAACTTGGAAACAGCCCAATTGTCCATCAACTGGAGACTGAATAAAGAAAATGTGTTTTTTTATAAAATCGAGTACTACTGTGCTGTAAAGAATGAGAAATTAGATACATTTATAGCTAAATGGATACACATTGAGCCATACTCTTAAGTGAAATAAATAGGACACACATGTGTAAATACTGAATAGTTTCTCTAGTGTGAGAAACTGAAAGTGTAAGTAAGGGCTAATAGATATAATAGATAAGGCGAAATAGGAAGAAAATTGGCAAAGGGGAAGGGGAAGTAGGAGGGGTAGGTGAAAGGAAAGAAGGGAATGGAATTAATATGAGAAAATGAAAAAATGGAAATAAAGCCTTTGTAAAGAGGGAGGGATAGAGGGGTTGAAGGGAGGGCAGGGGAAGGGGGAAAAATAAGAACCAAGAGAGATGATGTAAAGGTGCAAATTTCCAATGATGAATGTCATTATATTGTAAACCTAAAATCACCAATAAAATTAATTAAAAAAATAATTTTGACATTGAGCAAAAAAACCTGACTTTGACTATGAGAAAAGAAAGGACTTCATTGGAAGGATTTTATCAATACTGGTTTGCATAAAAAAGGTGAGCTCCAAATTCAAAAGTGTGCCCCAAACAGTACTTTGTGCCGTTGATTTTCATCATCTTTAATAGGAAAATACAGCCCAAATCACTTGTGTGGATACTTGGCTTGAATCTTTCTGAACCTTTTGCCCCTGAATCTGGACCTTGCTCCAACAGTGTTAAACCAACATGGATTCAGAGTTCTGGGTGCCCAGACTGATGGTGCAGGGAGGGAGAACCTCTTTTTTCAGGCAAAAAAAGGGGAACATGTTCAAAATTCTGATGGATTTCTCCCAAACTGGACAGGGAGGTTGAACTCTGAACGGCATCCAAATGACAACTGTCTATTCTAACGTTTTATTATCCAAGACTCCAAAGAGCTAGATTTATTGGCAGACTGAATGATGGTGCCATGATTGACATAGGACAGAACTAGAAGGATATAATAGTGAATTGAGATAAAATTAAATTTGAGATGCTTTTGCAATAGCTAAAGAAGAGCCCAGAACTTGGATTTGATCTGGATATCAGGACAGACTTGGGATTTAAGATTTAGAATTCTGTTGTCTCACAATGTGATATTCCCTATATGTTTGGTGGTTTGACCAGGGTCTAGCTGCGTCTGGAAGAGTTCTCAGTTCTGGGCTTGCTGCTGGGTCTGAGTCTCCTGTGTATTCCTGTATTGTTTCCCTCATCATTTGAAATAGTATTTAGTCCCACAACTGAGTGGCAATTAATCCTCAAGTGCCCAATCCCAACACAGACGATTCAGAGGGAAGAATATGCCATCTGTGTAGAAAGAATGCTGAAGAAGTGCTTTTGGGAAGTTGGTATCTTTAGGGTCTTCTTTGGCTGGGACAGTTTCTACTCAGTGTTTCTCTGTATGTTCATTCCTGTGGCCCCATCTGCCTACACTCTACGGAGGAGACTGGCCTCCTTTATCTGTAGAACATAGGTAATTTTATTCACTTTTGAACCCTGGTGAGAATATTTTGAAATCTCTTCCTGACAGATGCTGAGTAAAGAAATCATTCCACTTAACTAGGTTATTGATTGACTTGAGTAATGGATTTTTATGGTCTTCAGTAATATCGGTCTTTACATTGAGAAGTAAAAGCCCTTTGAAGTGGTTCATAAAAACTGGATGTGGGAAAAGTAGAATATCCTAGAGATAAAATACCTTCCTGAAATATATGAGGATTTCAGCACTCAGTACTCTCTGGCTGCCTCAAACTCTACTTATCTCTGGCTCCTGGTGAGCTGGTCTAGGCATGCCACTAATCTTTTGTAAGAAAAGGCCCCCTGGTCATGTGAAATCATTTCTCATTCATGTGCTTGCTGACAAGATCATCCATCACTGTTAGGTGGGAGGTAGACAACTGAGATCTCAAATTATGGAGAAATGAAGTTTAAAACTATAGGCTGCTTTTCTTTACTCCACAAAGACGAAATAAAAACTACTACATCAGCATTATTAAGCCCCACTCCAGTTTTCAGGACTACAAATGTGAGAATGAGTGCTATGAAGTTGCATCCACTGTGATGCGGCTGTTTAATGTGGTTTGAATTTTCTGTACCTGCCTTGAGGTTTTGGCCTGGAGGAGTGGACACGGAGCAGAGTCCACTGAAATAGCCAAAGCTCATTTCTTGTAACCAATCAGAAAAACATCCTTAGTTCCAATTTCTGCTTTAAATCTAGTTTATGGAAAAAATGACAGAAATCAAACCCCTTTCCTGTGATACTTCCTAGAGGTGACCTTCTCTGAGATCTTGTCATTACCATGGCAGCTGAGGTCAAAGTGTAAATTCCACTCATGCAACTTGAGAGCCTGGTTTGCTCTTGGATTAGGGAACTGTGAGGCCCAAGGGCAAGGTTTCCACAGGCCTAGAGAAAAGCTGTCTGTTTGCATAATGTTCAGGTGCCCCCTGCTTTTTGAATATGCACAACTTTCATTTATTCATGCAGATTTGGTAATTGTCGATTTAATCACCTATTTGCATGCACAATTACTCAGTTTGGGCACATCCACCCACATTTGCATATGTAAATTTCGACTTGGGCTCCCACAAAATTACTGCACCTGCAAATTGCAGCCGGTCCCATTTATAAAGCCACAGGGGGATGCCTTGTCCAGAGGGGGAAAATACCACCCCAGGGCTTGAGATCCAAATATGGAGCATTAGTTATACACGTAATGAAATCAATTTATCTAAGGCTAAAAAGGAAAGATGTTACAAAGTATGCATATCGTCCTACAATGGGAAGCAAAGGAATAAGTAAAAGGCTCTTAATAAGAAAATAAAGGAAAGAGATGAGAGTAAAGACATCATAACAGAGAAAAAAACAACACTGCATTGAGTTTCCTCACAAAACTCTAGTGTCAATATAAGACTTGCCTTTGATATTTAAAAGAACAGTAATTTAAAAAACTGGCTGTTTCAGAATGAAATTGAGATGGTAACCATCTTTGATGAAAAATGGAGCAAGTAACACAAATGCATGCCTTTCTAAAAGGTTCTTTTCTCACCAATAACAAAATTGCCTTGAGGCCCCTGCCTGAGAATGCTTTCTCTGTTGACAGAAAAGTTAAGTTCTGCTACCTGGTGCTTCTTGAATTTCTCTGAACTGTCAACATAGAGCATGTCCCGAAACACATGGGAAAATTAATGTGTGCAGAGAATGGAGTGGAGCACAGCACCTCTGTTTAGAATATTCTTGGTTACTCTAACAACATAGGGCTTCCCCTCCTTTAGTTTCAGTCTCCTTTGGAGGATTGCTTAAAATTTATTTTATTAGGCTATACCAGGGACTGTTTAATTAGGTTGGGCCCAAGAATCTATACTTTGCCCAATGTTCTAGGAGATTCTACGTGGGCTTAAAAGCACTCTTTGAACAGTGATTACAAGGATTTTCAAGGAAACTGGTATATAGACCACCCCTCCCCAAAGATAAAAAAAGTTCTTCAGCAGTCAAGCCAGCTCTTTGATTTATAAGCAACAACTTCTGCTGTACAGTTTGATTTTCATTTTCAGTGGGGACTGCAACAGCAACCATTTTTACACAAATATTACCCTTAACAGCACTCAAGGACTGTCTGGCCTTAAAGGTATCTTACTAAATTCCACTTCCCCATAGTATCAGTCTGCTTTTCCTAGAAGCGCAGAGAAGTTCAACCACAGCAAGGACTGGCCCTCCTTTGAACAAGTTTCAGCTACAAGGCCAAGCTAAAAGCTAAGTAGAGACATTTGTAGGTCATGATAGCTTATTAATTGCCTTTGATCAAAGGAGCAGCTATGTGATGAAGTAAGTCTTTAGTGAATGCTGTTTCCAAAATGAGATTAATTTATTTTGATTCAGTTCTCTGTCTTTCTCTCTCTCTGTGATGCTAGGGATTGAACCCAGGGACAGGTGATGTATTTAAAAGATTCTAGATTTAATTTGTTATAGTAACTGTGATAACCAGAAAAAAATCAACTCCAAAATTTCTTTAATGGTAGTAATTTCAAAATCAAAGAACAGCTCTTTGTTGGATATGTTCGATGGAAGAGACTGGTAGATAAATTAGCTAACTTCATTACTGATAAGGGGATAGAAATGAATCATGCCTGATTACCTTATTTAATGCTCACAGATTATCTGCAAGGTGAATTTTACTGTCTCTATGTTACCGGTGAGGAAACTAAGGCTTAGAGAAGTTAGGATATGTGCACAGTGTCAAACACAACAGGTAATAAAAAAGGCAGGATTTGAACTCTGGTCTTTCTTACCTGATAGGAAAAGCCTTCCACTCTGATGACAGCACTGCCCTTGTTTCTTTTAGACAGGCTGGGAAACTGACATCTTTATCCATCCTCTCTTCCAGTTCTCCCAGAGGAAAGGCTGGCCATTAGT
This sequence comes from Heterocephalus glaber, assembly GCF_053883595.1. Taxonomy (NCBI): domain Eukaryota; kingdom Metazoa; phylum Chordata; class Mammalia; order Rodentia; family Bathyergidae; genus Heterocephalus; species Heterocephalus glaber. The sequence goes on from NW_028258191.1 coordinate 2,470,585, forward strand.
TCCCCCTTTCCATCACTGACCTTGAAAACTACCTCTCTCTTCCCATAATTACTTGGATGAAAATGGTGAGCCCAGCTGCTTCCCTGGTGATTCCCTAGCTTAGCCTCATAAAAGCAGCCTTTGTAGAAGCTCCTACTTATCTCTTTCTTTTACTGGATAATTCCCAAGAGCAAGATTACCTATGACCAGCTGCTGCTCTCTACATTCAACAAGACTGAGAAAAATCAAATGCTGAATGAATCTACACATTGTCTTTTCCATTTCCCTCCAGTGAACACCAAGAAAAATCAGTGGAGTCATAAGACTTTGGTTTTAAGCTTTTCTGAGAATCCAAACAGGATTATTAAACTGATACAAACAAGAAGCAAGAGAGTAGTTCCTTCTAATCTATGCAGAGGTTGTGTCTAGAGGTTATTTCCATTCTTGCTCCCTTGATAAATTTTGTTGAAAATTTATCAGTCATCAGTCCACTCATGAGAGAGACAGGTCCCTTTCAGAGTCAGGCTGCCCACTAGAGACTCTCATCTAGAAATTCCACTTCTCTCGGAATACATGCAAAGGCTGCAAGATCTTTTGTGTTATTATACACAAATTGAAATGTCCTTGCCTAAGTATACTTTTTACTAGTTAATAACAATATGTTTGGGATATTGGGCAAGTAGATCTTGTTTTCCAGTGCTTTGGAATCTTATATTCTCTCATTCAATCTAAGGAATCACTAAGGATATTTTAAAAGAGTGTGCTACTGCTCAATGTTCCCTAATAGGTATATGTGCCGGGAATCAATCTCTACAAAATGTTAAAATGGTGTTCTTCCAGACTTAATTTCAATGGAAACAGCCAGGTGATAATTACTATATTAGATAAAGAGTCCCAAATACATAATTTTAAGGGAAATTGTAAACAATCAATTTTCTGGTCTTAGGTCCTTATAAGATCAAGAATATATTCAAAGCAATTTGAAAGTGGAGAGAAATGTTACAATGACTTTGGAAAAAATTTGGCATTTTGTTCACAAATTAAACATGTACTTGCCATATTTCTCAGCAAGTTCACTCTAGAACTCTATCAAGAAAAATTAAAATACATGTCAATTCTAAGACTTTCACAAAAATATTTACAGAAGTATTATTCATACTATCCCCAAACTGGCAACATCCAAAATATCCATCAATCAGGGAAAGGATAAAAACACTGTGGTATAACCATACATTAGAGTACTACATGGCAATAAAAAAGAAGTGAAATACTGAGACATAGTATAGCATGGATAAAGCTCAAAAAATTATGTTAAGGGGAAGAAGAAAAATATTACATGCTATATGATTCAATTGATATAAAGTACCCTGAAAGACCAGTCTATAGCGACAGAAAGAAGATTAGGACCTGATAGTGATTGCAAAGGATCTTTTATGGAATCACGATAATGTTTTAAAATTGGATTCAGGGCGGGGATATAGCTCAGTGGTTTTGCCACTTGCTTTGGAAGCGCAAGGTCCTGAGTTCGATCCCTGGTACAAAAAAAAAAGAAACTAAAATTTGGATTCAGGTTATAGTTGCAAATCTACAAATCTACTCAAAATCATTGAATTATATACTCAGAATGGAGAATTCGATGTCATTTAAATTATCCCTTAATGAGGCATTTTAAAAAGCAGAAGTGGAGATTTCAAAAGGCCTTCATTCCCCAGTATAGTAATCACTAATTCATTTGGCTAATCAAAGTCAGATGTGCTTTAATTGTAAAATACATGCTAGATTGTGGAGCCTGAATATGGGGGAAAGATTATAAATATATATGATTATTTGTTGAAATGACAGTATTTTGAATAGATAGATATAATATGTTTTCAGTAATATGTTTTCCTATTTCTTTTTAATATTGCCATTGGAAAACCTTTGGCTTATATTGTATTTCTATCAGATAGTGCTGCTATAGAGGGGGCTATTTCCCCTCACACACCTGTCCTCTGGCAGGAGAATTGTCTGCTAGAGTCTAACCCTACCTGTAGTGAGGAAGTTCTTCAAGTGGATACTTTCAGATAGTTACTAGGTGTTTCCTGAAGTCAAGGGTTGATGGATTGCAGCTCAAGCAAGCTAGACTAGCCTATGGTACATAGGATAAAGAATTCCACATGTATTTCAGAGACAACAAATGTTCATATGTGTCTCTGTCCCACATGTGGATCAAGTGAGAGAAGGAGCTCACATGGAGCTGGCAAAAGTGGCTCAAAGCTGGATATGAGTGAGGAGGACCAATAGCAAAGCAAGAGCTAAGGGTCAGTTGGGAGAAGTCAGGTAAAGGGAAATACTCATAACTCATATCATGAGTGCTGTTCTAACTCAAATTTTACTTATACCATGAACTCATTGCACTATAATAACTTCTCTCCTCTAAAGCAGGACTGCTGCCTTGCTAAGCTGCAGGAGATACTATTACATTACAGCCTAGGTAAGGCATGCCAAACCCAGGGAAGCCCAAAGGCTCACAAGTGCTCAAGAGAGTCGTCCTTACACACATACCATCAGAACAGAGGCTCAGGTCAGCTCACAAAGACACCACGTCAAACAGAACTTTCTTATCCTTATGTCATCCTCTCTCACATGGAGAAGTCAGAAACTGGTTAGCAAAAAATAGAGTTGGACAGGAAAGAGAGGGAAGGAGAGACAGGCTAGCAAAGAGACAGAAAAGTCAATTTTGCTTATTTTTCATTTTAGGCTCTTAGCTTAATGCTGACCACACAAGAGGTGAAAAAAGATTTGACATTGAATCAAGTTCTGGTCATTAATTAACACATTGAAGTAGATGTTAATTTCTGATTTGAGAACTAATTTATTATTTAAAAGGACTGTATGACTGTGATTTAGTTAGAAATTAGGAAAAAAAGTCACAGGTCTGCCTGAGTGTGATCTAATGTGAATACATTTAAAATGATAGTGAAAAAAATGTAAGAGCTGAATTCTGACTATCACTCAAGTTGTGCTCAATGTAGTAATTACACTGTGATGACTGTTCTCTCCAAAAGCAGGGTTGTTGCAGTGCAGAATCACCAGGAATGACATTTTCTGGAATTTATATTGTGTGACCTGGGGACTGTGTGCAGAAGCTAAGTTGGAAATGGAATTCTACAAGGGTGGGTACAGTTAGGAATCAGTCCAGCCATACCTAAAATTTGTTTAAATGAAAAAAAATTTTGAAAAGGTACTAAGTCTAAGGTTCATTGTCAGGTTAATGGTAATTCCCAACCATATGCTATTTATTCTCCAAGAGGATAAATGGTCAAAGTCACCACATCTTGAAATTCATTCTTTTTTGTGAAACAAGATCCCATGTTCAGAGGCCTGTAGGACTTTAAATGACTTCTAAGATCACCAATACCATCACTGTGATCAATAGTGCTAACAGTGCCTCATTGATTCCTGCTAAGTGAGTGTCAGAGACTAGGAAAATGAAATATACCCCCCACACATCTAAATCCCATTCCCTTTGGTGCTACAACTCTGCAATCCCAGTGGATGATGCTTAAGTGAAATTGGATATAAAATATTGGGCCTATAAGACTAAGCAAATAATATGTAAGCACCACTTATTTTTCACTATCAGCCCAGGAATCATGAAAATATTTTTTAGGATTGTTAATACTATGTAGTAAGTTATTACGTACCAAGGCCATATTTATTATTTCTGAAGAAAATACGATAAATGGATAGTACACTGTATTATTAAATGTATTTTTGAAGGAAATACTTCTACTTTCTCACGTAACTTTAGATTTTTATGCCTGTATTCTCTTAATTGACTGCTCAACTCTGCATTTCACCTTACAAATTGTGTCATATTCCCCTTTTGAAGACTGGCCAAGCTGCACCGTGTTCACATGTCATGGCTGAGTGATCTTATCAAGACGGTAAGAGTCTCTAGATGAAAACACAGTGGTCATGGCTCAGATGGCAGGTTTATGTTTGAATACCTCAATCACTTGCAGAAGAATTGAAAGAGACGTGATACACAATGCAAACGAGAGAACTGCAGCTCCTCTCCCAGGGTGCCATGCAGAGCCAGCCACCTTCTCTATCCATCTCCATGCCTATAGCCAAAGGCAGAAGTTGATTTCTGTGCATGATTCAATCTTACACCAGGCCTTTGCAAGTACCATTGCCTCTCTTGGAATGATTTTCTTTCATTCCTGGTACATGACCACAACATTTTTAGCCTTTAAATCTCAATTTGAGTACCATCTTGGAGACATCATCTTTGACCTCCTAATAGGTTCATTTAATACTTTCTATCTCAGTCCATTTGTTTTTTCTTCATAGCACTAATCACATTTTAAAATTATATTAATAACTACATTTTTCCTTCTTTATTATATGTGCCATGAAGGTAGGGACTCCTAGTCTTTTTAACAACAGAATCACTAGAACTGACCTTAGACTCTGAGTAATAGTTGCAGTTCAATAAACACACATAGAATGAGCAAATGAACTCTTACTGGACCTCCCCCAATAGGAATTATTTGGCCAGATTATTTTAAGGCAATATTACATGGTAATTGGGAACATGAGGCCAATACCTATGGCTTTGCTGGTCTCTAGCTCTGTTGTCTTGGGTACCATCCATTCTGTGACTTTCAGTTTACTCAGATGCATCCAACACATTGACTTATTTTGACAATATATGAGCAACTGTATGTAAAACACTTAGCAAAATCTGGACCCCAGTTATTAATTGAGTAGTGCCATCTATTTTTTCAACATTTCTACTGAAAGAAATTCCAGAATCATTATAGTTAACATAACAATGCATAAATTCACCTTGTTTGGAACTTTTTATCTCTTCTTGTTCAAACTTTTTTATCTCTTCTTGTTCAAACCTTAATTTAAGACTCACTTCGTTGAGCAAACATTTCAGAAGCTACTGCATTGCCCAGGGCTTCCTCGAGTCCCCACATCAGATGATAACATCATGGGTGTCATGACCAAAGTGTTTGGAAGGAGAACGGATTCCTAGATGCTGCAGAAGTGACGGTGGCTCAGTCTGAGCCCTGGTGCTCAGTCTCCTTGGAATTCATTAGGCCCAGGTAAGTGCAGTTGTGGGTTATACTTTCTGGGTTAACTAAAGCAAACTTCATGAAATGAGCAAGTGGCTTTAGAACACATGTTAATATAAATGTTAATTATAGGAGCAAAAGTAAAAAATCAGAAAATGGAGCTGGCAATTTTACTCCTATCATCCATATTATGAAATCAGATCTTTCAAGATCTGGATGATAACACAAATGCAATAAATATTTTAAAAATAGACTCATGCTCCCTATAACTAAAGAACCCCACTGTAAATGAATCTAGTGCCTTGGCTAAAAATAATGTGTGTGTATTCTAATAAAGATATTTAATTGGCAAAGATGTATAATCAAATATGTGTGGAGACCAATTTCCTGGGTTTCATCTACCACATGGCCACATTGCATGGTTCTCTTGGTGCAGCTTGGGTACTGATGACCCCCTGTGTCTGTGTAAGGCCAGATTTTCTTCGTCAACTTCAACCAGCAATATAGTGCAACAGATTGAATGTAAAAGTAGATATAAGAGTCCAGCTATCCTTTCTTAAGTTAGATATTTTAAAAATTTGGAAAAAATGCCACTCCTTTCACTATTATATATAAAATGGTTACTTTTCATTAAAATGTTACAAAAAAGTATATACTTTTTATAATTATTAATGTAAATTGATTAATACACATTTAACAAATAAGCAGCAGCTCTTTGACAGTCCAAATAGTTTTTTAGAGTATAAAGGGGTCCTGGAACCAAATAGTTGGAGAATTGCTGCCCCAGTGCAGGATCATATCATATGTATCTGTTTAATTCCAGTGCTTGCTGGTAGCATAAAGCCTGGTACAACATAGGCTCTGACTAAAGTTTATGAGTCAATAATTGAATGACTGAATTGAAAAACATGTAACCAGTTGTTGGTGAGTTCTTCGCCTTCGTTAGATAGAGTTAGCATCTCTGCACTATAATCCCAATTGTGTGTGGTGTGATCACATCTCTCGCAGGTGTACACAGTCTCAACCCTCTCAATATCTCACTCGGGTCAGGATTTGAAATCAGTAGATGTTTCCTAAGTATTCACTGTCTAAATGTTCAAAGGAATTAACATCCCCAGTGACTAAATCTCAACTCTAGTCAATGGACAGTTCAATTGGACAAGAGAGTTGTTATTTGTGAAGATATCTATTTAATCCTCAACTTTCATTCATGTTTAATCTTGATGCTTTCTTTGACTGCATTTTTTTCTTATGGCAAAACATTCATTGGCACATTTCAGACCTATATGATGATAATGCTTGTCACAGGGAATTTGCATCTGTCCATGATATCTGCTGTCTCTTTTCCCATCCCCCCATCCCCCTCTCCTCTTCTTATGTACAAAAGCCTTGTTTCTATTTTTTCCCTTCTATTTTCACATTTTTCCCCTTGTTTCTTAAGAGGCTGAAATCCTTAGGCAATGGCTGGCAATAGCAAAACAAGGTTGATAAAGGGAACAGTGTCCTTAAAAGTGGAGCATATTACTGGCAATGATATTACTTCATGTGCTTCTTAAAAATATAGCTAACTTGACCCATTCATGATTTATTGGCTTAGGGTGGAGCCTAGAAATCTGCAGTTATGCACGTCTTAGGGCAGAGTGCCAGATGAAATACAGGATGTCCTACAAGTCTGAATTTCAGACAACCCTAATCAGATATATTTACACAGAAAATTAGACTTTGTATATCTGAGATTCAAATTTATGTAAATCTACTCTGTTATTTCCTAATATGGCCACCCAACCTAGGGAGAACATTTTGCATAATAAAATGTAACAATCGCTGCATTTTGAATTTCTTGTGGAGATTTGCTGAATGGACTAGAAGCCCTTCATTTGTTACTCAAGATAGAGCAGTGCTTCTCAGCCATTGGAATCACCTGGGATGTTACTGGATTACAGGATCCCATCTTGACTCTGAACATTCTTACTTAATTGATCTGTGGTGCAACAAAAACATTGGACATTTGCAGAAGTTCTTCACTGATTCATTGTGCAACCTAAGTTGAGAATCACAAGTGTAAGAGAAGAATGGAGAGATCATTGAAATTCCAATTATGGCACAAAGGTGACATTAAGGTTAAAATATAATATTCAGTGGCCTGAAAGACAGTTCAGAAATGACTCAGGTGTTTAATAAATAAAGCCCTTGGATTTGTGATCAGTGAGCATCTATCTATCTATTTATCTATCTATCTATCTATCTATCTATCTATTTTTACAGTGAGGATATAGATTGGAGTAGTTGCAGCAGGGTGCAGAAAAGAAATAAATAATGTTTGACCTAAGAATCTCTTAGTAATTTTTTCCAAGTACTTGTACTTGGTCAATATTATTCATCACTTATCTGAGGAATCTAAAACTTTTTTCTTTTAACCCTCATCCACCAATTAAGAAGTTAGAAAAATATTATTCTCACTAACAGTTGCTAAATGCTACAATAGATCTAGAAAGAAAACCATGAAAATAACTATGAGAGTCATGAAGGAAGAAAAAAGAAAACAAAGCCAATATTTAGAATAAGCAGAACCTATATATAGTAGAGTAAATGGCCACATAATATTAATATTTAGTAATATTTTTATATCAGTATTTGCTTACATTTGGTGGAAAAGTGGCATTTGTAGGAAGAAATAAGTAATATAATAAGTAATATAAATAATAATAAAATAAATAAGAAAAATAATAAATAAGTACTTTTGGGAGTGTTGAGACAGGATCTTCCTATGTAGTCCAGCCTGGTCTTGAACTCACGAAGCCTAAACTTGCCACAAACTATGTAAGCCCAGGTTGGTCTCAAACTCAAGGTGACCCTCCTGCCTCAGCTTCCTGCTTCCTGAGTACTAGGATTGTAAGTATGCACCACCGCACCTGTATTAATGATTCTTTCTAATAAAACTTTTCTGGTATAAAAGTATGGCGGCCAAATCAATGGCAAGGTAGAGTCCATATACCCCCTGCTGCTTTCTTGATCACATTTGAAATAAGCCTAATTGCTACATTTCTGCTGTTGGTCTGGGGCAGCTTCCTCATGAAAAGGTGTGAAAACTTAGAAAAATTAAAACGTTACCAAAGCTGTCCTGGCTCTGCTCAAACCTTTTTCAGGCATGGGATCATTTAAGAAAGTTCTTTTGTGTGAAAAAAACCAAACTATTCACCTGTATGAAAATATCATTTTCTAATTAACTTTTACTTCTCCTCCTTTACTTATATCACGCCAAGGCCTGGCTAGCAAAGCTTGAACTTATTGCGCAGGTATTGGGCTTAGGAAAGCCTAGAGGTATTTTAGAGGCTGAAAATAAATTTGCTGTGGCTGCTAGGGCTGCTTGAGGACCAAATAAATCACACAGTTAACATTAAAGTGTCTATGAGGCTACAGGATAACACCAGTCTCATTGAAAGACAGCAGACTTCTCTTAGCTCCAGGTAATTATTGTTACCATGGTAAAAATGCATTTTAAAATAGTTCAGCAGAAACCAGTGATTGTCATTCCTGGTCTTTAACATCACCTGAGGACCTTTTAAAATACACTGATGTCTGGGTTTTACCTCTGCCCCATTAAATCAGAATCTCTGGGGTCGGGGGCTGGGCACTGGAATTGATTTAAAGCTCTCTAGATGATTCTAACATGCAGCTGAGGCAAGGAACTGTTCGTCTAGACAATGAGATTTGTTATGTGACGGTGAGGGTGAGGGTTAGCTGCAAAACAGGTGCAGCAGACATTATCATCAGTAAATAAGTCACACTGCAGGGATCATCAACCAATGTTACATTAAAAAGACTAAACTCCAGAAGTGGCTACTTCAGTGCTTCTGTCAGATCAACTTGACAACTCTGGCTCACTAGCATATTGAACGTCAAAGTTTTTATTTTTTTTTTAACCAGTGACTTGTTAATTAGCATGATGGGCTTCAGAAATAGGCTTTTATTGCATGCCTGTAATCGCAGCACTCTGGGATGTGGAGACAAGAGGATTGGAAGTATGAGCCCAGTCTGGACAACTTAGCAAGACCTTGTTTCTAAATAAAGAATTCAAAAAGGCCTTGGGATGTAATTTAGTGAGAAGGCCTTGGGTTCAATCCTAAGTACTGGAAAAAAAGAAAGAAAAGAAGCAATGAAGGGAGTGAGACAAAAATAAAGAGAGAGAGAGAGAGAGAGAGAGAGAGAGAGAGAGAGAGAGAGAGAGAGAGAAGAGAGAGAGAGAGAAAAGGCAGGAGGGAGGGAAAGAAAAAGAGAGGCTTTCACTGATAGAATTAAATCATATTTTAGAGATATTCTCTAAACTTATATGAACGTTATATAAGAATTAAGGGCACTGTGGCCTGTTACTTGTAAAGGTGTTGTTCATAGCTGATCCTTGCTTTCAATTGTGGTGTCAAGAGCTTTGAGGTTTACCTGATACTGACACAAGGGGAATTATTTGGGGTTTTATTTTGCAAAAGCGATAGAAGAGCATTATGATGTAGTGTTGTCAAACTCCCCAATTTATTTTTTAAAACAGAAAAAAATTTATGTGAAAAATCTTAGTATTGCAACTAAATTTAAATTTATAGAAAGCTAAAAATCTCTTGAGTAGAATCAACAACTTCTCCACAGACCAGATCGGACCCACCTGCTGTTAGTGTAAGACGCTATGGTCAGCCTTGGTCCCCAGGAGTCAGTAGCTACCTGAGAACTCAGGATCAGTCCAGGCAGCAGGAGGCAAACAGATCTCAGAAGTCAAGATGATGCAGTCACAGAAATTCAGAAGATAAGAGAACAAGATAGGAATATCAATGGAGAGACATGCTGGCATGAGACTGCTTTTCATTTCCTCTTCTACATCTAAAAGCATGGGGCAGTTCTCAAAGGGAGACTGAGAAACAAGCCTGAAAATGCACCATGAGCCTGTGTATCAGTTTGCTGGGACTGCTACACAAAGTACCGGAAATGCATGGTTATTGTCTCCCAGTTATGGAGGCTAGAAGACTGAAATTAGGGTGTTAGCAGGAGTGGTTGTCTGAGGGCTGGAGGGAAGGATTTGTTTCAGACTTCTCTCTTTGGGCTGACAAAGACCATCTTCATATCCTCCTTATAAATGTATCTCTGTGTTGACATTGCATCTTTTTACAAGGACATTAGCCATATGGAATTAGAGTCCACCCTAATGACCTCATCTTACCTAATTATATCTGTAATAACTCTTTTTACAGACAATCTTATATTTTCTGGAAGTTGGAGTTAAGACATCAACATGTGAATCTGAGAAGGATGTAATTCCAACCATAACACTCTGCATGAGCAAATAACAGAAGTAGAAACTACGACCAAGGAGAGATATATTAACTGATTTAATTTAACAGTATTTTATTGAACATCTGATATGTACACAGTCTTAGACTAAGGGACCCTAACTAGGGAGATGGCTGGGGATTCTTGGGTTTCTAACCATGAAAAGCCACTTAGCAGAAGTCAAGAGATTCTCAAAAGTTCTTGGGCCCACCAAGAGTCCAAGATCCAAAGCCAGGAAAGACTCCTGGGAAGTCTAGAGACCACTGTGTTCAAATAACACTTTTTGTTGAACTTCAGCCAAAGATGTATCCCACCCAAGTGTCACACATAGGTCAAATTGGAGATCCTTGCCATTTAGGGATTTGGGAATTGGTGGAAACAGAGAAGTAAAGGCATGCTGCGAATGAAGAAAAGATGTGAGCAAGGTGCAAAGGGCTGGATGTGAATGTGACCAGCTTGAGACACAACCAGAGTAAAATGATCCTTCACCAGTTTCATTTAGATGTTGACACATGTCCTGATTTGTAGTCCTGTCTCACGAAAATGGAGTAAAAACTTCATACTTGGGCTAAGAAAGCAGGACAGCTTGGATGTGGTTAATAGACATTCATTTCTTTTAACCATGACTTTTTAAATTGAGATACTAACACATCCAGAAGACAAACTAGACTGGCTATTTTGGACAGAATGCTAACTCTCATCCCATGTTTATGGTCTGTGACAGAGAATTCTGAACAGGCTGGAGCTCCAAACTTTATACACAAGGGCTGTGTTTTCACCAGGAGTTCTACTGGGTTGTGGGCACATAGTGCCCACCTTGTGTCTTATCCCTAGACCATACCACCAAAGTCGTTGATGAAGGAATAAATTTCACAGAATATGGAAAGTAGAAGGAATCCTAGAAGTTATCCCTATCAAGTCTCATTTTACATATGTCAATATCAAAGTCTACAGAGTCAACCAGCTCACTTGAGATCCTACAGTAGAAAATTGGCTAGAGCTATCTAGACACTTGTTCCTATTGATTCCCAATTATCACAAGAAAGAGGTGGCTCATGTAGAGTGGTACATGTTTTGATTCCATACTGGGAAATAATGGAAAACTATTAAAAACACCAAACTTAATTTTAAATAAATAAATGAATGACTACAAATAATAGGAAATATCAGATGTTTAGTGTAGACCAGATGGCAAAAAATGTTTAGCAACTGGGATGCAGTATAAATTTGATAACTTTACTTTCCAAGATTAAAAATCCAATCTAATTGAAAGAAAATTGTTAGCATCTTCTGTTAATGTTGTTCTCTTAGTCCTGTGGAAGACAATAAATGTTTAATGTATATCCCCAATGGGCAGGTACATTGAGTGCCTATGTGCCCCTAAGCACCATATGAGGAAATTCTACTTGCAGAGGAAAGAACTGGAATTCTGCAAGTTCAGGTACACTTCTCAAAGGTTGTATATCTGTTAAGTGGCAAGAATGGGGCTCCAAAACATATATTTTAAATCCTCATCAAAAATTTGTTTGTAATAGTATTTTAAACAATAATCAAGAAATCATACAAAGCAAACATGGAAAGTATCAAAATAGCGCAATGAGGCTCTCTTTAGTAAGTTCTAGAAGTGTATTTGAGTGCCTGAAAGCATTGACTTTGGAGTTAGAATTTGAATCTCAGTTCTGTAACTTAAACATCTGTGTAATCTGGACCTGATCACTTTATTTTCTCTGAGACATTAGAATAGGAATTATTTATGTATCTTACAAAATATTACTGATTATTAAATTGAGATAAAGCAGATATATCATGTTATAATTGTCAACAGTAAAAATGCTTGAGAAATTTAGCTGAAAATAATGAAACAAATATAAGAAATGATTGAAGCCTTTTTAAAGGAAGTCGTATCTTCCTTGGTTTCTGAATCTTCCATCCATTATGTCTTTTGATAAATATTGAACATACCCACATGTCCAGCTATCATGTATCAGCAAGAAAACATGGAGGAAATTCACCTTTCTCTCAGAGTCAGCCCAAAAGCAACACCTAAGGAGAAAATGGTATGAGAAATATCTTGGGGTAGGGTGGTAGAGGAGTGTGCAAGTGTTTCTTCTAGTGTTCTCTGAGAACTTAGCTCTGCCCTGTCTGGATCTTTATATAGGGCCTTATTCCAAGGAATCAGGCATGTGGTTTTGGATAGTGGCCATGTGACCCTCGGGCTTTATAATGACAAAGAGACTTTATATTTCCCTAGTCAGAAGTCTGTTTTCTCTATTTTTTTCCTCTGTATTCTACCAAATTATCTCTCTCTCGCTATCTCTTCTGAAGAAGACTCAGTCTTTAAGAGCCTAGAAAAGTTTTTCATCTTATTACTTGCCAGCTCTTACCTCCTGTATATTTAAAAACCTAGAGACATTTCTACTCACAATAGAAAGATGCTAAGAAAGAAAAATACATTTTTTATTAGTAGGCATGGAATTAAAGCAAATTGCATGTTCCAAGACACATGTGATCCATCTTCATCAACAAGGTCACTGCGATACCACCATGAGTCTCAATTAGTCTGGTGATCCCAGAGGACACTTTTGCTCTCAAAATCTACTGATTAAAATCTCCAGAGGCTGCTACTTTTTTTCAGTATGCTGCTTTGCACATTAAACACCTGGGACACATTTGTAGCTTAGAACCTGGGCACACACCATTGGCTTTGGGGTCTTGATGACCAGCTAGGTCATACCAGTTGCCCAGTTTCTGAAAGGAAACAATGACTGGAATTGATTTGTATGAGGGCCCTCTGACACTGGGCAGCAACCAAGTTCAAATACTTCACTAGCTGCCTCTGCTCTTTTGTGACTGAGAAAGAGAAATGCCTACATGAAAAGAAAACCATGGGCAGATGTGTTGTGGTACCAAGAAGTGAAGCAATAAAATCAGTGTACCAGCCATTCTGGTAACTGTCATACCTTAGGATATCTCTTGATATGTTAAGCACCGTCATAAAATTCCCAGTGCAATATCTGCATTGAAAATAAAAGCATGTCATATAACACTTGAGGGGGATTGGCTAGAGAATAAAACTGTCACACAAGAACGAAAACCAGTGTTGCAACATTAACGTGGTTGAGACTCATTCATCTGTATGTGTAATTAGATCATCGTATGGAAAGTGATGGATGTTTCTCAGCACTTGCTTTATGTTTTCTGGCCTTCAAGAGAGTGGAACACCACACAATGGCTGTTTCTCTCTGTTGCTCAGCTCTGACTATCTTCAACTGTCAGCTGTGGGGCCTGGATACAGGTATAAGCTGCCCTTGACAGCCCTTTCGGTTTTTGGCTACATCCATGATCCCTCCTACAGACTGGGCCTGAGCCACACCAAATTACTCTCCACATCCAAATTCAACATCAGAACATTGTGGGGTCAGCCGTGAGAGTCCCAGAACCCCAAAGATGCCGTCATCATCATTGCCCCTGAAATCATGGACTTGAGCTCTTACACCCTATTTTTGAAAAAGAACATACCTCATAAATTTGTTATGAAATTAAGTGAGTTAATACCAGAAAATATTTATAACAAACAGCAGCTGGCCCATAGAAATATTCAGAAATTGTAATGTAGTGTTACTCTGCACTTTCATGGCCTTTGTTGGCATTTCATCTATCTGGAATGCCTTTATATTCATTCTCCTTCTTTCTATCTCATTATTCTAGTTTAATGTATCATCTCTGGGAAAACTCCCAGACTTGGCCAAGCAAGCTGATTGTTTTCTGCTATGCATCCTCATAGCACTGCCAGAAAACTTATTATTGGCTTGTTACTAATTACCAATTATTGTCTATCTTGCCAAGTAGCTGCAAGCTTTGTGACAATTGAGCTTAATTGTGCCAACTTGATTGGCTTGGGAACCACCCAGGGGACTGGTGGAGCACACCTCTGGGTGTTGGATGGTTCACAGATGACTTTGGGTGTTATATCTGGTTCCTTGCTCCTTTCTTTTTGGAGTTGTATCCCTTTTCTGTTTCCTGGATGCCATGGATTGAGCAGCTTTTCTCTGCTGTGGCTTCTGCCGTGTCCCTTTTGCCTTGAAGCCAGTTGACTGTAGGCTGAATCCACTGAAATTATAAGACAAAATAAATCTCTCCTTCTTTAATTTTTAAGTGTCAGGTATTTGGTCCCAGCCATTGAGAAAAGACTAATATGGAAAATTGATATAGAGGATGGAGTCATTATTGTGACTGTACCTGATCATATGATGTAGAAGAATTTGGAATTGGTTGGTGCAAGGATTTTGGAGAGATTTGGAGATGTCAGCTAGAGAAGCCCTAGAATGCTGATGGGTGATTCTGATCAGAGCTCAGAAGACCAGAATGCCAATAGGAATGCCCACAATAAAGCCTAGGTTCAGGAGATTTTGGTTGGGAATAAGGATTTCACTGACAATTAAAATAGAGACCTCATGAATTACAATCTGCCAAAAAATTTTGTCTACATTTTGTCCATATCCTGAGAACTTGCTATTGTCTACTGAGTTTCAGGATAGTAGAATATTTATCAGGTGGAGGAAATTTTTAAAAGTCTAACAGTAAGGCTGTGGCTTGAGTAATGTTGGCTGCTTTTAGGTATATTTATAGTGAGAAATGAGGCCAGAAAGAGGAGCAGAAAGATTTGAAGAACTTAAATTTTGACTCAGAAGGAACCATGTGTAAAGGTGTGGTCAAAGAAGGTGAGGATGCTGAAGAAATTACCACCATTAAAAAGAAACCAAGTGCTTTCTCAGAGAGAAAAAGCAAGATGCCTTAATGACATCTTAGAAATTAGTGGGTTTAAGTGTGCAAACATATAAACCTTTCCTTTGAGAAGTCAGCTCCTGAAAACCCAGCTCATTTCACTGTTCTCAGTTACCCAGGCACTCAGAGGCCACGCCGTCATGGTCTAAGAAGCCCGTCTGCTGCTCTAGCTGATAACAGACTTTGGCATGGTCCATGTGATGGGGGTTTTACCAGCCTACAGAATGCAAGAGTTGTAGGGTGAGAGAGGCTTCCACCCAGGTTTTAAAAGAAAGCCTGGCAGGCCAGGAAAGAGCCCTGGAGAAGGCAATAAGTGAAGCTGTGAAAAGTTGCAGTGGAAACTCCAGGAAGTCAGAGATAGTAGAAATGTGGAATGTCTGCCAAGGAACTCCGTAGGCCAGAAGGAGAGCCCTCCCACCTGAGAGTTGATGTGGGCTGCAGCCAGCAATACCAAAACGGTAGAGCTGTTCAAGTCCTCTTGAACTCACCTTATCGGTATGTGTCCAATGTGCTAAACATGGAGCTACATTATGTAATATTTGTCCTGGTTTTGTGGTTAATTCCTTTCTATCCTACTATTCCTCCCTTTTGGGATCAGAATATTTACTCTGTGCCATTGTACCTTGCAATTATAGAACTTGCTTCTTATTTTTACACAGGTTCACAGCAAAGAGTTTACCTGGGGTCCCAGAAAAGAATTGAACTTTTTTAGCAGTGCTGGAACTGTTGAGGCTCTAGGGGAGGGATTATTACATTTTTTATTGTACAAATATAGTTATATCACATAAGGTAGATTGGGGACTAAGTCTGGTTTAAGGAGATGTTTTTGCATATCAAGTTGGTAAGAAGTAGGATGTGATGGTTGAGCTTGATTTTGTCAGCCCAGGAGACTGCTGGGACATACCCCTTGGTGAGTCTGCATACGCCATGAGGCATGACATTGGGCATATCCCAGATCACTTGTTACTTTCTCTCTAGGCTCCTCCTCTGCTCTGCTCCCTGGCCACCATGAACCAAGAAGCTCTCTTCCACTACGTTCTTGTGTGGTGATTTTCCTGCCTTGGAGCCTGCCAATCATATGCTGAATCTCCTGAAATCATGCACTCAATTAAACTTCTTTTTTAAAAAATTTCAAAATGTATCACTTTATTATTATTCACTAAACTCACACATATACAAAAATTAAAATTATTCAAAGAAAAACAATGCAAGGGAAATAAACTATAATAATATTCAAATAGAACTCAACCAAACCAAAGCTGAAAAGTACTTAAACATTTTTCCATATAATTTTTAAAAAATCTCAAGCATTAACAACACATCAAAGAATGTGATTTGTTTTAGAAATATTTTCAAAACTAATATTAAGCAAATAGTGGTCTGGAAAAAAATTCTAAGGAGCTAGTAGACTCCACATAGGTCAAATTTTTTAAAATTTAGATTTCAATACAGTCATGTGACAATGGAAATATAATTTGAGAAATATGTTATTAGGCAATTTCATCCATGTGTATTGCAAAGTACCACACAGAGTGCCAACTTCTAAGTGCAAACTGAGAAGGTGTACGTCAATCATCTGTGACGGCCCCTTGATATTATCCAAATATGCAGTTAAACATGAGATATATGAGGCTACCATTGGCATAGCAGCACACTGCTTTACAGTAAACTCTTTTATATAAGTAGGATTGTGCTCTAAAGGATAAAAAGCACAGAATATTATGATAAGTACCTAAAACCCTAACAGTCATCTATTACACTACCGAGCACTGTGTACTGTACATAGTTGTATGTGCTTCTTCTGGAAACACACCCTTCTCTCCTTTGATCTCAGTGACTCTTCCTCCCCAACCCACTGATGGCTCCAGCCTTGTCTCTATCTACATCTCTTCCTATAGTTTTAAACACAATCTATATATGGATTCTTTCCAGATTCCGGCCTGTAACTGATCTCTCCGCTTCCCCTCCTGCCATCCCTACCCCTTTGAAACTTTTCTTCCTAATTAAAATTAACAATTATTCATTTTAATAATTTTAATCCTTAATTATACTTTCAGTTTCTCATACTAGAGAAATTGTCTGATATTTACACATGTGTGTCTTATTTCACTTGAGTATGGCCTCAATATGCATCCATTTAGCTAAAAATGTTTCTAGTTTATCATTCTTTATAGCTGAGTAATACTCCATTTTATAAAAAAGACACATCTTCTTTATCCAGTCTCCAGCTGATGGGCACTTGGGCTGTTCCCAAGCTTTATCTATTAGAAACTCTGCTGCTATAAACATGGGTTCACATATATTGCTGTGGTACGATTCTTTTAATTCTTTTGGGAAGATGCCCAGCAGAGGAATAGCTGGGTCAAATGAGACCTCTAGTCCTAGTTCTTTGAGGTATCTCCATACTGATTTCCACAGTGGTTGCACCAGTTTGCACTCCCACCAACAGTGGAGAAGGGTTCCTTTCTCCCCACACCCTTGCCACCAATTGTTATTGGATGATTTCTTGGGAGCAGCCATTCTCTCTGGGGTGAGGTGGAATCTCAGTGTTGTTTTCATCTGCATCTCTTGAAAAAACAGTGCTGTTGAACATTTTTTTCATATATTTATTTCCTGCTTTTGCTTCTTTGTCTGAGAACTGTCTGTTCATTTCAGATGCCCATTTTTGAATTGGTCCTTGGAATTGGGGGGGGGTCTGATTTTTTTCAGTTTTTTATATAAGTTATATAGTTATATTATATAACTATATAAGTTATATTAGTTTATATAAGGTATATTAGTTCTCTGTCTAAGGTAAAGCCGCTGAAAATTTTTTCCCACATTGCAGGTTGTCTCTTAGCTCTGTTGTTGGTTTCTCTTGCAGTGCAGAAGCTATTTAATAAGATGAGATCCCAGCTGTTGATACTTGTGCTAGTTCCCATGCTACTGAGGTTTTGTTCATAAAGTCTTTTCCTATGCCAGTGTCTTCAAGAGTTCCACCTAACTTATCTTCCAGGAAATTCAGTGTTTATGTATTAATATTTATATCTTTAATCCACTTAGATCTTAGTTTAGTGCATGGTGATAGGTATGGGTCTTGTTTTAATCTTTGGCAGGTTGAAATCCAGTTTTTCCAACACCATTTATTAAATAGGCTATCTTTCCTCCAATGAGTGTTATTGGCTCCTTTGTCAAAGATGAGGTGGATGGGTATGTCTGAAGTTGTTTCTGCATCTTCTAATCTATTCCATTGATCCTTGGGTCTGTTTCTTTTCCAGTACCATACTGTTTTTATCACAGTAGCTTTGTAGTATAGTTTCAAGTTGGGGATTGTGATACTCCCAGCCATATCTCTGTTACCTAGAATTGCTTTTGCTATTTTAGGTCTCTTCTGGTTCCAAATGAATTTTTGGATTTTTTTCTCTAATTCTATGAAACATATTGGTGGAATTTCAATTGGCATGGCATTAAATCTATATAGTAGTTTTGGAAGTATAGCCATTTTCACTATATTGGTTCTTCCCACCCAAGAACAAAGGATGTCTTTCCATTTTCTTATATCCTCCTCTATCCCTTTTTTCAGAGTGGTGTAGTTTTCCGTGTAGAGGTCTTTTACCTCCTTTGTTAGATTGATTCCTAGATATTTCATTTTTTGGATGCTATTGTAAAAGGAATTGTTTCCCTAATTTCTCTCTCAGTGAGTCTATTATTTTTGTACACAAAGGCTATTGTTTTTTGAGTATTGACCTTATATCCAGCTACTCTACTGAATCTGTCAATTAAGTCTAGAAGTCTTTTGGTAGAGTCTTTTGGGTCTTCTATGTAAAGTATCAGATCATCAGCAAATAATGACAGTGTAACTTCTTCCTTTCCTATCTTTATTCCTTTTATTTCTTTCTCTTTTCTAATTGCTGTGGTTAATGGTTCCAGAACAATATTGAACAGGAGTGATGATAGTGGGCATCCGTGTCTTGTTCCTGATTTTAGCGTGAAAGCTTTCACTTTTTGACCATTTAGTATGATGTTGGCTGTTGGTTTTACATAGATAGCCTTAATCAAGTTGAGATAAAGGAAAGCCCATCAGAATCACAGCAGATTTTTCAACACAAACCCTTAAATCATGGAGAGCCTGGAGTGAAGTATTTCAAGCTCTAAAAGAAAATAACTTTCAACCTAGACTGTTGTATCCTGCAAAATTATCTCTCAAAATCATTGGGGAAATTAGATACTTCTATGACAAAGAATACCTGAGAAATTTCATGAACACCAAAGCAGCACTCTGAACAATTCTAAGCAATATTCTAGAAAAGGAAAATGAAGGTCACAACTCCATGAGGCCCAACAGAGGGAAACCACCAGACAAGGTAAGAAACTAAAGGGAAAGGGGAAAAAATAAAAATTAAAAGAGCCAACAATAGTAAAACATAATGATAAGGTTGAGTCAATATCTATCAATTACAACTATCAATGTTAATGGTCTCAATTCACCAAAAAAAGAAAATAGGCTGACAGAATGGATTAAGAAGCAGAATCCAGCAATATGCTGTATACAAGAAACACACCTAACTCAATAATAAATACATAGATTGAAAGTAAAAGGATGGAAAACAGTTCTCCACACCACAAGAACCCAGATAAAAGCAGAGGTAGCAATTTTATTTGAAGACAAAGTAGATTTCAAACCAAAACTAATTAAGAGAGACAAAGATGATCACTATATCCTTGTGAAGGGAACAATCCAAGAGGAAGAGATGACAATCCTAAATATATATGCACCAAATATGAATGCCCCCAACTATACCAAACAAATATTAATGGACAAGAAAAACCAAATAAGCACTAATACAATTGTAGTGGGGGCCCTCAATACCCCATTATCACCAATAGACAGATCATCTAGATAAAAAATTAAAATACAATTCTAGAACTGAACCAAGCTATTGAACAAATGGACTTAATAGATGTTTGCAGAGTGTTCCACTTCACAAAATCAGAATACACATTCTTTTCAGCTGCACATGGTTCAGTCTCCAAAATAGACCACATACTAGCTCATAGGACATGTCTAAGTAAATGTAAAAGAATTGAAATTACCCCCTGTATATTATCAGACCATAGCGCAATAAAATTGGAGATCAATGACATATGATACTGCAAAAATCCCACAAACACATGGAAATTAAATAACACCCTCCTGAACAACCAATGGGTCAAAGGGGAAATTAAAGAAGAAATTAGAAATTGCTACAAGTAAATGATAATGCCAGTACAACGTACAGGAATCTTTGGGACACATTGAAAGCAGTTCTACATGGGAAATTCATAGCAGTCAATGCCCATATTAGGAAAACAGAGAGAACTCAAATAAATAACCTAATGCAGAACCTCAAGTTCCTGGAAGAAGAAGAGGATAATGAACCCAAAGCTCATACAAGAGAGGAAATTATAAAGATCAGAGGAGAAATCAATGCAATGGAGACTAAGAGACTGATACAAAAAATCAATGAATCAAAGAGTTAGTTTTTTGAAAGAATAAATAAAATCAATAAACCTTTAGCCAACCTTATCAAAAAAAGGAAAGAAAAGGCTCAACACTTTGCAATTAAGAACAAAAAAAGTGAAGTCACAACAAACTCAACAGAAATCCAGCGGATCATCAATACCTACTTTGACAACCTGGACTCTAATAAAATGGAAAACACAGAAGAAATGGACAAATTCCTAGATACATACAAATTGCCAAAGTTAAATGAGAAGATATAGAAATTTTAAACACCCCAATTACAATGAGTGAAATTGAAAATATAATAAAAAATTTACCAACAAAGAAAATCCCAGGTTCAGATGGCTTCACTGCTGAATTCTACAAGACATTTAAAGAAGAACTATTGCCATTACTTTTTAAACTCATCAAGGAAATTGAAAGGGAAGCAAGGCTTCCAAACTCATTCCTGGAAGCAAGTGTGACTTTGATTCCAAAACTAGGGAAAGACCCAACCCAAAAAGAGAACTACAGACCAATCTCCCTAATGAACATAGATGCAAAAATCCTCAACAAGATACTGGCAAACAGAATACAGAGGGTCCTCAAGAAGATCATACACCCTGACCAAGTTGGACTTATCCCAGGGATGCAAGGATGGTTCAACATTCATAAATCAATAAATGTAATACACTATATTAACAGAGTCAAGGACAAAAACCATATGATCATCTCAATAGATGCAGAAAAGGCATTCGACAAAATCCAACACATATTCATGATAAAAACCCTACAGAAAATTGGAATAGAAGGTCTTTATCAATTATACTTCTGCTCCTGTAAGTTGTAAGTATCAGGTATTGTGTTCTAGTAATGGAAAAGCTGACGAAAAAGGTCAAGGCCTTTAGGCCCTTTGCATGTATGTTTCCACTCAAGATTTTCCCACCAAAGTTTCTGAATCCATATTTATTGATTGAATGAATGAATGAATGAACTACTTAGCCAATAAAACAATCACATATTATATATTTAAATTAATGGAAATCTTATTGACACTCAGTAAAAATAGTAAAGAAATGTAGTATAATATTGTGCAAAAAATGATGACTGCAGTCCTGTCCAAAAATTACCAATAAAAGCATGTTCTCTCTGGTGACTCAATCCACTTTATCTATACCAGGCCTAGAGTTAATTTTACACAATTTCTTGAAGTGAATATTGGGATGTAGAGTGAGAGTTGGGAAATTCAAATAATGTAGACATCAATGTATATTTTAAAGCCACTGTTTTGGTTTTTTTTGGTACCGGGGATCAAACTCAGGTCCTTGCGCTTACGCAGCAGGTGGCGAAACCACAGAGCTAAATCCCCGGCCTAACATCAATGTATATTTTGAGAGAATACGTATTGTCCATTTACCTATGTGTGACCACATAATCTTCTAAGGACATTCACAAATCTGTATTTCTTTTTCCAAATCAATACGTGACTCACTGTTTTGAGAAAAGACCCTGCTCAAAGGCATGAACTTACAAGGAGCTCACCTACTGTTACAGATGAATATCCACTGAATTGGTTACTGTCTAATGGATACTGACCTAAAACAATCCCAGATAACAGCACAGCCAGAAGAAAATGAAATTAGGAGTCAGTTTTTTTAAAAAAATCATTCTTCTACATGACTTTTTTTCTCCTAATGAGTAGTATTTGCCATGAGTATATCAAATATTTTCTACCCATATAGAAAATATTTTTATTTTCATTTTTTGAAGGAATTTTCAGCCTTTAGGATAGATAAATGGTCAAATATTTAAAATATACGAATTCCAATATCACACTTACAGCTGACTGAAGTGTGTCACTTCATGTGTTTGTATCTCAGTTTTAGTTGGTATAAAATTACTTCTTATTTCTTGATCATTAATATATCACCATTTGTTCTTAGAACTTCATAGTAAAACAAATATTCTGTGAAAACAGAGCAGTTATCTAGAATATGATGACTGAATTCCATTAGTCTTCCTTTATCTGTGGGAAGACTTTCAAGACCAGTGGGTGTCTAAACTACAAACAGTACTAAGTTCTAAATATACTACATTTTCCCCTGACACATGTATACTAATGACAAAATTGAATTTGTAAATTAGGCATAGTAAGAAATCAACAACGTTAACATATTTAAAAATAAAATAGAACTACTATAACAATGTACTATACTCAAAGTTATGTAAATTGGTCTCATTCTTACAAAACATCTTGTTCTGCTTTCACATTTTCACTTAAAGCATGTTTCTCTTTAGCATATTGAAATGGCTAGCCTCACTACTCCTGCACTTCAGGGCTGCTATTAGTAAAATAAGGATTGTTGGCGCACAGACACTGTGATACTTTCTTCTGACTGAGATGGTTATAAAGTGATGAATGAGGAGGTAGTGTGCAGAACATGGATATGCTGGACAAGGGAAAAATTCGAATCTTGAGTGAGACACAGGGGGTGAGGTGAGATCTCACCATGCTACTCAGGAGAGCATACCATTTAAAATATAAGAATTGCTGGGTAAGGTGGGGCACACTTTTAATTTCAGTTACTCAAAATGCTAAGGCAGGAGGACTGCAAGTGCAAAGCCAGCCTGTGAAATTTGCAGAGATCCTGTCTCACAATAAAAAGGTTAAAAGGGGCGGGACAGTGACTCAGTATTAGTGAGCTTGCCTAACATGTTCCATGACCTGGGTTCACTCCCTAGCTAACAAAACAAAGACAAAAACTTAAGAATTGTTCCTTTCTGGAATTTTCCATTTAGTATTTTCAGATTATGGTACACTTTAAGTAACTGAAACCACAGAAATTGAACTATAAAAGGGAGGGGCTATTGGACCCAAGGCTGTATGCAGCTGGCTTTCAGTGACTGCTAGAATGACCTTTCCTCCATGTAGGAAGAGAAAAATAATAGCCAAATAATATCTCCAAGAATTAACAATTTCTTGGTTTGAGTTTCTCAGTAAGTCTTTTTCACTTTTCCTTATTTTGTTGCTTATTTTTAGCAGGCAAAAATTACCACGATAGAATATACTTTTATGAAACTATCATGTATAATATTTGTTTTTTAAGACTGCTATAAGTGTTTGTTTATTCTTTGTAAAAGAAAATCTTTTTTGTCCATGTTTTACATTCTGAGTAACTACTTTGAAGATAATTATACACAATGTATTAACTATTGTTATATTATTTTGTTAGAAAATAGTTTTATTTTTTCATAAAATTAAAAAAAGAAAATGATGTAGATTTTAAAGTGACTGTGATCACTGGAAAATGTTCTATCAACTCAGGTGAAATAATACCAATGTCTTTTCTTGGAAAATATGACCATTCTTAAAGAAATACATGAGATTATAAAAATGCAATTTTAATTAGTTGGTTTATTTTGATGACTTATAAAACTATTATAAGAATAAAGTAGTTCATGGGCTGGGGATTTAGCTCAGTGGTTCTGCCGCCTGCTGCGCAAGTGCAAGGACCCGAGTTCAATCCTCAGTACCAAAAAAAAAAGAATAAAGTAGTTCAATTTTACAGGTTATATTAGAATTTCATTGGAAGATTTTGTGTATAGTAGTATAATTTACACATATAACATAAAATTATTGTATAAAACTATTACTCATTCTAGTATGTAAAATTTACCAAATTTTTTCATATTTTATTAAATGCGCTATCATAATTCATACTAAATATTATACAATTCCATCATTGAGATTTATTTTTACAAATTGATTCTTGTAAAGTTAATGAGTTATGCACTCATTAATTAATAGATCACTTGAATTAACATTTCTTTAAGTACAATTTTGATATAACTTCTATAATACATAACAGAAGGAGAGGGTTTTTAAAATAAAATTTATCTCCTTACTCTTGGCTAATGAAGACATTAGTTGTTGAATTTATTAAATTCTCTCTTCTTTCCCTATCCAGAAATGAGGAAGAAGTAGGACTAGTATAAATTTAGGATGATGGTTTTGGCCAATGTGCCCAAAATTAAATCTGAGGAAGATAATTCCCCATTTACTGAGGTCATAGGGATGAGTATGTAACCATCAAAGTTTTCCTAATGGAACTGGGAATGCAGTGCTGAATTTTCCTACATTCCTCTGGAACAGTGCTTCTAGTGGGATGATGTTTATATTTTAGAAGGGGCAATACTTGATCCTGTGGAATCCTGAGAGCTGCAAAACAATTAGTACACCAGGCTTTCATCAATTTACATGGTAGCTTTCTTTCTCCTTTACCCATTATCCCAATGATCCAACAATGAGGATGAACTACTCTACTTATTTCCAAGCATCCCCTCTGCTGTACCTTTTATAATCAGATAAGTTTCCATAATATCTGGCTTGTGGGCAGAGTGTCTACCCACTGCTTGCCTCCATTCTCTCTCTTTTTTAATATCTAGATAACTGCTAGGGCACTTAGACAGTTTTCCCATCACATTGCCAAGCCTCTAACTCTAGGCTATAGTCTAAAGTAAGGTTTTCAGGAAAAGTAAAATAGTCTGCCAGGGCAGCCTTATTTGTGCTATGGACATGATGTAAAGGGCATTTTATTGATGCCTGAAGCCCCACCATTTTAGTGATGCTTTTCTTATAGGTGTAGCTCGTGGCGTCTTTGTTTAGACTATTCTGCAGCATTAAAGCAGTAGGCACTTTGGGGAGTCTATTTGTTCCCTAGGTTTCATTAACAAATAACCACAGACTTAGTGGTTCAAAACAAAAGAAGTTTATTCTCTCAGAGTTCATAAGGGAAGAGTCTGAAATCAAGGTGTTAATGGAACCATGTGGTTTCTGAAAGTCCAGTGATAGATAGAGTCCATTTCCTGCCTTCCCAAGATAATTTTGGCTCCTAGTCAGCCTTGGTAGTCATTGTTTGTGGCTGCCCTTCACTCTCTGTCTCCATCTTCTCACAGTGTATTTCTCTTTGAGTCAGAGTGGTTCAAATCTCTCTCTCCTTCTCTTAAAAGGGTGCTAGTGATTGAATTTGAGGTCCACTCCAACTCTAGGCCAATCTCTTCTCAAGAACTTTAATTTGATTGTATCTGCAAGACCTTATTTACATGGTAGTCCTCTATACCATATGTTTTATCCACAAGGTAAAAATCTTCCCAAGAGCACTTGACAGACCCTCATTTGGATATCATGGTGCAGATCTAAGTCACACGAGCACCTCTGTAATGGTGAATGGTGACATAGTGAGGGAGAATTTAGCTTCTGGGACCTCTCCTGGGCAGGTGGAAGGAAAGCAGGCAGCTGGATATAGGCTTGCTGATGAAAAGGACTGCCAGAGAGGTAGATAATTCTTTCATTATTTTAACAACATTTCTGTTTCATACACAACAACAATAGAAACAAAGGTATGAGAAACAGCAGGCCTCTAGATCAGGATTCCAACTCATTTTGCTGTTACCATCTTTAATCAGGAAATTTGAACTCACTGAGCTTCAGTGTACTGGATTTTGGAACTAGAAAGAACTTTTAACTGAGAAAGTCCATGATTCTATTAATTCATTACCAACAGGATATTTCTCGGTACTTTGCTAAATCCAGTGTTGGTTTTGTCACATATAGAAAACTAGATTACCAGTAATAGAACCAGAAGGTTTTATCTATCTATCTATCTATCTATCTATCTATCTAGCTAGCTAGCTAGCTAGCTAGCTAGCTATCTATCTGTCTAAAATCCCGAATTAACATTACGTATATATATATATATATATATATATAATTTTTTATTAGGATATATCAACTGGCTCAGACATAGCCAAGCCTAAAAATGGTTGTAATTGTGTAAAAGGTTTATTTAAAAGCAGTTGTAAAACTGAGTGAGAACCCAGAAACTTCTGAGTTGTCATTTTCTGTTGTTTGCAAATCAGCCTCTTGTTGTTTTTTGAAAGAAAATTTTCTCTTCCTAAAGGAATACCTAAGTCAATCTCCTACCAACTGTGTTCTCTCCTTGCTGGGCTCTGGTATGTCATGTGTCCTTTTTCCTGGACAGGAGATGCTTTGTACCCCACTCCAGTTTTCTTCAAAGAACTGAATCATTCTGATGAGAGTGAATAATTTTCCATGAAAGTACATGAGCTCAATCAGGCAGGAAATGAAGCCCTCAAATTAAATCAAAGGTTGTGGCAGCACCTCTACTTGTTTTTTTCAAAACTCTGTGATAGGGTATCATTTCATGTGGTATGAAAAATCAATAAGCAGGAGTGGTTTCAATCATTTAAGTGCAGCATGACTAAAATTGGCCATGGAGAGCCCACAAATGGAATTCTGTCATTAAGCCTTTGACAATTTAAAAGACATACGAGAAGGTGAAATACATATTCTGCTGGAACTATGCTTAAGGCACTTTTTTGCCTGAAGTGCAAACATCAAATACTTGACTCTGAAATAGATAATGAAGGAACTATCACTCTCTTAGCACTAGGAAAAGTCTGGTAGGCAAGACCTATCTCTATATGTAAAAGTACTGAGGTGATCTGCTAGTATCTTCTAAGAAATCCAGCTCTTATGATAAATATAAGCCCACCTATGCTGTTCTTGCCTGTGGCACATCCCTTATTCCCACTTCAATCCTGACTATCACGTGCATGGCTTCAGTTCTCAGCATCTGGCCTCCAACCAGGGCCACAAAAAGACTCAGTGGCTGGGAGTAAGTTACTGGACCCTAGTTAGTTAGTTCAGGCCGCATAGTATCAGGCTTCCTAGTGGGAGACTTTGGGAAGTGCCAGTCAACTTTTTTTGCATCTATAAGGGAAAACACGCTAAAGTGTGTTTAATTTGCATTAAAAAGCTATGATCCTTACTACAATTCTAGTTTGACACCTAAAAATTTTCATCATACATATTTTTTGTTGTTGTTTTGATCCAGGGCCTCACTATGTAGTCTGGGCTGGCCTTGAATTCACTATGCAGTCCAGGCTGGCCTCGAACTCACAGTGATCATCCTGCCTCAGCCTCTAGAGAACTACAATTACAGGGTGCACCACCATGGCTAACTAGCTTGATCATACATAGTTCTGAGGAACATAATTGCCTAAGTGGTTCCAAAGAATATAATAAATATAATATAATATAATATAATATATAATATGAAAAGGTCCAAAGGGAAAGGGGAAGGGAAAGAGGGAGGGGCAGGGGAAAGGAAAGAAGGGAAAGTAATAAATATGAGAAAAGGAAAAAATGGAAACAAACTCTTTGTAAATAGGGAGGGATGGAGGGGTTGAAGAAAGGGCAGGGGAAGGGGCAAAAATAAGAACCCAGAGAGACTATGTAAAGGTGCAAATTTCCAATGATAAGTGTCATTATATTGTATACCTAAGATGTACCAATAAATTTAATGATTGAAAAAGAATATAATTTCTGGCACACTGGTAACAGTGGCACCTAAAAATGATACGGTTACTTCAATTTTTAAATGTATCCAAAGGAACAGAGACAATTTAATAATTTAATATTTGTAATCATCCATTTAAAAAAATAAAAGAACATGCTCCTTTAAACTATATGAAATTTTATATTGCTTCTTTTTCTATGACAACTAATATCTCCATGCTATTTTCCATATTTTGCTGTTTAAAATCTTTCACTAATCATTCTATAAAAGTCTAAACAGAATATCTGTACAAATTTAAATATAGCATTTTAAAAAATTCATGTGGCCATAAGTTGTTTCAATGTTTAAAATATTGCAGATTGAGTTCAGACAATTATAAGCATATAATTGACCAAAAATCATACATTGTTACAAATTTGAATATATATTTATTAAGCATAAAAAGTAAAATTGTATTTCTTAATGAACTATATTAAGCTTTTAAAAATATGCTTATATATCATGAACAAATATTATTTACTGCCAGAATGAAAGAAGATTCAGCCTTAATATTACTACTATTTTTGGGGGTTTTTTTGGTTTTAAGCATCAAGAGATTTTATTTACCTAAATTAATAAATGAGAATGGAAAGTTTATTATAAAGATATCACTTAACTTTTAGTCCATTTTATGTTACTATAACAGAGTACCTCAGACTGAGTAATTCATAATAAATCAAAATGTATTGTCTCATAGTTCTGGAAGATGAGAAATCTAACACCAAGGGTCCAGTGTCTGTTAAGGGCTTCCTTGCATCACCAGTGCAGAAGGGCAGAGAAAAGTTGAATTTGTCCTTTCATAAAGAATCACTCCTAAGATAGTGAATCCACTCACACAATGATGGCATCAATCCATTTAGGGTTAGAGCTCTCACTTCTTTCTTTTTTTCAATACCAGGGATTGAACCCAGACACTGGGTTTTCTCACAAAGCTACATTTTCAGCATCCCCCTCCAATTTTTTAAAAAAATTAAAAACAAGTGTCTCACTAAGTCACTGAGTTACTTCGGTTGGGCTTGAACTTGTGATCCTCCTGCGTCAGCCTTCCAGACTTCTGGGATTTCAGGCATGCATCACCATGCCCAGCTCAAATCCCCTCTGAGTACAGTTAAAACTACAACTAAATTTCAGCAGGAGCTTGGGAGGGAATAGCTTTCAAACGATAGCAATTTCTTTCACATTTCCTGAGTTATGTATTTGCATAGAGATAAAACATTAAAAAGTTGATTCTAATGGTGAAACTTTTGATAACTGGATTAGGTCCTTAATTTTGGTAGTGGAAATGATTTGGAAACCATTTGACATGGAAAAGAATTTATTAATTATTGAATTTGTTGGTTATACAATTTTTAAAGTTGGCCCTTGATTTGTTGCCCTGGTAATTTTTATACCCCAGGATGTAGGAGGGTTGGATTCAGGAGACCAGCATAAACTATACTGGGAATAGAGCAGCCACGAAATGGCTTTTCTGTCTTATGTTCTTTTCATAGAATAATATAGGCAAGCAATTTTTTTTTTTTGTACCAGGGATTGAACTCAGGACCTTGTGCTTGCGAGGCAAGTGACAGAACCACTGAGCTAAATCCCCGGCCCTAGTCAAGCAATCAATTTTACAAGGAGATTATTGTCCAAGAGAACTACAGTTTAAGATTTTTTTGCTGACCCAGATATCACATTTTCTTTTCCTTCTTTCTTTTCTTTTCTTTTTCTTTTTGTACCTGGGATCAAACTTGGGAACTTTTGTACTTGGGATCAAACTTGAGCTTCTGAGGCAGGCAGCGGAACCACTGAGCTAAATCCCTGGCCTCAGATATCACATTTTCTTGGGGTGAATGACAATCCATAACACTTCTAAATCATAAAGCATATGAAGAGCAGAGTTTTGGGAATGAGTAAAGTATTCTTTTTTTCAGAATGTAAAAGGCATAGAAATCACAGTTTGTTTACAAATAAGTTAAAGAAAGATTAACATCCTACAGTGTTCTCTCAGAGAGCAAAATGAGGATTAGTGGGCTCATCATCAGAGGAAGTTTTAACGACTTTTATTGGTGAACAATTCAGTGAGCCAATGAGTGGCCACAGGACTTGAAGAATCTTAACCACACCTTCAACCACCAGCAATGATCAAAGCTGAGACTGCATTGTTTTCCAGGGATGCTGTGAAGAAAGGTGCTGTATCACGTAATGGAGTCCTTCAAATGATCTATGGCAGTGGTGGCAAATCTGCGATGCATGTGCTGCGGTGGGCACACAGAGCCTTCTCTGTTGCCGTGTGAGCCCCAGTGTATGAGTTGTTTTTCCAAACTAAACCCTCAGTACTCAGGATTAATTGCAGTGTTGGCACTTGAGATAAATAACTGGGTTTTGGTTGCTGTTTGGGCACTTAGTCTCTAAAAGTTTCACCATCACTGGCCAATGGGGTCCCTTCCAATTTGTTTTTCTGGTCCTGTAGAATGAACCCAGGGATTTCTCACTGAGCTGTATCCCTCTCCCTCTTGTCTTCTAATTTTTTTTTTGATTACTATTTTTTTATTGATACACTTTAGGTAAACAATACATTTACAATTATCATTGGGTCCTTGTACCTGTACCTGATGTATCTTGGTTCTTATTTTTTCCCCCATTACCTGTGCGCCCTTCACCCCCTCCACTCTTCCCTATTTACATAGATTTCATTTCCATTTTTTTCCTTTTCTCATAATTTTTCCTTTCCCTTCTTTCCTTTCCCCTTCCCCTCTCACTTCCTATTTCTTCCTATTTCAAATTAGCTAAAGCTTGGAAACAGCCCTAGTGCCCATCAACTGGTAAATGGATAAAGAAGATTTTTTTTTTTTTATAAAATGGAGTACTACTCAGCCATAAAGAATGAGAAACTAGAGACATTTATAGCTAAATGGATGCATATTGAGGCCATACTCTTAAGTGAAATAAATAGGACACACATGTGTAAATGTCCTCTGATTTTTGAGACAAGGCCTCACTATGTAACCCTATTTCCCAGGTTGGTCTTGAACTTGGTATCCTTCTGCCTCAGCCTTCTAGTGTGCTGGGATTATAGGCCTACTCCACCACACCTGACTCCTTCAAGTTTAGACACTCTAAGTGCCTTAACTTGGAGAAAATAGAACTGTTCTAAGAGTTACAAACTGGAGGAGTAGAATGGCACCAAGATGAAATTATATATACCGTCTACTCATAAAATGCATTGCTAGGTACCTAATATGATGAAACCTTATTTGAACTCTGTCTAATAATGCAGATGGGTTTGCATGGATTAATCATACTCTCTTGTCTGTCTAATCTCCTTTGTGGCATACAGTTTTAAAGGTGGTTGGTTTGGGAGTATTGTCTGTGGTTAAGGCACAGAATCAAGCCAGGCAGCCCACTTGGGGATCAAAGCAAGAAAATGGGCTGTACGCAGTTCTCTAAGCAACCTAGCTAACCACAGATTCTTTCCAGATGACAATTAATCTCAACTCAGGGAGACCGAACATCATTTGAATGTTGTACTTGATTCTAAGACTCACAGTAGACAAACATTTAGCGGTGTGAATGTGAATTTGAATGATGATCAAATCTAGAAGACTCTGAGTGGTTTTGGATCATCTTGAAAGACAGCTTGTCCCTGGGCTGCCACTTGTCATTTAGGGTTTATCCTTTGCCTATATTGGCTCCAGGTGTGAAAATTAATACAGTTGTTGTTCTGTACCTAAAATGTACAACATATTTTTATGGGTAAGACTTATCTCACTTAACCTCATCAAATATGCTCCTTAGTCAGTCTTTGTCACCATGCATCTCACCATTATATATTCTCCAGTCTCCAAAATTCTAAATGGATAATTCAGATAATTCATTTGAGTTTCAAAGTATTTAAGATTGGATACAAACAAGCTTTAATAAAAATGAAATCATTGCATAATCAAAACATTTTCAATTTTATGTTTTTATTTATGTATAAATTTAGTTTCTATAAACATTTAAAAAATTCAAATCTTGGGCCGGGGATTTAGTTCAGTGGTTCTGGTGCCTGCCTTGCAAGTGCAAGGTCCCGAGTTCGATCCCCAGTACCAAAAAAAGAATTCAAATCTACTTAAGAGTAGATGAAAGTCCTCCTCTTACTCTCTCTGTTCCCATCATCCTATTCCTCATACATCAGAATTATTAGCTATAATTAATCCTTACAACACTATTAAATACATATGTACACATGGATTTATTTTTATTGTGATCTGTGATATAAAATTTATTTTTAGATTTAAGTAGTTATTTTTATCCAAACTACATACCCACAGATAATAAAGAGTAAAATTATTCTCTAAAGCTTATTAAGAAAAGAACAACCTGCAAATACCATCTTGCTTCCCATTCCTGGTTCTCCAGAGACAACCACTTTCAAAAATGTTAGTTATTGAAAATGTTGTTTATTAGTCTTACTATGTATTTACTATTCTATTTGTTAGTAGCATGCTTCTATTGGTCTTTCTGTTTCATAACTTAGGCATTAATTATTGACCCCCTTCCATGTGTATGGTCCTGTATGTTTATACACACATATACACACACAATTACCATCTCTTTGACTCAGTGCTACAGATATAATTATGGAGTATTTTGAGATTGGGATTTAATATTTACATTATTATGAATATAAGTATACAATAAAGATACCTGAGTAATATAGTATTCTATGATTATTCTTTTTCTGAAATCCTTTTTTGTTTTTCCTAAAATTAATAATTGAGTTTTTGTTGTTGTTGCATGCTAGACTTTTGACATTTATATATAGATTATAAATGCATGGTATATATGTTTTATATTTTTATTATATATTTCATTTATTCAAGTGGACTATAACACATCAATAATGACTACATTTTATACATCCTTTTTTGAGTATTTCTTATTATCTTGCATATGATCAGTGCTCAGTAAGATATTCACACAGATGCTGAACAAAAATGCTCAAAAATAAAATATAAAGTTATCCTACCATAATTTTCCTTTACATAGTGTTTCTATACATCTCAATAATAACAACAAAATACCTCGAGGAAACATCTTTCAAACTTGTGAGACAGATTTGTATTCTGTAAAGTCTTTTGGGAAAGCTGTTGGTGAGGTAAAAGGGTTAAAATCAAAATTATAGTGACCCCAACAGAAAGAATTCTCACTCGTCCATCTCCTACAGGTGTCGGGTAGTTGAAACCTGCTTGTCTTTCTTTGCTATCACCCCTCCTCATACTCATTCAGATTAATAACTAGCAAACCTGGGGTGCAAAATAATATATATTTTTGGTCTATGCTTTTAATCTTTCCAGACTTTTCATTTTTCTTCCTATAATAACCCATTCCTATTGTTGTTTTGACTTGCTCTGTAACTGCCTCTGAATCGACAGTGTTACTGATCTGTGGAGCTGGAGTGCCTGGGGAGAGAACAGAAATCCATTCATTGAGCTGGTAGAGCTCAAGCTCAGCAAGCCAATTCTCCTGAAGTGGGATTTGACTTTGGTGTACACACGACCAGGAAATGAGGCAACTACTCCTACTCCATGAAATGGTTTTTACCATGATCTCCAAGTGAATTCCAACAATTGCCAAACTGAGGTCGAATCATTAAGTTGTGACACTAGCTATCATACGAATTTATTTTCAAATTTACAAATGGTCAATTTACATAATAGATGAATGAAAGTTTAAAAAATAAAAGCTTTCATATGTATCCTGATGGTAGCCTATTTCATTTCAAAAACAGTATGCATGTATTCTTTTGTTAGAGTTACCTGCATATTTATTTACATTCTTTGATTCAAATGCATTTTCCCCATTATTTCAGTTGATTATGCAAGGATATAATAGTGCAGGACCAATCACATTTGATTGAGTACGTGTAATTGACTTATGACCTAATTTTGTAATTTGCTCCCTAAGGCACCCTCCTAAATTCTACCTCATGGCTGCTTCTAGAATCTGTAATATGGTAAAAAATTTGGGTTTTCTATGTTATATGAAAGAGAGCAAATAAATATTTGTCTAACGTACGTATTGTCCATGTTTGAAAGAATTCATAAAGGAATTTTAACTCAGGTATTTCAATAAACCAAAGATATGAATGTTAATTTTACATTAGTAAAGTGGGAGCATCTTTGTAACTTATATTTTAATCTCTCAATTATCATACACATACAGTGCCTCGTACTTGCTTGGTGCTCAGTTATTATTTGCTGACTATTTCACTGTGAAGTAACATCAGTGGGAATAAGATTAAAAGAAAAAAAGAAACAAATTGTGTTATGTATGTGTACGTACTCCCTAAGATGAACATAAACTTCATGTACAGCAAACATGCAATAATAAAATAAAATAAGGAAAAAAGAATTCATTAACTACCTTCTCTATTGAAGCACCATGCTACATAGATTCCTGAATTTCAAATTCAAAGGATACATTTTAATTCTCATTTGTCTGCTCTGCTGGATTCTAAATATTGGTAATTCTTTTGCCATCAGTGGTATATCACTCTCTTCTGGGGCTCTTCCTGCATCCACAATTGCTTTTCTTATACTCCTTAAGCACTTGTGTCCTTCAGAATTTTCTCATAGCATCTACTTTTCCTACACTGAATTTTTTCCTGAGTTATCTAAGCCAAGATCACTGTCAGCTGTGGATTGCATTTATCACAGGAAAGAACCTGAAAAGAGTAGTGTGCAAAGGACCAGAGTTTGTCTTTCTTTAATAGGCCTGAGCTCATGTAGGAGCTGCAGGACAATAGAATGATGTCTGCTATGCTTTCTGCTTAGGCAATGACTGCTGTGGATCTTACAGTTTCTGTATTCAGGTAACTAGGTATCAGGAGCTCAGGAAAAGGACAAGATATCATTGAGCCTGTCACTTTTTCCAGGAGGACTTAAAGAATCCCTGCTTAAAAACATACACTTAAAAAATTCTGTCACATATCTATACCCATCTGCAAATGACGTTTGGAAATAAGATTTATTTTCAATATTACAGTTCTGCAAGTAAGGAAGAAGGGCTCAAACAACAGCCATATTCTGGTGACACCCCAACCCATTGCTTTCACTGTTAGTCTTCCTCAGAATTTGAGCTCATTCATATAAATGTTTGATGGACTTATTTGCCAAAAAAATCAAAGAGACCTCTTAAGCTCAACTGGTCTAGAGCCCTAAACTTTACTTCCATCTTACTATTTCTTTCTTTCACCATACAACCTATATTCATTTAGTCAATCACATTTATTTTACACCTATTGCATGCTAGGTATTATGCTAAAAGGAATTAGCTGCCTTACAGACATGAATCAGACACACTGCATATCAAAATGGGTAACATTTTGTGCTGCCCAGATAGCTTTCACGAATAGCCCTCCTTCTCTCACCATTAGCAGTACTCTTCCTTAGAGTTGCTCCCCTCTGAAAAGACCTGCCTTGCCCGTAGCCAAGCACACATCTCAGAAATAGCTGGTTAAAATAAGTATGCAAAGCTCGCACTCCCTTGACTTAAAATGGGACAAATATGAAGAACTACCCTAGCTCTAGAGAATACTATGGGATCACCTGAGACTTCAGAAGGGAATGCAATACAATTTGATTCCACTCTGTGTTTAGTCTTCATTCACTGATTCATGCACAGCTAAGCCCCTTGAGAGAGAGTGCCAATGAAATTCCTAAATGCAAAACTCTATATCAGAGCATATTTTCCAGAAAACTTGATATACAAGAGGGTACAAGGGCTGATCCTGAAAAGTACTGTGGAGCTAGATATCAGGCAATATTTACCCTTGAACTTAGCAAGCAGACTCGTGATAGCTTCAGCATGCAACAGTGGTATGACTGTCATAGCTTCCTCAGCTGCTAAAACAGGATGGGACAATGGTGGACAAGAATGCACTGGGGGAGGGAGGCAGGGTACCCAGCATTGGAACAGTTTGGAAAAATGGTTAATAAAGAAATATAAAATTAGAGGGCTGCTTCTGTGAACACTGATTCACTAGAGAAAGATAACAGGCTAAGGATGATAAATCAACAATTCAAAGTGACATGTGAAATCCAGATGACGTTGGCAGAAAAAAAAAAAACCTCACTCATATCCAGAAGGCAGAAAAAATGAAAATAAGGACCATCATTTCATTAGAAGAGTACCAGAATTCCAGAGAAGGTTAATTTTCAACCTCAGCACTTCAGCTAAGTCAATGCTATGGTGTTAACTAGGAATGAAAGGCATTCTTAAAGCACAGCTTTGATTGGCTGAATGGTAAAGAGAGGAAATGTGGATAGAATGTGATGGAACAATGAGAGACAAGTGAAGGGAATTGAGCATTCCTTCAACCAAGTTCTTTCGGATACCTGAAAAAATTTCTGTATGCACTGAACCATCAATTAATTTATTCAACATTCAAGTACCTATATCTCAAGGCCAGTAAGTGGCAGAGAAGAACTGGGACTAAGTCCTTGGATAGTGATATTGTTCATCTAGTATTTCCCTTGTCACAGGAATTATTCAAATACAAGGTGTTTAGTCACTGTACTCATCTCTTTGACACAATATCTGACACTAAAAATTAAAGGAAAAGTTTATTTTGGCTCACATTTTTGGTTTTAGTCCATGGTTGAGAGGCTCCATGGGAGAAACAGGATGCTGAGAAGTATGACAGAAGAAAAGGTGTTCAATCCATGGTAGCCATGAAGCAAAGGAGGGAGCCAGGGAGCAAAATATGCCTTCCAGATCACATCCCAAGTGATCCACCTCTTCCAACAAGGCACCACCTCCTAACAGCTTATTCAGTACTGAAGTCATCAATGAATCAATCCAAGGATGAATCTGTAGGCCTCGTGGTCCAATTGTTATCTAAAAGCCAAACTTCTGAACACATGAGGCACATATTTTTCAATTTTAAATTTTATTAGTATATGTTTGCAGTGCATACAGTTTACAATTATCTTGAAGAGTGGGTATATGTACATAATACATCTTGTTTCTTCTTTTTGAATCTTTCCCCCTCTC
Source organism: Heterocephalus glaber (assembly GCF_053883595.1). Classification (NCBI taxonomy): domain Eukaryota; kingdom Metazoa; phylum Chordata; class Mammalia; order Rodentia; family Bathyergidae; genus Heterocephalus; species Heterocephalus glaber. The sequence continues at coordinate 2,507,637 of NW_028258191.1, forward strand.
TTCCCTTCCTCCTCTAATCCCCCATCCCAATTTTCATTATTGTTGATATGATTAATCTGAGCAAATGTTATAGCATATAATGTTTACATTCATTGAGGTTATTAGGTTCTTATACATGACTTATCTTTATTCTGTTAGTTTCCCCTTCCCCTCCTCCTCACCCCTTGCCCTTGTTCCCTTGGACCACTCCCCTATTGCAAGAGATTCATCCCCTTGTTCCCTTCCACTCATCTTTTATTATTCTCTTTGTGTTTTACCTCACTCAAATGAGAGATATAATATTTCATTTAAGCTTGTGTGTCTGGTTTATTTCATTCAACATTATATTTTCCAAGTACACCCACTTTCCTACACCTTTCATATTTGTCATTCTTTTCAGCTGAGTAGTATTCCATTATGTGTAGATACCATGCTTTTTTATCCAATCATCTGTTGATGGGTACACAGTCTGCCTCCAGGATCCATTACAAATTGTGCTGCTACAAACATCAGTATGCATATATCAATAATCTCTACACTGATTTCCGTAATGGTTGTACTAGTTTACATTCCCACCAACAATGCAAGAGGGGTTCCTTTTTCACCACAGCCACACCAGCATTTGTTATCATTTGATTTCTTAATGATTGCCATTCTTTCTAGACTAAGATGGAATCTTAGTGTTGTTTTACTTTGCGATTCTTTAATAGCCATAGATATTGAACATTTTTTCTTATATTTGTTGTCCATTAGTATTTTTTCCTCAATGAAGTGTCTGTTCATTTCTCTTGCCCATTTCATGACTGGGTTTTTAATTTTAGGTCATTTAATGTTTGAGTCTTTTGTATATTCTAGATGTTAGTCTTCTGTCTTTGGAACAGTTGCCAATTTTTTCTCATTCTGTGAGTTGTGTCTTCAGTCTACTAATTGATTCTTTTGCTCTATAGAAGCTGTTTTTTCTGATATAGTCCCATTTGTTGATTCTTGCTCTTATTTCTTGTGCCATTTAGGTTCTGTATAGAAAATTCTTTCCTACACCTATGTCTTCAAGTGTTTTACCTATTTAAAATTCCAGTAGGTTTAATGTTTCTGTTTTAATGTTTAGATATTTGAATTATTTTATTTTTTTTAATTACTTAAACTCTTTTATTGGTACATTATATGCATACAACACATGTACATTTCTCATTGGGAACTTGTACCTTTACATGATGCATCTTGGTTCTTATTTTTTCCCCATGCCTAGCCCTCCCTTCACCTCCTCCACCCTTCCCTATTTACAAAGAATTTGTTTCAATTTTTTCCATTTCTCATCATTTTTCCTTTCTCTTCTTTCCTTTCCCCTGCCCCTCCCACTACCCCTACACCTTCAGGCCTTTTCTTCCTATTTTGCATTATCAATTATTCATTCTAATCATTGGTACATTTTAGGTATACAATATAATGACATTCATCATTGGAAATCTGCACCTTTACATAATCTCTCTTGGTTCTTATTTTTCACCCTTGCCCAGCCCTCCCTTCAACTCTTCCATTCCTCCCTCCCTATTTACAAAGGTTTTGTTTCCATTTTTCCATTTTCTCATGTTAATTCTATTAACTTCTTTCCTTTCCCCTACTCCTCCCACTTCCCCTTCCCCTTTGCCCCTTTTGTTCCTATTTTTCATTATCTATTATACCTTTTAGTCCTTACTTACACTTTCAGTTTCTCACACCAGAGAAACTATTCGGTATTTATACATGTGTGTCCTATTAATTTCACTTAAGAGTATCGCCTCAATGTGCATCCATTTAGCTATAAATGTCTCTAATTGCTCATTTTTTATGGTTGAGTAGTACTCCATTTTATTAAAAAAACCACATTTTCTTTATCCAGTCTCTAGTTGATGGGCATTTGGGCTGTTTCCAAGTTTTAGCTATTACAAACTGTGCTGCTATGAACATGGGTTCATATATATCACTGTTGTATGATTCTTTTAGTTCTTTGGGGAAGATAGACAGCAGGAGAATAGCTGGGTCAAATGAGACTTCCAGTCCTAGTTCTTTGAGGTATCTCCATACTGATTTCCACAGTGGTTTCACCAGTCTACACTCCCACCAGCAGTGGAGCAGTGTTCCTCTTTCCCCACAGCCCCACCAGCATTTGTTATTGGTTGATTTCATGATAGTAGACATTCTTTCTGGAGTGAGGTGGAATCTCAGTGTTGTTTTCATTTGCATCTCTTGAATGACCAGTGATGTGGAACATTTTTTCATGTATATATTTGCTATTTCTACTTCTTTGTGTGAGAAATGTCTGTTCATTTCAGATGCCCATTTTTGAATTGGGTCTTTAAATTTGGGAGGCCTGATCTTTTTAAGTTCTTTATAGATTCGAGATAGTAGACCTTTGTCTGAGGAAAAGCAGGTGAAGATTTTTTCCCTCATTGTGGGTTATCTCTTCACACTGCTGGTGGTTTCTCTTGATGTGCAGAAGCTTTTTAATAAGAAGAGATCCCACTTGTTGATTGTTTGTGCTAGTTAACGGGCAACTGAGGTTTTGTTATAAAATCTTTATACCAATGTCTTCAAGAGTTCTATCTAACCTCTGTTCCAGCCAGTTCAATGTTTCTATTTTAATATTTAGATCTTTAATCCATTTCCATTTTAGTTTAGTGCATGGTGAAAGGTATAGGTCTAATTTTAACCTTTGGCAAGTTGAAACCAAATTTTTCCACCACCAGTTATTAAAGAGGCTATCTTTCCTCCAGTGAGGGTATTTGGCTCCTTTGTCAAAGATGAGGTGGCTGAGTGTGTCTGGAGTTGTTTCTGTATCTTCTAATCTGTTCCACTGGTCCTCAGGTCTGTTTCTTTGCCAGTACCATGCTGTTTTTATCACAGTAGCTTTGTAGCATAGTTGCAAGTTGGGGATTGTGATACTCCCCGCCATGTCTCTGTTACCTAGAATTGCTTTTGCTATTCTGGGTCTCTTCTTGTTCCAAATGAATTTTTGGATTGTTTTCTCAAGGTCCGTGAAGTATGCTGCTGGGATCTCAATTGGAATTGGATTAAATCTATATAGCACTTTTGGAAGTATGGCCATTTTCACTATACTAATCCTTCCTACCCAGGAGCAGGGGATGTCTGTCCATTTTCTGATATCATCTTCAGTCTCTCTTTTCAGAGTGCTATAGTTTTCACATTGGAAGTAAAAGGCAAGAAGAAAAGGGTACTTGCACACACACACACTCATAAAAGAAAAAAGGGGAAAATAATGATAGAAATAAGGGAAATAAACAGAAGGAGAAAAATAAAAAAGAAAGAAAATTTTCTAGTGTTTTGTATGTGTGGCTTTTTTCCACAGGCTAGGAGTAAGGAGCAGAGCTTAAGCCAACATGTGTCTCTGCTCATGATGGATGTCTAAGGTGGGTCCATCCATATGAATCTTTGGGGAGAACATTTTAGACTAAACCACAACATCCTGCCCTTGGTCCTAAAAAGACTCATGTCCATCTCATTATGCAAAATGCATTTCATTCATCTCTAGGAGGTTCAAGCTTTAACAGTTCCACCTTTATCCAAATCCAGTGTGTCCTCTGAGGCACAATGCAAACTCTTAGTTATGAGCCCCTGTAAAAATCAAAAAGAAAATTAAGCACTGTAATTGTACAAAGGCACAGGTTAAACATTTATATTCTAAAAGGAAGGGCTAAGAGGATTGAAAAAAATTACACCAAAGCAAGACCAAAGCTCAGCAATGTAAATATCAATTATTGTATTTCTATGGCTAGCTCCTGATGGAAGTTGTGGCTAGATGTGAATTTCAAAGGGCTTCTGTAGCCTTGCCCCTATGCCATTGTCAATCATAGCCTTCATGGCTTCTTAATTGGGCTGATTACACTCACTGTCTCCAGCTCTCCTCAGTTGACAATCCATGTCCATGTATCTCCAACTTCCTGGGGTCTCCACTGCACTTTTGGTTTTACTCTCACAGGTTCACACACTGCCCTCTCAAGGGCAGATTCTTGATCTCCAAAGCCTTTTCTCTAAAATTTAAGTAAAAAGCTCAAAACGGTTGCATTTTGTATTCCTTTAAAAGCAGCATCATATGATGACATCAAAGTCTGCTGCTAGCTCAAGCAGTAGCCAAGCTCCCTTAGATCATGGAAGCCATGGATTCTGAGTGTATGGATGGTTGAATTTGTGGAAATATTTTCCTCTGTGACCCTGAATGAGCAAGATGCCCTAGGGCTGCCTGTCAAATAAAAGATTTATAGTTTTGTACCATTACCACTGAAAAGGTAGGAGTCCTGCTAATTCCTGATATGCCTCTAAGCAATCTTTCTTATTTTCCTGATACAAAGTACTCAGCTTTCTAAAAAAATGATAATCTTTCTATCAACCAACCTCTCTTTTGCTCCAGCTTTGCAAGGACTTTCTTTCTGGTGAAACTGAAAACTTTTCAAATGGGATATTTTACTCCTGATTTTCAGTGTAAACCTGGCTAAAAGCTGCCAACAGTACCCATGCTGTAGCCTGCATATTGGTCTGCCTTGAAACTTTTTCTCTCAGATTAATTAGCCCACTTCACATAATCTTAGTCTTCTGCAATGTCACAGAACATGGGCAAAATGTAGAAAAAAGTTTCTGCCAAAGCATAATACATATGGCTTTTAGTCCAACTACCAATGGAGTACTTGTTTACAACTGAAATCTTTTGAGCCTGGCCTTTACTGTTTTCATTTGGGTATCATTCTGGTATTATGTGTTCTGACTAGAATCTCCCATCAAGCTTAGTTTACAGCACTGTAGAGCTTTCCCAGCTCAAATCTCCAAACCTTTCCAAGACCATTCCAGAAACCATTTCCAAAGGTTTCTGAACCACATGGTCAGGTGTAGTTTTACCGACAACCCCATGCCTTATACCAAATCTGTCTTAGTCATTTCCCACATCACTGAGATGCAATATTTAACTCTTTCAACCTGAAGGCAGAGAGGTTTATTATGGCTCATAGGTTTTAGTCTGTGGTCAGCAGACTCCAAGGCAAAACAGGAAGGCAAAAAGGAATGACAGAAGAAAAGGTGATCAACTAATGACACACAGGAAACAGAGTAAAGAGAGGAATCAGGAGAGAGAGGTATATATCCTTCCAGGTTGTGACTCTACACTGACCCACCTATTCCAACCAGGCCCCACTTTTTAACAGCACAGTCAGCTTTAAATTCTTTAATGAATTAATTCAGTCTTTTTATGATTAAGCACATTTCTCATTAAAATAAATAAAATGAGAGGAGACTAATGGCTTTGCTTATATCAATGACCTAAAGTCTGAGACAAGTGCCCTCTTAGCTACAGTGGCACTAAGAGAGTTTGTAGGACATGTAATTCTCTTGCTGACAGAACAGTTAAGGAAAATAACCAGGATCATTTTTCAGATCTCCAAGAAGAAACACAATATGAATAATACCAAAATGCTTATTCTCAGAGCTATCTATGAGTATATGGATAGCTGCTTGGGAGCACAGACTATATGTAAAGGAACAAATAAAAAATAAACCAAGTAAGATTGGGCTGATGTAATCCAAGCTGCCTAAGATGTGTATAATGTCCTGAAGGGTCTGGGCCAAGAAAACATGATGCCATTTGTGCCACAACTAAGTAGTGCTCCTTTGGGGTAAGACAGGATTTCGATAGCTCTTTCAAAAAAAAGAAAAAAAACTAGCTATCCAAACAAAATGGACAGTAAAAAATGAAACTCATCTATAGTTTTGGGGTTATATCAAATATTTAAATTGTCCTTGAAAAGTTAAAAAAGGAAAGAAGGATTTCTCATGACTTTTCATTATAACTATTATACTCACTCATTTTGTCTTCTATAGGAACAGAAAATATTACCACAAATAATCTCTATAGAAAAAATAGGAATGTGTCTATGCATGATTTTCTGTCAAAGATTTTTATGGTTAAAGATACATTAACAATTGAAACTCAAGAGCCGTTAAGTCATTAGATATTGGAAATGACTAAAATTTTTCTTGATTTTAACATATCATGCCTCCTATTCACTTAAAAATGGCAGAGCACTATACAATTTTCAGGGAACATTGTGTCATGTTTGAGATTGACGACCGTAACAAACAGGAAAATTAGTTTCACTTTTCTTGAGTTTTAAGGAATAGGAGGGAAAGGGGCAATTAGAATGGGAAGGCAAAGTGTGGAATATCATGATGACTGAGATATCCTTTTCCTAGGCAGCATGAGATGAAGTGTTCATTATCTGATGGATGAGATCAATGAAGGTAACTTAACAACGTAATTTATCCTCTGAATGATTTCTTTAAAAGAGAATAATTATGTACTGTGGCTGACTCCACTGACTAAATTAACCAAATAACCACAAGCTTTTCCTTTTTGGGGTTGGGCAGGTAATCATTTTAAACATACATGAAAGCTGCAGTGCTAATTACATCATGATCTGAAAAGATCTCAAAGAATAACCAACCCCAGAACTGAATGCATTGGAAGATGTGAGTAGAGATGTTTCCATACAATTCCACTACAAAAATATGGCCAGTTCCCCCAGAAAAAAGTGTTTATATAGGTTTATTTAAATGCTGATTAGGCAGTGAGCAAATGCAGCCATTTTTAGACTATTTGGCAGGTTTGGCTGTTCCACTGAGTAAATGGGGACTGTGCAGGGTAGCAGCAGGAAAGGAGTGGGTTGGAAAAAGAAAAGCAGGATAGTCCAGACCCAGCATATGTTTCCAAAAAATCTTTCACTCCTACAAGACAGTGTAACTCTAATTGGGTCTCAAGAAGTAGAAATCTTGAAATAAATTTTGCTTTATTCTATCAACATGAAGAAAGAAGTAGACAAAAATATACTAGGAGAGTGTCAGAGGTAAGCACAACCATAAAGATCTGGGTTAAGAAAATATTTAAACAAGATCTAGCTACTTTTCACTAGACTTTGGTTGATGACTGAACAAAGTTTAAATACTTCCCCTCTTTTCAAACTCCTCAGTCAGTAATTCTAGGTGGAAATTAGAAAATTCATATCCCATTGTTTTTACTCTTAGGCAAGCCCTCTCCAACAGAACTTTTGCACTTTAAGTCTCCACTGATCAACATAGTAACCACTAATCACATGTGAAAATTGACCACATGAACCGATGATCAGTATTTTTCCTTTGCTGTAATTAAACAAAAGTTTAGAAAATAAAGGTTTGGGTTATAGAAATACTAACATTAGTAAACCTGTTTCAGTGATATCCAGGGGAATAGGAAGGAATGTTTAGAAACTGTTATTTCTCAGTAGGTAATTTCTATAAGGACTTAAAATTATAATCAGGAGAAAATAAGTGAGTAATAAACATTGGGTACTGAAAAGTTTGGAGACTAAACCTGTCTGTTGTTTTTGTTCAGTCTCTTAGTCCATTTAAATTCTATCACAAAATACTATAAAGTGGATGATTTACCAACAACAAAAGTATCCTTCCAAGAGTTCTGGGGGCTGGGAAGTCCAAGCAAAAGGTGCTTGTACATTCAATATCTGATGGGGGCCCATTTTCGTCTTTATAGCTGGTGACTTCTCGCTTTGACTTCAAATGGAAGAAGGATAAACAAGCTCTTTTGGGCTTTTTTCATAGAGGTACTGACCTAACTTATAAGGGTCCTGCTTTAGTAATTTAATCATCCCCCAAAACTCCATCTCCTAACATCTTAGCAATGGGGGTAGGATTTCAACATACATATGTCAGGAGGATACAAACGCTTATACTGTAGATTTAAAAAAATAATTGAAAGAAAATATGGAAATAGAGATTTTGCAAATGTGAAGAAGACCGAGAGTTGGAAGGAGAAGGAATAGATGGGATAGGTAGGGGATGAGAAAAGAATTAAGATGTGTTACGTACATGTACCAACTCCCCAGAATACATGTAATCATTATGTACTACAAATATGTATTAAAAAATGAATTAGAGTTGTAAAATTCAAGGACTCTCAAATGCTGTTCCAAGTACCCATAGAGGTCAGTGATAAAATCCTAGAAATATAAGAATTATGGGGAAATTTTTTCATAAAGGTAGACTTAATAGTTTGTTGCTAAAATTTTCAATTTACAAAAAATCATGTTGATGGCAGATGGGACCTCTTGGATGTCTTTTCTTGGCAAAATTAAAAATTGGTAACACCACAACTCATATCAATCTAAATTGCTACTGGATAATAAAATTTACAAAACAAATCTGAGAACCACAATTTAATTTACTTTTCACATTAAAAATTAGAAAAGTAAATAGTAGGAAACTTAAATAAGTCTCCAACTCACCCTGTTTCCCTAGTAAAAATTAAACCCTAGGAAGCGTTGGCCCCGTGTTATTTTATCATACGCACTCATTCTAACAGGCTTTGCCAGCAAAACTAGAGCTGACAGGTGATGATTGTAACATATCTAATCTATTACGGTCTTCAATTTCAATTTTCACGGTTATGTGGATGAGCCCGAGTGTTAAGGGTATATGCCACTACTTGTCAAAAACCCTAACTTAAGAGACATCAGAAGCCTACTTCTGCTAAAATGAATGAATCTCCAGAGTCTTACATTTTGTGAAACAGATGCTAGAAATTTCAATATTGTATGCTCAGTGGATGTTAGGGTTTGGGCAAAAAAATGATGTCCCAAAACTTCATGCATCTGTAGATAGGGTTTTTGGAAGGTAATTTGATCATGAGGGCATTATAGGCCAATGGGATGCTGGAAAGTGAGGCTTAGGGCCAGGGATTTAGCTCAGTGGTTCTGGTGCCTATCTCGCAAGCTGAGGACCCGAGTTCAATCCCCAGTACCAAAAAAAAAAAAAAAAAGAAAGAAAGAAAGAAAGAAAGAAAGAAAGAAAGAAAGTGAGGCCTGATCAGAAAATATGGGTCACTGGAGCATGACTTGGAAGAATACATCTCCATCCCGGCTCCTCCCTTATCCCTCTGCTTTCTGGCCACTCTGACATAAGGAGCTTTCTTTTCCCCAGGCCCTTCCATCATACCATTTCTGTGTTTAAACCTGCTGAACATGGACTGAAGCTTAAACTGTGAGCCAAAATAAACCTCTTGATGTTAAAGTTGTGAGTGTTGCATATTATGTCCCAATAATGACAAAATGCCTAACACAGATTTTCATACCAGGAGTGGGGCTGTCAGTGTGAATATACCTGAACAGGTGGCGTAGAGCCTTTGGAAGTTGTTTGTGGGAGAACTTTGGGTTGGTTTGGAGATGCCAGCTAGAGAAGCCCTAGAATGCTGTAAATCAAGCTTGATGGGAGATTCTTGTCAGAGCTCAGAAACCAGAAAGCTCATAAAAATGTGAACCGTAAAGATGAGGCTCAAGAGGATTCTGTTGGGAAACAAAGACTCCACTGACTTTTGGACTTGAGATCATGTGTGTTATGCTCTGGCAAAAAATTTGCCTACAGCTTTTGATATGTAGGTTGCTGACTAGTATAGAAAATTCTCCCTAGACACACACAGCTGTAGAAATGTTGGTCACCCTACTTAGATTGTGAGTGATCCATTCATCACACTGGACAACCACTTTAGGCCTCATAACTCCTACTGGCAATAATAATGATCTTCAAGGTTCTAGAAAATAATATGGAAATTATAGTAAAATAAGTTTATGAAAGGAAGACAGAAAATGAAAGCAAAAGAGAATAGAGAGAGGAAAAGGAAAGAAGAAAGGAAGGGTAGAAGGAAGGAAGCAGGAAAAGGAAGAAACACAGAAAACAGGGAAGGGGAAAGAAAGAAGAGGAGGAAAGAAAGGATAGAAGTGACAATGACAGAAAGGAAATAAAATAGTGAGAAATATATCCTATAATTATCTTCAGTAGTGGTCCCCAAACAATAAGGTGCTCCTTAGGGACCAGCCTGCACAGCAGGGGATGGACAGCAAGCACGTGAAATGTCATTTGTATTTGGAGCCGCTCCCCGCTGTTCACTTTAAAGCCTGAGCTTTGCCCCCTGTAAGCTCATCAGCAGCATTATGCACTCAAAGGAATGTAATTCCTATGTGAACGGCACATGTGAGGAGTCCATGTTGCATGCTTCTAACGGTAGTCTAATCTCTCATGTTCTGTGTTGGATCTGAGGGAGTGATGCCAGTGCTGGATGGTGGCTGCACCTATGGATGAACATTAGCAGAGAGGTTGGCCTGTGCAGAGACAATAATAAATCAGATGCTTGTAGACTCGTATCACATCTCTAGCAGTGAGTGGAAAAGAAGTAAGGGGCATCTGTTGGAGGCTTTAAGATAGAATCCAACACATATTTTAGTCTGCATTTAGCGTGCTGATAATTTTATTTACCACTTCCATCTCTGTCTTTTTACCAAACCATGTACTTGTTTCCGTCATAGTTTTTTACAAACCCATAAGGTAACTCTAGCCAAAATGAGTGAAAAACATACTTCACTGGAGAGCTTCCTTGAAAATGGTAAAAATCCAATGATGAGATAGCAGAACTCTAAGATTCCAAACTAAAAGAAAGCTGAATTTGAAAGAAAATACAAAGAATGCTACTTAAATGTCAAGTTCATTGCAAGAGCTGCTTTACTTCTCCAAGCCAATTTTGCATGATATGCGGCGACTGTCTAGCCAACAAGACCATGAAACCTTCAAAATATCTTTGCCACACGAACACCAAGTACTCTGTCATAAAAGATACACCTGTGGAGTTTTTCAAAAGAAAACACATGAACATGAAGAACAGAAATAATTATCTTAGGTCACCATGTCATCAAATTTATCTTCAAGGAGAGCATCATCTTGATGGGTAACTGCACTGATAAAGCTAAAAAGTCCTTTACTAATAGTGAAGAGCCAGTCCTTCCTGCCATTAAGGTCATTTGTTGTGAACTTTTAGGAGAGATAGCAGTTCAAAAAGTGTTATGTGTTCCTCTTTTGGGTAGCATCATAACTAGACAATTTGTTGAAATAGCTGAGGAGATTGAAGCACAATTGCTTGAGAGGATTAATGAATCTATCTTAGTCAATGTATTTTTTATTTTTTCTGAAATATAATACCTAACACCCACAAATTAAAGGAAGGTTTATTTCGGCTTATCTTTTTATAAGATTCAGTCCATAGTCAACTGGCACCAAAGCAAGAAGGGTGTGGTAGAAGGGTATGAAGGAGAAAAGCTCCTCGTCCATGACACCCAGGAAACAGATGAGCGAATGGAGGAGCAGGGGAGCTTATAACCCACACCACCAGTGACCTGCCTTTTTTAGCCAGGCGCCAATCCCCAACAGCACAACCAGCCACTGACAAATCTACCGGTGAGTACAGAACTTCCATGATCCAGCCATTCTCCAAAACCTGCACTTCTGAGTGAATGGGAGTTTTTTGAGGAAGATTAATTATGCAAACCAGGACAGTGTTACTTACAGAGTTTCAGATATGATTTACGAGTATGCCAAGTCAAACTTGCTAATGTGGAATAATATTTTCTATCATCCTTATTTACAGAATTTACAGTATTTTCACAGCTCTTAAAATGGCTTTATATGCACAAGCTGGCTTAGATATAGTTATCAAAGTGCCATTTAAACATAAATTATGAGTTTTGGGCTAAATTTTTTAAGCAGTTGAGCAAAACCAATGGTTAGGTACACCTGAACTCTTTACTCAATATTGTTCTGCTCCTCTAGTTTTTGCATGTTACTATTTCTTTATTCAAGTCATAAGCAAATTCTCTTATTGAAAGAATTATTTTTCTAGACTTTCCCATTGTACTTGTTGTTTCTAGAAGGTAGATTTAGTGTTTTACTTCTATGCAGAGAACTCTGTTCTTTCTTGTTTATTAGAATTTAATTTCATAACAAGGAGATAAAGGGAGGGGAAAAAAGGAACTCATACTGTGTGTATTAGCTACACATGGATAGTGGCTACTGTGTTAGACATGGCAGATATAGAACATTTTAATTGTCTTAGACAGTTCTATGTGGTAGTATACACCATGAGTATAAACTTTTAAAAAGATTGTTAGATACACAACTATCATTATTAGTAGACCATTTTTAGAGCACTTCTGCATTTACTGAAAATTGGGGGAAAGATACAAAAATTTTGCACATAACCTCCTGTACCAGGCATAGCCTCCCCCATATTACCTCCAGTGGAGTAGTATATTTGTTACAGTTGATGAATTTACATTGACATATTATTTTAAAACCCTGTAGTTTACATTACCATTTGCTCTTGGTGTACATTCTCTGGATTTGAACAAATGTGCAATGGCATGTGTCTATCATGATAATAGCATGTAGAATAGTTAAGCTGCCCAAAAAATTCTTCATGCCTATTATCCATCTTTCATCTCTGATCTTTTTATTGTCTTCATTGAATTGGGATTCCAGAATGTGATATAGTTGGAATCATAGAGTAAGCAGCCTTTTTAGATTGACTTCTTTCACTTAGTAATTTGCACATACATATTTTCTATGTATATTCATGAGTTGATAGTTCCTTTTCTCTTTTTTCTTTTGGTACTAGGGATTGAACTCAGGACCTTGTGTTTGCGAGGCAGGTGGCAACACCACTGAGCTAAATCCCTGGCCCTCGATAGTTCTTTTTATTATTGCTAAGTAAAATTCACTTACTGAAAGTTACCTTGGTTGCTTCCAAGTTCTGGAAAATACTAATAAATCTGTTATAAACACCCATGTATAGGTTGTAAGCATATGTTTCAACTCTTTCTTACTGGGTTGTATTATAAGAAGATGTTTAGTTGTTTAAGAAATCATAAGAACCAAGATACATCATGTAAAGGTACAAGATCCCAATGATGAATGTAACTGTATTGTATACCTAAAATGTACCAATAAACTTAATTATAAAAAGAAATCACCCAACTATTTTCTAAAGTGTTTGTACTATTTTGAATAGATTTTTTTTCTGCCTAGATTTACTAAGTATTGCAAGAGAAAAGAGATACTTAAACTTGTAAGTAACAGTTGTCAGCTGAGTTTCCAACATAAGTAAAATGTAGCTTGATCTTGTTTTGGGGCGTTTTATTTCATAAATTGAAATTTAAAATAGCTAATTCAACTATGTTTCAAATTAAGAAGAGTGAAAATGAATTTTATCATACAAAATGAGGACTTCAGTTCATATTATGGTTAATTTATGCTCAGAATCAAAATTAGTGGTGGTGAAATTAGTAATACACATATGCAAATAGAAGAGACTACTGAGAGGGTTAAGAAGTTAGATGCTTAGAGTCGAGGGGCTAGCTCTGCAGTAGGCCCTCTGAGGGAATCCATGGAGTTCCCAGTCATTCTGAAGAGAAGAAGCAAAAAGAAGAGAAAAAGAAACTGCAGGAAATAGCCAGAACTAGAGGCTAAGGGTACTTTGAGTAGATCCTGCTTGTGAATTTCTGAGTTAATATTAGCTATTTTCCCTTTCCTCTTGAATTCAACTTGCACAGACCAAACTCTCCATGGGCTGGATACCCATCCTAAGTGAATATTAATTTCAAGGCTTCTGTTACTTGAGCTGGAGAAATGTAATCTCCCAGAGCACTTGCTATAAGCACAATGAAATCAAGGGGAGACCTTGATCTGTTTTACAATTAATGCCTTCAGAGAGATTTTGAGACACCAATGTAAATTTGAATGTAGGAATATCTCATAGATTTCAGACACTCCTTAGAGAACACAGGGCCATAATACAATGAATAGACTACACTATGCCATTAGTAGAATCTTATCCCCTGTAAAATGTGTTATTTTCCTGAGTATTGTTTTGATTTTCATAATCTCTTCAGAATTCCAGTGTGGATAGTTATCCAAATGTAAATGGGTTGCTGAACACAATAAGGAAAACATTAATGAGTCACTATAGCACACAGTCTAGATGAGTCTACAAGTATTGAGAGACAATAGTGCTTCTTTTTGTGTGACATATTTTTTCAGGAGCATATGTGTGAGGATATGCTATGTGTGCTTTTGTTGCCAACCAGCACTACAGCTCTAGAACTACTGAAGTCTTAGAAGGATTACACAGGATGAAAACTGAGTTGGTCAGAGTATGTACAGTTGGAGTGGCTGCCATAACTCAATGGCTTTCTGGTTTCACTCTGCAAGTCAAAGAGGTCACTTCTGAATGTCAATCTACACACTGTGTCATACTTAGAAAAAAAACACTGGCTCACTGAAAAATGTCACCTGAACTTAACAATGTTTTGCAAGATGTGATTAAAATTATGAACCACATTAAAGTACATGCCGTTAACTCACATCTGTTCAAGTAGCTCTGTGAGGAGGTAGATGTAAAACACACACTTCTATACACAGAAATGTGATAGCTTTCTAAAAACACATCACTGCCTAGAGTTTTTGAGGTATGAGAGCTATGCCTGTAACTATTTTTAGAAAAAAACAGTCACCACTGGGAACATATTTCAGTTACTTAGAATGAGTCAAAAAACTTATTGGCTTGTGTATCATATTCAACCAGCTCAGTGAACTTAGCCACTTCAGGGAAGAATGACAACTGTGCTCAAGTCAGCAGATAAAGTAGCTGCATTCAAAGTCAAAATGGAATTATAGGGGCAATGAATAAATACTGAGATTTTTGAAGTATTTCAAATGGCAGAGACTTTGAAAGTGACGGATCTGTGTTTTTCTTTCTCCCAGCTGGTGCATAGTCTCCTGTCTCAGGTTTCAAAAGAGCTTGAGTATTCCTTCCCAACCACAAAAGATCCCCCCAAAAGATCTCTTTTTTTGGTACCAGGGATCGAACTCGGGACCTTGCGCTTGTGAGGGAGGCGGCAGCACCACTGAGCTAAATCCCTGGCCCAAGATGCCCAATCTTATAAATAAGCCAGATGAACTGACTTTATACCTGCTAGAACAAGATCAATGGCTTGAGTTTGCAAATGTTAGGGCTTTAAAATTATTTTAGAGACAACTTCAAATCTCCATAAGCTCTAGATTAGAGTCAAAGCAGAATATCCTGAGATTGCCACACAAAGCATTGAAAATCTTTCTTCCATTTCCAATATCTTATCTTTGTGAAATAGTTTTTTTCTTCAGTGACAGCAAGCAAAGAGACTATGGAGTAGACTGGACATAAGCAACACACTTCAGATGCCACCATCTCACATGGAACCTCTAGTTGCAAGAAAAGAATCTCAAGGTTCTCACTGAGTCTGCATTTTGGTGAGTTGTGTAATTATTTCATTACATAGTACAATGTAATTATAATAGTTATAAAGTGTAAATGTATTGCACTTGAACCACCCTGAAACTACTGCCCCCTCCAGTCCATGGAAAAGTTGTCTTCTGTGTTACCAGTTTTTGATGCCAAAATTGTTAGGAATCACTGATCTCAACAAAACTATGCGTGATTGTTAAATGTGTCAACTTTTCTGGGAAAAGGAATTACAAAGTAAATAGTAACACATTATGTCTTGATGTGTCTTTGGGGTGTTTCTAGAACAGTTTCAATCAGCAGCATTTCAATCAGCACACTGAGTTTCAAATAATCCAACTTCTACAAATGCAAATAGGCATCATGCGGTCCTTTGCTGTTCTGGATAGAACAAAAAGCAGAGGAAGGGCAGATTCATTCTATTTCTCTGTCTCTCTTCCTTTGAGATGGGATATTACAGGCCTTGATTCTTGGGCCATCAGACTGTAAGGCTCACACAGTGTCTCCTTTGGTTCCTCAGACCTGCAGATTTGGATGAAATTGCAACATTAACTTTCATGTATCTCCATCTGGCAGAGGGCAGATCTGAGGACTTCTTGGGCTCCATAATTTCCTAAGCCAATTTGTGTAACAAATCTCCTTTTATACACAATCTCTATATATCCCATTGATTTTGTTTTTATGGAGAACCGCCACTAATACATTAGGCCATCAGATCTCTGCTTTATACATTTGCACATAGTTATTTGTTCAAGAATGATTTACTCAGCATCTAGTTTGCGAGTCTCTAAGGGACACAAACTTTCATTAGATGACTCACAAAATTTATTCTTGAGCACAGCCTTAGAATAATCTCTTTATAGATTCAGGTCTTAGTTAGAATAGGCAAAAGAAAACACCAATAAAGTTAACAGTTCAAATAAAAATCAGAGTGAAAGAACACAATAAATGGCTATCTGAACTATTTTAACTTAATACTTCTCTTCATTTGCTTCTAACTATATCTTGAAATGTATTCTGGTGTCTGTCACAAACTTCTGACAGCCTTTCCAAATTCTATATCAATTACTACTTTGACAGACTGTAACAAAAAAGCCAATTTGGCTTTCCTTTAACTGCTCTCTGCTTTATTATTAATCATTCTCCCTTGTTACACACAATATATTTCAATTTAAAGAGAACCAGCAAGATCCAGCAAATGCACCATTGTCCAATTTGATTTGAGCCTAAAGCTTAAAATTATAATTCATTTTTATTTTTTACCTTTTTCTGTGAATGATAGGATAGCTACACATTTCTTATTGTGAATTGAAAAAAAGTTTTCATTTAAACAAACAAAACAAAGCTCAGATACACAAAGCTCATGTACAAGAGGGGCAAAGGTGGAATACAAAACAAAATGTAAAATACAACACTACTGATTCTGCTTTAACCAGGTCTACATAATACCAGCACATCTAGAACTTGGTGCCATAGAAATGACAGGCAACCCAAGCAGCTCTTGCAAAACAGTTTGGCTTCCACCTCCTGCTGTGGGATAACATACCTTTGCACACACAGTAGTGGGTTCTACTATCATACTTTTCTTGGCAACTTGTGACAATTCTTTCTGTCCTGCCAGAGCTTGACAAATTTACCTTTAGAACAGTAGGGCAAATTTCATTTTTCATGCTCTGGGAAGGTAGGAGGCAACTCCATTGGTGTAAGACCACAGTGTATCACCAGTCTGTAATCTCAACAGTCTGGCCCACTTTCTCTGTCATTAAATTTTCAGGTAATTTGACTGTTCTACTACTCAGCCATAAAGAACGAGAAACTAGAGTCATTTATAGCTAAATGGATGCATATTGAGGTCCCCACTGAATTTCAATTCCAACTCTGACATTTAATGAGTTTTACAAGTTTGAAATCATTATTTTGCCTCTGAACTTTCAGTTTCCTCAGCTGTAAAAGGGAGATGATAAGCACAGCAGTAACTCAGAGTTTGAGTAAAATCATGAGCTCATGTATGTGAAAGCCACCTGTGTGCTCTGATGTGCTAGGAAAATAAAATTAGTTTTGTGTTTCTTACAAAACATTCAGCAGAGTAAATAGTTAAAAAATATTTTCTAATGAAATTAAAATATGAAGTGCTTGCTATTGACATCATTATGCTTGATCCTTACTGGATTCCTCTGAGACATTTTAATGTTTTATACAGGAGTTAATGATGTCAAGGTCAAGCAGTGCAAGTAACTAGGTAGATATGATAGATCTTGGGTAGCATGCTTTTAAATCTGGTCTTTCTCTCAATGCCTCTTGTATTTTACTATGTGTCTATGCTAGTGACATACATTTTTCATGATAAACATATTAGTAAGTAAGCAGAAACAGAGTTCTACCTTCTTCTGTTCCCTTTTATTGATACTGTACAACATAATACTGACTGCATGATGGCTCACACACAGCACTTGTCAAGTATTGCAAGATTTCACCAAGTTTGTAGTGAATTTATTAATCATTTGGTATAGTATAAACGTAGGGTTCTTATATTTTCATCACTGGGACAAACTACCTGTCACGTGCAATTTAAAGAAAGAAAGGTTGATTTTCAATTCCGTTTCGGTAGGTTCAGTCCATGTGGTCAGCTGGCTCCAAGGCAGAAGAGCACAGGAAGTGCTTGGCAGAGGAAAGCTGCTCATGTTGTGGTGGCCTGGAAGCAGAGGGAGAAGGGAGGAGCCAAGGACAAAAGTACAACCTGCCAGGTCACATACCCATGGTCCTGCTCTCTCTGACCAGAAACCACCTCCAGCACAAGACGTTTGGGGACGTTTTAGATCTAAATCATAACACTACTTTAAAAAAAACCAAACTACTTTGACATTTTCACAAAGTTATAAGAAAGCAGTGACATTCCTTGACTAACAGCACATTATGTACAGTTGTCCTGTTTGAAAAAGAATTCTATATAATAGAAAATTTAAAATAAAAACACTATTTATGCTAGTGTGTACTTCTGATTCTAGTCACAAAAAATACATGCAATTTTCTATTTCATCACATATTTCTATCTAAACTATATTACCTACAAACGACAAAAACTCCTTTGATGTGGGAATTGTCTAAAGCATTGTATTCAAACAAGTTCAATGAAATATTGAATAGGAATAAAAGATTAATCATGTTCAATAATGCTCTTTTTATACTTCAAAAGACAGTAGTCTATAGCTATTAAAAACAATAATATAGTTATATGTGTTGGCTTAACTGTACATCCACACATATTGTCAAGTGAAGAAAGTGTATGAAAGCATTCCACTTGTGTAAGCTTGCATGGGATATACAGATGAACTAGACTGATTTCACACAAAATACAATAATTTCTATCTCTTCAAGGTAAGACTTTGAATGGTTTTATAAAGTATTTCTTATGCTTATCTGCATGAAAAACATTTCTGAATTGTTTTGCAGCAAATGTTCATAATTTTAAAATCGAAAGTAATTTTAGTTTGAAAATAAGAGGAACAAAGGCTAACCATTTACTTATAAATGGGAAGGTGTGGTTTGGCTTCATGTCCTTTTGTTTTCCTTCCTTGCACATGCTAGGCGAATGCTTTATAACTGAGCTCCATCCTCAGTCAAGGTTTATCATATATGTAAAGTTGGACAGGAAGAATAATGCATAGCATTATGTTCAGGGCAGATTTTTAGCCTTCACAGTATTATGGCACAAAAGAAGAAATATGTAAATGCATTGCAGTAAAAAGCCATAAAAGAGGAACAAACAATGGAGAAAGGTAATAAATTAATACATCTGTGACGTTGGTGGAGATTTTTGTGCTGTGACATTTGCGAATGTCCTGAATAAATGTCAAGTTTGTAAGGTGGGCTGTCATGCATTACTTTTGAAAGCAAAAGACCATCTTCGCATCCTCAGCTCTATTCCTCCAGCACCACCCAGGATTCTTGTGCAGACCCAGACACAAGCAAGCCTAAGGCTGCTGACTCCCAATTTCTTCTGGGCCAATAATGTCTGCAATCTTTAGCCGGAGCAGGGTGATAGTACATTGGCAAAAGCACAGGAACTCTTTAAAGGCATGTGGATGTGCCAGCATTTTTGGTGATTTAAAAAGCACATTTGTAGAGAGAAAAATACCATTTTTTGCCTGGTTTTGTTGAACCTTAATTAAAGAGGCCATTCCTCCCTTTTCTGCCAGTTGGCCTGTGGGATTGCAGCCTCTCTAGGCCTGGAGAAGGATTTCATTGGTTCCCGGGCTAATTAGGAAGGACTCACACTGTTCCCCAACCTCCTGAAAGGCCTGAACAAAGGCTGCTGCTGGTAGATTTCGGGGCTGCTTCAATTGCAGAGGCTTCAGGGTAAAAGAAAAAGAAAAGCTTTTGAATAGAAAATGCTTTTGATGCTGTGAAAGAAATTAAGAACTAAAACAGAGGCCTAGGCGCTGGTGCACACAGCCTTCCACATAGACTCATTGTGTTTAGGAACAAGGTCAACAAAGCCCTGCCTGCTACCGAACACCTCACATTACACAGGCATCTATTTAGCTGCTGTGGCCCAGGCTCTCTTGCTAGGAAGTACTTTCCCAATCAGACCGACTGGTGCTGTGATAAACACAGATGAGCATGAGTAGCGTCACGCATTCATCTGTACAATTAATGCATGATTTCCTCGTGGATTGTTTGCAAATACAGTACAAACAATTGTGGTTTCCTTTTTTGACTAAACAAAAATAAAGCTGCAAAGAGTTTTAAAAAAACTATTATATTAGCATCATATTGCTCCACTCAAATGTGGGGAATCCCTCTCCATATTTTAAAATAATTGTGACAATCAAATGCTATGAAAAAGTACTTCTTTTTTTCCTCATAGAAAAATATGTCTTCAGTGCCAGTGACTTGTCTGAGAGCCTGAGTCAGTCATAAGTAGATGAAACTAACCATGTTCATTTGTCCTGGAAATGTCAGTGTTTCGATAATGCCACCTGGAAGTTCCTTTTCTAATTCTTTGACTTGGGCATCTGTTTCCTGAGCTCTACTTCCAAATAACACTAATTGCCCCTTTCTGAGGTTTTCTATTCCAGCTAAGCACACTACATGGGTCTTCTCCTTAACTCTTAAAAATCTATTGTTATCTGCATTTTACAGAAGGGGAACCTGAAGGTCTGAAAGACTATATAGGTGAGAACAAAGCTACTAAGGAGCAGAGTATGAACTTCAAATCATGGCTTTCTGACTTTCAAAACTGACAATGGTGGAGTTTAAATTTTAATAAACAAGTATTAATGTAGAATTACAGGATTGGAAAAATCCCTTAGAAATTACATAACCCACACTTCTCAATTTGCAGTTAAGCAATTAAGACAGAGGAATGGTCTCCTATTTCCAGAGATTTTAGCAGGAAGATTCTCAAACTATTCTGTAATTAGAACCACACCATGCCTCACTTTTGTAAGTGGATATCAGGTTTTGCACAGATTCCTGGGCCCATTGCCAGAACTTTTGATGCAGTAGGTTTGCAATACTGCCTGAGCACTGGCTGTCTAAGCAATTTCTCCCACGGTGCTGCTGCTGCTGCTCTGGGAACTACTCTGATAGCTATATCCTAGAATAACACAGTGTCTTCCATCCCCCCCTTCCATCCCTTCCTTTCTTCCTTCTTTCTTTCCTTGTTTCCTTCCTTTCCACCCTCCCTCTCTTTCTCCCTCTCTTTCTTTCTTTCTTTCTTTCTCCCTCTTTCTCACTCTCTTTCTTTTTTCCTTCCTTCCGTCCTTCCCTCCCTCCCTCCTTCCTTATAAATGCAGAGGCTTCACATTGAGCTACTTTCTTGTTTTTATACAGCATTTTGAGACAGAGTCTGGCTAACTCATCAAGTTGTCAAGACTGGGTTGTAACTTTCAATCTTCTTGCCTCAGCATCCCACAGTGCTGAGATTACAAGCATGCACCATTATGCTCAGCTACACTATTTTTCATCTAACTGTAAAGTAAAATAACAAAACAAAGCAAAAAAAAAAAAAGAAAAGAAAAGAAAAAAGAGAAAACCTCACAAAACAGAAAAAACCCAAATCAAACCAAAAAATTGTAAAAGAAAATGAGTAAAACAAAACAGTGAAAGTAGTTATAATTTCATTTAAGAAGCCTCAGCAATGCCATCTTGAATATCGCATTATTCTTAACCATGTGATGGACAGAGTGGACAGTATTTGTGAAATGTAAAACCATTTGGTCATTTATAGCAATGTTGCTTCTAGTACAAACATTTCCTAGAGATTCTTTCCAAGATTTTTGGACTCATTTTCCTCTTTGAAAAGTATTACAATAGCTAGAAGTTTTCCAGCATGGATTGACTTCCTTTCCTAGCTCCCTGAAATGCATTTCTAATGCAGAGGTTTGGATAATACAGCTGTACAGTGCCATCTCATTGCTGTCCAGGTGAATCAGCCCTATGACCTCATTTACAAAATAATTCTGTTGTGGTAAATGCATTTCTTTTCTCAAGAAAACTGAAACATTGATCAGCCAAAGTATACTTTTCTTATCCTATTCTCCAAAATAATTTTCACCTATGCAAGTTGTAACCTGTAGTGGTTCAACCTGTAAAATAACCCTTATTCAAACTTATTTATTATTTGACAAAGAAATGAATGACCTTGGAGAAAATGTAGTTAACTCTATTCTGTCATAATGGCCAGATGACCAGATTTCATTGCTGTTTACTGCTGATCTCCAGTCTATATGTGAAAGCCACTTGAGATTGACATCAGGCTAAACACTTGGCCTCACTGCAATTAATGCCAGTTATAACTTTTATCACTTGTCAATTTGAGGATCTCTTTGCTGTCAGAGAGTTTAGATATGAGATAGAATGAAATAGAATTTTTTTAAATGAAGTAGGACCAAGTGATTTGCCAAGGAATTATGAAAAACACTTGATTGGCAAAAAATAATTATGAAGCCGCGGCAAATCAATTTGATGTATTTTTAAATATAACACTCCTCAGTCTTCCAGGCTTCTTTTTTTCCCTGTGAGTAGAAAGCATTTCCAGGCAATGATACTATTCTAGGGTATGCTTGGAAATATTCCAGGGACTCCAAGATACAATTGCAGGGCAGGTCAGCTCCCACGGTTACAATGATACTCAAATTCATGCAGTAACCCTAACAGAACAGGAAGTACTATAGCAATGACAACTATAACATAGCAAATTAACTTGTAGTGGCAGACATTACCTGTAATTTAAGATTTGCACAAGAAGATAAAGAGTTCGAGTTTAGTGTTATTGATTTAATAGCGCTGTTGCCAGAAGGCAACCAGTAGGATGAACATCGAACAGAAGCAATATCATAGAGCAAAGACAAAAAGTGGAGGATCCTAGCCAGGACCTCAGAGATACTGCCCTCATGAAGAGTGATTGACAGTTGACCTGATTGTGCATCAGATCTCCAAAGGTAGCTTTTTAAATGTACTTTGGAAAAGACGATTCTAAATTTGCAACCATAGTTGACTTAGAACAACACAGTATAACTAGTAAAGCTGCAAATAATTAGTACTTTTATGAGTTTGAGCCAATTCTTAGCAAATCCATAGAGTTTATTTCAAAATCTCACATTCCATTTACCCCAATTAATCTTTTAATTACTTTTATATAATCTGAAAATGAATAGTTCATTCAAGTGTCATTCAGAAGAGATGTAGGAGTCAGGAAACCTCAAGTAATATTTATAGTAACTATTGATGTTTCCTTTAGGCAATTTAGATGAATATCACTTATATTTATGTAATTAATGATCATACCATTTATTAAGATTGTTCCAGTGTTTAAATAATCACAACAGGTTCTGGCAAAGGTGTAAAAAAAGCAAATCAACTATTGGATTTTTTGTTTCCTATATTAGGATCATTTCCTCTATTTCTTTTCTCTGACTGCTCTACATTGATACTTGGTTGCTAACATTTTATAGGGGAGGGGCTCCCTGTGTTCTACACACACTAATTCTTGTGAGTATTAATTGGGGCTGAAAGAACAAAGAGCCTGATGGTCAGGAAAGCTTGGGAAATGTAGAATACCAAATTCTCTTCTCTGAAAGCCACAATATCATTAGCATATTAAAGGTTCTGAAAGCTCCTACATTAAGAAAGAAAGCTCTCTAACTTTGTTTAACAGTTAAACAAACCTATTTACACCCAGCACATTTATTAACATGCCCCAGAATAAAACATCCTTAATCCCAAACTTGGATATATGGGTGTTAGTAAAACTTCAACGTTATACTATATATATTTTAGTCGAATACTTTGTAAAGGCTATCACATGGAAAGGACAGATGGTATGATAAATGGTAAAGTTGTGGAATGTCTGCTCACAAATATGAACTTGCAAAACATGAAGTATAAGTATAATGCCATAAGGCAAAAACCATTGTTCAAAACTGATTTCAAGACAAAATAACTCATTATTATATTCCTCAAACCAAGAAACAAACTAGAAAGTACACAAATATACATGTGCATAGGAATATCATAAATGATAAAAATTTTGCCATTCACTTACTCTTTTTATTTTGGTTGTTTCTACTTGGTGATTTAGGATGTTGTGGATTTTAGAGACAAACAGAGTTTGATTTCTGATCCGTATTTTAATTAACTGAGTTCAAGGAAAATACTCAACTCATGATTAATTTGTTTCCTTATCTATAAAACAAGACCAATTATATTTATCTAAGAATTGCTTCCAGGACTCAATGAGGTTACACAAAGGAAGTATCTACCGTATAATATACCCTACGTAAATTAAAATTTCTTCATTGTGTGCTGCATCTTCCTCCACAGTTTTGGAGTCAGTTGAGGTCCTGAGAATTACAGAAAGCATTTTTTTTTTTCCTCAGGTGCTAATGAGAAACTGCTTTTTCACTGAATAAATTGAAACAAAATTGCTGTGGTTGTCTATCACCCCATTATGTAGTCATCAGAACCAGGGGCTGTGTTTAACTTACCAGGCCGGGACCTTCAACATGTTAAAAGCCTGGTATATACAGTAAAGTAATTCATAAATTCCCCAAACCAACTCTCTTATCTTTTCACAGTCTTCTTTTCTAGCTACTCAGGATGGTCCAAGCAACTTTGCCCCAATATGAACCCTCAAGAGCAATAATGCTCTTCTCTGAAATAACATGCACATCAAAATATCAGTTTAATACACATAAATTAGTGGTTCATTGCACTGCAATATTAGTTAATTTTGAAATTGTATTATAGATTTCTAAATTAAAGAGACTGCCCGCCTGTCACTCACATCACATGCAATGAATGCCAACATCAGACATCACCTTTTTCCAGCTTTGCCAGACTGAAGGTCATTATCAATTGCTGTTTAATCAGCCAAGTCATGCATATAGACAAAGGTTAACTGCGTATGGACCAATCTGACTTCCTTTGTCATCGCAGGACAATTTGCAGTTTAATAAAGCTGCTCTGATTGCACTTAACAACACCTGCTTTAAAATCCAGCCTCATTAATAGCACACTAATGAGTTGGGGATCTTCTGGCAAGGGCACCATGGAAGACAAATGATTTGCTTTCTGATTAAATGACCTAAATAACATAAAACCAGATCTCCCGGTTTCCTTTAGAGAAATTCTTCTTGGAAAAGGTGATGAAAGCTGTTGGTATCTTAGGATAGTTTTAAAGAAAGAATTGTCTTTTTGGCTGTTTAAAATTGTGATATGGTGCTACAATAATCAATAAATGAAATGGATCCAAACCAAATCCTTAACCTTTGAACCATCACTCCCAAACACAAGATTGCCACTGAACAAGAAAGCAAAAAGATACAAAAACCATTAAAAGAAAAGGGAATATTGGAAAATGTTTGTGGAGTTGGTATTTAATATAAAGATGATCAGCTTGATTTGTGAAATAATAAAAGTCATTCAACCTTGGCATTTTGGAATTTAATGTTAACTTTCTGTATGATGTAAAGAAATTCATTTACTTCTCTGAATGATGTCATGTCTTTTGATTCAATACGCCACTGGCTAAACTTAGAACAGTGGGAACCTTGCACACACTGCACTGGAAATCTTGCAATCATCAATCTTTTTTGTTTTTATTTCGTTTTATTTTGGTTTTGTTTGTTTGTAGTTCTGTCATTATCCTGTGTGTACCAGACATGTCAATCATTGTTGTCTGCCTGCCTGTGTCTATGGTAACGAAAACTGCCCTGCCACAGCCTCTGCTGCAAAGGCAGATGGGGAGAGAACCTGCTATGAGAACTCAAGCAATGGCAGCCAAGTCAGACTCATCAGTGAGCAGAATTGGAGGTGATCAGCTAACCCACTCTGAGGACTTCTCAGAAACAGAATGGAACTGAAGTTCAGATGGCATAAAGAAGTCAGAAGAGAGACTGAAATAGATACTCACATACTTGAGAAGGGCTAAATCCTACTCATGACAGAGCATGAAAACAAAGTTCCATGCATTCTTCTTTGATTATTGATTTTTAATCTTTTATTCAAGCATTCCTTTAGGTTGACAGAACATTTTCAAGTCTATAAAAAAATAGCCTTTGGGGCTGGGGATTTAGCTCAATGGTTCAGCCGCCTGCCTTGCAAGCACAAGGTCCCAAGTTCAATCCCAAGTACAAAACAAGAAAAATAGCCTTTTGACTCAGGTTTCCCAAACAGTAATTTACTAGATTTGACTTTCTCTCTCTCTTTATGTGTGTGTGTGTGTGTGTGTGTGTGTGTGCGTGCAGATTTATACTTAATGGATTCCTTTCTTTATATTTATATAATATTTCTTCTTAAGAGTAAGTTGCTTCTTGATGACCTTTTTTTTCCCTTTAGGGTCTTTTTCCTACAAGCAAAGAATTCTCATTTATAATCACAGCATAATTATCAAAATCAAGAAATTAACATTGGTGTGATAATATTATCTTATCTATATACCTTATCCCAATTTAACCACTAGTTCCAATAATGTCTTTCATAACAAAAGGAAACCAAATATCATGTGCTATATTTTATTGTCACATCTTTTAGTCACCTTTATTCTGGAATAATTTTTAAATCTTTTTCAGTATATAGTAAATGGATATTTTTTATGTGACCAGACCAGTTATTTTATAGAATGTCTCTTGGTTAGGGTATGTATGATAATTGTTCATGATTGGATTCCAGTTATAATAGTGCTTTGAGTATAGAACAAATTTCCATGTCTTTTTTTTTGTGACCCTCCCCAATTGAGACACTGATGTGGGATTTGTACAAGAGTCTTACTTATAGCTTAATGGTGCATCCCTGTAATTTTCTTGAGCAAATAAAAAAAGAGCATGAGTGGTTGCCCATCCCCTTTAAGCTTAAAGAATACAAACAAATGTCTCTGCTTTGGTTATTCATTTGAGAAGAACGTTAGAATATAGTTTAAAAATGGAACATAAATCCTGGATTATCTGGGTACAAATTCTGGCTCTGTTACTCATTTTCTGTGAAGCCATAGCAACTTAGTTTCTCTGTCACTTAATTTCTTCATCTCTGAAATGGGCTGAATAATAGTACAAAATCACTAGGGTTGTTGTGTGTATCAAATGTCAAAATACATGGGAAATGCTTTCAAGAAACTTCAATTTCAGGCAATATGGTATATAGTGTATCACACATAAAAGTGTTGATAGAATTAAAAAATAAAAAAGAATTCCCCACAGTCTGTGGAACTGCATTATAGATTTATAAAAAATTATCTTTTAATTTTTTAAAACTTTCTAAGCCAGTTTTAAAACTTTGCTCTTCTTAAAAACTAAATTAAGTGAACTTATAATCAAATGTTATATTAACAATAAAAATAATAAATACTAAAATTTACAACCTTGTAATTACTTTATCAACTATGCTATTACTTATGATCTTAAATATACTTACATCTACTGTAACTGTACAATAATTTTAGAATGGCATACTACCATATATTTCTGCCTAATACTGTGTCCAGTGAGGCTATACTAGTAACTTGAAATTGGTCATGCTGGCACTATTTCCACTACGGGACTTGGTAAACACTATGTTTATTTATTGTATTTTTTGGGTGCTGGGAATGGAACTCAGGGCCCAGTGCTTGCCAGGCAGGCACTGTGCCACTGAGCTACATCCCCAGCCCCTGTAAACATGATGTATCTGGGGTTTTCTTGGGCAGGTCCCCCTTCTTTTTCCTGGAGATCTGGTGGTTAAATATTCACTAGCACACCTCTACCCACTAACTAGATATGGTAAGATTCTTGGAATTTAATGAGTCATGGAACTGAAAATTTCCCTGGATTTTTATCTCCCAATCTCCAGTAGCCGAGATCTGTTGTAATGAGCTTACTTAGGTGAGAAGGAGGCAAACCTTGTGAGCCGACCAAGGGGAAGGGCTAAACCATAGATTTTTGTCTTGGCCAGCTAGATCCTGAAGGATACCACTCTCAAGGGCTTTAATTTAGGAGAAAGGAAATTGCCCTCACAGGAAGGCATTGGAGATATTTGTCTGGTCTACCTTTATAGCTCTGGGGGGAGAAGCCAAAAAAATGAGATGTTGTAGCCAAAATTCACAGTAATTTTAGTTTCAGAATAGACTAAATGTCCTGCCTACCCTAAAATATCTCTAAATTCATCCATTTGTTTGCAGTAGTTGGCAGTGGGCTGGGCTCACAGTGAATGCAAGTGCAATTCCTTTCTGATGGAACACAGCTTAACTCCATGCTTCAAAGAAATCTCATAGAGAGTTTTAAGGAACATAAAATTACAATTAAAAATTACTAAATATAAACCAATTATAAAAAGGGGAGAGAATATAAAAAAGCATTTTATAATAACTTTGAAAAAATGCTAAACACCATTGACTATTGGAGAAATGTGCAGTATTAAATCAATGATACAGTACTACATAGTGCATACTACCAAAGTTTAAGTTAATAAAACTGATAATACTATGTGTTTGTAAGAATGTGGATCAATTGGAACTCTTGTAGTGCTAATGAAAGTGTGATTTGAAAAATAAAAATGGCATTAGCTTCTAAAGTTGAAGATATCACAGGTTGGTTTGTCTAGGAAACAGATACTGAGATACACTCAGAAATGTAAACTGTTTATTGGAGGAAAACAACTTGTGAAAACAAACAAAAAAAAGAAATCAGGATATATACATATATATGTATATACATATAGATATTTGTAATACTAATGCTTAGAATATAATTTGCCACTTCTCATATATTGTTCTTTTCACCATAAGCTTCTCAATACATTATTAGTATGTTTTGTACATGAAATACTATACATTTAGATATGCAACATCATGATCTTTTCTATTGGTCTGCCTTCTCTCTTGCATATCCAAGGTACCATGGAAAATAAATTTCTTTCCATCTGAAGAACACCCTATAATTTTCTTTGATGCATGTTTGCTGCTGTTAAAGACTTTAAGTTTTATAAGAAAAAACTCTTCATTTGCTTTCTTTTTTGAAGAATATTTTCACTAGTGACAGACTTCTAAGTCAGTTATTATTTGCTTTAACTATTTTGAAGATATCATCTCACTCTCTTTGGGATTCCAACCCTTTTCCAGGTACTGTTACTGTTATTCCAGATGTCCACTTTTACATCTTATTTCTTCCACACCTGTTTAAATAAATATCTACATTCAATTCTCTGTGATTATATATATATTATATATATATAAATCTCTTATGATAAAATACATATATTTGTGTGTGACATGTCCAATTTCTAAATCTATCAATGGTTGATTTTCTTGTTTTATTGACAAATTGTGTTATTTTAAAATATCCCTTGTTATTTCGGAGTGGTGAATATTGCATACAAAATAGTTATATATATGTATATACTGTATATACATACACACACACTGTTTTACATAGTTGTATATATGTATATATAGTTTATTATGTGCTAGCCATTGTGATACTTTCCACAAATTACCTAAGCACTATTAGGCAAGGAGTATTATTTTTATCCTTTTTTTACATTAAATGAAAGTAAAGTTTTAAGAAGTCAGTTATCTTGCCTAAGCTTACATGGTTGCTAAGTGGAAGATTTAGGCTTCAAACCCAGGTCTCTGTGACTTCAATTACCGGCTCTGAACTGCTAGACTAACTGTCTAACCATAATAATGGAAAAGTAAGTTTTATTCAGGATATTAAAACCTAGCCACCTGCTTCCCTAGGAAGCACACACTACCACTGAGCGTATGCATGCATATAGGCAATGTCTGGGTTGCTGGTCCACAGGTCAACATCCTCTTTAAAGAGTTGAGTTGAGTTTTTGCTTGGACAAACTAAATTAGTATTTCTGTGAAAATGACTTAAAAGCCAGAAGCAAAAGTATTTAAGTAAATATAAATAAAAAACATTTTAATTTATTGCTCTTGAGTAATGCTGCCAGAGCATAGGATATTCATTTGGTCCACTGGTGATAGCTTTTCAAAATTTCATTATATTCTCTCTTAAAGAATTTGATTCTTTCTCTTTTTCCCCTGGCTACATTATAACTGCCTCCCATAGGAATCCAGTGTAGTAAGAACTGTGCTCTTTTGTCCAATTCCAAACTTTTCCCATGTCCACTTCTATTATACACTTACCTGAAATCAGAAAGAGTATAAAAAATATATAGGTAAAGGAGTATAAAAAGTTGAGGAAAGGGAAGACCTGGTTCAGTGGATGTAGTTAGGAGGATATCACTGGCAAATATCTCTGAGATTTTATTTCAAACTTTGTGATTAAAAGAGAATCAGATCAAGGACCATTAAGTATTAGCTTACAAGACTTTTAAAGGTACATATGCTAATGACCAAAATTCTTTTATAAAACTAGGCCCCCACTTTCTGTATCTTGTTTCAGGGATGATTCAGGCATATTAGTAAAGTTAGTGAGTGGGAAGAAGATGAGGATGTTGGGGTTCAGATCTGTGGCAAGAGGGGAAAAACTGGGATCTCTGTAAGTCTTGATTGGTGAATTCATTTCTTGGTAAAATGGGGATATTACGTACTCTACATCCTCTACTTTTTGGCTTTCAGGAGAGAAAGGGATAGCAATCTTCCACAGTGCTTGTTTATTTCCAATATTCTATTTTAGTTAATATATGCTAAAAATTATTATGTGCTAGACCTTGTTCATGAAGGCTCCCCAAAACTCTTTAAAATTTATAAAGATATGGTGAGCTGTTTGTTAATCACAGATATTATCAAAATTAAATTACATAAACTTTAAATTAAATGAATTATATTAAAATATGGACCACATATAATTAGAATTTCTAACTTGCTATATTTTGTTACATTTTATTATTACCTATGCTCTTTAGGTTATTTATGTATATTACATATCTGTGTTAGAAATACTCTATAATGCCATTCCTGTTATCTTTTTTTTGGTACCAGGGGTCGAACTCGGGACCTTGTGCTTTCGAGGTTGGCTCAGGAACCACTGAGGTAAATCCCCAGCCCAATGCCATTCTGTTTTACATCTCTTCCTAACTCCATGTTGAGTAAGTCATGTGGAAACCTTGTAATTGGAAATGATGAAAGTATTTACCCTGTGAATATCAATAAATGTTATAAATTAGAGCTTACCTTTTGGATGGCCTGATTTAAATATTTATAATACACTATAGATATTTCCACCACTTGAATATTAGCAACTTGAGGAAAGAGCTGGTACCAAACATGTCTTTGTATATTCACAGTGTGGGGCACCATATTTAATCTGGTATATATTGAAGTTCATTAAAGAGCTTTCAAGAAAACAAAGTAATCTGCTATATGAACAACCTATCTCTGAGACATTGACATAGTTTCTCTGATTAATAATGTACTTTTTACAGCTTTTTGTTGAATCTAATATGCATCAAATTGAAAACTACTGGCATAAATATTACCATTAAACTATATGGTACTGAGAAAATAATTATTGAATTAAAAAATAAGTATGCTAAATAACTATGAGAACTAAAATCTACTATATGTAAAATTCTTATAAGAAACATCCTCCCAGGGCCAGGGTCGTAGCTCAGTGGCACAGCATCTGCCTGGGAAGAGTGAGGTCTTGAGTTCCATCCCCAGTACCAAAACAGAACAGCAACAACAAAAATGAATAATCCTCCTATTTACTTTACTTATTTCTGTTTGTCTGATTTCCAGAAGTATAATCTAGAGAGAAAAAAATCTCTATCTGGATAAAAGATGGGATGTATACTTTTAAATTTTGTACCATGAGAATATATTAGTCACTTAAAACACATACATTACTTTTAGTGGCTTCTGTTATAAAATTTGTTAAGGAACAAATAGACTTTTCAAACATATAATTTTATAATTTCTCAATTTGATTTCTGGAAATTGGTGAATTCATTTCTTTAGAGGTGATTATTAAAATATTTAACAATGTAATTATTTTTCTTCTGACTTAGTTAAAATTCAGGCACAAAATTACAGCAAGGGTTGAATACTTAGGAGCAGCCATAGGAGAGAATTTTGAAAAATATATAGTTTAGGGAAAGCAAATCTGACTAAGGGGATATATGAGCTACTTTGACATAGATTGACTAAAAGTCTTCTTATAGGCAATAAGAAGATATAAGTAGTTTTAAGTTTGGATATACGGGGATATCCAAACATTTGAGGAAAATGGTGATATAAAGCATAACTGACCAAGATGATTTACAGTGTTATTTTCAAATGTATTATAAGATTTTACAAAGTTACATACAACTGAATTAGTTTAAGAATAATTTTGTAAGTTAAATGGAATTCATCATGTCAAATCTCCAATTCTAACTTTCAATCATAATATATCAAATGTGGGAAGTACATGTGTATTTATAATGGATATATAAATCTAGTTTCTCATCTGAGCTTTGGGAATAACAACAGAACCAATGTCAACTGCTTACTATAAGGATTACTCAAGATAATAAATGTAAAATACAAAAATGCAATTCCTTGCATAAAATATGTGTTCATAAACATTTGCTGACAATTATTTTATAGTGCCTCAGAAAGACTACATCAATATACTTTGGTCATATAGATGTTTTTTAAATAAAAGAACCAGGTACACCAACCATACAATCTCTGAGAATCACATAATTAAAACACTTTAACAAATTAATTGGCACTATCCTAAGCAAAGACAAGCTTAACTTTTCTTAATAACTTCATAAAGGGCCAGGGATGTAGCTCAGTGGTTTGGCCACCTGTTGTGCAAGTGCAAGCACCCGAGTTCCATCCCCAGTACCAAAAAAACCCAAAAAACAAAAACAAAAACAAAATTTTATATAAATCATTTTTGTCCATCAAAAATCTAATATCCTTAAATGATCTATTTGTTTTAATTTAGTACTAGATTATGACTAGCAAATAAATTATTTTGATTTATTTACACTATAGGCTTTTCAAAGTCAATTTGAAAATATTATGGCTTTCCATTTTGGCACCGAATAAGATTATTTAATTTTAAATTTGATAATTTCTAGAATTAACTGATTACTGTACATAGCAAAGTTCTGCTAAGTGAAATTTCATGTTTAACATAACTGAGATCTATTTAAAATATACTAAAAAAATATAGCAATACTTTTTTCACCACTGCAAATTATATCTACCTGAAGACAAAGCTAAATAACACTAGTGAAATTAAGGTATTTTTCTTATTCATGGAACTATTTTAGGAAAAATGTCCATTAAAATATCTTATAATGGTGATTCTACTTACAGTGCTAAGACTATTAAGCTTTTGGAGAAAAGATCTAAACTAGAAACCAGAAAAGGTACACAAGATAAAAACAGTGTTCCAAGACCGGGGAGAAGAAAATTGAAAAAGATAGTATCAACATTTGGGAGCACTTCACTCTCAAGTAATCATCATAATTTTGAAGAGATGGCTGAAAGTTGAGAATTTGAGCAGAGTTTTCATGGTCATGGCTACAGGAGAACAAAAAAATGGGGTTCAGGTCTAACAACTAAATGATTCCCAGGTTATCTTGATGATCTATGTTTCAATTCTGTAGTTTTCAACTAGAGGAAGTTTCATCTCCCTAAGTTAGGTTTTCCAACTGGGAAGTAATGTATGTTACTGCATAAAAGGGTGGAGGCCACGGTTGCTACTAAACATTCTGCATTGCACAGACTAGCCTAACACAACAAAGAATTATCAGATTCAAATAGCAGTAAGTTTAGCACATCATGTCCTAAACTCTACAGGTTTAGAGGAACTAGATACAGATCATCCTTTAAGAGAACAGCAGTTCAGCTTTAAATTCTATCTATTCAGGGTGGTAATAGGTGTCATCAGATTGCTGGCACTCTTTGATTATCCACTTACCAGAAGTCAAACTCAATCCTCTCTAGAACAGGTATCTGCAAACTACTGCCATAAAACCAAATCCAGTTTACTGATTTTTAAAAAAATAAAGTTCTATTGGAACATATTTAGGCTCTTTTAGTCATTTCCATACTGCCTATGGCAAGTTTAAGACAACAATGGCAAAGCTGAGTAGCTACAACACAGATCATATGGCCTGCAAAGTCAATAAAATTTACCATATGTTTTTTTTTCAGAAAAAGTAAGCCAGTCCTTGCTGTAGAGGATGCAGACCCTCAAATTGTCTCTATAATTTCTCATATATCTTATCTTGCACTCAAATAAAAATAATCAAGTACAGTAAAACCTTGGTTTGCGAACGTAATTCATTCCAGAATCATGCTTGTAAACCAAAGCACTTGTATATCAAAGCTAATTTCTCTATAAGAAATAATGGGGTCCTTTGTTGCCTTTTCTGTCTCCAACATACAATAAACTGTTTCTCCTCTGTGAAGTCCCTCTGCCATGTGTCGCTCTGAGCCAGCTGATTATGAACTGAAACTCCTACAGATTGTGAGGTAAATAAACCTTTCCTCTTAAAAAAAAAACAAAAAGAGAGAAGAAAAGAAATAATGGAAACTCAGATGATTTGTTCCACAAACCAAAAATATTCATATAAAAATGATTACAACACTGTAATATAACACAACATAATGCAGAAAATAAAAAATGTAAACAAAAATAAACAAATCAATCTGCACTTACCTTTGAAAACCTTTGTGACTAGTGTGAGGGAGACAAGAAAGAGGAGGGTTATTTTGTAGGACCACTTTCACTATCACTAATGGAATCACAAGTATCTATTGGCTCAACGGAATCTTTTTCTTTTCATGCAACTTTAATAAAGAACCTATCCAATGACACTTGCTTTTGCCTGCTTTTGAGGATTTCACGGAAATGTGACTTTGCATTGTCATTAAACAGATTCATCACTTGAACTGCTACAGCCTTACTGGGGTTGTAGTTTTCTACAAAATTTTGCTCTATTTCCCACATTTTACACATCTTTATAATTTCAATTGAAGTGAGGGTTTCCTCTGCCTTTTTCTCCTCCCCATCTTCAGAAGAACTCTCCTCCATAACCTGATGCTCTTGGAAGATGATCACCCACAATCTCTCAATAAGAAAGAGAGAGAGAGAGAACTACTGGCTCAGTTCATCATGAGACTTTTAACATCACATACTACTTGTATTACAAGACATTGCTAATTTATCAAGTTTAAATTTGTTGGAAATATTTGCTCATCTTGCAGAAATCTTGCAGAACAAGTTTCTCACAATATGAGGTTTTACTGTGTACAGGAAACAAAACAATATATCGACAAAACAAGAGAATCAATAAATACATATTAGAATAAACAGATGTACACTTTTAAATTACTGTATTGGACACTATATTATATTGGAAAATGAAAACTGCTAAGGATTTTATTAATGACAATTTATTTAATTATTTATCAAGCTTATTTAATTAATATTGAAGAAAGAGAAATTGAAAAGAGGCCTCTGAAATAACAGAAATAAAATCTGGAGAAGGAGCTGATTACTTGTCAGAAACAATGGCAGCCAAAAGACAATGGAATGGCATTCTTCCCAATAGGAAAGAAAATACTTGCCTGTTTAGAATTCTATTATTTCTGAAGACATTTTCAGACAAATATAAACTGAAAGAATTAATCAGCAACAGACACACACAGAAGCAAAGAAGTTGTCATTACACATAAGAAAAACATTCTCAGCTACTAACTGGAATGTGTGAGAAGGAATGAAAAGCAATAGATCTGTGGATTTAGCTCAATAGTACTGCACCTGCCTGGCAAGTGCAAGGTCCTGAGTTCAATTCCTGGTACCAGAAAAATAAAAAATCAAAAGCAATGAAGTGTCATGGCTTGGTATAGCTAAATGAATACTGTATGTACAAAGCTATGTTAATAATGATGCATAGAACATTTAAAGAGATAAAATAAAATAAAAATAATACCATATGTTATAGAGAGATCAAAAATGGTCTAAGTGTTCTAAGTGTTTATATTGTCTGGAAAGTAGAAAGAATATTAATTTTTACTAGAATGTGGAGAGTTATAGTCTTTAGAATAACTTCTGAAAGAAGTACTATGTGTTGTATGTATATCCAGTTAGTAAATGGGGAAAATGGAATATTTCTTAAAATTTAAATTTAAAAAATCTATTCAAAAAGGATATAAATGAGGGAAAATAAAAATAAAGCATTTCAAAGAAATAGGAAAGAAACTTTAATGTAAATTTAAAAACACGTGCATTACTAACATCATTAAATATGAAAGAACAAAATTGCATGAAAGGAAAAGCTTATAGACTGAATAGAAACAAAAAAATAACTGCCCAATTTACAAGATATGTGCTTTAGTTTTAGGAATGCAAAACGGGTAAAAATGTTACAGAAAATACTGTTAAACAAGATTGTTATTAGTCAAAGTAGAATTTAAGACAAAAAGCATTCTGGATATGTAAAAAGACATTTAGTTTTGATAAAAATTTTAATTCAAAAGGAATTCAAAACAATTCTAGTTATCTGAGAGAACTTATTAAAAGGCAATATCATTACAGATGAAATAGCTATAAAAATATCAATAAGAATATACACTATAAACCAATAAATTCTTAAAACAGCACAATGTTTAAAAATCTACAAGGAAAACTTACTTTCAAATTATAAAAGAAACTGAATCTATAATAAAAAATATTTCCACAAGAAAAATAGCAGACCTCTATGGTTATGTTAATGAATTGTGTCAAATACTAAGAAATAAAACCAATCTTATGTAAACTTTTCTAGAGAATAAAACAAAGATAAATCTTGCTATACCATTACATGAGACTACATAGCCTCATACTAAAACTTTTTAAGGAAATTATGGGAAAATCAACTGCACTCACAAATATATATTCAAAATGGTAAAATAATAATGATAGCAATGTATAAAAATGATGACACATTATAAGACAGGATGTTTTTCAGTCTATTTATAAAGGATTAAAAACCCATGTGATTGGCACAGAAGATGAATGAAATTCATTTAACAAATTTAATATCTATTCATGATAAAAGAGCTTACTAAACTTGTAACAGAAAGGAATTTTCTTAATCTTTCTAGAGTTTCTCCTCACATATTTAGTAAGTATTTTACTTAATACCAAAGTATTGAATGGTATTGCACCTGAATTTTGTCATCTCTTCAGTATAACATTCCGAAGTCCTAGGGAATACAGTAATGCAAGACAAAAAAAAAAATTAGACAGTGTTGTGGCTTGTATCTAGACATCCCCTGAAAGCCTCAGGCATTCATAGGTGGAGTTTTGGGAGATGACTGAATATGGAGTGTGTGATATTGGGATTAAGGGTGTGTGCTACTAAATTAATTCACTGATTGGAATTAGCTTAGATCTGGGAGTGGCTGAATGGATTTACTGAAGACAGAAGCTCCATGTTGTATGTGGGTGGCACTACCCAGAATGCTTGTGGCCTGGATAGAATAAAAGGAAAAGAGAGGCTTGCTTCACTGCTGTTTCTGCTGACTACTGATTGCTGCTCACTGCCTTCTACTTGCCACACCATGAACTGTTTCTCCTCTGTGATGTCCCTCTGCCATGTCCCCTGCCTTGGAACCAGGCAAATAAAGACTGAAACTTCTACAAACTGTGAGCTGAAATAAACCTTCCCTCTTTTAACTTTAGGTGTCTGGTATTTTGTTTCAACAATAAGAAAAGTAACTAAGGCAAGAATAAAATTCATTATTGGAAAGCAATATGATTATGTATATAGAAAAAAATGAATGTATATATAGCAAAGTTAGCAGATTCATGGTCACAGTTTTACTCATATATTAATAACAAACAGTAAATTAAAATTTTAAAAACACAGATTAGTGATCATCAATTCTGTGGGAACAAAATGATAAAAAGATGTGCAAAATGTCTATATAGATAACTACAAAACATAAAAAGAAATGGATGCAAATCTAAATAGAGGGATGGGCTATGTCGAGATTGTATACCCACTCTACTTAAACTGATTGTTAGACACAAGCAATTCAAACAAACTTCCAAAAAATTTGTTGAAATTTGGCAAGTTGCTTGTAATATGTTCATGGAATGTAAGGAGGTGAAAAAGAAAATAAAGAAGAGAACTTATTATATAAAATATTTTCGAAGTTATCCTAGTAAACATAAGATGTAGAAATTAAATAGCATTTAGTGTGGTGTGAGAACAAGATGGAGACCACTTAAACAAGAACAGATCTACACATATATGAGCATCTCATTTACAGTGCAGGTGGCACCACCCAGAAGTCAGGAAGTAATGGTACTGTCAGTTAATGGTGTTCAGTCCACAGGCTATTTGGAAGGAAAGGTGGGAACTGACTTGGACCTCATTTCTAAGCATGATACAATAAAGCATCCTAGTGATACAAATAGAAAATTATCTTCACACTCATGAAGTAGATAATGTTTTAAAAAGTATAAGCCACATAAAAAATATTGATGAGAAGGAATATATTAGGATCCAGGCATTCTCTTCATCAAAAGACATCATGAACAGAGTAAAAACCAAAGTCACAATGGGAGAATATATTTGCAAAAGTATAACAGAAAAAGGACTTTACCCTCCATACCCACAAATCAAGAACAAAAACAGAGCTCAACTAATAAAAATTGAGCAAAATTGAACAAAAAATTTAAAAAACAGAATACTCAAACATTATAGAAACATCTGAAAATGTTCAGGCTTACTCTTCACTAAGTCATCTGAGAAATGTAAACAAAAAATGCCATAGGATAATATTACATATTTTTCAGAATAATAAAAATTGTTTAAAACTGAAAATACAAAGTGATTGTGAAAATAAAGAGTAAAGGGATAACTTATCCATTGCTGAATGCAGTGTATTAACCATCACATGGAAAATATTTTAGCACTTTCTATGAAAGTTGTCTGATCATTTTACTCCTAGATATACATCCAAAATAAATTTATGCACACATAAATTTATTATTTATTCACACACAAATTGCATGCAGATATATAAATATTTATATTTGAATATTACCAATATATAAGAATAGCACTGATTGAATATTATTTGAATATTTCCAAAAGAGGAAAAGTAGAAATGCTCATTAATATCATAATAAATATACTTTGTTATTATCATGCAACATAAAAATATGAAGCACTGAAAAATAACAAAGTATAGTTTAGGGCAACAACTGGTATCAATCAAAAGAATCCAGATAAATAAATATGTATATATTTAATTTGTACATAAAATACATACTGTATATGGGTACATATATGTGTTCTGTGATTAAATTTATATACATTCAATTTGTTTATTCAAAAACAGGTAAAAGTAAGTGACTTCTGAAGGAAGAGCAGGAGAATATTTTGATGCTGTGTTTTGTTATGAGTTGTGAAAACATGGGCATGTTTACTTTATTATAGGTCAATAGACTGGGCCATTCTAATTTCTGCTTCCCATATTTGTATTAGACCTAAGTAAAAATAAAATTTTTTACATAAAAATTAAATTAACAATAATTTAATCAGCAACATATGTTCACACCTTTATTTATTTATTTATTTATTTATTTGAGACAGGGTCTCTCTATTCAATTCCACCTGGCATTGAATTCATTATGCAGCCCAGGCTGGCCTTAAACTCATAATAATCTTCCTGCCTAGCCTCATGAGTGCTGAGATTACAGGCATGTGTCACCATGCCCAGCTAAAACCCTGAATTTATTTATTTATTTTTACTTTATTTTATGCCATTTTCCCCCTCAGCTCCCTAATTTAAATAGTACTAATACTGAAGCGGAAAAAATGTAACAAGTAATTTTTCCAAAAATTACATTAAAGAATTTATCAAAATCTTTGGAGACAGCTAAAATCTTATTTAGAGAAATGTTCATATTGTTATATTCTATTTTAATTTAATAAAGTTACATAAAAATACTGAGTTCAGTTGATTAAATTTAAATATCTAATAAACAACAACAAAAGACACAAAAACAAAATATTTGCAGGGAATTGGTAAAGACCACACAGAAATCATTGGATTCTAATTCAGGCAAATAAAGTGAATTAGTAAAAACCAGAGCATATTGCAAAATAAAATCTTAATAGGCTGTTTCAAATCACCGCAATTTAAGAAACCATGAAGCACTATCTCCATCTTGGGGTTTTTCTATGCCTACAAGGACGGACCATTTGTAACTGGTAACTAATCATCTTGTCATGCAGTTTCTCTTTTGGAAAAATTTGTATATTAGGTTATCCACATGGTGATGTGACTGATTCCTGGCAATCAGCCATTCAAACAACTAAAAAAAAAAGAACACATTATTGCTATCAAGACATTTAAACTATGTCATATCCATTGTCAATTTAACCAGAGATTTTGTGAAAGACATAGAAGACTCTCTGGGTATAATTTTACAAAGTGTAAATTAACCAAGATAGAACAAAATAAAATAAAAATAAGAGGGTGTATGAAGTTGTTTCCCTAGGGCTAGAATTTAATCATTTCCTCTGTTGGTCTATGAGTTTGTGTGTTTGGTGGTTTTGCATCTGTGTATATTAAACAATGATTCCATTTAGCAGAGCGAGATGATAGTTCCTTTGTATCTCTGGGAAAGCACTGGCTAGCCTTCCACTTGAGACTAAAATTCTGTTTTGGATGGAAAGCCATCCACATGTATCTTTTTATTCTGCCTCTTTTATCTATACGAAAGTGTCATGCTGTCAATCTTGTTGCTTTGCCAAATCCCTAGGGCTTTCAGACATGTATTTCAAATGGCTCTTTAGCTTGGGCATTTTACCAAAGGACTAAAACTTGGGCACTGGGTCAACTGACTAAAATCTTGATTCTGAATCCAGTTACACTGCCCAAAACAGATTTATATGAAATTGGTAATCAATCATCTCTTAGAGAAATGAATCTTACTTGATTAAAATAATCTTTTTTGTATGTATACATACAGATACAAGTGACCAAAAAAGGAAGAGACAAACTATTCATGTAATACTTTCAGCTCCATTTAAGGGGAAAAGCCCTCAAAATTAATGTGATTAAGATATTATGTAAAAACAAAGAGTCGATCATAAAAGGCTCTGAGATTTTCTTAAAATCAAGGAGAAAACATAGCCAAGAATTTAACTTCTCCTGGTGTTACTTATAATATCCATCAGCATTTTCTTAAGTACATATTTACTATTTTGGGATTATATCTTCCATCAAAAGTAAAATGTTTTCAGTATATTATATTGATAAATTTTAATAAATTAATAATTAACTTGAGGTTGAACATAAATTGTCAAATTATTGATTGAGAAAATGCTTTTAAAGCAATAGAGCTTATACAGTCTTGGAATTCTCTATTATTCTTGGAGTTTTCTATCTAGAAAACTACAGAATTGATTCATTCTATGAACTATTATTTTTTTCCTCTATCTTTATGAAATAAATTTAAATGGAATTCATATCTTTTAAAGCAACAATTAGTATTTGTATTCTGAGATTCCTAAGATGGAAAAAAATTATTCAATCAAATTAAATAATTCCATTATTTTGATTTGGACAATATTTTAATGTGTAAATAAACTTGTTTGTGCCTTTACAGTCATGGTATAATCAGAGAGCTGAGAAACGTAGTTGGGTACTTCTCTGTTTCTTGTAAAATAGCCCTATTGAGGAGGCACTGCCAAGTTTAGACCACTTGAGGGAGGGTTCCTGTTTGAAGCATGTGGTAAATAGAGCCAACGGACTGAGGAGGTCATATCAAATTCTGTTGCCATTACTCCTTACACTCTATTTGAATTTGACTCTGTAATATATAAAGTTTCTGATTCATGTACCATGGTCAGCAAAAAAGAACACTGCTATGAAAGCAATCACATCATGGATTAAGTCTTTTTCTAAGTAAATGGAATTTAGCCTTTGGGAAATAAAATGCAGTCCTTGTTAAATATTCCACTGGCTGAGCTCAATTTTTCTCTTTGGCTCAGGAATGTTATCTCTGACAACACAGAGGAGGAGAGAATTTTCTCCCTAGGTCTCTCTTGTACTTATTTATCTACTGTCATACCTCAAAGTACATTTTAGGAGTCAGGTGAAAGTAAATATAGCTCATATTCCTTGCCTTCTATTACTGAAGGTCAAAAAATAGCCTGGAAAACTGCATTAGTTTCTGTTTCTCCAGGGGAATAGAAGACCGGCACAGAGGTGATAAAACATGCTAGATATTTTAAACCATTTTTCTGGTGTTATATTCCTCTTACATTGGGAAACTCTATGACAACTCCTTTTCAGGGTTTCATTCTTAGTTATGGTAACCATTGTCTCATACAGTCTATACTCCTGAAATCAATTGTTCTCACCATTTACTCTCTGAAGGACCTTAGATGTTTCTTAGATCTTTAGGTAAACCTCTATGCCTGACCTAACATGCAATAGGCTAGAATCTATCCCTGGGAATTTAACCATCTGAGATGATGATGATGAGGAGGAGGATGGTGATGAGGCTGTGAAGCAAACCCTGAATCAACTCCAACTAGATTAATATTGATTAAAAATTTCAGAATTGGAAGGCCACCGGCCCTCTTTTGTGTCTATTGTTAATAAGTACAGGGAAATGGCATTCTGTTTTTTTGGCTCAGGGGAGTTTGTGTAGAACAATGAAAGGAAACGTGGAAAGTAGGAGAAAAGGGAGTGAAGGTAAGGTATTGGTAAGATAACACTTTGCCTCTTCCTTTTAGGGACTGGATATGGGTATCTATTGAAAGAGGGTTCAAGGCTATAGAATGAAGAAATTTTATTTATCAGAGACTTTACCAGACTGTGTACTGGCATAAGTAGTAGAGTTAAAGACTTAATGACAAAATTTGACAGAGCCTTAAAAGGACCACTAGAAGTCAACCCACTATTTTTTCCTATCCAGCCTCCATTTATGTCTCTGTTAAGGAAATTTCAGAGAAGCCTCCCTCCTTCATTCTAACTTTTTGGTATTGGGTTGAGCTGACTTCATGCTACATATCTAAGGAACAGAATACAAAATCTGAGCTTCTTCTTATTTACATTTATTAGTTCACAGACAAACAAGCCAAATCAAACTGGTTATATATATTTCATCAAAACAAGAGACGGATAACTTTTGTCTTTATTTTTGCTTTTGTATTTTTTTAGACAAAAGACTTAAATGAAATACTAAAACTATGTGGGCCACTATGTGGAAAAGGCTTGTCTGAGAATAAGTCTATAGAGAGGGAAGCAAAGGCAAGGATGGGATAAAACAAAGTCCTCCTAGAACTTTTTTATCTTTGGATACAGCTATTTCTAATTGTTTTTCTTTTGTAAGAGTAAGTTAGTTTCAGGGTTCTTCTGTTATAACCCAAAGAGTCTTGGCTATTATCTCATTGTTCCCTTGAATCACTTCTCTCAGCATTGCACCTCTGGCTCCAGAAATCTTAGAACACCCAGGGAATGCTGAACCTGGAAGTTAAGGTAATGTTTCTCATGGGAGCAGAAGCAGGGGTGAAGAAACTGGATGACATAGAGGAACATGTGAGGACTTGTTTCTTAGCTCAGATTCACCACTATCACCTTGAGGAGACTATTGAAGAAGGACAAAATGAGCTTGTCCAGAAAGGGCCACCCAAGCATTAATTAACCCGAGTGCTGACTTAGTTATCCCATGGGCTTTGAGTACTGAGGCATGAGGTTACACTATGACAGCACCATTATGGAGAACTTATGACATGCCAGGCACCTTACATGCTTGTTCCAAACTCTCCTCCCGGTAAGTTTTATATTTCCAGTGAGGGTACATGACTTAACCAAGGTGACATAACTAGTAATTAGGAGAGACAGGGTTTAATCCAAGAGCTACTTTGCTTCAATGCCAAACCTATTCATTTGATTACACTGTCTTGTGAAAGTTCTGCAGAAATCTCTTCCTACAATCCTGTCAGGAAATAAAAATTCTTTTTCTACTCACCAAGAGGTAGAGTTTGGTATAGCACTTTTAACAGAGCATGAGGCACTTAATAAGTGCTTTCTTATTTAATGTAAAGTCAATAAGGGCCAGGGATTTAGCTCAGTGTTTCTGGCTCCTGCTGTGCAAGTGCAAGGTCCCCAGTTCAATCCCCGGTACCAAAAAGAAAAAAAAAAAAAGAAAAATCAATAAACAATTTAACAGAGCAGCAAGATACAAGTTTGATTCCTTGAATTTTGTCAAGAAAGTTTTGTAAAAAAAAATATAAGGTATAGCTCTCTGGAGATCCAAATAGAAATTGTGAAAAAGGGAAATATTTACTTTCGATGGGTGAAAATTGCCTTGCTGTTAACAACCCTCTCTCTTTATCATGTGTGTACATTTGTGTGTATGTGTGTACATTGGAACTGAAAGTAAATAAGTGGGGATTATTTATTTCTCCTGTGTTCTCTCACTTTTCTCCTACAGAAGAGGAAATGAGCTTACCCCAGGAATTAAAGTCATCTCTTCTGCAAAGAAGCCAAGAGCATATCCTCCATCTGTCAAATGACTCATAGATCGTTCTGCATGTCAGTGGAAGTTAAATTCACTGCAGGTGTTATTGTGGAATAAAAAGAAGTACTAACAGGCTCTAGTGTTGTTTATGTCTGATATCATCAGACATCAGGCTGATGAATGGGTGTGTGAATATGTCACTAACTAAGGACTACATCTATTTTATTGAAGAGTTTTAAATAAAATAATCTAAGGAGATCGTGACCTCCAATGGAATAAATATTCACAGTTTCTATCAAGAAAGTTCTACCTTTAGACTAGGACTTCTGAAAATTATCAAAGAACATCTGAAATAATAGTATGAATCTATATTATACTTAGGAAAATTCTGTAGATGGTAACAAAAGTCCTGAGATGATGTAGGAAGAACCTTACAATTGCCATTACTAATATTTTTTTTCTTTTTTGGTACCAGAGGGATCGAACTCGGGTCCTTGTGCTTGCGCAGCAGGCGGCGAAACCACTGAGCTAAATCCTCGGCCCTGTCATTACTAATATTGTCTCTCAGATACTGAGTTAAAGAGAGTCAAATTCATGTTCAAAGAAATACATGAAGAAGAAATGAGTACACCATAAAGCTAACAAATACTAGGGCTAATTGGTCCATATGTGTACTCCTCCTTTCTAAGACTCTGATGCATCTTTAGCCATGTCTTTACATGGTCATGTGTGTTAAGCATAGACATTAAAAGTTTGAGCAGACTGAAATTCATGA
Source organism: Heterocephalus glaber (assembly GCF_053883595.1). Lineage (NCBI taxonomy): Eukaryota > Metazoa > Chordata > Mammalia > Rodentia > Bathyergidae > Heterocephalus > Heterocephalus glaber. Next base: position 2,552,506 of record NW_028258191.1, read on the forward strand.
GTTGGGCAGCACAAGACCACAAATGATTCAAGACTACAACAGCAGAACCAGGAGTGGAGGAAACTATTTTAATGTGTTCACAGAAACAAGATGAAGAAAATATATCTGACTGGTTAAAGTGGAATGCCCCTATTAAAATTATTTGGATGCTTCTGATTGACAAAGCTTGAATTTAGTTTTACCTTGGTCTTTGTCTTCGTTACTTTTCTCTTGTTGCTGGACCAAATGCCCTACACCCAAAATTAAAGGGGGAAAGGTTTATTTAATTGACAGTTTGTAGAGATTTCAGTCCACAATCAAGGCAGGCTGGCATGGCAAACAGGCATGGCAGAGGAGAAACAGTTCATAGCAGGTGGAAGGTAGCAAAGCAAACAAGAGACAAGACAAGCCTCTTTCTGTCCCTTATATTGTATCCAGGCTACTGGGATTCAGGCAGTGCCAAACTAATCAATGGACTTATTTAGTAATCACGACCCTTAATCCTAGCACTCTTAATCCTAGCACTACACCATGAATCAATCACACACTCTAGATTCAGCCACCTCTGAAAAAGCCACATTTGTAACTGTACGAGGCTTTGGGGGGACATCTAAACTCAAGCCATAACATTCCACCCCTAGACCCCCAAAGATTCATGCACATCCCTTTATGTAAAAGGCATGTAGTCCGTCTCCAAGAGCTCCCGAAGTCCTAACAGTTTCAGCATTGCTGAAAAGTCCAAATCCCCAGTCTCCTCGGAGATTTAAGGCCAAAACTCTTCACTGTAATATTTTTTCCTTTCCCCTCTTTCCTTTCCCCTTCCCTTCCCACTTCCCCTACTCCTTTAGACCTTTTCTGCCTATTTCACATTATCAATTATACCATTTGAGCCTTATCCACACTTTTAGCTTTTCACATCTGAGAAACTATTTGATATTTACATATGTGTGTCCTATTTATTTCACTTAAGAGTATGGTAAAGTCTTTGTACATAGGGAAGGGTGGAGGGGGTGAAGGGAGGGCAGGGGAAGGGGGAAAAATAAGAACCAAGATACTCATGTGAAGGTACAAGATCCCAAGGATGAATGTAATTGTATTGTATACCTACAATGTACCAATAAACTTAATGGGGGAAAAAAAATACGAGCCCATGTACAAATGGGTGAGCCCATGTACAAATGAAAAGGAAGTTAAAAACTTCCATGATTCAAAGGTACAAGATAGACATTTCTATTCCAAAAGTTACAAAATAAGGTTCAAATGGATGAGAACAAAGTAAGACGAAAATCTAGCAGGGCAAACATTAAATCCCATAGTTTGACTTTCAGCATCCCTGGCAATCTATGGCAGGTTGTGAACCCCAAAGGGCTTGAATGTCTGCCCCTATGGCACTGTTGGTAGTTGTGGCTTCTTGCTTGGGCCAGTTTTGCTGCTTTCTTGCAGCTTTCCACACATGATCCACTTTCCTGGCTTCTTTGAAATTCTGGGGTCTCCACTGTACCTTCTACCTTGACATTCACAGCCTCACACACTGCCCTCTCAGGGGCACACTGGCTGGCCTCCCAGGCCTTGTTTTGAAATTTGGGTGGAAGCCTTCCTGATCCCACAGCTGCACTCTGCATGCACCTAAAACCAGCACCATATGGATGATACCAAGGTCTGCTGCCAGCTGGAGCAGTAGCCAGGCTTCCTTTTCTCTTGGCTGTAGGGGTTGAGTATCTGTGAACCAATCTCAAGGAACAACTTCCCTAGGCTGCCACCATTCTGGAACGTGGTGCTCTGGGACACTGTTCTCAAAGCAAAGGTTTTCACATTTGCAACTCTGAGTCTGTGAAGGCTGGAGACTTGCTCATTCTTGTGATGTCCTCAGGCCATCTCTTCTGTAGTTTTCTCCTGAAATATTTGGATTTTTCTTTGTAGTCTTTTCAGCAACCAATTTCTCCTCTTTTCTATCTTTGCAGGCCTCATCTTTACTAGAGCTTCCTTTCTGGCCATACTCAAAACATTTTAAATCATTATGCTGGGCTCTTTGCTCTTGACTCTCAATATAAATTTGCCTAAAAGTCCCCAACAGTATTCATGCCACTGCCCCAACATTAGACTGTCCTGAAATTTCGTCTGCAAGATCAATCAGTCTGCTGCCCTTAATCTCAGTCTCAGGAAATGTCTCTGGATATGAGTAAAATGCAAACTTTCTGCCAAGCCATAACACTCATTGTCTAAAGCCAAAGAGTCCTTCTCAGCAGAAACCTCTTGTGTCTAGACTTTACTGGCATAATTCCTGTCAGCATTCTAGTCCTCTGACCTCTGACCACAATCTCCCATCAAGTACAGTCTAAGGTGTTCCAGCTCTACGTTTTCAGCCAGCACCTCTGAACCTTTCTTAACTCTTCCCTTTCCCACAAGCCAGCTCCAAATGCTCCTACACTGCAAGGTCAGGTACAGTCATGGCAACAACTCTACTTCTCTGGTACCAAATTCTGTTTCAGGGAATGAGGGCTCTGCTCTTATGAATCAGTTAGTGCTGTTATAAAAAGAATTTGTAGGAATGGAATCTCTTTGGCTCTTCTGCCACGTGAGGACCCAGCATTTGTCTCCATTTTACCCTTGCCCCTCCTGCCTTGTAAGGCCACAGCAACAAGTCCCTCAACAGATGCTTGTGCCTTTGTATTGGACTTTTAGCCTCCAGAACAGCAAGAAATAAATTTCTGTTCAATTTTATTTACCTAATCCATTATGCTGGTATAGCAGCACAAGATGGTCTAAGAAAGAGCCCCCCAAATCCTGGATGGCCCTGTGAGGCAGACTGTTTTGCAAAGTGCCACTCTGAGAGTACATGCTTGTTCCTCAGGGAAGATACAGAGTGAGTCTCCTACAAGCAGCACAACAAACTCCTAGCTTCAGTTTCTTTTTTTTAAAAAAAAAATTATTTTATTGGTACATTTTAGGTGTACAATATAATGACATTCATCATTGGAAATTTGCACCTTTACATAATCTCTCCTGGTTTTTTATTTTTCCGCCTTCCCCTGCCCTCCCTTCAACCCCTCCATCCCACCCTATTTACAAAGACTTTGTTTCCATTTTTCCATTTTCTCATATTAATTCCATTCCCTCTGAAAAGGGGCAAAGGGGAAGGGGAAGTGGAAGGGGTAGGGGAAAGGAAAGAAGGGAATAGCTTCAGTTTCTTTATCTGTAAAATGAGACTACTAGGGGAAATCAGGTGTAGGTTTCCTTTCAACTCTAATATTCTACAATTTAGTTTGAGCTAGCTTATATTATTTGTGAGCAAGGAGTAGATTAATAAGAGGAAAGGGAAGTTGAGTTTTAAAAAGGCTTTCTATCTTCACTGTCTTCCTACCTCAATCTTCAATGTTAACATAACCAACTAGTATTATGACATAAACTTTATAATAATTTTTACAAGTAGTGCCAATCTTTAGAACTAAGTAATTTATTTTTGTGGTGCTGGGGAATGAACCCATGGCAAGACATATTGTAAGCACACACTGTTTCACTAAACTACACCCACAGCCCCTAAGTAATAATTATTTTGACACACAAATTTAATTTTGTAAAGCCCCAAAGAGAATAATATGTACACATTTTTGCCAGTTTACCCAGAAACATTTTAAAATGACTGATCCCATGATACTAGAGTTAAATTAAAACTGTCAACCCTGCTAATGATAAAATTGAAACAATTGCATTGACCATGCGGTGATGTGAATGAACTCAGAAACAGCAGAAAGTGAGTCAGCTGAGCTGCATATTACTTTGAAATATTTCAGTTATCTAAACATCAGTAAGATCATGCTGCCCAACGTTTTTTGTCCAAGTACAACTGGACCAAACATACATAAAGAGGTACGTTCAGCCTCTTCTTTCATTTAGTTCATTAAGTCAAACATAAAAATACATGCTATAAAATTAATTTTTATAAAAACACAAGAAGTTTCACAAGACAATTCAACTACACTTCTGAGGATGAGATCGTTAAAATGCTGAGAATGTAAGAGACAGTACATAGAACATTTTTAGGAATCTAATGAAATATTGAACAAAAACAAAAAGTAGCACAGGAAGGCAGATTTGTAAACTGAACTCATTTGTAAATTTCTGACCAAAGAAATTCTAGATAAAATGTCAACCATTAAAGTGTACACTAAGAAGATGATATACGTGAAAGCATTCAATCTTGGAAAGAGCAGTGTAATGTTAGTAAATCTAGTAAAATATTTTACCATATTACTCTATTGAAGAGAAGGATATCACGTCCATAGATCCTGTAAAGATATGAAAATCTTTTTTATTCTCACTATTGATTTGTAAAAATCATAATAAAATATTGAAAATTTGGTTACTTTACTTAGAAGTTCCTAAGTCTAAATCTATACCAGACTGAATGGCAAAATGCTAGGTGAAAAAAATCAAAGTTCATTATCACCATTTTTATGTAACTTTGCTCTGGAAGTACTAGTCAATTCATTCTAAAAAGAAAAAAGAGTAAATATTATAATACCAATTAGAAAATGGGACAGAAAAATTATTATTATCTGTATGTGACTTAATGGTATTTTTAGAAAGTCAAAGGAAGCAAGTGAAATCTATGACATGTAATAAAATAGTAAGCCCATTATCTTATTACAAATTTGATGAAGACTTAGACATACTTTTCTACATAACAACAGTTTAAAAATTTAATGGTGAGAAATTACAATAGTATCAAAAATGATAAATACATGAGAATAAGCTTAAGAAATGGGCATGATCTTAAAAAGACAATAACAGTAAGTAGGAAATTAGACATCAAGTTTAAACAGGATGGCATGATCTGTCTGGTTTATCCTTTTTTACGCTATTATAAGCACATTAATTTTCCCTAAAATAAAATATATGCTTATTAAAATAGTTATTGTAAGCACTAACCAGAAATATTTTTGCATACCAGAAAAAATAAATCTCAAGTTAGTATATGGTCAAAAACGACTACATGAATGACCATAAAAATCATGGAAAAATAGTGAAGAAGAGTAGTTCTATGAAATTAAAGCATATTATAAAGTTATAGCTGTTAAAATAACTTGTACTGATAAATAGAAAGATTGACAAACCACAATGCAGTACAAAACACTTCAGAAGTTAGTGTAATAAAGAAACATTTCCAGTTTCCTTTTCTCTATTATGTTCTCTCCCAATGTACCAGGTGTGACTGAAAAATATGCCAAATGTTTAAATTAAAAAAAAATTATTACAGTAAAAGAGACATTGTCATTAATTCCCCCCAGGATACTGCCCCTCACTTTGAACACTCTTATCCCATCGTTCTTGCCCACTGAAATAGTTCTGGAAGTCCTCTTTCATGGCTTTAATTGATCTGTTGTGGCTGCTTCCATGTTCTGAATGGATTCAAAACATCTACCTTTTAGGGTCATCTTGACTTTGGGGAAGAGCCAGAGGTTGCATGGTGCCATAGCTGGTGAACAGGGGAGATGAGGACAGACTGTAATTGTTTTGTTTCTGTCGGATGGCACTGGGCAACCACATTCAGATTATTTTTAATTCCATATTATAAAGACAATCAGGAAAGAAGACTTCCATTACTGTTTCAGAAAGTAGCAAGAACAAGAGGATACCTGTGTTCAAAGTGAGGGGGGGATATTTTGAGAGAGAGTAATGGCAATGTGTCTTTCACAGTAATTTAAAAAGAATTAAACATTTACTGTATTTTTCAATCATCTATGGTAATTTTTAAATTTAAACACTCATAATATTTTGTGATTACTTCTTTCATATAGACTGAGACAGTATATATAATGAACTCTTGGACATAATGCAAAAAAACCACTCATGGTTCTTTGGACATAATCTGAAAAGATTATTATTTTCACAAATGGTGAAAAGAACCATTCGTGAGCAGATTTGATGTCTCAGTAAAAACAATATTATTTGGATCATGTTCCTAACAAAGCATAAAATGAAAAAAATATTGCCTAAATGTGATAAAAACAAATATAAATAGAGATGGAGAAAGTGACTTTTTATCTTATATTCAAATAAGAAAAATTTCTACACTCAGTGTCTCTTGAAGAATCTTTTTAAACCCTTTAAAAAGAGAATTCACTCACCTATGCCATCAAATATGTGATTGTTTCATCATATAAATAAAATTCCTTAAATGCATTGAAAATTACGTATGCAGTTTTCTTGTCTCATTGTAAACCATTTCAGTAGAAACCTGCTGCCCTTCCCTAAGGGAAACAGGTATGGTTCACAAATGCCTGTTCATTAACAAGGCAAAAATCAGTTCAGTTCCTTTTTGAGAGTAAGCATACAATAATTGAGTTTTAAATACCTTGTTTCAAGTTACTGCTGAATAGAACCCAGCATATAACGAGGTAAGTAACAATTGTGGGTGGGACTAAGGAGGAAAGAGCTGTGATTAGACCATTAGGACCATCTTTGAAAGTGCACTAGCTCCTCAGAAGGCCACTGTAGATGATACAATCACACTGCCTGTGGCTGAGGTAACAACCATAACATTTTCCCAGGTCGTCTGGGCAATGGACTAACAAAATCTTGGGAGAGATGATCCAAAATAGCAGGGAAAGTCTGGCATCATGTACAAACAAGACCTTGTATCTAGTGACTGCACAATAATTATTGGTTGTCTCAACACTATTTCAAAATCAACTTTCAAAGGGAGATGTTTTATTTTCCAAATAAACTTTTCAAATATTAACTGAGAGCTTGATCGGCTCCATGGTGGGACTTACAAGCTCCAAATCAATCAGGTACCCACTCTTTGGAGAATTAGATTAATGATTAAACCACTGTATCCCCCTGCAGAAGCAGATGCTAAATAACATTTGAGTGTTTCTGACACACTCCTAGAGTGGGGAAATGAAAAGGGGTCTAGGCAGCAGAGGTCACTAGCAGTACTTCAAGAGAAAAAGAGAGAGAGGCACAAAGAGAGGGTAAGAAGGAAGAAAAGGAGGAGTGAGGACAGAGGGGAGGAAAAGAGGTAAGGAACCTTTAATGGTAATTGCAGATCAAAAATATTTTAAAAGATTGGACTATTGATGCCATTCTTTCATACTCACACAGTTCAATTCAATTGACAGTTCACTCATTGCCTCATCCGAAGATTGCATCACCCCCACATCAGAACCTGGTCCATCAGGTTCAGGGGCAGATTTCATTTAACCCCTCCTGTTTCATACACTGGCCTCTCAACTACTGCATGTGTACAGCTAGAGGAACTAAAGGGAAAGACAAGATGAAGTGTTTTACTAGACTCCTGTGGACATGCTTTGGCTAGAACACATCCCATACCATTGGAAACACACGCTGGGCAGCTGTTCTGGGGTCATCTACCCAGTGTAGGTGTTAACACGCATCACATGACCTCAGCATGGAAGCATAATAGTTGTAAACATGTGGAAGTGACATAGAAGCTGAGAACAGTGCAGGCGCTCACTCCAGTGCACCAGAGCTGGGCTTGTACAACACAGCTCTTCACAAACTCCCCAAAGCTTTTCTTCAACAAAGCAAATCTTTGCCCCTCCGAAAAGCTGAATTTGCTCTAATTGTGAGCTACAGCTTCCATTTCCTTGTCTCTACTGGAAAGCAGTTCAGCATTTCTTCAGCTCCATTTTCACACTTCCTTGGTTGATTTGAGATCCCAGGTGTGAAAAGTGGCTGGACTGGCGGAGCGGGTAGGAGGGAAGCAGTAAGTTATTTTACAATATAGAGCAGCAGGAATACTGTTTGGGCTGTGGACTCAGAAAATAGAGAACCCTCTTCCTCTTGAATATGCCTTGTCCTTGCCCCAAGCTCCATCCTAAATTCTTTACTGGCAAGTTGCCTTCTCAACAGGGTGGAGGAGCTCTGAGCCAAAGCCAGTATCATTGGAAGGCTCAGAGGAGCAGGAAAGCAGTACTGAGCTCTTCAAACATGTATACTTTTCCACCATGATACGTTTATTTCAGGAAAGAAAATTGAGCCTTCTGTTTGAATTTGTCTCTACGGATTGATTAAACCACATTAACATCCTGGCTACTTAGAATACATCCTCATTTTGGTGCTTTCTGCTGTCCTTTTATCTGTTTTCCCTAATATATGCAACAGGTTTTAAAAACATGTTTCTGTGTGTTGGGTTCACAGCATCTGATCTAATAGTCTGCTTTGCAACCCTGAGAGCTTCAAGGCTTCAGGATTTTCCTTACTCTTGCCTGACTCTGTCACTCAGGGTATTGAACCCTGAACCATAGCCCAGTAGCCAAAATCATCTTGAAAGGAGGTTATGCAGACAGGAGGGCCTTCCACACATGGGTCTTGATCATTCCCTATCTACTCCCACAGCAGTATTTGCAATCTACATGCCCATGTTTGGCCTAACCAAATGTCCCTCCTCTGGGGCACTCACAGCTGGGCAGTTCCCATAGCCTCCTTTCCCATCCCACTGCACTCTCAAGCCCAGCCAGCTCTCCTGCCCTGACCTACTTCTGCTCTTAATACTCAAGACTCAGTTCCTCACTGGAGTACAGTGACTGGTATGCTAATGAATCCTAATGTTTTTCTTATAATATCTTTCCTGCAAGAAACAGACTTCCGGAAAGTGTTTGAAGGGTAAGGATTAGGATGAAAATATTACTGCATAAGGTTTTTATTAAAATTTACAGACCCCAAAGATTACCATATCTATGAAAACAGAACCCAATTTACCAGATCATTTTTTTTTTTTGAGTGGCCACATCTGTTTCTCGACCAAAGTGAGAAACAGATGTGGAAGCAGCAGTGAAACAGAGACAGGAAGCTTGTCAAATGTGAAAACGGAGCAAGTTATCTGAATCTAGAAATTGGAGCAAAAAATGCTGACGTAGGTAAAGAGCTGTACCTGTGCCTGTGCAGTCATTTTGGGGACCATTTTGGTACAAAGAAATAAGATGTTTTCCATAGACATGATTTTAGAAGTTGCTAAATAGATCTCACAAAATCTTTTAAGTTAATTCTGAATGTTTAATAAAAGAGAAAATTTAATTTGGGCCCTAAAAACAGATGTTTTTCATAAGGAATGAGGTACATTAGCACAACTCTAAAGTGCCTGCCCCCTTGTTTGTCACTGGTCAAGGAAAATGAACAGATCGCCTCTTTCCTGGGGAACCTTTGGAAGTTCGGTGACATCTGTCTCGAAGGTATAGTTTTTCAGATTCCAGAACATTTGGCATGGTTTGTGGAAGGTTGAGAAAAGAACCTTCTGAAGCCGGTGTATAAGAAAGCACATAGGAAAAAAGGAATTCTGTGGATAAATCAGCTACACGTGTCTCCTCTGAGTCACATGAAGTCTCAGGCATCTCTCCAAGTTCAATGTCCCCAAGGACCCACTCTGGAGCTTTTTCCTGTGTTTTTCCCAGAGATTTATGGGGAACTGTCAGCATTAGTGATTACATAAAAATTTCTCTAGAGTCTTTGGAACCATGGAAAAGATTTCACTTCCTTTACACTCTGAGAAAGGAGAGAAAAAGAAACAGAAATCATGCATATCACTTTATTTTTATTTTAATTCATTCCCATAAATAAGTGTGGGTATGGATATGTTAAGAGATAATACTTTTTTGTTTGTTTGTATTTTTGAGACAAAATCTTGCTTTGTAGTTCAGGCTGGCCTTAAACTCAGTATGTAGCCCAGGCTACCCCAAACTTGTGGTGACCCTCCTGCCTCAGCCTCCTTATTCTTGGGGTTACAGGCATGGGCCACTACACTCAGCTAAGAGGTACTTCCTTTTGGTTATGTCTCTAGCAAACATTCATCTTTGCATACAGAGAAAAACTGTTTCAGATTCACTTTTGCTTTGAATTTTGTAACGTTTTTTTGAAATAATTAAAATGTTACAGCTTTACACAATGCAGATACAAAATGACAGCAAAGACTCAACTAGTAGAGTGATCAGAAGAAAACTTACTTTATGATTTAAATTTTGCTGTTATAGCAGAATGTCTCTTGCCCATGGGAAGTACAACATGTTTCTCCAGCAAATCCTAGGAATATAGACATATTTTAGGTTGACTTTTGTGTCCCTAACTCAAGGACTCAAGTGGTCTGTTTTACTGTCCATTTTTGTCAAGCAGTTTTATTGTGGGGGGAAAGAAACTAAATGATTAATTTTGCTTTGGAGGAGCTAAAGAAGAGGCAATATCTTAAAGGTTATAGAGTGGAGATGGAGACAGTAAAGGGAAAGAAGAGAGAACTAGGTATATATCCTGACAGTGCTAACACTGTGCAACTTGTACAGATAAACTCCCATAGAGCAAGAACTCTTTCCATGAAAGCATACCATATGATATCTTTGGACATTTCAGATCTTTGAAAACTAGCTCTGATTTGCTAGGCATATTTTATCCTAAAATGTGGTCCTTTTGGTATTTTCTTAAATTATGTTGAGGGAATGGGCTGTACAAATAGACTGGCTGAGTTTATTCCCAGTTCCAAAATACTAGCTATGTGATGATATCAGGTTGTTTGTCTCTCTCAGCTGCTGTCCCTTCCTCTGAAAAGTAGGTAAAAGAGCACCTCTTTCATAGGACTGGCATGATGATTTGGTCAGTTCTGTTAAAACAAAGCATTGCAGACTAGGTGGCATATAAACAATAGAAATCTATTTCTTATGGTTCTAGGGGCTGGAAACCTGAGATAAAGGTGCTAATATGGCTGGGTTCTGGTGAGGGCCATCTTTAGGGTTGCAGACTGCTATTATTTTCTTCTATCCTCACATAGAAGGAAGAGGAAGATAGAACTCTCTGGGGTTTCTTTCCATTCACAAGGGCTCTATTGCATCTCAAAGACCCTATTTCCTAATACCATCCCACTGGGGATCAGGATTTCAATATGTGAAGTTTGGGGGAAACAAATATTCAATCTATTGCACTGTAATATAGATAAAGCATACCAGTGTTTACAGCATGGTGGTTAGCAAATAATATATGTTGCAATAACGATAGCTGAGATAGCTAAGTCCAATCAAGAGGGCATCTCCAGAGGCCCACTTGGAATATTATCATTGGATTAACACTTCCTGATGATTCATGTGCTTTCTTTCCTTTTACCACCTTTGCATGGCCTGGAAGATGGTAACAGATGAGTCTCAGATTGAGAGGCCAAATAAAATGAAAGGCCCTGATTTTCTGAAACCAGAAGCATGAGCACTTGACTTTGTACATCTTGTTTACCCTATGGAAATTTCCAACTGAATGCTGACAACTCATCTTCTAACATGTGGCACAATTAAGTGGGAGGAGTTAGGCAAGAATCACATGGACCGACAGTTCTGAAAACAGAAAGGTGGTCAAAGACAAATGGAAAAAAACATTTAAAATTTAATGTTAATGTTACTGGAGAAATACACACTATCTGTATCTAGCTGGAAAATATATGAATATTAATAATAGATGTATGAAAATATTAGCAACAGGGACTATCGCCCACTATGCATTGACTAAGTAAGTGCCAGCTATTGCCCTAAGAGAAGTGCACATAGACAGAGATTTACTATGAAACCAGTGAGGCTGAAGTTTCAGGGCCCTTTCTTGTGCCTCCTCTAAGGCCCTTAGTAGCGCTACCAACATGTTATTTATGACTTTCAGAAGTATAACATTTTAACCCGAAACTGTTAAGATTGCTACTTTTTCCCATTCTGACTTCTCTTCCATCACATTAATATTGTGTTAGGAGGCCAGGCAGGCAGTCTCCAACGTGGCTCTAGAATCCCAATCTCTGTGTATAAATGTCTTTGTATACTCCTTGACTGTGGGTTACATTTACTGATTATGATAAAAATGTGGCAGAAATTATGGAATGTTATTTGTGAGAGTAGATAGTAAAACACTGGCTTCCATCTTTTATTCTTTCTCTTTCTGTCTTTGGATCACTCCCTCTGGGGAAGCCAGTGCCATGTCACAAGGAAACTCTGTGGAGATTGTGTTCATGAGTACATGTAGAATTCTATGTTATGGATCCTACCAATAACCAGCTATGTGAGCTTGGATGTAGATGGTCCCTGTTGAACCCTCAGATAAAAGCACACCCTTGACTACATAAGCTGCAAAACCTTTTGTCTAAGACAAAAGCTTCTAAATAAGCAATGTACAATTTCTTTTTCCTCAGAAAGGATAGATTAATAAACATTTGTTGTGTAAGCTTTTGTGTCCTGGGAGCGGTAGGTTATGCCTCATTAGATAACAAATACAGGAAGTGTTGGAGTAGTCATGAACATTTTAATAAAGTGTTTGATTTAGGGAATTGTCTTAGTCTATTTTGGGTTATAATAGTACACCCAAGACTATGTAACTTATCAAAAAATAAAAAAAGAAGTTTATTTAGCACAGAATGATGCTGGAGCATACAAAATTAAAGATCTAGCAGCTGCATCTAGCTATGGTCTCATGCTGTGCCCTAACCTGGCAGATGAGGTCAAATTGGGGAAGGGACGTATGTCTGAGTGCTGAAGGGTCACATGTGGAGGAGAAGGAGGGGATGGAGGAGCTAACTCATCTTTGCCTGTTTGGGGCAAACTTCGCAGTGCCTATTTGTTCATTTTTTGTCTGTGATCCTGTGTCTTCAGAAATAAAGACAGTCTTTTTCTCCAAGGATAAGGGAAGATATTCTCAGTGTAGACCAAAGATCTGCTTTAGAAGAAGGCCAGAGAACTTTTTTATACCCTGAATCAGGGAAGAAGGATGGGAGAAGGTAGAGAGAATTTCTTTTCTTCTGCTGTTTTCTAGATTACCAAGGCATCATATTTAGGGGCAGCACATTCTGAAACCCCAATAGATTCTATTCTTGCTATTTTGTTTCAGAAAATATAGGGATTTTTTTCCTTAAAACATTATTTCTGTTAACATGTAATTGATTTATCTTTTTAATGAACTAATATATACTTCAAAATTATCTCACTTTAAAAGTGTATCCAATAAATACACTCACACAGTTTTTTGTGTGTCTGTCCTCAATATTTCATTAAAATTTAAATGTCCTAAGCTGGGGATTTAGCTCAGTGGTTCTGCCAACTGCCTTGCAAGCGCAAAGACCCTAATTCAATCCCTGGTACCAAAAAACAAACAAACAAACAAACAAAAAACATTAAAATGTCCTGAAACTAAAAAGTTTGAGAACAACTAATCTAAGTAATAAGTTAGAGAAAATACAGTCCCTAGCTAATTAAATAATCTTTGGGTTTGACTTTTAGGGAATGCATTAAGAGACTATTGAAAATTCATTATAACCTTTTTGCTTTATTTCCCAGTTTCACATAATTATCCTCGGCAATAATAGGATCAGAATTTAATTCTAGCCAATCAGGTTCTGTTGTCCATATTCTTAGCTATTAAGTTATTTTATATGTAGAAGAAACATGTAAATATCAATGAGTAGAAGTATCCATCTCAAATATAAATTTTGATTTTCTGAAAAACAGAGCAAACTAAACACGATCAAAAAAAAAAAACAAAACAAAACAAGAATCTGTTTCAACCCATCAGCCCCTATATCCAAATTTACTGTGGAACTAAAGGGTGATTTGGGACTGCTTCGTATTTTAATTCCCTGGAATTTTATTCATCTTAATTAGCGAATCTATGAATGGAACTCTAACTGGTGATTTACCCCCAACTCCCAAAAGAAAGTACTTCTAATAACATGGTAGCAATAGGATTCTTGGAGATGTCAAGAGGTACCAGAATGTCGTTTGCCAACCCAAAAGATCCGCCCTCAATAATGGGGAAGAGTGAAGGTTGAGAAGGAGGGCGATGTTGCTTCATTGGAAGAGAGGAAACTTCTGACCAGTTGTTAGGAGACTGCCCTTTGCCACTGCTACGTGACAGGGCTGTATTGCTGTAGAGACTGATTCTTCCTGATCTACTGAAGGTTAAACATACAACCTAAAAAAGAAGAACTCAATGCACCAAACATATGTGACATTGGACTACACTGGTCACCAAATGGCTCAGCTTCTAAAATGGAATTAACATGCAGTCACTGGTCAGGAAATAGTCTCCCCTTCCACAAAGACCAAGGTCAGGCTATTTGACATTGAAATCTTCTCTCAGATTACAGAATTCTACAATGCCCTGCCTCTAGCACATGGTCAAAGACAAAGGGGCTGCCTGAATCTGCAGGTTCTCGAAGTTACTGAGTTTTGTTAACCAACACAAAGATTCAGGAAGTTATGTTATTTAGTCATCAAAATGAAAGCAAGAAATTAAAGGTGTTCAGTAAGCTCTAGCAAGCTCAATAAAATCAAGAGGGACACATTAGAAGACCAAGAAATAGAGAAGTGAATAAAGGTATATAAGCTATGATAACAATAGAATTTTAAATCAATAGGAAAAGAATGCACCATTGAACAAGGAGTGTCATGGTTTTTGTTTAACACTTTCCTGGAAAAAAAAAAAAGTCATATCCCGATATCTCACAACAAAAAACAAATTGGGCTAGGAGTTTAAATGCATAAAGAATATTTAAATGAGTATATGTATTCTTGAAATTAGGGAGGTTTGTGAAGTATGAATTCTAAAATACAACTGTAAAGTAAATACTTGACATAATTATTGAAAAAAGAAGGAAAGACAGAAAGGGAGTAAAGGAGGGATGGAAGAAAGGAAATTTAAAAATAGAAGGAAGTAGAGGAGTGAAGGAAAGAAAGAAGAAAAAATATATGAATTCTTACACATCAAATGAAAGATATAAACAGCAATAAAAAATAGACAAAAGGTGTAAAGAAGCTGTTAAGTATGCAATCTTAATCTTCAACCTCATTATTAAAGAAATGCAAATTGAAATGACAAACAATGATTTTTATATTGACAAATTTTTTTTATCAAGCAATATTAAATTTTGGAGAAAAAAATGTTGTTGTTTGAAGGTTGTTGTTTCCTCCAAAATTCATTTTGAAACCTCATCCTCCAATTCAGGAATTTGAGAACATCAAGCAGGATGATTATCAAGGACATAGTACCTCCACACACTCAAACTGCAGAAAACAAAAGACAATGAGAAAAATCTAATGAAGCAGAAGTTGTCACAATTTTTGGAATACAACAAAAGCAATTGCTTATTGGACTAACTATAGCGTTAAACACATTAAAATATGTAGATGAAATGGCCTCATTTCTTGGTCAGAATTCATACAAAGGGAAGTAGACAACCTGCATAGCTCCAGAAAAGACAAAATATAGAGATGGTAGGCAGATCAGCCGCTGAATTTATCAATACTCATAGAATTTTACAACACTTAAAATGAGTCTTATTGTCTGCAAACAAACAAAAACCACTTAGGACTTGAAAAGATCTCAGAATGGAATACAGGTTGTGACAAATGAATTACTGAAGGTCGTGGGAGAAAAAGTACAGACGCAATTAACTTTGGAAATGGGTGGTATCTAGGGGAAGAGGAACTGTACATTAAAGTTGTCTTTGATAAAACTTTCTCATGAGAATACAGGTTAGCAATTATAAAACAATTGTAAAACTGTTCATGTAAAATATAACTGAATTCAATAAATGTATACAGTAGTGAATGAAGGGGGAAATTTTAGGTAAGAAGTAGAAAAAGCTGGAACAATTCAAGTGTTGGTAATGATTGCATTTGGAGACAATATATGAGTTCATGGCTAGCTCAAGATAGAGATGAATGGTTACAAAGAGACGTATTTATAAGTGTGTGTATATATTAGTGTGATGGTTAATCTTGATTGTCAGCTTGATTGGCTTGAGAGATGCCTAGGAGATTAATAAAGCACACACAAATGGCCGTGTTGCCCACATTCAGACACTAATGAGGTTTTGCAATTGTACAGTATTGGCTCCCTTTACCCTCTCCTTTGTGCCTGTCCACAAAGGCGACTGGAAACCTACCCCTCTATGGCCACCACCACTCCAGAGATGGCAATTCTTTTGGCAGGAAAAATAAGCAGCACTGGCTCAGTCTCCCATTCCACAGTTTCTGGAAGAACCACAAATACTTTTAAGCATATAAGAGTTGACCATAAAAAAAAAAGAACTGGCTATAAAAGCCTATTTATTTATTGTCTGATTTTATTTTTAGTTGAATAAGATGGAGGAGTTTTAGTTGTTTTTGCTTTTTTTTCTTCCCCACTTTTACCTCCTCCTTTCCCTTCTTCATCTAATGCAAACGTAATCCAAGTCATGGAAAATTTGGTCCTTTGTTACAGATGAAATTTATATAATTTTTTTATTCTTAGTGAACTTTCAAAACATTGAGCTAATTAATATTAAGTTTGTGAAATGATCAAAAGAAAAATGTGATTCTGTGAAGATAGTTTCTATAGTGGTATTGCTTAAAGTGCAGGGTATTTAAAATGAGGCCACTTTGCTTTTCTGTTGCATGATAACATTCTTTCAGAAATGTGAAATTCCTGACATTTTCAAGGGTTCATACAACCTTTCAAGATTGCTTTGGAGTCTCCAATTCTGCTCATATTACTACAAACAGCTTCTCCATAGAATATTGTATATTTTCTATATTTGTTACTGCTTTAAACAAAAGGATCTATAATAAGAAAAGTGAAATTTCTCTTGCAACTGATATGTGTGTGTGTGAAAAACAGGGAAGGAAATTAGAGGTTAGGCATCTCTGCCTTGAATACTTATTCTAATGAAGTCACCACTGCGTATGTTTGGCACACATGGGTAGTATTCATGCAGAATAAGAGGCTATACAAATTACAGTTTTGCATAAATGAATAATTTCATATATGTTGATAATTCATGCACTGTCAAGTGATCCAAAGAACACTGATGCTGTCCAAGTTTTTTTTTCTCCAGTTGCTCAAGGGGACATGATTAGATACTTTCTTTAATACGAAAGGAGGATGAACAAACGCTTCTCCTCACATGCACACCACAACTTGGCAGACTGTGGAGCTGACCTTCAGTGTGTGCCTGCTTTATGTGTCTCAATAGACCAGAATGCCAACTGTTATTTCTTCTTCTCCCCATGGAAAGACTGGTAAATGTTACCCAGATGAACAAAGAGAAGACACTATTAAATGTGGTCGTTAGCTAATTCTTCCAGGCAGCATTATGACACTTTAGCAAAGACAGCCTTGTTCATTGCCCATCAAACTGGACCTCCTCAGAATATATGAACTCAGAAAATGAAGGATTTAGAGGTCACTGATTTTGACAAAGAAGCACACTGCTTATATGGTATTAATATCTTATTGTTAAAAACATAGGAAGTGTGAGAAAACTCAAATTTATATCTATAAGGACAATTAAGTAATTTGTCAGAGGCTTCAGTTTGAGTTCAGCCTGTTTTGGGAGGTCTGGCACATCCCATTAACTGCTTAGTTGTGGCAACAGAAGATTTTCCCAGATCATACCAATAGATTAAGGAGAAGAAGGATTCACTTACTGAGACACTTGTTCACAGTATCTCATTTACAATTCTGAGCATAGAACTGTGGCTCTAATCAACTTCAACTGGCTTGATACAATGGCTAAAAATGCGGCTCCAAGGGGGAAACTGATTTTTGTGAACATGAAACAACCAAAATTGAAGAGGCCATTTTACCAACTACTCTAAGATAACAGAGTACAAATAGTACTGATTTGAGGAGAAGTTAATAGACTATGAAACAGAATGAGAAAAAGCCATTATACATCATCACAAAAGTTATTCAGTATTGGTTCAGATATTTTAGGTTATTGAAAAACGGAGAATGGGCTGCATTTTGGCATTTATTCATGTTTGTGAATATTTTAAAAACTATTCCTGAGGACCTTAAAAATATTTGGAAAGGACATTGCAGAGTCCTAGAGGCCCTGTGTTAGGAAAGTCAGCGATAACTATATTCTTGCTGTGAATGTGAGACAAAAAACACCAATAATTAGGGAAGATAAGTGACATTTAAAAACACACATTGTCCTTAAATGGGTGTATTTGATTTGGTCTGTTCTATGATGTAGGGAACAGGGAAAGGGGACATTACCAGAACCTCTGCAGTGTGCCCTGGTCTCCTGTAAGCCATGACAGAACAAGGCAAATTAAAGAATAAAGACAGAAAATAAGACTTAGAAAAGAGCTGGGCTTTGGGCCTGATCAGTGCTGCTCTGAGTAGCAAAGGTGAAGGCAGCCTGAGCTTTCCATGGTTTATTAGGTTCATAGGGCGTATCAGATGATTTAGGGCAACGATGATCCTAAATGAACAAGCATTTTGTAATCAGATGTCTGGAAGGGTGGCAGTAATCCTAGGATCATGAGGAATGCTGATGTGGATCTTATGTTGATTAGAATGTAAAATGGACGAAGAAGTTCTTACAACAGTAGGTGGGATGAGTTAAACTGATAAGAAATTTGTCCCTCCCAGGTGAGACATTTTTACTTGGTTCTCAAAGAACCAGGATGTCTTCAGCTGATATAATCTTGCCCTTGAGTGTCACAGTATCTCGGGACCCTTGAGGCCTCAGGTTTGAACAGAGGCAAAAATGGAGTTATGTCTCAGCATGTTGCAGCCAGCCTGTAGGCAAGAAGACTAGGTCTAATCATAATTTAATTGTCAAATGATTTTCCCCCAAAATTATGTAGAATTGATCCCAACACTGAAATTTCAGAACTATTTTTAAAATCACAGATTTTAATATAAATTATTCCAGACAAATAAGACAGGAGAATTTCTGAAGACAGATTTCAGATTTTTATATTTCTAACTTTACAAGATTCAATCAGCTAATGAACCAACTAATGCACCTTTAAACTACTCAGATTTACTCTTCCATTTGTGTTTTACTTAAATAAAAAATACCGTTTTTCCTCCTAAGTTTCATGTTTGTCTCTCACCTCTGCACTAACTTGTATAAGACATCTATATACAATCCATTCTGCTGTGATGGATTTTCTAGTTTTAGTGTTTTGTATGTGTTTTATTTTCTAACTCAATAATTAAAATTAAATTCATGTGAATAGAAATAGTTGAAAAATGCCTGTAAATGGAAGTAGTTTCTAACAGCAAAACTTTAAAACCATATTTCAATCAGGATCCCAAATGTCCATAGACTATTTCTAGGAGCATACTAGTAAATATTATTTTTACAATCTCATTAAATACTTGCCTCTCATGAGTAGATTTAACTCTCCTTCACAATTCAAGAAGAGGAGCCTGGAGGGTCTTCTTATACATGAAAATGAATTATACTTGCCCTACTTGCTGCATTGGGCTATCTTGGTACAGTGAAAGAAAGGATTAGTAAAATATCAAAGCTCTTATTATATTCCTGGAAATTAGGACAGCCCACCAGCTTTTTGCTCCTAGGATGGAAACTGGTTTTAAAATGCAATAAAAATCATTGAGGCAAAATTTCCTCCTTCCTTTCTCCCATTCCCATTTATATAGTTATACTCATGAATAAGATGGGAAGTAAATACATATTTTCCCATCCTACCCCAAAGAAAAAGAGGCTTTTATCATAATTTATTGCTTATGTAACTTGCAAGACATGATCTGGAAGGGTCTCGATCTTTGGTGGAATATGTTAATATATTTGAATATATTTTTTCATAAAGAACATTTTATCTTATCAGATTTGCTACCTGTGACCTATTTATTGTGAGTTAGAGAACTGGATTTAGATACATTCTAACATTTATATTGGTGTACTCCTTGTTTGCAAGCCAACAAGCATACAAAAAGCAAAATAACAAATAAATGAAGGTTTATAAGTGACTGAGTAAATAACTTGAGCAAAAGACCCAGACTTTAAGTGCTAATTGTAAGTGATTTAGACATTTTTTTCTCAGTAACAATTAGCATTTATTCCAATATATATTTTCAAGACTGAACATGTGACTGAGCATGAGTGTTTCTTTTCAGCTGGCAGCTATTATGATATTTAAAAATCTAAAAAGTTTTTCCACTACTACTTTCAACATCACAATTAGCAGCTGTATCTTTAACAGTAGCTTGAGTACAATGTTTATGAAAATATATATGCTCCTTCCTTATTGAAGTCTCAAGGCCTTTGGCCCCATCTATGCTTGTAGATTTGCTGTCTGAAATATGTACTTGAACAAACCATTTGAATGGCATCCAGCCTGTCATTCTGTTGCACAATATGATGGTGAGTAATGTACTAGTGTCTCTTTACACTTTGAGTGGAATAATACTTACTCAAATGTTAGACTGGCAGAACAGTTGATTCTTTGAGTCTAGTTCTATTGAGAACAAATAGCCAGTGAATGATTTCAGCAATGAGAAAGAGAAAAAAAGAGTAGAAATTGTTTTACCAAAAAAACCCCAAAAAACTGAATGAGAGAGAGAATGACATTAGTAGAAGCCAGACTTTCCATTGAGATGACATTTTTTCAAATCCATTTTTATAGCAACCTTTCCTGTTAATAGCTCTCAGCTTTTATTGTCTATTACATCCATTTTTGTCGAATCTGTGAGTTTGACTATAAGTTGCTCTTAATTCTTTTTAGTTAAATATTATTTATATTTTGATTTGTATTTTAATCTCCAAATACTTTAGTCTGAAACAGGACACTTTCTTTTAGAAGTTTTTATAAAGAGGTCTAAAGACAACACAGACTATTCTCCTGTCTCCCACTTTGTCTCCTAACTACCCCTTTAGCATTTCTTCCTTTTATTTCTTCATATGCTGGTCATCCAGAAAGTTCCTTCCCTCTTACCTACAGGTTCTGTTTCAGTGATCTAATCCATTTGTACAGCTTCATTTGCCATGAGTTCTCTCCTAAAATCCAGACATTCAACAATTGCCTGATGAATCCAGACCTTCTTTATGAAGCCATAATATTTGACTCTCATCAAGACTGTTATTCAAATCTATGAGCCATTGTCTGAATTCTGTGTTTCTTTAAAAGACAGGCTAGTTGCCTTAGGAACCCGATTTGTAACCTTTGATTCTTTATTTCTCTACAACCCATTCACTGACAAAACATATGAGCTTGTCTTCCCTAATATTTTCTTTCTCACCTCTTCTTTTTTAATTTAAATGTCACCTTATCATTCTCATATAGGTTTTTTAGATTCATTTACAATAGCTTTGTTTTCTAGACAAGCTGCAAATGAGAGAAGTGATAAGACATTTGATTCAATTTTAGTAGTTTTTAATCTATTTCTTTGTTTCCCATTTTATTATTTTCAAATTCATACTTTTGTTGCAGTTGCAAGAACTGTCATTTCATGGCAGTTATCACATTCATATTCCTCCTTGTTCAAAACCTTTACAAACTACTTATTGCTTTTTTTTAAATCACTAGTAATTTACTATTTCACACATGTGGTATTACACATCACTCCAGTGACCCCTATGCTCTTACAGGAATAAAAGTGTAACTCCTGGGCTGGGGATTTAGCTCAGTGGTTATGCCTCCTGCCTCGCAAGTTCAAGAACCCAAGTTTGATCCCTGGTACCAAAAAAAAAAAAGAGTGCTTTCCATGCTTTCATTGAATTAACCCATGTTATTTTTTTATTTTTATTTTTTTTGGAGGGGAAGGGGTTTATTTGGCTTACAGTTCCTAGAGGTTTTAGTCCATAACTGGCTGGCACCAAGGCAGGGATGGTGAACAGGCATTGCAGAGGAGAAACAACATGGCACACAAGGCAGCAAAGGAACAAGAGAGTTTAACAGCATCTTTCTTCCCCTTTTATCTTATTCAAACTACCAGGATTAGGGTGGTGCCAAACTAATCACTCACATGTAGTGGTTTAGTAAACACATGCCCTTAACCCCAGCACTACAGATTCCAGATTCAACTACCTCTGGAAAAGAAAGTCCCACCTCATCCTCATGAGACTTTGGGGGGGGGGCATCTAGACGCAAACCATAACATTCTGCCCCTGAACTACCAAAGACTCAGCCATATCCCTTTTATGCAAAAAGCATTTAGTGTAGGGGTGCCTTATTCTTGTTTAATTTAGACTCAGTAAGGGGGTGTGTGGATATCTATTGTACTGTAATAATGACCCTAGAGTGAATAATACAGTGACTCTACGTGAATACACACACACACACGCACACGCTGGTGCACACGCACACCAGTGTGTATATGTTAGAACATAGGTGTGGGTACTTAGAATTAGTCTCCTCTGCTCCCACCATATCTTATCGGACGTGGGGGGCTTATCATTTGTGCACCTGACTTTCTTTCTGAGCTCTCCTGTCAGGTCTTTTTCTAGTCTCTTGCTGCAAGTCCTAAGGCCATTTGGTGCCTTTCTTTATCTGTTTTTTTTTTTTTTTTTCTCTTTTTCTATTGCTATTTTAGAGTTGCTTCCCAGGAGAATCACTCTAGTAGAGTTTGTTTTTAACTCCTTCTAGCCAGGATTAGCTAGAAGACCTCAGGAGGCTCCTACTTTATTTTCTTGTCTACAAACCCCTGTCCCTACAAGTTTCTTGATAAGGAAGCCAAAAACCAAAAGATTTACTCTCCATTGATGTGATCAAAAGGACAGAGGCTCTCCCTCCTGCTAGCTCCTAGCTTGTGGCTATGGTTACACTGTGGGGAGGGAAGACTGCTGGCATTTCTCATCTCTACCCCATCAATTCTCTTTTGCAGAAGTTCAATTTGAGGTAAGGGCTGCTATGTGTCTCTTGGTTCACCCAGCCTCCACTCTGTAGAATGGAAAGTACAACAGTTTGAGGATACTGAGCTCCAGACCTCTCAGCTTCCCAGTAAGGTAAAGGCTCTATGTCTGGACGGGTGCCACTCCCTCCCATGCCCACTCAAGGAGCTGGAGTGCTACCCTTAAAACAGTGGTCCCAGATATAGGGAATTAATGGAGAATTTCACTGCATAGAGGAAGGCCGGTTATACTGGCAAAGAGCTTCTTAGCTCTGCCTATATATACAGATTTTATTTGGGATTAACAGGGGAGATCCCTAAATTCATTGTCTAAAATAATGGGGATTCTTGTAGGAAAACACTAAAAGAAGACTATTAGAGGGGATAAAGGCAAAATGGCAGAGCAGATAAAAGTTTAACAAAGAAAACCAAGGAAAAAAATGATTAAGATGAATTTTCCTGAGACAGTGAACAATAACAGAAATTAGAAAGACTAAGCACTAAGCTGCACTCACTGAGGCAATCCTAAGAAGGTACAAGGCACAATTAAAGCATTCCCAATTCTTCCCCACCCACACACAGACCCATCAACCCAGAGAAAAAGCATGATTGACAGAAAGGTTTTAAACAAAACCAGTGGTAAAACAGTGGCTGAACAATATGTTGCTCTGGCCCAGAGTGATTCCCAGAAAGCCAGACTTAAAAATACTATCCTTAACCCTGATATTGACCATCTATGGAAAACCACAGCTAACATTACTCTTAACTGGGAAAGTCAGAATGAATTCCCTCTAATATTAGGAACAAGATAAGGATATTCACTTTGACAGTTCTATTTACAAGGTAATTAAGAAATAAACACAAATATGCATGCATACATACATATACACATGCACACAGAAATGGCATCCAGATTGGAAAGGGAAAATACAATTATTCTGCAAAAAATTATTAAAATTAATAAATAAGATTAGTAAAGTTGTAGGACATAAGATCAAAAATCAGTTGTATTCACACACTTGCAATATACATTCTGGAGATAAAATTAAAAAACACTTCTATTTAAAGTACCATAAGAAGTAAATACTTTGGTCTAAATTGGATAAGTGAAGTATAGGAATTGAAACAGAAAACTATAAGATATTATGGAAAGAAATGAAGGTCTAAAAGACATCCCATATTCATAGGTCAGAAGACTTAATAATGTTAAAATGAAAACATTTTTCAAATTAATTTACAGAAATAGTATTCTTATCAATATCCCAACTGGATTCTTTTGAATAAAATGACAAGCTGATCTGAAAATTCATGTATTTTATACAAGGGACTCAAAACAGGCAAGATAATCTCAATAAAGAACAAAGTTGGAAGACTCACACTTCTAAATTTCAAAACTTATTATAAAACTCTCCATAATCAAGGTAGTGTGTTATAGGCATAAAAATGGACATATAAATCAATAAAAAAATAATTGAGTCTAGAAATTAAGCATGTTTATAGTCAATTGATTTCCACAAGGACGCTAAGACAATTAAATGCAGTGAGTAAGGGTGTAAAAAAATAGTCTTTTCAGCAAATAATGCTAGGACAAATTAATGCCATCACAAGAAAAAAGTAATTTAGACTTTTATTTCACATAAACACAAAAATTAACCAAATAGTCAATACTTACAGATGTAAATGTACAAACTGTAAAACACTTAGAAGAAAATACAAGAATAATTCTTGATGATCTTAGTTTAGGAAGTTATTTCTTAGACACAGCACCAAACACATACAGAGATACACACACACACACATACACACACACACACACACACACACACATACACACATAGAGAAAAATTAATTTTTGTGTTACCAAGAGAAAAGGCTACCAAGAATACATGATAAAATATTTTCCAATCACATGTTTGATCAGGCATTTGTATCCAGAATATATATAAAAATATTACAACTCAATAATAAAAAGAACAAAACCATTTTAAATGGGAAAAATTTTGAAATGGATATATTCTCAAAGAAGATTGGTGACTCCAATAAACATGAAAACATGATCAACAACCTTGGTCATAATGGAAATAAAAATCAAAATAATGAGCTATGTATTCACAACATGTTAGATGTAATAAAAAAGACAAATAAGTCCAGGTGATGATCAGAAATCAGGACCCTCATAAAATACGGGGAATTGTAAAATGGTGTGAACCTTTTGATAAAAGGTCTGTCTTTTCCTCCAAAATTTAAACATAGATTTAGCATATGATCCACCAATTCCACTTCTACATATATACATGTGAGGAATGAAAACATATGGTATTAGAGTTTGTGTGCTGAATGTCCCCCAGAGTCCTATTTGCTGAGGACATGAGCCCCAAGTAGCATTGAGAGATGTTGGGCACCTTGAGAAAGTGGTCTAGTGGGAAGTCCTTAGGTCACTGAGGGGATAACTCTGAAGAACATGGGGCTACCCTGGTCTCTCAGTCTTTCTCTCTGTGCTTCCTGGCCAATAACGTAATGTATTTGCCACAAGAGATGCTCCCTGTCATTGCCTTCTGGTGCCCTCTTCAGAGGCCCAAAGCTGTGAATCCACATAACCTTCAATTCCATGGAAACTCCAGAACCACGATCTAAAGAAATTTTTGGTTTTTAAGATAATTGTCGCAAGTATCTTGTTACAGAAATGTGAAAATGATTGATACGTATATTCACATAAAAACTTCAGAGCAACATTATTCAGAAAGATAAAAACTGTAAACCACCCAAATATCCATCAATTGATATATGTAAAAATAAGCAAAATATTGTATATCCATGTAATGAGATATTTCACAATAAAAAAGATATGAAGTAAAAAAAATCGACAAATACTACAATATGAATGACCTTTTATTATGTTAAAGAAAAACAACCAGACAAAATTATGTATTATATAATTCCACTCATATGAGACATAAAGAAAAGTCAAGTTTATAGAGATACAAAAGAGATTAATGATAGCATATGGCTAAGTGGGGTAAAGTAGGAAAAATAAGAGTTTAATGCTTATGAGTATTTTTTAAGGTTTACAAAACATTCTATGATTAAATGCTGATAATGGTGTATAATTCTATGAATGTACTAAAAAACATTGATTTGGGAGCTTTAAATGAGCAAATTGCATACTATTTATATCATATCTCAATAAACCTGTTGAAAATGCTAGTTACAATGAATAAATTTTTCCAATTATCCTTTTTTTTTTTTTTTGGTCCCAGGGATTGAACTCGGGACCTTGCACTTGCAAGGGAGGTGGCAGAACCACTGAGCTAAATCCCTGGCCCAGGATGAATAAATTTTTTAGATGTGTAACTTTTCAACATGTTCTTGTTTTATACAAATTTAAATTAAAACTTCTTTAAACATTCAAAATTTATGATTTCTAATGATTTATTTATTCTCCTGAATTTTCTAGAATAATGATGTTCAATAGAAATAAAATGAGTCAGCATACAATTTAGAAGTTTTCAGTGACCACATTTTAAAAAGTAAAATATAAGAAACTACACTATTTTAGTAATATATTTTAATCTTGCATATCTGAAATACTACTTTATATTACTTGAATATAAAACTTTACATTGTTTTTCATATCTCATCTCTATTTTACACTGATAACATGTCTCAGTTCCACTTAGTCATGCTTTAAATGCTCAGGAGTACATGTGGCCAGTGGCTACCATATGAATATCAGAGTTCTAGATGGAGTATCATAAAATAAAATAATAATGATAACTGTCTTCTTCTAATCTTTAAGCTACTTCAACTTATTTCTTTCTTTTTTTTTTTTTTTTGGTACTGGGGATCGAACTTGAGACCTTGTGCTTGTGTGGCAGGCAGCGGATCCACTGAGCTAAATTCCCAGCGACTTCAACTTATTTCAAAGATTAGAGCTTCTTGTAAAATGTTGGACGATAATGGTGACAATAGCTTTCCTCATCTTGTTTCTCATTTTAATGAGAATGTCTCTTTATTCCACTATAAGTTTAAACATATATATAAAATTATTTATGATCTGCGTGATGGCTAATTTTGAAATTATAATGAGTATTTTTGTCTAATTATTATCTGTACTCTATTTCCTTAAGACGAGTATAAATAAGGATTTGAAATAGGAAGAAAAATTCCAAAGGGGAAGAGAAAGTGGGAGGGGTAGAGGTAGTGGAAAGGAAAGAAGGGAAAGGAATAAATGTGAGAAAAGAAACAAAGTCTTTGTAAATAGGGAGGGGTGCAGGAGAGCAGGAGAATGGGGAAAAAGGTAAGAACCAGGATATATCATATAAAGGCACAAATTCCCAATGATGGATGTTATCATATTGTATACCTAAAATGTACCAGTAAACTTAATGAATAAAAAATGTTTTTATTGTTAAATATTCACATATTCAAATCCTCTAGACTCTTTAAAGAATTTAGCTTTCACTCAGCGTGGTGGTACACACCTGTAATCTCAGTGCTTGGAAGGCTGAGGCAAAAGGGATCAGCACTTGAGAGGTTGAAGCAAGAGTATTGCCATGATTCAAGGCCAGCTCGGGGTATATAATGAGTTCAAGGTAGCCCGAGCTACCTAACAAGATTTTATTTAATTAAATAAATAAATTAATAAAGATTTAAATTTGGCTTATGCTGAGCTTCATTCTACCTAAATATATAAAAAGCTTCTTCACTTTATGCTATATTATTTTAATATTTAAGCAATTTTCATTTCTAAAAATGAAGATTTTATGCACAAAACATGGACATATTTATACCAATATACTTTATGACCTCTTATTGTCCATTGGAAAAATAACACAATGCACACACCAATTAAGTTACTGTATTTAGAGAAATTAAATTAATTCCGAGTACTTCCCCCCAAATCTTATGTATTTTTAGGTAGTTAAGCAATTATAGACTATGTTTACTTTCCTGAAATTGTTTTAGTGGAAAAGGAAATGTTAATAAATGATAATTGTGATGAAGACTTAAAGCATTAATATATATTAGACATATTTTCGATTCATTATATTAAAAGAAAACTATTTGAGCAAAAATATTTTATATGTACACACTAAAATATGATATATATAAGTATTATATTAATATATACATATGAAACTATATGTAAATGTATATGTAAATCTTGTAGAGTCCTTTACTTGGTGACTTTTCTTATGTGGTTCATATGAATTGTTAGGTTGTAAGTTGACAATATAAAAAGTATCCAAACTTTGTATTCATAAAATTGATAGTTATTTAATTATATATATACATATATATGTATATATATATTTTTGTGTGTCTGTGTGTGTATGTGGCACCGGGGGTTAAACTTAACACCTTGTGCTTGCCAGGCAGGTGCAGCACCATTGAGCTACATCCCTGGACCTCAAATTTTATAAATTTTTTATCTTATCAGTCAAATGAAACAGTTAAAAAGTACCCTATAAATATTAAATGCTGCTATAGATTCTATGACTAAAGATAGGCTACACAACAAGTTTTGCTTCATATATCTTAAAGAAATACAATAGACAAGCCTAATAGCCCATATTTTCCATTGTAAGAAACTTTATCTAAGCTTTAATTAAAATTGCATTCTTAAATCCATTCAGTATGTTTACTGTAGAACTGCTTTAGGCTAAATATTTAATATAATTAAAAACATTTCAGAGCCTTCTGTTTCCAGGAAGGTGGAAGAAGTATGCCTTTTCTCTTTATTTACTAAATAAGCTTAAAATCTCTGCACATTTTATATAAAACAAGCATAAGGAAGCTCTGAACAGTATTGAGAAAGCAGACTAGCTAGGGATCTTGTGACCTAGTCAAGACATAGTGGTAAGTTTCCTAGGTTTTCTTTTTGATTCATATTTGAAAATTAATCCCAAAGATGCCAGAAACCTGGAAATACCAATGAGTAAAAAAAGAAATGACATCATGGAGGAGAAGCAAGCAGCACTCACAAACTTCTTTGGGATATTCACCCAGGTCAACAGATAAGTGGGTATAGAAGGAGATGGGGGACCAATCAAATCACTGGAATTCAACTTGAGTAAGCTAGTGGCCAGGTGAAACCTAGAAATATTGGTAGTTAGAATGAATGAGGCTGGTTCTTGGATCGAGAGTTTCTTATTGAACAGGTCTGGAGAATGTGCCCTTTTGTGAGATTTACAAAATCCTCCTCGAGAAGAAACTGCCAGGAGCTGTGTTTTTCAATACCAAGCCTAACCACTGCTGCCTTTAGTGCTAGGCAAAGCCGTAAACTTTCCCATCAAGATTCAGGGCAAAGAATACAGTATTCGCCAGAGAGGGGCTGTTGCCTCCTTGTCCCTGGGTGGCACTAGAACTGTGTGAGCCGGAGAAAGACAGTCCCATGCAGCTCGGCCTGGAGCCAAGAATATACACTCCAGTGCACACACTTGAGTGCCGCCTTTCTAAGATCATGAACAGAAGACCCTTGGAACGGGGGCCCACATTATAGATGATTTCATCAGCAAAACAAGGCAGAAATTTGGTAGACAAGCCAGCTCTACATGTGCCCTAATCCCCAGGTAAAAACAAACACCAAAAGGCCTGGCTGTGCAAGCCCAAGGACAGGAGTTCGATCCCCGGTACCAAAACAAACAAACACCAAAAGCAAAACAAGCAAACATCATCATCAACAACAAAAACAAAACAAAAACCCCACCACTTGAGGATCAAGTCCAACCACCAACCACTGACAGCTTTGTCTTAGCACTCACCTGTGGCCATAAGGAACTAGAGTTCAGAGAGAAAACCCTGGCCTAAGAAAGGTTTTCACAGCTCTTCTTACATCAGGCAGTATTAAATAATTTTCCCTATTATAAATATCTGTGAAGGTATATTTGTCCTGGTATATTTTGTTTGTTTGTTTTGCTTCTTTGTTGGTTTATTTTGTCTGATTGAGTTTAGTTTTTGTGTGAGGGGGAATCCAAGTGTATGTATTAGTTTATGTTTGTACTTCTATAGTGTTCTATGTTGCCTTGTCATATTTTACTATATCAATAGTTACTTCACAGGTTAATCTAATTTTGTTTTATTGTTAGTTCAATAGTTGGATATTATCTCTGTATAGCCAGCTTTTTCATTTCCGAGACACAATATCCAATACCCACAACTCAAAGGAGAAGTTTAATTGGCTTATGGTTTCAGTCTATGATTAGATGGCACCAAAGCAGAAATATCAGGGCAGAAGAACATGATGGAGGGAAAATGTTTTTGTTCAGTATATCCAGGAATCAGAAAAAGGGAAGAGAGCTAGAGCAGAAGGGGTGAAGGACCAGTCACGAAGGCCATACCTCTCTGATCCACCCAAACACAGCTAGAAGAGAGATTCAACAATTCCCAGAGCAGATTGCAAAGCAATCAAGTTGGAATTCCCCCCACCCACAACTACCATATCCCACCCCTTTTCAACTTGCTATCTAAATATGTCTTCTGAAATCATACTTTTAATCTCCAAGTAAAGGCCATAGAAAGTTCATAACATAACACAACTATCCTGCATGTAACCAGAAACACAATAATCCCTTTCTCAAAATTTCAACAGTGCCAGAATTTTTCAAAAGTCCAAGTCTAAACCTCTTCTGAGACTCAAGTCAAACTATTGAATGTGAACCTCTATAAAAATCAAAAGCAAGTGGCTGGGTATGTAGCTCAGTAGTACCGTCCCTGCTTGGCAAGCCCAAGGTCCTTAGTTCAATTCCAAGAAATGGGGGAGGGGGGAAGTAAGTTGCATAATCCCAAGTTATAATGACACAGAGTAAACATTCCCATTCCAAAGAGAAGGGACAGAAGGATAAAAAAGAATCAGACCAAAGGAAGACTGAGATCCAGTGGAACAAATATTAAGTTCTGTAACTCCATATCTGGCATCTGGGTCATATGGTGGTATGAGTTGCAAAAGAATGGGCATCCCTTATGGACTTGTTGGTTGCAGCCCACATAACCACTCTTGGTCTGGCTCTATTCACAGCCTGTAGCTTTCCTTAGCAGACATTCCATGTTCCCAACATCTCGAATTTCCTGGCATCTCCACTACATCTTTGGCTCCCTTCCCACAGCTTCCTGCACTACACTCGCAGAGGCTTCTTGCTTTCCTTTGATATATGGGTGGAAGCCTTCCTTACCCAAAATTTTTAAATTTGCATGCCAGTAAAACCCATCAGGTGGATACTGCTGAAGTCTATTGTCAGAGGAAGCAGTAGTCAGACCCCTTTAGATGACGGCTGCAGTAGCCTCTGAATGTCTGGATGGCTGAACACTGGTGAAATGAATCCCAGAAAAACAACTGTTTAGGAAGACCTTTTCAAGGAGAGGTTCCAGGGATTTTTTTTTTTTTCTTTCAACATGGTCACTGTTTGTTTTTTTTTAAATTTTATTTTATTGGTACATTTTAGGTATACAATATAATGACATTCATCATTGGAAATTTGCACCTTTACATATTCTCTCTTGGTTCTTATTTGTCACCCTTGCCAAGCCCTCCCTTCAACCCCTCCATCCCTCCCTATTTACAAAGACTTTGTTTCCATTTTTCATTTTCTCATATAACTCCATTCTCTTCTTTCCTTTCCCCTACCCCTCCCACTTCCCTTTCCCCTTTGCCCCTTTTCGTCCTATTTCACATTATCTATTATACCTTTTAGTCCTTATTTACACTTTCAGTTTCTCACATCACAGAAACTATTTGATATTTACACATGTGTGTCCTATTTATTTCACTTAAGAGTATCACCTCAATGTGCATCCATTTAGCTGTGAATGCTCCTAATTTTTCATTTTTTATGGCTAAGTAGTACTCCATTTTGTAAAACCCCCACATTTTCTTTATCCAGTCTCCAGTTGATGGGCAATTTGGCTGCTTCCAAGTTTTAGCTATTACAAATTGTGCTGCTATGAACATGGATGCACATATGTCACTGTGGCATGATTCTTTTAATTCTTTGGGGAAGATACTCAGCAGGGGAATAGCGGGGTCAAATGGGACTTCCAGTCCTAGTTCTTTGAGGTATTTCCATACTGATTTCCACAGTGCTTGCACCAGTCTACACTCCCACCATCATTGGAGCAGGGTTCCTCTTTCCCCACAGCCCTGCCAGCATTTGTTATTGGTTGATTTCATGATAGCAGCCATTCTTTCTGGAGTGGAATCTCAGCATTGTTTTCATTTGCCTCTCTCAAATGACCAGGGATGTTGAACATTTCTTTATATGTTTAGTTGCTATTTCTGCTTCTTTGCCTGAGAAATGTCTGTTCATTTCAGGTGCCCATTTTTGGATTGGGTCTTTAAATTTGAGAGGTCTGATTATTTTAAGTTCTTTATAGATTCTAGATAGTAGATTTTTGTCTGAGGAACAGTAGGTAAAAATTTTTCCCACATTGTGGATTGTCTCCAGGGATTATTATTAAGGAATCTTTTTCCCACATCTCCAAACCTTTAAAAAACTCCTCCCAGAAACAAGTTCTAAAGACTTCTTAAGCACATTATCTAGTAAAGTCACAGCAGTAACCCCATTTCTGGAACCAATTTTCTTTATTGGCTTTTCTTTCACTGACACATGATATTCAACACCCACAACTTAAAGAAGAAGAGGTTTAATTTGATTATGGCTTCAGTTTATGATCAGATGGCTCTAAGGCAGAGACATTGTGGTGGCAGGCCATGGTAGAGCAAAGCTGTTTAGTTCATGGTGGCTGGGAAGAAGTGGTAGAGCAGAAAGGATATAAACTCCAAGGTTCTCCTTCTATTATCTCCCCAGAAGCGCTTAGAACTGTGTTCTACTGATGCCTGGAGCTGATCAAATTGAAACTCTACCCTAACTGCCACAGTCTCCCCATGTATTCTCGCACTTTTCATTTATATCCTACTCGCTTGGATTATTGTTTTTTCTCCCCTTGCATCTTTTTCTGTCTCTTTGCCCTTTCCTTTTTCTAAAATATTATTAACATTCATCTGGATATCATTAATTCTTAGTTTTTCTAACCTACTCTATAGTTACTTGCCATGTCTTTTCCTGGGTTAGTAAAACAATAGGGATCTTATTTAAACAAGTTTTTAATTGTGTATTAACATATGGTTGTCTTTTTAATTGTTTATGTTTCTGGTTATTATTCTATCCTCTCATGGTAATGCTGGGAATTTAACCTAACACCTGGATCAACACTTTTACATGGATGGGGCCGGCGATTTAGCTCAGTGGTTCTGGCGCCTGCCTCACAAGTGCAAGGTCCGGAGTTCAATCCCCAGTACTGCCCCCCCCAAAAAGTGTCATTTCAACACTTTCACATGGATCTATACCCACAGCTCAGAGCACATAACAAAGGGAAAGCTACTTACTAAAA
This sequence comes from Heterocephalus glaber, assembly GCF_053883595.1. Lineage (NCBI taxonomy): Eukaryota > Metazoa > Chordata > Mammalia > Rodentia > Bathyergidae > Heterocephalus > Heterocephalus glaber. The sequence goes on from NW_028258191.1 coordinate 2,585,470, forward strand.
TGATCCCTACACAATAGTAATAGAGATATCTAACCTAACTGCTCTGCAAAGCTCACTACAAAATATAAGAATGATGAGAAAAAAAAGCAACAAGACACCTCCAAAAATAATAAAATCCCAGCCAAAGAATTAAAAAATATTGACAGTGAAAATGATCATTGAGATGAAAGAAGATGCAAATATAATGCTGAATGAATTAAGGAAAATAATAAAGGATATGAAAGACCACCTTAGGTAAAAAGATAAAGTTTCTAAAAAAGAAAAAGTCCTGGAAACAGAAGCCTCAAGAAATCAAACAAACTCACAAATAAAAAACTCAATTCGAAAAATCTCATAAATAGGTAAGACAAGGAGAAAATATATCAGGGCTTGAAGACAAGACAAATGTTCTAGAACATTCAGATAGTAATGAAAAAAGAAATAACATACAGATTATTGAACAACTCTTGGATAAGCCTCACTCATTGGCTTAGGGAAGGTAAATAAATGCAGACTAATGGCACAGAAAACCTAGTCACAAAAATTATGGGAAGAAATCTGTAAATCTAGGGAATGAGATGGACATCAAGGTAATGGAGGCATGAAGAATCCCAAATAGACATGACCACAAAAGAACCTATGATATATTGTTATGGCTTATATGTAGATGTACCCCCCCCCCCAAAAAAACCTCACATGCTCATACCTGGGGCTTTTCAGGGATTGGATCATGGGTGTGTGATTCTGAATGTTGGGTAAGTGATACTGGATTAGTTCACTGATTGGTTTAGCATAGTTCTGGGTGTGGATTTACTGAAGAGGTCGGTCTCACCCTGGGTGTGGGAGGCTCCAGCCAATAGGCTTGTAGCCTGAATGGAATAAAAATGGAAAGAAGAAGAAAGTTGCACTGCTTCTTGCCTGCTATTCCATGAACTGTTTCTCTTGTTATGTCCCTTTGCCATGTCACTCTGCCTTAGAGCCAGCTGATTGTACTAAAACTTCCAAAAACAGTAAGCTAAAATAAACCTTTCCTCCTTTAACTTTTGGGTGTCAGGTATTTTGTCCCAGCAATGAGAAAATAGCAAAGACACACATCATAGTCAGAAAAAAGAAATACTATTAAAAGTTGTTAGAGAGAAACACCAATTCACTTATAAGGGCAAACCCATCAGAACAACAGCAGATTTCTCAACAAATTTCAAAAGCCAGGAGAGCCTGAAATTATGTATTTCAAGTCCATTCCCCCTAAAAATTGATGCCCCAAATTACTATATTTTGTACTATATTTTATATTTTCAAAATTGAAGGAAAAATCAAAAGACCTTCCAAAATAAATATAAAATTTTAAATTACAACATTAAGCCATCATTAAAGAAAATACTGAAGAGCATCCTAACTACAGAGTGAAAAAACCCAGCCACAATCATAAGACCAAAGGAAATAATAAATCATATTGAGAGATTAGATAGATGAATGAGAATTGGAACTGAATCAAAAAGTAGAAAAATAATAATAATTAACCTAGTCCTTATTTATTAGTCATTTTTCCATCACTGGGACAAAATACCCCATAGCCATAATTTAATGAAAAGAAGCTTACTTTGGCTCACAATGTTGTTTTTTGTTTTTGTTTTTGTTTTTGTACCAGGGATTGAACCTTGTGCTTGAGAGACAGGTGGCAGCACCCCTGAGCCAAATCCCAGCCCTTGGCTCACAGTTTTAGAGGGTCATTCCACGATGATATGGCTCCATGGTAGAAACACCATGGTGGAAACGAGATGACTGAGGAAAGCTGCTAAGTGTAGGGCATGAAGGAAGGAGAGAGAGAGAGGGAGAGAGAGGGAGAGAGAGAGGGAGGGAGAGAGAGAGGGAGGGAGGGAGGGAGAGAGAGAGGGATATCAGGGATAGGGGAAAACACCTTTCCTTCCAGACTGTGTTCCTCTCAGTGACCTGCTTTTCATGATCAGATCTCATTTCCAAGCATGAGATTTTGAAGGATATTTTAGATGGATATCTTAGATCTATACCATAACATTCTGCTCCTGGTCCCTGAAAGGCTCATATCCATCTCATGGTGCAATATAAATTTAGTCCATCTTTAAGAGTTGCCAAAGTCTTAAGAGTTAAATCAGTGCTAAAAGTTCAAAGTCTCTTGTGAGACTCAAGATAAACTCTTAGCCATGAGCACCTGTGAAAATAAAAAAGAATGGTAAAAACTTCCAATATCCTATTATGCAAGGGATGGGTAGGAGATTAGAAAGGAATTAGGCCAAAGCAAAACAAAAAATCAACAGGGAAAACATTAAATCCCATAGCTCGATGTTCATTCAGGACTGGGGGTAAATTGTGGTGACAGATGAGCCTCGAAGGGCTTAGGCCTCCTCTGCTTTGGTCTTTCTGGTTATAGCCCAAATGGCCACTCTCTTAAGCAGGTTATACTTTCTGCCAGTGATTTTTCTCAGCAGATGCTCCACATTCCTGGCATCTCCAACTGCCTGAAGTTTCCACTGTACCTTTGGCTCACTCTCAGTTTCATTCACTGCTCTCTCAGAGGCTTCTTGCCTGGCCTCCCAGACTTTCCTTTCAAATATAGGGGGAAGCCTCCATTACCCAGTAATTCTTACATTCTGCATGCCTTAAAAAAAAAGCACTATATGAACTATTCCAAGTTCTATTTGCTCAAGCAGTAGCCAGGGCCTTGTGGCCATATGGGCTTCTGAGGGGCCTCAGAGACAGAACTCAGTAATGCACTTCACTAGATGGCCCTAAAGGAGCAAAGTGCCCTGGAGCTCTCCTCTCAAAGAGAGCCTTTCAAAGAATTTATTATTTTACACCTTTGAGCCTGTGATGGGTGGGGTCTGGCTTTCTTTAAGGCATTTTTCCTATTGTCTCAATGGGAAGGACTTGGTTTCATTTTAATGCACATCTTTTCAGCAACCAGGGTGTCTTTGATGTCAGCTTTACAAGCGCTTCTTTCAGTGGCACACTGAAAAATTTTCAAGTCATTCAAATTTGTTTTTGTCCTAATTGTTATTGTAAGTCTGACTAAAAGCAATAGTAGTACCCAAATACATCATAGCCTGCAGTGAAAGCTTCCTTGAAATTTCCTTTGATTCATTAGTCCATTGCTTTTACTTTCAGTGTCTTGCAGTGTCTAAGGACATAGGCAAAATGTAGATAAATTTTCTGCCAGAATGGAAAGCATGGCCTCTAGCCCACTTTCCGCTACAGTCCTCATTCCCAGCTGAAACCTCCTGAGCCTGGTCTTCACCATCCACATTCCAACCATAATTCTGGTTTTCTGAGCTCTGGTTAGTATTGCTCATTAAGCTTTGCTTACAACATTCTACGGCTTCTCTAGATTGCAGTTCAAAAATTTTCCAAACTCCCCCCACAACCCAGTTCTAAGACTTTTGTACTCAATGGTCTCATATGGTCACATCAATGACTCCACTCTTGGTAACATATTTTCTGTATTAATCACTTTCCCATTATTGAGGCAAAATTCCTGACATCTGCAAATTAAAGGAGGCTTATTTTATCTCATGGTTTTAGGAGGTTCAGTACATGGTTGACTGACTCCAAACAGAAATCACAAGGTAGAAGGGCATGGTGGAAGAAAGTTGCACAACTCATACAGTTACATACGGCAGCCAGGAAGGGGAAGTCAGGAGGAGATGGGGACTAAAATACACACTTTCAGGTCCCGCCCTCAGTAATTCATCTCTTCCAACAGGTTCTACCTCTGAACACATGAGACTTTCGGGGGACATTTTAAATTTAATCCATAGCACCTTATAATAATAAAACTTAAATGGTCTTAATTCTCCAACTAAAGGACATAAGCCAGCAGACTGGATCAAAAAACAAGATTCATCTATATGTTACCTGCAAGAAACACAACTCACCTTCAAAGATACACATGTACTGAAAGTAAAAGGATGGAAAATAATACTCTAAATAGCTGGAGCTCAAAAGTAAACAAGACTAACTATATGTATGGCCAATAAAGTAGACTTCAAACTAAAAGTAGTCAGAAAAGACAAAGAATAAACTTAACTAAGGAGTTGAAAAAATCTCTAAAATGAAAATTACAGGCTGCTTAAGAAGGAAATAGAATAAGATATTAGATGACAGAAAGACTTAATATTGTTTAAATGTCGTATTACCAAAAATGATCTACAGATTCCCTACGACCCCTATTAAAATTTCAAAGACAGGGCCTGGGGATTTAGCTCATTTGTGCTGCTGCCTGCCTAGCAAGCACAAGGTCCTGAGTTTGATCCCTGGTACAACCCCCCCCCAAACCCTGAAAAACAATAAAATTTCAAAGACAAAAACTAGAAAAAAAATCCCAATATTTATATGGAAACTTAAAACACCTAGAAGAGTGAAAGCAACACTGAACAAATGGAGTGATGCTGGAGGCATCACAATATCTGATTTTAAGTTATACTTCAAAACTATAGTGTAACGAAAGCAATATGCTACCCCCACAAAAATGGATATGTAACCTAATGAAAGAGGACAGAAGACACAGAAAGAAGTCCAACCACCTATAACCATCTGATTTAGGCAAAGGGGCCAAAAATATACACTATAGTAAAGACAACTTCTTCAATAAATGATTCTGAGAAAGCTGGATACCCTCATGCAGAAGATTAATACTAGATCCAAACTTCTCAATCTGTACTGAAATCAAATCAAAAATCATAAAGGTCATACAGGCAAGATCAGAAACTTTGATATTGCTAGAATGAAACATAGGGAAAATAATTAAAATCATAGGCACAGGCAAAATCTTCCAGAAAAAAATACTAATAGCACAGGAAATAATAGGACTAATCAAGAAATGGTATTACATCAAATTAAAAAGCTTCTGCACAGCCAAGGAAACAATCAATACAGTAAATAGTTAACCTACAGAAAGGGAGAACACCTTTGCTAGCTACTCTTCTGATATCTAGAATATATAAAGAATTCAAAAATATTAATTTTGAAAACCAAATAACTCAGTCAATAAATGGGCAAATGAATTGACTAGACACTTCCTCAAAGAACAGATACAAGCAACCACCAAATAGATGAGAAAATGTTCACAATATAATATTTAGTCATTATGGAAGTCCAAATGAAAACTATATTGAAATTGCATCTCACCCCAGTCAGAATAGCTATCATTCATAACGCAAAAACAAAGAATGTTGCTGATAATTATGTGGAGGAAAAAAGAACTATCCTACACCTTGGGTAGGAAAGTAAACCAGTAAAACTACTCTAAAATTAGTATGCAGATTCAGCAAAAAGCTAAAACTGGAAATATTATTTGACATTGCAAGACCACTCTTTGGTATATTCCCAAAAAATGAAATGAGGAAAGGGTTCGAAGAAGGGGGAAGGAAAGGGAGAGGCAGATGGTGAAGCTGAAAATAATAAAAATTATATTATATGTACTCACCAGTATACAAAACTAACTTCAATATTCTGTATTAATAAATTGTACTGTAGTAATAAAAATATAGAAAAAGTTCCAACAAAGCTTTCTTTCTAGGTAAAGACCAAAGAAAGTCAGCCTAGTTAACAGAAAATGTTTGGACAATAGCTATTTCACTCCATCCAAACTCCAAAGGATAAACTGTTATCCACTTCCAGTAAAAGCACAATAGGAAGGATTTTTGTGTCCTTCTACCTTCCTTTCCTGCCAGAGTCATGTTACAGAAAGTCAGCTAAAATAAGATCCACAGTCACTTAGCATAATAACTCAAATATATAGGGTTATTATGCCACTTATCCAATGAAAATTTCTCATAATGTCAAGAATCAAGAAAATCTTAAATTAAATGAACAAAAGTAATCAATAGATGGCACAACAAGACTCCCCTGATATTGGAATTATCTAACAATGGTTTTAAAGTAGGTATGTAAAAATGCTTCAGTGAGCAATTATAAACATATTTGGAACAAATTAAAAAATAGAAAGAAGAACAAATTGAAATTCTAGAATTGAACAATACAATTGCTTACATTAAAAAACACAATAGATTTCACAAAAATAGAATACAGAAGATAGAAGAGTCAGTAAGCTCAGAGATAGGACAATAACAATTACCCAATCTAAATACCACAGAGAAATATGCTGTCTGTCAGCATAGACTGTCAAAAAGTTAACCAAGACTGAGAGACCTGTGGAACTATATATATATAAAACATTCAATGTCATCTAAGTCTCAGATGGAGAGAAGAAGGAGGGCAGTGAAAAATACTCTAAGAATTAAAGGTTGAAAATCTCCTAAATTTAGTTAAGAGGCCAAGAGGTTATGAATTTAAAAAACTGAACAAATTCCAAAGACGATAAACTCAAGGTTCATATTAAGACAAACTAAGGGATATATAAATGTTTGGGGAAGGATAAAAAAAAAGTAAACATCAATGAAAAGACAGCATAAGTAGCTATATGCATATCATATAACTTTATTTAGAACAAGCCCCCCAAAAAGAGATATTTGATTGTTGGGTCAATATCCCCAGTAAATGTGGCAATCTTAAATGTCTATATTTCAAACAGAAGAATTGAAAATAAAAGAAGCAAACTCATAGGAACAATAGACAACACCACAATTAAGGTTTGGGACTTCCACATTCATCTCTCAACAACTGGGGTAATAAATCAGCACAATATCAAAGTCAACGACACCACCAGTCTTCAGGGTCCAATCAACATATAGAGAGCATTTCATACAACAGCAGCAAAATACACAATTGCTTTTCAAGTGCTCAAAGAACATATATGAATATGTTCCATATTATTCCAGGGATTCTTACAGTTTCAATATTTGAAAATCAATCAATGTAATCCACTACACTAAATCTAAAGAATAAGAATTACATAGCCATATTAATCACTACAGAAAAAAAATAATGAAACTCTATATCCATTCAAGGTAAAAACTACCAGAAAAAATAAAAGAGGTTTTCAAATGGATAATGGACATCTGAAAACACCTTATAGGTAACCTTAGGCTGAATGGTAAATGAATGTGTTTCCCCTAAAATTGGAAACAAAGCAAGGACAGGTGCTTCTATTTTTTTTTTATTCAGTACGATATTGGAATTTCTAGCCAGTGCAATAAGGCAAGAGAAATAATGTATAGATAAAACATGGAGGGAGGAAACTATGACATTTGCAAAAACACGGAAGTGACTGTCTATAGAGAAATCATATACTGTACCTATCATCCTTGAGATACACACACATATCATATGTACATACACATATTATAGAACCAATAAGTTTGGCCAGCAAGATCTTAGCATACATGGTAAATATATAAACATCAATTTATTTGCATTTACTAGCAGAGAACATATGGGCACTAAAAAGTATACTGTCATTAGAGTATAATACAATACATTGGTACAAATCTAACAAAATATATACAGGATTTGTATACTGCAAATTACAAAATGCTGATTTAAGAAATTAAAAATCTAAAAAAGTAAAAAAATATGTCATGTTTATGGACTGAAATACTCCAACAAATTCTAGTAAGGATGCAAAAAAACTGGGATACCCTGATGCATTGCTTCTAGAAATGTAAAATGGTATTTCTCATTCTGAAATTTTTATAGTTTCTTTAAAACTAAGCATACAACTACAGTGTGACCAAGAAATTCCTCTCCTCAACATATATATAAGAGAAATGAAAATATGTTTACACAAAAACTCACTCATGAAATTTATAATAAGTTACTCATAATGGCCTGAGATTCGAAACAATTTAGATGCCTTTGAGTGGGTGGTTTCTGGACCATGGAATTGTACTTAGCATTGACACACACACATAAAAACTGTTACACACAATAACTTTAATGCTTATTCAGAGAATTATGTGAACTAAAAGAGCCAATTGTAAAAGTTTGTATATAGTATAATATTAGTTACATAGAATTCTTGAAATGATGAAGTTGTAGAAATGAACAGATAGTATATGCCAGGGCATGAAGGAGGAACTGACCAGAGGAGGGAAGCAGGTGTGGCTACAAAAGTGCAGAATAGCATGACAGATCCGTGTGCTGACAGAAATGTTCTGCATCTTTACTGTTCACATCAGTATCATGGGAGCAAGATCATATTATAGTTTTGCCAGGTGTTACCACTGGTCAAACCTACTTAAGGGGAAGGCAAGTTCCCTCTATATCATTCCATACAGCAACACATCAATCTACCAATTACCTTAAAATAGTAAGTCTATTTAATTTAAGAAAGAAATGCAAATCGATACAGGTACTTACCAGGATTCAGTAGATAATGAATAAAACTGTAATGTTTACTGGTTGAGAATTCTAATAATCAAAATTGAAGAACATTGAGAAAGTTGAAATGAGATTCATATGCTGAAAAGAAAATAAGTAAAGTGCCTTATGAAATAAATGAAAATGAAGAAAGCAGAACAACTATTTCTCTGTCACTTGCTCTGTGTGTTTGTGTATGCACATACATGTGTCTAAGTGAACTGTGTCAATTGCTTCTAATAAGAAAAATTAAGACATGGCAAAGGGTGAAGGTAAAGTATGAGTATGAATTTGCAGTCCTCACTTTGAGCCTGCAGTGCTGATTCCCTCAGCAGCTAAGAATGTTGTCTGTTGATCGCTCAAAGTTCAAGTCCTTCACCAACCTTTTTTGGCCCAAGGTAGATGTGCCTCTAACGTTATGCCTGGATTAGCTCATATCAAATGCCTCGTAGAGAACTCTTGGTTCCGTTCAGGACAAGCCTAAAAGACTTCCCAGAGTGAAATCTGAATCTCACAATTTCTTTCTGGAGAATCTAATCTAAAGCAATTGGTGACACTCCTGGAAAATCAAGTCTAAAATGTATTTTGGTGCTGGGTCATGTACCAGCTAGCTGACAAAAACCCTATCACTGATAGCCCTTTCTGTGCTGTTATGGTGCAACTGTGAGCTGAAATGTTATACTGGTGTATGGAAGGAAATGAACTAGTTGGTTCAATATATAAAGCATTTGTGACATATAGGAGTAGTAATTATAAGACTTATGGAATCAAATTGCAGAGGTTTAGTGCTATTGATCAAACAGAGAAAGATGATGACATCTTGAGAAGGATTCATCATCAATTTAAGGGAAAGTTCTGAACCCAAAGGGTCTCCTTGGCAGCATATAGTGAGATTCATTTCCTGCAACCAAAGAATCAGAAAAGCTGAGGTTAGGTTGAGAGATTTAATTATATAAACAGCAGAACACTAGATAATGCTATAGTTTCAGACTGAACAATTATGCTAAGCAAAAACCCTGATTAGGAAAGAGTAGAATTATGAGACTTGAGTTGGGGAAAATTTGAAGTTGAAGAACTGTAGAATCTTAAAATCCTAGTTTCTTGACACTTTAAAGGTTTTAAAAATGATCCATTCTTTCTTTATATAGTGTAGTGAAGGGGACAATTCCAGCTGTTAAAAACTCAGTTATGTTGCTCTCCATGGTTATAATCTAACACTGGCAATAGGAGGTTTCTCTAGCAGGTATGACAGGAACATAAATAATTGAAACCATATGAGACATTTTCACAGTATCATAAAAAAAATTGTGAATATTTAAAATTTTTTAAATGACCACAGTAAAAGACACAGTGTAATTAATCCCCCACAAAATCCACCCCTGCTTCAAATACACTTATCCAGTCTTTCTTGCTATTTTCTGAAGCAGTTCTGAAAGGCCTCTTTCTCAAGTGTCTTTAGTTATATTGTTGTGGCTGTTTCTATATCATGAATCCATTCAAAGCATTTACCTTTCATGGTCATTTTGGTTTTGGAGAAGAGCCAGAAGTTGCATGTTGTCAGATGCAGTGAATTAAGGTGATGAAGACACACAGTAATGTTTTTATAAGCCTGCCTTTCTACTGGATGGCACAGAGCAGCAGTATTCACTATTTTAAAATAACACTTTGTAAAGATGTTTATGAAATAGGACTTTCAGAAATGCTTCATAAAGCAGCAACAAGGGTGGGATATGTGTTTTTAAAATGTGTGGGACTCATTTGACCCCACTATTCCACTGCTGGGGATCTTCCCCAAAGAATTAAAAGAATCATACCACAGTGATAAATGTGTGCCCATGTTCATAGCAGCACAGTTTGTAATAGCTCAAACTTGGAAACAGCCCAAATGCCCATCAACTGGAGACTGGATAAAGAAAATGTGGTTTTTTAATAAAATGGAGTACTACTCAGCCATAAAAAATGAGAAATTAGAGACATTTATAGCTAAGTGGATGCACATTGAGCCGATACTCTTAAGTGAAATAAATAGGACGCACATAAATAAATACCGAATAGTTTCTCTGGTGTGAGAAAATGAAAGTGTAAATAAGGACTAAATGTATAATAGGTCATGTGAAATAGGAAGAAAAGGGACAAAGGGGAAGGAAGTGGGAGGGCTAGGGGAAAGGATAGAAGGGAATGGGATTAATATGAGAAAATGGAAAAATAGGAACAAAATCTTTGTAAATAGGGAGGACTGGAGAGGTTGAAGGGAGGGCTGGGCAAGGGTGAAAAATAAGAACCAAGAGAGACTATGTAAAGGTGCAAATTTCCAATGATGAATGTCATTATATTGTATACCTAAAATGTATCAATGATTAGAATGAATAATCGATAATGTAAAATAAGAAGAAAAGGTCCAAAGGGGTAGGGGTAGTGGGAGGGGCAGGGGAAAGGAAAGAAAGGAAAGGAAAAGCGATGAGAAATGGAAAAAATGGAAATAAAGTCTTTGTAAATAGGGAAGGGTGGAGGACATGAAGGGAGGGCTAGGAATGGGGAAAAAATAAGAACCAAGATGCCTTATGTAAAGGTACAAGTCCCAGTGAGAAACGTAATTGTGTTGTATACCTACAGTGAACCAACAAAAGAATTTAATAAAAAATAAATAAAAATAAATAAAATGAGTGGGACTATTTTGCAGGAGGTAAATGATGATGTGTCTTTTACTGTACTACTTTTTAAAAAATTTAAACATGCACTGTATGCTTTGATCACACATGTTAAGCTTCAGAAGAAAGCTGGTGCTGGGGATTTAGGTCAGTGGTTTCATCGCCTGTTACGCAAGTGCAAGGACCTGAGTTCGATCCCTGGTACCAAAAAATAAATAAATAAATAAATAAATAAATAAAACAGAAGAAAACTGATCATAATTATTATAATGACTATCAGGGTCAGAATGACAGTCTTGGACTATGAAGATGAATATGGAGATGGTTAACTGAGCACTGGGTTCAAGGGCAAAATAGATGGGTAATAAACAAGGGTATTGTTTATTTTTATACAATCAAGATAAATCAAGGATGGAGGATCAGAAGGCTGAGACCAGCCACCTAAGAGACAGTCATAAACTTTTTTCTTAATTTCCAAACTTTACCCAATTAAAATATTCAGACTCTGTTATGTGTGGGAAAGTCTCAATACAAATGAAGAAGACCTTGTCACACCAGTGCAAGTATAGATTCAAAGTATTTTTCAGTTTATACAAAGCTATTGACTCTGATAACAATATCCTGGGGAAAATAGAATACCCAGGTATTTTGAGACTAGTTGGACACAAGTTCCAAATAGACAATGACAACAAGGGACACGGAGTATTTTGTAAGAGAGGAGATTTGCAATGGTAGGATAATAACAAGGTCCAGGATGATAATAAGGTCACAGGATCAAAAAATGTGTCTCTCCAGGTCCACACACCCTAAATGGTAGACATTTCCATTTTCCCAAGTTTGAAACAGAATACTAGGTGCTGACAAAACACTTATCCTGGCCTATGGGTCTAAAAGTTACTGAAGTGGGAAAGACTAAAGGAAGCCCAGAAAATGCTCTCATCCCAACAAAGATCTCAATCCTAAATATCTTATCTCAGGCACATGGTAATGATTACTGTCACTCATAAATATTTAAAGAATGTAGATTTGATGGTCATCATCATCATCATGTCCCTTCATAATCCAGAAAATCCAAGAAAAATTAACAAACAAAAAACCAGTTGGATCCTGGAAGATGATTGTAGATTGTCATAAACTTAAAATTAAACAAGTAGTAGCCTTAATTGGAGCTGGTGTGCCACATATGTTACATTCACTAGAACAGATTAACATGGTTTTAGGAGCATTGTATGTGGCCATTATGTGATGAATACATTCTTTTTCATTTTTATTAGCAAGAAAAATAATAATTTGTATTCACACGTCTAGGTATACCATTACAATGAAATTGGGTTACATTATTTTAATCAGCCCAGATCAGCATGAAGTGGCAGACTTCTAGAGGCTTCATGAGAGCATAGTGTTCCAGAATGGAAAAGATAATCCCTACAAATATTCAGTAAAAATTTTAGGAGTTCTGTAGTTTGGAGCATATTAGGATATTCCCTCTAAAACAAAGAAGAACATAATGCTTTTCACAACACTTAACATAAAGTTTTAAAATGCACAATATAATGTTCCAACATTATATCCACAGTTTTGAGGATTTACAGGGTGACATAGGAAACTACCAGATTTGAGTGGGACTCAGAAACAGAAAGGACCCTACATCTGGGACACAAGCACCCCTATCACTTGCTCCATAATAACCCAGTAGGTACCTGTGTGAGCAAAGGTGCTGTGTGGGGCTTAAGGCAAACAACTCCAAAATTCTTGAGCAAAGCCATGCTACCTGTGGTCTAGAAATATAAGCCATTTTAAAATTAGTTCCTATAGGGTTGGGGATGTAGTTCAGTGGTAAAGCATGTGTCCATCATGTATAAACCCCTGGGTTTAAAACAAACAAACAAACAAACAAACAAGTGCCTGAGTTTTAAGAATTGGATCCAGTTGTACTTCATTGTAAGATAGAAGTGGCACCTCCAGGATTAGGCACAAATAATCCCCTAAAACACAAATAAGCTTCATGAGGAGGTAGCACAGAGTTCCAAGGTCAGAATGACAGTCTTGGACTATGAAGATGAACACTAGCTCTTCACACTTACGCCACACTACAATCATGCAAGGAAACCCATATAAGTAGCTCACAAAGGAAGAAAATTGTACAGTTGAGTTTAAAGAGAGTTTAACTTGGCAAGTGCAAGCTAACAATGAATTGCTTCTGTGCCATGGTCTTACTAAAGGACAGTCCTGAAAGGGAGCAACAGGGGGAAAGGCCTCATAATCAACAAGTTTTCAGTGATAAATTGTGTCATGCATTTTGTGTGGAAAAAGAAATGGTCCTTGTAAGAAAATACATGGTTGTGTGCTCCAGATCTTGGAGTGAGAAAGATTAAAAGCTCAGAGACAAGGATATGGGCTTATACTATAGGCATGAAGAATGAATAGCATTGTGTCATATGTTAACTCCTCCTATAGATCATCTGTCAAAGAACGCAACAATACACTAAATTTGATATCACCAAGTTTCTCCTGTCCTGTCACAGTGAGACTGTGAGTGGATAGCCAGAGAAATAAGCTTGTGAGCTATAAACAAGTCAATAACATGGGCTCCCACTCACTAGATCAGTCCAGCCTTTGCTTCTTCCACTTGTCCAACCTGCTAGCTGCCAAAGCCAATGCTGAACCTCCATCACGCACATCCATCAAGAAGACCAATCGTTACTTGGTGGCAAACCGATTACACTGAACTCTTTTCACTTTCCCAGAGGGCAGCAATTAATCTCTACTGAGAGGAACACACGCACGGGTAACTCGGTTCGCAAACTTAATTCATTCCACGATTCTGGAAAAGATGGCCACTTTCACTTTCATGTAGGAAAGATGACTACAGTCGTGTTCATCCCCCAGTGCAGAGTTTGCAAACCAAAACAAAATTTTGCCAAATGCTTCTGTTTGCAAACCAAATTATTCCCAAACAAAAGCATTCATGAACTGAGGTACCACTGTAGTTGCCTTTACTGCTACAAGATTTTAGCCAGAAGTTAGAGAATCTGTTGGCATAGGTTTCTGCATAATGAGGTTCCTGCAAAACAAGGACCCTTTATACAGTAAAAGAGGCATGAAAGTGTGCACAAGTCGGTAACGTCTGTTGGTCCCACTGACTGCACCATCCAAAAACTGGCAGCTTGACATAGTATAAAATAGTTTTGAAGATGCATCTGAATAGCCGACTTGAATATGTCACTCTGTGCCATATAGTGTCATTCAGGACAAGACACACCACATGTCATTGACCATTTATGGTATTGGCCCTCTAACAGTAAGAAAGCATGGGTCTGTGAAAGTAGGGGTGAAAGTATCTGTGGTCCTGCCTATCAGCATTTCCATGTAACCCTTGTGAGGGATTCACCATGTTTCTTGTTCCTAAATCCTTAACCTTTGGTGGGCCTGGAGCTCCTTGTTCCCAAGGGGCAAATTCTTTCACCATGACATGCTTTTGACACAAAGAGAAAAACCATGATATGGTAAATATTTTAATATTTCTAAATGACTATTCAAGGTTATTGGTTCTATCTATTTATTTTTTCTCCAGGTTCCCAAACAAGTAATAATTACTAGTTACAGTGAATATTATTGAAAAAAATTATGAAAAAATTACTCATTTTAGTACCAAATTTCTAGGCAAGACACTAGTACATCATAAATTCTCAATATTTCATGAATAAATGAATGAATCATTTGTACCACATATGAAACCATTGAAAAACACAACCCTCAAGTTGTGTGACAAAGTCTTTTGGAAACTTGAACTTATTTTGGAACAAAAAAATAGGTTTCTACTGAATGATAATGAAATATACAGCTACTGTGGTGAACAAAGTCAAGTCATAATGGAACTAATGGCTTAAAATGCTCAATTTATGCTCATCTCATAAAAGTATAAGAAAGATCTGTTAAAGATATAACTATAATAAATTAACATCTAGTAATATTACAGGGCATAATATCAAAGACAAAAAGTAGAAACCTTCCAAGTATAATATGTATACGACCGTTACTCAAGCCTTAGTGGACAATGCTCATTATTTAACAATTCTAAACTATTCATTTCTTTTTTTATATATTACTTCAAACAGGCTTATACATTATTGTTTCTTCTAAAAGATACAATGTTAACCTAATTATCTGGTGTCACTTTAAGGGCCTTTAACTGAAATTATGAATTTTGCACATTGATGGTAGAAAGCAGAGTAAAATGGTAAAATTTTTATTAGTTATCCACTATGTGGAAATATCTCATCATACTACAACTATTAGTGTCTACTTATTTAATAACATTTAAGTACCACTTACAAGGTACTAGGCAATATTGTTAGCATTTCTCTAAAATTATCTGATGTATATCTTGTAACTTTATGAGTATAATTTTCCCTAGTTTATAGAGAGAAAACTGTAGCATGGATAGATTAACATCCCAAAATCACTAGGTAGAAGATGGCAGGTAGGATTTGAACACAGGCAGTCTTCTAACTACAGGCTCTTCGATATCACACTGTGTGTCCTCTCTAAGTGTCTGATGTCAGTTGTGAACTCAAATGAATTATATAAGTAATTAAGTGGCTGATAACTGATATTATGTTGTCCTTTTCCCCGAGCATCTATTACTTTAACTAGCTCTGTCAAGGTGCTCAATAGGAACTCTACTTCCCAGCATATGGATGGGTATAAACTCCCGGGTGGAAAGAGGAAACAAGAAGCTGGGGGGTGGGAAGGAAGAGAACAAGTCTGAGAAGAGAGCCAGGAAGTCTTCTGCGCATCTCAGTCCATACCCAGGCTACATTCTGATTGGAAAATACTGCACCAAGCTCTATGTGCCATGCTTTATTTTCATGTTCATCATCATCTCTTAATTGTCACGATAATTTTGAAAGGTAGAACTACTCGTTCTTACATTTTATAGAGGAGATTGCTGAGGTTGGGAGACAATAGCTGATTTCCTAAAATCATGCAGGTGTGTGTGACTCCAAAGCCATGGTATCCTTCTAGGGTGGCGACCATCAATGTGACTGAGGGAACTGATTTGACTGTGGTTTTCTCTTCATGGATCAGCTCAACTCTGTGAAACTCACGTTTTCGGTCTGATTTCTCTTTTGCTCTATGGTCTTGGTAGATTCCCTAAACATCCCCTATTCATTCTATCCATATGGCAATTTTCATTTGATGTCATAGAGTTTGCAGTCTTAGAGGATGTCTCATGCTTGTTTTTTTCATTGCTGTAACATCTGGGGACTGTGATATCTACCACGCTTCTTCCAGGTGAGAGAACAATCAAGAGGCCTTGGGGGAGAAAGGGATTCTTAGCATTTGGCCTCTGTGGCCTTCGTTCTTGATGAGGACTGGAAGGCTGGATTTGATAATGAAGAGTCTTCTTTGTGTTCCCTCATTATTTATGCCACATCTGCCTCTCAGCATTTGTGTCAATGAGTCACTATAATTACAGCCGTTGGGTAATTTCCTCCATTTACAACACATACCCAACTGTGTGAGTGCTACATCGGGGAAAAACAACATTTATTTCTTTGCAACACCATCAGGGAGAAAAGTCCAGCTTTCCTTAGACATGGTTATTAGTGAAATCAAATGAAATAGCTTCTGTTCCTACTCACCCTAACTGAAAGGAGACTTGAGGAGCATAGCTGACTGTCTGGACACAAAGGATCGGAACTTATTTTCCTCTGTCGAAGCCAGAATTGTGGCTCAGCATTACACTTTAAAGTGATTTACAAAAGAATCAACTAAACTGTTCCTGAAATGAAGAGGTGGTGATGACCTGGCCCCAATCACACTGTATTCCCCCATCCCTAGTTCTCCACCCCAAACAAGCAAATAACGCTCTTCTACCTGGTGAAATGTTTTAAGGCAAAAATGTCTAGCTTAACTAAATAGAAAAAGAGTTCCTGAATGAGTGAAAATTAAGCAGAAGGATCTCTCATAGGTCCATGTATGGCAGAACCCTGCATGTCTTTTTGCCTTTACTGTACTCGGCAGCACTGCTGCCTGGTTGCGAGGCAGACAAGGACAGACCGGGCTGGACCAGAAGCTCTCTGCTGTCACAGGTGCCTCAATCCTGTGATTCTCTCCATCGCAGAAGAAAAAAATAGACCTTGTATACGATGATTTTCTTTTCTGATTGATGCTGTGGGTGTTCAGTGACTGAAGCATCATTTATCATTCTATTTGTGACTCACAAGATGAATCAAACGACACTGTAAATGAGCTCATATTTAACTGTGTTTTACATTCTTAGAGAAAAATACAAACTCCCATTTGCACCCTTAACGCTATATTAAAGCAAGGACTGCAAGACAAACAAAAAAGACAACAAAGAGATGGAAAAGGTGTAATAATGCTTCACTCTCCTCTAAGCTACCCAGAGAGAATGTTTCCCTTTGCTAGTGTAAAAGCAATTCTTTCCTCTGCACATTTAAGCTGACCAAATGACTGTCTAATCAGTTAAGGACACACCCAAAAAAACCTGACCACAAATGTCTGTTTTTAACTTCTGTTCTTCCTTGATTCCACAAGGTTAAGGTACTGCCTCTAGAATATTAAAATTCAACCCAGGAGGACTCACAGGCTAAACCGTTCTATTTCATCAGTATGGATAATTTCTGCAATTTCCAAATTAACATTTCTTATTTTTATAAAGCAGAATTCTCCCTCAAAATAAAGTATAAGGCAAAACCCTAATATTACAAACTGAAGAGCAATAGAGGTTCTGTGTTTGTAAACACTATCAACAGACTACAAGAATCTCGGTTCCCTTAGAGAAACACGACCAGGATATGAGTCTGAGGTTGGTCCGTGGCCTTTCCAGCTGCACGAAACACACTTTGAAAAGCACTCCAATTGTATCTGCATTAGAGATGATCGTCTTTGGTAGCAGGGATGAAAAGCTCAGTGTAAAGAGCAGAAGGGTGAGCGATGAGAAGCGCTCTGGTGGGGACAGTTCTCGTTGGAGCCACAGAGGGAACTGGAGTTGGCGCCCGGCCATCCATGCGAGTGTTAGCAGTGTTTTCACTAACATCACAGACATCCTTAAGGGTTGCCAGAAATCAATCTTATATCTTGCTTTAAGATGCCAAAGATCTCTGATCCCCATGTGACCATCTTCTCGGGGTTCTGTGTAGTCTTTTGCGTGTTATACTTGGAGAAATTGAGCAAGCAACACAGGGAGCTTGCACTATGGGGAGGCATCTCAGAGCAGAATGAGTGGGAGCTTGTTTCCACTGTCAGGAGACATGACTCACTCACAGAGAAGCAGGAAATAATCAAAAGAGGTCTAAGGGCTTTAGGGTTTACCCAGACAACTTTATAATTGAGATGAAAATAAAATCTCAGTAGGAACTCTCAGAAACCTGAACGACTCTCAGCATAGTTCTAAAGATGGAAATCTGTCTTTCTTAAAGATAGAAATAAGCATTTAATTTACCAGATGGGTTCAATAAAAAACAGTGAAGAAATGAGTGGTTTTTTTTCTTTTTCCTAAAAAGTGGCTTGGCTTTTCTTGTTGAGAGCTGATAAGAGCTTATTGTGATCATCCCATTTGAGGCAAGAATTAATCTTTATGGTTAAAAAACAAAAACTATGCCTTAACCGAGATGACATAGACAAAAATTGCTTGCAGTCATTTCATATAATGGAATTTCATGGTAAGAAAATGAACTACACATCACTGACCTGGCTCATTGTCTTTCTCAATGCCACAGTCTTGCTGCTGGGAAAGAAGGCTTACTATTCAAGAATGCAAAAGTGACATTCAAGAATCAGGCCTTCTCATCTCTCCAGGAGTATTGTCCTTTATCAGAGCATTCTTGGTCGATAAATATGTAAATTATTATGCAAAGCAGGATAGAGTAATTCAATGAGACAGTTTCCCTATTTAAAAAAAATCAAAATGTGGAAGCCTTAAAAATGTGTCTACTAACAACAAAGGAAGTTCTCGTATCAACCATATTTGGTATCATTTTCATACATATTTCAAGGGTATGGATTTTTTTTACTTTACCTTCTATTTAAATTTTTCTGCTAGTGTATTTAATAGAGATAAATTTAATAGAAAATTTACAATTTTAGTGATGCATATATCAGAAAAAATAAATTATTTCCTTTACCATTCTTCTAATATGAAGCTAGTTTAGTATACCTTCAATAAAGATCAACTGTAGTTAGCAATTACTGCCCAAAGAATTAATTAATTGCCATATTTGAGACCATATTCCATTACAATTCGATATTGAGCCACTTCAAGTCTTCCAGTTTTCCTGTACCTGTATCTACCAACTCTGCCTCTTACACTATCTCAATAGATGAGGTGGCTTTGCGCTCATCTGTGACAAACTCTCCACTTATACACTGGATCCTTCTCGCTCATAACTTCTCAGACCCTTTGCTTTAGTAGAATTGCTGTTTTCCATTGGTATAATTACTTTCTCCTTATATTTGATTACCTTTCCAGTGATCTAAAATCATGCATGTTAAAACAAAGAAAAAAAGATCTTGATTCTAAACTCTGTTATTACTTCATTTCTCTACGTCCCTCCATAGAAAGCCTCCTGAAAAGAAGATTTATAATTTCTACTTCTTTACCTCCTAGTCTTTCCTCAACTGAAAAATCAAGTTTGTGATATGGCTCAGGTTGTTAAGCTCCCCGGTGATTCACGTACTGCTCCAGCTACTTTTCTCGCCTTCTTCCAACTTGATGTCTTAGGAACTCTTGATACTCATTCTTCTTGGGCATATTCTTTATCTAACCCTAAGGAAGCCTTATTTTCCTTCAGCTTCTGAACAGTGACGTTCTCTAGACCTCTTTTCCTGGATATCTTCCCTGTAATTATACTTACTTTCTATGTGATTGCTTAATCTCATGGCTTTGAAAATGATCTCTCTGTTGATACCTGTTGTAGTTTGAATCTAGAATGTTCTCCCAAGTTCTTATACACTCAGAAGTGGGGCTTTTCGAAGGTAAATGGATATGAGGGTGCTAGAGTTGACATGCTGCTAGAATTTGGGGCCTGGTTGCAGGTGAGTCACTGAGGGCATGACCTGGAAAGGTACATCTTCTGGAGCTCCTCCCTTCACTCTCTGCTTCCTGGATGCTATGATGTGAGATGCTCTCCTCCACAGCAGGACCTTCGATCATGGCATTTGGTCCTGCTGACCAAGGACTGAAACTTCTGAAACTGTGAGTCAAAATAAATCTCTCCTCCTGTAAGTTTTGGGTATCAGTTATTGTGTCTCAGTGATGAGGGAAGTGACAAAGATAATATCTTTGTAGTTTGTATTTCCAGTTCTGAACTCCAGACTCACACTCAAAGGTCTACTTTCCATTTCCAGTTTTGTGTCTAGGGATCATCACAAAATTAATATTGCCAGAAAAGATCTCAATCCCCATGGAAACCCCAGAATCATCTCATTCTCCACCTCCTCCTCTTTCTCCCCCTTCCCCTCTCTTTTGATGCAATATCTCACTATATAGCTTAAACTGGTCTTGAACTCATGGGCACAAGTGACCCTGCACTTTATCCTCGGGAGTAGCTGGGAAAACACTTGTGTACTACCATGCCTTGACCCATACTTTTTGATTTGTACTCCATAACATATAAGTAGTGAATCAAATGGTTGCAGATAGCTTTATGCAATATATCTTAGAGTTATAAGATTCACATTTATTGCTTAAAATAAATTTTAAAAACACAGCTGGTACTTTGAAAGGATTCACCACCTACAAAAATGACCATGGAAAAATGGCGGCAGTAAATACAAAGTCATACTTTACTTAAATTTTTTTTTTTTTTTTGGTACCAGGGATTGAACTCAGGACCTTGGGCTTGTGAGACAGGTGGCAGAACCACTGAGCTAAATCTCTGTCCCCTTTACTTAAAGTTTTTGACCTCTGATAAATCATGAACATGTTTTATGGGGATGGAAAACATTTTTTCCTCTTTCTTCCTCCCTCCCTTCCTTCCTTTTCTCTCCCCCTCTCTCTCCTTTCTTTCTCTCTTTTTTCTTTCTTTCCTTCTTTCTTCTGTCTTTCAACTGGTCAGCTTGTCCTATAGTACTAAATGGAAGGCAAACTTACAAGTTGTTTACTCTTTCCATGAGAATTCTAAGAGGTGAAGCATAGATTTCTAATGTTTCTTGAACCAGTTTTCAGGGATAAAATTGGAGCCATTTATCCTCATTATACTGAGATGCCTCTCTCTTGTATGTTTTTCCCTCACTGTTTATCTTTTCCTTTTGTCAATACTACTAACTAATCCTGCAATTTTCTTAGAATCAATGTTTAATTGCAAGCAAGAGGCAGAAAACAGGAACACATAGGAAATGTGGGAGAGGATTCCATCAGGATTCTGCAAAGTAAACCCACATGGCTGTCTCATGCGAATGCTACTGCAAAACCCCCACATGGACTGCAGAGCCCAGCTAGGATCTATTACACCTGGTGATTAAGCAAATCCTAGCAATTATGAAATGATGCTAAAAAAAACTTTTCTCTTTCACAAAAATAAAGTAAAGTACATAGGGTATGAGGGCAAGCTACTAAGCTACCAGAGCTGGTTTTCAGACATACCATCATCACCAGTTTTTAAGTAAAAATGCTAACCTGTCAATCACTTCCTCTTAAGCCCCTTCTTTTAAGTGACCAAATATAGAAGATGTAATAAAAAGGAGTATGAATGTTTAATTTTTTTAAAAAAATTGCTTATTAGAATAAAGGACACATTGGCATTAAAATCCCTCATATTATTCCCCTTCGCTTAAAATGCACTTATCCCTTCCTTGTTGTCAGTTTCTTAAGCAGTTCTGGAAGCCTTCTTTAGTGTCTATAGTTGTGCCATTGTGATTGGCTCGATGTCCTAAATCAATTCATAATATCTAACTTTACTTGAGCCAGAACTCATACAGTATCAGGTCCAGTGAATAAGGTGAATGAGGATGCACTGTAATGTTTTTACAATCCTGCCTTTCCACTGGATGGCACTCAGCAGTGGCATTCCCTATATTTTTGATCACACCTTGTAAAAACACAGAAAAGGACTTCCAGAATTGCTTCAGAAAGTAGCAAGAATGATGGGATACATGTGTTTGAAGTGAGAAGTATTTTGAGAGGGATTCATGACAATATGTCTTTTAGTGTAATATAGTTTTAATATTTAAATATTCACTGTATATTTTGATTATACTATCTACATTCAGCACGTTAAGTAGGCTGGAGAGCATCTGAATGCTGTTTGGAACATAAAAGAGGTAGGAAACCAAGATGTTCTCACAAGAACTTTAGTTTGGAGAACATCTACCCAAATAAAATATAAATTAAAATTATAAAGCATTTTTGAATTTTAGAGACTTTTCTACCTGTTGTGTCATAAAAACTTTAAGGACACTGCAAGATACTACCTAATTAAAGTTGAAATTTTTTAAAAGATCAGAGAGGCCAGGCGTGGTGGTGTACACCTGTAATCCCAGCACTTGGGAGGCTGAAGCAGGAGGATTGCTGTGAGATCAAGGCCAGCCTTGTCACATAGGGAGACTTTATTAAAAAAAAAGAATGACCAGAGTAGGTTGAACTGAGGTGTAGAAATAAGAGGAAAGTCAAATAGTTAGAGGATATGGAGCTTAAGCGGTCTGGGTAGAAGCCTCAGACCGTGCAGCAAAAGCTGGAGGAAGACTGTAGATTTTTCAAAGTAGGTTCAGCATACATTCTGATGTCGCCTGGTGCTAAGCAAAACTGCCAGCCATGAAAACTGACTTTGAAGGATTGCTCTATGCTAAAGGTGAAGAAAGCTTGGGATCCAGGTTAACTGTGATAGTGAAGGTTAAAGTGGCCTCCAATTGTACGGAAGAATCTACACTTGTTTACTTACTAAGACTACTGTGTTTGTATTCATATTGCAGAAAATTTTTAAATTTTTTCCTAGAAATGCTGGAAAATTCTGCTATCTAGTAGTTGATGTGTCTTAAAATCTTAGAGTTGAGGAAATATGGATTATTTGTTTAATTCAAAATAAATAATTAATGTGACCTATTTTTTTCTATTCTGCACACAGAAGGATGCACCAGGCCTGAGTGTGGTGCACGTTCAGTTATATATATTTTATGTCGTACTGGGAATTGAATCCAGACCATGATATATGCCAGGTGAGTGTTCTACCACTGAGTTGCATGCTCCTTTTCATTGTTCTTGAAGAGTGATGACCATATATTATAGAGGTAACTGTTAATAATATGAATCCTTTGGGAAAATGGCCATGCCTCCCTGGCTACCTGATAGAGCTATATGAATTTAGACATAAACTCAAGACTCAGGCTTATGCTCCACTTTGGTTTTCCTTTCCTTTTCTTCTTTTTTTGCTTAAATTCTTTTATTGGTACATTGTAGGTATACAATACATTTACATTTATCATTGGGTGCCTGTACCTGTACATGATGTACCTTGGTTCTTATTTTTCCCCATTACCTGTGCACCCTTCACTCCCTCCACCCTTCCCTATTTACATAGACTTTGTTTCCATTTTTTTCTTTTCTCATATTTTTTCCTTTCCCTTCTTTCCTTTCCCCTTCTCCTCCCACCTCCCCTACTTCTTTGGACCTTTTCTTCCTATTTCACATTATCAATTATCAACTTAATCATTTTAATCCTTATTTACACTTTCCTTTCCTTTTCTTTATTTGTCCAAGTGCAACCAAGATTTTCATGGGTGGTCATAATTTTCACGTTAACTCCAACGATTAATTCTTTCCTTAAGGTATTATGTTTGAAAAGAGTTGACATTCTATCATCACATTCAAATCTTTGTCCCCAAAGCAGATGCAAAATATCTGGAACTAACCTACTACATATTTTTATTTTAGCTTGCAATAGTAATAGAAAAATAATTTCAACTAAATGTTTAATAAAAAGAGTTTTCTTTTGAAAACAGAGGTTTGAGACATTCATTAAACAGTTGGACATGTTTTTCAGCTAGACTTTATCTGTTTAAATTTAGAGTGGAATGTTTTGAATTTAGATTGGTATGGGAAGAATTCTGAGCAAGGGCTAAGCATTCCTAAAAAGAAGATAAGAATAAATTATGTTAGGTATCTGCTGCCAGTGATACGCAGTAGCTACCTTTCTCTTTCTCTTTTGTCATAAGTTGTTAGTGAATTTTCTCTGTTAAAAGATAAAAAAAACAAATTTAGTTTGAAAATCAAATTTGCTTTTATTTGTGATTAGAGAATTGGGCAACAACTCATTTTACAAAATAGAATGAGAACTCCAATGAAGAAGGTAAGTTTGTCTTTATAGCCATAAAAGGGATGAAAGAAGCAGAAATGGAATGAAAAGCAAATTGGTTATTTCAAAGTTACTTCACTTCTAGAGTTAAAACAGAGGAGACTTTCTATTGTATACCAGCTCAATCAAGAGATTCTCATGAATTCCTCGTTTCTGGAAAACTGACCTGACTCAAAGTTTAATTTAATTTAGTGACACTACTGTAGTTTGGTCTGGTTTATTGGGCTTAGTGCAGGGGGCTGGTTTAAAGCACTGACCCCTCATAAACTTTGTCTAAAACTTTGCATACCTGTACTGTTTTTCCTGTGTCACAGTGAATAGTAATTCAAATGTCATGTGGTTAAACTAAGACATGCCAGGCATCTTGCACACAGTAGAAAAGGGAAATCATAATTTCATTACATGTCTTTTTTCCATTTAATTTTCCCATTATATATAGCAAATAACAGTAGTATCCTTATTTTACAGTGACAAACACCAAAGCTGAGCAGCTTGCCTGTGATAACATGAGCAGTGAGTACCGAGCTGGGGTTCAACTATAAAAGAAAGCTCACAGACCTCACAGAACAGATTTGAACACCTGTGGAATCCACTTTGAGAAATGGTGTTATGGTATGCACCTTGAATTATCATAATTAAATATGTTTCTATTTTTCTTTCTGAACTCGAAGTTCTTTGAGATACGGGCATCTGGCTTCTTTGTCTTTATATCTCTGCACTTCAGTACAATGTGGTTGAATTAATACATTAAAGAGTTCTGGCAGGATAGAGAGAACTTTAATTAGACCTACTTGGGAAAAAAAGTCATTGTTTTCTTCCAAGTAGATGAAAAGTAAGTAAGCCATAATAAACAAAATGTAAATTAAGTGACAGTCATTGACCTAAAATCTGAACACTGTTTTTTTAAAAACAACCTAAGAGGATTCTGGGACTGAGACATGTTCTTCCTAGAGACATTCATTACTCCTGAAATGTTTCTTTGACTATTTGATTCTTGAGTAGACTGTCCCCCAGAAGGAAGTGACAAGATGATGAGTACCAATTGTAGACACGTACACTCACTACCACCACCCACTCAGGTACGATCTCAGGCATATGAAGGACATTAAGTAATGTTTTCTGAATGAATGAATGATTGAATTAATCAGTTAATACTCCAAACGCCAAGTGGTTAATTAGACCACATAGGTGTGGTTCCTGTCACCTGAAAGCAGAACCTATGGATCACTCATCAGACCACAATGAGGAATTGTCACAGTCTAGAGTGATCACTTCAGTGACCTTTGGGCCATTTTGGAGCTCTCAAGTGTGGATCTCATAGGTCAATTTTATGCCCAGGAATAGGTGGCCCTGCTCTGGATGGTGGAGTAAACACAAGTGGCACATAGAATCGACACAATGCGTATGCCAACTCATTGGAATTCTTTGGTGATCAAGGCTGGATGCCAGGGATCTAGGATGTTTTTCTGATTCTCAGGTTGGAAGTCCTCTGACAGAGTAGCATACTTTAGAAGGCAACTCAGGCCTTTTCTTTTATAATTGCTTTCAGTATTTGGATTACTACAAAGAGAACTTTAAAATTCTAGCCCATGAATTAGTGTTCGCATGGAGTGACATTGTAGAAAGGAAATCTACTCCTCCTAGCCTAGAGTTCTGCAACATAGCTAGCCTATAACAGACATTGTAATTTCAGTGCAATTATTCACTTTACAAACACCCCATGGAAACTTGTCTCTTACAACTTGCTTTTTGGTTGTGTCTTTAAGAAGTAAAAGAATAAAGTCCTACAAGATTTGGAATGAGACAAGTGTAGTAGTCTCCACTGACCAGTCTCCTCTAATGTTCTGCCCTTCTCTCAGGCTCAGAATCCCATTAGCAGGGTCAGAAGGCTGAGCTTATCTGTAAAGAAGAAATGCAGTTGCCTTGAATTCTGTATTTCTAGGAAAGGAAGAAAATATGCACATGTCATTCATTTTTTCTTTTGAAGACCTTGTGTTGTAATTAGAAGGAGAGATATTTCTTTCATTAGATAAACTGCCCTTTTCATTATACATTTAAATCTCCATGAGAGTTTTGGGGAAAAAAGTCATTGTATAAATATTATTCTTCTGTCTTTATGAGACATCTTGCATTTCATTTCCTTAATCCTTTGCCTAAACACAAAACGTGGTTATTTCCCAAATCTTCTTTGGCCTGTGAATAGTGAAGAGGAGGTGCCTGAATTGTGAGGAGTCAAGGCCCTAAACCAAAATCCAAACAGCTGAGTTCATCTCAGAGCCATTGTGCTGTGCTTAACTGTGAAAGGGTCTCGTCTGTAAATAAGATGAGCCCTTCAGTCATTCTTAAAGACTTTCCCATAAAAGCAATTTATGTACATAAAATAATCTCTTTTTTTTAAACTGGAGAATTAAAAAACCCCTATGTACTTTTGATGATCTAAACAGAATTAAATGCATTAGAAATCTTTTATCCTCGATTCTCTATTATTTGTGTTTGAAGAATACTGTACTATGTGAAGTCAACAAAAGACAAAATTGATTTCTGCTTCCCTGTAAGATGGGCTCAGTCTTTGCACCTATGAGTATTTCTACATGTAATACACATCCCTACTCACCACCTCCCTACACTTCAGCTCTAGAGAGTGTCAAGGCATTATTGCTATTTCACACATTTCTATCTTGGAAAGCTTGAAATCAGAGCCCAGGGTGTAATGTAAATAAAGACCTAAGCACATATTAAGGAAAGCAATTTGACACCTTAAGAATTTCATCTCTGCCAAGCCACCTCACAGATAGATTATATACAGAGAGGAACAG
Organism: Heterocephalus glaber; assembly: GCF_053883595.1. NCBI lineage: Eukaryota > Metazoa > Chordata > Mammalia > Rodentia > Bathyergidae > Heterocephalus > Heterocephalus glaber. The sequence continues at coordinate 2,612,524 of NW_028258191.1, forward strand.
GTTAAAACTTACAAAACTGATTGAAAATTGGTGCTAATTGGCTTGAGGTTTAAATGAACAAGCTCTGTCACACAGCTGGGCTAGTCTGAGGGTTCTATCTATGAAACTACTACATGAAAATATAATTTATCTCTATATAATGATGTTTGTTCTCTGAAAATTAGGTTAAAATTGAAGAAGTCATTTCCCTCATCCTCAATTAAAACAAATAGCTAACATTTAGCTCAACTTTAGCATTCATGGGCTTTAGGGATAAATTCCCTCCATTTTATAAGTAAGCCCCTGCCTACATTTTCCTGGGACAAATGGCCTAGAGGATCAGAGTATTTTAAAAAAGGTTAAAAGAGATTGTACCACATCCAGGAAGGCTAATTTTCATGCATCAAGGTTCTTTGAGCTGAATTTGTGTAATGAGTGCACTGGAAATTGAAAGAGGAGATTAAAGTGCTGTTTGTCGTGTACAGAGATTTCAGAAATGCTTATCAGCCCTTTGCAGCTGAACACAGCCCAGATTAAAAACTGATCTGACAGAAAGGGAGGCTGACTGCAAATGTGGGACTTTACATCCACACTAATTACGAAGTGCATATTAAACATGAGGCCAATGATGAGAGCAGCTGCAAAGGTCTTTATCTATATTAAGAGACTGTCCACCTACATAATAAGAATAATTACCAATGAGAGAATTCTTAAAAAAAGAAATTGCATTTAATGATACATCATACAATTTCTCCTAATTTCAAAGGTCTATTTCACCAACCCCCAATAAGGTGTGACTTTGTCTTGTTTCTGAAGCCAGGTGGTATATCAGATTCTGAAGAAAAGATCTACTCACATATATTTCTATTAATGTAAGTCCACTTCCTTTCAAAAGCGCGAGTGTGGAAACCCTACAGTGTCCCCAATTTCTTTTTCTAATGAACTGAATGGAAAGAAACTGAAACTTTTCCAAACCCCTAGAATATTTTGTGAGAGGTGACATGAAGGCCACTTTAATTGGAAGGTTGTCAGTATCATCAGACCTGGGTTCCAACACCTCCCTTCTCATAACTGCAAACGTTATAGCTGTGATCTGATGCAAGCAAATGGAAGGGATACAAGAAATTCTCTTCTTCTAGTCTCTTTCTTCTTTGTAAAAAGTAAATGTATTCCATGGCCTCTGAGAAGTAAATGTAATGACAAGAATAAAGGCATCTAGTAACCTTGAGCACTCCAGTGCACTCACTGCAGAAATTACCACTCTTTTCCTTCTTTCATCTTTTTCTTGTTTTCTTTTTCCTTTTTCTCATACTTTTTAGCTGATATAAACCTGAGTTATTCCAGCTGAATGTTGCTTTTCAATATTTAATTTTCAAGATAAAATAAATAAACATTTTATTATTTACTTCCTAAATTGGTTCCCAAAACCTAGTCATATAAGATCAAGTGAAAGATCACTGTGAGATATTTAAAAGAAGACCCAGGAAAAACAGCCTTTTAGAAAAAGACAAGAGAGAAATCAAGTGCATACAAATTGTAGAAATGTGCTACTGAAATGTTATTTTTGTTTTTATTGTTATTAAAATAATCCAATCAAATGCTTCAGGATTTCAGCTCAAAATTCCACATATCTAATACTATGTCATCCATTTAATCTGTTAAAAGCTCCCAAAGTATTACAGAATATAACATGTATGCAAAATGTTTCATAAAAGTATGTGTATCATTTGTGAATAGCTATGAAACAAACATTCGCCCAAAGCCATTCAGGATAAGAAATGGGATATGGTGGCACCTGAGAGACCTCCTCTCTCTTGAGTCTCCCCAATTCTTTTTTTCCCCAATTCTTTTCCTCTTCTAAAGCATTACCCTCTCATGACTTTTATAATCCTTTCTTGATTTTATAAGGCTCTTCTAGATAGTTTATATAATCTTTCATAATAGAAAGAAAATGTCAATTCTTAGACTTATTTTTGCCAACCTTCTCAGCTTCAATCCTCATCTTCACTTAGTTGAGCTGCTATAACAAAAATGCCAGAGATTGTATGGGGCAAAAAACAAGGATTTATTTCTCACAGTTCTGGAGACTAGGAAGTGGAAGATAAAGGTCTCAGTAAATCCAGCTCATAGTGATGGCTCTCTTTTTTGTTAGCAGATGGCCAACTTCTTGTTATATCCTGATATGTTAGAGAATAGAGAAGGATATTTTCTATCTCCTTTTATCTCCATAAAGGCATGAATTACATCATGAAGGAACCATCTTCATAACCTAATCAAACTCTAGCTTTAATCTCCCACAAACCCCAGCTCCAAATACTATCACAATCTAGTCCAGCATCTCCACTGGTCAGAACTACTTCTTTGCCTTGTTAGTACAAATATTGTTAAATAGTAAAAAAATTTGTGGAGAGTTTTTGAAGGTAGTGGCACAGCACTTGACTAGGTTGACCTGAATAACTTTGACTCTAATTACTAAATGACTTTGGGTAAGTTTTCCCATCTGTAAAATGAGAAGGCTTAATTAGATGATGCTAAGATTTCTTCAAGTCCAAAAATTCTAGTATATTTGAAGATAATGTATATTTGGATCCTATCATGAAGATTTTGTTTTCCATGAGTTTGATATTGGATATTTAAGGTGAGAAATAAGAAACAATAGAAACTTATAGCAGACAAGCCATTTGTTTTTCAAGAATGCAAACTTAGGTCATAATTGAGTCATGGTGATCAAAAAAAAGCAATCAAACAAACAAAAATTCTTCATGTTAATCTCTAACTATATTTTTTTGTACATGGATTAGGTGGTCCTAAATATTTCAACATTGTAAACTAATGCAGGATTGTAAGTATTTATTTGAGTGTCTACTCTGTGGCAGGAATCGTGGTAAGTGTACGCTGTCTTCAGAGTAAGACAGTAAAGGTGATAACATTCCCTTGTAGATGTGGAAACTAAAACCCAGCAAGTTGAAACAAGTTGTCTAGTGACCTCCAACAGTTTTCAAAGTGTCCCTCATTTTCACTTTAATGTCATTAGCTTCTATGGAAATTTGATAGAATTACAAACTCTCAGACCCCACCTACATATACTAAATCAGAAACTCAATGGTGGGGGCCCTGATCTTCAGCTAAAATGAGAAACTTCTAATCAAATGACTTAAGAAGTCAGTTTGATATTGAAATGTTCCACATTTATTATGGAATTCCAATTTGCCTTACTTATTTTTTATTGCTTTCTTCATATTGTTTTCAAAGGTGCTTTCCATGTAGGAAATACTACAATCACCTCTTCAAATTCAGTGGAGCCAGTTAAGACTTGAGATATAATCATTTTAAGTTTGGAAGATGAAGATAACATGTCATGACAATAACGTATTTTGTATTAACATATTATATCTGGCAGCAAGGGACGGACTGGATGACCTATGAGGTCTTTCTCTTTTCTATAAGTTTACCTGTCTGATTTTACCAGCGACTACTCCTTCATTTTCATAAATCTGTAACAGCATGCTTTTTCCAGGAAGTGTGTTTTAGAAGATACTATAACTTTTCAAATCTCAAGCATACAATTAAAGCAAGAAATTTTACTTCTTCTACTCATTCTGCTACCTCCTATCCCACTGCTTAGCTGTAGGTGCTTAACAATATTTGCTGAACAAATAAAGTTGGACTCTGGAATGATTTGGTAATTACACCTTAGCTTTAAATTTTATATCTGTTGATATAAAACTAACCTTCATGAAACTGAAACCATGAGATAGTTTATAATAGCTTTGCCATAGGATTACATTTGCAAACAAGGAAACTTGTTACCTTAAAACTTTAGTTCTTGCCAGGGTCAACATAAGAATGAACTTTTCATTTCCATTTTCCTTTCAGAATACAATTTTATGTGTTCCTCATCCTTTTTAGCTTTTTCTACACAATGAACTGGAGAGAACAGCTAATACTGATCAAACACAATCATCCTGTAGCTTATGAAACTGGAGTTGTAGCAAAAGAAGTATGGTGATGAGTTCCTAATTTAGCTCTACATATTTATATTACAGTTTCCCCTTCACTGCCTTAAGTTGGTGTGAAATTCTCACCGCATTTACAAGAATTAAAGTCCAATTAAATGCTAGGGGTTTTTCAATTTTATTCTTTCGAAGAACCAACTCTTGGCTTCATTGATTTCTTGTATCATTCTCTTAGTTTCTTTTTAGTTTCTTTACAGATTTTATGAACAAAACCTCAGTTGCCCATGAACTAGCACAAACAATCAACAAGTGGGATCTCTTCTTACTAAAAAGCTCCTGCACAGCAAGAGAAACCACCAACAGTGTGAAGAGACAACCTACAATGTAGGAAAAACTTTTCACCTGCTATTTCTCAGACAAAGGTCTACTATCTAGAATCTATAGAGAACTTAAAAAAACCACACCTCCCAAATGTAAAGACAAATCAAAAAATGGGCATCTGAAATGAACAGACATTTCTCAGACAGAGAAGTAGAAATAGAAAATAAAAATATGAAAAAATGTTCCACATAACTGGTCATTGGAGAGATGCAAATGAAAACAACGCTGAGATTCTACCTCACTCCAGAAAGAATGGCTGCTATCATGAAATCAACATATAACAAATGGAGGTTGGGCTTTGGGGAAGGAGGAACCCTGCTCCACTGCTGGTGGGAGTGTAGACTGGTGTAACCACTGTGGAAATCAGTATGGACATACCTCAAAGAACTAGGACTGGAAGTCCCTTTTGACCCAGCTATTCCCCTGCTGGGTATCTTCTCCAAAGAATTAGAAGAATCATGCCACAGTGATATATGTGCACCCATGTTCATAGCAGCACAGTTTGAAATAGCTAAAACTGTGAAACAATCCAACTTGCCCATAAACTGGAGTCTGGATAAAGAAAATGTGAGTTTTTTTTTTTTTTAATAAAATGGAGTACTACTCAGCCATAAAAAATAAGAAATTAGAGACATTTATTGCTAAATGGATGGATATTGAGGTGATACTCTTAAGTGAAATAAATAGGACACACGTGTAAATACTGAATAGTTTCTCTAGTGTGAGAAACTGAAAATGTAAATAAGGACTAAAAAGCGTAATAGGTAGTGAGAAAAAGGAAGAAAAGGGGCAAAGGGGAAGGGGAAGTGGGAGGAGAGGGGAAAGGAAAGAAGGGAATGGGATTAATATGAGAAAATGAAAAAATGGAAACAAAGTCTTTGTAAATAGGGAGGAATGGAGGGGTTGGAGGGCTAGGCAAGGGTGAAAAATAAGAACTAAAAGAGATTATGTAAAGGTGCAAATTTCCAATGATGAATGTCATTATATTCTATACCTAAAATGTACCAATAAATTTTAATTTAAAACAAAAGAATTAAAGCCCTAGTGATTGTACACTACAAATGTTGATCAGGTCCATATTTTCAGAAATCATGAAATTTCCTGTTTTTCTTCCATGATTTTCTTTAAGAGGAAAAATAGCTTTTTACTTTTCTAGAATTATTAGCTCCCTGAAATCATTTTTTACTTACTGAAATACGTGACTTTACATGAGGGAAGTTTTTTTTTTGTTTTGTTTTGTTTGATACTGGGGATCGAACTAGGGCCCTTGTGCTTGCACAGCAGGCGGCAAAACCACTGAGCTAAATCCCCGGCCCAGGGGAAGATTTTTTTAGATTAATACATAGTCTAACTTTCTCTTGTTATTAAATTCATCAATGGTTCTTTTTCTTTCTATGAAATTCTCACTTATCAAGAATATTAGTGAAGTAGGAATATTGGATCAAGTGTAGGGGTCTTGCTACATGCAAAGTAACTTCACACAATATGGATACATTACTGACTGTTGATTCAGAGGGAGTATACAAACTGAAAAATATTTATCCTGAATATATATTTCCTCTGCCTTGCATAATGTATAATATTATTACTCAAGCTTTCTTTTTTTCATATTATGTATGTATAAGTGAAATTTATGTTGTAGTTCAATAAAATATCATTTAATAAAATCACACAATAATTATGATATATTCAACCAGTATTTTATAGATTATAAGAAAATTATCTCAAAACAATTAGCATTGGTTAATTGGAAATACTGGCAAGACAGGCATTTTTCAAACCTCAGTTCAGATATTGATCAACTTTTAAAGTTTGAGTAAATTATTCATTCTCCAAGCCCCGTTTTTCATTCCCATAAAACTGAGACATAAATAAAACCTATGCATGCACAGCTTTTGGAAGAGAACTAAATTTGGCAATCCATTTAATGGTATAACCCATTATCTCCCACATGAGTAAAACACAATAAACAGTAGTCTTAATTTTTACTGATGTGTACATTGTGAAATAAGGAAGTATTCAAATAATAAATTTTCAAATCAAAATTTATGACTAAAGCATTATTTGCAGATGACATGATACTGTATATAGAAGGCCCCAAGAACTCCACCAAAAGTCTTCTAGACTTAATAACCAAATTCAGCCAAGTAGCTGGTTACAAGGTCAACACACAAAAATCAATAGCTTTCCTCCACACCAATGACAGACTCATTGAGAGAGAAATAGGGCAAATAATTCCTTTCACAATAGCATCCAAAAAACTGAAATACCTAGGAATCAACCTAACAAAAGAAATTAAAGACCTCTTCTCTGAAAACTATAGCACTCTGGAAAGAGAGATTGAAGATGATATCAGAAAATGGACAGACATTCCCTGCTCCTGGGTAGGAAGGATTAATATAGTGAAAATGGCCATACTTCCAAAACTGCTATATAGTTTCAATGCAATTCCTATTGAGATCCCAGCAGCATACTTCATGGACCTCGAGAAAATAATCCAAAAATTCATTTGGAGCAAGAAGAGACCCAGAATAGCAAAAGCAATTCTAGGTAACAGAGACATGGCTAGGGGTATCACAATCCCCAACCTGCAACTCTACTACAAAGCTACTGTGATAAAAACAGCATGGTACTGGCAAAGAAACAGACCTGAGGACCAGTGGAACAGATTAGAAGATGCAGAAACAATGCCAGACACACTCAGCCATCTCATCTTCGATAAAGGAGTCAAACACCCTCACTGGAGGAAAGATAGCCTCTTTAATAAATGGTACTGGAAAAAATGGGCTTCAACTTGCCTAAGATTAAAACTAGACCTATATCTCTCACCATGCACTAAGCTAAAATCAAAATGGATTAAAGATCTAAATATTAAAATAGAAACTCTGAAGCAGTTGGAACAGAGGTTAGGTAGAACCCTTGAATACAACAGTGTAGGAAAAGATTTTATGAACAAAACCTCAGTTGCCCATAAACTAGCACAAACAATCCACAAGTGGGATCTCTACTTATTAAAAGGCTTCTGCACAGCAAGAGAAACCACCAGCAGTGTGAAGAGACAACCCACAATGTGTGAAAACATCTTCACCTGCTCTTTCTCAGACAAAGGTCTACCATCTGGAAACTATAAAGAATTTAAAAAGATCAGACCTCCCAAATTTAAAGACCCAGTCCAAAAATGGGCATCTGAAATCAACAGACATTTCTCAGATAAAGTAGAAATAGCAAATAAATACATGAAAAAATGTTCAACATCACTGGTCATTCGAGAGACGCAAATGAAAACAAAGCTGAGATTCCACCTCACTCCAGAAAGAATGGCTGCTATCATGAAATCAACCAATAACCAATGCTGGCAGGGCTGTGGGGAAAGAGGAACCCTGCTCCACTGCTGGTGGGAGTGTAGACTGGTGTAAGCACTGTGGAAATCAGTATGGAGATACCTCAAAGAACTAGGACTACAGGTCCCATTTGACCTTGCTATTCCACTGCTGGGGATCTTCCCCAAAGAATTAAAAGAATCATACCACAGTGATGTATGTGCACCCATGTTCATAGCAGCACAGTTTGTGATAGCTAAAACTTGGAAACAGCCCAAATGCCCATCAACTGGAGACTGGATAAAGAAAATGTGGTTTTTTAAATAAAATGGAGTCCTACTCAGCCATAAAAAATGAGAAATTAGAGACATTTATAGCTAAGTGGATGCACATTGAGGCAATACTCTTAAGTGAAATAAGTAGGACACACATGTATCAATATCAAATAGTTTCTCTGGTGTGAGAAACTGAAAGTGTAAATAAGGACTAAAATGTATAATAGGTAATGTGAAATAGGAAGAAAAGGGGCAAAGGGGAAGGAAGTGGGAGGGCTAGGGGAAAGGATAGAAGGGAATGGGATTAATATGAGAAAATGGAAAAATAGGAACAAAATCTTTGTAAATAGGGAGGAGTGGAGGGGTTGAAGAGAGGGCTGAGCAATGGTGAACAATAAGAACCAAGAGGGATTATGTAAAGGTGCAAATTTCCAATGATGAATGTCATTATATTGTATACCTAAAATGTACCAATGATTAGAATGAATAATCGATAATGCAAAATAGGAAGAAAAGGTCCAAAGGGGTAGGGGTAGTGGGAGGGGCAGGGGAAAGGAAAGAAAGGAAAGGAAAAATGCTGAGAAATGGAAAAAAATGGAAATAAAGTCTTTGTAAATAAGGAAGGGTGGAGGGGGTCAAGGGAGGGCTAGGAATGGGGAAACAATAAGAACCAAGATGCATCATGTAAAGGTCAAAGTTCGCAATGAGAAATGTAATTGTGTTGTATACCTACAATGTGCCAATAAAAGAATTTAACAACAACAAATAATTTATGACTAAAAGCAGTCCAGTAAACTCCCAACACAATTTATATATAATCTCAGAATGTTCTCAGAATGATTATTTGACCTAGGAAGAAGTTATTTCCCCCTGATCTTAGGGTTTTTTTGTTCCTGTCTATCAAGAGCTTATCTTCATCTACAAGAAACCCTGGAGAAGAGGAAGTAGTGTTGTAGTTTCTTTATAGGTAAAGTTAAGTAACACATTCAAGAAGAACACAATTGCTGAAGATTTCCAGCTGTGAAGAATTCCCTACCTGGTTTAAGAGGTCAGCTGGCTGTTTGCAAAGGAGTTGTTAGATACTATGTGCACAGTGCAAATCAAAAGGAGCTGGGAGGAAGGTTAATAAGAGCATTAGGCAGACTGTAATGTGAAGTGGAAATGCACTTTGCTCCTCCATCCTCAATTTTCCATCAATCTTTATGTAAAGAAGTGGCTTAGGTGGACAAGGGCCTTCCAAAGCAGGAAATGGAGTAGAGAAAAATCTTATCTTGAATTTTCCAATGAGTTTCTGTTACATTATTAAAATTAATACTATTTCTTGGTGTGGCCAATTTTATGCATCATTGCTTCTAATTGTGTGCTTAACATACACCTCTTCGAACATTTAGCCTGGGATGTCAATAGACGTTAGCATTCACACATTCACACATCTAATTTCCACCAGGAAATCCATTACAATATTACACCTTATGGACTTATCTTCATTAGCTGATATGGATCCCTTTAAAATAAAATGTTTCCCGAAATATTGTATGTTAAGCAGTGGTGATATAGCAAACCAAAAAAGAAATAGCAAAAGGCTGTCTTGAATGGAACATTCTAAAGACTTCACATGGATTTCTAACTTAAGCCTCACTGCTTTGATTATAGAAAAAGATACAGCACCTTATAATTCATAGGCAATCTCTAGAAAAACTTTCAGTTTTTGAGTCATCTAAGAATCACAAACATGTTTAAACTTTTAGCCTTGCCCTACATGTTTACTGTTTCTAAATGTTAAGATCTGTGTCAAAATTTTATCTCTTTTTTCTTTTAGTTTTGTCTGGTTCCCTAAACCCACACCATAGTGGTTATTCATTAAAGACTAAGATCACAGAGGGAACCCAGGAAAGTCTTAACATCATAAGAATACATATAATTTACAGTTTCTTTAAGATTAAGCATTTGTGTTGAGCTTGGACGGCTTCTTGAGGTAGAAATCTCTACTTGACAAGGGTTCAATTAAACTGTGAGTATGAAGACTATACACTGAAATTAAAGTAATGGGGTTGAATGTCATGGTTTTACTGGGAGGAGTGGGAATTTCTTAAATTCGGGACTTTTCTGAATGTTGCAGAAGCTGGATTTAAAAAAATTTTAATATTTTATCTTAAAGTAAATTTGAAGAACTTTTATGGAATATATGTTATGAGTTTTAAATTGTTTATTTCTCCTAATGATCCATGGTCATCGTTTTCTGTCAAAATTCACATTTTTAATGCTAGAATTTAGAAAAATCTCAGGTATTTATCAAGTATTTAGTTATAAAACTATCACTATACATGTATTTTGTGCTTTTATATTAAAACATTCTAATATGTATTGTTATATCTTATTAAGTCTGATACAGGGTCGAGTATTGAAAAGAAAGAAATGAAAGTACTAATCTCTTTTTTTTCTGCCAGCCTTTATGTATTGGGTAATACAAGTCACTTTCTACTAGACCATATAATCAGGGTAGACAGTGTATGATAATCCTGTTTGTGCTCTACAAACTAAGAACATTCTTCTTTGCTTACTGGAAGCATATGAGGACCCATATTCAGTACCATTCTAGCACAATATTGCAAATTACAGACCTCACATGTGAAAAAGTGACTATTAGCTGGCTGATCAGTTGATTAACAGAGAGATTAACTATCATATTGCTCATATTGCAGTGTAAATAATGCATGTGTTTGACCTACGATAGAATTTTAAATGTTGTGTTTGTACATGCATTCTACAGATTTTAATGGTTCAGCAAGTCTCTCCTGAGAAAGTGAAATTTGAGTAGCTATGTGCAGATGTGAATAAGAAAATCAAGAGAGAGGGAAGAGAACTTTCTTAACAGAGCAGAGGGCACATGCATGTGTGCAGGCCCCAGAGTTCGGAGATGCTGCCAGGACACTGGGGGGACGTAGGGTGCTGGATGCTCTGGGCAGTGGGTCCCCCAGTGAGGTAGTACATAGAGCTAGTCACATGGGGCCTTGGTGCCATTGCTGGACTAGATCTTTCTGCAGCGTGTGATCAGAAGCTAGTGAAGGGGTTGAAGTTGAGGAAAAGCAGTTTTAAAAGATCTTGTTTTTCTCTAAGTCAAGACCATTCCTAGGTGATTGTCATTAGTCTGTTTGTGCTGTTGTAACAGAATACCATAAAATGAGTAGCTTATGAACAACAGACCTTTATTTTCCCAGTTCTTGAAGCAGTAAGTCCCACATCAGTGTGTGAGCATGATCCAGTTTCCTAGTTGATAGCTGACACTCTATTGCTATGTCTTCACATGGTGGAAAGGACAAAGCAGCTGCCTAGAATCTCTTTCACAAGGGCAAAGATCCCATTCATGAGGGCTCTACCCTTACTATCCAATCACTTACCAAAGCCTGATTTCTTAATATCATCATGATGGGAGTGAGGATTTCAACACATAAATTTAGATGTAAACATTCAGAACAAGGTAGTTACAAAGAGAGAAGCCCCAAATCATAAAAATATATATGAAAATAACTTTTCTTGATTGTAAGTTTTCTCTTTTTAAGAATATATATTAAATGAAATGATAAAGACAGTCCTCAAAACAATACCTGCCCCTTTACAGGTACTTTTTCTCTGATAGTGATGTTATCTGGACTCCTTAGGATTAAGGAGGTTAACTGCCAACTCAAATTGTTTTGGAAGATACAGGAATTATTCAGTGACAAACTTGCCTCTTAGGTTAAACAAATGTCTGTTATAAAAATTGAGTAGTAAAGAGGTGGTTTAAATTGTTTATTCAATGTAAAAACAGACGGTTCAAAATGTAGAGTCAATATATTTTGATCATTTTATTCCCCAAATAATTTAGTTCTCTACTATTTCCTGTAATTCATTTGTCAGTATAGAACAGTCCAATTTATACAATAATAGGTATCTTTGCAATGGCAGAAATTTGAATTGTAACTTTGTTGAAGCACAGATATAAAAAAATGACATTTGGCACATATACTAATGTTCTAAAATACAATTTAGAAAGCTATTTTATTATGTTTGCAGCAGCAATATCTTCCAAAAGACACTTGATACTCTTCTTATGCTATTTGGCAAGGCCGTGTCCTCTGGAGAGGAGAAGTGCCTTTGGCTTGGGTTAGGGTTTAGGCCAAAGCTTCATGTGGATGACGTGGGACTTTCTTTTTCAGAGGTAGCTGAATCCGGAATGTATGATGCTGGGTGGGGTTAAGGGCGTGTGATTACTAAACCATCACATGTGAGTGACTAGTTTGGCACCACCCTAAGTAGTCTGAATAAGATAAAAGGAACAAAAAGATATCTCTCTCCCATTACCTTTGCTGCCTTGTGTGCGCCATGTTGTTTCTCCTCTGCTATTCCTGTTTGCCATCCCAGCCTCAGAGCCAGCTGATTATGGACTGAACCCTCTACTAACTGCAAGCCAAATAAACCCCTTCCCCTCAACCTTTGAGTGCCACGTATTTTCTGTCAGCAATGAGAGAAAAGTAACTAACACCGTCTTCAAAGCCCAAAATACATATCAACAATAAAATACCTGAAAAAATGTACCTCTTCTGAGAGAGAAATGCTTGCAAAGTCTGAGGTAGGGTTTGTCTGTCATGGTGATCTTTGTATACCAGAGGCTGCAAAATTTCTGTTACAGTAATGCATCACCTAGACAGTAGCTGCCGAAACTTCTGCAGAAGCAGCATGACATGCAGTTTCTTAAAAACAAATTTTGAGGCCCCATCCTGGAGCTCTTGAGTCAGCATCCCTGGGGTGAAGCCCAGCAAAATCTGTTAATAATCCCTCCTCTTTCTGAAGTTTGAATATCACTGTTCTAAGAGATAAGTTTTTCTTTAGAAACAATGTCTTCAGCCAGTCACATTCTATATTACTACATCAGCACTTAGACTTACAAATGATAATGAGGGAAATGATACAGCCCAGAACTATGTGCTTTCTTCTGCTTAATAAAACCTTTCACCAAACAGCCAATATGATTCAAAGACATTGACTGGTCCCAGCTACAGAGATGAGTCATCATTAGGTTAAGCTGATTATGGCAGTCCTCTTAGCAGAGCACTGTTCAGGGATATTATAAGGGTAAGACAATTTTGAATCATAATATACATACAAGATTGTTTAGTCTTTGGGGCAAGACAATTATTTGTAAGAGGCAAAGGAGCTATTTCTCGCACTGTGTGTATACATAGACCATACCAGCAGCCATCCATGAACATTAGGAGAATGAGTTAGAAGATGCAGAATAGAATATCACAGTGGACCTGAGTTCATTGCTGGCCACTGGATCAACTTGCCATGAGTCAAGTTTGTATTTTCTATAATATATCCCAATGACTCTGAGACAGAGTTGTTACCTGTAGTCAAAAGCATCTTAACATACAATGTCTTCCTTACCAACTACAAGCCACTCTAAAGAAGTAGCCTTACTTTCCAGCCTAGTGCAAAGTCTGGGAGTAAGTAACTGTTTCATGGATTTTTGTTGAGTGAGTGAAAAAAAATGAATGCACTTAAAGATTTTTCATTCATGATAGAATCCAAAGAGGTACAAAATGTAATGTGAGCACTTTTCCAAATAGCTTACTCCAGAATTCAGCCATCCTGTGCTAGTTTTCAAGCTGATTCACATTAAAAACCATAGTGAAGAGCTTTTGTATCCAGGATACAAAGAACATAGCGTTTTATGTTTTAATATTTTAAAACTTTATGTGAACATAAGAAAATCTCTACTAGTTTTAATGATAAGGAGTGTATTTCTAAAGCTACAGCTCAAACACACAAGGAAGTCTCTTTTTCATCATCAATTTCATTACTCACTTTCAATTTCTTTTCTAACTTTGCCAGATGTTCTTCATTGCTCACAAGTATGGATGAGAAGTGATTATAAAATACAGATTTAAATAAGAACATCAGAAGGAATGTGAAACAGGTCAAAGTACTCTGCTACTTCGAGGGCTTTTCTGGTTTTGCTTTTCACATTTTTTGTTTTATCATGTCTGTTGAACTCCACATAAGAGTGATCTTTCCCCCATCTGTTTTTATGTGCTTCAGGCTTCCTCCAGAGACAGATAGAGAAAAAGGACATGAGCTTTCTCTTTGGAGTGCCCACAGTGAAGTCCCAAGGCTGAACCTCACCTCCTTGTGTCCTCAGAGCCAGCCCAACACCCTGCAAAGGGAGTTGACGTCAATTACTCCCTCAAGAGGGTACTGACTGCTTGGCATATTCTACCCAATCTTTTAAGGAACAAGTTTCTGTCCACCCACTAAATGTTCCTGAGATGACAATTTTGTCCATTCACTTAGATGTAACTCCAAGTCTTCTTGAATTTAAATTTCAGCTCTATTTGCAGCTATAAATGCAAATGTTATTGTTACTGGATTCTGGGTTTCTATAGGCTCTTTCCAGGTCCTTGGTGTCCTGAAAGAAGAATTGGACAAGACACGAGAAAAAGGCAGGGAGGTTTTACATTTCTTAAAGGTAAGGAATGAAGTACATTCTGCAGAGTAAGAGCTGGCTACTGAGAGAGTTCACAGTGACCATGGGGTTAATGGCACCTGTTCTTTGTGCCCCTCATTCTTCACACTGAGGTCAAATCTGGGCCATACTGCTTTATTTTGCAACAGAATAATTGAAGATAGCACTTTCTGATTGGTTCCAGGTGCAGGGCTTGGGAAATGTGTTCTGCCTGTGTGTCCTAAATTTCCATGTTTGACAGGTCATGCCCACTTGCTCAGCCAGTTTGACACACTCTAATTCTCTGCCTCATTCTTACTGTGGTACTTCTGCTCCTCTTAAACCATATGGGATCTCAACACCACTACGCAATCAAATTATTCCTTCAACATTGTAGGCATAATAATCAGTTGATTTGCTTATTTTATATCACACTGGTCAGTAAATAAAGCAAACTGTCACTACTTGGGACCAATAGAGTATAATAGTTTAGAGGAACCCCCCCCCCCCACACACACGCATCCCATCTAGAGCTCATTATTTATATGTGTCTGATCCTCTTTCATTAGTTTTTCCTTTATGATTCCATTTCATCAATTTAAACTCAAGTATATCATATTAAGATGTGACTATCGATACATTTTTATGGGCATCGTGTGTACAGGGTAGGTGAGAAACATTTGCATTTTAGTGGGATTGATCTACTTTGGTGGAACTTCTGGTATGTGCAGTCTGGGAGTGGAACTGACACAGAAACTTGGTGGCAGCACTCTCTTGACCTACTGAACAATGCTCAGGCAAATTTTCATCTAAATGCCAGGCTGTGCTTTACAATCACAATATATCCCACTAAATTTAAAAGGAAAAGACTCAAAGGCAACTAAGGTAAGAATGAAAATTAAGTGTTTGAGTAATGATAAAATGGGAAAATAGTTTAAATTTTCTGTGTTATTGCATTTCTTATAAGATATTGAAAAACAAAACTGCTATGACAATTGCAAATGAAGCTTCTCTATGAGCAAGTCACTTTCATTTGCTCACAGGCTGGTATTGGAGTCAGTCAAGACCTGCATCTTCATGTGTTGTCTCTAAGGAGCTGTTTATGTTGCGTGGTTGTATGAAGAGTTATCACCCCAGGGCTTCTTGCCCTGTCCTCACCCCACTGTTACACAGAGCCCCAGAGGTGATGTACACAGTCCACCTGTCTGTCTTCCTGTCACCTGCACCACTGAAGATGGAAACCAATGTTGCCCCAGTAAATCCAGTGGCTTTCACTACACACCAACAGTATGTGCACTTGTTAGTCATAAGCCAATTAAGACAATTAGTGCTATTTAATATGAAATGTTCTCCAATACACACATGGGAAGAAATTTTCAAAAATACAAGCATCAAGAATGCGGTTTTATTTTTCAATTGCCAGAGGCAGCTGCTGAGTGCCAAGCAGCACTGCATGTGCTCCTGGACTAACTTTATTAATAATCTTGGCAAACGAATCCTTCAACAAATAGCAGTAGCCTTTTGATTATATTGTGCCACAGATAATAATTGCTTCAAATTGAGTGTAGTGGATTCTATTTGCTCATGCATAATGAAAAAAAAGTGATCACAAAACAGCTTGATTATAAAAACTAACGGCAGGCTGGAAAGCTACTAAGAATTTCTCTAAATTAGATATTTTAATTGTTTTACTTTAGTTGCTGATCCAAACAAAGTTCATTAAAAAACTTTTACATACCAAAACTTCTATGAAACATCAAATTTTCCAAGCTCACTGGCAATAATTCAGATAGGGTTAATGAATGTAAAAACTACTTTTTAAGTTACATAAAAATATAACTGTTGTTGTTGTTGTTGGAACAATATTTAATTCATAAAAATTCCAGTGTATAGAAACATTTAAATTGGCTCTTGCAGGTTTGGAAAAGGGAATTTGACCTGTATTTTACATTAGTAATGGGATTTATGTATGCTATATCTTTGCAAGTAGATATTATCCAGTTATTTTAATTTATAAATGGATTCAGTAGTGTAATGAAGTTGTGAATATATGCCTTTATTTCCATTAACATAATATTTACTGTTTATCTAGGAATTATTTTGATTTAGATACTGGGCCAAATAGTTTACAAACGTTATCCAACTCAATTTTTACATCAACTCTATCAGATACATAGCCTTTCCATGCCTTGTACACAGTAGGGAAAAGATAAAGATTTGTTACATGAAGAGAAATGTTAAGTGCTTTCCTTGGCATCATAAGGAGTGAACCAGCCTTTAAATCCCAATAACAACTTTCAGAAATTTTTTTAAAATTCTGGGTGGGGTTCTTCCCTTTACAGAAGTGACGTTTTAAGGACTCTAAATTCTAAATATCTCCAAATGGGACTGAAATAAACACAATTAGAAATGCTTTGACTACATGTTCTGTAGGAGTTCAGTCAATGTGGAGTCTTTTGAATGTGCCACTGACATAGATAATGATAAGAGTAAATTGTCCTCTGGGCTTGGGAAAGAGAACTGTTTTGGTAACACTTAACACATGCTCATCATGAGGCCACCAATTACACAAAGGACTTGGTAGTACAGGAAGAGACGTCAACCAGGAAATGGTTTGAATTCAGGAAAGTATTGAACAATTTTTTTTTCCTTAAAATTTTTTATTGGTACATTTTAGGTATACAATAGGTTTACACTTATTATTGGGTGCTTGTACCTGTACATGATGTATCTTTTTATTTCCCATTAACTTTACTGGTACATTTTAGGTATAAAATACAGTTACATTCATCATTGGGATCTTGTACCATTACATGAGTCTCTTGGTTCTTATTTTTTTTCCCCTTCCCTTGCCCTCCCTTCACCCTCCCACCCTTCCCTATTTGCAAAGACCTTGTTTCCATTTTTTTCCTCTTCTCATATTTTTTCCTTTCCCATTTTTCCCTTCCCCTACCCCTCCCAATTCCCCTGCTCTTTTAGACATTTTCTTCCTGTTACACAATATCAATTATACATTTTTTAATTACAATATCAAGATCTAGGAGACATTACTACCGATTTTACAGAATTTAAAAGGATATAGAAAGCATATTACAAAAATCTTTTTTGAAATAAATTTGACAACTTCTAAGAAGTACCTTGGAAGACAAATTAATGAAACTAACTCTGGAGGAAATATAAAATCTGAATAGCACCTATTAAAGAAAGTATATTCCTAGCTTGAAAACCTACCTATATGACAACAGCAGGCTCATAAACATTTTAACTGATAAATTATATCAAACAATTAAAGCAGAAAAAAGAAGGAACACTTCTCCCCTCATTTTAGGAACTCAACATTGTGCTAATCCTAAAACTGGATAAAGATAATAGAAGAAAAAAGTATGAACATAGATAGAAATTTGTTTAACAAAACAAACTATTAGAAGTCAGAGCTGGCACTATGTAGAAAGTGGTTTTGTTATGGGGATAGCAGTGTTGGTTCAGCATTGGAAGATCCGCCCCCAAAAGTAATCATTTTAACAGAGGAAAGGAGAAAGTCATATGATCCTGTCACTAGTTGGAGAAAGAGTATTGGACTAAATTCTACAGCTGTTCATGGTAAAAGCTATTAGGAGACTAGAAGTAGAACAGAACCTTCTCAACAGATCAAAGACATGTACTCCATACTTCCAACAAAAACTCCTTCTATGAATGGAGATGATACAATGCTTTCTCCCTAAAGTGGGGAACAAGGGCATATATGCCTACTCTCCATCTGTCCATTAGACTTTGAAACATAGGTCTAAACCAAAATAGTCTGGCAATAAAATGACACAACTAGGATAGGATTGGCACGGCAGAAGCAAAATCTTTATGTGTAGATGAAATGATCATTTACAGAGAAAATACTAAGAAATCTCTAGGAGCCCCTAGAACTTGCACTTGAATTTAGCAGGATTTGAAAACACAAGGTATATATAAAAATTCAGGTCTGTGCATACTTTCTATAAATGAAGAACTGGATATTGAAATTTAAAAGTTATGTAGGAGTACAAAGGACCCAGAAAAGCCAAAAACAAAAACAAAAAGTGTTGGAAGACATTTAGCACCCAATTTTAAGACTTCTTCTAAAGCTACAGTAATCAAGGCAGTGTTGGTGTAAGGAAAGACATATAGATCATTGGAATAAAACAGAGAATCTAGAAATAGAACCACACATATATGGTCCATTGAGTTTTGAAAGATTATTTAACATTAGCATTTTATAGAATATAAACTCAATTCAAGAGACAAGGAAGAGATAGTGTTTACAGCAAATGGCACTAGAACACCTGGTATCCATATCTAAAAAATTAACCTCAACCCTTTTTTCCACACATGAAAATAACTTGAAGGGATCTATGAACCTAAATAAGAAAGCCTGAAAGTATAAAACTTTAAGAAGAAATTAAAAGGGAAAATATTTATGAATTCAGGGTAGGCAAGAACTACCTAGGATACAAAAACCATGATGTATAAAAGAAAAAAAATTGATGAGATTCCATCAAAATTTAGAACTTTAAATGACATCATTAAAATGAAAAGTAGTCCTTAAACAGACCATATTTACAATGAATATAACCTATGAGCAGAATATATAAAGAATTCTTAGAGCTCATTAATAGACAACCCAATTAAAATGTAGACATAAGAAGATGATAAATAGCCAGTATAGCACAAGGAATGGGTATAAACAATTTTCTTAATGAGTATTGTGCTTAGGAAAGTCTCTAATTTTGAATTTTTCATATATGACAGATCAACACATCTATTTTTTTTTCCAAGTACTGGAGTTTGAACTCAATGTCTCACATAAGCCAAGCAAGTGCTCTGTCACCAAGCTCCATCTACTACCATTTCTTTTATTTAGAAACAAACTCTAAGTTATTAAGTTGCCCAAGCTGGCAACATTTCCCCAAACTTGAAATCTTTCTACCACAGTCTCCGAGTAGTTGGAGTTATAGGCATCACTAAGCCAAACTCATTGTGCTACCTTCTTCATTCTGATCATAACCAGTCATAGGCAATATTATTAGGGGAGTTAAGCTTCTCTCTACATTTTTTTAACATCCTATTCTCACCCTACCTGCTCTAAGTACTACCTCTTATCAGTTCACTACCTTACCAACCCATTTTTATCAAAGATAAAACAATGGTAATTAGTTTTATTATTTTAGCCATGAAATATTTGTTCAAATGCAGTATTGCTAGGAAGCACAAACAACAAACAAGCTTCTCAAGGACAATGTAGCAAAGTTGTAGAATCATGTTAACACAATGTCAACTTCATGCTGATATCTGAGTAAAGTCTCTCTAGATTTTATTCCAAGGTGCACTTCATTTCAAAAACTTCTCAGATGACAACAATGACTTAGATGATCTCCTCTTTGAATATTCTGTGTTAATAGCTGATAACATAGTTTAAGCTGAATACTTCTTTTCATGCCAGCCTACCTTTTCTACTCAATTAAACTATAAATCCCATCATGGCAGAGACATAATCTTCTACTTCTTTTGTACTTCATTGAAGTAGAAGACTTTACCTAAATTAAATAATTCACCAGAAGTGCATCTTAGAAACAAATTTTATTAAGTTAAAGCAAAAAAGAAAGAGAAAGAGAAGCCAGGGGTATTCAGTTTTAGGAGATCTACTGGCTGTCTTTTTATACCCTTAGCTTCATATAATCATTAGAACACTGGTTAGAAGTCAGGGAACCACTGAAATTGGAACCTGACTATTTCAACTTACTCGGAGACTAGCAATTGTTTGCTTTCTATGCCTGTTTCCTAGTCTGTTAAATGGAAATAGGGACTGCATTAATTAATTGTGAGGACTTAGGATTTTATGTATAAAGCACATTGTAGACTATCAATAACTGTCACTCTTTTTCTACTTTCTCATTTTGAATCCTTTGGGAACCTGGTTTAATAAATTAGTCCACAAAGTTCATACTGTGTATTACTTGGGTAAAACACAAAAACAAGGTAAAAACAAAACTTCCTTTTACCAACACTGTCTTGTATGTTTCTGATCTAAGATTTAATATCTTCTTTTACACCATTTTAGAGACAAACACTATGAACTTCACCATTCTGTGGGGCTGGGTACAACGATAGTGTACGTGCAGGGTGATGGAGGTGAAAGAGGAACACAGCCTGGTTCATCCTTATCCAGACTTCCTTCCTGCTCCCTAGTACAGAAAGATGACTGGATTTGATTTTTCTTTCATTAGATTGGTTCTAAAACTGTAAAAAGAGGATAGTGTTTCATCAGCAATGCTTCTTAAACATTGATGTTTATAAGAATCCTTAGGGATAATTTCCGAATGCAGATTCTAAGTCAGTAGGAGCTGATAGGAGCTGGAGTTTTGAATTTTTATCAAGTGGGAAATGTTCCTATTGCTTCTCCACAGATTACATTTTAAGAAGCGAAGGTCTAAGTAACTGCCTTAAGGCAATGAAAACTAAGCATATAAAACACAAGGGAAAAATACTAGTAAAGAGAAGAAAAACAAAGCAAAACCTCAGATCCAAACCACAGTTGGCAATGTTACATTTACATTATGGAAATAGAGAAAATGCACGTTTCTTTATGCATTTGAATTTTTGAACCTTTTTTTTGCTGAAATATTGTTTGGACTCTCATTCTTCTCTCCTTTCCTATTTATCATTGAGAAAACTGTACTCAGTATACCTCACTCTTAGCTCCACTCTTCTAAAAACTTGAAATAAATTTGTAGATATCGTGGAAAATAAATAAAATGGAACAAGATGATTTTAGGAGACTTTTAATACTTATTTCATACCTGTAACTTCCACTGTATGTACAAATAACAAGCATGTGAACAATTTTATAAAGAGCTCTGTGGCATAGTAATTTCCAGCACCAATCTGCAGCCAGGTGACCCATGTCGCAGTCCTGATAGCTCACTAGGTTTTTGTCAGTTATTTAGTGTATTGTAGATAAGTTTTCTAATTTGCAAAAGAAACTTTATAATAGCATAATCTCAGGATGTCTATAAGGAGAAACTGAAATAGTTCAAGTAAATGGCTTAGAACAACTCCTTATAGGAAGCACAACGTAAATATAAGATATTATGTCATCACACATATAATTCTTAACCACTTTGAGAGAGCTTGACTTTAAGATACCAGGATAAGCCATGTGATCTCTGTATTATGTTTTTTTTAATGAATTTTATTGGTACATTTTAGTTGTACAATATAACGACATTCATCATTGGAAATTTGTATCTTTACATAAGTCTCTCTTGGTTCTTATTTTTCCCCATTCCCTGGCCCTCCCTTCAACTGCTCCATCCCTCCCTATCTACAGAGACTTTGTTTCCATTTTTTCATTTTCTCATATGAATTCCATTCCCTTCTTTCCTTTTCCCCTACTCCTCCCACTTCCTCTTCCTCTTTGCCCCTTTTCTTCCTATTTCACATTATCTATTGTATCTATTAGTCCTTAATTACACTTTCAGTTTCTCACACTAGAGAAACTATTCGATATTTGCACATATGGGTCCTATTTATTTGACTTAAGAGTATCACCTCAATGTGCATTCGTTTAGCTATGAACATCTCGAACTTCTCATCTTTTATATCTGAGTAATACTCCATTTTATTGTTAAAAAACACATTTTCTTTATCCAGTCTCCAGTTGATGGGCAATTGGGCTGCTTCCAAGTTTTAGCTATTACAAATTCTGGTGCTATGAACATGGGTGCACATATATCACTGTGGTATGATTCTTTTAATTCTTTGGGGAAGATACCCAGCAGGGGAATAGTGAGGTCAAATGGGACTTCCAGTCCTAGTTCTTTAAGGTATTTCCATAGTGATAGTCTACACTCCCACCAGCAGTGGAGCAGGGTTCCTCTTTCCCCACAGCCCCTCCAGCATTTGTTATTGGTTGATTTCATGATAGCAGCCATTCTTTCTGGGGTGAGGTGGAATCTCAGCATTGTTTGCATTTACATCTCTTGAATGACCAGTGATGTGGAACATTTTTTCATATGTTTATTTGCTATTTCTACTTCTTTGTCTGAGAAATGTCTGTTCATTTCAGATGAACATTTTAGGATTGGGTCATTAAATTTTGGAGGTCTGAGTAAGTTCTTTATAGATTCTGGATAGTAGACCTTTGACTGAGGAACAGCAGGTGAAAATTTTTCCCCACTTTGTAGGTTGACTCTTCATACTGTTGGTGGTTTTCCTTGCTGTGCAGCAGCTTTTTAATAAGAAGAGATCCCATTTGTTAATTGTGCTAGATTACAGTCAACTGAGGTTTTCATCATAAAATCTTTTCCTACACCAGTGTCTTCAAGAGTTCCACCTGGTAAGCCCTACTGAGGTCCCGAGTCACAAAGAAGACACCGAATCACCCCACTGCAGACAGACAGGTCTGCCCACGCCCTACCAAGATCCCCAGTCATGTGGAAGACATCTAATCACCCTGGTTCAGACAGGCAGGTCTGGCAACTCCCTACTGAGGTCCCAAGTTGCTTGGAACATGCTGAATCAGCCCGCTGCAGACAGGCAGGTCTGTGCATGCCCTACTGAAGTCCTGAGTCCTGGGGAAGATGCTGAATCACCTCGCTGCAGACAGGCAGCCACCTGGTTCCACACTACAAAGACACAGAGGACACCAGACCACCAGACCAAGGTACTGAGACCTGCTGCTCCCAGCCAAGAGGTAGGGGCCTTCTGAGCTGCTGTCCCACTCCTCCTGGTGCAGAGGAAGGGGCTTCCCGGTCACCATCCCTCCCGCCGCTCCCAGCCCAGAGGAAAGGGCTTTTGGGCTACCTTCTGTCTCGCTGCTCCTGGCCCAGAGGAAAGGGCTTCTGGGCCACAATCCCTCCTACTGCTCCCGGCCCAGAGATAGGGGCTTCTGAGCTGCCATCCCACTGCTCCTGCTCCAGAGGAAGGGGCTTCCCGGCCACAATCCATCCCACTGCTCCCAGCCCACAAGAAAGGGCTTTTGGGCCACCATCCCTACCACTGCTTCTGGCCCCTGTCCCACCTCTCTCAGCTCAGAGGTGGTAATCTGTGCAGGTGCTAACAGCCCCCCGCCCCAGTCGAAATGAGAAAACACATAAATAAGTCTCAAAACTGGACTTCCAGATCACCTACAGCAACCCCAAAGGGAAATGAGATGGAACACTCTGATACTCAACCACCTGGACCCACTGAACTGGCAACAAAAAGGGATCTGGAAAAAATGAAATCAGAAATAATTTCTCAGATAACAGGAGAAATTGTGCCCCTAGTGCAAGACATGATAATAAATCTAGAGAGGACCTCAGAAAAATGATGGAATCCCAACATAGAAAACAAATGGAATCCATAAAACAGATGCAAATAGATTACCAGGACATGAAAAACTCCATTAAAAGTCTACACAGCAGAATGAGCCAGTGTGAGGACAGAATTGCAGATATAGAAGATAAGATTGCAATTAGTGACCAGGAAAAGAAAAATTGCTTCAAAATTATAAGGGAACATGAGAAATCAATCCAGCAGCTGCTAGATGATGCAAAGAAGAATAACATAAGACTGATTGGGCTCAATGAGGAAACAGGAGAGAGTGCAGATGACATAAAAAAACTCTTCACAGAAATAATGGTAGAAAACTTCCCAAGCAGGGGAAAAGAACTTAACATACAGATAAGTGAGGCATATAGGACTCCAAATAGCCTTGATCAAAAAAAATCTACACATAGGCTTATAATTGTTAAGATTCCAGAAATTCAACAGAAGAACAAAGTTCTCCAAGCAGTCAGAGAAAAGAAACAAATCACATACAAAGGAAAGCCCATCAGAATCACAGCAGACTTCTCAACACAAACCATCAAGGCAAGAAGAGCTTGGAGTGATGTATTCCAAGCCCTAAAAGAAAACAGCCTCCAACCCAGATTGATGTACCCTGCAAAACTATCTTTCAAAATTGATGGAGAAATAAGATACTTTCATGACAAAGAGGACCTTAGGAACTTTGTGAATACCAAACCAGCACTCCAAAGAATTTTACACAATATCCTAGGAACAGACATTGAGGATCACAACCTCAGGAAGCAAAGCAGAATGAACCCATCTGGCATGACAAGAAATTAAATGTAAATGGGGAGAACCCAACAAAAAGAAAAGGTCATGGCAATGACAAGTCAATACGTTTCAGTTATAACTATCAATGCTAATGGTCTGAATTCACCAATCAAAAGAAATAGACTGGCAGAATGGGTCAAGAAGCAAAATCCAACAATATGCTGCATACAAGAAACACACTTAATTCAAAAGGAAACTCATAGACTGAAAGTTAAAGGGTGGAAAACAATACTCCATGTGACAAGAACCCGAAAAAAAGCAGGAGTAGGTATCCTCTTTGCATATCAAGTAGGTTTCAAACCAACACTGATTAAGAAAGATGAAGAAGGACACTACATCCTTGTAAAGGGAACAATCCAAGAGGAAGAGATGACAATCACAAATATCTATGCACCAAACACTAGTGCACCCAACTATATAAAACAAATACTAATGGACATGAAAAGTCATATATGCACTAATACAATTGTAGTGGGCGACCTCAACACCCCACTGTCACAAATAGATAGATCAACTAGACTAAAAATAAGTAATGAAATACTAGAACTCAATCGAACTCTTGAACAAATGAATTTAACAGATGTTTACAGAGTCTTCCACCCCAAAAAATCAGAATACACATTCTTCTCAGCTGCACGTGGGTCTTTCTCCAAAACAGACCACATACTCACACATAGAACATGTTTAAGTAAGTGCAAAGGAAGTGAAGTTATCCCCCATATATTATCAGGCCATAATGGGATGAAACTGGAGATCCATAGCAAAAGAAACTCAAAAAATTTCATAAACACATGGAAATTGAACAACACACTTCTGAATAACCAATGGGTCACAGAGGAAATTAAAGAAGAAATCAGACAGTTCCTTCAATTAAATAACAATGACAATACAACATATCAGAACCTGTGGGACACAATGAAAGCAGTTTTATGAGGGAAATTCATAGCAGTGAATACGCATATTAGGAAAACAGAATGAGCCCAATTAAACAACCTGATGCTGCACCTCAAGGTTCTAGAAAAAGAAGAATAGGACAACCCCAGAGCTCATACAAGGGAGGAAATTATAAAGACCAGAGGAGAAATCAGTGCAATGGAGACTAAGAGAATGATACAAAAAATCAATGAAGCCAAGAGTTGGTTCTTTGAAAGAATCAACCAAATTGACAAACTCTTAGCCAACCTTGTCAGAAAAAGGAAAGAAAAGATCCAAATCCATGCAATTAGGAATGAAAGGGTGAAATTACAACAGACCCAGCAGAAATCCAGAGGATCATCAATACCTACTTCTAGAACCTGTAAGCCAATAAGATGGAAAACACAGAAGAAATGGACAGATTCCTAGATACATATGAATTAAGAAAGTTGAACGAAGAAGACCTCAAAATTCTGAACAACCCAATATCAACCAATGAAATTGAAAATGTAATTAAAAACTTATCAACTAAGAAATGCCCGGGCCCTGATGGCTTCACTGCTGAATTCTACAAGACATTTAGAGAGGAACTGCTGCCACTACTGTTTAAACTCTTCAATGAAATTGAAAGGGAAGCAATGCTCCCAAATTCATTCCTGGAAGCAAGCATCACCTTGATCCCCAAAGCAGAGAAAGCCCCAAGCAAAAAAGAGGACTATAGGCCAATCTCACTAATGAACATAGGTGCAAAAATCCTTAATAAGATACTTGTAAACAGAATTTAGAAGATCATCAAGAAGATCATACACCCTGATCAAGTGGGATTCATCCCAGGGATGCAGGGATGGTTCAACATACGCAAATCAATGTAATACACTGTATCAATAGAGCCAAGGACAAAAGCCATATGATTATCTCCATAGATGCAGAAAAAGCATTTGACAAAATCCAGCATGCATTCATGATAAAAAACCTACAAAAAATTGGAATAGATGGTCTCTACCTCAAACTGATAGAAGCCATTTATGAAAAACCAACAGCCAATATCATACTAAATGGTCAAACACTGAAATCCTTCACACTAAAATCAGGAACAAGACAAGGATGTCCACTATCGCCACTCTTGTTCAATATAGTTTTGGAAACATTAGCCACAGCAATTAGGCAAGAGGAAGAAATAAAAAGAATAAAGATAGGTAATGAAGAAGTCAAACTGTCCTTATTTGCAGATGACCTGATACTCTATATAAAAGACCCCAAGATCTCCAACAAAAGTCTTCTAGACTTAATAACCAAATTCAGTCAAGTAGCTGGTTACAAGGTCAACACACAAAAATCAATAGCTTTCCTCCACACCAATGACAGACTCACTGAGAGAGAAATAGGGCAAATAATTCCTTTCACAATAGCATCCAAAAAACTGAAACACCTAGGAATCAACCTAATGAAAGAAATCAGAGACCTCTTCTCTGAAAACTATGGCAGTCTGAAAAGAGAGATTGAAGATAATATCCGAAAATGGACAGACATCCCCTGCTCCTGGGTAGGAAGGATTAATATAGTGAAAATGGCCATACTTCCAAAACTGCTATATAGATTTAATACAATTCCAAATGAGATCCCAGCAGCATACTTCACAGACCTCAAGAAAACAATCCAAAAATTCATTTGGAGCAAGAAGAGACCCAGAATAGCAAAAGCAATTCTAGGTAACAGAGACATGGCAGGGCGTATCACAATCCCCAACTTGCAACTCTACTACAAAGCTACTGTGATAAAAACAGCATGGTACTGGCAAAGAAACAGACCTGAGGACCAGTGGAACGGATTAGAAGATGCAAAAACAATGCCAGACACACTCAGCCATCTCATCTTTGATAAAGGAGTCAAACACCCTCACTGGAGGAAAGATAGCCTCTTTAATAAATGGTACTGGAAAAAATGGGCTTCAACTTGCCTAAGATTAAAACTAGACCTATATCTCTCACCATGCACTAAGCTAAAATCAAAATGGATTAAAGATCTAAATATTAAAATAGAAACTCTGAACCAGTTCGAACAGAAGTTAGGTAGAACCCTTGAATACAATGGTGTAGGAAAAGATTTTATGAACAAAACCTCAGTTGCCTGTGAACTAGCACAAACAATCAACAAGTGGGATCTCTTCTTATTAAAAGGCTTCTGCACAGCAAGAGAAACCACCAGCAGTGTGAAGAGACAACCCACAATGTGGGAAAAAATCTTCACCTGCTCTTCCTCAAAGGTCTACTATCTCAAATCTATAAAGAATTTAAAAAGATCAGACCTCCCAAATTTAAAGACCCAATCTAAAACTGGGCGTCTGAAATGAACAGACATTTCTCAGGCAAAGAAGTAGAAATAGCAAATAACGACATGAAGAAATGTTCAGTATCACTGGTCATTCAGGAGATACAAATGAAAACAACACTGAGATTCCACTTCACTCCAGAAAGAATGGCTGCTATCATGAAATCAACAAATAACAAATGCTGTTGGGGCTGTGGGCAGAGGAACCCTGGTCCCCTGCTGGTGGGAGCGTAGACTGTTGCAAGCACTGTGGAAATCAGTATGGAGATACCTCAAAGAACTAGGACTGGAAGTCCCATTTGACCCTGCTATTCCACTGCTGGGGATCTTCCCCAAAGAATTAGAAGAATCATGCCACAGTGATATATGTGCACCCATGTTCATAGCAGCACAGTTTGTGATAGCTAAAACTTGGAAACAGCCCAAATGCCCATCAACTGGAGACTGGATGAAGAAAATGTAGGGTTTTTTTTTTATAAAACCGAGTACTCAGCCACAAAAAATGAGAAATTAGAGACATTTATAGCTAAGTGGATGCACATTGAGGTGATACTCTTAAGTGAAATAAGTAGGACACACATGTATAAATACTGAATAGTTTCTCTGGTGGGAGAAACTGAAAGTGTAAATAAGGACTAAAATGTATAATAGGTAATGTGAAATAGGAAGAAAAGGGGCAAAGGGGAAGAAAGTGGGAGGGCTAGGGGAAAGGATAGAAAGGAATGGGATCATTATGAGAAAATGGAAAAATAGGAACAAAATCTTTGTAAGTAGGGAGGAATGGAGGGGTTGAAGGGAGGGCTGGGCAAGGGTGAAAAATAAGAACCAAGAGAGACTATGTAAAGGTGCAAATTTCCAATGATGAATGTCATTATATTGTATACCTAAAATGTACCAATGATTAGAATGAATAATCAATAATGTAAAATAGGAAGAAAAGGTCCAAAGGGGTAGGGGTAGTGTGAGGGGCAGGGGAAAGGAAAGAAGGGAAAGGAAAAGTGCTGAGAAATGGAAAAAATGGAAATAAAGTCTTTGTAAATAGGGAAGGGTGGAGGGGGTGAATGGAGGGCTAGGAATGGGGAAAAAAGAAGAACCACGATGCATTATGTAAAGGTACAGTTCCCAATGAGAAATGTAATTGTGTTGCATACCTACAATGTACCAATAAAAGAATTTAACAACAACAAAAAATAAAGTCTTCCACCTAACCTCTGTTCCAGCCGGTTCAGCGTTTCTGTATAAATATTTAGATCTTTAATGCATTTAGATTTTAGATTAGTGCATTCTGAGAGATATAGGTCTTTTTAAATCTTTGCCAAGAAGAAACTCAATTTTTCTAGCACCATTTGTTAAAGAGGCTTTCTTTCATCCAGTGAGGGTGTTTGGCTCCTTTGTCAAAGATGGGGTGGTTGAGTGTGTCTGGAGTTGTTTCTGCATCTTCTAATCTGTTCCACTGGTCCTCTGGTCTGTTTCTTTGCCAGTACCATGCTGTTTTTATTACAGTAGCTTTCTAGTATAGTTTCAAGTTGGGGGTTGTGATACCCCCTGCCATGTCTCTGTTACCTAGAATTGCTTTTGTTATTCTGGGTCTCTTTTTGCTCCAAATGAATTTTTGGATTGTTTTCTCAAGGTCCATGAAGTATGCTGCTGGGATCTCAATTTGAATTGTATTGAATCTATATAGCAGTTTTGGAAGTATGGCCATTTTCACTATATTAATCCTTCCTACCCAGGAGCAAGGGATGTCTTTCCATTTTCTGATATCATTGTCAATCTCTCTTTTCAAAGTGCTATAGTTATCAGAGAAGAGGTCTTTGATTTCTTTTGTTAGGATGATTCATTCCTAGGTATTTCAGTTTTTTGGATGCTATTGTAAAAGGAATTGTTTGCCCTATTTCTCTCTCAGTGAGTCCGTTGCTCATATAGAGGAAAGCTACTGATTTTTGTGTGTTGACCTTGTAACCAGCTACTTTAATGAATTCTAGAAGACTTTTGGTGGAGTCCTTGCAGTCTTCTATATACAGTATGATGTCATCTCCATATAATGACAATTTGACTTCTTCATTTCCTATCTTTATTCGTGTTATTTCTTTCTCTTGTGTAATTGCTGTGGCTTTTGTTTCCAAAATTATATTGAACAGGAGTGGTGATAATGAACATAGTTGGTTTCATGATTTTAGTGTGAGGAATTGCAGTTTTTGACCATTTAGTATGATATTGGCTGATGATTTTTCATAGATGGCTTTTATCAATTTGAGGTAGAGACCTTCTATTCCAATTTTTAGAGGGTTTTTATTATCAATGCATGTTGCATTTTATAAAATGCTTTTTCTGCATCTATTGAGATGATCATATGATTTTTGTCCTTGGCTCTATTGATATAGTGGCTTACATTGTTTGATTTGAGTATGTTGAACCATCCCTGCATCCTGGGGATGAATCCCACTTGGTCAGGATGTATGATCTTCTTGATGATCTCCTGCATTCTATTTGCCAGTATGTTATTAAGAATTTTTGCATCTATGTTCATTAGTGAGATTGGTCTATAATTCTCTTTTTCGGTTGGGTCTTTCTCTTCTTTGGGGATCAAGGTGATCCTTGCTTCCAGGAATGAGTTCAGGAGTATTGCTTCCCTTTCGATTCCATAGAAGAATTTAAACAGTAGTGGCAGTAGTTTCCTCTCTAAATGTCTTGTAGAATTCAGCAGTGAAGCCCTCAGGATCCAGGCTTTTCTAAGTTGGTAAGTTTTTGATTCTGTTTTCAATTTCATTGATTGATACTGGATTTTTCAGAATTTTGAGGTCTTCTTCGTTCAATTTTGGTGATTCATATATATCTAGGAATCTGTCCATTTCTTCTGTGTTTTCTATCTTAATGGGGTATAACTTCTCAAAGTAGGTATTGATGATCCTCTGCATTTCTGCTAGATCTGTTGTAATTTCATTCTTTTCCTTCCTAATTGGATGTATTTGGGCCTTTTCTTTCCTTTTTCCGATATGGCTGAGTAAGGGTTTGTCATTTTGTTTATTCTTTCGAAGAACCAACTCTTGGCTTCATTAATTTTTTGTTTCATTCTCTTAGTCTACATTGCATTGATTTCTGCCCTGATCTTTATAATTTCCTCCCTTGTATGAGCTTTGGGTTTGTCCTGCTCTTCTTTTTTAGAAGCTTGAGGTTCACCATCAGGTTGTGTAATTGGCCTCACTCTGTTTTCCTAATATGAGTATTCACTGCTATGAATTTCCCTTGTAAGACTGCTTTCATCATGTCCCTTAGATTTTGATATATTTTATTGTCATTTTCATTTAATTGTAGGTACTGAGTTCTTTAATTTACTCTGTGACCCATTGGTTATTCAGAAGTGTGTTGTTCAATTTCTATGTGTTTATGAAATTTTTGTGGTTTCTTTTGCTAGTGATCTCCAATTTCATCTCACTATAATATACGGGGGATAACTTCAATTCCTTTGTGTTTACCTAAATATGTTCTGTGAGTGAGTATGTGGTGTGTTTTGGAGAATGACCCTTGTGCAGCTGAAAAGAATATGTATTCTGATTTTGTGGGGTGGAACATTCTGTAAACATCTGTTAAGTTCATTTGTTCAAGAGTTTGATTGAGGTCTAGTATTTTCATGCTTATTTTTTGTCTAGTTCATCTATCTATTTGTGAGAGTGGGGTATTGAGGTCCCCCACTACATAGTATTAGTGCTTATTTGATTTTTTCATGTCAGTTATTATTTGTTTTATATAGTTGGGTGCAACAGTGTTTAGTGCATATATGTTTATGATTGTCATCTCTTCCTCTTGAAATGTTCCCTTTACAAGGATGTAGTGTCCATCTTTATCTCTCTTAATCATTGTTGGTTTGAAATCCACTGGATCTGAAAAGAGGATAGCTACTCCTGCTTTTTTTCGGGTTCCTGTCACATGGAGTATTGTTTTCCACCCTTTAAATTTCAGTCTATGAGTTTCCTTTTGAATTAAGTGTGTTTCTTGTATGCAGCATATTGTTGCATCTTGCTTCTTGACCCATTCTGCCAGTCTATTTCTTTTGATTGGTGAGTTGAGACTATTAACATTGAAGGTTATAACTGATATGTATTGAGTTATCATTGTAATGACTTTTTATTGGATTCTCCTCCTTTGCTTTAATTTCTTGTCATTCCTGATGGGTTCATTCTGCTTGGATATCTGAGGTTGTGATCCTCGTACTTTCTTAGGATACTGTCTAAAATTTTGGGGGTGCTGGTTTGGTATTCATGACATTTCTAAGGAGCTCTTTGTCATGCAAGTATTTTATTTCTCCATCAATTTTGAAAGATAGCTTTGGAGGGTACATTGATCTAGGTTGGAGGCTGTTTTCTTTTAGGGCTTGAAATACATCACCCTAAGCTCTTCTTGCCTTGATGGTTTGCATTGACAAGTCTGCTGTGATTCTGATAGGCTTTCCTTTGTATGTGATTTGTTTGTTTTCTCTAACTGCTTGTTTTTTGGGTTTTTTTTCTTTTTGGTACCAGAGATCAAACTCGGGTCCTTGTGCTTGCAAGCCCAGCAGTGGAACGACTGAGCTAAATCCCTGACCCTTACTGCTTGTAGAATTTTTTTTCTTCTGTTGAGTTTCTGGAATCTTAACTATTATATGACTATGTGCAGATTTTTTTTTTTTGATCAAGGCTAGTTGAGTCCTATATGCCTCACTTATCTGTATGTCAGGTTTTTTCCCCCTGCTTGGGTAGTTTTCTGCCATCACTTCTGTGAACAATTTTTTGTGTCATCTGCACTCTCTCCTGTTTCTTCATTGAATCCAATCAATCTTATGTTATTCTTATTTGGATTGTCTAGCAGCTGCTTGACTGATGTCTCATGGTCCCTTACTATTTTCAAGAAATTTTTCTTTTCCTAGTCACTAATTGCAATATTATCTTTTATATCTGAAATTTTGTCCTCACATTGGTTCATCCTGCTGAGTAAACTTCAGTGCTGTTTTTAATCTCCTAGAAATTCTGTTTGCATCTGTTTTATGGATTCCATTTATTTTCTATGTTGGGATTCCATCATGTTCCTCATTTCCTCTATTTTTTAATTTGTGTCCTCTCTAGATTTATTAATCATGTCTTGCACTATGGGCACAATCTCTGCTATTATCTTAGAAATTATCTCTGATTTCATTTTTTCCAGATCCTGTTTTGTTACCAGTTCAGGGAATCCAGATGTTTGAGTATCAGATTGTTCCATCTTGTTTCCCTTTGTGGTTGCTTTAGGTGATCTGGAAGTCTGGTTTTGAAATTTGTTTAGGTGTTTTCTCATTTCAACAGGGTGGGGGGTGCTGCTGCTGCCCATGTGGGTCGCCTCCTTGGCACTGGGGGTGGTGGTATGGCTGCCCAAAAGGCTCACCTCCTCCTCAATGCTGGGGGTGGCTCTCATCTCTATATTATGAAAATCAAGCAGTTTTGGATGAGTCACTCCACTGTATGTCATCTGTGAATTATCACATCTCATATAGCCTATTTATTTGAATAAATAAATGATTCATGATTTTAAATAAGATTTTATATGTTAAATATATCAACACTTTTTTACAGTAAATAAAAATAAAATGGTTTTATGACTTATTCTTTGAAGTATATGCTAATTTATAAAGAAGAATATTGATATATAATATCTTAAATGTTTAAAATCTATTACATGTAATATTTTTAAAAGTATTCTAAGGTCAAATAGTTGGAGAAACATATGATGATTAGCAGTATGGTTTTGTACATTTACAAGTTAGGTGACCTTGCCCAAGTCACCACTCTTGAATTAATTTTTATTTCCAATAAAAACTATAGTACCTACATTATGCAGCTGTTGTGAGTTTCAAATGGGACAATATAACCCAAGTCCTTGGCATGTTGTCAGTCATTCAGTATTATCCAAAGCTGAAAAGTGATCAGAGTAACCATAATATATCAATTTGAGATCCTTAACCTAGGAAATGAACAAATGAATACATAACTAATATAAGTTGAAAGGCCTCTTAGTTACCTTTTTCATTGCTGAGACAAAATATCTAACACCCAAAGTTAAGGAGTAAAGTTTTACTTTGGTTCACAGTCTGTAGAGGTTTCAGTCCATAATCCACTGGCTCCATGGTAAGGTGGCATGGCAGAAGGACATCACAGAGGAGAAACAGCTCATGACATGCAAAACAGAGCAAAAGCAAGAGAAATGAGTCATAGCAACTATAGCAGCTTCTTTCTGACTCTTTAATATTCTGTCTAGGATAACTGGCTTAGGGTGGGTGCCAAACCAATAAGTGGCATAATTTAGTAATCACACAGCCTTAATCTCAGCCTTATACATTCTTGATCCAGCCACTTCTGAAAATGCCCTGTGTATGACTACATGAGGCTTTAGGGGGACATTTAGACACAAACTACAGCAGCTTCCAACACCAGGCGAAAAAAGCCACATGTTTTCTTCTATTAAACCACCTTTATACCTCATTTCAATCTCTAAATGTAAGGTAGTCACGTATCCCAGGGTTCCAGTACCAACCCTGTACTCCATTAAAATCACAAAGAACCTTCCACTCAGATGATAAAAGTTGCTATTATTTGTAAACATTTGAGTATTTTAAGCCCATACTGTTGTAAAAATAAAATTATAATGCCAAAAAGACTATGTTCTTTGGGACAAACCAGACTATATCTTCATTTCCTCTATCCTCAAAACAAGTATTTAAGATAGTTTTCTTTCTCTGAGGTGAAGATTGGTGGAATATGGAAAAGGAAGTATAAGATGAAGCAAGACCACATTGATGAAAAACAATGGCAGAAAATATGAACGTGTTTGAGATTCACTGTTATGAAGATGGGAGAAGGGACTAAAAGTATGAGAAGGGAAATACTTTAAGACAGGACTCATTTTCTACCATTAATTATTATTTTTACTTTATCCCTCCCATCAATTGCATTATGATTATCATATAGTGCAACTAGTACAGTGCACAAAAACTAGAAGTTGGAGCAGACAGCTTCATTTCAAGTTTAGGCTCTAGCACATACTACCTGTGTAACTTTGGGCAATATTCTTTACTTCTCTGTGCCTCATTTTTTTTCCTCTGGTAAAATGGAGTAATAACCTATGAGAATATATATATATATATATTTTATATATATAATCTATATATATTAATCTATATATATTATATATAGATTATATATATATAATCTCCTATAACAGTGCCTGGTGTTTTACCTTAGTTCAGAAGTATTATCATAAGGATAGAGTAGAGATAAGATTAAACCTGATTTCAGTTGTAGATGAAGTTAATCAATTCATCTATAACAATAGCATTGTCAATACTATCATTTTATTTTTATTCCTTCTACGGAAAGATTTTTATGTTCTTGTGCTTTCTTTTTGAATTTTCAATGTTCAATGTTTATTTTCTCACATACAAATAACCATGGCTCAAAAAACCATGCATAAGGGAAAAATTACAGATCAGTTTGGATTTAATTGGAAGAAAATTAGAGTAATCAGTGGTAAAATAAGAACTTGTTCAATGGGATCCACTCTTTGAAGGGAATTGTATTTTTGTTACTGTAATATGCTATCTTTTAATCATTATTATAAATTAACTTACCCTAATATAATTTATGCATATTTGATGAGGTAGAGAGGAGATGAAATGGGCCATTTTAAAGTGGTGATTTAGAAGTAATCACATGTCATGAATAGAATAATGCTTCTATTTTACAAGGAACATAATATGAAGAAATAATTTTTAAGTGTAAGATTTGAACAAGATGTCTGATTTAAATTGTATAAAGCATATTTAGCACCACTGACACAAATTAGAGATGAAAGACCTGCTGGGTCATGAATGTGTTCTTTCAACCAGGTACCATGGTGACAGGCACCATAGAAACAGGTAAACCTTGAATTTTACATTTTTAGTCCCTTAAACTTACACAATTGCTATGGTTTTATATGTACAGATCTGCAGGGAAAATATAAGATAATTATGTAAATAATTCAAACTTCTAAAATCACACTTCTTTTTTTCTATAAAGAGAATATTACTTTTTGTTCAATTTAAGAGCAGTTTCTTGAGGAAGCCACAGGAAGTATGTTGGCAGATGTTAAAATCAGGTGGTTTCTGTTGATTAGTCTTTAGGGACTGAAATGATGAAGGTGGTTCAAAATAAATAAATCATGGTAGTTAATGGGTCCCACTTCCCTCTTTAAGACCATAGTGAAGGGAAGAGTGCCTCTAAAACATTCAAAAAGCCATATTTTTTCATACAGAAATACAAAATAAAAATTGTCAAACACAGAAAAAGAAAAAAAAAAGAATATCAAACCTGCCTCCCGAATAATCAAAAAATAGAAAAAATTTTATGTTTTCATAATGTTAAGAGCTAAAATTTGGAAATGTTAAGGAAAGATGGTAACCCACAGAATGTATCTGTGGAATGACAAGATCATTTAATTATCTAATATACCTGATTCCCTAAGCATTCTGCAGAAGTAGGAGTTCATCTTTCCTCAGCATCTGCATTTAGCTAGCTGAGCTTCCTGAATCTTGGGATTCCTTTTTGTTCTACTTTTTGATCAAATTAATTAAGTGGTCCATCTACCCTGTAAGATTTACATGCCTGATGCTTGTGGGCCTCTGCTGACTGTGCCTTCACAGAGAAGTCTGGTCTGAAGTTACCAACAGAGTATGCTTAGAATCATTCTCCCAAACCATAACTGCTCCTCCATCTCAAGGATGGGGGATGTATGTGATCAGTTTAAGTTCATCCCGGCAGAAGTCTATTGAGAAGTAGCAGAAGTTAATCTACTTTAAGAGCTATGAGCTTAGTTTTGCTCCAGCATGAATATACAACCTGAATATCCCTTGGCTTCATAAAACTATGGTTCTCTAATGTACAAATGGTAATGGGCTCTGCACTGCTGTCCAGTCCTCGATCTTTCTTCATTGCCACACCTTCTCACTACCCTCCCAATATCTTTTTGTGTGAGACGATGTCAAGAAGTATATCTTTATACATGACCTCAGTCATGTCATGATTTCTTCTCATTTGCATTCAAGAAATGCACTCAGATTATAGTCATTGCTCTGAAGCTAGTTGGCCAAGGGTCACTGAATCTTTTCTTTTAAAATATCTGCTTTGCTTGCATTGAATAAAAAGAAATAATTGTACTGAGAGCTCCTTTGTTTGGAAGCTGCTTGCTTGATATATGTTCTCTAATGTACTTGGAGAAGGACTTGTACCTTTGGTTAAAAACTAGTGGGATTTCCCCTGGATGAAGTGTAATGGGATTAGGCCTTGAAAAGTTTGTGAGAAGATTTTATCATCAGTTTTCAATCTCTGACCCAGAAAGGTTACAAAAAGTATAAATACATGTCCTCCTTTTGCGGCCACACTCAAGTGTTCCTACTGAAGAGCAGCTATGGGGTTAGGACTAAATCTGTCCTTGGGCCCTCTCTTCCAGGTCCCAGGCCCAGGGCTACATGAATTATGATTCTCACTTTCTGGGGAAAAAAACCCTGAAAGAAGTATTGGAAATGTTTAAATTTTCTTAGTGACATATTTACTCAGAAAGAAAAAGATGAATTGATTTGACCTCATCTGTCTCTTCCTAATGTGAAATTTTTGACTCTAAGAGATAAGAGAAATGGTCTAACCCCAATCAGTGAAGAAATGGTCTAACCCAATCACCCTCATTTTTCAAGAATAATTTCTTTGTGTTCTTCCATGTAGTATATTGTTAGTTTCTCTCTATTTGATTTATCCATTAATTATCATTAAAATAAGGTTCCTTTTATTAATCTCTACCTCCATAAGGTAAGAGAATGTAGGTGCTTCTTCTCACTATTGACTCCAAAACCAACCAAAATAAACAAAAAAGAAAGAAAGAAAGAAAAAGGAAAAGGATGCCACTTTCAATGAAGCTAGGAAATAGCAAAAACCACACAAGCACATGCTACTGAATGAAAAGAATAATACCAAATCCAGAAGGATAGTATTAGGGTCAGATAAACACTGCAGAGTTCTGGCAAAATATGCGCTATAGTAGACACAGTCTTTTGTTTGCCCACAATCACTCCTTTCACTGACTCTCTTCCTGGGCATACTCCTGCTCCTGACAGCAGTTCCTGGGTTTTATATAAATATAGGGTGGTATGAATGTCAGAGGTTAATTATGATTAGTCATAGCCAATTATAACAATTTGTCCTAGTTTGAGATGAGAAGTGACACAGTTCTAGACTATGGATGTGATCGTGTGCTTCTGGAAAAGTTTTGTCCACAATAAAAAGGAATACAAATAAGAGTGAGTCCCTTTAGTGCCCCTGAATATTTTTATTTGCACATGATTTTTATAAATATGGCAACTGTCTTGGGCACCATGGAAAGCATCAGCCTGAGGCAAGAATAAGTGTGCCTAATTTGGCAGTCAAACAAGATGTCTGGTTCTTGAGAAGTTTTCTGTTCTACTGAATAATCAGGCAGAAGATGCCTACCCACTGATACTTCAATCATTATGGAGGATAACACAAATCCAGGTACTGTACGCTGTCACCTATGCAGCTAAAATTGTCCCACCATGTTTAGGCACTCAAAAGTTAGGGCGCATTTCTTATGGATATGCTGCTTCTTTGTTAGATGATAAGGTCTGGTGAGAAGACAATCTGTGGAAGCACCTCTTAACTCCCCAAACCAAATGGGTCGGGAAGCTTTTGAAAAAGGGTTGGATGGATATAACCTATCTATTCAGATATAGCATTCAAATATGCAAATTAATTGGTACGATTTTACATCAAAAGAGAAATGCTTAGGAACGGGGATTTAGCTCAGTGGTTCCACCACCTGCCTCGCAAGCACAAGGTCCCGAGTTTGATAAACGGTACCAAAAAAAAAAAAAGAGAGAGAAATGTTTAAAAATTTGAGAAGGTGAAAATAACAATATAATAATTAGCAAACTCTTGAAGGTGGAGGGCAGTGAAAAGAAATATAATTAGGCTAAGTCTCTCATCTTTTATGTGAGGAGAAAATGATTCTGCTTAAACTTATAAATCAAACAATGGACATTTAATGTATTATTTTGAGCTCTAAAGAGATTTATAAGAAAAATTTAAATTAAGAATATAAACAGCATCAGGAAATAAAAAGAAGGAAAGTACAACATATGAGGTTCTAGTTTATTCATTGCAGGGAGGGGACAGTCAATTTGCACTTAGTAAAAATGCAAAAATAAGTACCATTGAAATTATTGTTAAAATTTATAATATTACAGCTATTAGACAAGAGAAAGAAATAAAATGAATAAAAATAGGAAAGGAAGAAGTTAAACTTGTGGTGAAGGGGGGCAGGGAAATGGGGAAAAATAAGAACTAAGATACATCATGTGAAGGTACAAGATCCCAATGATGAATATAACTGTATTTTATACCTAAAATGTACTAATAAACTTAATGATAAATTTTAAAAATTTATAATATTAGTACTGTATGGTCACAGAATAGAATCTCTACTCTTCAAGCTATCAGTTGGAAAACATATTGAAACAAAACATAGATAAACCATATACAGATATTAAAATTAGAGTTAACTTAGGAAGCAATAATGAAATCACATCAGAAATAAGAACAAATATAACCATTACATCAGTAAATGTAAATAACGTGAATTCAATTATTAAAAGAAAGAAACTCTCAGATTGGAGAAAGCTTCAAGATCTCAGGAAGCTAAAGAGGAGCTGTCTGAGTATAAGTAAGGAGAATACTATGTCTGTCCCCAGTTATAAATTGTAAAAATTGCAATTTTTCTCATTTTCCAAAGGAAGAGTTACTTGCTTGTACTTAGAGTCTCACAAAGTCTTTCATGTAGAGATTTTCTTCAGCGTAAGGTTCCAATCCTTTCTGTTGACTATCAAATCTCCACTTCAATCTGGTTTAAAGAGATAACATACACTAATCCTCTATTGTTTTGATTTGACCATTTTCTTCTGGCAAATCAAACATTCTTTTCCATTTTTTCTTTTCCCCTCTTTCCTTTCCCCTACCCTTCCCACTTCTCTTACTCCTTTGGATCTTTTCTTTCTATTTCACATTATCAATTGTACCATTTAAACCTCATTTACACTTTTAGTATTTTCACACGAGAGATACTATTCGGTATTTACACATGTGTGTCCTATTTATTTCACTTAAAAGTATGGCCTCAATGTGGATCCATTTGGCTATAAATGTCTCTAGTTTCTCATTCTTTATGGCTGAGTAGTATTCCATTTTATAGAAAAAACACATCTCTTTATCCACACTCCAGCTAATGGGCATTTGGGATGTTTCCAAGTTTTAGCTATTACAAACTGCTACTATAAATATGGGTGTGCATATATCACTGTGATATGATTCTTTTAATTTTTTGGAAAGATGCCCAGCATAAGAATTGCTGGGTCAAATGGGACTTCCAATCCTAGTTGTATGAGGTATCTCCATATAGATTTCCACAGTGGTTGCACCAGTCTACACTCCCACCAACAGTGGAGCAGAGTTCCTCTTTCCCCACAGCCCCACCAACATTTGTTATTGGTTAAATTCTTGATAGCAGCCATTCTTTCTGGAGTGAAGTGGAATCTCAGTGTTGTTTTCATCTACATCTCTCAAATGACCAGCAATGTTGAACATTTTTTCATATATTTATTTGCTGCTTTTACTTGTTTGTCTGAGAAATGTCTGTTAATTTCAGATGCCCATTTTTGAATCAGGTTTTCATATATTGGGGGGTCTGATTTTTTGAGTTGTTTATATATTCTAGACAGTAGACCTATGTCTGAGGAACAGCTGGTAAAATTTTTTTCTCACATTGTAGGTTGTCTCAGCTCTCTTGGTGGTTTCTCTTTTAGTGCAGAAGCTTTTTAATAAGATGAAATCCCAGTTGTTGATTCTTTGTGCTAGTTGCCATACTACTGAGGACTTGTTCATAAAATCTTTTCCTATACCAATGTCTTCGAGAATTCTACCTAACTTATCTTCCAGCAAGTTCAGTGTTTCCATTTTAATATTTAGATCTTTAATGCACTTTGATATTTGTTTAGTGCATGGTGAAAGATAGGAGTCTAGTTTTAATCTTTGGCAGGTTGAAATCCAGTTTTTCCAACACCATTTATTAAAGAGGCTATCTTTCCTCCAGTGAGGATGGTTGGCTCCTTTGTCAAAGATGAGGTAGCTGAGTATGTCTGGAGTTGTTTCTGCATCTTCCAATCTATTCCACTGATCCTCAGGTCTGTTTCTTTGCCAGTGCCATGCTGTTTCTATCACAGTGGCTTTGTAGTATAGTTTCAAATTGGGGATTGTGATACCCCCTGCCATGTCCCTGTTGCCTATAATTACTTTTGCTATTGTAGGTCCTTTCTGGTTCCAAATGAGTTTTTGCATTGTTTTCTCTAGTTCTGTGAAATATACTGTTGGGATTTCAATCAGGATTGTATTGAATCTGTATATCACTTTTGGAAGTGTGGCCATTTTTACTATGTTGGTTCTTCCTATCCATGAGCAAGGGATGTCTTGCCATTTTCTTATATCCTCTTCTATCTCTTTCTTCAAAGTGCTGTAGTTTTCAGTGTGGAGATCTTTTATCTCCTTTGTTAGATTGATTCCTAGATATTTCATTTTTTGGATGATATTGTGAA
Organism: Heterocephalus glaber; assembly: GCF_053883595.1. NCBI lineage: Eukaryota > Metazoa > Chordata > Mammalia > Rodentia > Bathyergidae > Heterocephalus > Heterocephalus glaber. Next base: position 2,653,986 of record NW_028258191.1, read on the forward strand.
AGTAATTGTTTCCTTAATTTCTCTCTTAGTGAGCCTCTTATTTGTGCACAAGAAGGCTATTGATTTTTGAGTGTTTATCTTGTATCCATCTACTCTACTGAATCTGTCAATTAAGTCTAGAAGTATTTTGGCAAAATTTTTGAGGTCTTCTATGTGGAGTATGATATCATCAGCAAATAATGACAGGTTAATTTCTTCCTTTCCTATTTTTATTCCTTGTATTTCTTTCTCTTGTCCAATACCTGTGGCTAATATTTCCAGAATTATATTGAACAGGAGTGGTGATAGTGAATATCCTTGTCTTGTTCCTGATTATAGCATGAATGTTTTCAGCTTTTGACCATTTAGTATGATTTTGGATGTTGGTTTTTCATAGATAGCCTTTATTAGCTTGAGCTAAAGACCATCTATTTCAATTTCCTGTAGGTTTTTATCATGAATAAGTGTTGGATTTTGTTGAATGCTCTTTCTGCATCTATTGAGATGATCATATGGTTTTTGTCCTTGACTTTGTTAATATGTTGTATTACATTTATTGATTTACATATGTTGAACCATCTTTGAATCCTTGGGATAAATCTGACTTGGTCAGGGTGTATGATCTTCTTGATGACCCTCTGTATTCTGTTTGCCAGTATCTTGTTGAGGATTTTTGCATCTATGTTCATTAGGGAGATTGGCCTATAGTTCTCTTTGGATTGGGTTTCTGTCTGCTTTTGGAATCAAAGTAACACTTGCTTCTAGGAATGAATTTGGAAGTATTGCTTCCCTTTCAATTTCACTGAAGAGTTTAAAGAGTAGTGGCAGTAGATCTTCTCTAAATGTCTTGTAGAATTTAGCAGTGAAGCCATCAGGACCTGGGCTTTTCTTTGTTGGTAAAGTTTTAATTACATTTTCAATTTCACTGATTGTAATTGGGGTGTTTAGACTTTTTATATCTTTTTCGCTGAGCTTTGGTAATTCATATGTATCTTGGAATCTGTTCATTTTTTCTGTGTTTTGCATTTTATTAGAGTACAGGTTCTCAAAGTAGGTATTGATGATCCTCTGGATTTCTGCTGGGTCTGTTGTGACTTCAACTTTTTCATTTCTAATTGTATGAATTTGAGCCTTTTCTTTCCTTTTTTTTTTGATAAGGTTGGCTAAGGGTTTATCAATTTTATTTATTCTTTCAAAACACCAACTATTTGATTCATTGATTTTTTTGTATCCTTCTCTCAGTCTCCATTGCATTGATTTCTGCTTGGATCTTTATAATGTCCTCCCTTGTATGAGCTTTATTTTTGTCCTGCTCTTCTTTTCTAGGAGCTTAAGGTTCAGATTTAGGTTGTTTATTTGAGCTCTCATTCTGTTTTCCTAATATGGGCATTTACTGCTATGAATTTCTTTAATTTACTCTGTGACCCACTAGTTGTTCAGGAGGGTGTTGTTTAATTTTCATTTGTTTGTGCAGTTCTTGCAGCTTCTTATGGTATTGATCTCCAGTTTAGTTGCACTTGGATCTAATAATATACAGAGGATAACTTCCATTTCTTTGCACTTACTTAAACATATCCTATGGGCTAGCATGTGGTCTATTTTGGAGAATGACCTGTGTGCACCTGAAAAGAACATATATTCTGATTTTATGGGGTGGAACACTCTGTAGACATGTATTAATTTCATTTGTCCAAAAGCTTGGTTCTGTTCTACTATTTCATTGTTGATTTTTGTCTAGATTATCTATTTGTGACAGTGGGGTATTGAGGTCCTCCACTACAATTGTATTAGTGCTTATTTGGTTTTTCATGTCCATTAATATTTGTTTTGTATAGTTGGGGACATTAGTATTTGGTTCACGTATGTTTATGATTGTCATCTCTTCCTCTTGGATTGTTCCCTTTACAAGGATGTCATGGCCTTCTTTGTCTCTCTTAAGTAGTTTTGGTTTAAAATCTATTTTGTCTGCAATAAGATAGCTACCCTCACTTTTTTCCAAGCTCCTGTCAAGTGGAGAACTATTTTCCCTCCTTTTACTTACCATCTATGAATTTCTTTGTGAATAAGTGTGTTTTTTTGTATACAGTATATTGTTGGGTTCTGCTTCTTAATCCATTCTGCTGGTCTATTTCTTTTGATTGGTGAGTTGAAGACATTAACATTGATGATTATAACTGATATGTATTGGCTTATCCTTGTCATGTTTTTTTCCTGGTTTTGGCTCTTTCATTTTTTATTTTCCCTGCTCTCCCTTTAATTTCTTGCCATGCCTGGTGGATTTGCTCTGTTGGACCTAATAGAGTTGTGATCTTCATTTTCTTTTTCCAGGATTTTGTTTAGAATTGTTTGGAGTGTAGTTTTGGTCTTCATGAAAATTCTCAGGTGTTCTTTTTTGTGGAATATTTTATTTCTCCACAAATTTTGAAAGATAATTTTGTGGATACATCAGTCTAGGTTGGAGGTTGTGTTCTTTTAGGGCTTGAAATACCTCACTCTAGGCTCTTGGACTTGAGGGTTTGTGTTGACAAGTCTGCTGTGATTCTGGTGGGCTTCCCCTTGTATGTGATTTGTTTCTTTTCTCTAATTTCTTGTAGTATTTTGTTCTTCTGTTGGGTTTCAGGGATCTTGATTATTGCATGTCTAGGTGTAGATTTTTTTTGATCATGGCTAGTTGGAGTCCTACATGCCTCACTCATCTGTATGTCAAATTCTTTTACTCTATTTGAGAAGTTTTCTGTCATTAATTCTGTGAACATTTTTTTTATGTCATTTGTTCTTTCTCCTGACTTTTCATGAAATCCTATCCATCTTATATTATTCTTCTTTGCATCATCTAGGAGCTGCTGGATCAATTGCTCATGGTCCCTTACTCTTTTTAAGAGATCTTTCTTTTCATGGTCACTGACTGCAATCCTGTCTCTGTATCTGATATTCTGTCTTCACATTTGCCCATTCTGCTGTGAATACTTTCAATAGAGTTTTTAATCTTCTGGATATCTGTTTGAATCTGTTTCATGGATTCCATTTCTTTCCTAAGTTGGGCATTCATGGTTTCCATTTCTTTCCTATGGTGGGCATTCATAGTTTCCATCATGGTCCTGAGCTCATCTACTTTTTTTAATCTGTTTCTGTTCTAAAGCCTCTAATCATGTCTTTCATTCTGCTCACCATCTCTGTGGTTATCTGGGAAATTATTTCTGTTTTGAATTTTTCTAGAGCTTCATTCATCTGTTTTGTTACTTCTTTTGCCATCAGTGTAAGGTGCCCAGGTGATTTTTTATGAGACTTTTCCACCTCGTTTTCCCCAGAATTTGCCTTTGGTGAGCTGGTAGCCTGATTTTGTGTCTTGCTTGGGTGTCTTCTCATTTTTAGCTCTGTTGTTGGTACTGTTTTTGGTTTAATTCCTGGGTTGATACTTCAATATTGCTTATTGTAAGTATCTTTGTCCTTGAATTTAGAACCTTTATGGAAGGATTGTTTCTCAGAACTGTCTTCCAGATATATCTGGCCTTTAGGTTTTGAGTCTCTAATGACTCTTAGGCCATCACTTCTTCAGTATACCAGGAAGGACAATTGATTCAATCAATCACAACACCTTAGTCCAAGTAATACAATCAGCAACAACAATACCATCAAGCACAGTTTAGAAAATGACAATTTGTGATAGTTTTTAATCTATTACTTTTAAACATGTTAATTAAATCAAAATCAAGGACCAGCCAAAAATATGTCTATAGTGAATCAACTATTCAATATGGCAACTTTACTCTTCAGGATGGGGACTTAGAAGGAGTTGGGGAGGGAGAGAAGGGTAGATAGATATAATAGGGAATGGTTAGAAGTGAGGCCACAGGACAGGGGAAGATCACACAAACAAACTCTAGGAAGCTGTTGAAGAGGAGAACACAGAATGAAAGAACAAGCACAAAAACAGAACAACCTAACATCAACAGGGAGACTAGAAACTGTATTCACTTTTTTAAAAAACTAATGACAATTGAGAGAAGGAAAAAGAAAAGAAAAAGTAAGAAAAAATGAAATTTGAATTATTACAGGAACATGAATAAAAAAGGAGAGAAATGAGGAAAAAGGCAGGAGAGAGAGAGAGAGTAAGAGTGAAAGAGAAAGAAAAGAAAAAAGAAAAGAGAAAATAAGGGAAAAAATTTGAAAAGAATAGTTAAAAATTAGAAAAAAAATATTAAAAATAAGAAAAATTACTTTGAAGCTAAAAAATAAAAATAAAAATAAAGGGACTCCATCAGAGTGTGTCTCTGCTGTCACTATAGACAGTGTGGTCAGGAGTGTGCAGATCTAAGTCAATTATTCTCAGCAAGCCAGCAGCTGTCCCCTGAGGTTCAGGCTGATTTCTGCCTGCAAGGCTCAAGCTGAGATCTCTGACCTCCTGCTGGGTTGAATTCTGCAAGCTTCTACTGCAGGTTCCAGTTGCCCTTCCCTTGAAGATAGTCCAGGTTCCCATGGGAGGTGGTGTTCCCTCCAACTTAGCAACTACAGTGGTCTGGTGTGCCTTTATTGCAGAGATTTTCTTCACTTTTCCAGTGGGCTTCAATTTTCATCTAGGAGCCTCAAAGAGGCCCTATTTCTCTTGTTCACTTTTGTACTATCTTCTGGAGCTCAGATCATGTCTTTTCTGACCTACTGCTCCTCTGTGGTGTAAGTGCTAGCTTGGCCCAGTCGCCAGAAGCAGGTGGAGTGTGCATTGGTGCTCCTCTGTGCCAAAGGGGCGGGGTCCTAGTGAGTGAATTTTTAAAAATATTTCTGAGGAATAAAGTGTTTTGACTGACTATGAGAAATGTTTAAAAATTCAGTTTATATATTTTGAAATTGATACATTATTAATGGTCAGGTCAAATTCCACTTCAGTCTACTAAAGGAAGCAGTTCCCTACCTTAGTGGAGAGATCCCCTAGATGATTGAATCAGGTGGAGGGTATGTTGCAATTTGTAAGCAACAATGGTTATAATATCAAAGTTTTTAGAATGATTTACTAAAAACCAGAACAGATTCAAGGCTATCTATATAGCATCACTCTTGATAGCATTTTGATATGCTTCATTGAGCTTGAAATAAGGGAATTTTAATTAATTCCTACATTAAGAATTTCAGCATTGAAGAATAATCTAAAAGAAGCATTTGCAAAGCTAATGGAAATAAATGGTGTGGGAGATTATAGGGAAAAATGAAGCACCATCCAAGAAGGCTTAGATTTCCCTAGAAGTTTAAAGAAGTCTAAAAGAGATACGATTAAAAAGAAAATTAGTACTTGAGAAAACTACTATAACCAATGCATAGATCCTCTTGTTTTGTTTGCCCAAGTAACTATACTGACCCAACCCATGAGGTGTAAAATCTGTGGAATTTTTTATTCCCTAGGACATGGAATATAAACTCTGAAAATGCAAGGACTGCACTTATTCATAATCAACTATAGTTTTATTGATTTTCATGTGTTATTGAAGTCTTGTTAGAAGAGATGAAAAATGCCAAAGCAAATTAAAAAACTCATATATTGTCAATTAAGTTTTATGTTACATAGGTTATGCCTATTGATGGAATTCAAAATTCATAGTTCTAGGAATCTAGAAGAAACGTACATACTGAATGATATATGTTCTCAAAGAACAAATAATGTTCTGTTTTCTAATTTCTATTTTTTCTTCATGGAACTTTATTCATCTTTTGGTAATAAAGTACAATATATGATATATTTATCAACATAAAACAGTAATGTTAGTATTACTGATTATAGCTAAACACAGCCACTCTTTGATGTGTACTCTGTCAATCCCATGAATTACAATGAAATAGTTTTACATTTTTATGAAAGTTTTCCTTTTATAACTTACATAAAAACTAATCAGTTTTTTGAATTGCAATATTTTAACATTTCATTGAAAATAATTTAAATTTCTGCAGATAATAAAGCTGAATGCTTACTCTGAGTATTGTTTAGTATTTTACTGAAAATTAAGAGTCCATATTTACCACAATCCTCTAGAAACTAATCTGAATTGGTGTTCACCCATCTTCTGTCCTGTTATTTCCATCTACTCTTTTTACTCATGCATTTGTTATTTAATATAAATTGTACTTTATATAAGAGATCTCAGGTATTTTAAAACATTGACCAGGATTACTCTTGACATTTTCTTCAAGAATTTAAGAATTTTAAGAAACTTAACTGTACTCCTGTTGTTGAAAATCTGACACTGCTATGTTTCTTAGACTTAGACATATTTTATCCCTTTATTTTAAAGCCAATTATTTTCTAGGAGAAATGAAAAAATATTCATAATTAAGCATTACATTCAACTTTGTTTCTATAATTAAAAATGATAAAATAATTATAAAATCTGCACTATATTTTGCAAAAGAATAAAACCAAGTTTCAAGCAAACCTGGTTGAAAATAGTGATTTTTGAAAATAAATAAATCATGTGTATGTCTGTTTCACTAATTATTTAATTCAGGCACAGCTAACAATTTATCCCATAAACAATGGCTTACACTCAAAATTGTTCTTTAGTTCAAGTGGCAAAACACTGTTGGAGGTGGCATTCTAGGGCTGGTATTAACTTCAAAATTCTGACCAAAGACCTAGACTAAGTCTTTCCCCTTGTTTTGCCTCCCACAACTTGTGAGTTCTGATTTCATGGCTGAATTGGCATTGTATGGCTCATGCATAAGCTGCTCCAAGCAAAAAGGGCACTACAAATGCAAAGGGTTTCATAGAGAGTATGGGTCAAGATTGTCCTCTTTGTAAAGCCTTCCTACAGCTCTCGCACATCCAAGGACTTTTGCTCATACCCCATTGGCTGGAATTGAGTCCCATGATCAGTTCAACCAAAAGTGATTTGGAAAACAGAATCCATCTATTTAACTTGACACAAGATAATCTAAACAAACCCATAGTTCTGATGGTAAGGAGGGAGAAAAAATTGCAGCAATGAGTATCTCCCACAATTTCTGCAACACTGAAAGCACACAAGAATCTGATAATATATATGAATGCATACATGAATCAAAATATTTTTAATTTTATTTACATATTTCATTGAAAAGTGCTATTTCTAAAATTTACTCATTCTTATGGTATTAAAAGTAACTTTAATAGGGCCAGGGATTTAGCTCAGTGGTTCCATGGCTTGCCTTGCAAGCACAAGGACCCGAGTTCAATCCCTGGTACCAAAAAAAAAAAAAGTAACTTTAATAGCTAGGTGTGTTTCTAAAATACAAGAAAACATGTAGTAATTTATTTCATGACCTTTCTGACTGTTAACACCATAAATAAGAATTTTACCTAAAATATTAAATAAAATACTTCAATGGGAAATACTTTCAAATGGAAAGGAAAAATGATACCCAAATTATTCTTGCATTTTATATAAAATTGTTTAAAAAATCCAGAATACAAGATCATCTACTGGTGTAATAATTAACCTAAATAATAGGTTATAGCCTTATTAATTGAGCCCTTATGTATGTCAGGAATTTTATGTACTTTAATTCACTACTTTCACAGTCCATATTTTTATACCCACTTTCTAGATGAGGAAGCTAAGGCAGAGAGTAAGTCATTTGTCTGGTCATCCAATTAAATAATAGAGCTAGGATTTAAACTCAGGCTGTTTGGATACAGAGCCCATGCTTAACTACTATGCTTCGGGGTTTAAATATAAAATATTAAAGCTTTCATCTTCCAATTATCTTCTTGCTTTGTAAGTGTAAGCACATAGTAGGTAGGGTTTAAAATAAATCATTTTTTAAATGTGTAAGAGTCTTGCATTCACATTCCAGAAGTATACTTACTTAATCTAAGATGTCAAGATAGCACCTAAAATAAAGAAGATATTGTTTGGATAATAAAATGAAATATAAACAGGCTATAATATAAACATGTGGTGTTCCAATATTTAGATTCAAATATGATAGAAATATATGGGAGAAATACTGATACTAGGCATTTGTAAAAGTAATTATATTACCTGTCTAAAATGATGTACATCAAAGTGCTTTCAAAAGTTGTCTTTATATAAATGATATATACATTTATTAAAATCCAATGACTATATATATTTAATCGGCCCATGCATATTATGCAGATGTGAATAGAGAAAATAATTTTTTCAATAGAACTTGAAACTCCATAAATTTTCTGAGAACTGACTTGCTTAGAATACAAAGATCAAAAGTCACAATTTTTCACCTCAATATAATTACAGACTAATGGGCAAGAGCCCCATAATTGCAACAATCTGCAAATTGTGATCAAGACACTCACCCCCTTATAAGGTCACAGAGAGGATCCTAAGCCAAACTGAGGAAATCAGAGATAGTTCAATGATGAAACAATGTCTTGTATGAATTTGGCAGAACAGCAGGATGTAGAAAAAATATGAGAGAGAGGACTTTATAGTAGAATCAGTGTGGTGTGTATGGGAGCCTCCACAGCTCTGACTTGATTGACAAGAAAAAAGAAAGGAATGAGATGGTAGAAAGTATTGGGATTATGGAAAGAGCCTTGCTAATGAGCTTATATTTTGTTTTATAGAGAATGAAACATTACAAGAGTGGTTTAGTCCAGAGAGTCATTGTCATATTTGTGATTTTAGGATTTGTTAGGCAAGTGTATCTGTTAATTGTAATGTCTCAATTTGATTGGATTAAATTCCTGAGCATATTAGTAAAGCACACTTTTGAGTGTATCTGAGTAAGTCATGAAGACTTTGGGTACTATCTAGTTCCTGGACCCTCTCCTCTGTGGCACTGTGTCCCTACTCTGTTTCTGAGCTGCCATAAAATAAGTAGCTTTTTTCAAACACAGTCTTCCACCCTGATGTTATTGCCTTTTACTCAGCCAAACATGAACTGAATTCCCTGAAACAATAAGTCAAATTAAGCTTGTCCTCCTTTAAGTTGTAGGTGGTGGGTATTGTCCCAGTAATGGGAAAGCTGACTAGTACAGAAAATTGGTGCCAAGAATTGAATCATTTCTGTGATTGTACCTAGCTATGTGGTTCAGAAGTCTTTGGAAGTTGTTTGGAAAAGGAATTTGTGAGTTTGGAAATGCAGGGTATAGAAGCCCTAGAATGTTAGAAGTTGAGCTTGGTGTGTGATTCTGGTCAGATCGCAGAAGACCAGAATGGTGATAGGAATACAGATAGTAAAGGACAGGATCAAGATGAGTTTGCAAAAAAAAGCTTTTACTGGCAAGTGGACTAAAATCCATGTGTATCACACTCTGGCAAGAAGTCTAAATTTTGCCTATATCCTGAAATATTGTGAGAGACTAAGAGTTCTAGACTGATCTGGTGAAAGAAATTTCAAGTCAGCCCAGTGTTCAAGATGTGGTATTGGTACTGCTGGCTTCTTTTAGCCAGATTTAAAGTGAGAATTAAGAGTAAAAATAAGCAGAACAATTTGAAAAACTTAATTTTGGGCTCAAAAGGAACCATACATAAAATTGGAGCCCAAAGAGGTATGGCTATGGAAGAGATTAACACCATTAAAAATAAAACAAGCATTATTATACAGAGATAAGAAGAAAGATAACTTGAAGGAATCTCAGAATCAGCAAGGGTAAAAAAATGTGTCTTTCATTTGAGAAGAGATGTCCTGGGACCTCTGCTCAAGAAAAACTTCCTAGAGAATTGATTCCCTAGGATTTATTTCACAGTGCTCAACCATTCAGGTACTCAAAGGCCACTATAGATGCTCTCAGGGGACAAGGCCGGAACTCCCAGGTGACAGCAGCACTTGGTTTCATCCATGTAATGGTGGTTTTACTAGCATACAAAATGCTAAAGTGTTGGTGTCAGACAGGCTTCCACATAGATTTCAAGGGAAGGCCTGGAAAGTCAGGCAGGGAGCCCCTGAGAGGGCAGTACATGAAGCCAAAGGTGAAATACAGATTCTAGGAAGTCAGAGATGCCAAGAATATAGAACATCTGCCAAGGAAAACTGCAGATTATAAACAGAGCCAGCCCAAGAGAGAGGCCATCTGGGCTGCAATAAGCAAGGCCATAGATGTAAACCCCCCCACCCCCAACCCTCTAGAACCTACATCTCATCACCAAGAACCTGAAATGCTAGATAGGGAGTTATAGGACTTGATGTTTGCCCTGCTGGACTTCCATTTTGCTTTGGTCTGTCTTTTCTACCCCCTATTTCTCCCTTTGGGAATGAGAATGTTTACCCTATGTCACTTTACCTTGGGATTTTATAACTTGTTTTCCATTTTTACTGAGGTTCACACCTGAGAGTTTGCCTTGAGTCTTTGAAGAGACTTTGATTTGGACTTTTGAAAATGCTGACATTTTTAAGATTTTCAGAGGTATCATTGTGTTTTGGTTGTACACAGGATAGTTGCACTATGTTAATTAGAATTCACTTATTATTTTCTTATTTTGAAATTATGTGTAGTTTAAGAAGTGTTTGGAGGTGAAGATGACAAATGCTAGATTATGATCATTAACCATACTATGACAATTTGATTGGATTAAGAAATGCTAACAAATTAATAAATCACACTTTTGAGTATATTTGAATGGGTCACAGAGGCATGACCATGGATACTATGTATGATTCCTGTCCACTTTCCTCTCTGGCACTGTTCCCTTCATCTTCCTAGATCCGTTGAACAGCTTTCCACTTCCATGTCCCTTCAGCCATGATGTTTCTGCCTTGCAGTCAGCAGAACACAGACTAAATCCATGAAACTATGAACCAAATTAAGCCTCTCCTCCTTGAAGTTGTGGTGTCAGTTATTGTATTCCAGTGACAGGAAATTTGACTAATATAGCAAGTCATTTAAATACTTGGAGCTTTAGGCTTTTTATGTGTAAAATTTGTTGGAAGAATGCTAGAGTAGATTATTTGTAGGATACTTTTTGAATGTAAAATTTGGAAAAATCACTTAAGCAAGAAAATTGTACACATCTGTAGTTGTCCTTAAATGTTAAAACCAGAGATTTAAATTGCTAGGTCTTTCATTTTGATGCTGTTCAACAGGAAACCTTATATAAACTAAAGGTGATATTCAGGAATGTGTGTATTTATCTGTATGTGTGTGTGTGTGTGTGTACTGTAAGGGTGGAAGAAGTGGAGGAGTGAGAATAATTGGGATTCACCACTAAAAATGAATTCATATTGTTACATTAATGGAAACAGAATTTCAAAGAAATTACTCAAAATAATGAAAATATTGGACACTCCTTGAGTATTGTTACCATTAATGGCCCTGAAAAAAATGAATAAGTGTGGCACTGAGATATAATTCTTTTGCTTCCAGAATAATATTTTTTCCTGTTCAAATAGCATCAGAAAATAATTGATCATCTACCCCACTCTGTAGAATATGTGTACAGAACAACCTTCGAACATTATTTCTCTTCTTCTATTCCTGCTTGGAAAAGTGGGAACAGCCATAGCATTCACCTTTGTATATACCTTTGTTCTTCAGGGCAAATTTTCCACATTCCTGAAAGTTACTGATGCTTCAACCAACCCTCTTCTACTTTAACAAGTTCATGTTCAAAAACACAAAGGAAAAATTTTCTCTCACATATGCACACATATACCTCTTGCTAAAGATACTATCAACATGTACTCCCCATTGGTATCATCTGACTTACTGTCAAAGTATAATGTAGTGATTTATGATATTGATTATAAATGCTTTGAGATAGGATTGGATATTTTTAGAAACAAATCAAAAGCATTTTACATCAAATATGAATTATCTGGACCACTGCTCCAAGCCTACTCATTTTGTTCCTTTTGTTTAGTATCTGTTTTATGAGATATTTCTAGTGAATTCATTGGAACGTAGTTACAGCCACTGTTTTTCATCATATCCTGGCCTATGTGATTCTAGTAAAATGGCTTGCATATTTTGAAAGAAAATGCCCTATTTCCTGACAATGGGAATAAAAATATTTATTCTCTACTCTGTATTACAGTATATGCCTGTGTATAATATATATATGATGAATAAAATAGATGCATAAGCTATATATATATATACCTACACTATTGAAATATTATTGATATCTCTGTGATCTATACCTCACAATTTTTTCTGCAGAACCAGATGTGATAACAAAAATGATTTAGACTGAAGTACCTGCTTTTGTTTTGAAGATATATTTCTGTTGGGGAGGCTTTGTGGTACTCAGAAATCGTAATGTAAGATGTAAAATATTGTTTAAGCCTTGTGCAAATTGTACTTGCCTATATTTCAGTTTCGGAGCACACAGAGCCTATCTGTTTTCAGGAGAACACTGGTTGCCTGGTTATGAACTCATTATACAAATTATCAGCCGTCCTGTCTCTGCCTTTTGTCCACAGCCTTTCACTTCAGGCATTCAGCACACTAGGTGCCAAGCAATATCAATCATTCTAGTTTTGCTGTGTCCCTGGTAAAAGATGGCATTTGTTTTCCTGATTCAAACAGTAAGGCAGACATGACTGAGGAAAAATATCAACATGAAAAATCAAATCTTGTTGAGAAATTTTTGAACTAAAAATGTAACATGTGGAAAATCTTCTGTTAAGTGGAATTACAGAAACATTTTAGTTATCTGAAATATGAGGGAAAAGAATAACCTGAAATAATAATCACAAAGGAATTTGAATTTTACTCTAAAGCCAAGTACATCCATTTTTATAGGCAACCAATTTAATTAGCAGTTTTTTTCCTCAGTTAGAGCGGATTCCACCTTGATTGTGCTTGCTTACACTAAGGCCTCCTTTATTATAGTGGTGTAAGTTCTGTTCTGCAGATCTCTTAAAGCTGAAAATGAGTTCCCATTATGAAATTAGAATTGTTTTAAGCATTTTCACACAGAAATTGAATCTTAAACTTGTTTTAGTGGATTAATTTTTTTCTTTTAATGAAACCATTTTTTAAAAAAGATATTGAGTCTAACAACTCCCATGGTTGGCTGTAAGCTGGAATTTGTTCATAAGAAAGATGGGATAAACCAAATCATTTTCCCAAACAAATTATTCAAATATTATGTCTATAAATGTATGTGATGGGACGGCTGAATTTATGGCACTAAAACTCAGCTCCTAGCCTGTAGAAACAGTATCTGGAAACTTTATTTAGAGAAAGATTTTTTTTTTTTAGAGAAAGATCTTTCTAAGGCTGGGTGAACATCAGATAAAACCTGAAGAGGAGCTATAAGCAATTCTCAACCAGAGTGTGGTGTAAACAAACCTCCTACATAAAGAATAACGCTAAAGTATCATCTGAGGGGAGTGGAAAAATGCATTTACCCAGTGCCAACAAAAGCCCCAAGTTTTAAGGAACTAAAAATTCCAACTGAATGAAATGTTAAAATGGGAATTTTCCAAAATTCACACAGCTGGAGACCAATGTGAAGACACAATTCTGTGAAGCAATTCAAAAGGCCAGCCAAATACAAGGGAAAGGGAGGTGGGCTCCATTTCTTAGTGGATGGTTTGGCATGTTCCTAGGAGGGAAAGGAACTGAGGGTGATTTTATTAGAGGACTAGGTACTACTACCAAAGTAAATAGGTCAGTCTCACCAGAGACCTACTTCACTAGAGTGGGTTCTAAGGATATATAAGCCAATACTACAAGCATATAAATAGTCAAACAGTACAACCAGATTTTCTTAACAAGATTTGACTGTGAAATTTCCCTGGACTATTTGAGGAGAAAATTTTGGGAATGTTTTCCTACCTCAATTATGACTCATCTACAGAAAAGAATTCTGCTACTCAGAGTTTTGAATCTCATGTGTGCCAGAGAAAATTCATTATTGTGTGCTCCTCGAGTGTAGTAAGCTTCTCTCTGCCTTCCCTTCTTCGCCTTCCATTTAACCTTCAATCCACCATAAGTGGTTTCAACACTACTATGCAAGTTTCTAGGGACATTTTCATGCAAACTATTAGCATGTGTGGTTTTCTCACAGTCAAAAAGAGAGAAAACAAAATAGTCTAATAAACAACAAAAGTCCTCACATTTAAATTCCTGCCAGATAGTCTCATTTTGCTGTATTTATTAACCACCAAGAAAGCAAGTCATCTCTCTTTGTGATCTCCACCTCATCTCCTGTTTACTCTTCAGGCAAATGTGACCAAAAGTCCACCCCTAATTCTTGGCCAAACTTCCTTTTCTGACATCATCAGTCCTTTCCTGAACGGCAGCATCGTGGTAGCATTAGGAGTTAAAGAGGGCAGAGAAGTACATATGTTATCATAGGGATGCTGAAATTGATCAGAAATCGTACAAGATAGCTGGAAGAGCTGGAAAAATTCTAGGGTTAAGAGTGGTATTCAGCCACAGAGATATATGTGCACCCATGTTTATTGTGGCACAGTTTGTAATAGCTAAAGCTTGGAAACAGCCCAAGTGCCCATCAACTGGAGACTGGATAAAGAAAATGTGGTGTTTTTTTTTTTTAATAAAATGGAGTACTACTCAGCCATAAAGAACGAGAAACAAGAGTCATTTATAGCTAAATGGATGCATATTGAGGCCATACTCTTAAGTGAAATAAATAAGACACACGTGTAAATACTGAATAGTTTCTCTAGTGTGAGAAACTGAGAGTGTAAATAAGGACTAAGAGGATTAATAACTAATAATTGATACTTTGAAATAGGAAAAGATCCAGAGGGGTAGGGGTGGTGGTAGGGGAGATGGGGAAAGGAAAGAATGGAAAGGAAAAATTATGAGAAAAGAAAAAAAAATGGAAACGAAGTATGTAAATAGGGACGGGTGGAGGAGTGAAGGGCGCACAGGTAATGGAGGAAAAAATAAGAACCAAGATACATCATGTACAGGTACAAGCACCCAAAGAAAAGTGTAAATGTATTGCATATCTAAAATAAAGGTATAGGTATTGTATACCTAAATATACCTAAAATAAAATAATTTAAGCAAAAAAAAAAATCTCCAAATGAGAAAAAAAAAAAAGAGTGGTATTCAGTCTGCTACACAAGAACCTACCCTTTTGTCAGGTAGGTGATATAATTTTTCCTTTCTTACTCCCAGTCAGATCCTAGCATTTCTGGTTAAAGTTAATAGCTACCCTCATTCATACTCATTTACTTCATCCTGAAATGGATACTGGTGATTACAATGGGTGCCATGTGCTATTAAAGCCAGTTTATTCCCACTACATTTGATTGTCTTTAGTCTGTGTATTGGCCAATTGCTTTATGATCACTTTTAGAATTCTTTACAACAACCAACTGTAGCCAGAAAATGAATTTCCAGTTTTCTATTCCACATGTAGTCTTGGTACTTTTAAGTAAATAATATAGGATTTTTTCTGTGCTGACTATTCAGTCAATCATACCTAGAGTAAAACTGTAAAATATAAAATTTACAAGGTTAATATTTAAATAAAACATTTTATTAATCTACTGGCCTTTATTTTCACATAAAAACATTTTTGGCAGTATTCAAACTTTTCTGGAAAGTAACTAACTGTTCCTGGATCTATCTTTACATGAATTTTTATGCAGCTTAATGGATTCAAAATATATACAACTAATAAGTAAAATGTTTGAAAAATTGATGCCTATGTGAAGTTTATGGAAACTTGGATGTTGTCAGTGTATGGGGTATTCTAGCCAGTATGTGCTTTCAGATCAGAAGAATATTAAGAAAGAATGAAAATAATTATTATAATGTAGCTAGTGTTTAGAAAATTTGAGAGCATAAGAAGCTAAGATCACTGGAGCAAAGTAAAATTGAATAGTCAAAAAGTTATAAATATGCTATTAATGACCTATAAAATATGGCAGTGAGATTCTAACTATTTCATATTGAGGTCATGCTATAACCTCTCCTTTTTTGTACAATAAAGTAGACCTTCATTAATATTCAAAGTATGTACTGAAAATAACCAGGAAATATTACAAAATCATTCCTAATCAATAGGCTCATAGACATTACTAAACTCATAAACAAAAACTATCAGGAGTGGCAGTTCCAATAGTGAATCATTGTGTGGGATTGTTAATCAGACAGCCTAGATATTAACCCCATCTCTGCTATTTATTAGCCAAAAAACATTGGACACATTGTTTAATTTTTTTTTTTTTTTTTGGTACTGGGGATCAAACTCGGGACCTTGCTCTTGCGAGACAGGTGGCAGCACCACTGAGCTAAATCCCTGGCCCCACATTGTTTAACTTTTTCATAGCCATAGCTTTCTAATCCCAAAAGTTAGGGATAGCAAAAAAGTGCCTTATAAGATGGTATGAGGATATAAAATGGATGTGAATATGGCAAAAACATCTACAAAATTTAGTGATTTATCTTATAGAAATTTAAGCATTTATATTTGTAAAATATAAATGGTATTTTATATATTATTATATTATTAAGCTTTAAATATTCAAAGACATAAATTTATGTTTTTATATTTAAATAGAGTTTTTGGAAGGCAGCAGAAATTTCGGTCTTGCTTTTTATTCAATCTGACTTCAAATAAAAATCTTTGTCCTTAAACTGATATATGTAGACCACTCATAAAATGATTATTGAAATTATTATTTAAGGTTATTAAAATCTAATATCTTCCTTTTTTGTTAAATTTGTCGTTTGCTTCTCTTTTCCTCTTTCAGTCTTTTCTCTGGGTAAAGCTTTTTCATGATTCTGCTTTATCTCCTCTATTGACATACTAATTTCATCTGCTTATAAAAAGTTTTTAATGGGGCCAGGGATTTAGCTCAGTGGTTCTGTAGCTTGCCTTGCAAGCGCAAAGTCCTTACCTTTTAGTGTCCTTTTCCACCCCCTCCCCCGAGATATATCTCCTACAGCTTTTTGTCCTGCATCTGTTAGTCTGGTGGTAGGATAAAGAGCATTTGGTGATTTTTTTTTAATTAAGCTTCAATCTCAGGGATGTCTTGGCCTTCATACATACGATGTCTCTTCTCTAGCACCAAGGACCTCCAGCTGGAATTAGCTGATTTATCTCCAAAGAAAGGGGGAGCCTATGTTGTTGTTTGCTATTTCCTGCTCCCAGGTGCTATAGGTTTTCACTTGTGCCCAAAGAAGGCAATTTTCATTGTTCTTCCCTTTTGATTGAGACTTCCATTCTATGACAGGGATAGAGAAAGAATATCTGGGCACAGATTGGGCAGAGGTTACTGTTCACTTCATCAGGTCAGCACCAGGTAAAAAGCTTCCTTAGAATAATCCATAATCTCCCCTGTGAGAACAGCCATTATGTATCTGGAAACACCCCTACATGTCCACATCCTGAGGCTTCCCATTCTCACGCCCACCCACTTAGCTTCTAGAAATTTGTGCACCATGTTAGCTATGTCTTCTTAACAGTATACGTGGTTTAGCAGAGTCAAAGGTAAAGGCTCGGGTCCTATTTACCCCTCTAGGTAACCCATATTTTGAGTTACTCTCCCCCCCAGCCATTTGGCAATTCCCTCTGTGCATTAATTCTGATTTTAGTAATACTGGCTTATTATAAGTGACCATTATTCTAAGTACATTACCTGAAGACCTTCTACTACTCTCCACCTTTAAAAAGTTCTGTTTCTTCCCAGCAGCGCCACACTGGGAATTCATCTTTTAAGACCTGGGCCTTTGGCTGATAGTTTGGATCCACACTGCAGCATACCACCATGGTAATAATGAGCAAGTGTGCAGCTTAACACTTCTATAATTATTTCATATTCTTTTCTTTATTCTCAAATCTCCAGAACATCTGGCCCTATCCATTTCCCTTCAGCTGGTGCTTTGCTTCTTTTACCACTAAAAGATCATAACTTCCGTATGTACTCCATACCAATTTGCTACACTCATATCTTGTACCTCACTAGTCACCCCTCATTAGTGTTGCTTGTTGGTTGTTCCGTTCTTCAGATCTGTAAACATAACAGCTCCCAAATTTCAGTCGTGAAACCCATTTCTTCTATTACATGATGATTTCCACTTCAATTTTCTAGTCAGAAATTCCTTCTGAGCTCCAGACTTTTATGTAACCTATCTCCATAGTATCTCTCCTTTTACTAGTTATGTTTTTCAAAGAGCATGTTCCAAACTGAACTCCCAGTTTATCCTACCACAAACCTTGTTTTCTTCAATTGTGTAAAGATGAATCTGTCATTTCATTCCTCAGACCTCAAAAATCAACCTTGATCTTTCTCACATTTTTACCATCAACCAATTAATAAATTAATTTCCGTAAGTGTTTGGTCTAAATGTGTTTTGGTTTAGTGGTTTGCATTGTAAATCTATGGACCGAATTATACAGAGTTGGAAACATATATAACCAAGCAGCCACTATTAATTCTCCCTATGAATTTTGTAATATTTTCTTGTAACAAAGAGTACCACATGACACCTCACACCCAGTATAACCTTTTTTAATCATTAGGAGAACCTGACTTTTAACTCATATATGACCACATAAATAAAATCTATGCTTGCAAGACTTCCTTGTATCTACATGAGGCCCATGACAAACTTCTGATCAATGGGATTTGAGCACAAGTGTTATGTGAGGTTCAAAGAAATTAACCTCTAGGGGGAGTGTGGATGAAATGGCTAGAACAAAGACATCTCCATATGGAGAAAGGCAAGATACTCTTACTTAAAAACATCAAAACCCATCATTCCCTTTTATCTGTATTGAATAATGCTACTTAAAATGATTTAATATCAAATCTGAGCATGTATCAAAGATGAGTATTCCTTATTCTTCCAAGAAAGGACTTTAAAGATATAATGAGAGTGTGGCATACCAGGAGCTGTATTATGTTCTGTTTTCATGTTATCAAATTTGGTTTTCCATGCTTTGCACAATTATTATCAACATTTTATGGATGGGATAAATTGAAGCTCAAAATGGTGTTGGATTAGTAGACCTCAGCTCGACCTCAGAGATTGGATGTATGTGAGTTTGGTGATGCACGTAATTCATTGGTACAATATAAGATACACTGGATTAGTTCTAGTGCCCTGCATGGTTTGTTTAGTAGAAATGCAGAGTTGTACCCATCAATATGCCAGAATTCTTTAGTAGTGGAATCATGGTATGTGGAGAGTCAGCTAGGACCTGTAAAATATGGAATTTTCTTGGTTTATTCAAGTTACTATGACAAAATAACACAAACTGGGTGAATTAAAACAGAAACCTATTTCCCACAGTTCTGGAGGCTAGAAACTCCAAGATCAAAGTACTGTCAGATCTTTAAGGTGTTTTATTATAAGTCCACGAATTTCCTTCAGATGGGCTCCACCCTTATGATCTAATCATCCTTCAAAGACCTTACCTACTACCATCATATTGGTGATTAGGTTTTCAATATAAGAATTTTGAGAAGACACAAACATTCATATCATAGCAATATGTTCAAGAAAAGCTGCCGGGGATTTAGCTCAGTGGTTTCGCCTGCTGCACAAGCTCAAGGACCCGAGTTTGACTGCCGGTACCAAAAAAAAAAAAGAAAGAAAAGCTAATTACCCATCATGACCTCTCCTTTTCCTTCCAAGAAAGACTATAAAAGGCATTTGTTGAATATTTGAAGTAAATATACAAATATTTAAAATATTCACACACTTGGAATATCTGCATTTAAGACATTCTCTAGAAATAAATCCATCACTTTCAGTCTTTACATTTACAACAAGTGTCAGTTCTAAGTTTGTTTTGTTTTGCTTATTTCACTTTGTAAGGCTGTGGACCAAATTATAAAGTGTTGTAAAACAACACTTATAATAACACTTATAATTCCAAGAAAAATCAAAAGCACAGATTTCAGATAAGAGCATTCACTATGGCTCATCTGGCCGAATAACAAGAGCCGGACCACTGTATATTTCTGCATGGGTAACATACCTCCAGATGGACTGGGCCTTTTACCTAACTTGTGCCCCAATTCTTAGCAAATACAGTGGTCATTTATGAGTGCATTATTTTCAGGCAGCTGTGGGGGAGCAGCAGTTCACCCCGTGTATGGCTTTAACTTGCACACTTCTAACTGTGGCTTTCCAAGTTCCAAGGGAGTAAGTTCAACTAGGTTTTCTTTACAATAAGATTCATTTTATATTTAAATTTCATTGACCTTTCTAGACTTGAAAAAGAAAGCACCAGAATGAAATTCTCTGTTTCTGGTTTGTAGTATCTATTTGGAATTTGTAAAGAATTTTATATTTTAATCATAAAGGGGGGAAGATTCCATTTGGCAGCCATTAGGATATAGGGGCCATACTTGGGAAATATTCATTAACATACAGTAATTTAAGAATCCTTAGTGCCTAATTATCAAAGTGAGTTTAATTACCACAGGCATCCATTCATTTAATTGGCTGGAAATACGAGAAGAAATTAAATGATACCAACTCCAATTTGGCCCCAAAGTCTCATTCCGTATTTATTTATCATCTTTGTAAGGAAGGTGTCCACAGTGATTGCTCTTAGTTCCATGTGCTGAAACAAGCCTGCAAAACTACAGTACCAGCTCAACATCCTCTGTATTAATAAAGAATCCAATTAAAATGAATAGGGACTCATATAGATCACATATTATAAATTGTAAATATTCTCTTGCTATTTGAGAGCAACAAGATAATCGGTGTTATAACAAATCACCCTAAATCTAACCTGTATTTCCCACAAGGAAATGTGCCAGGTGATGGAGATAGAATAGAGATGCCCTGCCCTGTCCTTATCATATCACTGTGCCTAGAAATGCTGCTGTGTCCTTGGTTTGCTCCTTTCCAAAGTCCAGGAGATCTCTATGTGTCGACCATTGCTACTCCTCAGTCCTCTGCTGAGGAATGTGACTATCTTGACTCTTTCTTTGGGAGGGACAGACAGAATACACATGGGCAAGCATATCCTTACCTACACAGGACCTCTCATTGTGATCCTGGGCGTGGTGACTTTCCTAGCAGCCTGCTTGGAGAGCCCTGTGCAAGCTGGCAGGGAGAGCTTGCCATTTTCAGCTCTTGGATCATCTATAAAACCTGCCTTTTGACTGTTAGAGAGATGAGGAGCCCATCCTCTGAAAGAGGGCAGAGGGAAGCATCTTAGACTGTGATAACAGTGATCTCTGGACCTGAAAAAATACAGAGAAGACTGGCAATGAGAATTAATAATGCAATATCATTATTTTCACCAAGGTGGAAATGGGACTGAGTAATGATTCCCTTCATATCTGACATTTGGCTTCTAAATGCATTTTATTTATT
The DNA here is from genome assembly GCF_053883595.1 of Heterocephalus glaber. Classification (NCBI taxonomy): domain Eukaryota; kingdom Metazoa; phylum Chordata; class Mammalia; order Rodentia; family Bathyergidae; genus Heterocephalus; species Heterocephalus glaber. Next base: position 2,675,185 of record NW_028258191.1, read on the forward strand.
TATTTATTTATTTATTTATTTATTTATTTGGTACTGAGGATTGAACTCAGGTCTTTGTGGTGGAAACACTGAGATAAATCTCCGGCCCTTTTCTTGTTATTTTCATGTAAGTTTACTCACCTTCTTGTATTTCTCCTTTTAGTAATCTACACCCTCTTTTATTAATATCCATTTCACTTCTTAATAAATATTCAAGTAATATCAATAGGTTGTGATTTATTACCTAGAGAAACTGTTGAAAGAAACAGTAATTTTTTTAGTAAAAAGTGCTTTTCAAGGGTTTAACAAAAATCCACACGTTGTCAAAAGGTATCAGCCACTAAAATCAATAGAAAATCTGAGGGTCGTCTTCTTCCTGCTGCTTCATATGAGCACAGTGTCACCACTTCAATTTCCGATACTCAACATTTACCAGAGCAATGCCCTTCATCCTTGTGGACTCTGGCATTCATTCTGTCTTGTGGTTGGCAAGCCTAGTAATTTATGCAGCACTGAAAAGTCAGTGGTGAGACTTATATTCTTTCTATCCCACTTTCCAAAACTTGGTGATATCTTATTTTCAGAGTGATCTGATGGAATGAGAATAGGGCTCCTGAAGTTGCTTGATTTTCCAGAGTGAATCTTGTTTAAACTGTAACCACAAATTATTTAACATATGTGTTGCCAAAGGATTTTCCTTCTTGTCATAGTTCAAGAAAGTAAGACTTAGCACAATGTCACCACCAGTCTACTCTATTTTTAAGTGGTGGTGCACTATATTAATTTATTTTGGGTGGCAGGCCCCATGAATGCAAACATTCATGTCATTTTGATGTAAAAACAACTTAGACTATCGCTTTAGAAGAAATTTTAAAAAGTATGATATAGGTTTGTATTACAGTCTTGGGTTAAGTGTTGTATAACTAGTGCTAAGTTCTTTGAATTATGATTGCATTTATTCTTATTTATTGAATAATAGACAAAAAAAAGCAAGAGGAAAAAAAGATTATCAAAAATCCTGTGGCCAAATTAAAACTATTAATGCTATACCCTGAAGGATTTATTGTGTATTAAAGCCAATTTGTCTTAACACAGGCCTTTTATTTCCAGACACCAAGTTTATTCTATTGCTATTCATCTCCAGTATTAGAGAGCTCTCCTAAAAGACTGTTTGCACAGCCAAAGGAATAGCATCCTTTGAACACCAAGATCAGGTCAGGTTACTTCATTTCTCAGACTGATCACCTGATTTTGAGTACTATATGGAACTTTATTTTCTAGGATGCAAAGCAGCAGAGTAGACAGGTATATTGTGAAGAGAGAAATAAGAGAAAAGGAAAATACAGAACAGTAAGCAAGTTCACTAAGTACACCTTCCTACTTCAATTGAGCAAGCTAATTACGTGTTTACCTAAGAGTCAATGGTACCTCAGGCTACAGACAATGATAAACACCAACAAGGGCAGCTGCATTTGCTGTAGCATATGTACATTTAAATTTTAAATTTTAAAATATATTCTATCATAACATAGAGAGGATATGTTTATGTGAACCATTAAAATATAAAACACAACCATTGTCATTTAATTGTATAAAAGAAGTAAATACCTAAAAAGTAATAGATATAGTGAAATAGGAAGAAAGTGCTCAAATGAGAAGGGGAACTAAAGGATAGGGGGAGGAAGAGAAAAGAAAAAAACAAGAAAAGAAGAAAAAATGGAACCAAATTTTTTGCAAATAAGGAGGGAAAGAGGGTTCGAAGGGAGGGAAGGGGAATGGGAAAAAAAGAAGAATCAATATACATCATGTACAGGTACAAATTCCCTAAGAGGAATATGATCATTGTGTATATCTAAAATGTAACAATAAACTTAATTAATTTAAAAAAACAAAAAGTTGTTCTTTCTGTCCTACTAATCACTTCAAGAAAGTATATGTATGAAAAAGGAGCATAATTTATATTCTATTTAGAGTAAATTATCATATTTCTCTATATATGTGAATATTTAATATATGTGAATATTTAGTGAATGTTTACTATATACCAGGCACTTATAACTGGTAAACTTTGCCTGAATACTTGTGTAGTCATCACGAGACTTACTTGTTTGTCCTTTTGGATATTTCATTATACTTTTTAAAAGTGTTAATATCTTCTCCCTATCAGGTAAGATCATGTCTTTTTCTCCTCGTAACTTAAATTATACAGATAATTTCATATGAAAAAGTAGACTATCCAGCAGGTAATAAATCAGTCATTGTGTTTTCTAACATCAAAACTTCTCTTCTCCCTTCCTAGGTCTGCACATTCAAAATAGAAAAGCAAGAGCAGCCCAAGATGGCGGACTTGGAGGATCAGGTGTCGGACGAGGAGAAGGTACACATAGCTGCTAAATTCATCACTCATGCACCTCCAGGGGAATTTAATGAAGTATTCAATGATGTCCGGCTACTACTTAACAATGACAATCTCCTCAGGGAAGGGGCAGCTCACGCATTTTCCCGGTATAACATGGATCAGTTCACACCTGTGAAGATAGAAGGATATGAAGATCAGGTATATGCTAAAGCTATAGATGGGCAACAGACTATTATTGCGTGTATTGAAAGCTACCAGTTCCAGCCTAAAAATTCTGGAATGGCCACTGGAGATCAGAGTGGAAGTTCACCATCACTCCATCTACAGCTCAGGTAGTTGGAGTGCTCAAGATCCAGGTTCACTATTATGAAGATAGTAATGTTCAATTGGTTAGTCATAAAGATGTGCAAGATTCAATAAATGTTTTGAATGAAGTCCAAACTGCGAAGGAGTTTATTAAAATCATAGAGAATGCAGAAAATGAGTAATAGACAGCGATTAGTGAAAACTCTCAAACAATATTAGACACTACATTCAAGGCCTTGCGCTGGCAGCTTCCAGTTACCTGCACCAAAATCGACTGGAACAAGATACTCAGTTACAAGATTGGCAAAGAAAGGCAGAATGCTTAAAGGCTGACTGTAGGATTCTTCAGTATATGGAAAGAAAATGATTTAACACATGGTCATATGATAAACAAGTGATTTATAAACAAAAGTGATATTTTGCTAGGGCTTTCAAACTTAACAGATTTTCTAGCTTCATGGAATACTGTTGAACCTATAGCATTGTCTTGACCTTGTGTTCTCTGCCTTGTAATTTTCTGTTATTGCTATATCTACTTGTAATTTTTTTTCTTCTGCTATGTTTTATGTTGGAAAGAGAGATGTATCTTGGAGTCATTTTACTATTTAGAAATTTTTCCTAGCCATGAAGTCCTGTTACTGTTGAGATAATATGTTCAGTACATTTTTACCCCTATGCTTCGAGGCACTTCTGATACTTCAGTGGTTTTTACTGATCCAGCAGCTAAAGAGGCTGCTGTGCTACAAACCAGTTAAATAGAAGATACATTCATTCTTCCCTCTGACTGCTTTGATCATCATTTGGAGCATCTCATAACTGTTATTTTTTAAAACTTTGCATTGGGACCTTTCAGGTCCATTTGGTAGGGCCAAAATAAGCGTTCTGGAAATTCCATGATAGCCAGCTTTTCTGGGGGAACTTGTTTTTAAATCCAAAGACTTGAACCACATTGCCTGCACATGAACATGTTTGCTTTTTTGGAGAGGAGGGGGTTATCTCGTGGTCTTCCCTATTGTAGGTATTGACACCTGCATTTTTAGAAGAATTTTACTCATTTACATTTTTTTTCTGTTTTGTTTTTTTGTTTGTTTGTTTGTTTTTCTAGAACTGCTGACATACTGTGGATGTAGTTAAACTTGAAAAATGCAGTGTTGAAGGAATCACAGATATCTTGTCCTTTAATACTTTGTGGCAGGATTGTACTATAAGCAAATGAGTCAAACAGCTCTATAAATCACAAAGCTAAAATCAAACCAAAGTGAAAAGTGTAACTTTGAGGCAGTACCTCTCTACTGTGAATACTAGAGTTTTCTAAATAGGATGTAAAATTTGGTCCAAATTACTCTTCCTTGGTCCTGCCTACTGAGAACTCAAAAGTAACTGTGATATGGAAACCCTTCCCAGGTGTAGTGGCAGGTAAATGTGTGATCTCAGAACACACAGGTGACAGAGGTACAATAGGACAGCTGATAATGGTGGATTCATTTACATTGTTTACACTTCTATGACCAGGCCCTGAAGGGAGGTCCGTTTTTTAAAAAAACAAGTAGTGTCTTCCTACCTGTCTCCAGATACATGTTAAAAAGGAAGGCTGTTTGTGCTTCAGCTTTGTTTTGCTCAGTAATAACAGTCAGTCAAGAGCTTGTTTCTAAGTGAAAGCTGCGTTAGCATTTTTTGTTTATTTCAAATAAAATATATTTGTATTATCTGTCATTCATACTATCCATCCACCACACCACACTATCTTCTGTATCAGGCAGTCCAGTAGAAATATACCTGTTTTGTTCTTAAAAAAACCCCCAAAACAGGAAAGCAGTGTGTCTGGTTTTATTCTTTCATGCATTGACTCTCATACTTTTCCTTGCACCTCAACTATGTTGGTTAAATGTACAAGTCAACTTGGTGGCCCAGACATTTAGCCAAACATGACTGTGGATGTTTCTGTGAAAGTATCTTCAGATATGATTAGCATTTAAATCACTAGACTTTAAGGCATGTTGCTCCCCATAACATGGTGAATCATATCCAATCTGTTAAAACTCTTAAGAGAACAAAAACTAACCCATGCCCCCCCACACCCTCCCAGCCCGCCACCTCTGGAATTCTGTCAGCAAACTGTTTTTTGGAGGACTCAAATTCCAAGGCTTCCCTGTGTCTTCAGCCTGCCAGCCTACCCTGCAGATTTTGGACTTGCCAGCCACTGTGATCATGTGAGCCAAATCCTTAATATAAATGACCATCTCTGTCCATCTGTCTATCTGTCTCCCTGTATGCCCACCTGTGTCTCTAAATATACACATATTAGATTTTTTATTTTTCTCTCAAGAGCCTTAACTAATACAAGCAACCATGTTGCTGGCTAGTTCTGACCCTTTGAAACCCAAACAATGGCAGAGAAGAAGGTACAAAATAAGGAACAAAAAGGTTTTCCTGGAATATCCCTCTGTGCTTGAAAAACTTTGACAAAGTGACCATTTCTTTCTCTTTTTTTTTGGTACCAGGGATTGAACTCGGGACCTTGTGCTTGCGACGCAGGCAGCGGAACCACTGAGCTAAATCCCCAGCCCAAAGTGAACATTTCTTTGTGGAACATTTTCTTGATTCTTCCAAATTCAGAGGCTGGGTGGACCTTTTCTCTGGAACAACTGATGCATCTCTGTGTTGGGTGATTGTGCGTGATTCCTCTAACAAAGGTGATGGGCCCCTCCAACTTTAGCTGCTGGGGCTAACTACCATTCTCTGCCAGCTCCACCTAACAGTACTAGTACCAGATAACTTTCCCTCTCCTGAGTACTCAAGAACACCTTCTCATCCTTTGCCCTCAAAAGCACAGGTTCTGCAGGCTGCCCTTAAGCCAGAAGCACTCCCTTTTCTCTGCTACCCAGGCACTGAGCTCATCCTTATTTTTTCAGTTCTCCTGGCTACCGAATTAGAAGAAAGATCCTCTTCTTCAATATCTCCACTCCCAAACACAATATTCAGGTCTCAATGTGGTCCCACTGAAGTTCTTTCTCACTTGAAAGCTAAAAAACACTGGGTTAAGTGATAATGGGACCACACAACACATCTATCCATCCACTCCAAGGGGAATTTTAGGTACTTAGAACAGCCATGGCCTTTGTCTCTTTCTAAATAAATCTCTTTATAAAAGGATCCTCTCTTTTTCCTCTCTTTATATTTTTATAGTTCTTAAGAGTTGAGGAGTTCTAGAGTTTCATCACTGAATTACTAGTTTCCTTTGTAATTTCTCAACTTCACTTGATATCCACATATATCTCACAGATATCTCAATACAAACAGACATGAGGAGTCGCAATTGAATTTTTTGTTACTCACTGTCTTAAGAATTAAAGAATTGTTTCACTGCATTCCTGGAACAAGCCCACGAGGAGATATATTATCTCCTTTTTGCAGATGAGAGAACTAAGACAGACACACTAAATGGCTCGACCAGGTTCACCTGGTTAGTATGTGAGCCAAGCTGCAAACCTAAAAGGTCTGATTCTTATTCACAGCCTTAACCACTGTACTACAATGCTAATCACTGCATATTTACTTGGCAGTATTTTAAAATGTAACTATATGCACTGATCAGCAAGTTTACAATTTAATTAATTCTTAAGAGAAAAAGAGATACATATTTCTAACATTCAGAAATCAATTAGGGCTTCATAATACCTTAACATAGGGTATCTGTTGAACACCTACTGGGAAGTCGGGGCTGTGATTGATTTGGAAAGCACTGAAAAAAGCACAAATTTGAGATATTAAGCTTATATTGTGGAATAGAAGAGGGAGGAATGACTCTACTTGGATCTCAGCCATTTTATTTCTTTTATTACAGTAAGCTAATTTATGAAGGTGGTCACACATGGAAAGGTGGCATAGGAAGTCATGTTACGTTCCATGACTTTAAGAAGTTGCAAGACTTTTCCCCAAAGACAATAGTCTATTCTGCTTTTGGATGGTTAATGTCCCCACAGCCAGAAATTCTCTGTTTTAAGATTCTTTGTACATTAAAATATAATGATTTGAAGAGTTAATACGACTGCAGGTCTTTTTCTCCTTCCTCTGTAAGTATTCATGAGCTTCCTTGCAGGTGCTGAGAAGGAAAAGAAACGTTTAAAATAAAATGGAGAGGAGAGAATGATTTTAACAAAACTGATCAGCTTCATAAGCCAAATCTGCCCACTTAGTAATTTTCCTGATATAAAGATAAGCTGTTGCCTAGCTTGGCAGGCTGTGGACCACTGACAGGAATGCTGGGAGGTAGGGGGATTCCTGAGGGATCCACAACAGTAGTTTCAGTCACAGTTATTGCAGGGAGGAAGAACTGATTGCTCTGAAAGAACAGGAAAAAATAAGACACATAAGGAGCTTTTTAGATTAAGCATAAAAAAGCGTTTAAAATTTCTTTATGAAATGAAATAATGGAGATCTTCAATTTACCTCTGGTGCCAGAGAACCAGAACATCGACATTCTCATTGCTGTAGTGGGGATCCAAGATCAAGGGACAGAAAGAAGAAATTTGAAGAAGAAATTTTAGAGAGTGGAAAAATTCTTGGTTCTAAGATATTAGATCCTGAAAATAGAGGAGTAAGGAATTCTGAACAAACGACTAGACAGCAATGTCTGATTTTCCATTTTAGGTTGTCTCATTGGCAACACCTTTCTGTCACTGCCAGATCTGGAATCTAAGTCTCACTCATGTACAGTAGTGTGTAGTTGGTAACAGTTTATCAAATGGGGAGCCACTTGGGCTCATGTTTGCTGTGATGGGTGCAAATGGAAGAAAGTCAACCAAAGATATGGAGTGAGAGAGAGAATGGAGTCAGAAGGACAAAGCTTCCTTCTTAGCAATATTCAGGGACATAATGAGAGTAGCCATGACCTATAGATACCTAGAAAGCGGATATGGAAATTGCTTTTGGCTACCAAAGGAAAGAATGACTGTGGGAGACAAAAACGTACCACTATTTAAAAGTGTATACAAATGCAATTTCACCTAAAAACTATATGCACCCTATAATATAAATACTATATATTTTTTCTTAGGCAATTTTGACCGCTATGCAGAACACTCATGTAAGAGAGTACAACAATTTTTTTTCTTAAATTCTTTTATTGGTACATTTTAGGTATGCAATACATTTACATTTATCATTGGGTGCATGTACCTGTAAATGATGTATCTTGATTTTTATTTTTCCCCATTACCTGTGGGCCATTCAACCCCTGCACCCTTCCCTGTTTACATAGACTTTGTTTCCATTTTTTTCCGTTCTCATAAGTTTTCATTTCCCTTCATTCCTTTCCCCTTTCCCTTCCACTTTCCCTACCCCTTTGGACCTTTTCTTCCTATTTCAAATTATCAATTATTCATTTTAATTGTTTTAATCCTTATTTACACTTTCAGTTTCTCACACTAGAGAAACTATTTAGTATTTACACATGTGTGTCCTATTTATTTCCCTTAAGAGTATGGCCTCAATATGCATCCATTTAGCTATAAATGTCTATAGTTTCTCATTCTTTATGGCTGAGTAGTACTCTATTTTATATACATAAAAAACCCACATCTTCTTTATCCAGTTTCCAGTTGATGGGCACTTGGGCTGTTTCCAAGCTTTTGCTATTACAAACTGTGCTGCTATAAACATGGGTGCACATATATCACTGTGGTATGATTCTTTTAATTCTTTTGGGAATATACCCAGCAGGGGAATAGCTGGGTCAAATAGGACCTCTAGTCCTAGTTCTTTGAGGTATCTCCATACTGACTTCCACAGTGGTTGCACCAGTCTACACTCCCACCAACAATGCAGAAGGGTTCCTTTCTCCCCATATCTCCACCAGCATTTGTTATTGGTTGATTTCTTGATAGGAGTCATTCTTTCTGGGGTGAGGTGGAATCTCAGTGTTGTTTTCATCTGGATCTCTTGAAAGACCAGTGATGTTCAAAATTTTTTCATATTTTTATTTGCTGCTTTTACTTCTTTGAGAAATGTCTGTTCATTGCAGATGCCCATTTTTGAATTGGGTCTTTGAATTTTGGAGTCTAATTTTTTTTCAGTTCTTTATATATTCTATATAGAAGCCCTTTGTCTGCGGTACAGCTGCTAAAAATTATTTCCCACATTGTAGGTTGCCTCTTTGCTCTATTGGTAGTTTCTCCTGCAGTGCAGAAGCTTTTTATTAAGATGATATCCCAGTTGTTGATTCTTTGTGCTAGTTCCTGTGCTACTGAGGTTTTGTTCATGAAGTCTTTTCCTATGCCAATGTCTTTAAGAGTTCTACCTAGCATATCTTCCAGGAAGTTTAGTGTTTCTGTTTTAATATTTAGATTTTTAATCATCTTTGATCTTAGTTTAATGCATGGTGAGAGATATCAGTCTAGTTTTAATCTTTGGCAGGTTGGAATCCAGTTTTTCCAACACCATTTATCAAATAGGCTATCTTTCCTCCAATGAGGGTGGTTGGCTCCTTTATCAAAGATGAGGTGGAAGAGTATGTCTGGAGCTGTTTCTGAATCTTCTAATCTATTCCACTGATCCTCAGGTCTGTTTCTTCACAAGTACCATGTTGTTTTTACCACAGTAGCTTTGTAGTATGGTTTCAAGTTGGGGATTGTGATACCCCCGTCATGTCTCTGTTGCTTAGAAATGCTTTAGCTATTCTAGGCCTCTTCTGGTTCCAAACGAATTTTTGGATTATATTCTCTAGTTCTGTGAAGTAAATTGTTGGAATTTTAGTCGGGATTGCAATAAATCTATATAGTAGTTTTGGAAGTATGGATATTTTCACTATATTGGTTCTTCCTATCCATGAGCAAGGAATGTCTTTCCACTTTCTTATATCCTCTTCGAACTCTTTTTTCAGAGTGCTGTAGTTTTTAGTGTAAGGGTTCTTTCTTCCTTTATTAGATTGATTCCTAGATATTTCATTTTTTCAGATGCTAATGTAAAAGGAATTGTTTCCATAATTACTCTCTCAGTGAGTCTGTTATTTGTGTATAAGAAGGCTATTTTTTTTTTAAGTGTTGAGCTTGTATCCAGCTACTCTACTGAATCTGTCAATTAAGTCTAGACATCTTTAGGCTGAGTTTTTTGGGTCTTCTATGTAAAGTATCATATCGTCAGCAAATAATGACAGATTAAATTCTTCTTTTCCTATCTTTATTCCTTTTATTTCTTTCTCTTTTCTAATTGCTGTGGCTAATGTTTCCAGAACTGTATTGAACAGGAGTGGTGATAGTGGGCATCCTTGTCTTGTTCCTGATTTTAGCATGAAAGTTTTCAGTTTTTGACCATTTACTATGATGTTGGCTGTTGGTTTTACATAGATCGCCTTAATCAGGTTGAGATAAAGACCTTCTGTTCCAATTTTCTGTAGGGTTTTTATCATGAATGGGTGTTGGATTTTGTTGAATGCTTTTTCTGCATCTGTTGAGATGATCATATGGTTTTTGTCCTTGGCTGTCTTAATATAGTGTATTACATTTATTGATTTACATATGTTGAGCCATTCCTGCATCCCTGGAATAAATCCAACTTGGTCAGGGTATATGATCTTATTGATGACCCTCTATACTCTGTTTGCCAGTATCTTGTTGATGATTTTTGCATCTATGTTCATTAGGGAGATTGGCTTGTAGTTCTCTTTTTGGGTTGGGTCTTTCCCTGGTTTTGGAATCCAAGAAACACCTGCTTCCAGGAATAAATTTAAAAGTATTGCTTCCCTTTCAATTTCCTTGATGAGTTTAAAGAACAATGGCAATAGTTCTTCTTTAAATGTCTTGTAGAATTCAGCAGTGAAGCCATCCGGACCTGGGATTTTCTTTTTGGTAAATTTTTTATTACATTTTCAATTTCACTCATTGTAATTGGGGTGTTTAGAGTTTCTATATCTTTTTCATTTAACTTTGGCAATTCATATATATCTAGGAATTTGTCCATTTCTTCTGTGCTTTCCATTTTATTAGAGTACAGGTTCTGGAAGTAGGTATTGATGATTCTCTGGATTTCTGCTGGGTCTGTTGTGACTTCACTTTTTTTGTTCTTAATTGCATAGAGTCAAGCCTTTTCTTTCCTTTTTCAATAAGGTTGGCTAAAGTTTTATTGATTTTATTTATTCTTTCAAAAAACTAACTCTTTGATTCATTGCTTTCTTTGTATTATTCTCTTAGTCTCCATTGCATTGATTTCTGCTCTGATATTTATAGTTTCCTCTCTTGTATGAGCTTTGTGTTTGTTATCATCTTCTTTTTCTAGGAGCTTGAGGTTCTGCATTAGGTTATCTGAATTCTCTCTGTTTTCCTAATATGCATATTCACTGCTATGAATTTCCCACATAGAACTGCTTTCATTGAGTCCCATAGATTCCTCTATGTTGTACTGGCATTGTCATTTACTTGTAGAAACTGTCTAATTTCTTATGTAATTTCCTCTGTGATCTATTGATTGTTCTGGAGGGTTTTACTCAATTTTCATGTGTTTGTGGGGGTTTTGAGTTTTCTTATGTTATTGATCTCCAATTTTATTGCACTATGGTCTGATAATATACAGGGGGTAACTTCAATTCTTTTTCATTTACTTAGACATGTCCTATGAGCTAGCATGTGGTCTATTTTGGAGAATGACCTGTGTGCAGTTGAAAAGAATGTGTATTCTGATTTTGTGAGGTGACACACTCTGTAAACATCTACTAAGTCCATTTGTTCAATAGCTTGGTTCAGTTCTAGAATTTCATTGTTGAATTTTTGTCTAGATGATCTGTCTATTTGTGATAGTGGGGTATGAGGTCCCCCACTACAATTGTATTAGTACTTATTTGGTTGTTCATGTCCATTAATATTTGTTTTGTATAGTTGAGGGCATTCATATTTGGTGCATACATATTTAGGATTGTCATCTCTTCCACTTGGATTGTTCCCTTCACAAGGATGTAGTGACCATCTTTGTCTCTCTTAATTAGTTTTGGTTTGAAATCTACTTTGTCTGCAAATAAGATTGGTATCCTTGCTTTTTTCTGGGTTTCCTGTGGCATGGAGAACTGTTTTCCATCCTTTTTCTTTCAGTCTATGAATTTCTTTTTGAGTTAGGTGTGTTCCTTGTATACATCATATTGTTGGATTTTGCTTCTTAATCCATTCTGCCAGTCTATTTCTTTTGATTGCTGAATTGAGGCCAATAACATTGATGCGTATAATTGATAGATGTACATTTATCCTTGTCATGATGTTTTACTGTTGTTGGGTCTTTTATTTCTTTTTTTCCCCCCTTTACCTTTAGTTTCTTATCTTGCCTAGTGGCTTCCCTCTGTTGGGCCTCATGGAGTTGTGACTTTGACTCTCTTTTTCTAGTATATATTTGAAAGGATATATATATATATATATATATTATATATATATATATATATATTTCTTGGATATATTTTCTAGGAAAATTTGAAAAGAGTAGAAAAAAATAAAAATTAAAAATAAGAGCAAAAAATACTAATAATAATTTTGAAAATAACAAATAAAAGATAAAAATGAAGGGCTCCCTTCAGGGTAGTCTCAGCTGTCACAGTAGACAACGTGGCAGCAGTGTGCAGATATAAGTCAATGAGTCTCAGCAAGCCAGTCACAGGCCTGTGAATTTCAGGCAGATTTCTGGCTACAAACCTCAAGTTGAGTTTCCCTTCCTCTTGCAGGGTTGAACTCTGCAAGGCTCTAGTGCAGGTTCCAGCTGCCCTTACCCTGAAGATAGTGCAGGTTCCGATGGGAGGTGGTGATCCCTCCAACTTATCAAGTACAGTGGTCTGGTGTGCCTTTATTGCAGAGATTCTCTTCCCTTTTCCAGTGGGCTTCAGTTTTCATCAAGTAGCCTGAGAGAGGTCCTCTTTCTTTTGTTCACTTCTGCAGCTCAGGACAATGGCCTTTATGCTCCCCTGCCTCTGTAGTTGGAACTAGGTAGTGGCACAGCCAGGAGGTCTGAGGAGGGGTGGGGCGGGGGTGGTATAGGGTGGGGTGTTGCAGTTGCCTGTGTGCTACCCAAGCTGCTTTCCAGTGGGCTTGTGGAGGGGTCCTCACCATCTAGTTGGTCACAGGTGCACATGGCAAGCCGGATGGTGTGGGGCTCCAGAAGGTCAGGGACCTCTTAGCCCACACACCTGAGCTGCTTGCTGGTGGCCATGCCTAGGGGTCCTCCGAGTGAAACAATTATTGATGTTCAAGAGGAATATTCTTCCTAGGCATGGTGGCACATGCCTGGAATCCCAGCACTCTAGAAGGCTGAGACAGGAGGATTATCAATTTGAGCCCAGCTTGTGCAACTTAGTGACATAGACAGATTCTGTCTCAAAATAAAGGCATTAAAATGGGAAGGAGGCAGCTGGGGATTAACTCAGTGCAAAGGCCTTGAGCTCTGTTTCTAATACTGAAAAAAGAAAAAAGGAACATTCTTTAAAAAGATGCAAAGGCAAATCTGAAAAATCTCTTTGGAATTTCTAACTCACTTCTGAGAAGTCTATGTGCAAAAAACTGGATTTTAAATCCACTGGAAGATGTACTTTCCCATAGACAGGATGGCTTCTCCCCCACTGACTTGCCATAATCAGGCATCCTCTCAGTACATGCCTTATTAGTACCATGTTATTTTGGTTCTCCCACATGCTCAGACCTTGACAGTTTAAAAATGCTAGAGACAAGAAAAATATTAATCCACTTCTCTTGTTTTTTTTATCATTCTCATTTTAATTATAGTGCATCATTTTTGTATGTAAGTAAGGTGTTTAGCCAGAATTCTCATTGATTAACTTTCCCCTTCATTACAACTAACCCATCAAGGTCAGGATCCCTGAGGAAGTAGCTGAGAGAACATATAGTGCACACATGTGCCAAATTATTCTCCAGGCTGAGAAATTAACTAAAAATGAGTAATATGCTCTCAATTTAAACCTGGCAGGGGGGAATTGTACTTTCACCCCCAAATTGGAATCAGATTCCCTCCACTGGGACACTTCCAGCTTTTGGCATAGCCAATGAATGAGGCAAGCTTGATTCCTCAAGGTGTAATAACAAAGCTAGGCTCATGTTACAGCTCCATGGGGCTTTTTGGGAAAAGCAGAGATGAAGATAAAGCTAGTGGGAGAACCCTGGATCTTGCTTTTATCACCACATAAATGAACATCAACAGAGCCTTAAATAAAGGCAGCACAATCCATTCTTAATGCTTAGTTTTCACGATTAACATACTCATTATGCATCTACAGTTAGGCTTGGACACTTGGTGAGCACATTTCATTTCTCAAGGAGAAATTCCTTTTCTGTAAGATTAAATGTATCTATAGCAAAGCATATTTGGCTCTAGATTTTTCTTTTCATTCCAAGGTATAATTTCTCTGGCCTTCAATCACTTTATTACTAGAGAGATGAGACAAAAGAGGAAGAGAAAATGAATACAAAATTTATCAGTGATTGGGTCACTTAACACATTTTAAAAGTGCATCAATACATTTTAAGAATATAATTCATTTAAGTAAAATCTGAAGCTTATTAAAGAGATTAAATTTTGTTGGTGTTCTTATACGACTATTACAGAATATCAAAGCAATTTCCAACCATGACTGCAGACTAGAAATATCTGCAGTGTTTTTTAATCAGACTAGTATTCAGGCTCTTCCCTGGACCAATTAAGCCCCCATCTTTTGAGGGTGAGGTGTAGACAGAAGTGTTTTCTGAAAGGTCCAGATGATTTTAATGTGCAGGCAGGGTGGGGCTAGTGCAGTGTCTTAGTGAGACTAGGTTTCATTTGTTATTTCAAGAAACCATTACACTATTTTAATCACCATACAGCTCCCGTGAAGACACTATCACTTCAGTGATTTAACAATTTTTGTAGAATAAATTACCATTAACCTATTCTGTGGTTAATCAGAAAAAACTTCTGTTGGAAACAAGGAAATAAAAAAAGCACCAATTCTTTGCACCTCTATTTCATTCCATTTGGTGAAGTGTCCTTGAGACCTGCTGATTAAAATTCCATGAGATACCTTTGTATGTATGAACATGTTCCAACACTTACAATAAGAAATTTTTTAAAGAAGGGAACAGAAAAAGAAAATGAAAGATTTCTTTGAATAGGGCATTTTTATTTAAAGAACATTTTATCATGATCAAAATTATAAAAATATAGTTCAAAGATATATTCATTAAAAGTAGTTGAAACTAGTTTCTAGGTGTGTTCAAGACTGTCTTGACATAATAGAAGTACAAAAGAGGTGCAAAGCAATATTCCTCTTTCTTTTTCCTTTAGAAACTCCCCGGGGATAGCTTTGGTTTCCTTCTCTAAAATATGCTCATATAGAACCTCAAGGTGAACAGTAAATGTCCTATTGGAAGAAAACTTGATTTGTGGGTTACAACACAGTATTCTTTTCTATAGAATTTTTGCCATTATTCCATCCTATTAACCTTGAAATTTCATATGCAAATAAATATATCAACTGGTAAATAATGTAAATATAATGTAACATTTACTAAGCAATTGCTAACTATTTGACTTCTTGTTAAGTTCTTTATGGGACCTTATTAAGCCTCCATGGCAAACCAGTGAAGAAAGTGCAGTTATTATTTTCATCTTATAGGTATGAAAATTGAGGCTCAAAAGTACCCCAGCAATTTCAACTGAAGATTTCCATCAGATCAGAAAATACTTAAATTCATTCTGTAAATATTTGTTTAAGGATCCAGGCCAATTTTTTCCTTTAGTTTTTTCAGTATTCTCTTATCAGAGTTCATTTGCATGTAGATACACAAATACTGAGCGAGGCACTGCTATGTTGCCAGAGCTTTGTGCCTGGGGCATGCTGGATTCTAGTTCAACATGACAATCATTCTCTCTATGGCCTTTCCTCAGACTCTGCCAGACTAAAAAATGAAAAACAACAACAAAAACAACATCAACAACTCCAGAACTGTCTCACATCCAACAGCATAGGCAGTTCAATAGCTATTAACCAAATACCACTGCAACCATGTACAGTGCCACCTTTGACTTGTCCAGTGATCTTAGTGATTATAATGCAATTTTACAATAGTACCCTCTAATTCAAGGTTTCACTTTCTGTAATTTTACTATAGTTATCATCAACAACCAGTCTGAAAATATTATTTGTCTTTACTCTTTTAAGCAAGAGATAAAGGCTACATTCATTAACTTTTATTGGAGTATTTTTAAATGATTATTCTATTTTGTTGTTACTGTTAAACTTTTATTATGCCTAACTTAGAAATTAGAATCTATCATAAGTGTGTAAGTACAGGAAAATGCACAATACAATATAGGCAAGGTGCAGTATTTTTTGTGGATTTATACATCCCCTAGGGATTACTGTATTCTGTAAAACTAGTAGTTCATTGGCCTGTATCTTGGGTTCATTGTGAATGAAAAAGCCAGAAGGAAAAAAGCAAGAGAAATATAACCATCTTGATGCTGCCTGGGACCCTTGCTTTGGTTTCATTCTAGCTTATTGTTAATTCCAAAGTTACTTTATCAAAATATTTAAGAAATGTAAATTTTTCTTGTAAATTCCAAGCTCAAAATACTGTAGTAGGAATGAATTCAGTAGACTGCTACAATTTGTTGAAGGGATCATAAAAATAGCTTTCTAAATTTGCAAAAGCTTTGAAGCCAGGAACCGGGATAAAACAATGATATTTGTTTAGTCTTTTCATATATCCTCTGTTGAAACCACACAAGGGCCTGCGAGATTTCTTGGCAGAAGCAATATTGTAAATGGCTGATTTATTGGCATGGAGGGCAGTGGTACGAAGCAGTCAGGGCTTGAACATTTTTTCCAGCAAGCAGTTCAAGTAGATCTGATTATGTCTGCTTATCTGAAATGGTTTACAAAATGATTTTTTGCTTTCTGTAAAGAACTGAGGTTGGGCTAGGAGTGTCCAAGTATTGGAAATAGAGATGGAATATCAACCACATGGAAGATAAACAGGGGGCTTTGGTAAGTACTACAAACCATCACAAGCAATATTAGTTTTGTCTTTTGATTATTCTTTAGGTACCAACCTTACAAAATGTAAATGCTCTTAGATGCCTGTGATTACCCTTATCCATGACAAGGCCTCAGAAGGTGGCTGACTCTTTGTCCATGCCTTGGAACCCATGTTTGAAACATTTGCATCAAACACTGCTAGACTCTCTTGACATACCTATGGTGATGTTAATAGGTTGTGGCAGAACTGCATTAAAGGTCATTGAATTTATGAGGGAAACCCTGGTTTCAAATGCTGACCCCGGCAACTTCCTAATTTGTGATTTTTGGACAAGTCTTCTAACTTCTCTGCAGCACAATAGCACTCATATAAAATGGCAGTAATAAGGTTTCCTCATAGACTTTAGGTGAGTTCAAATAAGACAGAGTGAAAGGCCCTTCTGAAAATGACAGCGCACTGCCTGTGATCTGGCCTCTTCCTTCACCCACAGTGATCCCCTGCCAAGCTCAGTCACCACAGTGGTCTCCGGGAGCAGTCTGTGGCTACATACCACATGTCCCACATAGCCCTACCCCAAGAGCAACAGTTGAGCTTTTCTATCATATTAATTTTCTTTCTAGAATCTTGGATTTCAGTAGAAAATGCTTTCACTAAGAGTTTAGCTGACAGGCTAGAAACCACATCAGGAAAGATAATATGAAAAAACCTTTAAGGAATGAAAACACACATATTTCTTCAAGGTGAATTATGACATTTTATACTTCTAAAGCACCTATTGATTCTTTTCTTTAATTTCATCTAATCCTTTACCCTTTTCTAAAATTGTTAAAATATTGAAAATATTTTACAATAAGAAAGATAATATAATTAATGAAGGTAGAGAGAAAATAAAAACATTCATGAAACCACCACCCAGATTAATAAAAAGAATGTTACCAATGTGATTAAAGCCTCATACCCTGACTGCCCAGTGTATATTTTCCCCTTCGTGACCACTTACTTCCTTATTCCAGTTAATTATTATCCTGATTTTTATAATGATCACTTTCTTGTTCTGTTTGTATAATTTTACTATATTAAGCACTCATCTATAATGTAATTCACTTTCAAGAACTATTTTCAGACTAGTACTCCATTGTGTGTTAATACTTTATTTTCAGCTAAATCTTGGAAACAGCCCAAATGCCCATCAACTGGTGACTAGATAAGGAAGAGGTGGTTTTTTTTTTTAATAAAATGAAGTATTATTCAGCCATAAATGATGAGAAATTAGAGACATTTATACCTAAATGGATGCACACCGAGGCCATACTCTTAAATGAAATAAATAGGACACACATGTGTAAATACTGAATAGTTTCTCTGATGTGAGAAACTGCAAGTGTAAATGAGGACTAATGTATAATAGATAATGCGAAATAGGAAGAAAAGGGGCAAAGGGGAAGGGGAAGTAAGGAGGAGGGTGGGGTAAAGGAAAGAAGGAAAGAAAAAATATGGGAAAAGAAGGAAAGAACAAAAACAAAGTTTTTGTAAATAGGGAGAGGTGAAGGGGTGAAAAGGAGGAAAGGGAGTGGGGAAAAAACAAGACTCAAGATACATCATGTAGAGGCACAAATGTCCAGTGATGAATGTGATCAGAATGTGTACCTAAAAGGTACCAATAAACTGAGTGAAAAAATACTATATTTTCTTTATACATTCATCGGTTGATGTAAATTTGAGTCTTTGTAGGAAAATGGATGCACTTTGAGACCATAATGTTAAGTGAAATAAATCAGACACACAAACTAAAATATCACATGCTTTCTTTGGTATGAGAAATTCAAAATATAAATAGAGAGCAAAATAAATAATAGATAATAGGAAATAGGGAGACAGTTCTTTTGCAGATGAGAAGGGGATCAAGAGATGGAGGGGGGATGGAAGGGAAGTGGATAGGAGAGAGAAGGGGATAAAACCTTGACAGATGTTATGTAATTATTATGTGCTGGAAATGTATTTGAATAATAAATATACAAAAAGCTTCTTTCAGGATTTTACATGGATGGGATCATATTATACACATATTCTTATTTTGAGTCCACATTATCTTTTAAAGAGGCATTCAACTTGTGTGTAGCTACATTGTATGAATATTCACTCAGAATAACTTCCCTTTCTAAGGAATGCAGTTCGTTTCATATATCCTTATTCTGTCGATGGACATTTGGGCTATTTCCAGTTTGTTTTTATTGGGAATAATGATGCTTAAAAAGCTCCCTGCACTTATCAAAAGGATAAAATTTCTCTACTGTGGTCATATTCTGTCAAAGGCTGTGTACATATTCAGCTTTACATGATAATGTTAAATTGTCTTTGAAATGTTTGTAACAGTTTGAAATTATGGCACGATTTGGTTCTCTACATTATATCACTTATCTTTTTCTTTTACTTTAAGCTAGATTTATGAAAAAAAATCTTGATTCTAACTTCAGTGCCTTATTTCTTTGATACAGCTTTGGGAAATGATCTAAATTAAATATTATTAATGATCAGGGAAGGTTTACAAGATTGCTCTGTGTATTTAGCTTCCTAAGTCTGCCACAAAATAGTACCACAAATGGAATGGTTTAAAACAACAGCAATTTATTCCCTCACTGTTCTGGAGCCCTGAAGATGGAAATCGAGGTGACAGAAGGGCAGTGCTGTAGGGGGAAATCTTTTCTTGTTTCTTTCTTGCTGGCTGTGACTCCCAGGCATCTTTGGCTTGTAGTTGCATGACTCCACTCTGTCCTCACAGGGCCTCCCATCTATTTAGAGAAGTATCTTCCCCTCTTATGGAGGCATGCACCAATGTACACATTTAGAGCCCACTCTAAATTCAGGACGATTATTAACTAATTAACCAACAAAGGCTCTATTTCCAAATAAGGGCACTTTCACAGTGCTAGAGATTGAATTTCAAAACATCTTTTTCTGGCATACAGTTCAAATCACTATAGTCTGCCCTGAGGGAAGGACAAACATGAGAAGGAGAAAAATTATTATTTTGTGAGACAATTACTACATATGATATATAATTTTTGATTGCTTAAGATCTATTTGCCTTTGGGAGGGAGCAGTTAAACAGCTGCCTACTCAACAAAACACACCTACTTAAAAAAAAAATCTTGAGTCTACTAGTGTCTTTACTGACAGAAAAGTACTTGAACTAAATGGGTCTGGGTTCTGAGGAAGTCACTAGGGCACACTGGAGTCTTCTATTTTGTGCCTGTGTCCTCTACTGAACCACGTGGTGTAGACACTCAACAGTTATCCAGAGAGGAGGCATTTGTTGTATAGATGCCTTGATTTTGTGTGGGTTAAGTTTCTAGCATTAGTGCAAAAATATAAAAAATAAAAGTTATCAGGGAAAGCTCATCTACTTTTCTGGCCTGATCTCACTCATGATTTGGCAGGTCTGAACTTATGAGGAAGGAGCATCCTGGGAGTGCAGGGGCTGAGCCAGAACTCCACTGACCAAGCACACCCTTGCACTGAACCTGATACAGATTGCTTCATTAGAGAATTCATACAGTGGGATCCACAAACTATGTCTGTGAGCATCCTATTGAAATTCTGATGTCTCCAATTAGAAGAGGTGGGGAGAGAAAAGGACACTGATTTTCTGAAATCATTATATGAGATATTAGTTTAACTGATAACTTCATAATATTTATTTGGTGGAATCCTAACCTGAGTGTTAACCTGAGAACCCAAAGTGCTGTTGGAGCAGGGAGAATGTCAAAAGTTAAAGAAGGTATGGATTGGAGAGTATGATTTGATCCCATCATACTCCTCATTAGGGCATCTGGACTTTTAAGAACGTCCGACTCAGACCTCCTAAGACACCTTATCTTCCAGTTAAGACTCAAGATGTCCTTCGCTCTCTGTTTGTCTAATGTTTATCATCTAACTCTCAATGATGCTCTCACCCCTTACTCCAACCCTAGTATATCGTTCTCTAAATTGTGGTCCTTGTGTGTAAAAAATAGTAGGCAAATGACGCTTTAAACAACAAGAACTGTATTGGAGTATAATGTATTACAATAAACGATCAGCTTAATAAATATAATTACTTGAGTTTTGACTCACAAAAACCATCAAGATATAGAACATTTTTGTTACCCCTTCCCACCCAGTTTCTTTTTCCCTAATAAAATCCCTTTTACAAACTGGCTTTGGCACCAGATTTACTTTCTGTCATTGTAGTTCTTTTCATTTTCTAAATTTTATAGAATTAAAAGAATAGAGAATATGCTCTTGCTTCTTTCAGTTGACATAATTCAGAGGTTCATGAATGTTGCTGCATAAATCACTGTTCATCTTTCTTTGTTACTGCTGATTAGTTACTTCTTTGTATTGATATATGAAAGTCTAATTCATTAGCTTGCTTCACTGACAATCAAATTTTTTTTGTTAAATTCTTTTATTGGTACATTTTAGGTATACAACACAATTACATTTCTCATTGGGAACTGTACCTTTACATAATGCATCTTGGTTCTTATTTTTTCCCCATTCCTAGCCCTCCCTTCACCCCCTCCACCTTTCCCTATTTACAAAGACTTTATTTCCATTTTTTCCATTTCTCATCATTTTTCCTTTCCCTTCTTTCCTTTCCCCTGCCCCTCACACTACCCCTACCCCTTTGGACCTTTTCTTCCTATTTTACATTATCAATTATTCATTCTAATCATTGGTACATTTTAGGTATACAATATAATGACATCCATCATTGGAAATTTGCACCTTTACATAGTCTCTCTTGGTTCTTATTTTTCACCCTTGTCCAGCCCTCCCTTCAACCCCTCCAGTCCTCCCTATTTACAAAGATTTTGTTCCTATTTTTCCATTTTCTCATATTAATCCCATTCCCTTCTATCCTTTACCCTATACTTCCCACTTCCTTCCCCTTTGCCCCTTTTCTTCCTATTTCACATTACCTATTATACATTTAGTCCTTATTTACACTTTCAGTTTCTCACACTAGAGAAACTATTCAGTATTTATACATGTGTGTCCTATTGATTTCACTTAAGAGTATCACCTCAATGTGCATCCACTTAGGTATAAAGATCTCTAACTTCTCATTTTCTATGGCTGAGTAGTACTCTATTTAAAAAAAATTTTTTTTTCATCATTAACTTTATTGGTACATTTTAGGTATAAAATACAGTAACATTCATTATTGAAATCTTGTACCATTACATGAGTCTCTTAGTTTTATTTTTTTCCCCTTCCCTTGCCCTCCCTTCACCCCCTCCACCCTTCCCTATTTGCAAAGACCTTGTTTCCATTTTTTTCCTCTTCTCATATTTTTTCCTTTCCCATTTTTCCCTTCCCCTACCCCTCCCAATTCCCCTGCTCTTTTAGACATTTTCTTCCTGTTACACAACATCAGTTATACACTTTTTAAATTACAATATTAAGATCTAGAAGACATTACTACAGATTTTACAGAATTTGAAAGGATATAGAAAGCATATTACAAAAATCTTTTTTGAAATAAATTTGACAACTTCTAAGAAGTAACTTGGAAGACAAATTAATGAAACTAACTCTGGAGGAAATATAAAATTTGAATAGCACTTATTGAAGAAAGTATATTCCTAGCTTCAAAACCTACCTAGATGACAACAGCAGGCTCATAAACATTTTAACTGATAAATTATATCAAACATTTAAAGCAGAAAAAAGAAGGAACACTTCTCCCCTCATTTTAGGAACTCAACATTATGCTAATCCTAAAACAGGATAAAGATAATAGAAGAAAAAAGTATGAATATAGATAGAAATTTGTTTAACAGAACAAACTCTTAGAAGTCAGATCTAGCAGTATGTAGAAAGTGGTTTTATTATAGGGATAGCAGTGCTGTTTCAGCATTGGAAGATCCACCCCCAAAAGTAATCATTTTAACAGAGGAAAGGAGAAGGCCATATAATCCTCTCACTAGTTGGAGAAAGAGTATTGGACTAAATTCTACAGCTGTTCATGGTAAAAGCTATCAGGAGACTAGAAATAGAACAGAACCTTCTCAACAGATCAAAGACATGTACTCCATACTTCCAACAAAAACTCCTTCTATGAATGGAGACTGTACAATGCTTTCTCCTTAAAGTGGGGAACAAGGGCATATATGCCTACTTTTCATCTGTCCATTAGACTTTGAAACATAGGTCTAAACCAAAATAGTCTGGCAATAAAATGACACAGCTAGGATAGGATTGGCACAGCAGAAGCAAAATCTTTATATGTAGATGAAATGATCATTTACAGAGAAAATACTAAGAAATCTCTAGGCTCCCCTAGAACTTGTACTTGAATTTAGAAAGCAGGATTTGAAAACACAAGGTATATATAAAAATTCAGGTCTGTGTATACTTGCTATAAATGAAGAACTGGATATTGAAATTTAAAAGTTATGTAAGAGTACAAAGGACCCAGAAAAGCCAAAAACAAGAAAAAAACAGTGTTGAAAGATGTTTAGTACCTAATTTTAAGACTTCTTCTAAAGCTACAGTAATCAAGGCAGTGTTGGTGTAAGGAAAGACACATAGATCATTGGAATAAAACAGAGAATCTAGAAATAGAACCACACATGTATGGTTCACTGAGTTTTGAAAGATTATTTAACATTAGCATTTTATAGACTATAAACTCGATTCAAGAGCCAAGGAAGAGATAGTGTCTTCAGCAAACGGCACTAGAACACCTGGTATAAATTTCTAAAAAATTAACCTCAACCCTTTTTTTCCATAAATGAAAATAACTTGAAGGGATCTATGAACCTAAATAAGAAAGCCTAAACATATGAAACTTTAAGAAGAAATTATAAGGGAAAATATTTATGAATTCAGGGTAGGCAAGAACTACCTAGGATACAAAAAACATGATGTATAAAAGAAAAAAAAATGATAAATGAGATTCCATCAAAATTTAGAACTTTAAATGACATCATTAAAATGAAAAGTAGTCCTTAAACAGACCATATTTACAATGCATATAACCTATGACCAGAATACATAAAGAATTCTTAGAGCTCATTAATAGACAACCCAATTAAAAAGTAGACATAAGAAGATAATAAATAACCAGTATAGCACAAGGAATGGTGTGCAATTCTAGAATCAGAAAAATACTAATCAATACAATAATAAGATTGAATTATACACTCATTAGGGAGATGACATCAAAAGTTTTAAAAGCCTTATCATGACTTTTTCTTTTTGTTGGAAACTCCCCCTTTGCGTTTAATTTGTCACGCCCAATGGATTCATTCTGCTGGGTTTCCTGGGCTTGTGATCCTCATTGTCTTTTCCTAGGGTATTGTCTAAAAGTTTTTGGAGTGCTGGTTTGGCATTCATGAAGTTCCTGAGGTGCTCTTTATCATAAAAGTATCTTATTTCTCCATCAATTTTGAAAGATAGTTTTGCAGGGTACATCAATCTGGGTTGGAGTCTGTTTTCCTTTAGGGCTTGAAATACATCATTCCAAGCTCTTCTTGCCTTGAGGGTTTGCATTAAGAAGTCTGCTGTGATT
The DNA here is from genome assembly GCF_053883595.1 of Heterocephalus glaber. Lineage (NCBI taxonomy): Eukaryota > Metazoa > Chordata > Mammalia > Rodentia > Bathyergidae > Heterocephalus > Heterocephalus glaber. The sequence goes on from NW_028258191.1 coordinate 2,699,384, forward strand.
CTGATGGGCTTTCCTTTGTATGTGATTTGTTTCTTTTCTCTCACTTCTTGTAGAATTTTATTCTTCTGTTGGATTTCTAGAATCCTAACTATTATATGCCTATGTGTGGATTTTTTTTAAGGCTAGCTGGAGTCCTATATGCCTCACTTATCTGTATGTCAAGTTTTCTTCCCCTCCTTGGGAAGTTTTCTGCCATCACTTCTGTGAAGAATTTTTTTATGCCATCTGCACTCTCTCCTCTTTCTTCATTGACTCCGATCAGTCTTATGTTATTCTTCTTCGTATCTTCTAGCAGTTGCTGGATTGATTTCTCATGTTCCCTTACAATTTTAAAGCAATTTTTCTTTTCCTCCTCACTAATTGTAATCTTATCTTCTATATGTGAAATTCTATCCTCACATTGGTTCATTCTGCTGCACAGACTTTTGGAGTTTTCAATCTCTTGGAAATCTGTTTGTATCTGTTTTATGGATTCCATTTGTTTCCTGTGTTGTGATTCCACCATGTTCCTCAGATCCTCTATTTTTTTATCTGTGTCCTCTCTAGATTTATTAAGGATGTCTTACACCATGAGCAAAATCTTTGCTGTTATCTCAGTAATTATTTCTGATTTCATTTTTTCCATATCCTCTTTTGTTGCCAGTTCAGAGAGTTCTGGTGGTTGAGTATCAGATTGTTCCATCTTGTTTCCCTTTGGGGTTGCTGTAGGAGATCCAGAAGTCTGTTTCTGAGGCTTGTTTATGTGTCTTCTCATTTCCCCAGGGGCAGGGTGCTTCTGGCACCCATGATGGTCACCTTCTCTGCCCTAGGAGCTTGTGATGGCAGCGGAGGAGATTCTTTCTGGAGGCTGGGACTGGCTGAGCTTCACTGCCCTAGGAGTCTGGGATGGAGGCGGGGAGTTCCTTCCAGGTGCTGGGACCAGCTGAGCTTCTCTGCCATAGGAGCCTGGGATGGAGGCGGGGAGCTTCCTTTCAGGTGCTGGGACTGGCTGAGCTTCTCTGCCCTAGGAGCCTGTGATGGAGGTGGGGAGCTTCCTTCCGGGTGCTGGGACCTGCTCAGCTTCTTGGCCCTAGGAGCCTGGGATGGCAGCAGGGGAGTTTCCTTCTGAGGAGTACTCCATTTTTTAAAAAAAACCACATTGTTTTCATCCAGTCTCCAGTTGATGGGCATTTGGCCTATTTCCAAGTTTTAGCTATCACAAACAGTGCTGTTATGAACATGGGTGCACATATATCACTGTGGTATGATCTTTTAATTCTTTGGGGAAGATCCCCAGCAGTGGAATAGTGGGGTCAAATGGGACTTCCAGACCTAGTTCTTTGAGGTATCTCCATACTGATTTCCACAGGGGTTGCACCAGTCAACACTCCCACCAGGAACAGAGTAGGGTTGCTCTTTCCCCACAGCCCCAACAGCATTTGTTATTGGTTGATTCCATGATAGCAGCCATTCTTTCTGCGGTTAGGTGAAATTTCAGCATTGTTTTCATCTCTCACATGAACAGTGATATTGAACATTTTTTCATAAGTTTATTTGCTATTTCTGCTTCTTTATCTGAGAAATAACTCTTCATTTCAGATGCCCATTTTTGGATTGGGTCTTTACATTTGGGAAGTCTGCTTTTTTAATTTCTTTATAGATTCACAATAGTAGACCTTTGTGTGAGGAACAGCAGGTGAATATTTTTTCCCACATTGCAAGTTGTCTCTTCACATTGTGGGTGGTTTCTCTTGCTGTGCCATGTAGAATTCAGCAGGAATCCATAAGGACTTGGACTTTCTTTATTGGTAAAGTTTTAATTACATTTTCAATTTCACTGATTGTAATTGGGTAGTTTAGACTTTTTATATCTGCTTCATTCAGCTTTTGTAATTCATACATATCTAGAAATCTGTCCATTTCTTCTGTGTTTTCCATCTTATTGGCATATGGGTTCTCAAAGTAGGTATTGATGGTCCTCTGGATTTCTTCTGGATCCATTGTAATTTCATCCTTTTCATTCCTAATTGCATGTATTTAGGCCTTTTAATTCCTTTTTCTGATAAGATTGGCTAAGGGTTTGTCAATTTTGTTTATTCTTTTGGAGAAACAACTCTTGGCTCTATGGATTTTTTATAGTTCTCTAAGTCTCCATTGCATTGATTTCTGGTCTGATCTTTATAATTTCCTCCCTTATATGAACTTTGGGTTTATCCTGCTCCTCTTTTTCTAGAAGCTTGAGGTTTAACATCAGGTTGTTTAATTGGGCTCACTTTCTTTTCCTAATATGTGTATTCAATGCTATGAATTTCCCTCATAGAACTGATTTCATTGTGTCCCAAAGATGCCAATATGTTATATTGTCATTGTCATTTAGTTGTGGGAGGTGTCTGATTTCTTCAATTTCCTCTGTGACCTATTGCTTATTCAGAAGTGTGTTGTTTCAATATGTTTATGAAATTCATACAGTTTCTTTTGCTATTGATCTCCAATTTTATTGCACTATGGTCTGTTAATGTACACAGGATAACTTCAATTCCTTTACACTTACTTAAACATGTTCTATGAGTGAGAATGTGTTCTATTTTGAAGAATGACCCATGTTCACCTGAGACGAATGTGTATTCTGATTTTGTGGGGTTAGATACTCTGTGAACATCTGTTAAGTTCATTTTTTCAAGCATTTGATTGAGTTCTAGTATTTTGTTGCTTATTTTTCATCTAGTTCATCTATCTATTTATGAGCGTGGGGTATTGAGGTCCCCCACTACTATTGTATTAGTCCTTATTTGATTTTTCATGTCTGTTAGTATTTGTTTTATATAGTTGGGTGCACTAGTGTTTGGCATATATGTCTATGATTGTCATGTCTTCCTCTTGGATTGGTTCCTTTACAAGGTTGTAGTGTTCTTCTTTGTCTCTTTTAACCAGTGTTGCTTTGAAATTCACTTGACCTGCAAAGAGGATAGCTACTTCTGCTTTTTTTTGTTTTCCTGTCACATGGAGTATTGTTTTCGACTCTTTAACTTTGAGTCTATGAGTTTCTTTTTGAATTAAGCATGTTTCTTGCATGCAACATATTGTTGGATCTTGTTTCTTGACCCATTCTGCCATTCTATTTCTTTTGATTGGTGAATTGAGACCATTAACATTGATACTTATAACTGATACATATTGACTTATCATTGCCATGACTTTTTCATTTTGTTGGATTCTCCCCCTTTGCATTTAATTTCTTGTTGTGCTGGATGGATTCATTCTGCTTGACTTCCTGGGGTTGTGATCCTCATTGTCTTCTCCTAGGATATTGTCTAAAATTTTTGGAGTGCTGGTTTGATATTCATGAAGTTCCTAAAATGCTCTTTATCATGAAATTATCTTATTTCTCCATCAATTTTGAAAGATAGCTTTGCAGGGTATATCCATCTGGTTTGGAGACTGCTTTCTTTTAAGGCTTGGAATACCTTACTCCATGCTCATCTTGCCTTGTGTATTTGTGTTGAGAAGTCTGTTGTGATTCTGATGGGCTTTCCTTTGTATGTGATTTGTTTCTTTTCTCTAACTGCTTGTAGAATTTTGTTCTCCTGTTTAGTTTCTGGAATCTTAACAATTATATGCTTATGTGTAGATTTTTTTTTTTTTTTTTTAATGAAGGCTAGTTGGAGTCCTGTATGCCTCAGTTGTCTATATGTCAAGTTCTTTTCCCCTGCTTGGGAAGTTTTCTGCTATCACTTCTGTGAACAGCTTTTTTTTATTTCATCTGCTCTCTCTCCTGTTTCTTCATTGACTCTGATCAGTTGTATTTTATTCTTCTTTGCATCATCTAGCAGCTGCTTGATTGATGTCTCATGGTCCCTTACTATTTTCAAGAAATTTTTCTTTTCCTGGTCATTAATTGCAACCTTATTTTCTAAATCTGAAATTATGCCCTCACATTGACTCATTCTATTGTGCAAACTTTCAATGGAGATTTTAATCTCCTGGAAATCTGTTTGCATCTGTTTTATGGATTCCATTTATTTCCATTGTTATGATTCCTTCATGCTCCTCAACTCTTCTATTTTTTTATCTGTGTCCTCTCTTGATTTATTAATAATGTCTTGTACTATGGGCACAATCTCTGCTGTTATGTGAGAAATTATTTCTGATTTCATTTTTTCCAGATCTTCTTTTGTTGCAAGTTCAGGGAGTCCAGGTGGTTGAGTATCAGAGTGTTCCATCTCATTTCCTTTTGGGGTTGCTGTAGGTGATCTGGAAGTCTGCCTTTGAGACTTGTTTACATGTCTTCTCATTTCAATGTTGGGGAGGGGGTGTGCAAGCTCACCTCAGCATTGGGGGCAGTGGTACGGCTGCCCAGAAGGTTCGCATTCCCTGCACTGGGGGAGGCTCTGCTCCTTGGAGCTGGTGGCTATGGTATGCCGGCCTGGAAGTTTCCCCAAATTTTTGGTCTTATGAAAAATTCTGCAATAACAGTTATGTACAATACTTTTTTGTGGCTCTATGTTCTCTTTTATGTTGGGTAAATGACTTGTTTAAGAGTAGGTCTATGCTAAACTTTATAAAAAGCTCCTAAGCATTTTTCTAAATTGATGTTCCTATTTTATAACAATCCAAATGTTTCTCATTATCACTGACATTTTATAATCATGTTAATTTTAGCTATTTTAATGGTTAAATTTGGGATCACATTTTCATCTAAATTTTTAATTAGATGATTTGTTTTGTCAAACACTTTCTTATATACTTATTATCAGTTATATATCATTTTCTCTTTACTTTTCAAATTTTTTTCTCATTTATTAAGTAGATTACCTTAGTTTTGCATTCCAGTACATATTTTTTTGTACTCATCATAAAATTCTGAGACAGATCTACGTATTATGAATAATTTCTCCCATTTTGTAATTTGTTTTTTCACTTTCATAATGATACCTTTCAAAGAGGAAAAGGTTTAAATTCAATAAAATAAAATTCATCAATATAAACAATTTATAGTTTGTACTCTCTATATTTTGTCTAAAAATATTTGCCTATCCCAGGGATGCAATGCTTTATATTCATTTATAAAGAAGTTTGAAATTAACAGTCTTACTTTCAAATCTAAATTCTGTTTCAGGCTCTATGTTGTTATTTCAATCATTTACATAATTTTTATATACTGTGATACAAGATATGACAATTTTGAATACACTGTCATTCATTCACTCTAGCATGGTGAACTACAAATATTCCTATTTATAACTATTTGTATTTATACTAAGGTAAGCATGAATTCATACCAGTACTTCCAATTCTAATCCATTAGTGCATGAAGTATTCTATTTTAGGGTTTAGCACCGCTAATAGGCATACAATGGTGGTTGGTGGGTTTTAATTAATCATTTTATTTTCTCAATATATGTGAGTTTATTCCAAATTTCACTTTCCTTTTGTCCTGATTTGGTTATTTTTCTCCTTTAAAAGAATTTGTTCATCTTGTTTAAGTTGTCAAATTTATTTTCCCTCTTGCTTTCTTTGTCCTTCCTATGTTTCAGTCAATCTGAAAACATTTGATTTGATACCTTTGCTGACAACTCCTTGTCTCTTCACAGACTGACTTTGTTGTTTGTTTCACCCCCTGAAAGGGGAGCAGTACAGCTCTGATATTTTTGGCTGCTGTTTAGAGGGAACTAAGCTGAAGTGGGCACTAAGCAGAAGAGCTCTGGAGAACATAATGTTTCCATCAGTAAAATCTGCAAGCATCACATGGTTACAACAGATCCAATGGTTCCTCCTCTCTCTCTCTCTCTCTCTCTCTCTCTCTCTCTCTCTCTCTCAGTCTCTCTCTCTCTCTCTCTCTCTCTCTCTCTCTCTCTCGTCTCCTGATGTGGGATTTTGAATGATCATCTCCCAACACCAGAGGAGGAGGAGGAGAAAAAAGCAGAGGAATCCCTCACTTCAAATCAGATTAGAGACATGTGGAAAATGTGAGAAATAGTGAAAAATTTTGTATAAAAGCACCACTTGAGTAAGGCTATGGTGTGAGCAATGAATTTGTTTAACAATGCAATGTCACACTTCCACAAAATTCTCAAAAGGAGGCAAAAGCAAGTGTCATTGGATAGGTTCCTTGTTAACACTGCATGAAAAGAAAATGTTTTCATTAAGCCAATAGATAGCAATGATTCCATTAGTGATAGTAAAAGTTGTCTTACACAGTAAACTTCTTCTTTCTTGTCTCCTTCATGCCAGTCACAAAGACTTTAAAAGGTAAGTACAGGTTAATTATATTTTATACCTTATCTAGTATTTTGTGTTATACTACAGCATTTTAATCATTTTATATGAATATTTTGGGTTGGGAAATGAATCATCTGAGTTTCCATTATTTTTTATAAGGAAATTTGCTTTATTATACAAGGGCTTTTAACTACAGTCACATTTATGGAATGAATGATGCTCAAAAACCGTTTTTACATATATATATATTTTTTTTTTTAAATATTTAAAGGCATCAAAATCTTCCCTAGATATAAATAGACATAAGCAGAAAAATTTTATAAAAAATTGACCAGAAAATCTGTTGCTTAGTGAAGACAGAGGTATTTATTCAGAGAATCACTAGTCCATTTTTATATGCTCCATTTATTTATTTATTATTTATTTATTGTTTATTTATTTATTTTTTAGACAGGATTTTACTATGTAGTTCAGGCTACCCTTGAACTCAATATGTAGCCCAGGATAGCCTAAAGTTCAGAGCAATCTTCCTGTCTCAGCCTCCCAAATGCTGGGATAGGAGGTGTGTGACCCAGTGCCCAGTTTTCTCTATAGTGTCCTTGAGAAAATGTAGAGCATTTAACACCATGTCCCTGAAACATCCCTTTTGTGTTCCCATGACTCTAGCCAAGTCAAAGGGACATTATAGGGAGACAAGAATATAATGTCCCCATAAGTACTATATGAGGGACACCAGGAATAGGACAAAATTGTAATCTAGAAAAAGTGCCTCCTCACTCATACACTGTTAGCCTTTTTTTATGCTAGTTATACAATACAACAAAACAACCTAACACTGTCAATGCTACATAATTTAACCTATAACTCCCCCCTCTTCCACTTTCAATAGCTGAGTGTGGAGCAGAGCGCTGTGGAGTGCTGTAGTCAAACTGGCCGTTACTGGACTGTCTGAATATTTTCTGGCAAATCCGTCTCTAGCTGATCACCACTGGACCTGCCGAGAGGCACTGCTGTTGAGCTGAAACCATCACAGATTTTGCCAAATAGCCGTGTGAAAGAGTGCACAGCCCTTGTGAGCCTTTAGAGTAGTGCTGTTGGACACCTATGTGCTTTTTGTGGACCTTTCCCTGTTAGTAAGTACAGTACCACTTAGCCCTATTCTCCTGTTAGTACCTGTCCACAAGACTTTATAAATCTCATCTGTTACATCATCTCTAGGTGTTTTCTTTGTTCCCTGGACAATGTACTCCAGTGACCCCACACACCTGGCCTATGCAAGGGAAGCTCTTAAAAAACACACTTTTCTTAATCTATTTTGAATCTGGAAGGCTTTAAATTATATAACTTGTAGATAAATTTTCCTTTGTTTCCCACAAGCAAATGAGTGAGGAAGATATATGTATGTATTTTAGTAGGATATCCAATGTTTTAGTTATTTTTAGTACAGAAAGATTCAAGGAATAAAACAAAACCTTAGTTACAATTTTCCTTCTTGAATAAACTTGTATTTAACAAAGTGAAATTAATAATGTATTGGGCTAGAAAATGCAAAAATGTAAAAAAAAATACAATGTGAAAAGTAAAATTATTTCCTTTTGCCTGCACTCCACCTCCCAGGCTTTCTCCAAATTCTAATTGATGGTTTGTACATATCTTACAGTGAGGAGAGCATTGCACATACCCACCTCTCTTTAACCTGTATATTTGATCTTTATTTTATAACAAAAGTATAATGTTAAATATAATATTCCATATTTGACTTTCTTTATTTACAATGTGAGATAGTTACATATAACTGTATATATATGTATATATATATATATAATTCACTTTTAAAAACAGACTTTACAGTGTTTCTATGTTACGGTCCTATAATTTGCTTAATTCCTATAAATGAATTCTGATTGTGCTCAGTTTTGATGTTCTGTAAACAATACTGCAATGAACACTCATTTGTGAAGATACTGCTACAGCACACACACACACACATGCATACACACACATACAATTGTACACATGTAGATTTAAGAGCTTGTTTCATATATATGCAGGAAAATTGTTTTTTAATTTTATGGTCTTTAATATTTTTATTAACTTTTTTCTGATACATAATAATCACTGTACATTCATCTTGGGGTATTGGTACAGATACATACTGGATCTTCATTTTTACTCCTCTTCCTTCTCCCTCCCCACCTTCTGCTTCCATGCCCATGCCAGTTTCTTATCTCCAAAAAATCTACCTCCTTATTTTCTACCATTTCCTCTTTATTTTGTTCTTTAACTGACATATTTTAGGTCACTCATATTAGAGGTACAATGTAATATTTATCCTTTTTTGTCTGATTTATTTCAATTAACAGTCTCAGGATTCATCCATTTTTTTACGTATGAGTCAAATTTATCCTTCTTTATGTCAGAGTAGTACTTCATTATATTAAATACCACAATTTCTTTATCCAGTCATCTCTTGATGGGCATAGAGGTCACTTCCATAAATTAGATTTAGTGATTGTGCTTCTATAAACATGAATATGTATGTATCACTGTAATACCATGTAGGAGTATATTTGAGTGAAGTAGAATTTCAATTTTTACCTTTTTGAGGAATCACTATAACAATTTCCACAGTAGTTGTACTAGTTTAAAGTCCTGCCAACAATTTGCAAGTGTTATTCTTTCCCACTACCTTGCCAGTATTTGTTGGGTTTGAGTTGTTGGTAGTAATCATTTTTACTAGAGTAAGACTGAATCTCTGTGATGTTTTGATTTGCATTTCTCAAATGGTCAAAGGTACTAAATACTTTTTAATGTATTTACTATCTATTTGTACTTCTGAGGAGCTTCTATTCATTTCTGTTGTTTATTTTTTGAATGAACTTTTCATATTTTGGGCTCTAACATTTTTGGGGTTCTTTATATATTCTAGATATTAGTATTCTTTCAGGGGAATAGCTGTTACTTTTTTTTTTTTTTTTTGGTACTGGAGATCAAACTCAGGTCCTTGCACTTGCTAGGCAGGCAGTGGAACCATTGAGCCAAATCCCTAGCTAGCTGTTAAAATCTTTTAGCATTCAGTAGATTGTCTCTTCACTCTGTTCTTTCCTTTGTAGTGCAGAAGCCTTTTAATTTTATATAATCCCATTTGTTTATTCATGTAGTCTATTTTATGCAATTGAGATTCTTTTGTTTGTTTGTTTTTTGGTACTGGGGATCGAACTCGGGTCCTTGAACTTGCACAGCAGGCAGCGAAACCACTGAGCTAAATCCCCGGCCCCTGCAATTGAGATTCTGATCGGGAAGTCCTTTCCTATATGACTTCTAGAGTTTTACTAATTTTTTTTCTTCTAGCATATTCAGTATTTATGTTTTTATGCCCAGGTCTTTGATCTATTTTGATTTGATTTGACTACATGCTGAGAGATAGGGATCTAGATTCATTCTTCTGCATATGCATAACTAGTTTTCTAAGCAGCATTTGTTAACCAGTCACCAGTTCAGTTTTTTAAGTACAGGTTGACCAAAAATTGCCTATTATTTCATTAATTTTTATGACATAACAGGAAATATAAAAATGACAATTTTATCACATTTTTTCAATAATTTTTTTCTATGTATGATATATTTTTCAATACACAATGTAACATCACAATCTGAACCATAATGTCTAGTCTCTTTCTAAATTATTTTTTGCATTATTGTCTTGGAACAACAGACTTTACACAGTCATGTTGGTCTTTCCTTTTTTCTGTGGGTGATATAATTTCAATAAAATGTCTACTTGCTAAACAGAAGGGTTAAGATGTTGATGATGGACATCCTGGCTGGTGCTTTGCTATTCCATATTTTTCAATTATTTGGTTAACTAAACCTAATGTAAATTTTAAACAACTTTTAAACCTCCTTGTTTTGAATAAATAATAAGAGTTCCATGTTGTTTTGTACAGAAGGTGAGTAAATATTTTATAATAATATTTTTCCTCACTTTTGATCACAGGATAGCTTGTTAGATGTTGGTCAACTCTGTCAACACCACCCACAGAATTATTATGATCTTTTTTGTCTTTCCATTTCATAACACAGGCTCTTCTTCTATGATATATGATGTTTCTCTCTTTTACAGTTTTTTCTTTTGCAGATCTTTTGATACTTCCTTCCTATTCAGTCTCAGTGTCCCAAATGTGTCTGTTTTGTATTGTAAGAGTATTGCTGAGTTCTGGAGAAGTATAAGAATTATATCTAATGTATTTACAATAAGAGTTTTTATAGACTGCAGCACAAAATTATAGGTTATTTTTCACAAATAAAATGAGCACAAATTAGTAAAAGAAAAACCACAACTTCTTATTATTAGATTTCCTAGAAACAAACATCAAAGGAGAATACAATATTCTAAATAAAAAGTAGGCAAAAGTATGCAAAAAATAGTTGATATAAAACAAATAAACAGTCTTACAAGTGTATCTTGTGCAAATAATAATCAAATGGTTGAAACAAGACCTGCCCAAGCGATGTTCAGGATAGTCAGTACATAAACAGATGCACTCCCTGAGAGATGTTTGGGGTAAACTGATAAGTGGTTAAAAATACTATCTTTCTCCAACATATGTTTTTGGCTTCTTTGACAAATGGGTGAATTTAGGGTTGCCTTCTGCATTGTCTATTCTATTACATTCCCAAACATGTCTGTTTTCTGTGCTAGGGCCATACTGTTTTTATTATTCTAGTTTTGTACTGTAACTTGAAGTCCAGGATAATTTCTACTTTACGTTGTTGCTCATGATTGTTTTGGCTATTCTGGGTCTGTTCTAGTTACACATAACTTTTAAAATTATTTTTCTTCTTCTGTGAAAAAATGCTATTGGTATTTTGATTGAAATTGCATTAAATCTATGTAACATTTTTGGTAATAGAGCCAGTTCGACAATATTGATTCTGGCTCTCAAAGAACAGGAGATGTCTTTCCATTTTCTAATGTCCTCTTCAATCTCTTATTTTTAGAGCATTATTGTTTTCATTAGTTTTCTGATCTTTCACTTGCATTGTTAGGCTAATTCCTGCATGTTTAATTTTTTTCAAGCTATTGTGAATGATAATATAGTCCTGATTTTTTTTCTGGTGAATTCTTTCTTAGTGGACAGGAATGCTATTGATTTTGGGAGATTTATTTCATAAGCTCTCATTTTGCTGAATTTGTTTAAGAGCATTCTGGTAGAGGTTTTTGGATCGTTTATATAAAGAATCTTGTCATCTTTAAATAAGGATCATTTGACTTCTTCCTTTCCTATTAAATCCTTTTTATTTCTTTCTGTTGAAAGAATCCTTTAGCACTATATTTAGCAAGAATGGCGAGAATGAAAACCTTTGCTCCTGATTTTAGAGGAAATGCTTTCAGTTTTTCCCCACTTAGTATTATGTTGGCAGGTGGTTTGTCATAGATGGCTCTCAACAGTTTAAGATGAGGTCCTTTTACACCTGTTTCTGTCAGAGTTTTGTCATGAATAGATGTTGGCTTTTGTAGAAACGGTTTTTGTCCATCTATTGAGATGATATTGTAATTTTTATCCTTCTCTTTTTATGGTGAATTATATTTATTGTTTTTTGTATGTTGAATCATCTTTGTATCACTGGAATGAAGGCGACATTGTCATGCTACATGATTTTTTTGATGATTTGCTGATTTCCGTCTGCAGGTATCTTATTGAGGATTTTGTATTTATGTTCATTAAAGAAACTGGCTTTACTGTTTTCTTTTTTGTTGAGTTATTTTCTGATTTTGATGTAAGGGTATTGGTAGTTTCAAGGAATGTGTTTGGCAGTGTTCCTTCCCTTTCAATTTCATGGAAGATTTTGAGAAATTCTTCTTTAATTTCTTGTAAATTCTTGTATTCTTGTAATTTCTTGAATTTCTGGTAAATCTTGAATCTATCAGGTCATGGGCTTTGCTTAGTTCGTAGGGTTTTTATTACTGTCTCTATGTCATTGCCTGTTATTGGTCTGGTCAGGATTTTTATATCTTCTTGGCTAGGTTTTGGTAATTCATATGTGTCATGAAATGTACTATTTCTTCTAGATTCTTCAATTTATTGGAATATAAGATTCCAAAGTAGTTTCTTACAATTCTCTAAATTTTGGCAGTGTCTATTGTGATATCACCTTTCATTTCTAATTGCAGTGACATCAGTTTCCCCTGGCTTCTTTTGGCAAGTTTGACTAAGGATTTATCAATCTTATTTATCTTTTAAAAGAACCAACTCTTTGATTCACTGATTTTTTTGTATGATTATTTTAGCTTCAATTTCATTATTTTTCATTCTGATCTTTACAATTTATTTCCTTCTACAAGTCTACTACTATTGTCATTTGATTCTATGAAATTTAAAAATTCTTCCAGGACTTCTCCAGTGACCCATTGATTATTCAAAAGTGTATTAATTAATGTCCATATGTTTGTATGGTTTCTTTCACTGTTGATTTGAATTTTCAATAATGAGTGAGAGGCCAAGGATTTAGCTCAGTGGTGCTGCCATCTGCCTAACAAGCTCAGGGTCCCAAATTTGATGCCCAGTACCAAAATAAATAAATAATGAATGAGCCTGAACATCTTTTGTAAGCTAACAGGTGTATAAATTTTATAAGGCATCTCTTTATATATTTTTCCTCTTTTATTTTTTGGTGTATGTCATTTTTATCAGGTTGATTTGATGAAACGTAAATGAAACAGTTTTGTGAATATGAAAAATACTTTTCATGGATCTTTTGAGATTTTTGTATTTATTATAAAGGTTTTTAAGTTTTATGTTATAAATGACCTCAGGAAAAGAATATACTTAGCCACATATAACTATCTATCCTAAGGAGTGTCTTAATTTCTTTCTTTGAAGTTATATCTCATTGTGTACTAAAGATTGTGCTCCTTTGAAAGGATAGTTCCATATTCTTTTACCAAAGAGGAGGAAGTAACAGTTTCTTCTCCCAGGTTCCTGTAGTCCAGGTAAACAGCTTGAGCCAGGGTGTCTGGTTTTCTCCTCATGTTTGGATTAAAAAATTATTTTTATACTTTTCCTTGCTTCCCCTTCAATTTGGGTCAAATGAAGTGTGAAATAAACACTAAAAGAAATGTGGAGGCTTTTTGTTGTTAAAATTTCAAAGTTAGTATAGACAGCATGTAACATTTTTTAAGACTCTAGAAAGTCTTGGTAATTTTTATTTTGTGTATATGTCTAAGATTTTCTGTATATTTTTTCTCCATTTAAACCAACTTAACAGCTTGATTTTGAGGCATTTGTACTAAGCATAACACTTTTATTTTTCCATTTGAAGAGGTCTAAGATAACTGTAGAAATCAGTTTTATCTTAGGAACTCTTTGGTAAAGAAAGGAGTATATATTAAGATTCCCAGACTTTTTTTGTTTCCTCTTACCTGAAACTGTAATAAAATGCAATGTCAACTTTTTTTGAGATTTCAGGAGAACTTTAGAGAATATAGAAATAAGATATTTAACCAAATGATTCCATGAAGGGAAGGTCATTGTTTTTCACAAGAAACAAAGAACTCAGTATAGGCCCAATATTGCTTTCCAGCTAGCAATTCTTGTCCATGAGGTTGCATTGAAAGCTAGTTGAAAAATCATCCAGACCTTCTGGATGGCAGAGCTTCTAGTCTTTTCCTCACAAGCTGCCTTCCTATCAGGGGCTTCTGAGGCATGGAGCACCAAGGGATGTTTGGCCAGGTTCCTACCCAGCAGGGAGCCTAACTAGTGACTTTACACAAATGTCCTCGTTTTCCAGAGTAAGAGTTTTAAAAAAAATCTACATTTTGCCTGAAGAGAACACTCAAGTGAAGATCTTAGGTAAAATTAGGTTTGGTGATTGTATTTTTCATCTTATAAATCTTCAGAACTTTGTCCAAGAATATTGTGGGCAACCTGCCATACATGCTGGGTATTTTATATAAGCTCTAGTGTGACTTAGGAATGGTTGTGATTTTTGTAGCTCTTAGTGCTTCCATCAAGGCTGAATCTGAGCATAATTTCTAACTAAGAAATGTTCCCTTGGGTTGTTTCCATCCCCTTTTCTGTCTTAGTCCATTTTCTGTTGCTATAACAAAATATCAGAGATAGAACGATTTATAAAGGAAAAGAACTTTCTTCTGGATAATGGTTCCAGAACAAAACAACAACATCTGGGGAGGGCTGTATACTCCTTCATCTTATGGCAAAAAGTGGAGAGGCAAGGGAATACATGCAAAAGACAAAGTCCCAGAGGAATATTCTTTTTATAACAATCTACTCTCAAAGTAACGAATCCAGCTCCTGGAAAATGCATTAATTCTTGTTAGGAAGCTAATCATCTCTAAAAATCTCACCTTCTACCACCAACACAATGGCAATCAAATTTCAACTTGAGTTTTGAAGGGACAAAGAATATTGAAACCACAGCATCCCGACTCCCCTTGTGGTTATTGAGATCACCAGCCTCTTTCTGATTGGATCAGGTCCTTACTCAGCTGTGCTTCCCATGCTCAGAAATGTCCCACACTCCAAAATTACCTTTTTTTCCCTCCAATCAGAAATTACTAAATACTTTATTTTTCTTTTCTTTTTTTATTTCAGTTTTATTTTAATTGAATTTGGTTTGGTTTGGTATTGAAATTTCCTTCTTTTCCCTGGATTTGCATTTTGTTAGCTGTACTCTTCTACCTAGAGGAAACACTACTTATAACCTTAAGTATGTTCCATGAATGACTCCTTCTCCATAGCTGTGATGACCCAGCAGAAGAGGAGGGAGCTGTGTGGAGTGCATGGTTTTAACCTGTAAAGCTTGAAAATATGCTGTGTCATATGTCTCATATTAGAAGATCAGTTCCCAAAGGGAAAAGGTTTCCTTATATTTTATTCTGTATCCTCAGGCCCTGGAAAAAGGATTGGTGCATGTAGGTGCTCATCAAATATTTCATGAATAAGTGAATGATTTGTTCCCATCTCCATTAAACTCTCAGGCATAATCCCGAGTCCCAGAACCTGAGAGTGTTGGGTGTCCTGGACATTGTATAAGTTTTCTGTGTAGTGTAGCCTAGTGGTTTAATAGTTCCCACTTTTTAGGTTTTTTAGAGGATGCACATATTAATATATGCAAAGTCTATGTAGAACAATCCCTGTAATAGTGTCCTTGCTATATTAACTATTATTTTTAACAAATTCTTTGATGACAAAAATTCAACTGAGTATTACTGTTTGTTCATTTGTAATACTAAATGCCAAAATGTGGTGACTTGAAAAACAAGAACTTTTTAAAAAAATTTTTGAGACAGGATCTTGCTTTGTAGTTCAGGCTAACTTTGAACTCACTATGTAGCCCAGCTTGACATGTAACTTGCAACAATCCTCCTGCTTCAACCTCTGTAGTACTGAGATTATAGGTGTGTCATCACACGTGGCCTAAAAACAATAATCATTTATTATGGCTCACTCTTTCCATGGATTACTGTGCAGTATTATCGTAGATAGGTAAGTTAATTAGATATCTTGTAGTAATTAGACAGGGCCTCCCTTTAGGTGCCAGCCCTCAAGGCCCTAGTCCTTAAGGTGCCAGCCCTCCAGTAGCCAACATAGCAAGGAGTTAACATAGAGAACAATTGAGGCACATTCACTGGTTAGCAGTATAAAAAGAGGAGGTGCTACTTCCCCTTGGGATAGACAGCAGTGATTGAGATTCTAAATGGGAAATTCCTTGCATGTGACTTGTTTTTCCATTTGATCCCCATTTAATCAATATTACCTGGGTGACTGTACTTGCAAACTTATTGGTTGGTCATGGTTTTGTCCCACCTCATGCCCACCTTGTACATTTCCATTCGGTCTTAGAGTTCTGTCCCACTTTGTACCCAGTTCTCCACATGACTTTGTTTTTTTAAAACATCTTTGAAAAGTGGGGTGGGTGGGCAACCTACGTTGCAGTCCCCTTCTGTCCCTCTTAGATTTCTTTCTCTCTTTCCTACTCTTAACCTCTCTTATTCATAGAATTCATTCTCTGATTTTAGAGAACACAAACTCATGTTTCAGCTACCTAGCAGGCTTAGGAGTTACATCTCTTCCCCCTGTAGCAGAATGACTGAGTGCTTCTGAGTCAGGGTCTTTCTTTTGGAGTCAGATAGGGACTGGTTTTCAGCTGGGATTTCTGCCCAGAGAATCCATTCTGGCTTTTCCATATGGCCCAGTTATGTCAAACCCTTTAGAGATGAGCGCCCAAACCCTTTAGAGACAAGGGCCCAAACTGCAACACAAAATCCACTTACTTATTGCAAAGTGCCATCAATGCAATTTAAACACAAATACTGAGGTTTTAGTTTAGAAAAAACAACTTACACATTAACATCTTTTGTCTTAAAAGAAAAACAAATAACATATGTGCCATAGTTTTGCCACCCTAGGCTTTCTTATAAGGTGATATTGAAAGAAAGGCAGTGGCAGGGGCAGAGAGAGATAGCAGAACATGTATTGCCTTTTACAAGTTAGGCTTGAAAGCTATGCAGCACCACATCTGCCACATTTTATTTGTCAAAGAGTATAAAAAATTATGTCAAGTTCATGAAGAGAAGGAAAAGAGCCTACATCTTGAAGGAAGAGCACTTATGTCCCATCCCAAAAAACCTACAGCATGTTATAGAGCCACAGCTCCACATGACCAACTGGAGACAGGCCAGGCTACAGTCCAGTTGTATCATGCAGACTGGCACCCCTGAACACACACTGAGGTCAGCCCACAGGTCATGAAGATAGTGGAGTTCAAGGTAGCAAGAACTCATCAATTTAGACTGCAACTAGCACAAGACTGTGGGGGCCTTCTGAAATGGATTCCCTATGGCAATAGGAACTGTTATGTACAAGTGCATGCGAAGCTTTCACTGAATTGCTGTCTGACACCCATTTGAAGGGTGTTTAAAGAAAAAGAAGACTACGAATCAAAATTGAAAGTGCAAATTGCAAATGCTTTCCTTCTAGAGTGATAGGGCTATAGATACCAAGGCTATTTCTGTTAAACAAGGAGTAAAATACTACAGAATCAATGAGAGGTGTTAGCACCAGGGAAAAACAGCATCTTAAATCCTTATGCTAACAGTCAAATCAGACACTTTGACACTTTATCTGAGACTCCTGGCAGTACTTTATTCTTCATGGCATGATTCAGAAACTCACAGCAGGTGACAAGTAGATTTTGGAGGGTAATCAGTTTGGCTATCTCAGCACGCTCCTCAACATATTTCAATCTATTATCTTCAAGCTGGACAAAAGGTGATGGGTGAAACTGAGAGTTTCCAGAAATATGATCCATGGCCTCAGGAAGACAAAGAATTGACCTACACAATAACAGCTGAATATCAACTCAATTAGAAAGAAGAAGATTTCTCCATAAGACCAAAAAGGACTTTGTGTTAGCATCCTCATGAGTCACAAGGTATCTCTGGACTCTGGGAGAACACAAAGCTTTGAGATCACTCACCTCACCACATGGGGTCTTTATTCAATTTTTACACAAGCATTTTTCTTTGATCATTGTAACTGGCCTCTATTAATACAACATCTATTTGCTAAACAAGTAATAAAACAGATACCATAAAACTCCAGAATTTTAGGAATCCCATTTATCTCAAATGTTCTAAACGCTGTGTGTCTGCCTGATTAGAAGTTCTAGCTGAGCTCAGAGTCCTGCCATAGCTGAACTGTGAGGTAGATTATTGGGATACTGACACCAGGATCAGCCACTCTTCACAGCTTCCAAGGGGCACATCCCAGTTTCTGAGCAGGGCAGATGATTCATCTAGGCTGAGGCTTGGGGGAAGCACAGATGAGCGGAGGCAGTAGGGGCACACAGAGCTACATTGGAATCCTCATTGACCTCCCTATTGGCTGTGCTGTTTTGGTGAGTTCCTAGATATCTCTGAACTTCAGCTTTAACACTGTTGAAGCGGGTAGGATAGTGCTGACTGCAATGTGTTCAGGATCTAGTCAGCCCAGAATAAGTAAATGACATTGTTATTGACAGTTCCAGTCTTCTTGGTCACCCTACTGCAGTTACCTAGAGAGAATCCGGAGACTTAACAGTGAGCATCAGAGCCAGTTATAGAAGTTCTGCAAAGTAATTCTGGCACAAATCTGAGGGCATAGCCCAGGGACCTACAGACTATGGTACAAATACTATCAGGAAGTAAAATAGCCTAACCACCAGTGCATGCTCTAGTTAGCTGCCTTTGGGCCAATCAATAAAGGACTAGCAACAGGCTTCTCTCTGAAATTTTAGGAAGACAATAGCAAGTGCCTTACTTTGCATTCTGGACTTGCACTGTCCACTGTGCTCACCTCTGAACATAGTCAAACATGTATTCTTAGTAGTGCTTTTGGAAGAAAGCCTGAGGGGTCTTTTGGGTCCCTGAAGGAAAAATGGCAAGAAGAGAATAGCTCTTGGTAGTTCTTGCATTGTCACAATGAGAAGGAGCAAAAGGCAAGCCCCAGCCAGATATTTGCTTTGTCCACAGCCATCTCTGCTATCTGGTTGTAGCTGGGGTTTATTTGCTAAAGAGAACACAGTAAAAGTAGGACAGAAACTCTTTGTCCATTGCAGCAGTCAGGGAGGAGGAAGAAACATTCTCAGTCACAGATGTCCCCACTTTATCTCTGAGCTCTGTGTAGCCATCAGAGTAAAAGCTCCAAACCTCCCAGGTTCAGCTCTTGGAATAAAAGCTAATTTTGCTGCTTGCATCACCTGGACTTTTTTTTTGTTTTTCATGCTCATATTTCCTTCGTTCCTTCTTTCCTTCCTTCCTTCCTTCCTTCCTTCCTTCTTTTCTTGCTTCCTTCTTATAAAAAATTTATGTTTATTTCAGTCAACCTCATTTCCATGTTGCTTAGGAGCTGTAGAAAATCAGTTTAAGACCATTCAGTGGTTGTTGCTGCCTCTCCAGTGGCTGAGGACTTGGAGTTGCAGACCACCCTCCAGTGGCCATCTGAATTCTTCAGTCTTCATTCAGGGATAGCTGAATGGGTGCAGAAGGCACAAGCCCACTATCTCACCATTTTGTGACCTCAAATTGAGTAGCAGGGCACTCACTCAGAAGCTGGGCCAGATTATTTGCCCTGAAATCCCTCTTTGGTCATAGCTTTTTCAACAGCATTCTGCTTTTCTCAATCTCTTTAGAATCTCTGTAGAAGCAGAGATCAAGATGACCTCCTGTGGGTGTTCTGGGAAAACAGGAAAATAGAGTCATGCGTGTCTCAAATTTTCTGAGCCAGCATCAGATCTGTTCAGTGAGCTTCCTTGTTGCAGGAGATTGCAACATTGTGCAGAGGACAATCTGTGTTGCACAGAGCAATGGTAGAGAGGCTAGTGGTCAGCTATAGGACCAGCAAATGCTAGAAGATGCAGTTCCCAGAAGACTATCTGATTAATGCTTGTTTCTATGGCAGCAGCAGTCAGCACACTGGCCAAAATCCATGCTTGATATGACACTGATATAAGCTGTTTTCAAAAGTAATGATGGCACCAGGTCTACCTCAGATTTATGATGTAAAAGCTATCACCTCGCTTTTTGGAAATCAAGGCTGGTGACATTTACAAAGGTTCCTGCTGTAAAGGATTTGTAGACATCCCCCTCCTTTATCTCCAGGACATTGAGATCTCTGGCTATGGAGAAAATTCATCTTTAAGTTACAGTGGGAATCCAGCACAGCACAGTATGGACTTCCTCTGGACAATGGCCAGAAAATTGATGCCCATAGTTTTTTGACTTTCATGCTAGCTCAGAAGGTTTTAGGTTTTTAAGTAACTGTGGTTGAGTGTCTCAAGAGGCTTTTTACAGATATTTAAAATAGACAAAATAAATGGTGTTCTGTATACTTTACATGGTTCCCAAAGTAAGTACAATCCATCATGATATATTTAGACATGAAGAATGCAGTCAGGGAAATGGAATCCAGCTATCACTGACTCACAGAGCACCTGTCACTTGTTCCACAGCTGTCTCATGCTCTTTGTGTTACTGACCTCCATTGCTTGACATTCTCTTCTAAGAGTTGGAAAGAATGACACTATTTGCATGCTTCTTTCCTTAGATGAGGACAGGGAAGCAGCTACATATAAGTGATGAGAATTGCCTGGAAAAAGACTGAGGAAACAATGCTCTAATCAGATGATCTTTGAATGATTCCAAACATGTCTTGAAATAACCCAATTGAATTGTGAAAAGCAAAGTGAAACAGAGCTTAGGAATGCTGTATCCTCTTTTTATCCTCTTGAACAATGTTTTTCCTTTGGGCCACCCAACCTTTCCATGTGTTAACCATTATGGTCACGTGTCTCTAAAAGATCATGTACACCATCCTTAATCTCTTGTGCAAGGACTAATTTATAATGTTGTAGCCACACTTCCTTAGAGAAATTTGCAAACCCATATTGCTTTTCTAATATTTCATCAGGTTTTAATCTGGATGAGCTTTATTTTGTGCAGGCTTAGAGCTATGACCAAAATTTATTGAGCATAATGCTATAAAGTTTAGGAACATAGACTTGGATCCCAGATCTATGCTTAAATCTATATTCTGTCACTGAAGAGCTGTTTGACTTTAGGTAAAAATATTCCCTTGTGTGTAAAATGGGAATAATTATGCCTTTACTTTTCAGATTTTAAAGATATAATGTAAGGTAACATAAATATGTAGCTGATGATCTTATATAAAATAGGTGTTAAATAAGTGAGGAATATTTCTATTATCAATTATTATGTATCTGTAGCAGTGCATGAAATGTTTGCCAACACTTTTACCCTATTCTTTACTAGCCTTGACTGCAGACAAATGTTTATGTTTCCCAAGGGCTTAAAGCCCTGTTTCAGGGGTTTGGATGTCAGCTTCAGAAGCAGCGATGCCTTCATCTGCCTTGTCTTCTCTGGAACTCCAATGTCACTGCAGTGCCTGATATAGGGTATACAGTAAGTGTATGTGAGGAATTAAGTAATAAATAAATGACTATATAAGTTTAAAAATGTAAATGGAGTAGGACATTAGACATCAAATAATAGAAAATAAGGGTAATACATTTGCCACATGGGACCAAACTCCATTCCAAAATTAAATCTCTCTTTTTTTGGGAATTGTGCATGACAGAATATTAATTTAAGCCTACAGTTAAAACATTTTATAATTTAAAGTATTGTGTTAGTCAGCCTTCAGTCTCTCGGAAAAAGTAAATGAGATAATCAACTTAAAAGGAAGAAGAGCTTATTTTGGTTCATGGTTTCAGAAGTTTCAGTCAATGGTTGATTGACCTTGTTGCTCTGGACCCACAGTGGCAGAGGACAGCACAGCGGGAACACACGATGGAGGAGCCTGCTCCCTTTATTGTGGCTAGGAAGTAGATAGAGACAGACAGAGACCAAGAGACAGACAGGCAGGCAGACAGACAGACATAGACAGAGAAGAAGAGACCAGAGTCCCATGGTCAAGGACAGACCCCCAGTGACCTGATTTCCTTCTACCAGGCCTCACTTCCTGAAGGTTCTATCACCTCCTAATAGCTTTACACTGTAAAGCTCACCCCTGTAACATGTGAATCTTTGAGGGATATCTAAGATTTAAAATGTAGCAGATATTAAGTGTATTTAATCTTAGGACTGGGAAAAGAGTTCCATGTAGCAATTAATATTAATTTATTCCTTATTGGAAATATGCTTTGAAATGTTCCTTTTCTTTTATTAAAAAGTTATTTATTAATTTCATTTTAATTTTTATTAGTACATGTTTGTGGTGCATAATGATTACATTCATTGTGGGAAATTTTTACATGTACATGACGCATTTGAATTATTTTCGTAACCCTTTCTTCTCCCCTCCCCTTTTGCATCCCTCTATCTCGGTCCCCTTCCCATATGCAAAAGATCCATCTTCTTGTTTCCTATTGTTTATCTTTTATTTTGCTCTTTAATCTATTTTTTCTTTGGGTTTCTTATATAAGATAAACCATATTATATTTAAGATTTTGTGTCTTTTTATTTCACTTAAAATTATGTCTCAAGGTGTATCCATTTTTCTACAAATGACTCAAATTTACCCTTCTTTTCTTGAGGAATTGCTAAAGTGTAGCTTTGATTTTAAGTTATATAATAGCAAACACGTATGCTATTCTGAAATGGAAAAATAATTGTGAATAGAAGCTTTTGGATATACTGATAACATGGAATGCACTGAGACAGCAATGATGCATTTTACAAATTGATTTCCATTTATCTTTCTAAATATTTCTGCCTTTACAATTGAGTTGTTGAGGGCTAGAAGTCATTATTTTATATTACAAGCTAGATTCATTACCCAAATTAGTAAAATCCTTTAATCATAAAATCTGAGGTCATTTAAATTTTCAAAGCTAGCAAATGAAAGACATGACATGAATCACATATAGTTAGATGGGCAATTGTTCCAGGGGAACAATCTTATAAAAACAAAGAATAGCCATAAAAGGACATAGTAGGTCATAGGTACATCTAACTTCTTCTCTGTTTGGAGAACCACAAAAGAAAGTCTTTAATGTTATGAGAATACCATTTTTTCCCAATTTACAAAAATAATAAACAATAGGGCTTAAAAATTATAATGAATACTGGAGAATCTTGGTTTATATTTTTATGTTCCAGCTGTGAAGGTATCTTAGAGAGTTTTAAAATGTTGTGAAATGAGACTGTGGAGAGAACTTGTTTACTGAGGGTTTATTATATGTCAAGCAGTGTAGCCTGGCACCTCCCCTACTTCTTACCCACCTGCTTTCCCTGGGGATCACATGGGTACCACACAATGTATTATAACACCTGAAGGTAGTTTCAGTGCACCTGAGGATAATTTCAGTGCACTCAATACCCCTACACATAGCTTAGCACAAATTTTTAAAAAATACTTTTGTATTAAATATCTGTGTGTCTGTAGAATGTTAGTCCTGATCAAGACAGCAAGAAACAAATACAGATTCTTTTCAAGGTCAGTGAACAAAGAAAATGGAAGACTGTGTCAAAAGCCAAGGTCACATTTCAGTGGAAAGTACAACAAGTTTAGATATGAGAAAACTGTAAATTGCTTCTTGCTTTCTTGTAAAACATAAAATAAACCCATGAGAATAATAGAGAAAAACTTTTATCGAGCTAATTGTTTTTATTGTCTCTAAACCATGCCTACTTATTTAGCATTGTTTTAAGTGCTTTGAAAGAATGAACACATTTAAACCTAACCCATTACAATTCTTATGTTACAGACCAGGAAATTGAGGTACAGGGAGGACCCATAGTTTTGCCATGGAGACGGTTGAGCCAGGCCCTGGCAGTCGGGCTTCCAGCTTACTGGCTCAGCTCTTTCTGCTCTGTACTGGCTTTCTGTATGGCCACTATACGTTAGCTTATTCATCTTTTCATCATTAAACTGAATCTGGATTTTTTTTTCTGCTTTTAGTTTAGTCCTATCTCTTAGCACTCCAGTAACTATTTAGAAAGTTAATGGTGATTGCTTCATTAACTCCATTATCACTTTACCCTTACAAGTCTTCATTTATGTCTCTTTGTATTCAAAACACTGAATGTCTATGTTATTCTTGCTTTCCTCCCTGAAAAAATCTGGTCTGGTTTTCTAAAGTGTGCACAAGGCAATGACTGCCACGTGTGCTGTTGGGTGCCATATGTCCCTTATATCTTTTTCTATTGAATTTGTTCTCTGCAATTGTTCTGTATTTTCTACCAGCTTTGCTTTCTATCAAGTTTTTCTTTGGTCCCATGTGCATTTGGCCTAGCACTAGTGTCTATTAAATCAAACTCATCTTTGACAGATCATTTGTATAATTTATTGGGATGTAGGAGTCTCAAAAATGTTTTTGTATCTCCAGTGACTTCATATAAACTGGATGGTGATAGGCCAGAAAATCATTCTTCCAGTCCTGCAAAAAATGACTGTGTAGCTCTTACTATGATTAACTTGGAGGCACCTTAACTGTTGTGTTTAACTCTCCATACAGTTTCTGTCAAGCCCTTCTGAAATAATTGTAATAACCTACAGTCTGGATTATACTCTGTTCAGCAGATGGCAGATCTGTTTCTGAACATGTTTCCTCATGTACCAGATTCCTGGTAGAGTTTATAGTTCATAACTATTCTTTACGGAACAAATCATTCCATAATAGTTATATTTACATGTCAGTACCAGAAGGTGTGTGTGCACGTGTAACACCAAAAGTACACGTTTATCTTTATTTTTAATTGCATCATCTGAACTTCACTCCTGAAGGGAATGCTGATGCAAAGTAATATGTAATCAAGACACTGAGTGACTTAGTTACTTTCCAAGAAAATGGTTGTCCGACTTATTCAAATTATTAGTAAAGAGAGGGTGAGATTTTTGTTTTAATTATCTGCATAGTTGCAATTCTTTATGTCACAACACCAAAAACACTTTAAAATGTGTGACTCTTGGATATATGGGTACACACATGCCACTGATTGATAACTAGTACACATTAAACTAACAGAGTCAACATTATTATTTGCCATATCCTTTAGGTCTTAAAATACTTTAATTTAATATTTCTTACTGGTTACCCAAAAGATGAAAGGCATGGGCACCATGATATTGGTCTCTATCTGATAATTTCAAAAACACAAGCATACGTAGTTGGTAGTTGTATTTCAGTGCTGTGAAATGTTTCAAGCAATATCATGCTTTTAAAAATGATCCTTATGGCTATTTTTTCTGGTTCCAGAGTGCAGAATATGTTACACAGAGTGAAAGCACCTCCTGGCTACCATCAGGCCTTTGGAATTTTGCAGGAGGAACCAGGGAATGTCTGTGTAAGAACTTCTTAAGACCCATAAACCTACTTAACTTCCCACGATTTGTTTTTTTTTTTTAGAAAGTGTGTTTATTATTTCCTATCTGATTTTTCTCAGAATGTGGCAGTAAAATTCTACAAATGGAAAGAGTCTCTAACATTTATCCCCAGGTCTCTTCTCTACATCCCTGATGCACAAACACAGCTATGCACGTGTCCTGCCCGCTCAGTGACCTTCAGGGACCTCGGTGCTAACACATCAGGATGGATCTCCTGATTCCTCCCCTCCCCTTCTTGTCCAGGCTTTCCCAGCTGAGAAAAGGGCACTGGCATCCACACCATTTCCAAGGTAGATGCTGATTTAAACATTTTTATTTACACACGGCCCACAGAGAATAAAGAGTGTAAACTATATGCAGCTGAAGAATGCAGTTCAACCACCTTCCACTTATATGTGCACTGTGTAACCACCTCGACCACTTTCAAGATGCAACAAATTTCATTTGTTCTTTTTTTTTTTACAAATCAAAATATAGTTTTATCTATTCATTTACTTATTCATTTATTTGCAGTATTGGAGATTTTCTTATAGCAAAACATGTATTGGTACATTTTAGGAGTACATAATGATCCCGTTCACCGTAGGGAATTTGCACCTGCATGACACATGTTTCTTTTGGGACCTTCTGGGAGACATCAATTCCTCTCTCTCCAGCCCTGCTACTCTTCTTCCTAAATTAGGCTGAGTCTTCTCCCCTTTTCCATCTCCACTGCTTTCACCATGATCTTCTTTCTTCTGGACTACCCCGGTTCTGTCCCTGTTTTTACCTCTGCCAATTTATTCTCTCTCAGAGTGATGTCTTTCAAAAACCCTAACTCTGACCCTCATGGCCCTCACTTTCCCCACGAACACTCCTTTACACGCAGAATAAGACAGAGCGCCATCACTGAGCTCTAGAACGAACATCCCTAAAGCTGGTGCCCGACTCCCTTCCTTTCAATCTCTTCTTCCTCTGCTTTTTGCCTCATCATGTTCCAGGTAGACTGTTCATTTGTTGCTTGGTTACAGTGGTTGTAGTTCTTTCAGCTCCTTGAAACACTCCTCTAGGCCTTTTGCACATGATTCCCTGTGGTTTGAATGCTCTTCCTTATCATTCCCCCACCCAAACCCTCCCTGACTCACAATCATGCCCAGGTCTACACATTGTCTTCCCAGGGCTGCTTCTTTCTTACCATTCTTTTTCACCATACACAACATCCTTCCATAAAGCATGTTCCTGCCCCTCAACCTAAAAGGTAGCTTCCATTTACTACTCAGAAAGTCTTGTTCTTTTTCTTTACAATTTGCAATTTATGTATTCAAGCGTTATTTCTAGTGGTATATTGCCTCACCACTAGACATCATCAGGAAGGACAAAGAATGGCATTTCAATCCAGTGTCCTGCACAGCAGCTCCTGGGACACAATAAATACATAGCAAATAATTTCTGAATGAATGAATAAGTAAGTGCCTTGTTGTATCTAAGAACAGTGCAAAAGGGGAAAATCAAGAAGAAATATAGGTTGAGTGGACAGGCCTTTTGAGGAAAGAGAGGTTTAACCTAAGAAAGAAATTTGCTCTTAGTAGAATACATTTCAGAAATGGATCTTAGAAGATGTTGTTTTCCTGAGCCCAGCGTCCTCCTTAGATATCCTAGGAGAAGAATTAAGACAACTTAGTGTCTCTCTTGGTTGACTCATGTCTTTTGATATCAGAGCTAATCTCATTGCAAGATGTTTGCAGATATCTGACTTGTGTTTTCCTTTCATTCCTTTAGAGTCAGTAGTTGATCTGAATCCTGGCCCAGAATAATTGAAAGCAAGAGACCTGGCAGGTTGAGAGACTTATGAGAGAAGGCAGGAAATCTTTTCAGAAAAAGTATAACACTGGATTCTATGTGAGCAGTGATTTTGAATTTTGTCTTTTGTGGCTTTTTTGTTTTTATTTTTTGCAATTCACTTCTGACAACCTCAAGTCTTCATAAAATTTTGTTAAATACCATAACCTGTCTTTGCTGTACTTTGAGGAATACACAGAAGATTCTGGTTCAATATTTGGTGCCTGGCCATATAAGGAAGGATGGCAGCAGCCCGTGGGAGGGTTACAGGGAGGAAAGAGGTATCCAGCAAAAGTGTTCAGAGCAGCAGATCAGAACAAGAGCTGACAAATCATTACGGAATGGATTTGTCCCACATGTCAGCATTCCTTAGGGTTTGTAGACATATGAAGGAGAGAAAGCTGACTTCCCCTGACTGTGCAGGACAGGGCACATTCCATGTCAGTGGATATTAAAAAGGTGAGTGATCTCTGAACCCTAAAGAGCTTGGGGACTTTTAGGTTATCCTTCTTGGGTCAAATGGCTTAAAATTATCACTTAGACATTCTTACTTAGAAGCAGAACAAAAGTCAAAAATCTCCACTAGTATATTGGGCTGAAGTCTTTTCTTTTGTCTCCCTTCTTTTCTCCCTCCTCCCTCCCTCCCTCCCTTCCTTCCTTTGTTCCTTCCTTCCTTCCTTCCTTTCATCTTTCTTCCTCTCTGTCTGCCTCCCTCCCTTGAACTCTGATCCCCCCACCCCCATTCTGGGGATTCAATTCAACCTATAACTCCCAATGGGGAAATACCCTATCCTCTAAACTACCTTTGTTGTTTGTTTGTTTGTTTGTTTTTAAACAAGGTCTCAACAGGTTGTCCAGGTTGTACTTGAATTTATAAACCTGCCAAGTAGGTGGGATTACAGGCATGTTTCACTGTTCCTGGATTTAAATCTTCTATTTGAAAGAGTAAAAACACTGACTGAATTCACCAAGTCATCAGTTCAATATACATTGTATTGAATTAGTTGAATTCTCATTCCTCAAGATACCTAAATTGATGAGACACCTTAGGAAATGAAAAATGTAATAGACATGCAAAAAGGTACCATAGGAAAAGGTCATCTGGCTCCATGATGACTTGTCAGAGTGTGCATGGATGATAGAATTAGGTTTTATAAAATGAGAAAGGTACAATAAGGGAATGAATGCTCAGGATATGTAATAGTGAAACAGGATTGGAGAATGAGAGGTGAGATACTGCCAAAGAAAAATTCTGTTGTCATTGCAATTTTGCTTCTACTATATTCAATCATTCTTGAATGAGTCAGCAATGTAATTGGATTTATTTGTTAAAATACCCCAAATAAAATAATCAGCTCAGCCACTTTTGAATATTTTAGAAGGGCAAGAGAGAGAGAAAACATTTATGCATAACATGTGGCTTTACTCCTGACATCAGCGGTAGAGACTATTGAACAAATTTGACTTCAGTTCTGAATAATAAGGAAAGAGTTGTTTTACTGGCTTTGTTGCACAATTAGCTGAAATCATCCATTTGTTTCAAGAAACATTATACCTTAACCTAACAGGAAATAACTAAAACATTTCCTTCCAAGTTTAAATGACTATATGTTTCATTTCCGGTTCAAACACAAGTGCAGTGAAAACAGGAACCAACTTTATATTTAAGATTTTCAATAGTGGCTGCAATTCTCCAGGGGCTTTTTCTGTGCCATGCCCTGTGCTGAGAATTCTACCTGCACATTTCAGGTCATCTTCACAGCCATTGTTTTGGACAGGTACCATAATTACTCCTGTTCCGCAAATGAGGAAAAGGATCTCCAAGAGAAGGAGAAGTTTCCTAACCATCCAAGTCCTCACTGTTAGTTAGGGGTCAAGTCAGAGACCAGATAAATCTGTTTGAATGAAAAACCCATGGTTGCCTCAGTTTGCAACACTGCTGTGAATGAGAAGCAGCAGCCACTACTGTCCTGTTTATAATTGATGCACAGAGAAAAGACTGCAGGACCAAAAAGTGCTTGGGCCCTCTCCTATTCATCAGGTAGGTTGTCATTCATTCACAGCCTCATATTGTCAACCCCAATTTCGGTATCTGATTGTAGTGGAGGGTGTGGAATGGTGGTCTAGTCCTAGAGTCACTGTTCCTGACACTGGTCCTGACTACTGCAATAAATATTTGGACAAATCATGTGGATTCTGGGACCCAACCCTCCTCCACATCTGTGATAGTAAGGAGTTAGGTGATTTTATAAATAATACAGCTTTTCAGCTCCAATATTCCAGGAAACTAAAAGTCATATGAGATTGAGAATTCCCCACCCACCCGTATGACACATACAATTAATTTGTAGCATGTTCTCTGGCATTCTGATGCTACTTGCCCACTGAGGTAGCCTAAGACCAATACAGGTCTTTAAATGGACTTTGGTCAAAAAGAAAGAAAAGCATACCAGCTGGCAACTTGGCAACACTGTAAAATTTAAAAACTGGTAGATAAAATTAGTTTTTCTATCATTGCTGCATGTTTTCCTCTCAAGTCTTTTCTCTAACAGATATCTCAGAATCCAAGTCTCCAAAATTTCTATATGGAATCTGCAATTGACTGATGACAGCTTTTTGAGTGACCTGTCTTTTAAAGTTAGAATTTTTCAAAATTCAGAGAGTATTTCTAAATATGTTTATAAATTCTGAGATATGGGGGAATTTTTCTCATAGACTGCATTGCCAGATAAAATACAGGCTAAGTCAAATTTGAATTTCAGCTAAACTTGGAATGAATCAAATGTCTCCCAAATTACGTGGGACATATTTGTTACAAATAATGTTTTCTTGTTAATCTGAAATTCAGATTTAATGGAATGCCCTATATTTTTATTTGTAAAACATGGCAAGCCTTCTTATGGAAGGTAGAATGTTTATTTAGCTTTTTGGGTGGAATTTAGGTCAAAGGTGTCCAAAGCTAGAGCACTAACAATTTGTGCTAGTCTTATTACTTTACTCTTGATGATGTGTTTTCAGTGGGTGTATTTATCTGTGTTTAAATCTCTTATAAGTCTCTGTTTTGTTTAAGGCAAACACACACACAACATTAAACTGATTCATGAAATCAAAGAGATTCTAATCATTGATATGAGAACTTCTAAAGGCTGTAGCATATTTTGGCCCGCATCTTTTGACTGTGTTCTTTGAACTAATTGGGAAATATTGCATGCTGGCAGGCTTTAATCAAGAAATATGTTCCCCCTTAAGGGTGATTTGTTTAATTGACTGTAGAAATGCTTTTTCTCTGCTTCAGAAAGCTTTTTCCCATTTGCTAATGGTAATGTTTCCACACTTTTCCCAACCCCCAGGGGTGATGCTACATTCAGTTCACTAAACTCTGTGTGGAATTCTTTCATCGAGCTGAAAAAGGTTTCAGATCCAAATTCCACTTTAAACAGGGCACTTTATCTATCTGGGCTGCTCTTCCCTCCTATAAAAATTATATTGGAAAAGACAATCTCTGAGGTTGCACAGGCCAACATTTCTAATCCAGTACAGTGATGGGCTTGGGGGTGAGAAGAGAGCAAATCAAGAAGGACAGGATTCTGTGTTGGTTAGGGTATCTTTTCAAGGTTCGTTCTGCCCAGGCCTTTAGCTCTGGCAAGGCTAGGCTATCCAAAGAATCTATATGTTTGTCTCATTCTATGGTAAACACCTTCTAAATCCCAAAGAATTTTTAGTATTTTTCTATAGCAACACAAAATTCAGCTATGACATTCATCAGCACAAAGATAATGGTTTGTATGGTTCTAAATGTCTGTGGTTGGTACACAACTTAAAGTTCAAGTAAAACTTCCAGGTGGATGCTTGGGAAAGGAAGATGAAATCTTGAGATCCACAAAATGAACAGAGAAGCCAATCCAGGTGGTGGCTATATTAAATATGGAGAGCCAGACAAGTGTTGGGTTCAGGAAGCCCAGTGAGTCATAGTGACTCATACTTTTGTGTCAATGCAAAGACAATGCCTATGGAAGGACTTTATGATCTGTCTCAGACTGTGTTCATTATTACTTTTATAATCTCCATTATTCTTCACAATCTAGACAGGACACTGATGTAATCAACAGGATTCTGAAGAAAAGCAGGTGAAGAATAAACACTTATGACCTTCCTCTATTTAACAGTCATACCTTGAAGAACAGAGCAGATGTGAGTCTCACCACTTCCTTTCAAAGTGTAAAGTCAAGGTTATTTCATGGTATTTTCCATACATTCCATTTGGTGAGGAAATTGTTTTCATTTCAAACTCAGAGGTTCATGATTAATGTCATTGTAAAACAGTTAAAGGTAGATAATATCTTTTGAAGAGGAAAATTCCACATTGCAACATGTACAACAATAATCTGTTGTTCTTGCTTCATTTAAAGAGATTTACTTATTTATATGCTAAGACATGTATGAGTAGATATATAGTATTATTGTTCTTGCAGAAATACAACATGACATTTAACAAGAACATTTATTCTTTCTGATGGAAAATCAAATATTTATTTTTAAAAATTCATACTATATTAGTGTCAATTTTCTCCTGTGGAAGAGAAGAGGAACATAATCCTAGAAGGGGACATTCTTGATGAAGAAGGATACTCAATAGACAGGGCTAATATTGAGGAAAGTCATCACTTCTGGGCCCTTCTGAGTCTTTGAGGTTCCTTCTAAGTGATATTTGCCTAAATTTTTATGTTCTTTCATTTCCTTCCCTTCCCAGAGAATATCAGTACAATGATTAAAAAGGCAAAAACATTTTCCCCATCAATAAGAAAATTTCTCTGTTCTATTCCAATAATCATTTATGAATTTGTTAGTGAATTTTTTGTTGTAATTGTCTCATTTGTAGTTTTCAATATCTCTTGTTCATTTCCTTTAGAGAGACTACCTAAAAATATGCTTGCAAATGGATAGTTTCCAAATAACTATATTCCTTTGAACTCTTCTCTTTCATTAGTGTTTTAAAGACATATTTCATATGGTAATGTAATTTTAAAAATCAGTAAAAAGTAAATTTCAGGTAACTGATTTGGAGTTTGTGTTGAAGTTTTGTCTTTCTTTAAAAAATGAAACTCTTTCATATCCCCACATTTTAATACTAAATAAAGGTAAAAAAAGAAAAAATGACCTTTTATTTTGTCTTGGATCATTTGAGTACTTATTGCAGGGCTCAGTGTTTTATGGCACAGAATAATTCCTTATTATTGTCACCAATTAGCTTTCTTTAATGAATGAAATTGGAAACACATAATAGGAACAGAGTTCTCTAAAGGAGGAGGAAGTTCATAAATTCTTTAAAAAGCAATGTCCACTAAAATAATTTTTATTTGAATGTTTTAAGTTTGGCATGGCATTATACTTTTAATGTATAGGCTTACATATTTTTTTATCATCTGAACTATTTATTACTATATACTTCTAAAATTCCAAAATATTCAGTTTGAACTCAGCTTTAAACTATCTTTACTGAATTTTTGTTCAGTGTTCTTCAGAATTGTTATATTTCTAATAGAATTCTACAGCTATATCTGAGGAAAACAACATGCTATTTTTCTAAATAAGAAACTACCAAAATGAATCCAATAGAAACAATGCATTTCAAATGGTAATATCAATATTTTAAAGTAAAATGATAGCCAAATCAGCCAGAGATTTAAGGTTAGGTGTATTAGTCACTTTTCTTATCCCTGGTACACAATACCCAATACCCTCAACTTAAAATAGAGGTTCACTTTGGCTCACAGTTTTAGAGGGTTCAGTTAGAGGTTGGTTGGCTCCAAGGAAGAAACAGCGTGGTGAAAAGGCATGGTAGAGAAATGTTATTCACCCTATGGCAATAAGGAAGCAGAAAGAGAAGGGATGAACCAGGGACAAAAATACACCCTTCCAGGTCACACTGCTATTGATCTGCTTCTTCTGACCCCATTTTTAAACACATGAGACTTTTAGGGGGCATTTTATATCTAAATGGTAACATTCCCCCTGGTCTCCAAAAGGATCATGTCCATCTCATTGTGCAAAATGCATTTATCCATTTCTAATAGTTACCAAAGTCTTAAAAGTTTCAGTATTTCTGAAAGTCTCAGTCCAAAGTCTGCTCTCAGACAGAAAACAAACTTATCTCTGAGCTATTGTAAGAATTAAAAAGAAAGTTAAACACTTCTAACATACAATGACAGGTACTAAACATTACCATTTCAAAAAGAAGAATAGAGAAAAGAAAGAATCGGTCCAAAGTAAAACTGAAACCAAGTAGGGAAAACATTAAATCCTATAGCTCCATGTCCAGCACCTGGGGCAAGTTGTTATGAGATGTGAGCTCCACAGGGCTTGAGCAGCACAGCTTCTATAACCTTGCTGGTTGTAGCCCACATGGCCTCTCATTGGGCTGACTCAACTCAATGCCTACAGCTTTCCTCTAGATGGACATTCCGTGTTCCTACCATTTCCAACTTCCTGGGCTCTCCACTGTACCTTTGGCTTTCCTCTCATAGCTTCATACATTGCCCTCTCAGTAGCTGCTGACAAAGACTGTGACCTTGTCACACATTTTTGCCTGGCATTTGAGGATTTCCTTTGACATCCAGATGGAAGCATACCCATAACTCTTGCTCTCTGTATGCCTGAAAAACTACCAACAAGTATGCAGTCAGCTCAAGCAACAGCATGACCCTCTTGGGTCATGGCTACAATGGCCTCTGAGTGCCTGGGTGATTGAACTCAAAGAAAACTTTCCTAAATAGTCCTGCTTGATGAATGCATGCACTCTTCTCTCAAAGCAAAATCTTTCAAAGGAGTCTACCCTTTTCCACATTTAAGGTTGCAATGGGTGAGGTCTGGCCATTTTCTGAGGTACCCTCAAAGCATCTTTTCTACTGTCCTGATGCAAAGTACTTGGCTTCTTTTTAATGTTAATCGTTTTAAAAACCATACTTACCTTGATCCTAATTTTATATGCGTTTCATTTAGAGCTAAGCTGAAAAATTTTAAACTCATTTAGATCCCCTTTTTGCTACTTATTCTCACTGTACATCAAGCTACAAGGAGCCAGCAGTACCCTTGCCTTTGTCTGAACCTTGCTTGGGCTGCCTTGAAATTTCCTCTGCTGATTAATTAGTCCACCAGCTTTAAATCTAGCCTCACATAAAATCCTAGGACAAACAAAATGTAGAAAAATTCTTTTTCAGGATAAAACATACATGGCCTCTAGTTTAGCTTCTATACAGTCTTTGTTCCCACCTGAAACTTTATGTGCCTTGCCTTTATGTCTATATTCCTCTAAGCTCTTTCTGCATTCCTTTTGAGTTCTCACCATCACCTGCTGATTACAACACTCTAAGGAGTCTCTAACCAGCATTTCCAAACATTTCTTAACTCCTCTTGCAATCCAGTTCCAAAGGTTTCTAAACCACATGGATAGGTACAGACACAGCAAGGACCCTACTCATCTTCTCTGTATCAGTTTTCTATATTAATTTTCTCATTACTAACACAATACAAAATATCCCCAATTTAAAGGAGATATTGTGGTGTATCTCTGTATGTCCCTCCAAAGACTTATGTGCTCATAGGTGGGGCATTTGGGAGGTGATTGGCTCAGATGGGCATAATACTCATCAGTATTAGAGTGCTGATGAGTTTATAACTAGATGTGATGTTGGGAGGTGATGCTTGGTTGGAGGAAGTGGGTCACTTGGTGCCTGGCCTAGAAGGGTATATCTCTCTCCCTTCTCACTTGAATGTTTTGTGCTTCCTGCTGCCTTTCCATGAGCTGTTTCTCCTCTGCCGTGGCCCTTTACTGTACCACTCTGCCTTGGAAACAGCGAACTATGGACTGAAATCTCCACAAACCATGAACCAAAATAAATGTCTCCTCCTTTAACTTGCAGGCAATTTTGTCCCAGGAAAGAGAATGTAGCTAAGACAGGAGGAGGGGCTTTTTTCGGCTCAAGCTTTTAGAGTGTTCAGTCCATGGTTAGTTGGCTTTGAGGCAAAAATAGCATGG
This sequence comes from Heterocephalus glaber, assembly GCF_053883595.1. Classification (NCBI taxonomy): domain Eukaryota; kingdom Metazoa; phylum Chordata; class Mammalia; order Rodentia; family Bathyergidae; genus Heterocephalus; species Heterocephalus glaber. The sequence continues at coordinate 2,734,343 of NW_028258191.1, forward strand.
TGGAAAAAATCTGCTTGCCCCATGGCAGGAAGCAGAGAAAGAGAAGGGAGCAGCCAAAGACAACAATAAACCTTTTCACATCTTGCCCCCTTCATCCTTGAACTGCCTCTTCTGACCAGAACCTACCTCCTAACACATGAGACTTTTGAGGAACATTATATAGATCTAAATCATAACATAAGGCTTCCTTAATTCTCTCATGTTTATCTGAAAGAAGAGGCAGAACCAAACATGAGGAGAAATTATCCTTTTTGTCTCCACAGCCTTGACCTGAACAAGTTTTTTAAATAGTTTTATACACATCTTTACTCTTCTAATAAAAAAAAATAACTAAATCACTAAAATTCTTCTAGTGAAGGAGGTATTAGCTTTTATTAGCAAAGATAAAGTAGAAAATTATAATAATTATAGTATTGACTTGAATAGTTTAACCCTACCTCCCACCTTCAAAAATTTTTTAAAAGGGGAAAATAAGCACACAAGCACAAATACCTTAATTTAGACCTCAATCATAAAACATTCTAGACAACAGACATTTTAAGCAGTTATTTCTTGGTTTTGTCCTAATAATAAAGTTAATGGCCCTTTAAATAAAAATTAAATGACTTCTTTTTAATAAAACATTCCTATAGAGACCAGAAGAAGCTAGTGGTTAAATTCAACAAACACATGTATGTTTAATATCAATTCTACATCACCCTCATATGTATTCCATTTTCTTTCCTGCAATAAGTTCAGGTGATAAATATGGAGTTGACATCAAGGCCTAATGGAACACAAGGCTTCCAAATTTATCTTACTTTAAGCACTTTCTGTTCTTGGTAATTACTTGAAAGTTGACTCCTGCCATTTATATGGCAAAACTATTGGCAGAATATAAACTGCTTTTTTTCCTTATATTTTTACAGTCTCTCTTTGTTATGCAACCAATGCTGGCTTTTCTAACTTTCTCACAGTTGTCTAAAAAAAAACAAAAACAAGCAGGACTAAACATGAGGGAAAATTATCATTTTTGTATCTTCATTGCCTTGACTGAATTTTCTTCTTTTTTGTATATCCTTTTATTGGTACATTTAGGTGTACAAGATAATGACATTCATCATTAGAAATATGCAACTTTACATACTCTCTTCGTTCTTATTTTTCCCCATTCCCCTGCCCTCCCTCAAACAACCCCATCCCTCCCTATTTACAAAGACTTTGTTTCATTTTTCCATTTTCTCATATTAATCCCATTCCCTTCTTTCCTTTCCCCTACCCCTCCCCCTTTCCCTTCCCCTTTGCCCCTTTTCTTCCTATTTCACATTATCTATTATACCTATTAGTCCTTATTTACACTTTCAGTTTCTCACACTAGAGAAACTTCGGTATTCACACCTGTGTCCTATTTATTTCGTTTAAGAGTATCACCTCAATGTGCATCCATTCAGCTATAAATGTCTCTAATTTCTCATTTTTTATGGCTGAGGAGTACTCCATTTTATAAAAAAAACATTTTCTCTATCCAGTCTCCAGTTGATGGGCATTTGAGCTGCTTCCAAGATTTAGCTATTACAAACTGTGCTCCTATGAACATGGGTGCACATATATTACTGTGGTATGATTCTTTTAATTCTTTGGGGAAAATCCCCAGCAGGGGAATAGCTGGGTCAAATGGGACTTCCAGTCCTAGTTCTTTGAGGTATCTCCATACTGATTTCCACAGTGGTTGCACCAGTCAACACCTCCACCAGCCATAGAGCAGGGTTCCTCTTTCCCCACAGCCCTGCTAGCATTTGTTATTTGTTGATTTCATGACAGCAGCCATTCTTTCTGGAGTGAGGTGAAATCTCAACGTTGTTTACATTTGCCTCTCTCAAATGACCAGTGATGTGGAACATTTTTTCATATGTTTATTTGCCATTTCTACTTCTTTGTGTGAGAAATGTCTGTTCATTTCAGATGCCCAATTTTGGATTGGGTCTTTAAATTTGGGAGGTCAGATTTTTTTAAGTTCTTTATAGATTCGAGTTAGTAGACCTTTGTCTGAGGGACTGCTGGTGAAAATTTTTTCCCACATTGTGGGTTGTCTCTTCACACTGCTGGTGGTTTCTCTTGCTGTGCAGAATCTTTTTAATAAGAAGAGATCCCATTTGTTGATTGTGCTAGTTCACGAGCAACTGAGGTTTTATTCATAAAGTCTTATCTGATATCAATGTCTTCAAGAGTTCTACCTAACCTCTATTCCAGCTGGTTCAGAGATTCTGTTTTAATATTTAGGTCTTTAATCCATTTAGATTTTAGTTTAGTGCATGGTGAGAGATATAGTTCCAGTTTTAATTTTTGGCAAGTTGAAACCCAATTTCTCCAGCACCATTTATTAAAGTGGCTATCTTTCCTCCAGTGAGGGTGTTTGGCTCTTTTGTCAAAGATGAGGTGGCTGAGTGTGTCTGGCATTCTTTATGCATCTTCTAATCTGTTCCACTGGTCCTCAGGTCTATTTCTTTGCCACTACCATGCTGTTTTATCACAGTAGCTTTGTAGTATGGTTTCAAATTGGGGATTGTGATACACCCTGCCATGTCTCAGTTGCTTAGAAATGCTTTTGCTATTCTGGGTCTCTTCTTGTTCCAAATGAATTTTTGGATTGTTTTCTAAAGGTCTGTGAAGTATGTTGCTGGAATTTTAACTAGGATTGCATTGAATCTATATAGCAATTTTGTAAGTATGGCCATTTTCACTATGTTGATCCTTCCAACCCAGGAGTAAGTGATGTCTTTCCATTTTCTGATATCCTCTTCAATCTCTCTTTTCAGAGTGCTATCGTTTTCAGAGAACAGGTTTTTGATTTCTTTCATTAGGTTGATTCCTAGGTATTTAATTTTTTGGATGCTATTGTGAAAGGAATTGTTTGCCCTATTTCTCTCTGTGAGTCTGTTGTTCACATAGAGGAAAGCTTTTGATTTTTGTGTGTTGACCTTGTATCCAGCTACATGACTGAATTTGGTTATTAAGTCTAGAAGACTTTTGGTGGAGTTCTTGGGGCCTTCTATATAGAGTATTATGTCATCTGCAAATAATGACAATTTGACTTCTTCATTTCCTATCTTTATTACATATATTTCTTTCTCTTGTCTAATTGCTGTGGCTAATATTTCTAAGACTATATTGAACAGGAGTGGTGATAGTGGACATCCTTGTCTTGTTTCTGATTTTAGTGTGAAGGATTTCAGTTTTTGAACATTTAGTATGATATTGGCTGTTGGTTTTTCATACATGGCTTTTATTAGATTAAGGTAGAGACCGTCTATTCTGATTTTTTGTAGGGTTTTTATCATAAATGTGTGTTGGATTTTGTCAAAGTCTTTTTCTGCATCTATTGAGATGATCATATGGTTTGTGTCCTTGGCTCTATTGATATAGTGTATTACATTTATTAATTTGAGTATGTTGAACCATCCCTGCATCCCTGGGATGAATCCCACTTGGTCAGAGTGCATGATCTTCTTGATGATCTTCTGCATTCTATTTGCCAGTATCTTGCTAAGGATTTTTCCATCTATGTTCATTAGTGCAATTGGCCTATAGTTCTCTTTTTCAGTTGGGTCTTTCTCTCCTTTGGGGATCAAGGTGATGCTTGCTTCCAGGAATGAATTTGGGAGTATTGCTTGTCTTTCAATTTCACTGAAGAGTTTAAACAGTAGTGGCAGTAGTTCCTCTCTAAATGTCTTGCAGAATTCAGCAGTGAAGCCATCAGGACACAGGCTTTTCTTGGTTGGTAAGTGTTTTTTTTTAATTTTTTTTATTTTTGGTCATGAGTGATAATTATTTAAGTTGGGCGGTAGATATATATTCATTCTGACATAGGGCACCAAGTAATCTAAACAAGGGAAATATTATAACTCCCAACCTGCTCAATATCTGAAACACAAGTTTGTGTTCTCTAAAATGGAAGAATGAACTTTAGGAACAATGGAGGTTAAGAGTAGAAAAAATTTGTTGAAAGAAAGATAGCTTTCATCTAAGAGAGACAGAAGGGGGACTGGAAAATGGGTTGCCCACCCACCTCTCTTCTCAAAGGTGTTTTATAGGGCAAAGCCACAAGATGAGGTGGGTACAACGTGGGACAAAATTGTAAAATCCAATGGAAAATCACAAGGCAGGCATGAGGTGGAACAAAACAATGATCAAACAATAAGGTTACAAGTGCAGCACCCAGATAATATTGATCAAATGGGAAAACAAGTCACATAGCAAGTGTACATAGAATGAACAAGGAATTTCTGGAAAGGAAATGGGCTGGGGAGATTGATGTCTATTTAGAGTATCAATCACTGCTATTTATCTCTGGGGAAGTATGAGTATAGTACTTTTCCCTCTTTTTATAATGTTAACTAGTGAATGTGCTTCAATTGTTTTCTATGCTGAAGGCCTTGTCCAACTGCCTTATAATAATTTCTAACTAACTTAGCTGTCTGTAAAAATTCTAATTTTATATTTTAAATTATTTACAATAAAAAGTTAAAATACCCTTACATTTACAACATATACTATATCCTATATAAAATATTCTAAATTATCTTTATCTTCTATGTACATCTGCTGGTTACACGACTTTTTTTGTCTTTTTTATTATTTATATATTAATTGGTACATTTTAGGTATACAATACATTTACATTTATCATTGGGTGTTTGTACCTGAACATTTCGATTTCATTGATTGATACTGGGTTGTTTAGAATTTTTAGGTCTTCTTCATTCAACTTTGGTAATTCATACATGTCTAGGAATCTGTCCATTTCTTCTGTGTTTTCCATCTTATTGGCATATAGGTTCTTGCAGTAGGTATTGATGATCCTCTGGATTTTTGCTGGGTCTGTTGTAATTTCTCTCTTTTCATTCCTAACTACATGGATTTGGGCCTTTTCTTTCCTTTTTCTGATAAGGTTGGCTAAGGGTTTGTCAATTTTGTTTATTCTTTCAAAGAACCAACTCTTGGCTTCATTAATTTTTTGTATTGTTCTCTTAGTCTCCATTGAATTCATTTCTGCTCTGATCTTTATAATTTCCTCCCTTGTATGAGCTTTGGGTTTGTCCTGCTCCTCTTTTTCTAGAAGCTTGAGGTTCAGTGTCAGTTTGTTTAATTGGGCTCGTTCTGTTTTCCTAATATGAATATTCACTGCCATGAATTTCCCTCGTAAGACTGCTTTGTGTCCCATAGGTTCCGATATGTTGTATTGTCATTGTCATTTAATTGAAGGAACTGCCTGATTTCTTCTTTAATTTCCTCTGTGACCCATTGGTTATTCAGAAGTGTGTTGTTCAATTTCCATGTGTTTATGAAGTTTTTGCAGTTTCTTTTGCTATGGATCTCCAATTTCATCGCACTATGATCTGATAATATACAGGGGATAACTTCAATTCCTTTGCACTTACCTGAATATCTTCTATGAGTGGGAATGTGGTCTATTTTGGATAATGACCCATTTGCAGCTGAAAAGAATGTGTATTCTGATTTTGTGGGGTGAAACACTCTGTAAACATCTGTTAAGTTCATTTATTCAAGAGTTTGATTGATTTCTAGCATTTCATTGCTTGTTTTTTGTCTAGTTAATCTATCTATTTGTGACAAGGGGTATTGAGGTCCCCCACTACTATTGTATTAGTGCATATATGATTTTTCATGCCCATTAGTATTTGTTTTATATAGTTGGGTACACTCGTGTTTGGTGCATAGATATTTGAATGTCATCTGTTCCCTTTGGATTGTTCCCTTTACAAGGATGTAGTGTCCTTCTTTGTCTCTCTTAATCAGTGTGGGTTTGAAATCCACTGGATCTGCAAAGAGGATAGCTATTCCTGCTTTTTTTTCGGGTTCCTGTGGCATGAAGTATTGTTTTCCACCCTTTAACTTTCAATCTATGAGTTTCTTTTTGAACTAAGTGTGTTTCTTGTATGCTGCATACTGTTGGATTTTGCTTCTTGACCCATTCTGCCAGTCTATTTCTTTTGATTGGTGAGTTAAGACTATTAACATTGATGGTTATAACTGATACATATTGAGTTATCATTGTCGTGACTTTTTCTTTTTGTTTGATTCTCCCCCTTGCCTTTTAATTTCTTGTCATGCCCAGTGGATTCATTCTACTGGGCTTCCTTGGGTTGTGATCCTCATTGTCTTTTCCTAGGGTATTGTCTAAAAGTTTTTGGAGTCCCGGTTTGGTATTCATGAAGTTCCTGAGGTGCTCTTTATCATGAAAGTATCTTATTTCTCCATCAATTTTGAAAGATAGTTTTGCAGAGTACATCAATCTGGGTTGGAGGCTGTTTTCCTTTAGGGCTTGAAATACATCACTCCAAGCTCTTCTTGCCTTGAGGGTTTGCATTGAGAACTCTGCTGTGATTCTGATGGGCTTTCCTTTGTATGTGATTTGTTTCTTTTCTCTCACTGCTTGTAGAATTTTGTTCTTCTGTTGAGTTTCTGGAATCTTAACAATTATATGCCTATGTGTAGATTTTTTTTTTTGATCAAGGCTATTGGGAGTCCTATATGCCTTGCTTATCTGTATGTGAAGTTCTTTTCCCCTGCTTGGGAAGTTTTCTGCCATCACTTCTGTGAACAGCTTTTTCTATGTCATCTGAACTCTCCTGTTTCTTCATTGACTCCAATCAGTTTTATGTTATTCTTCTTTGTGTCATCTAGCAGCTGCTGGATTGATTTCTTGTGGTCCCTTACAATTTTAAAGAAATTTTTTTTTCCTGGTCACTAATTGCAATCTTATCTTCTATATCTGAAATTCTGTCTTCACATTGGCTCATTCTGCTGCATAGACTTTCAATGGAGTTTTAATCTCCTGGAAATCTGTTTTATGGATTCAATTTGTTTCCTATGTTTGGATTTCATCATGGTCCTCAGTTCTTCTATTTTTTATCTGTGTCTTCTCTAGACTTATTAATCATGTCTTGCACTATGGGCACAATCTCTGCCTTTATGTGAGAAATTATTTCTGATTTTATTTTTTCCAGGTACTCTTTTGTTTCTAGTTCAGGGGGTCCAGGTTGTTGAGTATGTGTTCCATCTTGGTTCCCTTTGGGGCTTCTATAGGTGGTGTGGAAGTCTGGTTCTGAGGCTTGTTTATGAGTCTTCTCATTTTGATGGGGGGAGGGGGTGGGGGTGCTGCTGGTGCCTGTGCAGCTCACCTCCTCTGTGCTGGGAGCTGTGGCATGCCTACCCAGAACCTTCCTCCATGTGGGAGCTGTGGCACGCCTACCCAGAAGCCTCCTCTGGGCTGCAAGCTGTGGCACACTGACCCAGAAGCCTCCTTTCTGCTGAGAGCTGCAACACACCTACCTGGAAGCCTCCTCCATGCTGGAAGCCATGGCATGTCTACCTGGAAGCCTCCTCTGGGCTGGGATCCATGGCACACTGACCCAGAAGCCTCCTCTGTGCTGGGAGCTGTCTTTGAATGAATTTTCTAAACAAAGTTTACATTGGAAATCAGTTGGATGTTGATGAATCCTATCTTAGTGAGATCTTCTGAAACACATTGCCTGTACTTTATGCCCCAGTTCATCTCTATCCTTCATTCCAATCATTCCAGAAATGCACATAATGAGATCAATCCTCTCTTTCTTCTCATCATAGTGAATTCCAGACCCCAGAAGTCTGTCACACTGACAGTAGAGTAAGTCCTAGCTTTCTATGCAGTTTGAGCTTATTCTGGCTTCAAGCTGTAAGCAGCATGTTAAACATTCTGAAAGCATCAAGTTCTTCTCTCTCTGGAAACACGAGAAACTTGTGCTAATATCTCAAGTGTCTTTTCATGTATTCCTGCTTTTCTAATTGTCCTCTCCAAGAAATGAGAGAAATTTTAAACAAGACTACATTCTCTTTTTGAACTATACTTCGCTTATTCCTCTAAATTTCCCTTTTTCCTCTTTCCAAACATTAGCATCTTCCATGCTTATTATGCCCCAGTGGTGTGTCTCTCCCAATTTATTTACAACTCTTTAAAAGGCCAAACATTTGGAAGCAAAGCCAATGTAAATATTGGAAGAATTCCTGGTTTTAATCAAGATACACTGACTTAATCTTCTCAAACTCAAGGCATACATTTTTGGGGTTTTTCTTTTCCTTTTTTCTATTTAAATGCTCTCTTTCTCTCTCTGTCTCTTTATGTCTCTGCCTCTGTCTCTCTCTCTCTCTCTCTCTCTCTCTCTCTCTCTCTCTCTCTCTCTCCATAGATAGATATAGATGGGTCTGTGTTCAGGCAGGAAAAGTCAAAAGTAGAATGACATCCCTAAAGACAGTCATAAAAGCACACTAGTTCCCAACTTTACTAATTTTGGAATGTCATTAGGTCTGTAAGACTTAAAAAGTATTTCTGATTTTGACAGTAAAAAATGCTCATGAGAATTTTGAAAATACAGGGGGAAAGATCAAGCCAAATTACATGTAATATCAACACTGGAGAAAACTGCTATTAAAATATTTCCCAAAATGATATAATATCTTAAAAATATAATCATCATAAATATATACTACTGTATCCAGTGTCCTTGTTTCCTCTTAATTTTTATAAAAAACATTAGTTTTGTATCCTCTGTACATACCTGTAAGCCAAGGCACTAGAGTACTACCTTTCATTTAGCTGTACCAAATGATATATAAATCTACTCTTCTCCTGAGAAAAATAATTTTCACCATGCATGTAATTCTCTAAAACCTTTTCAGATGCTTGAGCCAATTTAGATCTTCAACATATCAAGGAAGATTTTATTGTCAGCTCCATTTCATAGATGAGAGACTGAGTCCTGGAAGGTTTGTGTGGCCAGGCCAAGAGAAGAGGAATGTGGGCCAGAGCTCCTGCATTGTTGTTCATGCATTATAGACAATCAAAAGGAAGCAGATGATAACCAAAGCTAAAGATCACAAACCCACCTGAGAACCACGTCTATCCTCTCTCTTATAGGTTCCCTTCTACTGATGATGTCTCCTGTGATCCAAATTTGGACGTCATCTTTAAGACATCCCTCTCCTTTTTCCTAACATTTAATATTAAAGTTCAAGGAGAAGCAGGCCTTTGTGGCCTTCAGAAAAATTGGAAACTGTTTTCCAGAAGTCAGGACTGTATATGGTCTAGACCAGTAATGGTGAACCTTTTAGAGCTTTCAATGGTACAAACAGCCCGCTGCAGCACGCGTGCCATAGGTTTGCTGGCCTTGTTCTACACTCTGCCCTCCTCTCATATTCCCACACTCTACACCTGATGTCAGTTTTCTCAGGATGTGCACGTCCTTCACAGCAGAATCACATGTGATGGTGGTTAAAATGCGGGTTCTGGGGCCCCACTCAGACCCACTGAAACATCAGTTATGGAAGTAGGCTCAGTTTTCCTTTCAATAGTTTAGTCATCTTAAGTATGAGAACCTAGCAACATTCCAGGCCGACTGAACTGCTCTTTCTTAGTGTGCCACCATGTCTCCAATCTTCTCTGCTTTTCTCAGATGGTTGCTTCAATACCAAAAACACTTCCCTGTGCATCCTCCCTATTCAAATCCTATTTACCCTTAAAGGCAGGGCTGGACTACTATCTAAAAATCACACTAGTTTAATGGCACCAGTTGTAACTGACATTGCTTCTCTGAGCTCTGACACACTCACTGTCTAGGAAAGGAGCCAGCAAAGCTCATTCTCCTGCTGTATTTGAGAAATTGCTCTTGTCCAGTTACACTGGCACATATCCCTTAGTAATGAAACTTAGGGCAACACTTTTTATCTGGAGGAATTGTAGAGCCTCTCACTGTGCTCAAGAGTCTTAATTTGCACACATTTAGCCATGCTCTTTGAGGACATGGACTTTAATTGGAACTTATCAATTCTACTAGAAACTCAATTCAAACTTCTTCATGAAGTAAAATTTTCTACACTATTTCTCATATATTTTTTAAGAGATGAGCGATACAGGACTACTAAAGCAATCCCAAGCATGTACCTGTCCTTGCATTCAAACCAGAGGGTATTCTGTGCAGGTGCTGTCATCTAATCTGTGTTAAAATTTCCAGCCCAGCTATCATAGGCAGTAGGGGAAGTGACATGTAAAAGGAGACTGTATGACATATAGCAGGGATCACAGATCTAAATCCATATAATATATGTGAATGTGGATGAATAATGTACGAGAATATAAGTGGATCAGGTTCAGGTGCTAATTAGCTCCACATACCTAGTCTTAGAATCAAACTTTTACTGGGGACATAGTGTAGACCCTGGTAGTCTACAGAATTCATGGAACATGCAGAGGGTTTGATGGATTCCAACTGATTGTCACCATGCAGAAATGCAGGCCCAGTGTTACCAAATATTCAGTATTTCCAAAGGAAATCATAAATTGATTTTATGTGACATCTTCTGATTTTTAATAATGACTGCTAAAATTCAAAACCCTCATGTAGGCAGGAAAGGCCAACACATTTACAGGTAATTTTTTTCAAACATCATAATGCCATAAACTAGGAAACTATGGATCTCTTTTCCTGGATCACAAATCACCATTTGACAGTCAGTGCCCTCTATTCAGAGAGTGTGAGGGGAAGGTAGAAATAATTTCAACAAAGTTCTCATTCCAGTAAGAAAAGAAAAAATAAATTTTTGGAAGGCCTTAGGGTTAATTTTTCACAAGTTCTGAGAGCGGGCATAAGACAATTGTAAATGAAACCTCACTCCTACCTAGGAGTCCCTGAGGGGCGAGATGGGGTAAAATGTGGTACTATGATGTCTTAGCCTATTTTACTTTACTACTACAAAATATCCCAGACTGAGTAATTTATAAAGATTATATCCTAATCTTCCTTAGTCTGAGAAGTCTGAGATCCAGGAGGCATAACTGGTAAGTGCCTTCTTGCTGTGTTCTAACATGGCAGAAGATATTACATGGTGAGAGAGCAAGTGAAAAACACAGGAAGACTGAAATTGATTTCATAGAGAAATTACTCTTCGAATCACCAACATACTTCCCAATGACATTAACCCAGATCTAATTATTTCTTACTAAACCCCACTTCTTAACACTGTAGTACTGAAGATTATATTTCTAACACATGAACTTTTGGGGACATATGCAAACTGTAGCAGGGGGTGTTGGTTGCTCTCCAAATAGAGTGGGGTAGATATGTTGATGTGTCATATCTCACCCCTCAGCTGGTATGAATAATGAGGAACTGCAGGCTGATTCTAATATCAAAAGTACAGGTTCCTGGGAACCAGTGTTCACCAGGCCACTGGTGAACTGAGATGGATTTGAGGCCATTGGCTTCACGCTGAGGCCTAGGACCATGATTGTATTTTGCGGTTGTGATTATAAGTGACACTGAGCACCTAGGTCATTGTTAGTATTCTATTTTATAATTTGATTGATACAAACATTGTTTATCAGTGCAAATAATGCACATTAAGTAGTGCATTGGTGGCTTTTATAGAAGAAGTGCTTTTTTGGCCTTGTAAGCCACAGGAATCTCAAGAAACCAGAGAGGAGCTGGTTTCAGTTTGCTTGATTTGTGTAATTAAAGGTCATGAGAGGAGTTCTTGTTCTCCTAAGGGTTACCACCTCTGTGTTTCAGTGACCACATGTTGTCAATCAGATCTGTCCCCTAAGTGACAGTGATAATAACGTGTGCAGTGAAGCCCATGTGTGGTACACTGTCAGGGTAGTCCTTCCCTTCACAACAGCAGACCTCCTGAGGAAGCAGTCCAACTATGTCCAGGTGCCCCTTTGAGGTTACTAGGTGCTGCCCTGGACCTCATCTTTCACATTAGAAAGATCACAGAACAGCACACAGCAATCCTGGCAGGCTGGGGTTATCACAGGAGTCAGATCTTCAGATTTAGTACCCAAGGAAAATCAATCTTGGCTTCCTCCTTGCATGTATAAACTGTGCATTCCCTGCATGCTGTGCTGGTGAATCAAGGTTCTTTGTGGAGTTAAACTGAGTCATCAACCAAATCCCGTAAATCTTCCCATGGTGAAGAGAGAGGGACTGTATAACCCTGCCTCATCAACTGGGGAGGAGCTGCCAATCCAGGAGGCAGGTAGAAGGAAATCTTGACAATTTCCTGATACTTGTGATCCCTTGACTTGAATTTTGAACACCAAAATCATCCTGGTATTAGCCAAACAATTATTAAACATCTATTTTCTTCATGGTTGCCTGGATGATTGAGAAAATTATTATTACTGAGTGATTAAAAGGGACAATATTCTTTATTAAATTAATTTTAAGGAATACAATATAATGACATTCATCATTGGAAAGTTGCACCTTAACATAATCCATCTTGGTTCTCATATTTTCCCCCTTCCCCTGCCCTCCCTTCAAACCCTCCACCCTTCCCTATCTACAAAGACTTTGTTTCCATTTTTTTCTTTTTCTCATATTAATTCCATTCCCTTCTTTCTTTTCCCCTAACCATCCCAATTCCCCTTCCCCTTTGTACCTTTTCTTATTTCACATTATCTATTATACCTTTTAGTCCTTATCTAAACTTTCAGTTTCTCACACTAGAGAAACTATTCAGCATGTACACACGTGTGTCCTATTTATTTCACTTAAGAGTATCGCCTCAATGTGCATTCATTTAGCTATGTCTAGTTTCTCATTCTTTATGGCTTAATAATACTCTAATTTATAAAAAAAAGACAAATTTCCTTTATCCAGTCTCCAGTTGATGGACAACTGGATTGTTTGCAAGTTTTAGCTGTCACGAATTGTGCTGCTATGAACACGGGTGTATATATATCACTGTGCTATGATTCTTTTAATTCTTTGGGGAAGATACCCAGCAGGGGAATAGTTGGGTCAAATGGTACTTTCAGTCCTAATTTTTTGAGGTATCCCCATTTTGATTTTGATATTGGTTGCACCAATCGACACTCCCACCAGCAACGGAGCAGGGTTCCTCTTTCCCCACATCCCCATCAGCATTTGTTATCCATTGATTTCATGATGGCAGTCATTCTTTCTATGGTAAGGTAGAATCTCACCATTGTTTTCATTTGCATCTCTAGAATGACCAATGATGTTGAACATTTTTTCTTTTTCTCTTTTTTTCTTTTTTTAATTTTTAAAATTTTTTTCCCCATTAATTTTATTGGTACATTTTAGGTATAAAATACAGTTACATTCATCACTGGAATCTTGTACCATTACATGAGTCTCTTGGTTCTTAGTTTTTTCCCCTTCCCTTGCCCTACCTTCACCCCCTCCACCCTTCCCTATTTGCAAAGACCTTGTTTCCATTTTTCTCCTCTTCTCATATTTTTTCCTTTCCCTTTTTTCCCTTCCGCTACCCCTCCCAATTCCCCTGCTCTTTTAGACCTTTTCTTCCTGTTACATAATATCAGTTTTACATTTTTTAAATTACAATATTAAGATCTAGGAGACATTACCACAGATTTTACAGAATTTAAAAGGATATAGAAAGCATATTACAAAAATCCTTTTTGAAATAAATTTGACAACTCCTAAGAAGTAACTTGGAAGACAAATTAATGAAACTAACTCTGGAGGAAATATAAAATTTGAATAACACCTATTAAAGAAAGTATATTCCTAGCTTCAAAACCTACCTATATGACAACAGCAGGCTTATAAACATTTTAACTGATAAATTATATCAAACATTTAAAGCAGATAAAAGAAGGAACACTTCTCCACTCATTTTAGGAACTCAACATTGTGCTAATCCTAAAACTGGATAAAGACAATAGAAGAAAAAAGTATGAATATAGATAGAAATTTGTTTAACAGAACAAACTCTTAGAAGTCAGATCTAGCAGTATGTAGAAAGTGGTTTTATTATAGGGATGGCAGTATTGTTGGTTCAGCGTTGGAAGATTCACCACCAAAAGTCATCATTTTAACAGAGGAAAGGAAAAAGCCATATGATCCTGTCACTAGTTGGAGAAAAAATACTGGACTAAATTCTACAGCTGTTCATGGTAAAAGCTATAAGGAGACTAGAAGTAGAACACAAACTTCTCAACAGATTAAAGACATGTACTCCAAACTTCCAGGGAGAATGCCTTATATGAATGGAGAAGATACAATGCTTTCTCCTTAAGGTGGGGAACCAGGGCAGATATGCTTACTCTTTATCTGTCCATTAAACTTTGAAACCTAGGCCCCACCAAAATAGTCTGGCAATAAAATGACACAACTAGGATAGGATTGGTAAGGTAGAAGCAAAATCTTTATATGTAGATGAAATGATTATCTACAGAGAAAATACTAAGAAATCTCTAGGAGGCCCTAGAACTTGTTCTTGAATTTAGCAGGATTAGAAAACACAAGGTATATATAAAAATTCAGGTCTGTGTATACTTGAATAAAGAATTGGATATTGAAATTTAAAAGTTATGAAGGAGTATGAAGGACCTAGAAAAGTTAAAAACAAAAACAAAGACAGTGTTGGAAGATGTTTAGTACCTAATTTTAAGACTTCTTCAGGCCGGGTATTTAGCTCAGTGGTTCTGCTTCCTGTCTCGAAAGTGCAAGGACCCGAGTTTGATCCCTGGTACCAAAAAAAAAAACTTCTTCTAAAGCTACAGTAATCAAGGCAGTGTTGGTGTAAGGAAAGACATATAGATCATTGGAATAAAACAGAGAATCTAGAAATAGAACCACACATGTATGGTTCACTGAGTTTTGAAAGATTATTTAACATTAGCATTTTATAGAATATAAACTCAATTCAAGAGCCGAGGAAGAGATAGTGTTTACAGCAAATGGCACTAGAACACCTGGTATCCATATATAAAAATTTAACCTCAACCTTTTTTTCCATACATGAAAATAACTTGAAGGGATCTATGAACCTAAATAAGAAAGCCTAAAAGTATAAAACTTTAAGAAGAAATTATAAGGGAAAATATTTATGAATTCAGGGTAGGCAAGAACTATCTAGGATATAAAAAACATGATGTATAAAAGAAAAAAAATTGATAAATGAGATTCCATCAAAATTTAGAACTTTAAATGAAATCATTAAAATGAAAAGTAGTCCTTAAACAGACCATATTTACAATGCATATAACCTATGACCAGAATATATAAAGAATTCTTAGAGCTCATTAATAGACAACCCAATTAAAATGTAGACATAAGAAGATGATAAATAGCCAGTATAGCACAAGGAATGGTGTGCAACTCTAGAATCAGAAAAATACTAATCAGTACAATAATAAGATTGAATTATACTCTCATTAGGGAGATAAAGTTAAAAGTTTTAAAATCCTTGTCATGAATTTTCTTTTTGTTGGATTCTCCCCCTGTGCATTTAATTTGTCACGCCCAATGGATTCATTCTGCTGGGTTTCCTGGGGTTGTGATCCTCATTGTCTTTTCCTAGGGTATTGTCTAAAATTTCTTGGAGTGTTGGTTTGGTATTCACGAAGTTCCTAAGGTTCTCTTTATCATGAAAGTATCTTATTTCTCCATCAATTTTGAAAGATAGTTTTGCAGGGTACATCAATCTGGGTTGGAGGCTGTTTTCCTTTAGGGCTTTGAAATACATCACTCCAAGCTCTTCTTACCTTGAGGGTTTGCATTGAGAAGTCTGCTGTGACTCTGATGGACTTTCCTTTGTATGTGATTTGTTTCTTTTCTCTCACTGCTTGTAGAATTTTGTTCTTCTGTTGGATTTCTGGAATCCTAACTATTATATGCCTATGTGTAGATGTTTTTTGATTAAGGCTAGCTGGAGTCCTATATGCCTCAGTTATCTGTATGTCAATTTCTTTTCCCCTCCTTGGGAACTTTTCTGCCATCACTTCTGTGAACAGTTTTTTTATGTCATCTGGACTCTCTCCTCTTTCTTCATTGACTCCAATCAGTCTTATGGTATTCTTCTTTGCATTGTCTAGCAGCTGCTGGATTGATTTCTCATATTCCCTTACAATTTTAAAGCATTTTTTCTTTTCCTGGTCACTAATTGCAATCTTATCTTCTATATCTGAAATTCTATCCTCACATTGGTTCATTATGCTGTGCAGACTTTCGATGGAGTTTTTAATCTCTTGGAAATCTGTTTGTATCTGTTTTATGGATTCCATTTGTTTCCTATGTTGGGATTCCATCATGTTCCTCAGATCCTCTATTTTTTTATCTGTGTCCTCTCTAGATTTATTAATGATGTCTTGCACCATGAGCAAAATCTTTGCTGTTATCTGTGTAATTATTTCTGATTTCATTTTTCCCAGATCCTGTTTTGTTGCCAGTTCAGAGAGTCCAGGTGGTTGAGTATCAGAGTGTTCCCTCTCGTTTCCCTTTGGGGTTGCTGTAGGAGATCCAGAAGTCTGTTTTTAAGACTTGTTTATGTGTCTTCTCATTTCCACGGGGTGGGGGGTGCTTCTGGCACCCACACAGCTCACCTTCTCTCCCCTATTGGGATGGCAGCGCGAGAGCTTCCTTCCGAGTGCTGGGACCAGCTGAGCTCCTCTGCCCTAGGAGCCTGAGATGGAGGCGTGAAGCTTCCTTCTGGGTGCTGGGACCAGCTGAACTTCTCTGCCTGAACATTTTTTCATATGTTTATTTGCTATTTCTACTTCTTTGTCTGAGAAATGTCTATGCATTTCAGATGCCCATTTTTGGATTGGGTCTTTAAATTTGAGAGGTCTGATTTTTTTTAAGTGCTTTATATATTCTAGATAATAGACCTTTGCTGAGAGACAGTTGGTGGAAATTTTTTCCCACATTGTTTGTTGTCTCACTGTGGGTTGTGAACCACTGTTGGTGGTACCCCTTGCGGTGAAGGTTTCTTGTAAGAAGAGATCCCACTTGTTGATTGTTTGTCCTAGTTCATGGACAACTGAGCTTTTGTTCATAAAATCTTTTCCTACACCAATAGCTTCAACAGTTCTACCTAACCTCTCTTCCAGCCAGTTTAGTGGTTCTGTTTTAATATTTAGATCTTTAATTCATTTTGATTTAGTTGAGTGCATGGTGAGAGACATAGTTCTAGCTTTAATCTTTGGCAAGTTGAAACCCAATTTTTCCAGCACCATTTATTAAAGAGGCTACCTTTCCTCCAATGACAGTGTTTGGCTCCTTTGTCAAAAATGAGGTGGCTGAATATGTCTGGAGTTGTTTCTGAATCTTCTAATGTGTTAAAATGGTCCTCAGGTCTGTTTCTTTGCCAGTACTATGCTGTTTTTATCACAGTACCTTTGTAGTATAGATTCCAGTTGGGGGTTGTGATACTCCCTACCATATCTCTGTTGCCTAGAATTGCTTTTGGTATTCTAGGCTTCTTCTTGTTCCAAATGAATTTTTTGATTGTTTTCTCAAGGTCCATGAAGTATGCTGGTGGTATTTCAATTGGGAATGCACTGAATTTATATAGCAGTTTTGGAAGTATGGCTATTTTCACTATGTTGATTCTTTCTACCCAGGACCAAGGGATACCTTTCTATTTTCTGATATCATCTTCAATCTCTGTTTTCAGGGTGCTATAGTTTTCAGAGAAGAGGTCTCTGATTTCTTTCATTAGGTTGATTCCTAGGTATTTCAGTTTTATGCATGTGATTGTGAAAGGAATTTATTGCCCCATTTGTCTCTCAGTGAGTCTGTTTTCTGTGTACAGAAAAGCTATTGATTTTTGTGTGTTGACCTTGTATCCACGTACTCTACTGAATTTGGTTATTAAGTCTAGAAGACTTTTGGTGGAGTTCTTGGGGTCTTCTATATAGACTATCATGTCATCTTCAATTAATGACAATATAACTTTTTCCTATCCTATCTTTATCCCTTTTTTTTTCCTTTCTCTTGTCTAATTGCTATGGGTAATGTTTCCAAATCTACATTGAACAGGAGTGGTGATAGTGGACATCCTTGTCTTGTTCTTGATTTTAGTGTGAAGGATTTTAGTTTTTGACCATTTAGTATGATATTGGCTGTTGGTTTTTCATAGATGGCTTTTATCAGATTGAGGTAGAGGCCATCTATTCCATTTTTTTTAGGGTTTTTAGCATAAATCCATGTTGGATTCTGTCAAATGCTTTTTCTGCATCTATTGAGATGATCATATGGTTTTTGTCCTTGGCTCTGTTGATACAGTGTATTACATTGATTGATTTGCATATGTTGAACCATCCCTGCATTCCTGGGATGAATCCCTCTCAGTCAGGGTGTATGATCTTCTTGATGATCTTCTCTATTCTCTTTTCCAGTATCTTATTAAGGATTTTTGCATCTATGTTCATTAGTGATATTGGCCTATAGTTCTCTGTTTCAAAAGCATCTTTCTCTGCTTTGGGGATCAAGATGATGCTTGCTTTCAGGAATGAATTTGGGAGTATTGCTTCCCTTTCAATTCCATTGATGAGTTTAAAGACTAGTGGCAGTAGTTCCTCTCTAAATGTCTTGGAGAATTCAGGAGTGAAGACATCAGGACTCGGGCTTTTCTTGGTTGGTGAGTTTTTAATTACATTTTCAATTTCATTGGTTGATATTGAGTCGTTTACAATTTTTAGGTCATCTTCATTCAACTTTGTTAATTCACACATATCTTGGAATCTGTCCATTTTTTCTGTGTTTTCCATCTTATTAGTGTATAGATTCTCAAAGGTAGGTATTGATGATCCTCTGAATTTCTGCTGGGTCTGTTGTAATTTCACCCTTTTCATTCCTAATTGCATGGATTTGGGCCTCTTCTTTCCTTTTTTTGATAAAGTTGGCTAAGGGTTTGTCAGTATTGTTTATTCTTTCACAGAACCAACTCTTGGCTTCATTGATTTTTTTTGTCTTGTTCTCTTAGTCTCCATTGCATTGATTTCTGCCCTGATCTTTATAGTTTCCTCACTTATATATTCTTTGGGTTTGTCCTGCTCTTCTTTTTCTAGAAGCTTGAGAGTCATCATCAGGTTGTGTAATTGGGCTCGCTCTGTTTTCCTAATGTGAGTATTCACTGCTCTAAATTTCCCTCATAAGACTACTTTCATTATGTCCCATAGATTTCTATATGAATTGTTTTTGTTTTTGTTTTGGTACTGGGGATCAAAATCAAGACCTTGTGCTTTTGAGGCAGGTGGCAGCACCACTGAGCTAATTCCTCAGCCCTCTGATATGTTGTATTGGCATTGTCATATAATTGTAGGAACTGTCTGATTTCTTGTTTAATTTCCTCTGTGACCCATTGGTTATTCAGAAGTGTTTTGTTCAATTTCAATGTGTTTATAAAATTCTTACAGTTTCTTTTGCTATTGATCTCCAATTTCATCACACTATGGTCTGATGATATACAGGGGATAACTTCAATTCCTTTACACTTACTTAAACATGTTCTATGAGTGAGCATGTGGTCTATTTTGGAGAATGACCCCTGTGCAGCCCAAAAGAATGTGTATTCTGATTTTGTAGGGTGAAGCCCTCTGTCAGCATCTGTTAAGTTTATTTGTTCAAGAGTTTGATTGAATTCTTATATTTTGTTCCTTATTTTTTGTCTAGTTGATCTATTTGTGACAGTGTGGTATTGAGGTCTCCCACTACAATGTATTATTTGATTTTTCATGTCCATTAGTATTTGTTTTATATAGTTGTGCACTCTAGTGTTCAGTGCATATATAGTTTTGATTGTCATCTCTTTCTCTTGGGTTGTTCCCTTTACAAGCATGTAATGTCCTTCTTTGTCTCTCTTAATCAGTGTTGGTTTGAAATTCACTTTATCTGCAAAGAGGATAGCTACTTCTGCCTTTTTTTGGGTTCCTGTCACATGGAGTATTGTTTTCCACCCTTTAACTTGGAGTCCATGAGTTTCTTTTTGAATTAAGTGTGTTTCTTGTATGCAGCATATTGTTGGATCTTGCTTCTTGATCCATTCTGCCAGTCTGTTTCTTTTGATTGGTGAGTTGATACCATTAACATTGATGGTTATAATTGATATGCATTGACTTATCCTTGTCATAACTTTTTCTTTTTGTTGTATTCTCCCCATTTGTGTTTAATTTCTTGTTGTGCTGAATGGATTCATTCTACTTGGCTTCCTGGGGTTGTCATTCTCATTGTCTTTTCCTAGGATAATTTTTTAAATGTTTTGGAGAGCTGGTTTGATATTCATGAGGTTCCTAAACTCCTCTTTGTCATGGAAGTTTCTTACTTCTCCATCAATTTTGAAAGGTAGTTTTGGAGGGTACATCATTCTGTTTTGGAAGTTGTTCTCCTTTAGGTCTTGAAATATATCACTCCAAGCTCTTCTTGCCTTGTAGGTTTGTGTTGAGAAATCTGTTGTGATTCTGATGGGCTTTTCTTTGTATGCGATTTGTTTCTTTTCTCTAACTGCTTTTAGAATTTTGTTCTTCTGTTGGGTTTCTGGAATCTTAACTATTATATATCTATGTGTAGTTTTTTTTTTTATCATGGCTTGTTGGAGTCCTATATGCCTCATTTATCTCTATGTCAAGTTCTTTTCTCCGATTTGGGCAGTTTTCTGCCCTTACCTCTGTGAACAGGTCTTTTTTTTCTTTTTCTTTTAAATTATTTCATTTTTGTGTAAGCTAAAAGGAAATTTACAAACTGAAATCTTAAAAGATCTTGGGCTTGCACATTACCCTTGTTAGAGGTTCTTCTACTTGTCTCTCTTTTTCCATAGGAATTTCCCCAAACATTTAAATCCCATAGCTTTTATTGTTTGTACAGCCTAAACCGTACCAATCTATCATTATGTCATTTTACACTGTGCGAAATCCTCAGAAACTAGTGGTGTGACAGAACAACAAGGACAAAAAATCAGTAACAATTTCATTGTAAGGAAGTCATATAATTTGGTCCTTCTCTAAATCAAATTGATGTAAAAGCAGACACAATCTCTTTAAATCCCTCCAATGAAGTTCCAACAATGATCTATGCCCTATAACAAAAGAATAATCAATGAGATACCTTGCAAAAGTTCAGATAGCTATATGCCAGATTGAAAAGAGTAAAACAGAGCCCAAAATTACTAACAAATTCCAGATCTGAAACAAATCATCACACATAAAATTTTTTAAAAATCAAACAGGGACTCTGGAGCTTATTTATGACAGCAAAAGTAAATAAATATTGGATATGAAAAATTAAGAGGGCATTCAATGCAATCTGAAAAGATTGAAGGGGATTTCATGGACAGTGAATATTTGAGATTTTAATTTTCATTTTTTATTTCAGAAGTTTTATAAGGAGGACTCCACTAGTGTATTTCACAAGAACATAAGTGTATACACCCCAGCAACACAAAAAGAATAAATCTTCAAAAATGTTCACCCCCATTTATTTACATTTTTTCTAATATAAATTTAGGACTTCAGTATGTAAATAAGTATACATTACCATGTATACCTTTCTAGTGCAGCTGACCAACAAATCAGCTGAACTTGAATTTTTTTTTTTAATTAAGAGCAGATATATGCTTTTGATGGTAGGGAAGGGATGGAGGAGAGGCAAAGCATTGCAACCCTCCAGTTCACAGCAGGTAACAATCTGCGTGTCCTTGGGAGCTTGTGGAAGGTGCTATTGTGGCTGGGAACATCAACGCCTTGCCATGCATGAACGTGAAGTCAGGAAGGCTGGAGATCACCTTGATAGCTTCTTCACTCAAGTGTTCTTCTCTTTTTGGTTTCCTGGTAGATGTGCTCATTTTCTCTACTGTGGACATGTGTCTCGCAAATGCATCAGTTACTGTGAGGCCTGAGGTGGAGATTTCCAGCTTAGAGGTTGTTAACTCATACAATTCTGGAGCCACACCATCTAAAGTGTTAGTAAGGCCACTGCTACTCCAGTCAAACTGGATGGGTGGTAGAGACTCTTGGAATTGATCAGATGTGCATGTGTTCATCTCTGCTGTCATGGTGGTTGTCTGACCAATGGAAGCAATTTTTTCTACACAGATAGTGGTTTCAATGGTTCCTTGGTGGCTCTAACATACCCAATCCTGCAGCATACATGGGCACCATAACAGGCTGCTTTTTATTGCCTGTGAAGAGAATGTTTTGTGTCTATTCCTAAGGAACACAAAAGCTGCTTATTGCTATGGGAACTGCCCCACTCCTATCTCAAGCCATGTGGATCACGGATATCTTGCAGTTCGCTCCACACATCCAGCAGTTCCTCACTTTCAGCTAAGGCCTCTCTTGTTTTTATTGGC
The DNA here is from genome assembly GCF_053883595.1 of Heterocephalus glaber. NCBI lineage: Eukaryota > Metazoa > Chordata > Mammalia > Rodentia > Bathyergidae > Heterocephalus > Heterocephalus glaber. Next base: position 2,756,495 of record NW_028258191.1, read on the forward strand.
AAAGTGCTTGTCTCCAGCAAGTGCTTCAGGGAAGTAACTTCCTCTTCAGCATCAGGGACAGATATGGAAGGAAAACATCCTTTGAAAATTCACTCCAGGTGGTTTAATAAAGCTGTCTGAACTGCAGTGGCTGATTCCTTATAAATGACCACTAGGAACTTATCCTCTGGAAGTTGCTAAAGGGACACTGTGCATTTTGGGGGTTCCCAAAGTCTCAATATTTTCATCTGTATTATGTGACTGCCAGACTTCCTTTTGATGATGAACTTCAGTAGCCTCTTGGTCTCCAAAAGCAGCCCCAGAACAATCATCTTTTTGTTCATCCTCAAAAGAATTCCAATCTACAACTTGGCTAGGACCAGCTGAACTGAAGTCCACAAAATCATCAGTCTTGAAAAGCATTGTATTCATCTTGAATATTTGGCAGAGAATCAAAATCTCCAAACTCACTGTCTTGCCCATTTTTCAGTTTTGAAACAGGCAGTGTTCCCTGTTGCATGATGGGGAAGTGTATAAAATGAGCAGGGCGTCTCTGCTGAGGAGGAGATGGAGGCTGCTGCCATCGAAGGGTAGTGGGGTGGGGGTCCCACTGCAGCGCTGAAACTGTGAGTGGGCATCCATGACACTGCTTCCCTGACAGGGCCGGGAGTAGCCTGCCTTCTACTCTCACCACCTCAGAATAGCCGGTCCTTACCTGAGGAGCCAGTTTCTTCCCGGACCCTGAGCCATGCCCAACCCAGAGGGCCCGGATGAGCCAGGTATAAATTAATTATTTGAAAGCAACTGAAAAATAGAGCCAGACATAATTTGAATGTACTCTTCATCCCCACCATCACTAGATAATGGAGCAGAAGATGATGATGATGATGATGATGATGATGATGATGATGATGATGAAGAATTTGGGGAATTTGGAGGATTTTCAGAATTTAGCTCTTCTGGCATGGGGTTCATTGATTTTGATACACCAGATTTTACTCGTCCCAAGAAAGAGTTTATACCTTCAAATCATTTTATGCCAATTCATGATTTTTCAGAAAATGTAGATACCCTTACAAGTTTTAAGTCCATGAAAAATGGTAATGATAAGGACATCACTGCTGAACTTTCTACTCCTGTGAAAGGACAGTCTGACGTTTTACTTTCAACCACCAGCAGAGAAATAATTTCATCTAAAACTTTAGATACTTCCATCGATGACATGGAAAATCCAGGAGATTTAAATAAAGTAGTAGAGCAGAAACAGAATGTTGGAACATCTGAAAGATTTTCTCTAGAAAATTTTAGAACTGATATGAACACAGTTCATCAAAACAAACAGAGAGCTGCAATGGTGAAAAACCTCCTTGTCCAGAAGTTCTAACAAATGGGTTTACAGGGTTGGAAACTGTAAATCCACAGGAAACAGATGATCTGGTCAGTGTAGCTGACACAAAGGGACAGAAACCTCTTAGCACTCTTAGCACTGAGTATAACTTAGACTCTGCGCCTAGTCCTGCTGAAGGATTTGCAGATTTTGCTACATTTTCCAAAAAGGAAAGGATACAACTAGAAGAAATAGGCTGTGCAGTTTTAAATGATAGAGATACACTAACTATTCAGGAAAACAACAACATTAACAGAGACTCATTGAAGTTAATTCTATAAAAGAAGTGTCTTCCAGTAGAAGCTTTTTGATAAAGGAGATACTGATGGAGAGGATACTTGTGTTTCAGGAATAAGCACAGTATTTAACAGAGGTTTCAGTGTTGAAAAACACGGCCTTCCAACTCTGCAATCAAAGCCGTGGAGTTTGGTAGACTCAGCTGATGATTCAGAAGCCATTAGGAGAGAACAGTGTAGAACTAAGGAGGAACTTGATTTATTTTGTGCTAAATGTGCTGACCTATTCATGGATTCTATTAAAACTTCTGATGATGATGAAACTGATCCTTCCAAAGAAGAAAGAAAGTTTACTAACTCCCAAATCCTAAGCACTGATCCCACAGAAGAAAATGTTTTGGATGATTCTGTAAGTGTAAAAAATGGTGACAGCAATAATGACTTTGATACCAATGAGAATGATTTTGGTGACTTTGGTGCAGCCAGTGGCACCACTCCACTCCTCATTACTGCTACTCAAGATTTAATGAGTGACGTCACTTTTGAAGAGTTTTTAGAGCACTTTCCACGTTTCAATGAACCACGTGATGACGGGAGAATTTGGGGATACAAATGCTACTTGTTGCCAAGAGGAAATGGTATTTAGTGAGTCAGACCTAAAATATACTTCTGATAGTTTATCAGAGGAATGTCAGATGGCAAGAAAGTCAAGTGAAACTGGCACTGAACCTGTGAACAGTCTTTTTATGTCGCCTGCACTCTCTCCTGTTTCTTCATTGACTCCAATAAGTCTGATGTTATTCTTCTTTGCATCATCTAGTAGCTGCTGGATTGATTTCTCATGGTCCCTTACTATTTTAAAGAAATTTTTCTTTTCCTGGTCACTAATTGCAATCCTATCTTCAATATCTGAAATTCTACCCTCGCATTGGCTCATTCTGTTGCATAAACTTTCAATGGAGTTTTGAATCTCCTGGAAATCTGTTTCTGTCTGTTTTATGGATTCTGTTTGTTTCCTATGTTGGGATTCCATCATGTTCCTCAGCTCCTCTATTTTTTTTTAATCTGTGTCCACTCTAGATTTATTAATCATGTCTCTGGGCACATGATTAATCAATCATGTCTATGGGCACAATCTGCTGTTATCTGAGAAATTATTTCTGATTTCATTTTTTCCAGGTCCTCTTTTGTTGCCAGTGCATGGAGTCCAGGTGGTTGAGTATCAGATTATTCCATTTTTTTGCTCTTTGGGGTTCCCTTAGGTGATCTGGAAGTCTGGTTTTGTGACTTGTTTACATGTCTTCTCATTTCAACAGATGCATCCTGCTGTGCCTTTGTTGAGGCAACTTTTTGCTCACCCAATGATCTTGAATTCTCAGCAAGTCACCAAGCAGCCTTTACTCTGCTGCTCACTGGTACACCAATTCCTGGGTTCAGAGTGGTGGCCTTCTTGATCCCTGAGTTGATCTGTTGTCTGGGTGGGCTTCTAGCTGGGGCCTGAGCACACTTGGGATGGTATCTGGGTTTGCATCTCACTGGGGCCCCTATGTAGCTGTTGGGGGGGGCTTTGGCTGGGGGTTGTGCACCCCAGTTCCTATTGTCTGCACAGGCTTTGGCTAGAGTTGCCACACACCATATCAATGGTATTGGGCAAGCCTCTAGGTATTGCTTGTGTGCCTGTACAGCTCTTCTTCATGGGAGTCAGTGGCTGTGGCCGATGGTATGGTGAGCCTCTGGCTAAAGCTGGTGCGCCCCTGTGCACCCGCATTCTGGGCTGGCCTTTGGCTTGGCCAGGTGTGCCTGAGCCTCTGGGATGGGGCAGATCCCAGGCTGGGATCTGCCTGAAGCCGCACTGATTCAGGTCACACAGCTGCTCGCCAGGTTCTGCTCATACTCACAGATGGAATGGTGGGCCTCTGGCTGAAGCCCTCACACCTGTGCAGCTCCTCTCTGGGCAGGGCCCTGGCATGGGAGGGTGTGCAGGAGCCTCTGGGGTTGGGGCGGACCCCCAACTGGGATCTGCCTGCAGCGCCGCCGGGTCTGGGGCACACAGCTGCTCCCCAGGATCTGCACACACTCACCGATAAAAAAGGGAAAATTTTTCTAATGATCAATAAAACATGAAGTTGAAGCATTTTATATGGTATGGTTTATAAAATGGTAAAAGTCAGAATATTTCTTGAAAATCTACTGCGTTTGAAATAAACACAATGAGCGCTTTCCTGCTGTGTCATTTTTTAAAATTTGTTTTTATTATTCAAACTGGCACCTATAAGTTACAGGTCAGAAACCACACTGGACAATCCCTTACTGACATCTGCATGAACCTCTTTCGTGTAGCTTGTGCATTCCTCCGGCCAACTCCACATCAGTCTTGAGGGGCTGAGGATGCCCAGTGGGACCTGGCCTCGTTCTTCGAGGGGCTTCAGGCCTGATGGAAAGGGCTACATATAACATGAACAAAGTGTTACAGGAGCTGGCAATCAGTATCTTTGCTCAAAAGAGAGGACATAAAGGAGAGCTTTACTAAAAAGAAGGCTGTTTAAGTGAGGATGAATTTCTTTTGCCCTGTCTTTTTTTTTTTTAAATTGAGGTTTACATAGAAGATGGAAAGAAATGATAAGTAACAGCTAACATTTATTAAACATTTTCTTAGTGTTGGATACTATGCCAAATATTTTACAAACCCAAGGATATTATTTTTAATAAAATGAAATAAGTAAAAAATTTAGTTAAATAAATACTTTAAGTATATATATGACATATATACCACAATAAGACAAGGAAAAGTAAAAATAAATTATAATAAAATAAAATGTATTTATTTTTACTTTTAATTAAAAAACTGTGGGTAATATCTGAGTTTTAAAAGAAAAAAATAGACTTCTGGATGAAATCAGTTAACCATCTTCCAAGTCCCACCCTCTGAAAGTGACACCCCGCCATGCAGAGACAGCAAAGATATTGAGAATTATTTATGGTTATTTTGAATTGTTTGTAGCTTTTGAGTCATCACTTTATGCTGACTCTCACAGACCACTATCATCAGACCTAACACAAGTTTTCCAACAAGTTTGAGCATCCGTTGTATACTAGGTAATGTGCTAGGCGCTGAAATAAGTAAAAATCACAGCTGTCTACAGGATATACATGCTTCTATTGCCTTACTTTAAAACAAATTTAGCATCTTTATCACCTTCATTTTTACTACCCAAACTACACTACCCACACACCAAAGTTGCTTTCTCTATATTGTAGATCTGTTTTCATTGTCATTTTTGATTCTTTCATTCCATGAGTCACTTTGGTCAGATTAACTTTGACTATTTACCTTGATTCAGTAGCTCAACAGTTCTCCCTTTTGTTTTGTTTTTTTCAGAGAACTGTGGAATAGTTATGATGGCTCAAAGATTGAAGGGTATTGAAGAATATACAGGCTCCAGAGCAGCATCTACCAACCTATAATTTTAAGAAGGAGGTAGTTTCCTCAGTGGCAGTAGAGCATAGTCAAGATCTCTATTGGAAAGCTGAGACTGAGAGAGCTTACTTTTTCCTTGTTGTAGAATGGTAATCTGTCCAACAAAGAAATTGGATGGGAATTTGGTGTATCAGGAGTGTTCTCAGTGAGAACTGACGCAGAAAGACAACTGTTCTGACACTTTGATCCAGGACATCAACTGATCAACTGTCCTTCTCTATTTCCGTCCTTCCTTATATTAGCCTCCAAAAAGTTCTCCTCAAGCTTCTCTCTCTCTCTCTCGCTCTCTCCCCCCGCCCCCCGTACCAGGGATGGAAATCAAGACCTTGTGCTTGCCAGGAAGGTGTGGCACCACTGAACTAGATCCCCGGCTGGACCTACGTTTTCTCTTAAAACATGTTCTCCAGGGTTGCCATTCCCTAATGTCTTCCCTTGTCCACTTCTGCATTTGCCAAATACCCTCTCATTGATGCTGTTTTGGGCTTTACTTGGAGTTTATTAGAGTTCAGTGCAGGCTTTTTACTAATTGCTTAATTGGTTCTCAAGGACATCAGATAGTGAACAGGAGCTATCTTTCTTTTTCTTCTGTGTCAGTACAGTAAATATGACTTACTAGGTGAATTTGTACTCAATCTATTAATTTAGAGGGAATGGTACAGAGAGAATCTGGCTCTTGCAAATCATAATTGAAACCCCTATGCATATAAAAGCATTGGAATGTTCTTCGATAAATGTAGAACTAAGCATTAGAGAGAGAAATCAATTAAAGATTCTTCATAATTTTGCTTCACCAAGTATAGTTTGTTTAGAAATATTTACTAGCTCTCCATGTATTTGTGCATACGTATGTGCATATGTGTGTGTGTGTGTGTGTGTGTGTTTCTCGCATTGCTCTTGAATGTTTTCTTGTTTGAGTAAAGTCTCTCAAATATTTATATTTTTGTTGGGGTTATATCAAAATGTCCATCTTGTTTCTTTCACTTATGTATAAATCTTGTTTTCAGAAAACTGAATATAAAAACTGGTCCCTGTAGACATAATAGAAACAGTTTTCCATGGCTTTATTTCCTTCCACAGGATGGCTGGGACATCACAACAGAGGAGCACTGTCATGACCTTTAATGTTTCTCTTTAATGGGGTGGAGGGTGGGAGGGACTGCAGAGAATGATATGCCAAATAATTCCCACCGAGAGCTCTGAACACATGAGTTCTGCAGTCTTTCAAGTTAGGTGACTCTATTTTGTTGACTATAAAATAATCATATATTTATTTATTGCAGAAAGAGATCTGTAAGAAATGTGACTGGGGATTTAATCTGTAGTCTAGTGCTGAGAGAGGAAAACTCTAATGAGGGTTTCTTGGTCAATTGTCTCTTCCATGACTTCAAAATGTTTGCAGTCACACCGGGTTAAGATAATGGCCATCAGGTCATCCCATTCTTCACATTTCTGATCAGAGATAAATGAGAATATACTTCCCTGCTGTGTAACTATCCTTTTTATTAATACTGGGTGAACAAGAATGTAAGCACATTTAGCTGCAGAGAAAACCAACAGAATTGGAAATGTAGAGCGTTAAGAGTCTAAGCTTTCAAAGTGGAAGTTAGTAAAAGAAAAAGTATTGCACAAGAAGCAGCAACACTGAAATGGAAATGGATTGGCATATTTCAACTGCATTATAACATCAGTGTGTGGCCCGAGTATGCCCAGTGGCCAGTCCAAGTTTTGCTCCTGAGGAAATAGATGTTTTTGGAAATGAGGGCTGCTCCTTCACACTGTCTCCAAGGTACAATATTTAATTTAAGCTCATTTAATTCATCTCAACGCATAACATTCACCGCAACTGCAAACATTTGGCAATGAACCAGCTAATATTTGTAATACATATATTCTTATATATTGTAACTTAGCTCTTAAATTGTTCTACTTTATTCTCACTTATGTATATTTCCCATTACAAGTCTAACCAATTTGAGATCAAGTTCATGCCATATGTATTTCCATGGCACCTATCCTAATTCCTTACACATAAGGCACCCATACCACTGTATGGAAATCTAAGGTCATCACACGGTGTTCATGGTTCAGCTGGAGCTGTGTAACAAGGCCCTGTGGGCACGCTGTGAATATGTGTTAATTTGATGCCATCCAGGGAAGTCTATTACAGTGTAAAAATTCTAGAATTGCTTTAGTGCTCTGGGGAAAAGTTTTAAAAAGTTAAACACAATGCTAGTGCCTTTAAATATATGTTTTTTGGATCTAAAATATCAAAAAATGAATACATACTTCTTGTAAGCAGAAAGTTGTCTTTGCATATGGATCCTCATACTAACTAAACACACAAATGCATAGTTGTTAAGCATTCAGGCAAAAAAAAAAAAAAGCAGCTTAAGAGAGTTGTTCAAATTCTGAAAAAGTTGTCTTTCTCATGAACAAAAGCATATGTAGCCAGTTTCTACTTTACTGTGCCAGCTTCCCTACCCTAAAGATCATCTTGGGCCTAGTGAGAATGAAATGTAGTGTAGACCCAATAGATTAAATACTGCATTTGGGCAGACATAGAAATATATTGTTTTCTAATGAATACAATTCAGCCCATTTTTTACCCTTGAAAACTTCAAAAATTTCATTTCATCAGTAGAAAATGAGATGAATCCCTCTATGGATCCATAAAAATGTATAGTTCTATTAAATAATATTAACCACATTCTCTTTGAGCAGATAGCTCCTGTTGTGACTCAAATTTGTACCTGTAACCATAGGTTTCAGTGACAAAACCTTTAATGGCCATTGGCTTTCTGAGATTAAAGCATTGTGCTCAAAGTAGACCTTATAATTAGGAGAAGGTTCTATAATCAAGGGTCCACATCCACAAAGCTTGAGAGAGAAAAGGACCATTTGGTGAACAGGTCTTGACTCTTTTGATTTTGCAAAGTGCTAATAATGTTGGCTCAGCTTGACTTCTCAAGGTTGAAATGTGACCAATATATTAGCAAACATGATTGACTTTAAGCACAGATTTTAAAAAGAAATAAATGCATAGAAGTAAACTAAAACCTTAAACAAAACTTGATTTTCATAGGTCAGCCCTCTGAATTGGACAACATAATCCTACCTGAGCATTCTTTTTGTCCATTTGTCTGTGTTCCCTTTGTTCTTTTTTCTGTTATTGCCTTCACTTTCATCTCTATTTTATTCATTCTTTTTAAATATACTTCTCTTACAGTAAGATTTTCATGTTCAAATGCCACATTTTCAAGAAAACGTTGAATTTTTAAAATACAATAAGCTGGTTTGCAACCAGTGAATGCACAGTGGCTCAGGACACACTTTGACTCAGGCTCACATCCCCCTGATGTGAATGGAAGCACACAGGAGCGCGAGTCTTTGTAGACTTCCGGCAGTACACGAATAAGTAACAAAATAAAGACAGACTCTCCATGAGCAGTGGTGATCTGTGAAGATGAGACGGAGGCCCTGGGATCTGAGTGTCTGTGAAACACCCCTAATGAACTCTCCCGCTCTGCTTCCTCTGCGCTCCCTTCCAGAGCCGAGAAGACTACAAAGCAAGCCATCATGCTTGAAAGTACACCAAGCAGGAGGAAGAAAGACAAAAGTCCCTGGCTGAAAGGAAATTCTGAATTAGTGATAAGCTGCTGCATCCCACAGCGGTGGTGGTGGTGGGGGAGATCTTTCAGTCCTGGGGAAAGTGTTTTATTAAGCACACCACACTCCTTTGCAGGGGCCTTCATTAACTTTCTGTTTTGCTAATGTGGTTGCTGGAAATAAACAGATCCAGTTTGCTATTTATCTACATGTTATGTAAACAGCTACTGCAGGCCAGTGAGGCAAACAGCAGGGTTGTATTTGAAAAGTCTTGTTGTAGTTATATTGAATTTGACAAAACACTCATTGGCCACATTTAGGGGCTTATAAAAGATGTGAGTTTGAGGAACCTGGGGTGGAAAGAAACACATTAGATGTGAATACAGATGGATCTATTTTATCTGCCCATTATCTACCCCTCTCTCTCTCTCTCTCTCTCTCTCTCTCTCTCTCCATCTCTCTCTCTCCACTAATTTTATTTCATTTCCTTTCCAGAAGTTGTTATACAAAGATAACATAATTAAGTAATTGGATCAGTCCAGGATGAAAATTTTTAAATGGATTATTTAATCTCAGAACAAAAAACAAAACAAAACAGATCATCACCATTGCCTTCACAACAATGGAACCAAGGATTTTCCTGTACTTCCCCTCTTTTGATAGTTGTGTCCATGGGACTTGGAGCAGCCTTTTTCAAATGTAAATTTTCAACATCAGGAATGATTGATTTGGATGAGGGTCTCTGGAACAGCACATTCATACACTCGGGCTCTGGTATACAATGAGCTCCCTCTGTGCAGAGAACAGACCAGGACTGGGAGCCAGGGGGGAATTACTGGGGATAATACAGGAGTGCGTATTTCTGCCTTTAGAAATCAAGTGTCTCATGGTGGATAACTGATGAAAAGCATAGGCACAATACATTTATTTTATTTTTATAGTGAACATGCACACAAGTGCAGTAATTTAGAAAACGGATTGTTCTAAATAATTGAATATCGTACATAGCAAAAAGTTTGCCCATTCTTAATGAATTAGAGCCTCAAGATCCACTATCACAGTTCTAAAAGTCACTCATTCTCCCTTATGATCTAACGGCCTGCAAAAGATTTTTAGCATTTATTAGCTGTGGAATATTGACCAAGTTATTTCTAATGTGTTTAAGCCTCTGTAAAATGAGAATAATCATTATACTTACATCATACACTGTAAGTATGAAGTGCAATTACATAGACTATTAGTTATTGTTAATATAATCTTATAAAGTCTTTCATCACTAGGAAACTTGATTGTTAGAGTAGAATAGCATTAAAATTTTGTTTGTATTTTTAAAAATCATTTCATTTTGGAGTAATTTCATATTAAAAAAACTGCAAAGACGTTGCAGTGTTTCTCTATATACTTGACCCTGTTCTCTCTGTTTCCATCTTCCAAAATCCTAGTACATTTGTCAAAGCTAAGAAACTGACATTGATTCATTATTATTAACTAAATCCCTGACTCACCTTGATAGTTTGAATAATACTGGGTTTTTTTATGATCATTTATTTTGTATACAGCTCTAAATCTGTCTGTATCTGATGTTTGTTCTCATGATTATAACATGGCCATGGGTATATTTCCGACATATAGTGTCCTTGTCACCACTTTATATCAGAAAGTATATTATATAATATGACTTATCACTGGCAAAGTTTCTTCACTATAAACTATTTTTCTGCTTTAATATTGACTATTAAAAAGCAAGTTGTGAAGTCCAATCAAATTTAAGAAAAAGAGAATTAAGTTCCACCTCTTGGAACAGATTTTCTTTGTTTTGATCTTTTGTTAGAAAGATTTTCTACCATCTTATTTATGTGTTTATTTATTCTATCAGTATAGATTCATATAGAAATATACATAGACACATCTATATTATACTTTGGGTTACAATCTAATACTTTGTTATTTTGTTGCTCAAACTGCTCTAGCTTTGGCTACTGGGAGAACAGCATTAGTGCATAACATTGAAATAAACTGTAGGAGTGTCTTTTGTAGTGTGGCTTCAATAATTGCAGTCATTGACATTGAGTGGAAAGAAATTTTAAGTAGATTTTTTTATGGGGAACTCTTAGTCACAGTGCACCAGAAAGCCACACAATAGGGGCAGTGCAGTGCGGAGTGTCAGTGTATGGGGATATTTAGATGCCTTAATGAAGGCAATTGAACACTTGGTATTTTCTGCAGTGGAGAGCTGATTTTGCTTGCCTGCATCTAATCACTTTGGAAACAGGCTTTGTATTAACTGATGACAAGCTTGTGTTTTAGACTATAGCGCTTCAGAGATGGTATCTATCTGCACAGATCAGAAATAGTCATGCGAACAATATATAATGAAAACTTTGATTTTTACCATCTGAATCAAGATTTGTGTCATGGAGACAATGGAGACACTAAGCCAAAGCTAGCAGTCCTCCACAAGAGCCACTATCATGAACTAATCAAGTGTGGAAAATAGGTCTTGCAAACAATAAAGATGTTCTGTTTTTTATGAAAGAGAGAGAAGAAAAAATTAGATAGCAAAATGGATATTGGCAGAACATTTTACACTGAACAAATATTGCCAGCAGGACAAAGTTAGTTGCTAAAATCAACCTAATTTTAGTAGGAAATATAGTATGACATTAAGTTTTATATGTACTGGATGTACAAAACTTTTAGATTTAGTCTATATGGAATATGTGCTCCACTCTCCTTTATTCCATTTGTCTTTATACGATTAATCATGTTTTAACTGCCACTAGAAAGATTCTTGAAGTTTTAACTCCCATAAAAATGACTTGTCAAAGAGGCATTTGAGAAACATATGTGCTCTGCTTCTGTATTCTTTTAGATCATCAAGAGCTTTTTAGCCTCATAGATACTTACTCATGCTGTGTCTCTCCCCAGAAACCTCTCTCTCTGTCTCTCTCTCTGTCTCTCTGTCTCTCTCTCTCTCTCTCCCTCTCTCTGTGGAGAATGTAGGTGACCATTCTTATTCACTCTGAAAACATTGTCAAGGGGGAAAAAAATTTCCTCTACCCTCCTAAGTTTACCCCCAAGGGCCTGCAAATTAAATTAACAAAAGACAGTAACAGAAAAAAGCCAGGTTACTTTAAAAAAGGCAAAGAAAGTTTGGGCACAAGGAAGATACATTATGGAAAAGTGACTAGGATATTTATAGAAACTACCCAAAAGTAAAAGCTTTTCTTTTTTAAATTAATTTTATTGGTACATTTTAGGTATACAATATAATGACATTCATCATTGGAAATTTTCACTTTTACATAATCTCTCTTGGTTCTTACTTTTTCCCCATTCCCCTGCTCTCCCTTCAATCCCTCCATCCCTCCCTATTTACAAAGACTTTGTTTCCATTTTTTTCTTTTTCTCATATTTTTTTCTTTTCCCTTCTTTTCTTTCCCCCCCTCCTCCCACTTCCCCTACTCCTTTAGATCTTTTCTTCCTATTTCACAATATCAATTATACATTTTGATCCTTATTTACACTTTTAGTTTTTCACACCAGAGAAACTATTCAGTATTTACACATGTTCTATTTATTTCACTTAAGAGTATCACTTCAATGTGCATCCATTTAGCTATAAATGTCTCTAATTTCTCATCTTTTATGGCTGAGTAGTACTCCATTTTATAAAAAAAACTCCACATTTTCTTTATCAAGTCTCCAGTCAATGGACAATTGGGCTGCTTCCAAGTTTTAGCTATTACAATCTGTGCTGCTATGAACATGGGTGCACATAAATCACTGTGGTATGATTAAAAGTAAAAGCTTTTCATAAAGGACTGTTAGGTCAAATTTATGTTAGTATCAATTCACCATCTTTGGTGATAAGACTAATTTTTTCTCCTTTGGTCAGTGGGAAGAGGAAAGGAGTCTATTTTTCTCAAGGAGAAATTTATGCCCTGTGTTTAGTCAGACAAGGCAAGGAAAAAAACCTTTTTTCTCATCTGTTGACTTGCAATTGCCTTCAACTCAAAGTCATAATTGTGCCAAGCCAAATATCTTGAGGGGGCAAAATCTAATCCTCTTCAACACCTTGTTCTTGACCATGGCCCCATTTCCCACAATTTTGTCAATTTTTGTCAGACTGTATTCCCCACTAGACTGTCTATTTGAGGGCAAATATATATCTTATCTATTTATACCTACTTACACACACCTAATGTAGTCCTTGGCCCTGTTTAATTATTGATAAAAATATCATTATGTGAATGAGCTAACACTTAACCAAAGAATGCGTTCTACGCATTAAAAAATAGCCTTTTCTTTCTTGGAGATTTCAGAACATAACATATTTTGCTTTAATGAATATTGATAAACATTAATTTATAATAATAAAATTATTTCTGGTACATAGTTTTAATAAGATGCTCCTTATATCAAAAACACTTTTTTCTATACAAGTTTAGCTAACTCAAATTTCTCTAGAGTTGGTTGTCCATTCCTCAAAAGAGAAAACTGAATGAGATTTTAGGAGGTTAAGTGAACTTATATTTAATATCAGTGATGTACTGGTCAAGTTCATGATAGCCACTGGAAGTAAAATGGCCCCTAAGCTAGATTTAACCACCCTTCCTTGTAAGGATTCAGAGTCTGGTGTAATGACTGCCACTTTGGATTGACTTATTGCATTCCATTCCTACATTGGTAAATCAGTTAAATAGTCTTTTCTGAAATGCTTGGGACCAGACATATTTTGGATTTTGGTTATTTTCAGATTTTGGAATTTTACATTGACATAATGAGGTATGTCAGAAATGGGACAAAAGTTTGAAAACAAAATTTATTTGTTTCTTAGACACATTTACATAGATTGAAAGTAAGTGTATATAAGTCATAATAATTTTATACATGAAAATTTTATCATGTGGAATGTTCCAGGGCTGGGGATTTAGCTCAGTGGTTCCGGCGCCTGCCTCACAAGCGCAAGGTCATGAGTTCAATCCCCAATACCAAAAACAAAAACAAAAGCAAAAAACCCCAGAATCTTCCATATGTGGCACCTACCATGTTGGTACTCAAAAAATTTCAGATCTTGGATCATCTCATATTTCAGATATTTATACTACGGATGCTCAGCTTGGTTTTATAAGAGTTAGCATTGTTTCTTTGCACTTACATTTATTTAAATCTCACTGTCAGCCTTCTCTTCCCCAGGCAGTATGAAGTTCTATCCCACCCCTCAGTGGGGGATCTTCCTTGCCTGTAATTCCGTACAGGTCCCAGCATCTTACATCTCTCAGAAGAATGGGTTTTCTGGACACTGGCAATTGTTCCGATTAGTGTCTCAGCTCACATGACCATTCAGGTAAAAAAAAAGTGTTGTTACTGGGCTGTGATGCAGCTGGGAGCCTCAGGGGGAGCAGCATACAGTGATTTGTTCTGGGATTTACATCTTCTGCAGGTGCTGCCAAGAAGAAAGCGAATGTCTCACTCCTCCTGGGAAAGCCTCCCGAGGTGCCCTTCACTCTGCTGCTGGAGCCTTTCTTCCTCTTTTCGCATTTCCCCAGAACAAAATCTCTTAACTTCCCTTCAGCAAACACAGCCTGCCTGCAACGAGTTTAGTCATTTACAAGAAGCAAGAGAAAACACTGACATCTGCTTCTTACGTTTCCACTTTGAAAAAAGCCCCTCAAAGCAATGAGTAATTAAAAATTAGTAAACTACATATATGAAAAAAGGAAGGAAAGAAAAATTATGAGGATAGCAAACATACAAGGGGTGACAGAAAAAGACGGTGAATGTTTAAATTTTTTAAAAACTTACTATGGTAAGACACATTAACTAGAATAATGGAGGAAGTGTGTTTGAAGCTAGTGGGAGTATCTTGAGTATATTGAGGGAGATTGTGGCAATGTGTCTTTTACTGTAAAAATTTTTCTAAGTTTAAATGTTCACTGTATTTTTTTATCTCTCCTCATTGAATCAACTCAGGACATCAAGACAGCCCTGACAATGAAACTAAAGACATGCACAAAAGAGGACTTCCAGAACTGCTTCAGAAAGTGGCAAGAACCCTCTGTGCATGGTGCATGCTTGTAATCCTAGCACTTGAGAGGCTGAGGCAGAAGATCACAGTATGAGGCCAGCCTGGGCTACATAGTGGGTTCAAGGCCAGCCTAAACCATACAGCAACACCCCGTTTCAAGGGAGGAAGGAAGGAAGGAAAGAAGAAAGAAAGAGACAAAAAGAAAGTGAGAAAGATAAGTGTGTTCAAAAGGAAGGGGAGTATTTTCACATGTTAATGTGTCTCATTGTAATTTTTAAAAATTTAAATATTAACCATATTCATTATCACACTGCTTATGCCATTTTTAATATAGCATCTTCCTATAGACATCTTTTCCCATTTGACTGTGAGCATCTTGATGGTGGTTAATATGTCTTTTAAATTTTTATATTATAGTATCTAGCATAAACTTCAATACTGTGTCCTTACTTGTTGTGAAAAGAGAAGAAGAGATGAAAGTGGAATGAAGAGAAAGAAGGAAGAAAGAAGAAAGAAAAAGCAGTGAGGGCCTACCGATGTAAATAGTTCAGTGGTAGTGTGACTGCCTGCCATGTATAATGCCCTGGATTCTATCACCAGCACTACAAAACTAAAATTTAACAAAAGAAAAGAAGGGGTAGGAATATTATTACATTTATCAGTGCAACGTGTACACATCAAGCATAGAAAGTATGCAAAGTGTTTTGCTTGATATTATTTAATAACAAAAATGCATCAGGTTTCTAAGAGCTCAAAAATTAGAAGATGAACTGTATATTTAAATGAATATAAGTAACTAAAACTCAACAGATGTTGAAACATAGTCAAGATACCAAATATCTTCCAAATGCATAGTTCCTCTAAGACAGACTGAAGACAATCTTTGTTCATTGTGATACCCAACATTTAGTCCCAAGATGATTGTATTAGAGAGGCATCTACCCTGAAAGTGTTTTACCAGCAAACTAAAATGCAGCCTTTTTGTGGAAAGATGAAATGAGCACTCAGATTCTTCCTCAGGAGAAAACTAGCTAACAAGGGTGTTGAGGTGGATGCCTTGTTACAACAAGAATCTGATGGCTCTCAACTCTCGGGAGGAAGCTGAAGGTATGAAGACAAGACATTAGAGAAAGCTGAACCTCCAACACAGAACTGATAAAGAGAATATAAAGAATGAGGAAGCACTGAAATGGGGAATGGAAAGACAAATATGACACCAGATACAGGGATATTTGAAAGTAAAAGACAGAGACCAAAAGAAAGAGAAGGAAGAAAAAAATAAAGATGAGGGAGGGAGAAGTAAGGGTGGAAGGAAGAGGATGGAAGGAGGTTGGTAGGGAGGGGAAAATAAAGGAAGAGTGAAAGAGGGGAAGTTGGTGCTCATCCACACAGGGCTCAGGATAACACATATTGATAGCCCCTAGAGCGGCCTCATCATGTGCAGTTTACAGTTCTAGCATGAGCATCCTTATTATCAATTTGTGTGGGGTCTTCTACTCTTATCGCTAAAATCTGGACTAGAAGTTGGGGATGATGGCCCACATATTTCATCTCAGCATTTTGGGAGGCTGAAGCAGGAAGATTTCAAGTTTATGCCCAACTCAGATAATTTAGTAACTTAGCAAGACCCTGTCTCAAAATAAAAAATGGATTGGAGATGTAGCTCAGTGTGAAAGCCCTGGGTTCAAGCCCTAGTACTCCAGTATCACACACAAACACACACACACACACTAAAATAAGACCAAGTAAGAGCAAAGGGAAGGTTGTCCAGCATTTCCTGGCCCACCCTCAGGAACAATGACAAGACCAATCCTTAGCTAAGTATCCTCATCTCTGACCCATCTCAGGGTGACTTCCAGAACATAAACATACACTGAGGTCTAGAAATTCTTATGATTTTGAAATCATCAGCTGTAAGGTAGAATCCAAACATCTACTTTCTTTCTTTTTTTACAAAACTACAGGCATTTTCTCACACTACAAGAGTAGCAACATGTTTGTGTCTAAAGCAGCCCAAGACACTATTAACTTTTGTAAAAATCTCGGTTTCTTTGCTCCATTGTGTAAGCTTGAAAAACATTTAGGCACAGGCACAGACTCTTTCTTCCAAGTTAAAAAATCTACTGGGACCTGAATTGTCATACAGAATGGTCAGTCTGTCCTTCATAGCATTGGACCTCAACAACGACTTCCCCTCCTGGGTGACAGAGGTTTGTTCGGCATCTTCCAGAAGATCCCTGTTCCATCCCAGTTGGACACTTGTTGAGCCATGTAGCCTTCTGTCTTCATGAATCCCATGAATTCTTTCTTGAACGTTTCTGCAGCGGCTTGTCAGAACTGGAAGCCTCACCATGTTCTATCACACTGTGGATGCCACTTCTCTAGCAGAATTTATCAAACTACCCTCTACTGGCTTTAAACTCATCACTTGTTGCACTGGTAGGGGATTTTCTTGCAGTAAATCACTATGCAATTTCCTGGCTTTTTTGAAGACCATGGTTTCACTAACACTATCACCTGCCAGCTATTTCTTATTCAGTCACACTAACCAAAGTTTTTTACTTCTTCTGGCGCTTGTGTCCTTTGCTTGGTTAACATCATTACTCCTTTTGCCACATCAGCTCCTTTGATGGAATCTTTATTCTTCAAAAGAGTCAAGATTGCAGGCATCTTGTACTCTGAAGCCAGATTAGTCACATGAATACCATGCTCATGATTTCCTACAATTTCCTTCTTCATTTAAATGGTTATTTTCTTCAAAGCCTTCTTCTCACCATTCTTGCTCTGACCTTTCTTGTTACCTTCGTTTTTGCTCTGCACATTCTTGTCACCTTCATTACCTGTCTCCATGTTCTTATCATCTTCATTACTGCACTGCACTTTTTGCTGCGTTTTCTTTGGAGCCATGCTGGATTGAATAATTCTGTGCAGTACCATGTGTGCTAAAAAGCATACAAAAATGCTTCACAAAAGGTATGCACAAGTTTGTCTGTGACCTTGATCTCAGCTACAGGAAGCTACAACCACATGTCAGAACAGGGAAGATGGCTGCATTCATCTTTGTGTGGAGGAGATAGCCATGGCTGTGTTTGTCAACTGATACTGGAGTTTGCAAAAAGAAGCAAAATTAGGCCAACTGCTTTTGTTCATGAACTGTTCATGAACCGAGGCATTACTGTAGTAGGTATATATATTACAAGCATGATGCAAGGATACTGAAGCTAAAAAGTAACATCCAGTGCAATGGCTGAATTCAAGATTGTTTGACATTTTTACAGAATTCTCCAATTTTCTTTCTTTCTTTCTTTTTTCTTTTTGTACTGGGAATCGAACTCAGGACCTTGAGTTTGCGAGGTAGGTGGCAGAACTACTGAGCTAAATCCCTGACCCAATTCTCCACTTTTCTAAATTTTCTCCTTATTTGTTTGTTTTCTTGCTTTTTTCTTTTTGTTTTTGTTTTTTTGGTACCAAGGATTGAACTTGGGACCTTGTGCTTGTGAGTCAGGTGGCAGAACTACTGAGCTAAATCCCTGGCCCTTTAATTTTCTCTTTAAATATTCTCCTCTACCTCAAATTGCTGCTCTTTGACCTAAACCCCGGTCTGAGGATACATATACAATTTTGCCAATTTTAAAATATTTTCCAAATGATTCTGTCATCAAAATATTTATCACAGTTATTATAATAACAGTAGACAATAATACAATAATATGCATTATCATTTGTACCCAATCCAAAAGAGAAGCAAGGTAAAAATTTCACACTTAGATGGTATCCCCAGAAATAGGTAATAGTCATATTGAGACCTGATAGAACCTGGTAAATATTATCTGACTACTGAGAAATGGAGAGACATATTGTATCAACAGAGCAGCATGTCTCCTACAATAACCTTTTTATTTATTTAATCCAGATCATTAATGAAGATCTTCTTTTCGTTTTCCTGGTGTACAAATACCAAAACCATAGCCTCACATTTTGACAGCTAATTTTGCAAGATATAATTTTCCTGCTTAACCCAAGAGGAAAAAGAGACAGATGATTGAGATTAACCATTTGTAAAATTATAATTCTGTCACAGATAATAATTTGCAAGATCTTTCACTTTTCTGAAATCCTCAGAATGCACTATAAATTGTCACACTTTGTGGAAGAACGTGTAACACATTAGGGGACTCCTAATAAAGCAAGTCTGCTAGAAAAACAAACCAATTGCCTTATAATTGGCATGTTCTCCAAGTGATTATTCTCCGGTGAAGGAACATTGTGCCTTGGGTGCAGGAGGGTTTGAAAATTATTATTCAAGAGGTGGTTATCTCCATCTTATTACTGTTTAAGATTTAATGCATGCTATTTCTTTACCTCATAGAAGCCTGTTAGAACACACAGTTGTGTGCTCAGAAGGTAAACAGAGCCCCTGTGGAAAAATGAACAAATTCAGAACATTTTAATTAATTTTCAATTTCAAAAGAATATCAAAATGGATATATAAAACTGACTTTTTTGGAATGTCTGCATTAGTCTGGGAAGGACAAGACTTGGCGTTTTACTAACAGAACTCTCTGTAAACTTTGCTTTATTTTCTGAGACCATTTCATAGGCACATAATACTGTTTCAACAACAAGGGCAAAGGAATGTCACGGATTCCATGTGGAGTTGCCAGACAGTACTTGGGCCCAGTAGGTCTCACTGGAGGGGCGCTGTGGGTCTCTGCAGTGTCTTGACCTATATTTAGCTGAATTGATTAAGGCAGAAGATAATGAGAGCAGGGTTATGAGTTCAATGCCTTTGTGGCCAGGCATTGCCAGCTTTGCTCTGTCCACATATGCAAACTATAGGATCCACAGATTCACAGCACTCAATAACATATCCTGCAAGGATACCTCTATCCCTGTTTCTTGTTTTAAAGCATTACTATAGGAATAAATAATTTATTATATTATATATTTTTGTATAACTAAGTTAGTAAGTTGCAAATGTCTCATAATTTTTTAAAAAGTGATAGGGAAGTGAGGTGATGGTATGTTAATTAACTTGATTTCATCATGCCACATTTATATATAATTAAAACATCACAGTAACCCATAAATGTATAAAATTATTTATCAATCAAAATACATAAATAGATACTAATAAAAAGCTAGAAGAAAGGATTTTGGATATTTTAAGGATAAAGAAATGATAACTCTTTAAATCGATACATTTATCCTGATTTAAAGATGACAAAATGTATATATATATATATATATATATATATGTATACTGAAATATCACGAGACTCTGTAACCTGTGCAAATTTATGTAGTTATGTACCAGATGATAATAAATATAAATTAAATTAAATTTTGAAAAAACAAGTAAATATCAAAAGGCTTTCTCTCCCAGAATTGATCACTCTCCTCAATCCCACAGGCCCACTTTGGTTTGAGACATCAGTTTCCTCCCAAGATCACTGGAGTAGCTTCCATCATTTCTCTCTACATTGCCTGCCTCCTTGAGATTATTCTTTTTTTTTTTCTGATCCAGTTTCAACAAAGGATTTTATTTACTGATCCCCAAAAAGCAACACCCAGAAAACAGCAACCCACTGCAAGAATAGCACTATAACACATTCCCAGTCATCTCCTCTTCTCATGGGGCATGCTCCTCTCCATGCACATATCTTCAGAGAGCAGGCTTACATATGGCAATACTTGGTGAACGGCACATGGCACCTATGCTCACGCCTTCAGGTGCATCTCCCTGGCAGGAAAGGAAACCTTTTCTGCAGCCTTCCCCCTTTCACAGAAATTTATCACAAAATTTTTTATAGCAAAATATATATATACTCCCCTATGAACTTTAGTTATCTACTAGAAAGATATAGAATTGAAAAGTTCTCTTTCCAGCTTTTATCAAAAGACTGAATGTTAAAGAATATCTGAGTTACTGTGAGTCCATAGGCTACATACTTAGATATTTACAGAGGAAGATGAATTTCAAGTTCTGTTGCTCTCCAAAATGGGAAGAAAATGGGAAGAGAATATTTGATTAAAACAGCTACAAAAATTGGTAGTTATTCTGTGGTGGAGCAAGGGAAGCTCCCTCAACCATCAGTAAACACTACCTTGTTGATCATAAACTCTGCAGAGATCCAACAAGATTTGAGTCTCAAATATAGAATAAATTTCACAGAGAGCTAGCCAGTAGCAGAGTGCTGAGATGTATGAACAGGACAAAGTGCTGGTGAAGGCAGAGTAAAGAATCCCAAGAAAATTTTAGTGCCACTTCCATTTAATAAGCCAGTGGTATAGCAACCTAAAGACCTGGGCTGTTTCACACCAGGATGTTCTTATGGAAAACATTGGCAGCTGGCATCTTCTGGCTCACTATGCTGAGTGAGTAGCTACAGCCTCAGCTTCTCAGATCTAAGGCTGGGGAGTGTAGCGGAGGTATTTCTTGCTAGATGGGAGTTCTTTGGTGAAGACTCCTTTAGGGAAAAGTTTTTTGGGTTCCTCTTCAGGGATGATTGGAAGGACCATCACACTATCTCCATCCTTTCAGTTGACAAGAGTGGCAACCTTCTTTTCCGCTGTCAGCTGGAGAGAGATAACTACTCTGAGAATCTCATCGAAGTTTCTGTCAGTGGTATCTGGATAGAGGATGGACAGCTTCAGTTTCTTGTCAGGACCAAAAACAAATACCACACGAGCTGTCACAGGCATGCCATTTTCATCCTTCTCTGCTGGGTCCAGCATCCCCAAGAGGATGGCGAGTTCCTGATTCTTATCATCAGTGATGGGAAAAGGTAACTTTTCTGTGGGTTCATCACCATTGTAAGCATTGATATCCTTGTTCCAGGCAAGATGGTCTTCAACACTGTTTCATCGTTGTTGAAAGGGCAATCAACTTAACATTCCTCTTGGCAAACTCTGGTGCCAGCTTTGGTGCTCTGCCAAGCTCTGTGGTGCACACAGGAGTAAAGGCGGTGGGTAGAAGAGGATGCCCTGTGAGTCTCCCAGAACGTCGTGGAAACAGATGCTACCTATGGTGGTGTTGGCCTCAAAGTTAGGAGCCTTGTCCAGGAGGAGAAGGAGTTTTCCAGGCATGGTGGCAGCTGTGAGGCAGGGGTTGAGGAGGTGCAGCCACAGCAGCAACTGGAGATTATTCTTAAGGTAGCAAAAAAATGATGTTCTTAAAATGAAAGCACATTCACTCTTCTGCTCAAAACCCTCTAATAGCTTCCTATCCAGCTCCAAAGAAGGCTGAAGTCTTTGAAATGGCCAACTAGTCCCTAGGCTGTTCACATCACCCATCTGGTCCTTCCACTCTTTTCTCCAGCCAGTGGCAGCCATCTGCTCCCACTCACTCTCAACATCTATCAGAAGCTACACAGTAAGCTTCAGTTTTCCATCATCTCAGGAAAAGGCTGTTTGCCAGCAGATTTTGCTTTGTAAGACAGCACTTGAGGAGAGGGCAAAAGATCTGCTTTCCTTCTTGAAATCAAAAGAGGGATCAGCATTGGAAGATCCACCTCCAAAAGTCATCACTGCCATCCCTATAACAAAACCACTTTCTACATCCTGCCAGATCTGACTTCTAAGAGTTTGTTTTGTTAAACAAATTTCTATCTATGTTAATACTTTTTTCTTCTATTATCTTTATCCAGTTTTAGGATTAGTACAATGGTGATTTCCTAAAATGAGGGGAGAAGTGTTCCTTCTTTTTTCTGCTTTAATTGTTTGATGTAATTTATCAGTTAAAATGTATATGAGCCTGCTGTTGTCATATAGGTAGGTTTTCAAGCTAGGAATATACTTTCTTCAATAGGTGCTATTCAGATTTTATATTTCCTCCAGAGTTAGTTTCATTAATTTGTCTTCCAAGGTACTTCTTAGAAGTTGTCCAATTTATTTCAAAACAGATTTTTGAAATATGCTTTCTATATCCTTTTAAATTCTGTAAAATCTGTGGTAATGTCTCCTAGATCTTGATATTATAATTTAAAAAATGTATAATTGATATTGTGTAACAAAGTAAAGGTCTAAAGGAGCAGGGGAAGTGGGAGGGGTAGGGGAAAGGAAAAAAGAGAAAAGAGAAAACATGAGAAAAGGAAAAAAATGGAAACAAATTCTTTGCAAATAGGGAAGGGTGGAGGGGGTGAAGGGAGGGCAAGGGAAGGAAAAAAAAAAAGAACCAAGAGACTCATGTAATGGTACAAGATCCCAATGATGAATGTAACTGTATTTTATACCTAAAATGTACCAATAAACTTAATGGGGAAAAAATTAAATAAAATTAAATTTAAAAAAAAGAAATCAAAAGAGGGAGAAAAGCAATGATGAAAACCATAAGTGGATCCTAACTTCATTGTACACTCTGTTAATTTGGCATTGGGATTAAAAGAAAAGAAGACTTCTACAAGGGGAACTGAGGTGTAGAAATGGAGGAGGCAGGAGGGAGGAAGAGGAAAGGGAAGTAAAACCGATAAAGATCTGATAGGTATTTGTACCAATACCCCATGGTACTATGTTCATTATGTACCAAAAATATATCCTAATAAAAATTAACGGAAACAAAAATAACTCCACAAGGAAAAAGAGAGTACAGGGATTCGGGTGGCACAGGAACTAGGTAGCTGCATGTAATAGGTGTCACAGATTAGCAAGGAGGACATCATAGCCCCCATTACACATGTCTTGGGGTATCAGTGACTATTAGCTTGCAGAAATGTAACTGAAACCCAGCATTAAAAACCCCCAACTTTTAATATTCTTTTGGCTTATTTCTTGCTGCTTTCTTAGAAAATAGAATATCATAATTTTGGCACTTCATCTTACTGAGTGCCCTGTTTTAGAAGTCTTATTCTAACCCAAACACTTAAGACGAGGACTAAACCCTTATGCTGGGGTTTTATTTTTGTGTAGTCACACACTATGCCTGCAGAAGAAATAAACAAAGATGTAGAGGCAAAAGCTGCCTTTCTATTGATACTTGATGATTATTAGCTCCATCTCTTTGGGTATGTACTTCATGTAAGATTTTTTCAAGACAACAAAATGCTAAGCAGATATGATGAATAAATAAATGTCAATATTTTATTAAGGTATTGAATTTCTTAAAAGGTCTCCAGGATTTCTCATTTTACCTTAAATGTTTATCTTTCTTGGTAAAATATATTGTGTCTGTTGGTAGAAAATATGTACTCAAATGACAACTTCAAGTTAAATTAGGCAATGGAAGTAAAAAAAAAAGAAAGAAAGAAGGAAGGAAGCAAAAAAGAAAGGAGGGAGGGAAAGGGGAGGGATGGAGGAAAGAGTGAAGGCAAGCCAGCACCTACTCAAATACCTGTAGGTTCACTTGCCTTTTTCCAAAAGAAATGTAATACAAAAACAATGCATTTAAAATGAGTAATTTAACCATAATTTAGTAGCAGTAACTGATATAAACCAGAAGCCCAAGTATTTATTTTTATGATTTGGGCTAGTAGTTCAGGAAATTTTGGATTTCGGTTGTTTTATGTAATAAGAAATTGAAAAAAAAAATGATCAGTATAGGAGTTAGAGGCTTGATCTTTGGTATGCAAACATGATTTGAGTTTTCTTCAGAAAACTGTTTTCTGTAGCCATTTGTTTCTGATAGTTGCTTTGTTACGTGTCTTGGGGTATAAAAAATACCACCATATCTGCACAAACAGTGATCTTCTTTAACATCTGGATTACTTGGACATCTGTCTGAGACCATTCACCACTCTTCAATAAGGAACAGAAGGCCACCAGCATAAGCAGCCTCCAGCCTTGCTCAGAGTTAACTGCTACATTGAGCTATCAAACTTGTCCTGGGCTCAGAGAATCAGATGGTTGGTCTCATGGAAAAATCAACAGTCTCCTTTATTGGTATCTGTATCTCTTTTGTTTGAACTTTATGGAACATTATGGTTCTAAAATAATGCATGAGGCCATGTCTACATAGTCAAATCAACTAGCTAAGCACTAGAAAATTCAATCAGCAAGGTGTTTTGCTTCTACAATCTCTTCAGCTAATTTTTCTAGTTATTTTCACTATGTAGAATTTTTCCTAATAATTGTTTTTTCATATAATATAACATACATCTGTCATTAGAATCATATGAAATTCAGTATAGATGTGAAATTTACTTTTTAAGAGTCTCATGCTCTACCGACTGAGCTAGCCAGGCACTTGAAATTTACTTTTTAAAAGTCAGAATCTCTATACTATTAACATTTTTTTATGTATCTTACCAATCTTTTAGAAAATATCTTAATTTTCATGATGTGTATGTGTATTTCTTACATATACCTTTTCCATACTCTTTTGTAACATGTTTCTCTGGCTTAAAAAATTGTGGCTATTGTCATAAGCTATTAAATATTCATTTCCAACATGGGTTTAACTTTTGAATATTACCATAATTTTCTTTAAACAGTTACCTGTTATTAGATGAACAAACTGCTTCTAATTTTCAAAGTTAGAAAATACACAGGATAATGGCAGATAATCTCATATGCAAAGTTAGAATGTATGTTACATTATTAGTCCACTATATTCTGAAGGAATTTTTGTTGGACTCATCCTGGGGAAATGGGCTAGAAATTGAGTATGACATGAACGTATACAAGAAAATTTTCCAAGTAACTACTTGTACTTCTTATTCCAGGGGGTCAAAACCCAACAAAATATTATGTTAAAATTCTATGCTGATGTATTTTGGAAGTGCTTTTTACATATATTAACTCATTATGACAATGAAAAATATGTCATCCCTTTGTGCTTGCTGGGAGGAAGGGAAGAAGAGAGATACTTCCTGGTCTGTGCCGGTCTTTGGATATTTTATATTACTGTAGTGGAATTTAAACAGACGGCTGAGACTTGATTAAGGTATTACTATTTCTCAAAATATTAAATGCATGGTGATCAGAGGCAATTCAGAGAGACGAGAGTTTGAAGCTCTGTCTTTCATTTAGTGTAAGAGTGGCAGGAAATGCATTGTTAATTCAAGGAATTTCCCTGAGAGTTCTTGTTTGGGAAGTGAATTACCTTTAAAGGAGAAGCATAGTCATTAGCTAAATAAATACCTTTGGATTCTATACCAGACATTTTGCAAGCCTAACGTCCACTTGAATACATCACTCACATGTTGAGAAGTTGAGAAGTAACGGCACATATCACTGCTCTCCACCACAAAATGTAGCACAGAGCCTTCAGAAAAGGGGGTTCAGCTGAACTGTGTTTCTAGAGTATAGTCCATTTTCCTATAGTTACTAGATGTCTCTTGGATCTTAGATGAAAAAGAACTCAGAGTGACCCAAATACCAATGCCTTTAGTCAATCTTTATTTTTTCTTTCTTTATTTTCCATAGCCTCATTATTTCCAATGAAGGATAGATATTAGGTCCCAAACATGACTCCAACCAGAATCATCCTAGCCATACACACTATGTAGCATTTAGGACTTAAGACTTCTGTATTCCATGGGAAGCAAGTCAACTTTTGGCACACTTTATCCTCTTCTGCAGAAGTCGGGGGGAAATGGAATCTGTACTGGCAGGGTTGTGTGTGTGTGTGTGTGTGTGGAGGAAGTTGCACATGGAGCCCAGCCAGAGACCTCTAATATATGTTCTTACAAAACAAATTGTTTTGGTTTATATCTAGATGTCCCTGTAAAGCCTCATATGATCATTGGCAAGACCTTTAGAAGGTCAACTAACTTGCTGTTAGGTGGTGGGGTCTGACTGAAAAGGCGGTTCATAGAGGGCATGGCCTGGAAGGGTTTATCTCCCTCCCCAACTCCTCCCTGCTCTCTTTGCTTCCTGTCTGCTCTCCCCCTCTGCCATGCCATTCTCTCTTGGAGCCAGTTGATTATGGTCTGAAATGTAAGCCAGAATAAAACTCTCCTCCTTTAAATTGGGGGTGTTGGGTACTGTGTTTCAGCAACAAGAAAATGACAAAGACACAAATCACGTTCTTGGACATATTTGTTAATAAAGATTAAGCAGTATTAGAATACAATTCATTATAGAAGAATAATTATTTTTTAACTACAGAAAGTTGTCAGTGAATTGAAATAAATGTTAATTATAATTTTTCTGTATACTTTCTAAATCAACACTAAGTAAATAGTATTAAAACAGGGCAAAAAAAAGTATGTTCATAAATGCCTGATTTTGTGTAAAATGTTTCAATTAATATGACAAAATATTCAATACTATTCACTGGTATTGTGAGTGATAAAGATCTCAAAGAAGTTGTTTTTCATCCTTCAGATTAGGGCCATTTCAGGTATTCATCAAGATAAAAAAGTTCAATATCTGAGGCCTTTGAGGTCTAAGAAATTTGAAGAACAAAAGTAAATGTTAGCTTGTTTCTTTTAGAATTCCTTCATAAATTTTAATGGCATTTTAGTAATGAAAGAATATCTTAATTGCTCTGAGGCCACCCAACTGGAATTAACCCTGGCAGCCTTGCTCCCTTCCTGTGGGAAATAATTAGCTCCACCCCAATGTGGTGAACAGAGGAAACCCCTGAGTAGGCCTTTGGGCTTTTATCACAAAGCACTTGGTCTTTGACATCCACTGATATATGTAGTTAACTGGACAACCCAGCAGGCCATATTTTCCCAAAGATGTAAAGGTTATGCAGTGACAATACCATAACCACAGGGATGATGAATTGTACAAGTGAGTAAGAGTGGGAACTTTCTTTAAATTGCGTCATGGCTTTTACTTTTCAAGTTCATGCAGGAAGAAATCAGCAATAGTTAGAGAGCAAATATGAAAGACTAAAAATGTGCCTTCAGGCTTATCTAACATACCAACTTTACCAAGGAGTAAGGTTGGCTAGAGAATTTACAATGCCTTGTTGGTAGAACTATCAGTTCACTTAGTCTCTTTTTATCATTGTTATTTTTGTACTCCCTGACTTGTGAGTGCATTCTGTGTGCACACCACTAGTAACAGTTTGTTTTACAGTAGCAATGAGATCGTTCTAGAATTTTATTGACTTTGTTGTCAATAGCAAAACCAAACCAAATATCCAGGAAACAAACAAGCAAAAACTGCTTTTGCCTGAAGGGACACTAGCTGTCATATCAAGTGCTACTTTGAATGTACTAAAAGACTCTACCCTGATAGTACTACCAGTAGGCTTAGCAAGTACATGTACGCCATTTTAATTAACCCCACCAAATCTCTTACTGCCCATTAGAAGCTATAAAAATAGGAAGTTGAAAACTTATTCCAATCTCCCAGGAAGGAAGATAGTATATTGTATTTTGGTTGGATGTTATGATCATCAGGAGTGTCAACTGTGGTTGTGAAAAGTTAAGGTGAGTAGTACAAGCTTTAATTTGTAGACAGTGTTAATTTAGAGCAAATAGAAATCGAAAATCTTATCTGACACTGTTTGTGAAGCTAATAAAATAATGAGATATTATGATTTGGAAATTTTAAAAATTCAAAAACAAGGCAAATATCTATTACTACTTAGAACAATACTAGTAAATAATGGTCTCTGAGTTGATAATCTAAATAAATTATTCTTAGAAAGTTAAAACTTTAATGTAGCTGAGCCAAACAGACAAAAATAAAAATGTATTAGACCTTTAAGAGTTCTGTATTTCCCTATTCTCAGTCAATGGAAATGCTTTATATAAATTACATAAAGTATGAAATATTCATCAAACATATTTTTTTCTGTCAAGATAAATGTAAATGCTGACATATCATTATACTTTTTTTAGAAAAGAGAAGTCGTGATCTCAGGGCCCCATGTAATGAAGAAGAGATGAGAGTGGATATCATCCCTGCCAATCACTGAAGTATAAAAGAATAAGGTGCAACACCTACTTTTTAGGAAAAAGAGCTCAGAAGGCATTTGTGTCATATCTCCCCCCTGCTTTAATCTTTTTTAGATGATTCAATGAAAGAAACCTCCCAAAAGGAAGATGGCAGAAAATCTAATGGAAGAAATGTGACAATAATACTTTATATTACCTAGAGCAGAAACTAAAAAGACTTGTAGAAAATGCTTTCTGGCTCATCTTGGAGTTCTGAAAATTACCCTCCAAGCTTACAAAATGGGCAAATTAATTAATGTTAATAAATAGAGAAAGGAATCTCCCCTGATCTTTGGCCAAGAATTTCCCTTAAACACTCCGCAACAGTCTGGCAAGGTATGCATCATATCATCATCATTTCACAAACAAACTGAGATTCGGGCAGATCAGACAACTCTTTCAACATTCTCCTGCAGGGAGGCGATCAGATGAGAAGCCTAGAGTGCTGGCTCTAATACCTTTTCAAATAGCAGAGTGAAAACTGGATAGATATGAAAAATGTGAGAAGCAAGAGTGCATATTTGGTTGACAAAACAAAATAAGATGATTTAAAAACTGAAGATAAAGGGACTTGCAGGTTCCTGTGATCAGCCCCATTCCTCCTGAAGGAAGAGAGGAGGCATTAGTCTCCTTGGAAGAGGGAAGAAAGCATTTTTGGACTAGAGATGAAGCTCCTTGTTATTTTCCTACCCTTCAGTAAATTAAGGTGGTGACAACTCCCCGGAACAAACTTATCCTATGGCAAATTCCTGTTGGAATTGCTGAAATAAATATATGGTTGCTTAGTTTCCTGGATTTGTACTTGTTTGGGTTTGAAGAGCCAATTTTTTTCCAACTGTACAGACCTGTAACTTTGGTGAACCATAAAATTTTAATAGTTGTTGCTAACAAAGATCTACATATTTTGGGAGGCTTTCTTTGGAATGAGCCTTAGGAATATTTTTGGAGCCAGACAATGTAATTACTCTCATTACGTTTGGTCCAAGCATACCTGACTATTGAAAAATAATGTAGAATGTCATTAGTCATATTACACATCCTGTGTACATCCCAGAATAGTTTGAAATGATTTACAACTAGCAAAACTGTATCTTCAAAGAACAATTATCTGATCCCTTATGCATGTTCACTATAGTAGTTCATAATCTAGGAAGATGGTTTCTAAAAAGTAGCTTCAACACTTGGAGAGTAATGACAGTGTAATTTGAACAGTGTCCTCCAAGCTAATAGCTTCAAGTGAGCTCATTAATTTATATCCTTGGTCCCGAAATGTTTATATATTTAATTTAAGAATTCTTCTCAGAAACCAGAGATGGTGGTACATGCCTATAAGCTGAGGAAGGACTATAGTAAATTTGAGCCCAGCTTGGACAATTTAGCAATTTTGAAAGACCCTGTCTCAAAAAAATAAAAATTAAAAAATTAAAAAGCAGTGTGTTCAATCCCCGGTACCACAAAAAAGATCTTCTCAAAATTGAATTTTCTTCAAATAAAATAGTAGATGGATGTATCATTAATTTCAATAGATTCACATATTGGGTTTTTTTGTTGTTTTTTTTTTTGATTCACATATTGTTAACAATTTATCATAGTGACTTTTTCTTTTGAACTGAGATATAGGTTACAATTAAAAACAGAAATTTGTACATTCTGAATAACTATAACATATGAATATGTATTTTGGTCATCAAAATCAAATAATGATATCTAACATTTTAAGTAGTCCACAACCTCCCTGTGTTCTTTTTTTTTTTTTTTTTTTTTGGTACCTGGGATCGAACTCAGGACCTTGCAGTTGCAAGACAGGCCCAGTCCCATTGAGCTAAATCCCCGGCCCACTCCCTGTGTTCTTTATAGCTAGTAATCTCACCACAGAATAACAGCTGACCTGATCTCTAATCACGATAGATTAGCCTGGCCTACTTTCAAATTTCACATGAACAGAATCATAAAGTATGCTCTTTTCTGTCTAATTTCTTTCATTTACCGTCACTTTTATGAGATTCATGAATGTTACAGCATGTAATGGTATTCTGGGGCCATATTCTGTGACTTTGAATATCAGTTCTATGGTTAAGCACAATTCATTGACCCGTCCTGCGGTAGACGGCTGCTTTGGTTATTTACGGTTTGGAACTATTGCGGTAGAAGCACTCTTGAACATGTCTCTGGGTAAAATTTATCACATGTCTACTGAACATGTCGCTGATTGTAGAATCGCTGGGTTGTACTTATGTTTAGTTTCCATGGACATTGCCAATAGTTTCCAAAGTGCTCATACCAGTTTACTCTCCTGTGTTTCTTAAGTGATACAAAAGGAAAGACCCTGTGGTAATTTGCTTTCCCATGTTTATCTTTAAAGTATTTCTTTACATGAGTTTACTTTTAAGGGAAGCTTTCAGATATTAAAACAAAGTTTCTGCCATTTTATTTTCCTCTTTTCTTGCTTAAGACTATTCTCACCCATGGGATCTCCATCTTGGCTCTGACTCTTTTCTCCAGAAATACAGGTGAGTACTTTATGACATTTCTATTGATTTATGGGTCCTATATACACACGGGATAAACTGCTAGCAAGAGAGTGGGCCACACTCTTCTCTCTCATCTCCTGTATGTAGGACAAGACTCTGGATCGCATGAGAGGGGAGGTGCCATAACTTAGCCTGTGTGTGAACAGACGTGAGACACAGGAGGCTTAACAAAAATAGTGTGACATCTTCAACACCAAGACTCTCAGAAAACTCAGAAAAATATAGCCACAAACTCAATTCCAAGCCCATGGTTGCCAGTACCTGAGCCCTCACCTTGTCATCACTCCTCAGGATTTTATCATTAACTTGCTCAGTTAATCACCTTTTGGTGAGGTCACGGTTCTGATTCTTAGTCAAGAAAACAAAATATCACTGACAGTTCTTCCCAGCTGCATGTTTTAGTGTTTCCAGATGTACGAATCAAAGAAATCTTGGCAACAATGTGCTGTCCAAACAAAAAATAAATGAAATGTGCAGACTGTTTTCTAAAGATTTCAAAGACCCTGGAAATGTAGCCAGCACCAAAATCAATATTTGTGTTTTAGTTTTTGTTTAATTTGAACTATTAGTGCCTGCACCAAAGATATAAGCATTTTGAAGTGAAATTTTTTTTTTTTGCCCTATTATTATTTTTGTCATTAACATTTTCTTGTGAAACTTTTTAGAAGTTGATATTTGATTTTGGAAGAAGTAGGTATTTAATCTAAATGTTTTGTTTTCAAAATAAATACCCTTCTTTACTGGAAACAAATATTAGAATCCTATATTGGAACCATTATTCATAATACACTGTCTTATGTATTATTTAATAGTCTTAATTTTTTAATTTAATGAATGTGAACCAAATTGAATTGCATAGAAATGTCTCTATCTATCTATCTATCTATCTATCTATCTATCTATTTATCTATCTGTCTGTCTGTCTCTATGCTATTTAATAGCAAAATAAAACTATAATGCTTACAAAATACAATGAATATTTTTAAAATTTTTCTTCATTTAAAAATAATGATAATAATAATATTATGAGAGAATCACAGTTATTTATGTTTTCCCAACCAGAACATAAAAGTGAGAAATTAAGAAGAAATAAATGGCCAAAGTGGCACATAGAAAATCTTTATATTATATGCTTTTAAAACACAGCAGAATTTCACTCAGAGCCTATTTACTAATAATTTATACAAAATACTAACCAAGTTTGCAATTGGATTTCAAAGTCATAGCAGAAAAAAAAAGAACACTAGTGAGAATATGAAATAGTGCCACAGAAAAGCACGTGATTAAGGGTGAGATATAATAATGAATAACAAAAAGATTACAAAATGTAGAAGAATGGTAGTTATTTTGTTACTATCACTAAAGAAGAATAGACAATGCAGCCACTTTGTTTAGGGAAAATAGTATGCTAATATATCAGATAGCTTTTATGTCCTGCCTTTTTTTTTACTCTGAAAGTCGGAGCAATGACTGGATGCAAGCAGATATCATCAGAAAGCAGATATCATGTCGGGGTTATACAATATGGACTTTCTGTGCCAACACTTCTCTGGAATTATCAAATCAGAGGACAAAAGAAGCCCACACAGCCATTCTTGTGCTTAAGCAAACCTGGATTTAACACTGAAACTTATTCTGAAAGGGTCCCTATCCAAAATCAAACTTATGTTGAACAGCTTGAGTATGTCCCAGGAGCTTCCTTTTCCTACTTTTCCTCTCAATTTCATTCTTCCCAGACATCATCTTCTGTTTTTGGATGTTTTTCCAAACAAATCTCTTGTAAGAGAGATTGTAAAAGTGATTGTAATCAAAACAATATGGTACTAGCACAGAAAAAAACCATGTAGACCAATGAAAGTCCGCACATGTATGTTCACCTGGTCTTCAACATAGGTACTAAGAGCATACAATGAGAAAGAACAGTTTCTTTCAAAAATTGGTGCCACAAAAATGAGCTATACACATACAAAAGAAATAAATTGGAATACTATCTTGTCCTTTATGCAACATTCAATTCACAATAGATAATATTTAAATCTAAGAGGAAAAATAATGGATAAATTTTGTATTGGTAAAATATTTTTTAATAATAACAATATATATTACAACCCTCTGAAAATATATCTGTCTGTGGTCTGATATTTAATAAACATTGTATAATTGATAGGTGACTACTGGAAAATATTAGTTTAATTAAAGGTATATTTAATGACATATATATATATATTTAACTTTTTAAAGAGTAATGGATGTATAGCTGTATGATATTCCACTGTGTTGTTGTACCCTAAGCACTGGACCTCTAGATTGTTACCAATCCTTTGCTATTAGAGTCTGTTGTATAGTGACTCACTTTGAATATATAACATCATGCATATGAGAAAGCATATCTGCATGTAAGTCACCAGATATGAAATTCTATTTATAATTTTCTTCGCCATTTCCAAAAATTGTTTTTCATAAGGTTTCTATCAGTATAATATTCTACTAGTAATATACAAGAGTGTTTCTTTCAGAAGTCACAAAAAGATTGTATTTTTAACCTCTTTCTGTGTTAAAAAACACTCAAGTTTCTATTTCATTTTTTCATATACATTATAGGAGAGCTTTGTGCTGCTAAAGGTCACTTCTCTTGGGACAATTGGATCCCATTTGACTCCAAGTCTTTTCTCATTCTAGAACCTAAGTGGATGACCTAGCCACTACCTGGGCAATGCCCTTTTCTTGGTGGAAGGCATAACAAGAAAAGAATACTACGCCAAATCAAACATTCTTGTCAAAAGATCCATATTGCATTGCACAAGCCAAACATGGTTAAGACAAAGTCGGTGGGACAGGAAATATACTCAATCTGTAGTATACTCGAGAGTATACTACAACATATCTCTAGGCCGGGATAAAATCAAAATTCAAAATCTGAAGCATATTTTCTATAGAATGCATATCATTATTGTACCATTTTAAAATCAAATGAATTTAACCATCACGTAGTATTACAGAGAAGCAAATGTAATCAGTATGTTGAAATAGCTATACCCCCAAGCTCACTGAAGCATTACTCATAATAGCCAAAATATGCAATCTACATTCCTATGAACAGATAGATGGATACAGAAAGGTATTATACACATACAAAATGGAATATTATTCAGTTTTTAGAAAGACAGAAATTCTGTTATTTGCAACAACATAGATGAACCTGGAGGACACTAGGCTAAGTGAAATAAGCCTCACCCAGAAAGACAAATAATTACTGCATAATCTTAATTATAAAATCTTAAAAGTCAAACTCATAGAAACAGAGAGTAACATGGTGATTAAAAGGGTCCTGGGTGTGTGTGTATGTGGCGGGGGGTGGAGATGGAAGAGAAGATAATCAAAGGCTAGAACATTTCAATTGTGTTGTTGTTTGAAAATTGCTAGGAAAGTAGATTTGAAATGTCCCCACTATAAAAATATGGTAAGAATGTGAGGTAATGAATATGTCAGTTAGCTCAATTTAGCCATTCTAAAATGTATCTATATATCAAAACATCATATTTTACACTACACACACACGTGCACACACATATGCATGCACACACATTATTTCAATTTGGTACTAATAAAAAAGAACTTCATTGAATGCAAGACTTTGCCACAGACTGTTTTTCCAAGAAGCTACACTAAGACAGTTGGTATCTAGAAATGTCCCTAAGAAGCAGATTGTGAGCACAGAGATTCAAGAATCAGGTCACATGGCTTCTAACTGAAGTACAATTGGCCTTGTCACATTAGAGGATTCAGCAGATCTATTGGTTCTAGAAGTAATCATGGTGATTGGATGATAGGACAATCAAAAAATCAGGGCAGAAAGTTCACAGAAGGCTGGCATTCTGTGAAAGAAAATTATTCTCTTTTCCCAAAGCAGGTCTTAATTTATAAATCAGACATGGAGCATCTGGTGATTATGTAAGATGAGCCTCCATGATCCCATCAGATCTCACAAGTGATAAGATTAGGCAGGGACCTCAGAATTTCAATTTTTATGGAAGTGGTACATATGTTAATTGGACACTAGCAGGCCTGCAGGACACAAATAATTTGGAAAGTAGGTGATTTTCTCCATTTCACCTCCCCCTGTTGTATTACTGCCCCCCTTCCTCTCCATATGTGGCCTCATGGAGGTTCACAACACTCAACCAACAGAGAAGGAAAATCACATGGGCCTACAACAGAAATGGCTCAACTTTTCATGTTGGTTCTGACTAGGAATAGGTGGGAGCTACAGTACAGCTCTACTTAAGGAAGACCTTGAAGACAGGAAGAAAGTAAATCTCCACCAGGGAAATTCGGTTCCTACATAGACAGGATTCCCATCCCCTAGCTATTTGGTGCTTGCTATGAGGGAGACATTATTATAAGCAAAATTTTATACTCATCTCTACGTATCACATTTCATTCTGATATTATACACTTGAAAAAGATGACTAAGGTTATTTGCTTAAAGTAACATAGATGCCATGGACTCCACCGTTTACATAATTTCTACTGTATTATATTAACTATCTAGTAGTACCACAGCATATAGTATCATATCCAAAATGATGATTTTAAGCAAAGAAAAATTAAAGTCTATTTATTATTCTGTTGAAGGGTTTTAGGAAGTATACAATATAGTTTAGAAAGATTTTAATTCTAGTGATCAGAAATAATAATGGTATTTGTATGTGTGGTTATCCTAATATCAAGAAAAATCTAACAGTTATGACTTTTAGTGAGTCATGGAGTCCAGAGGATATGAAACTGATAGGAGAGCTAAACAAAATAGGAAAACTGAGAACACAAAGTAAAAGTTGGGTTTCAGTTAGACCATAGAGGGACAAATCATGTTCCATGGATCCCCATGATTGCACACTACAAAGCACATCATAAGGACAAAGGCAAGCTTAACAGGTAATAAATTTGGCCTATTTAATAGCAATCTTACTTTTCTGTTCTAAATGCTAGGTTTCTGCCTAAAATTAAATTTCAGAAAAGGATTTACTACTAAAATATAAAATTTGTAAACTACAATTGGAAGACTTCACACATACCATATTAAATACTGGACTCTTGTTTTAGAATGACTCAAGAATTACTATTGAAAGGGGGCCAATGATTCCTAATGAAATTGCTATTATTGTGTACCTGGCTATAAGAATTCTGCCATTATGCATTAATATCAAAGTCAGCAGGATATAATATTATAATTTTATCTAGTAAAATAAACATAATTTGGGGGGCAACTCTATACCTACATCCAGGCTTGAATTTAGCTTTTTGCAGTTGCGGGAGTGAAAAGGTTCAGACAATAGTTTTAAACTGGCATTAGCTGAGTCCTTACAGCCCTTCTCTGCCTGCAGTAAGAACCACCTTGCAGTTAAGTTGGTGGCATGGGACTACACTAAACATACAGGATTCAATTGGCCTAAAGGCCTAAACCATGAAGAAAATGTTTCAGTGAGTAGAAACAGGCATATATTTGATGTTGGGGGTGGTTATTTGGACAGAGGAGGTGATGCATGGCAGGATGTGTCTGAGCATCCATGTGAGAGCCCAGTTGCAGGGAAGGAATGGAATTTATTTTTCTGAGACACACAGCAGCCCAAAGAATCCCTTTGGATGCTGAGTTGTTTGAATGACTTTCGAGTTGTTAGAAGACAAGCTTAAGGTCATATTGAGTTACAGCTGGCTTCAGACTCATTTATTCTTTGGAAACCTTACAAGTGACATAGCTTGCCAACAATACGAACAAGCCACATTTTCAGTTTTTATTCATGCTGGATTTTTTTCCCAAGGCTATCTTTCTACATTTCTTTCCTCTTTCTCTACTTATGCTATAGCTTTTCTCTAAACCAGGTAAGCCCCTATTGGATAATTTTCCCACTAGTAAGATCAGTTTATTTTGCTTGGCCTCTGCAGCCAGTTATACTATCTTTAAAAGCTCCCCAAGTGTCAAAATCAGAAAATTTTCAAAATCTGCTGCAAACATCAAAAGATAAATCCCTTCATTAAATAAAAATCTCAATTTAAAAAAAACTTCCGCCTAAAATACAATATGAGCAAAAGAGAATCACACAAAAACAACCACCAGAAAATTCCATCCCTGGTCTTTGGCTACCCGGTTTCCAAAATTGCTAGGGAAAATCGGCGAATCCAAACAGCAGTGTCTATTCTCTACATCCTAAACCTTGTTCCCAAGGGAATATGGATAAGGATATATAAGGGCATATGGATAATTGGATTTTAAGTGTTTAGGAAGTGAGGAGGAATGAATTGGGACTATTAGAATGTATCCTCAAGAGAAGAAAAGAAAATAGCTAAGAATGAAATGGGAAGGTCATTCATTAATAAGCAGCATATCAGAAATAGTTGGAGAGTAAGAAGGGAAACAGCCTAGGAAATAGTTACATACATTAAACTGGGCAAGTTAGGAAGGAAGAGAGAGCCCAGGAGTGAGAACAGAGGAAAGTTCAGCCTGTACGTGGGGTCCACGCTGAGGAAGTTGTAACCTTTCTTCCAAACTCCTATCTCTGAAGCATGCTCCTCTTGCCAGAGTTTCTCCAATTCCACAACTTGTTAAAATGCAAGTCTTGATTCCAAGGACCTGGAGTGAGACCAGAGGCCCAAATGCCCATCACCTGGAGACTGGAAAAAGAAAATGTGGGGTTTTTGTATAAAATGGAGTCCTACTCAGCCATAAAAAATGAGAAATTAGAGACATTTATAGCTAAGTGGATGCACATTGAGGCGAAACTCTTAAGTGAAATAAATAGGACACACATGAATAAATACCGAATAGTTTCTCTGGTGTGAGAAACTGAAAGTGTAAATAAAGACTAAATGTGTAATAGGTAATGTGAAATAGGAAGAAAAGGGGCAAAGGGGAAGGAAGTGGGAGGCCTAGGGGAAAGGATAGAAGGGAATGGGATTAATATGAGAAAATGGAAAAATAGGAACAAAATCTTTGTAAATAGGGAGGAATGGAGGGGTTGAAGGGAGGGCTGGGCAAGGGTGAAAAATAAGAACCAAGAGAGACTATGTAAAGGTGCAAATTTCCAATGATGAATGTCATTATACTGTATACCAAAAATGTACCAATGATAAGAATGAATAATCGATAACGCAAAATAGGAAAAAAAGGTCCAAAGGGGTAGGGGTAGTGGGAGGGGCAGGGAAAAGGCAAGAAGGGAAAGGAAAAATGATGAGAAATGGAAAAAATGGAAATAAAGCCTTTGTAAATAGGGAAGGGTGGAGGGCGTGAAGGGAGGGCTAGGAATGGGGAAAAAATAAGAACCAAGATGCATTATGTAAAGGTACAATTCCCAATGAGAAATGTAATTATGTTGTATACCTACAAAGTACCAATAAAAGAATTTTTTAAAAAAGATGCATATATTTTAATTTTAATTTCATGCAAAACTATGTCATTATTTTTATTACTCCTGGGATTTGTATCATATTGTGCAAGTTTTCTGTCTAAGAAGATATAAATAATTATCCTATATTTTCTTCAACAAAATATATGGTATATGATTTTGTGTTAAATCTTTGTACCATCTTATACATTTGGTTTTAAAAATTATAGAAACTCATTGCCTTCCCATTCTTACCATTCTGTTTAGTCAACTATTCCAAATCCATTCTTTCAAAAATCCTTTTCATTAAATCACAAATTCTATATGTAGTGGCTCTACTTATGAAATGTCTAGTCTGGAAAATCTATTACAAAATAATTATCACTGATTTTCTATCATACGTGTAGTATGTAGAAGCTCAAGATACAGAACCTTCATAGTTGAAAGGAAAGAAGGGAATGGAATTGATATGAGAAAATGAAAAAATGGAAACAAAGTCTTTGTAAATAGGGAAGGATGGAGGGGTTGAAGGGAGGGCAGGGGAAGGGGGGAAAAATAAGAACCAAGAGAGATTATGTAAAGGTACATATCTCCATTGATGAATGTCATTATATTGCATACCTAAAATGTACCAATAAAAGGATATACAAAATAAAAAGATATAGAACCTTCATTACTCTTATTTTTTGAAAATTTTATCCATTCTTATAAATTTGATTTGGCATCAAAAATTATAGATGGTATTTTAATTGGCATTGAATTGAAGCTTTGAATTAATTTAGAATGTTTATTTCAAGTATTTTAAATGAGAGTTGTATTACCCTTAAAGAGGTAAAAAAAAGTTTATTGAGAGAATCATCTTACTCTTTTTACATTTCAGAAATAGATACACATAGAGTACATAAAATATTAGTATATCTATATAATTAAAAAATAGTGGAAGAGAATGACTGGGAGAAAATGTCTTCAAAACCTCCTTAAAGAGGAAATAGTAAAAAATTGACAAATATTGCTCTATCTATAGTAAATGGACTATTCCCATCTAAAAATTGGTCAGTTCATATTTATTTGAATCTTTTAAGCACAATAGGTAACAGAGTCTTTTTCTGTTTTGTTTTCTTTTGTTCGAAATAGACATGTTGTATTTATTTCTAGGTGCTTCATCTTTTTTAGTTGATGGAATTTTTATTTCATTATAGCTTCAACTAATTATGATTTATCTTAAAAACCTACATGTTTATTAAATTTGTGCAGTCAACCTTCTGAATTTTAATTATGACGTTTATTCTTGAATTTTTTTCTCACCCTCTAATGTGAATATAATATGCAAATAATGAAAATTCAGTAGCATCATTTCTAACTTTTTATGCTTATTTTTCTAGTTTGGCTAAGGATATTCTTACAAACTACATAAAATGTACAAGTAATGCCTGTCATCATCAGCCAATATTTGAATTTAATGGAAAATTTTCTAGTATTTTACCAGTAAGACCATGAAAATTCAATATTGTGATTAGGGAAATATCAATTCATGTAAACTTTAAAAGAATTTCATCAAATGCCCTTTGACCTAAAGGGAGATGGTCAAATGGATGCCGTCCTGGCATCTATTAATATGAACCTTGGGTTAGTAGGTCTCCATGTACTGAACTGCCCCTGCATTCCTGGGATGAAATTCATATGGTTGTTTTTTGAAACTATTTTTTCCATTCTTACACATTTGAATTGGTATCAAAAATTATAGGTGGTATATTAAAAATATAATTATTTATATATATATATGATTGTAGTTTATTTGATCATAATTACCTTTTGGTTTTTGCACCAATATAGGTAAGATTTTCATTTAACTTTGTTGTACTGTGCTACTTTTTCATTCTTTCTTTTTTTGGGGGGGGGATTCAATCTTGCTGTGTCATTCAGGCTGATCTTGAGCTCACTGTGCAGCCTAGGATGGCCTCAAACTCACAGCAAACCTCCTGCCTCAGCCTCACGAGTGCTGGTATTATAGGCTCACGCCACCACGCCTGGCTATGTTGCGCTGTGGTTTTTCAAGTCTTAGTAATACTGACTTCGTAAAAAAATATATAAACATTCTTTATTTCTCTATGCTTAAAAACACTTTCAAATAAAATTAGGTTTTCTTATTTCTTTTATATATTATTGATTGGTGAGTGAAAATGCCTGGTTTAAGCGCTTCCATTGTTGGATTCTTGCTGAAACGTACATTTTGATAGTTTATTTCTTTCACCTAAGATTTCAAATTCATTTCTAATAAGTTCTACAAAGTTGAGCAAAGTAAAAGTTTGTGTATCTGTGCCTATTTTCTCTATTGTAATACATAATTTTTCTGCATTTGTGCTTTCTCCTCCTCTTCACATATACTTTTATTAATGAATAGTTCTCTTGTTTCTTCTTTCCCTTTCATGTTCTTTTACTTTTTCACTCTCAGTGAACTAACTCTTGGGCTCATTTAGTAGTTTTTATCTTTTGTTTCTTATTTTATAATTTATTTTTATATTATCATTTTTTCTTTTCCTTACATTTATTTTGTTGTCCTTTCCCTAAATGTTTTAAATTTGATACTCCATTTTTTTCTGGGGAAAATATTTATTTTGGTGGGCAAAATGGAAATGATGGGGAAGATGTAAAATAAGTAGATTTCCTACAGTGTTCTTAGACATTTGTAAGAAAAGATCACAAACATTTCCTTTACTCTGATGAATTCTAATTTCAATGTGCCAAAATACCACAAGCAGACAACATGGGACTCCAGATTAATTTGAATTTTATACTTTTTTGATATTTAATGTCATATCAGAATGAATATATAGTTGAATGAGTTCACAAGTCTCTTAATCACATAGTCAGTCCTTCTTTCTATTCAGTTCAGGCCACTTGACCTTCACATCTGCCCTAGGAACAAGTTCCTTACTTAGTTTTGAATGTTTAAGGAGATTTAATTCAACACTTTCACATTCAGTGTGAAGACTTTCTTGTCTTACTCCGAACTTGTGACACATTCTACTGTCTAATTTTCTTGCTACACAGATTCTTACCTGTTCCTCAGATCTGCAAATTGAGCGTAGTCTTAATCCCAAGACTCGACTATTTCTCATATTTATATGTGTATCGTCACCTCCACAAAAGGTGATCTGCTTTGATCTCCATGAATGTTTGCAGCCTGCATATCAAACAGGTCTGCTTCTAAAACCATCCTGAAAAGTGAGGGCTTGTTATCCACTGACAGACTTTCCTATATTCTCTTACTACAGTATTTACTCACTCATTCATCAAGCAAGTACTGAACATCTACTTTGAGTCCAGCAAAGTTAGCAGAAGGAAAAAGTGCAGGAAGGACGTTGTTTTTTCCTTCCAATAGCACACAGTCCAGTGGAAGGTTCTCTCGCTGGCATACATCTGAAAGTGCAGAGTTGTGACCTTGCCTCCTAAATCCTCTTGCTGGCTTTGCATATGTAGGCTATTTCCATGTTCTGTTGATTTTTATTTCCCTTTGTTTGACTCTACCTGCCTTTATTGCTTAAAGTGTCTGCCTTTTCATTATCAGATCTAGTTCCACATATGTAGTTCCTTCTCAGCAGTTAACCCTTTTATACTTGATTGTGCCCCAAGCTTTACACAGTACTTTGGCATACTAATTATACAAGCACTTTGCTGATACAAAAAAACCAGCTCAGGAACACAGAAAAAAGGATACACACACACACAAACACACACACACACACATATATATTCTTAATATCACTAAAGATATACTACACTTATGTATTTTTGTTTTATTTTATTTGAACTATTGATTTCTGACTTGATAGACATTCTCCTTTTCAGAAGAAATTAACAAGAAAGATTTCTCACTTTCATAAGAGTTATATCCTCACATACATGGAAATTTCCCAAATTTCCAAACACTGTTATTAAAGTCAAGATTTTCTAAGAAGAGGAACAGCAACAACAATCAGCAAACAACACTGGAGCACCAAGATGTATACATGTGACTTTCAAGTGAATATCTCAGCAAAAATGATAAATGATTGTGTTCTATGTCTCAGTCATAACTACCAAACAGTAGAAACTGTTATGATCCAAATCCAATAACACCAAGGATCTCTGACACATTAGAATCTTACTGTAATATGACAACACAATGTCTGGGATGACTTCTAAAGTGGGCAAATTGGTTCCAGTTTATAAAGGAATTTACTATTGTGAATGAGGACCACAAGGAAAGCATTCTATTCTTTCTTCTACAATGTGGCTCTCAGCATGCATCCCGAGGGTGGCATTTGAGAGAGCCTCTAGTGTATTACTGTAAAATGAAGAGGAAGTGATACACTAACTAGACTCATTTTTTAAAACTTCTCAGAGTAAAACTTTTGACACAATGCCAAACATTCAGATGAAAACTGAAGAAAAACAAAAACAACCCTCCAGATGTTTTCCCTGTCAATTAATAGGGATTTTTGTTCTTGTTCTTTTTAGGGGGTTAGGAAGGGAATAACTCAGGTACCATAAAAGAATAAGGACCAGATGAAATGTTAGGGGCAAGAAGGGCCACATTAAGCCCTAATAGGAAGATAACATAGGTGATCAGGAGAACACTAAGTCCTCAATATGTTGGATATAGTAGAATAATTCTTATCAGAAATTTCATACCCCTTTCTCCCTCTATGCTTTGTTTACCTCATATAACTTTATATAACTTTTCATTCTGGACCCTTGGTGTAGGGCCATGATGTGACTTTCTTTAGCCAATGAGACATTAGCAGACACGATTCATACAGAATCATCAAACGTACTTGTCCACTGGGCTGACTTACTTGCACTTTTGCTATGGACATAACAGAAACTACCCTACTCACCAACTGATCCAGCAAAGATAAAAGCCTCCTGGAGACCTAGCCCCAAGCTGTTCCTTAGAGTAAAGTCCAGCCCATATCAGCTACTTTCCAGCCAACACAATAAGTTCGTAATTGTGAGTTAACCAGTGACTTTTGTAGTAGTTTGTTACACAGGATTATTGTGAAAAGAGTTGACCACTATTGTAGAATTGAAGCAGAACAGAATTTAATAGATGTCTGTAAGAAATAGAATGAAGGGGCAAGTTTCCCAAAAGATGTAGATTTGAACCTACCTTTCCAGACACATTCCCTACTACAGTCCATTTTGACATTTTAGGCTACTTTCCCTGCATTACTTACCACTCATTCCCACCTATCTGTTGAATGCCTTAACATAGTCTTTAATTTCTCAGCCTGTGAAGGACCCTTGTCCTTCAGGTGGGCCTCAAGTGGCCTTGGAGGGGGAATTTTAAATGCATTGACCTGCAGATCAATAAAAATGTCTCCATTGACAGAAATCTGCTATATACAATTTCCCTTAAGTTTCTATATGATCTAAATGATCATACGTAAAAAACCACTGTCTCATAATGAAAATACTCAGAACTTCAATAGAGCACTATTTTTTTTTTGTACTGGGGATCGAACTCCTCCTTGTGCACCAGGCAGCAAAACCACTGAGCTAAATCCCTGGCCCAATAGAGCACTATTTTAATCTAAATGGTACATACTTTGAATTGATCATATGTTTTGGGTTTTTCCATAATGAAACATAAGAAGTCTATTGAGATAAAACATTGACTTTTGAATAATGACTGAATTCCTATGTTTAAACTTCCTTGTACTGCATATATATAGAAAATAATATAAATTACTGAAATAATTATAAAGCAACACCTACATGTGCAAAAAAGTTATGTTATTTTCAGTTAAAATGAGCAGCTCTAAACA
This sequence comes from Heterocephalus glaber, assembly GCF_053883595.1. Taxonomy (NCBI): domain Eukaryota; kingdom Metazoa; phylum Chordata; class Mammalia; order Rodentia; family Bathyergidae; genus Heterocephalus; species Heterocephalus glaber. The sequence goes on from NW_028258191.1 coordinate 2,800,767, forward strand.
GAAAAAAGAGGTGCTGCAATTTAGAAAAACTTGATACATTTGGAGATTAAAAATGTTTAATTATAATATTTTCCCTTATCTAGAAAATTTCTGTATCATTATTAATTTGTGGTTTTATTGTCAGGTATATATGGGCCATTTGTGTGCATGTACATGCACATACATGCATGTTCTTGTGTGTGTGCACACATCTAAGGATTAATATTGGGGCCAAATATATACAAGTATTTATTGAGACCTTACTTTTGTCAGGAACTGCTTTTGAGTAATTTTACAAACATTATCTGATCTGATTCCTGCTTTGCAAGATAGCTAACACCAACCCAGCAATAGATGTAGTAAAAATGCTAAAACAAGCATAAGCAGTTTAAAGACACCTCAGCCTTGACTAGATCTCAGCCTTGACTGCACATCAGTCTCATTTGATAGCTTTAAAATGCCCATATCCATCTCCCCCACCCAGGTCATTTGAATTGGAATGCGCAAGACTGGGATTCAGGAATCAGTACCTTTTAAAGTCCCCAGATAATTCCAACAGGCAGCTAAACAAATTTGTGGATCACTTCCTTATAATCTTCACGATGAGTTGAGAAGCTGAACACTTAGTGTTTTATCCACTTGGCCTTATACTTCTCCGCTGCAAGAAAGAAGTTAGTAACTCAGGAGAAATCAGCAACTATGTCGGAGTGGAAGAAGCACCCGCTGTGCTGCTTCGAGAAATTCAACTCAAATTTAGACTGTCTCTCTTGGGAGATTCCCAGAGTAAAGATACTTAAACATATGTTTCTATGATCTCACAACAACAGAACCAATCCTGTATTACTTTAAACACCTTTTCCCAGTTTGCATCTACCCCAGCCAAGCAGGAGAAATGGTGGCCTGGATATTATATACTGGTGTCAGACAGGAACACAACAGCAAGGCTGCAGCACTTTATTAAAGATGAAGTACAGTTTCAGAGTTTCAAGAATACACTTAAAATATCTGAGGATGACCATTAAGGCTAAGGTCTGGTCATCTTCTGGGTCACCTGAAGCTACTCCTCCCTTGACCATTTTCAGTATGTAGTCTTTTGGTGTACAAAGTGGCTTCCGTGTTGCTCCCAGAACCCTGGCAACACAGGCATCAGTGAGATTCACAGGGGCCCTGGTCTTCTTTCAAACTGCAATAGTCATCAAAGGTAGAAAAGAATGGGAAAGCTCTGATAATTGGCTGTGATGGTTCACTTCACGTATCAACTTGATGGGGTCATAGAATGTCCAGATATCTGATTAAATATTATTTCTAAATATGTCTGTGAGGAAGTTTCTAAAAGACACTAACACTTCAATTAGTAGACTGAGTAAAGAAGATCACTGTCACCAATAGCATGGGCTTTATCCAACCCACTGAGAGCCAGAATAGAACAAGAAAGGCAGAGGAAGAATAAACTGGGACTTTCTCTCCTGCCTTTGTACATCAGAGCTGCTGGTTTTCAGGCTTTAGGACGGAGTTTTGAAATACACCTTGTTTCCTGGCCTTCCATTTTTCAGAGGGCAAACTGAGAGACTCCTCAACCTTTACAGCTGTGTAATACAATCATTCATAATAAATCCCTTACCACATATGTGCCTATGTGTATATGATATTGGTTCTGTTTCTTTGGAGGACCCTGATGAATCAACTTGTTCATTAGCATCTCCATACAACAACAACAACAACAAAAATGAATATGTATGAACTAAGGACTGCAGAGACATGGAGACTGAACTGGAAATTGACTACGTTCTAATTCATTCCACTCATGACAATAAATAGGATTTTTTTTGTTGTTTTGTTTGTTTTGGCTGAGAAAAGCCTATTTAACATAATGGTTAGCATTACTGGCTGGCTGTAGATGCATACTATTACATAGAAATTTTGTTATCTGTAAAATGAGGGTATTTAAGTGTACTTATTTTTAAATTTACAAATATAAATTGGATATGTTTATCATGTACAGGATGTTCTGACTCATGCACACATTTTGGAATGGCTAACTCAAGCTAATTAACATAAGTTTTACTTCATACAGTTCTCATTTTTTCATGGTGAGAACACTTTAAATGTACTTTATTAACAATTTCCAAGTATACACTGTTGTTAACTATCATCATCATTTTGTACAATAAAATGTTTAATCTTGTTCTTCCTATCTAGCTGAAAATTTTTATCCTTTAACCAACAACTTCCCTTCTGCCTCTGTTAACCAGCATTCTTCTATTTCTATGAGTTTGTTGTTTTTATAGTTCAAATGTAAGTGAAGTAATTTAGAATTTCTTTTTCTGGACCTAGCTGATATTATACTTAGTATAATGGTTTTCAGTATCATTCATGTTGTTGCAAATGACAGAATTTCCTACATTTTAAAGATTGAATAGTATTCCATTGTGTAAAAAAATGATATTTTTTAATCCATTCATCCATTAATGGACATTTAAACTGACTCTGTATTTTAGTGTGATCAATAATTGCAATGTATCAACTTGACTTGAGTAAGAAGTTTCTACCAGATTAGTGAACTCTGGATGTGTCTGTAGATGGACTGACATGTGGGCCAGCAAACTAAGAAGGGCAGATTGACCCAGATATTCAGTATCAACAAACAGAATTATAGATTAGATAGAAAGAAAAGGAAAAGAAGAAGGAAGTATTTCCTTTTCATTCATACAAACTTCAGTATTTACTACTGCATTTGAATGTTGGGCACTAGTTCTTTCAGGCTGCCAGTACAGATTCTGGCCTCCCAACACAGACTCTAGCTTTCTGACAGACTTGCATCAGTAACTCTGCAGTGAGCTTCTAAGCCTTTGACCTTCAAATGTAACTGGATCTATTGACTCTCCAGTGCATGGACTACCATTTGGGACTCTTGAGTCTCTAATCCAGCAAATGATCATTTGGATTTTTCTGATTTTGAACATGTAAGCTTAGCTCAAATACCCTTTTTATAACCATACATATATTTTATATTGAATCTGTCCATCTAGAGAATTCTAATTCACCTATCGTATGAAAAGTAACTCTGCATTTGAAGATAAGAAAATGTAGGTGCTGCCAATCAGAGGTATAGAGGAAAAGTGTCCTTCATCATGCTTACCATTTAAGCTCTTTTTTTGCAAAAACACTATTTACAAAATATGAACAAGACATTCTCTTGGTACCAGAGAAGTGGAATCCTTTCTATTACTCTCTGAACATGTGGTTTAGTGCCTCTGGAAATGGTTTGCAGGACAAATGTGGAAGGAGATGTCAGCTAAAGAAGTGACAGAATGCTATAAGCCAAGCTTTATAGGAGATCCTGGTCAGAGGTCCAAAGATAAGAATATTAATAGAAATGTAGACAGTAAGGGCCAGGTTCAGTTCAAAACAGGACACCAGTGGTAGCTGGACTTGAGATCATGTGTGTTATGCACTAGCAGAAAATTTGGTTAAATTTTGCTTAAATCCGGAGACAGTGGGAGGCTGAGATTAAGGGTGGTGGACTAATTAATCTTGTGCAGGAGTTTCAAGGCAGACCAACATTCATGTTGTCACATGGATACTGATGGCAGTTTTTAGCCATGTTTATACTGTAAATCAGGAGCAAAAACACCATTTGAAAAGTTCTCAGTTTCTCCATAAAGGAAGCATCTTCAAAATTGGAGCACGGTTGGCTAAAAAGATTAGCATTAAAAAGAATCCAAGTACTTTGCATCAGGACAATAGTGGAGATGGCTTGAGGGGATCTCAGTAATGAGCAAGATCCTACCCTTCCCAAGATCCAAGATGTAAAAGTAAGAGACTGCTTTGAGACAAGAACCTCGGGGAATTCAGCTCATTCAGAACCAACTAGGAAAGAGTTTTCTAGAATTCTGCTACCCAGGCATTCAAAGTCCTCTGTCGCCATGATCCAAAGGGGCCAGGCTACTGTTCAAGCCAGCACCAGACCTGGATATCATCAAAATGGAACTTGTTTTAAGGGCATGCAGAATGCAATAGTTGTAGGAGTCAGGGAGTCTTCCACTCAGATTTCAGAAAAAGGTCTGGAAGGTGAGGCAAAGTGCTCTGGAAAGGGCAATGTGTCAGGTTGAGAAAGTGAAGGCAAAAGTACAATTCTAAGGAAGCTAGAAATGCCATTAATATGGATCATCTTCTGAAGAAAGCCTTAGGCAGTGAGAAAAGCCACTCCAAGAGAGAGGCCACGAGGGCTACAACTGGCAATACCATAGGAGTGGGGCCACCCAAGCCCTTTGAAGCACATATCTCCCCACAACTTGCCCCAGTTGCTGGACATAAGATAGCAGGACTTAATGTTTTCCATGCTGGGTTTACATCTTGCTTTGTTTCAATTTTCTTCTACCTGCCTATCCTATCCTTTTGGATTGGGAATGTTTACCCTGTGCTTTGTAGGTTGGAAATGTAACTTTGTTTTTTATTTTACAGGGGCTCACAGCTAGGAGTTTGGCTTGGGTATCCAAGAAGATATTTAACTGGAGACATTGGAGCAATGCTGGAACTGTTAAGACTTTGTTGACTCTTAAAAATGGAATACACTAATTTTTCATAAAGAGATAAGCATGAGTCTTTTGTGGACAAGGTATGAGATGTTATGGTTTAGATCAAGAATGAGCTCTGAATTGTTATGGGTTCAGAGACAGGGCATTTGAATGATAAATGGATTATGGGGGGGGGTGTTCCATAGCTTAATGTAATATTAGGAGATGGGACCTGGCATGAAGAGGCAGGTCACCAGGGACATGACCTGAAATGGTATATCACCTTCACTGGCTCCTTCCTTTTTTCTGCTTCCTGGGCACTATGATATGAGCAGTTTTCCTGCACCCAAAGCCTCATACCATGTTGGTTTTGCCTTGGTGCTTCCCAAGCATGGCCTGAAAACATGAGCTAAAATCAATCTCCTTTAAATTAACCTCCTCCTTTAAATTGTAGGTATTGGGTATTTTGTCCCAACAATGAGAAAGTGACAAACACACTGAGCTATTTTGAATAACACTGCAGTGAACAAAGGAATGCAGAAATCTCTTCAATACACTGATTTCATTTTTTTTGGATATGTACCCACTAGTGGGTTTGTAAGATCATATGGTCGTAAGTTTTTAAGGCACATTGATATTGTTTTTCATAATGGCTATACTAATTTATATTTCCATCATGATCAAGATCCCTTATTGGGGCCGGGTATTTAGCTGAGCAGTTCCACTGCCTGCCTTGTAAGCACAAGGAGTTGAGTTCGATACCCGGTACCCCTTCCCCTACCCCACAAAAAATGATCCCTTATTATCTCTGCCAAAATTTGTTATCTTATGTCTTTTTGATAATAGCCATCATCTCAGGTGTGAGATGACATCTCATTACAATTTTAATTTGCATTTTCCCGATGATTAACAATATTGACCATTTTTTCATATTTCTGTTTCTTTCCTCCCCCTCCCATTAAGTTTATTGGTACATTTTAGGTATAAAATAGTTACATACATCATTGGTATCTTGTACCATTTCATCTTGGTTATTATTTTTTTCCCCTTCCCCTGCCCTACCTTCACCCCCTCTGCCCTTCCGTATTTTCAAAGAATTTCTTTCCATTTTTTTCCTTTTCTCATATTTTTTTCTTTTCCCTTCTTTCCTTTCCCTTACCCCTCCCACTTCCCCTGCTCCTTTAGACCTTTATTCCTATTACACAATATCAATTATACATTTTTTAAAATACAATATCAAGATCTAGGAGACATTACCACAGATTTTACAGAATTTAAAAGGATATAGAAAGCAAATTACAAGAATCTTTTTTGAAATAAATTTGACAACTTCTAAGAAGTATGTTGGAAGCCAAATTAATGACACTAATTCTGGAGGAAATATAAAATTTGAATAGCACCAATTAAAGAAAGTATATTCCTAGCTTGAAAACGTACCTATATGGCAACAACAGGCTCATATATATTTTAACTGATAAAGTATATCAAACATTTAAAGCAGGAAAAACAAGGAACACTTCTCCCCTCATTTTAGGAAATCAACATTGTGCTAATCCTAAAACTGGATAAAGATAATAGAAGAAAAAAGTATGAACATAGAAATTTGTTTATCAAAACAAACTGTTAGAAGTCAGATCTGGCAGGAGGTAGAAAGTGGTTTTGTTATAGGGATGGCAGTGTTGGTTCAGCATTGGAAGATCCAGCCCCAAAAGTCATCATTTTAACAGAGGAAAGGAGAAAGCCACATGATCCTGTCACTAGTTGGAGAAAAATTATCAGACTAAATTCTACAGCTGTTCATGGTGAAAGCTATCAGGAGACTAGAAGTAGAACAGAACCTTCTAAACAGATTAAAGACATGTACTCCATACTTCCAGAAAAAATGTCTCATATGAATGGAGAAGATACAATGCTTTCTCCATAAGGTGGGTAACAAGGGCAGATATGCTTACTCTTCATCTCTTCATTAAACTTTGAAACATAGCCCTAAACAAAAATAGTCTGGCAATAAAATGACACAATTAGGATAGGATTGGCAAGGTAGAAGTAAAATCTTTGTAGGTAGATGAAATGATCATCTACAGAGAAAATACTAAGAAATCTCTAAGAAGCCTTAGAACTTGTATTCGAATTTAGAAGGATTGGAAAATACAAGGTATATATAAAAATTCAGGTGTATGTATACTTGCTATAAATGAAGAATTGGATATTGAAATTTAAAAGTTAAGGACCTAGAAAAAGAAAAAGAAAAATAAACAGTGTTGGAAGATGTTTAATATCCAATTTTAAAACTTCCTCTAAAGCTACAGTAATCAAGGCAGTGTTGGTGTAAGGAAAGACATATGGTCATTGGAATGAAACAGAGAATTTAGAAATAGAACCACGCATATATGGTCCACTGAGTTTTGAAAGATCATTTAACATTAGCATTTTATAGAATATAAACTCAAGTCAAGAGCTGAGGAAAAGATGGTGTTTTCAACAAGTGGCACTAGAATACTTGGTATCCATATACAAAAAATTAACCTCAACTCTTTATTTCTGTACATAAAAATAATTTGAAAGGATCTATGAAACTAAATATGAAAGACTGAAAGTATAAAACTTTAAGAAGAAATTATAAGGGAAAATGTTTATGAATTTAGGGTAGGCAAGACCTTCCCAGGATACAAAAAACATGATGTATAAAAGAAAAAATTGATAAATGAGATTCCGTCAAAATTTAAAACTTTGAATGACATCGTTAAAATGAAAAGTAGTCCTTAAACAGACCATATTTACAATACATATAACCTATGACCAGAATATATAAAAAAATCTTACAGCTCATGAATAGACAACCCAATTAAAAAGTAGACACAAGTAGATGATAAATAGCCAGTACAGTACAAGGAAAGGTGTGGAACACTAGAATGAGAAAAATACTAATCATTACAATAACAAGATTGAATTATACGCTCATTAGGGAGATGAAGTTAAAGATGACTTTTTCTTTTTGTTGGGTTCTCCTCCTTTACATTTAATTTTTTGTCATGCCAGATGGGTTCATTGTGCTTTGCTTCCTGGGGTTGTAATCCTCATTGTCTTTTCCTAGGATACTGTCTAAAATTTTTTGCAGTGTTGGTTTGGTATTCATGAAGTTCCTAAGGTTCTCTTTATCATGAAAGCATCTTATTTCTCCATCAATTTTGAAAGATAGTTTTGCAGGGTACATCAATCTGGGTTGGAGGCTGTTTTCTTTTAGGGTTTGGAATATGTCACTCCAAGCTCTTCTTGCCTTGATGGTTTGTGTTGAGAAGTCTGCTGTGATTCTGATGGGCTTTCCTTTGTATGTGATTTGTTTCTTTTCTCTAACTGCTTGTAGAACTTTGTTCTTCTGTTGTGTTTCTGAAATCTTAACAATTATATGCTTATGTGTAGATTTTTTTTTGATCAAGGCTATTTGGAGTCCTATATGCCTCACTTATCTGTATGTCAGGTTCTTTTCCCCTGCTTGGGAAGTTTTCTGCCATTATTTCTGTGAAGAGATTTTTTCATGTCACCTCCACTCTCTCCTGTTTCATTGAGTCCAATCAGTCTTATGTTATTCTTCTTTGCATCATCTAGCAGCTGCTGGATTGATTTCTCATGTTCCCTTATAATTTTGAAGCAATTTTTCTTTTCCTGGTCACTAATTGCAATCTTATCTTCTATATCTGAAATTCTGTCCTCACATTGGCTCATTCTGCTGTGTAGACTTTCAATGGAGTTTTTCATATCCTGGAAATCTATTTGTATCTGTTTTCTGGATTCCATTTTTTTCTTATATTGGGATTCCATCATGTCCCTGAGCTCCTCTTTAGATTTATTAATCATGTCTTGCACTAGGAGCACAATTTCTCCTGTTATCTGAGAAATTATTTCTGATTTCATTTTTTCCAGATCCCCTTTTGTTGCCAGTTCAGTGGGTCCAGATAGTTGAGTATCAGAGTGTTCCTTCTCATTTCCCTTTGGGGTTGCTGTAGGTGATCTGGAAGTCTGGTTTTGAGACTTTTTTACGTGTTTTCTCATTTCAACTGGGGCAGGGGGCTCTTAGTGCCTGCGAAGATTACCTCCTCTGAGCTGGAAGAGGTGGGACAGGGACCAGGAGCAGTGGTAGGGATGGTGGCCCAAAAGCCCTTTCCTGTGGGCTGGGAGCAGTGGGAAGGATGGTGGCTGGGAAGCCCCTTCCTCTGGATCAGGAGCAGTGGTATGGTGGCTCAGAGGCCCATACTTCTGGGCCTAGAGTGGTGGGAGCCATGGTGGCCCAGAAGCCCCTTCCTCTGGACCAGGAACAGTGGTACGGAGGCTCAGAAGCCCCTACCTCTGGGCCGGAGCTGCAGGACTCAGTACCTTGGTCTGGTGGTCTGGTGTCCTCTGGTCTTTGTAGTGTGGAACCAGGTGGCTGCCTGCTTGCAGTGGGGTGATTTGGCATCTTCTGCACCACTCGGGACCTCAGTAGGGCGTGCACAGACCTGCCTGTCTTCAGTGGGCTGATTCAGCATGTTTTGTGCCACTTGGGACCTCGGTAGGGAGTGCACAGTCCTCCCTGTGTGCAGCGGGCTGATTCAGCGTGTTCTGTGGGACTGGGGCCTCGGTAGGGCATGGGCAGACCTCCCTGTCTGCAACAGGGTGATTTGGCATCTTCTGCAAGATTCAGGACATCAGTAGGGCACGCACAGTCCTGCCTGTCTGTAGCAGACTGATTCGGCGTGTTCTGTGCGACTCAGGACCTCAGTAGGGTGTGGGCAGACCTCTTATTTCTACTTCTTTGTCTGAGAAATTCTGTTCATTTCAGATGCCCATTTTTGGATTGGGTCTTTAAATTTGGGTGGTCTGATTTTTTGAAGTATTTTATAGATTCTAGATAGTAGACCTTTGAGGGACAGCAGGTGAAAATATTTTCCCACATTGGTGGATGTCTCTTCACTTTGTTGGTGGTTTTTCTTTCTGGGCAGAAGCTTTTTAGTAAGAAGAGATCTCATTTGTTGACTGTTTGTGGTAGTTCACAGGCAACTGAGATTTTGTTTAAAAAAAATCTTTTCCTACACCAATGTCTTCAAGAGTTCTTCCTAACCTCTTTTCCTTTTGGTTTAATGTTTCTGTTTTAATATTTAGATCTTTAATCCATTTTGATTTTAGTTTAGTTCATGGTGAGGGATATAGGTCTAGTTTTAATCTTTTGCAAGTTGAAACCTAAGATTTCCAGCACCATTTATTAAAGCAGTTGTCTTTCCACCAGTGAGTATGTTTGGCTACTTTGTCAAAGATGAGGTAGGTGAGTGTTTCTGGAGTTGTTTCTCCATCTTCTAATCTGTTCTACTCATCCTCAGGTCTGTTTCTTTGCCAGTACCATGCTGTTTTTATCACAATAACTTTGTAGTATAGTTTCCAGTTGAGGGATCTAATATCCCCTGCCATATCTCTGTTTCCTAGAATTGCTTTTGGTATTCTAGGTTTCTTCTTGTTCCAAATGAATTTTTGATTTGTTTTAGCCAGATCTGTGAAGCATGCTGCTGGTATTTCAATTGGGATTGCATCGAATCTATATAGCAGTTTTGGAAGTATGGCCATTGTCACTATGTTGATTCTTCCTACCTAGGAGCAAAGGATGTCTTTCCATTTTCTGATATCTTCCTCAATCTCTTTTTTTCACAGTGCTATAGTTTTCAGAGAAGAGGTTTTTGATTTCTCTTGTTAGGTTGATTCCTAGGTATTTCAATTTTTTAGATGTGATTGTGAAAGAAATTGCCTTATTTCTCTCTCAGTGAGTCTATTGTTTGTGTAGAGGAAAGCTATTGATTTTTGTGTGTTGACCTTGCATCTAGCTACTTTACTGAATTTGGTTATTAAGTCTAGAAGACTTTTGGTGGTGTTCTTGGGGTCTTCTATATAGAGTATCATGTCATCTGCAAATAATGACAATTGGACTTCTTCATTTCCTATCTTTATTACATATATTTCTTTCTCTTGTCTAATTGCTGTGGCTAAGATTCCCAAAACTATAGTGAACTGGACTGCTGACAATGGACATCCTCACCTTGTTCCTGATTTTAGAGTGAATGATTTTAGTTTTTGACCATTTAGTATGATATTGGCTGTTGGCTTTTCTTAGATGGCTTTCATCAGATTGAGCTAGAGTCCATCTAATCCAATTTTTTGTTGGGTTTTTATGATAATTGTGTGTTGGATTTTGTCAAATGCTTTTTCTGTATCTATTGAAATGATCATGTGGTTTTTATCCTTGGCTCTATTAATATAATGTATTACATTTTTTGATTTGTATATGTTAAATTATACCTGCATCCCTGGGATGAATCCCACTTGGTCAGGGTGTATGATCTTCTTGATGATCTGCATTCTTTTTGTCAGCATCTTATTAAGGATTTTTGCATCTATGTTCACTAGTGAGATTGGCCTGTAGCTCTCTTTTTCAGTTGGGTCTTTCTCTGCTTTTGGGATCAAGGTGATGCTTGCTTCCAGGAATTTGTTTGGGAATATTACTTCCCTTTAAATTTCATGGAAGTGTTTAAACAGTAGTGGCAGTAATTCCTCTCTAAATGTCCTGTAGAATTCAGCAGTGAATGCATTAGGACACGGGCTTTTCTTAGTTGGTAAGTTTTTAATTACTTTTTCAACTTCATTGAATGATTTTGGGTGGTTTAGAATTTTTAGGTCACCTTCATTCAACTTTAGTAATTCACACGTCTCTAGGAATCTTTCTGTTTCTTCTGTGTTTCCATCTTATTGGCTTATATGTTGTCAAAGTAGGTATTGATGATCCTCTGGATTTCTACTGGATCTGTTGTAATATCAACCTATTCATTCCTAATTGCATGGATTTGCACCTTTTCTTTCCTTTTTCTGATAAGGTTGCCTAAAAGTTTGTCAATTTAGTTTATTCTTTTGAAGAACCAACTCTTGGCTTCATTTTTTTTTTTTTGTATTGTTCTCTTAGTCTCCATTGCACTGATTTCTGCTCTGATCTTTATAATTTCCTCCCTTGTATGAGCTTTGGTTTTGTCCTGTTCTTCTTTTTCTAGAAGCTTGAGGTTCAGCATCAGGTTGTTTAATGGGGATTATTTTGTTTTCATAATATGAGTATTCACTGTCATGAATTTCCCTTGTAAGACTGATTTCATTATGTCCCAAAGATTCTTATATTTTGTATTGTCATTGTCATTTAATTGAAGGAACTGTCTGATTTCTTCTTTAATATTCTCTGTGATGCACTGGTTATTCAGAAGTGTGTTGTTCAATTTCCATGTGTTTATGTAATTCTTGAGGTTTCTTTTGCTATTGATCTCCAATTTCATCACATTATTGTCTGACAATGTACAGGGGATAACTTCAATTCCTTTGCACTTACTTAAACATGTTCTATTAGTGAGTATGTGGTCTATTTTGTAGAATGACCTGTGTGTACCTGAGAAGAAATGTGTATTCTGATTTTGTGTGGTGGAACACTGTCTCAACAACTGCTAAGTTCATTTTTTCAAGAGGTTGATTGAGTTCTAGGATTTCTTTGTTTATTTTTTGTCTAGTTGATTTATCCATTTGTGAGAGTGGGGTATTAAGTTTCCCCACAACTATTGGACTAATGCTCATATGAGTTTTCATGTCCATTAGTAATTATTTTATATCGTTGGGTGCACTAGTGTTTGGTTCATATATATTAATGATTGTCATCTCTTTCTCTTGGATTGTTCCTTTGCAAGCATGTAGTGTCCTGCTTTGTCTCTCTTAATCAGTGTTGCTTTCAAATCCTCTTGCTCTGCAAAGAGGATAGATACTTCTGCTTTTTTTCGGGTTCCTGTCACATAGAGTATTGTTTTCCACCCTTTAACTTGTAATCTATGAGCTTCTTTTTGAATTAAGTGTTTCTTGTATGCAGCATATTGTTGGATCTTGCTTCTTGACCCATTCTGACAGTCTATTTCTTTTGATTAGTGAATTGATACCATGAAGATTGATCATTATAATTGATATGTATTAACTTATCCTTGTCAGGAGTTTTTCTTTTTTTTGCATTCTCCCCCTTTGCATTTAATTTCTTGTCCTGCCTGATGAATTCTTTCTGCTTGGCTTCCTGGGCTTCAGATCCTCATTTTCTTTTCCTAGGATACTGTTTGAAATTTTTTGGTGGGCTGGTTTTATATTCATGAAGTTCCTAATATGCTCTTTTTCATGAAAGTATCTTATTTCTCCATTAATTTTGAAAAGTATTTTTGCAGGGTACTTCAGTCTGGGTTGAAGGCTGTTTTCCTTTAGGGCTTGAAATATGTCACTCCACTCTCTTCTTGCCTTATGGGTGTTATGGTGAGAAATCTTCTGTGATTCTGATGGGCTTTCCATTGTATGTGATTTGTTTCTTTTCTCTAACTGCTTGTAAAAGTTTAGTCTTCTGTTGTGTTTCTGGAATCTTAACTATTATATACCTATGTGTAGATTTTTTTTGATCATGGCTAGTTGGAGTCCTATATCCCTCAGTTTTATGTGTCAAGTTCTTTTCCCCTGCTTGGGAAATTTTCTGCCATTACTTCTGTGAAAAGTTTTTTATGTTGCCTGCACTCTCTCATGTTTCTTCATTGACTCCAGTAAGTCTGATATTATTCTTCTTTGCATTGTCTAGCAGCTGCTGGATTAGTTTCTCATGGCCCCTTACTATTTTTAAGAAATTTTTCTTTTCTTGGTCACTAATTGAAATCTTATCTTCTGTATCTGAAATTCTATCCTCACATTTGCTCATTCTGCTGCATAAACTTTCAATGGAGTTTTTAATCTCCTGGAAATATTTTTGCATTTGTTTTAGGATTCCATTTGTTTCCTGTGTTGGGATTCCATCATGTTCCTCAGCTCCTCTATTTTTTTTATCTGTGTCCTCTCTAGATTTATTAATCATGTCTTGCACTATGGGCACAATCTCTGCTGTTTTCTGAGAAATTATTTCTGATTTCATTTTTTTTTCCAGGCCCTCTTTCATTGCCAGTTCAGGGAGTACATGTGTCTGAGTATCAGATTGTTCCATCTCGTTGCCCTTTGGGGTTCCCTTAGGTCATCTGAATGTCTCATTTGGGGACTTATTTACATGTCTTCTCATTTCAACAGATGCATCCTGCTTTGTCTTTGTTGAGGGGACTTTTTCCTCACCCCGTGGTCTTGAATTCTCAGCAAGCCACTGAGCAGCCTTTTCTCTGCTGCTCACCAGTACAATTCCTGGGTTCAGAGTGGTGGCCTTCTGGATCCCTGAGCTGACCTGTTGTCCAGGGGGGCTTTGGGGTGGGGCTTGAGAACACTTGGTATGGTATCTAGGTGTTCCTCTCACTGGAGCCCCTATGTAGCTATTTGTGGGAGGGCCTTTGGCTGGGTCCTGTGCACCCCAGTTTCTGCTGTCTGCACAGTCTTTGGCTAGGGTCGCCACTCACTTATCAATGGTATTCAGGAGAGCCTTTGCCTATGGGAATTGCTTGTGTGCCTGTACAGCTTTTATCCAGGTGCATCCCTGGCAATGGCCAGTGGTATGGTGAGCCTCTGGCTGGAGCCTGTGTGGCAGTGCAGACACTTTCTGGGTGGGCCTTTGACTTGGGTAGGTGTGTCAGAGCCTCTAGGGTCAGGTTGTAGCCCCTAGCTGGGTTCCACCAGCAGCCACAATGGTCCAGGCCACTCAACTCTCCCCAGGATCTGCCTGCACTTAGGGATGGAGTGGCAGGCATCTGCTGGGAGCCAGAATGCCCATGAAGCTCCTCTCTGGGAAGACTTCTGGCCTGGGGGTGTGTTCCAGAGCCTCTGGGGTCGGGGTGGACCCTTGGCTGGGATCCTTCTTCGGCCACACCAGTCTGGGTCACACAGCTGCTCCACAGGATGTGCACGCACTTATGGATGGTATGGTGGGCCTCAGGCAGGAGCCCATGTGCCTGTGCAGCTCCTCTCTGGGGAGGCTCCTTAGCATTTTTAATCTTTATTGTTTTTTGATACCAGGGATGAAACACAGGACCTTGCACTTGCGAGGTAGGTACTGGAACCACTGATCTAAATCCTCAGCCCTCCTCAGCAGTTTTTAAAAAGTATTTTGATAGAGTCTTGCTAGGTTGCCAAATTGCCCAGGGTAAGCTTTATCTTGTAATCCTCTTGTCTCACTGTCCCAGAGAGCTAGGAGTCTATGTGTAAACCAACATCCCTGGCTCTATCAGAGATTTTTTAAAATTAATTAAGCTTATTGGTATAATTTAGATGTACATAATAATCACATTCATCATTGAAATCTGTACTTTAAAATGATATATCTTAATTCTTCTTTTGTCCCATTCCCCTCCAGTCACTTCAACCCCTCTTATTATTTACAGAAGCTTTGTTTCCATTTTATCCTTTTCTCATTTTTTTCATTTTCCTTCCTTCTTTTCCCCTCTCCTTCCATTGTTCCCCTTCCCATTTGAACATTTTGTTCCTATTTCACAGTATCTATTATATATTTTGGTCCTTACTTACATTTTCAGTTTCTCACATCAAAGAAATAATGTGATATTTACAGATGTCCAGTTTGTTTCACTTAAGTGTGTGGTCTCTCGTGTATCCATTTATCTAGAAATGTCCGGTGCTTATCCTTCTTTATGACTGCATAGTACTCCATTGTATTAAAACAAAATGAACACATCTTTGCCCATTCATCAGTCGAGAGGAATTTAGGCTGTTTCCAAGATCACACTATTACAAACTGTGCTGCTGTAAACATGGGTGTGTATATTTCAGATGCTTTAAAAACTTTCAGGAAGATATCAAGAAGGGGAATACCTGGGTCAAATGGAATCTCTAGTACTAGTTTTCTGAGGAATCTCCACACTGATTTCCACAGTGGTTGCACCAGTCTACATTCCCACCAATAGTGGAGAAAGGTTCCTTTTTCCTCATAGTCCCTCCAGCATTTGTTGTTGGTTGATTTCTTGATAATAGCCATTCTTCCTAGAGTGAAATGGAATCTCAGCATTGTTTCAATTTGCATCTCTTGAATGATCAATGATGTTAAACATTTTTTCATATATTTATTGGCCATTTCTACTTCTTCATCTCAGAAGTCTCTGTTCATTTCAGGTGCCCATTTTTGAATTGGGTCTTTAAACTTGTGGGAGTCTGATATTTTTACAGTTCTTTATATATTCTAAATATTAGTCCTTTGTCTGAGGAAAGCTGGAAAACATTTTTCCCACTCTGTAGGTTGTCTCTTCATTCTGTTGGAGTTTTTTTGTTGTTGTTGTTGTTTTGCTGTAAGGTTTTTTTTTTTTAAGATGAGATCTCATTTGTTAATTCTTTGTGATATTTCCTGTGTGATTGGGGTTTAGTTCATAAAGTCTTCACTTTCACCAATGTCTAGAGTTCTACCTTTTCTCTCTTCCAACAGATTTAGTGTTTCTCTTTTAATATTTAGATCTTTGATCCATTATTATTTTAGTTTAGTACATGGTGAAAGATATGGGTCTACTTTTAGTCATCAGCATGTGGAAAACTACTTTTTCCAGCATCATTTATTAAAGAGGCTGTCTTTTTTCCCAGTGAAGGTGTTTGGCTCCTTTTTCAAAGGTAGTGTGGCTGAGTATGTTGGGAGTTATTTCTGCATGTTCTAATCTGTTCCATTGATCCTCAGGGTGTTTTTTTGTTTGTTTTTGTTTTTGTTTTTTTGCCAGTACCATTTTTTTGTCACCATAGCTCTGTAGTATAATTTCAAGTGGGGATTGTGATGTCCCCTTCATTGCCTTTATTGGCCAGAATTATTTTTTGATATTCCCAGTGAAGTTTAGGAACGTTTTCTCTAGTCCTGTGAGGTACACTAATGGTATTTTACTTGGGATTGCATTAAATCTATATAACAATTTTGGAAGTATCGCCATTTTCACTATGTTGGTTCTTCCTACCTAAGAACTTCCTTTCCATTTTCTAATATCCTCTTTGATCTCCTTTTCCAGATTACTGTAGTTTTCAATGTAAAAGTATTTTGCTTCCTTTGTTAGATTGACTCCTCGGTATATAATTATTTTGGATACTATTGTGAAAGTTGTTGTTTCCCTAATTTCTCTCTCAATGAGTTTGTTATTTATATACAAAAATACTATTGATTTTTTGAGTGTTGATTTTGTATTCAGCTACACTACTGAATTTGGTTATTAAATTTAGAAGTTTCTTGGTGGAGTTTTTGGGGTCTTCTATGTAGAATAACATATCACCCACAAATAATGATTATTTAACTTCTTCCTTTCTTGTCCTTATTCATTTTACATCTTTCTCTTTTCTAATTCCTTTGGCCAATGTTTCCAAAACTATATTGAATAAAAGTGGTGATAATGGATATCCTTGACTTGTTCCTGATTTTAGAGTGAAATCTTTCTGGTTTTTAGCCATTTAGTATGATATTGGTTGTTGTTTTGTCATAGATGGCTTTTATTAAATTGAGATAAAGATTATTCCAGTTTTCTGTAGGTTTTTATCATGAATGAGCATTGGACTTTGTCAAATGCTTTTTCTGCTCCTATTAAAATGATCATATGGTTTCTGTCCTTGGCTCTGTTAATATGGTGTATTACATTTATTGATTTACATATGTTGAATCATCCCTGTATCTCTGGGATGAATCTTATTTGGTCATGGTTTATAATCTCTTGATGATTTGCTGCATTTTACTTGCCAATCTCTTATTGAGGATTTTTGCATCTATGTTCTTTAGAGAGATTGGCCTGTAGTTCTCTATTTCATTGGCTCCTTCTCCGGTTTTGGTATCAGGTTGATCCTAGCTTCCAGGAATGAATTTGGTAGTATTGCTTCCTTTCAATTTTATTAAAGAGTTTGAGGAATAGTGGCATTAGGTCTTCTCTAAATTTCTTATAGAACTCAGCAGTGAATACACCAGGGCCTGAGGTTTTCATTTGCCAATTTTGTTTTATTATTTTAAAAAGTCAACTCAAGGGCCACGTATTTAGCTCAGTGGTTTCACCACCTGCTGTGCAAGCACAAGGATCCAAGTTTGATCCCCGGTACAAAAAAAAAATCAACTCAATTTTATGAGTTGCAAGTGTTTTACTAGTTTATATTTCATTTATTTCTACTAAGATATATATTATTCCCTTCCTTCTACTAAATTTGGGCTTAGTTTATTCTTCTTTACCTATTTCCTTCAGACAAAATGTTGCTTGGGAAATCATTCTCTTTACTTGATGTAGAGATTTACCACTATAAACTTCTGTCTTGGATCAGTATTCGCTACATTTCATAAGATTTTTGGTATTATAGTCTATTATCATTTGTCTTGCAATAATTAAAATTTTTTCTTGTAATTTATTATTTCATTCATTTGTTGTTTTAGAGCATATTTTTAACTTTATATATTTTTAAATTTTATGATAGCCTTACTATATGATTTCATTTTTATACTATTGTGACTACAAAAGATATTTGATATTAATGCCTTTTTCAGCTTACTTTTGTGTTTTTTGTAGGGTTTTTCTTGTAGCCTAATATTTGATCTTTCCTGGATAACGTTTTTTGTGTACTTACAAAATGTCTATATTGCTGCTATTGGATAAAATGATCTATTATGTCAGGTTGCTTCGTTTTGTCTAAAATATAATTCCAGTGCAATATTCCCTTACTTATTCTCTGTCTGAATAATCTATTCATGTTTAAAATGAAGTGTTATAGTCCCCTACTATTCCACTGTAGCATCTCTCCTTATAGAGATTAATATTTGCTTTATATATTTGGGTGATCCAATGTTGGGTACACATATATTTGCAGTTGTTACATGTTATTGAATTACTTGTTTGTCATTATGAATTTACATGTGTGACACAGTATGGTAGCTAATTGTGATATCAAACTGAATAGATTAGAGAAACACCCACTAGATTAGTGGAGCACAGTTCTGCATGTGTCTGTGGATGACTGACCTATAGGCCTCAAACAAAGGAGGGAAGACCCACCCTGGATGTGGGTATCACCAACAATAGGCTTGTAGCCTGGATGAAACAAAAAGGGAAAGAAGAAGAAAGTCTTCCCTTTTGCATCTTCAGAGGAGCAATGGTTTTCAACATAAGCTTTGGGTATATATTTTCATCTCCTTCAGGCTTCGAGGGCACCCTCTTCGGCCTTACAACACAAATACTTTGGCTGTTCAATGCAGACTTGCACTAGACTGTGCAGCAAGCTCCAGGCCTTTGACTTTTGACTACATCTTCAGACTATCCAGTGTGCAAGCAACCATTTTGCATTTTCCACCCAATTTTATGGATGACCATTGTAACCCTACTTAGTAAATCATTATAGATGGATAGATTATATATATATATCAGTTCCTCCAGTAAATTCTAGTGGATCCAATAAGTATAGTGGCTTCTTTTATTTAGTCTGCATTTTTCAGGGAATTTCATTTTCATTCTTTCATTTTTCAAATTGTAGGCATCCTTAATAATAAATTGAATCTTTTGAAAGTCAAAAATAGTTGGGCATTGTCTTTTATTTTCTTCATTTAGCCACTCTATTTCTTTTGATTCAATATTTTAATTCATTTCCATGCAAAATAATTATTGGTAGGTAAGTACTTAGTAGTACTATTTTATTAATTGTTTTCTGGTTACTTGTAGGGATTTTGTTCCTTTCTTATTCCCTTGTTATATTCCTCTGTGATGATGTAATTATCTTTAGTTGTGTACATTGGTATCTTACTTTTATCTGTTAAGTTCTTTCTGCAGGTTTTTTCTTTGTGTTTAATGATGCTGATTAAATCACCTTACAGTTACAACAGCCTATTTTCAGATAATAAATAAAAAAATAAGTAAATAAGTTTAATTTAGATCATATATGAAAACTCAGCACATTTATCTCACTTCCCAATTTTATGATTTATATGTTATACTCCATGTCTTTTTATGTTGTGTATTCCTCAATTATTTTAGCTGATATAATTTAAATTTTTTTCTTGGTATCAGGGATCAAACTCAGGACCTTGAGCTTGAAAGGCAGGCAGCAGAACCACTGAGCTAAATCCTCCACCCTTAAATATTTTTATCTTGTAACTTTCATACTAAAAATAGCAGTAATTTACATACTACCATTATAGTAATAACATATTCTGTTCTTGATACTACATTTACTTCTACCACTGAGTTTCATATCTCACATTTTTGTGTTAATGAATTATCATCCTTTTCTTTCAGCTTGAAAACTACTCTTAGTACAACTTGTAAAACAGATCTGGTAGGGATTAACTCCTTCAGCATTTGTTTGTCGGGAGAAGTCTTTATCGTTCCTTCATTTGTAAAGGACAGCCTTGCTGGATAGAGTATTCTTGCTTGGCATTTTTCCCCTTTTAGTACTTTGAATATAACATAACTGTTTCTTCTGGCCAGTAAAGATTTTGCTCTGATATCTGTAGGTTTTCCTATTAGCAATGCCTTATATGTGACAGGTTTCTTTTCTATTACTGCTTTTAGAATCCTCTCTTTGTCTTTGCTTTTTTGACAGTTTTATTTTAATTTGTCTTCCTATAGTGTTGCTTGGTTTGACACTTGTTAGAGGCCTTTGACCTTCTAGTAGTTGGATTTTATATCTTCACCCATATTTGGAAAGTTTTCA
The DNA here is from genome assembly GCF_053883595.1 of Heterocephalus glaber. Taxonomy (NCBI): domain Eukaryota; kingdom Metazoa; phylum Chordata; class Mammalia; order Rodentia; family Bathyergidae; genus Heterocephalus; species Heterocephalus glaber. The sequence continues at coordinate 2,820,893 of NW_028258191.1, forward strand.
GCTTTTATTTATTTATATAATAATTATTGGTGAGAGAGCTGACCTGGAGAAGCATCCCACCCCCATATGAGAAAGCAGACCCAGAGCAGTACCCCATTCCCACGTGAGGGAGCTGATGCAGGAAAACTGAGTCCTCAGTGGTACTGAGGACCACACTGCATTTACATTGCAAACACATTGCATTCTCCCATCTCAAGTAAACAGATTTGGTTGGATTCTGGGACAGGCAAAGGCCAGTAGTTAGCCATGCTCAGAGGACACTCCTGAAATGTAGACATTAGTAACTAAAGAGATCTCCATATTAGAAACAAAAGTTTTGATTACAGTAAACCCATAAGCCTCAACACAAAACAAACAAATTTAGAAGTGTGAGAAGACAAGCCAATAAAAAGACTCCCCAAACACCATAATATCCCCAAAACAAACAATGAGGCATTTAAGGTGAGGAAACCAAAAGCTTCACATCCAAATTATTTCAAATAACATCAAGGGAGATGTCTTAGTTACTTTTCTTGTTGTGAGACAAAATACCCAACACCCACTAGTAAAAGAGGAAATGTTCATTTCACCTTACAGTTTGTAGAGATTTCAGTGCATAGTTGGCTGGGTCTAAGGCAGGGGGGCATGGCAGAGGGGCATGGCAGAGAAGAAACAGTCCATTGCAGGATAGTAAGGATGTACCAAGAAGCAAGCAGTAGCAGCAGGCCTCCCTGTCCCTTTTATTCCACCCAGGCTCCAAGCTTTTTGGATGGTACCACTCACACTGAGGGTGGGACTTCTCATTATCCACACCCAGAACAATGCTAAACCAATCAGTGGGCTTATTTGGTTATCACACCTCTAATCCATATTCACACAACTTTAATCCACATTCACACATTCTAGATCCAGTCACCTCTGAAAATCCCACCTATGAGCACATGAGACTGTGAGGGACATCTATATATAAGCCATATCCTGAGATAATCAAACAGTTTAATAAGGGAATTGGCAAGATCACAGAGGATGTAAGTAACAAGACATTGGGCTATTTAAACGAAATTAGCAGGGAGTCTAAAGAAGACACCAATAAAAATACAGTACAGCTAAACAAAATGAAACTAAACATACATGACTGGCATAGGAAAGAATTAGAGTCCATAAAAGGGCTCCAATAGACATTCAAGAGATTAAAAAAAAATCTATTGAAAGTATGGGCAGCAGATGTGAGGACGGAGTCTCTGAAGTAAAAGATAAGCCTGTTGTCAGTGACCAATTAATGAGAGACATTTTAAGAACAAGAGAATATAAAAAATGGATCCTTCAGCTCCTAGATGATGCAAAGAAGGCTAATCTAAAATTTGTCAGAATTAGTGAAAAATCAGATTAGTACAAATTGCATAAAAACTTATTTACTGAAATAATAGCTGAAAATTTTCCAAATAAGGTAAAAAGAACTTACAGATAATTAATAATGTGGCAGGATATAAAATCAACACATGAAAATCAATAATGTTCATGTATACTAATAATGAACTCCCTAAGAAAGAAATTAATGAAGAAATGTCATTCAAAATAGCACCAGGAAAAATTAATACTTGAGAATTAACCTATCTAAGGAAGTGAAAAACCTCTACAATAAAAACTGCAATACTCTAAAAAGGGAAATTGAAAAGGACATCAGAAAATGGAAAAATATTGCATTCCTGAATAGGTAGAGCCAATATAGTCAACATAGCCACACTTCCAGAATTGATATGCAGATTTAACACAATCCAAATCAAATTTCCAAAAGCACTTCTCACAGAACTGGAGGAAACACTATTGAAATTTATGTGGAACCAGAAAAGACTCAGAATAGCAAAAGCAAGCCCCAGTTTAAAAAAAAAAAAAAACAAGGCAAAGCAGGAGGTATCACAGTTCTGCACTTGAAATTATCTCATCAAGTTACTGTGATAAAAACAGCACATTAGTGGAACAGAAACAGACACCAGGATCAATGGAACAGAATAGAAACAACCCCAAGTACATTCAACTATTTGATCTTTGGACAAAGGGGCCAAAAACACTAACTAGAGGAAAGATAACCTCTTTTATAAATAGAGTTGGGAACACTGGCTAACCACACGCAGAATACTGAATCTAGACCTATATCTCTCATTGTGAACTAAATTGAAATAAAATAAATCAAGGAACTAAATGTTAAACTGGAACACTTAACCTAATGGAAGACAAGATAAATAAAACTCTTGAAGTCATGTGTGTAGGCAAAGACTTTTCTGAACAGAACCCTGGTTGCACAGAAAAGAGTTCTGAGAATCACTAAATGGAATCATATTAAATTAAAAATCTTCTGCACAACAAAAGAAAAATCAACAGAGTAAAAATACAAACTACAGAATATGAAACATTTTTACCAGAGATTCCTCACACAGAGGACTCATATGCACAGTATAAAAGAACTCAAGAAAACTAGACGCCCCCCCAAAAAAAACCCACTCAGTCAAAATATGGGCAAATTAAATACATGCACACTTCATAGAAGAAGAAGTACAAATGGCCAATAAATACTTACAGAAGTGTTTGACATCACTGGTCATTAGAAAAGTACAAATTAAAGCAACACTGAGATTCCATCTTACACCAGAAAGAATGACCAACACCAAAATATCAAATAATAAACTGAGAGGCTACGGAGAGAAAAAGGAACTCTTCTGCACTATTGGTTGGAATGTAAACTAATACAGCTACTATGGAAATAATAATGGAGATTCCTCAAAAAACTAAAACTAGCAATTTCATTTAAACCAGCTATTCCTCTTCTAGGTGTTCTCCCAAAAGTATTAAAGACATCATATTAGAATGATACATGTATACCTATGTTTATAATAGCACAATTCTAATAGTTAAATCTTGGAAATGGTCTGTATGTCCATCAAGAGACAAATGGATTTAAAAATGGTGATATTTACACATGGTGGAGCACTACTCCACAATAACAAAAGATAAACTGGAGCCATTTGTAGAAAAACTGGTGCACCTTGACAATGTTAAATGAAATGAATCAGACACACAAGCTTAAATATTACATAATTTTTCTTATATGAGAAAATCAGAGTAAAAATAAAGAACAAAATAAAAGATAGGTATTAGGAAGCAGGGAGATACATTGTTCTCAAAGGGAAAGGGTATCAAGAGATAGAGAAAGTGAGGAGGGAGAGAAGGAATAAAGGATGAGAAAAAGGAATTGGGATGTGTTGCATATATGTACCAACTCCACATAGGGATATAAATATTATCTACTAAAAACATGTACAAAAAAAGAAAAGAAAGAGGATCAACAGATGGATGGGATAGGGGAGGGACGGAAAGGAAAGGAGATGAAAAATAAAATAAAGATTTGTGATGTATATATACCAACTTCTCACAAGAAATATAAACATTATACACTGCAAACATGTCCTAATAAACTGAAATTTAAAAAAAAATAAAAACAGTGCTCTTCAAAAGAATTTGAAATCATTCACAGTTGTCAGAAATTCATTTGAGCCATAAAATTACATAGTTTGGGAAATATGTTCTCAGTATATGAAATAAAAAGAATGTTCCATTGTAAAAAACAATTATAATTATTCATTGTTTATTTAAATTCACTATTGTCTCTTTTTCTCTACTTTATTTCCTTTAATTTAAAAAGTTGCCTTCTTGAAGTTATCTCATAAGTTCCATAAGCTTTTGTCATTCTTTCTAATTCTTTTTCTTCTCTTCTGACTAAGTATTTCTAAACAACTTGTCTTTGAGTCTACAGATTCTACTGTTTAATCAATTCTGCTGTTGATGTATTTTTCATTTCACTCATTGTAGTTTCAGCTTCAGTATTTCTGTGGATTTTTTTTTTTAATTTCAATTTTCCTCTAAATTTGTTCAGCTGTTTTCCTGATTTTGTTGAATCATTCCTGTTTCCTTGAAGTTGGTAGAGATTCCTCAAAATATTTGCTTTGAATTCTTTGTCAAACACTTTGTTTATCTCTGTTTACTGTGGTCAGCTACTAAAAACTTTTCCTTCTTTTTCAGAATGATATGTTCCTTTGTCTTTTCATTTTTCTTGTTACTTTACATTGATGTCTTGCCATTTGGTGGCACAGTCGTTTCTTATAGATTTTACAGACTACTTCTGCCATGGAAAAATGTGAGGGTGTTGGCTAGGAGGCATCAGTTCTGTACTAGTCCAGATGCAGCTCTGCAGTCTCGTGGGTGCTCTGTCAGCTGAAGTCAGTGTTGATGAAGGTTGCAAGGATCCTTAGCAGCCAATGCTGCAGATGTCCCCAGTGGTGTTAAAATTGTTGGGATATATGTTAGTTACTTTTCTCTCATTGCTGAGACAAAAATATGTTGACACCGACAGTTAAAGGGGAAAGGGTTTATTTGGCTTACAGTCCATAATCAGCTGGCTCCAAGGCAGGGTGGCAGAGGGCAACAGTTCATGGAGCCAAAAGGTAGCAAAACCAACAAGAGCCCTTCATAGCATCTTCCTGCCCTTTATGTCTTATTCAGACTATTTAGGGTGGGTAGGACTCATCCCCTTAATCCTAGTGCCCTTGGGCCTAACCTCACAGTGAATCAAACACTCTAGATTCAACCACCTTCAAACTAGCCTATGACCACATGAGGCTTTGGGAGGACATCTAGACACAGACCATGACAGCCTCTTTGGCAATGATCTGGTAAATCCATTAGCACAATCCACGAGGCTCCAGGTTAGATGGCTCTGAGTGTTACTTCAAACCACTGGAAGATACAAATAGAAAAGAATCTCTAAATGACTTATGTGTGATATCTATCTTCCTAAAAACAACGTGTCCGTCAAAGCAATTGCACCTGAGGGAATCTCTCTTGGCATTGGATTTGATTTGTAGAGTTACTTATGGTGATGGCATTGCCAGTGCCTTTGGAGTGGCACATCAGGAACCATCATCATAGAGCTGAAGCTTGAAACAGTCTCATGTTTACAGACTTTGGATCTAGGGTCCCAGGTCATAATAACATCATTTCTTGGAACACAAGCACTCCAGTTATTTTGGTCACAACAGGCCAGCCACAAGTGCTTGTTAAGCAGTCAGAGTCAAGAGTGGTCGCACAGACATGCAGAGTTATGTGACTCCAAGATTCAACCAGATCTTAGTTCTTTATGGCACCAAGCAGTGCCCAGAGCAAAGGCAATAGTGTCCTTGGCCCCAGGGCCCTGAGTATAAACTAGCTCTCTATGGGGACTGCTCTGGTGCTGAGACCTGGGCAGGAATCTTGCAAGCACAGAGCCTGGGTCTGTAAAGGAGTTGCTGCCTTATCTCCCTTCCTGGGTTCTCCAGTAGGAATAGTTATTGTTTACCTCAGTGACAAAGATGCTTTTGTTCTCTGTGGAAAAAACTCTTAGAGACAATGATGGTTCATCCTGGGTGGCCAATTCCAATAATCTGTACTTTTCTTCTTTATTCTTAGGCATTGCCTCACACTACAGCATGCTAACCTTAAAAGTAGCCCTTTCTGTATGGATATTCTCTGAGGTTTTTTTGTTTTATTACTGCTCTGTGTTGCTGTAGATTAGTGCATTCTTGAGTCATCTTAGGGCTTTGGCGGTTGTCTATATTTCTTTGGGGGGAATGAAGATTAGGATTTTCTACTCTGTCATCTTTGTCTAAATGTAGTTATGTTTTGACATAGTTTATATGAGTAAATAGGTGAAAAGTATTTAGAACAATATTTGAATACTTTAAAATCTATATGACTGTTAACTTTTACTATTTATGCATTTTTATTCATGAAATTATTAATTTCTTTCACTAGAGCATGTAGAGAGTACTATTTTGTGTCAGATCCTAGATTAAGCTCTGGTAACACAAAAGTGAAAAAGATATGGTCTATAAACTCTCAGGAGATGAGAGGGGATGAGACACATAACATTTATCATTTAAAGCTTTTAGTAACCACTTGTAACTCAAACATACCTTGGGGTCTGGAGAAGAAGCTCCTGGGAGTCATCATCCTCATTGCTGTGGGTACCAATGAAAACAAATTTATTATTCCTGACCTTAAAATTGCTTTACATATACAAGTATGGACAACAGCTTATTCTTAAAATTGACAGTCTTTCTAAAACATAAAATGAACAAAAACACTGAATTGTTTATGTTCTCTTTGTTTTTCAAATGGTGTGTATGCTTCATGCCATACCTTCTGTTTGGCCCCTTTAACAGTCAGTGTTTTCCACTGCAAACCTGGCAAAGTTCTTGCAAGGTTGATAGATATCATATGTCAATCACCTAGAGCTCCTTTTAGAGTCATAGTTTCCACTGGTTCCAGGTAACCACTCAGAGCCATCTAACCTGAAGCTCCACAGACTGTGCTTCTCAGCCAGCTGCTATGTGGATGGTTACAGAGTCAATTGTTAGGTCTAGTTCTCCATTTTAGAGGAGTATCTTTCTGTCCTTTGCTGCCTCTGACATTTTCTCACCTTATTCTCACTGAAATCTCTATGGTAAGAAAAGAAGGTGCTTATTTGTGCTCTATAGCATGGAGATTTGGCTCGACTCCTTCTACACCTACAGTATATAGAAAAACTAACCTATTCTCCTTCAGTGATACCACTTCATTTTCACAGAATAATAAAATTATACTTAAAGTAGTCTAGCATTATCCTCTCATGTGGGTTATTGCAAATACAGATCACCATAAACGTTAAAATTTGTTAATCACACTGAAATATGAACATTTCTATTCTTTCTTGTATTTCTATGGATTGATGCCTTCCCAAGCACCCTGATCTATGTAATAAGGAAGAGAAACATCTGACAGTAGTTTATCTCAGCACCTACTAAGGTGTTTAGAAAGGTGTTTTCATTGTTGCCAAGTAGGATTAGAAAATCAACTTCAAAACCACACTAACACAAAAGTGGGTCCATTTATCTATAAATATCTCTTTATAGCTAAATGGATACACATTGAGGTGATACTCTTAAGTGAAATAAATAGGACACACATGTGTAAATGCCAAATAGTTTCTCTTGTGTGAGAAACTGAAAATGTAAATAAGGACTAAAAGGTATAATAGATAATGTGAAATAGGAAGAAAAGGGGCAAAGGGGAAAGGGAAGTGGGAGGGGTAGGGGAAAGGAAAGAAGGGAATGGAATTAATATAAGAAAATGAAAAAATGGGAACAAAGTTTTTGTAAATAGGGAGGGATGGAGGGGTTGAAGGGAGGGCAGGGGAAGGGGAAAAAATAAGAACCTGGAGAGATTATGTAAAGGTGCAAATTTCCATTGATGAATGTCATTATATTGTATACCTAAAATATACCAATAAAATTAAATTTTTTTAAAAAGTGGGAAAAAAACACTAAGGAGTGGGAAAAAATATTTGCAAGTCATATGTCAGATAAAGGTCTAGTTTTTTGTGCATTTTTGGTACCAGGGATCGAACTCAGGACCTTCTACTTGCAAGGCAGGTGATGGAACCACTGAGCTAAATCCCTGGCCCAAGGTCTAGTATTTTTAATATATAAGGAAATCTTACAACCCAAACCAAAAAGACAAATAACCTGTTAAAACTGAGCAAATATTTGAATAAAATAATTTCTTCAAAGAAGATATACAAATGATTAATAAGCATATGAAAAGATGTCCAAAAGCATTAGACTTCAGAGAAATGTAAGTGAAAACCACAATAAAATCCCACTTTCCATCAGCTAAGACAAACTTGAAAATTACAAGTTATGGTGAGGAAATGGACAAATCAGTGCACTCAAATAAAGGTAGCCCAGCTGATGGCGAGTTTTTAGTTCCTTAAGAGTTAAGGAGTGTTACTATCTCATCCAACAATTCCCCTCTTTGCTGTATACCCAGAAAACTGAAAATATATATTCATACAAAAAGTTGTATATGATTGATCACAGCAGCATTATCCATAATAATTAAAAATAAAAACAATGCAAATGTCATCAATACAATGGAACATTATTTGGCCATAAAAAGGAATAAAAAACTGGTACATCCTATAACATAGATGCACTTCAAAAATATAAGTGAAAGCTGAAATCAAAACCTAAAATATAATACTATTTATATGAAATTTTTCAATTGAACAAGTCACTGGAGACAAATTAAAAATTAAAGATTAAAGATTGCCAGGATCTAGGAGGAGGGATGAATAGGGAAGGCTTGTCAATGGGTATAGAGTTTCTTCGTGGGGTGACAAAAATATTCTAGAATTAGATAATAGTGACAGTTGTACAATCTTGTGAATATACTAAAAAACATTCAGTTATCTATTTCAAAATGGTGATTTTATGATATGTGAACTACATCTTGATTTTTTAAAACCACAGAACCTCTCTAAGGAATTCTTGGCTAATGTGCATTATAAATCTCCAAGATATACAAACTGAATTTCATGTTTCTATTATTTATCAGTGGAACACTTTTTAATGGGGTAGCTATATGAAAACTGCTTTAGGACATGTTGCTCTTCTGAATCTATTCCAAATAAATATTCATGGAAAAGCATCTAGTTCTTGAAGTAGATAGTGTATTTTAAATGATTCCTCACTGTTGATTCTAGGTTGTTGCTGTCTCTTTGTTTCATTTTGGATCTATTGAGGGTATTTTCCTTCATTTTATGTTAATCTTTTGTCATCACGACTGTAATTGCCTGTGGTGTGAGAAGCATAAATTCAAAAGCTTCTTTTAAAGATAGGGTAATATTCTGGACAGTGAGCACAAACTAAGATGATCGTAATAAGATACGTGGAACTTAAACTACACAAAAGCTTTTTTAAAAATACAGTTAAGGTTATAATACACAAAGCATGACATTTTAAATCTTTTAAGTAATCCTAACAAGATTAGTCTTCAGTTAGGTGCACTACTCTGGAGACTTATCACACTGTCACAGGGATATTTGCAACAATGTATCTTTTAGTATCACTGGTGCTCATTGGATCTTATAGGTACACACAGGTACCTATAGCACACTAGTCAAAACTTTTAAAATCTTGTTAAAAAGCAATAATAAAATAGTAATAGTAATAAAATAAAGGTATCAATTATGAATATAGAAGAAACTGCAAAATTCGGATGTGTTCTTATTGTCAATGATAATTTTTCACAGTACAAAAAATGTTGAATTGCAAAGGAGCAGAAGGAGATACAAAATGGGAAGGAAGGTTGATAGCAGAAGTAGTTCAGAAACAGAAATAAAGTTTCTTTAATACTTTTGGTTAATCATACAACTATCATGCACATTAATTTGATTATACAAGCAGCAGCTCAGATGTTTGTGGACAAATGTAATTTCTAATTGTGTTGTACATTACTGATTATTTTGCTTTCTATTTTCCAGTGCCATAACTGATTTTATTTTTAACAGGTTTAGAGTCTAAGCATGTTGTATTTTTTTCTGGCAATAGGGTAAGCAAAGCTTAGTATCATGTGAACCAGATGTATTCCTTTGGATGGGTTTCAAAAATCTTGTGAAGATTAGCACTAAATCTTTTGCTGTGCTCACAAACTGGTGGGGAAAATTTGTATAAAATGTACTACTACTAAATATGAAATGGATGTACATCTTGCTGGCTACATGTGAGTGAATGACAAAGGAAATATAGATTCTTTAGAAAAAAGACTTACAGCCTCGGGTATACATCACATCTCTAACCATGCCTTCCATTTTCATTGTTATGGAACTTGCTCTTGGACAGAAATGGGCTCCTACAAGTGGATCTATCACCCCTACAGGACACTCCTCAAATAACCCATATGTGATGATCCAGAAACAAAAGAACTTCTCCTAATCTCCTGTTACACTTATTTTCTCAATGCCCACTCAGAATCTAGATATAAAACACTATTTTTGTTTTATTTTGAATGATGGTGCCTTTGTGATGAGTATTTAAATTGTTATCTGTACATCTATCTCATTCTCTCAACTAGACTATAATTTCTTTGAGAATTGTGTCCAAATTTTGTATGCCTTGCTTTATGTGCAAAGCATCAAAATATAATAAATGCTCATTAAACTAAAACAGTATTCTTTGATTTAGAGAGACTTTCATTTCTAGAAGATGTGCACTGAAATACCGAGGAAGTATTATATGGCTTTATTATTTATTCAACAGATCTTCACTCAGTATTCATTAGGTGCCAGCCATTAAAGTGCTAATACATTTATTAGACTGATTCACAAAATCTTTTTGGGTTTTTTTTTGGTACCAGGGATCAAACTCAGGACCTTGTGCTTGTGAGACAGGCATCAGAATCACTGAGCTAAATCCCTGGGCCCCCAAAAATCTTTGTAGTAACCTAATTAGATATGTTTTATTACTATCTTTCCCATTTTACAGTTTAAGAATCTAAATTATAGGGAAATATTATTACCAATAGATAAAAAACAGCAGTTCCAGAATTCAGACCCAGGCATGTGGCTATACTATCTGTACTTGTTTCAGCCACTACATTCTACTTCCTTAGACAGCCGTGCTGACTGACGGTATTACCTCAGACTAGTCTCAACATAGCCTACGTTCACTTATCTTTGGTATTCACTGTGAGATGTTTGGGACCAATTTGTTTCTCACTTAGCATGGCATACATCTACAACAACATTCCAAGGAATATCTTACCATGTCCTTTGTCAACTTCTTCCTGCCAGTTACCATGATGCTCTGATGCTTCTAAACAACTACAGTGCAACTTGAAACAGCATTAACTATCCTGTTCCTCTTTCATTATTATTTAGTCATTGAGATTCACATTCCTATTCTGGTTTATTTTCCTGTATTCCATCCTGGCTATGAATATAGTGTGGATACGTTTTGATGGAAAATAGGACATTAAGTACTTCTATCTTGCCATTAGTTTTAGGCCCTATAAAAATAGACCTGCATTAAGCTTTCTGTGTCTACAGCACAGCTATGATGGGAAATCATCATCATATCATCAGTCTGCTTCCAGAAGCTACTCAGCACTTCCAGCCAAGCTGTCCTGAAATGGGTTCATCCTGAAGATCTGCAGCTATTAAAAGCAATCTTTTAAAGTCTCTTCCACACTAATCAACAAAGATCCACTGTAAAAACAATTGCCCTGAAAGCCGAGGGACAGTGTCCTATGTAAATATCGCCATCTCATTCTCCTCGGTCCACTGCCAGCCACAGGATGCCTTTCTCTACCTCTAGTTGCTGGGGCATCTGTATAACACAAGTGGATTCCATGTGAGCTAGGAAAAAAAGGACCTGGGATGGGAGAGTCACTGTAGAGGAAATCTTTTAATGTGTAGCCCACTTGAGGGTGGGAGACAAAATTCATCAAAGGGCTCACAAAAGGTCAAGTCTCCTTTAAGAGGACATTTAAAGGACAAAGACTGCTGTATTGAAATAAATGAGCAGTTCACAACCCAGCATGGAAAAACTGAACACTGGTACAGTGCTTCATTTATGCAGTGTAGCCTATTTTGTTTAACAGAATCACATATACATTTAGGACCAACCAGTTATTCTGGCTATCAACCCTAAAGTTTATGTGGAAAAAGCAAAATTTATATGAGTCTGTGGCTCAGGCAAGTCTTGTTTTTCACAGCCATTTAAAGGGAGTTATTTTAATTAATGGCTAGTGTGAACACTTCTCAGAAATGTCTTGATGCTTAAAATTGTTAACGGCAACATAGCACCCTAACTTGAAATCTGTTTCCTATGTTATGTGCACAGGAAAAAAGCTAAAAATTGACCCAGGAACACATCCATCCTATTTACTCTGTAGGCATTTCAGCACATGCAATGGCTGAGTAAAGAGTAAGGAGAAAAGTCAGAGACCATTTTTAAGAAACTTCCTTCCTTATCCAATAAACAGAAAAGAAGCATGAGCAGATAGTACAATACCAAAATAGTATGCTATGAAAATATGTGATACTAGGGTATTATCAGTAGTAGAAAAAGAGTCTAGATCACAGTCGTAGGAGACAGGGGGAGGTAGGGTGGGCTTCATAAAGGAGTCAAAGTCTATAAATTTACTGCTAGTGGGTATAACCTTATCATGGATTCCGTGGAAAAACTTGATTACTAATGGTTTGATGTGTTTAACATTTAGCTCTTAGTATTTCACTTGCCATTCTACTCCCATCATTGACATTGCTTTCTTGTTTCTAAGTCCAGCTGGAGCTATTGCCATCAAAACCTTAGTTATACAAGGATTAAAAAGTGCGCCAACCCTCATTACACCAATTTCCAATTGTGAGAATGTCCACCTTGCCCCTGTGTTTAGTATTTTTTCTGCTTGATTTTTTTCCTTATTTTTTGATATTATGTTTATTTCTCTTTGCAATACCTTTTCTTCTTCTTACCCTTGTTTCTCTTAATTTTCCCTTCTCTTTCTTTTTCTGTCAGAGACACATCACATCTGAGTGATTTTACTTAGTGCTTGTTCAACTTGTCTCTTAAACAATTGTTGATCATAACAAAGATAAATTAGAAAAAAAGGAAGAGTCATTAGGGTTATTTTTTGAATTTAGGATAACTAGTTCTGGAGACATAAATAATAGCTGCATTTCTATTCCAGTTTCCAAAAGTTTTTGGCTGTTGTGTTTATAAAAAGGCACAAGCAATGGTTTCCACTGTTATCCCTAGTGAAATAAAGAGGCCAAACAGAAACAGAAACCAGGGAAAATAATCTCAGTACAGGAAATAAAAGTTTAGTTCCTAATCCAAACAACCCAATGGCCAGGCACTAATCTAAGTCTCAAAGACATTTAATCCTTACCATGGCTTTATGAGATAAACACTACTATCATTATCCTCATTTTATGGATAATAAAATGAAAGTGTAGAAAAATTCGAAAATATGCTTAAGGTTGAGTGGCAAAGAATTAGCAGAGACAAGATCTGAAGCCAGATGGAGTCCTATGCAGGGCACTAACAGGACATCACATGTAGCCTGTGGTGGAAGACAAGGAACCTTGGGCCAGAGAGTGATCCTAGGTCAAAAGTCATAGAAAGGACTAAAGTTTTCTTATTGGGAATTTTAGAGAATTCTGTCACTTTTGTACTCATCCAGTGCTCTTTTGTTACTTTGTCTATTTTGCTTATACTTCTAAGTAAAACTTTTTTCCATTACCCTTACCATTATAAAATTCTCTCTAGGCTTTGACATACCCTACATTGTAAAATCAACTACATAGTGAGGAGGGGCAAACACAGGCTCCACAGGGGAGGGGCCTGGCTGGAATTGAGGACTTAATACCAGGGACTGTATCACCTACATTTTCATCTAAACACCCTAACTTACTTTCTTCAAATCAGTTTAGAGCTCAGTACCAAAGGAATACTTCTGAATATCTTCCTGTCTTACTATTTTCAGAAAACTTGGAGAGAATTTGGTTATTGCCTGCCTGAATATTCAGCAGCATTGTTAATAAAATTTATTCTACAGTCCAGTTCACTCCTCCCACTTGTGACCAGGAGACCTAGCCTGTGAGAACCTCCAGGGCATGCCCACCAGCCACCAGCTCAGCTGCACAGGCAGAGCAGGTGTGGGCTGACTGCACCCTGCTCAGTCCAGCTCGCTCCACCCACGTGCTACCAGGAGACCTAGCCGCTACTTGGATCCATACTACAGAGGCACAGGGGGGCATAAAGGCCATTGTCCTGAGCTACAGAAGTGAACAAAAGAGAGATGGCCTCTCTCAGACTCCCTGAAGAAAACTGAAGCCCATTGGAAAAGTGAAGAGAATCTCTGCAATAAAAGCACACCAGACCACTGTGCTTGGTAAGTTGGAGGGATCATCTCCTCTCATCGGAACCTGGACTATCTTCAGGGGAAAGAGAGCTGAAACCTGCAATAGAACCTTGCAAAGTTCAACCCTGCAGGAGGACAGAGAGCTCAACTTGGGACTTGCAGCAGGAAATCTGCCTGAATCTCACAGGTCTGTGACTAGCTTACTGAGACTCATTGACTTATAACTGCACACTGCTGCCCACATTCTCTATTGTGCCAGCAGAGACATACCCTAAAGGAAAGGAGGCCCTTCATTTTTGTTTGTATTTGTTATTTTCAAAACAACCCAATTTTTTTTTCTCTTATTTTTAATTTTTTTCTTCTTTGCTACTTAAAATTTTTACTTTTTTCTTTTTCCTTTCTTTTCTCTTTTCTCTCCCTCCCTCCCTCCCCCCTCCCTCCCTCTCTCTCTCTCTCTCTCTCTGCCTTGATCTCTTGCTGTCCCACATTGTTCTTCATCTTCCTTTGTGTTCCTGTTCTGCCACTAATTAGTATTTCTTCTTTATCTTTCTTTTCTTCTCTTTCCTTCTCTTGCCTGTGCCCTCTGGCCTCACTGCTAATGTTCCCCTATCCTTCTACTTACCTAGTCCCCCCTCTTGAACACTTTCAAACTCCCCATCCCGAAGGGTAAAGTTACTATATTGAAGAGTTTATTCACTATAAACATATGTTGAGTTTGTCCTTAATTTTGATTTAATTCACACAGGTAAAGGTGATAGATTAATAATGACCACAAATTGTCATTTTCTAAGAGGTACTTGAAGCTATTGTATTGCTGATTGTATCACTTGGGCTAACATATTGTGATTGATCTAATCAGTTGTCCTTCCTGGTATAATGAAAATGAGACAGCCTCAGAACCATTAGAGACTCAAAACCTAGAGACCAGCTATATTTGGAAGACATCTCTGAGAAGTAATCATTCCATAAGGGTTACAAATATATCAACAAAGATACTTACAATAAACAACTTCAAAGTATCAACCCAGGAACTAAACCAAGAACAGTACCAAAAGCAAAAAAGAAAAGACATTTAAGTAAGGCACAAACTCAGACTTCCGTCCCACAAAAGGCAAATTGTGGGGGAAACGAGGTGGAAAAGTCTGATAATCAACCACCTGGATACCCTGAACTGATAGCACAGGAAGTAATAAAAGAGATGAAAGAGGCTCTAGAAAAATTCAAAATAGAAATAATATCCCAGATAACTACAGAGATGGTGAGCAGAGTGAAAGACATGATTAGAGGCTCTAGAACAGAAACAGATTAAAAAATAGATGAGCTCAGAAACATGCTAGAAACCATGAATGCCCAGCATAAGAAAGAAATGGAAGCCATGATTGCCCAACATAAGAAAGAAATGGAATCCATGAAACAGATTCAAATGGACATTCAGATCAAAAACTCCACTGAAAGCATGCAGAGCAGATTAAGGGAATCTGAAGATAGAATATCAGATATAGAAGACAGGATTGTGGTTAAGGAGCATGAAAACAGAGATTTCTTCAAAATAGTAAGGGACCATGAGAAATCAATCCAGCAGCTGCTAGATGATGCAAAGAAGAATACCATAAGACTGATAAGAGTACACGAAAAAACAGGAGAAAGTGCAATTGACATAAAAAACTATTCACAGAAGTAATAGTAAAAAACTTCTCAGACAGAGGTGGAGAATTGCACATACAGATAAGTGAGGCATATAGAAATCCAACTAGCCATGATAAAAAAAAATCGACACCTAGACATATAATAGTCAAGATCCCAGAAACCCAACAGAAGAAAAAAATTCTACAAACAGTTAGAGAAAAGAAACAAATCACCTACAAAGGAAAGCCCAACAGTATCAATGCAGACCTCTCAACACAAACCCTCAAATCAAGGAGAGTCTGGAGTGATGTATTTGAATCCCTAAAAGAAAATAACTTCCAACATAGACTTTTGTATCCTGCAAAATTATCTTTCAAAATCGATGGGGAAATTAGATACTTCCATGACAAAGAGCACCAGAGAAATTTCATGAACACCAAACCAGCACTCCAAACAATTCTAAGCAATATCCTAGAAAAAGACAATGAAGGTCACAGCTCCATGAGGCCCAACAGAGGGAAGCCACCACGCAAGGTAAGAAACTAATGGGAAAGGGGGAAAAATAAGAAATAAAAGAGCAAACAACAGCAAAACATCATGACAAGGACGAGTCAATAGCTATGAATTATAACCATCAATGTTAATGGCCTCAATGCATCAACCAAAAGAAAAACACTGACAGCATGGATTAAGACGCAAACTCGAGCAATATGTTGTATAGTAGAAACACACCTAACACAAAACAAATTCCTAGACTGAAAGTAAAAGGATGGAAAACAGTTCTTCTACACATGACAGGAACCCAGAAAAAAGCAGGCGTAGCAATCTTATTTGCAGACAAAGTCAATTTCAAACCAAAACTAATTAAGAGAGACAAAGATAGTCACTACATCCTTGTGAAGGGAACAATCCAAGAGGAAGAGATGACAATCCTAAATATATACACACCAAATATGAATGCCCCCAAATATACAAAACAAATATTAATGGACATGAAAAAACAAATAAGCACTAATATCATTGTAGTGGGGGGCCTCAATGCCCCACTATCACAAATAGACAGATCATCTAGACAAAAATTCAACAATGAAATTCTAGAACTGAACCAAGCTATTGAACAAAAGGACTTAGTAGATGTTTACAGAGTGTTTCACCCCACAAAATCAGAACACACATTCTTTTCAGATGCACACGGGTCATTCTCCAAAATAGACCACATGCTAACTTAGAGGACATGTCTAAGTAAATGTAAAAGAATTGAAGTTATCCCCTGTATATTATCAGACAATAGTGCAATAAAATTTGAGATAAACAACATAAGAAACCACAAAACTCCCCACAAACACATGGAAATTGAATAACACCATCCTGAACAAATGATGGGTCAGAGAAGAAATTAAAGAAGAAATTAGACAGTTTGTATGAGTAAATGAAAATGCCAGTACAACATATAGGAATCTATGGGACACAATGAAAGCAGTTCTATGTGGGAAATTCATAGCAGTGAATGCCCATATTAGGAAAACAGAACTCAAATAAATAATCTAATGCAGAACCTCAAGCTCCTAGAAAAAGAAGAGCATAACAAAACCAAAGTTCATACAAGAAAGGAAATTATAAATATCAGAGCAGAAATCAATGAAATGGAGGCTAAGAGAATGATACAAAAAGTCAATGAATCAAAAGTTGGTTTTCTGAAAGAATAAATAAAATCAATAAACCTTTAGCCAACCTTATCAAAAAAGGAAAGAAAAGGCTCAAATACATGCAATTAAGAATGAAAAACATGAAATCACAACAGGCCCAGCAGAAATCCAGAGGATCATCAATACCTACTTCAAGAACCTGTACTCTAATAAAATGGAAAATGCAGAAAAAATGGACAGATTCCTAAATACATATGAATTGACAAAGTTAAAGGAAGAAGATATAGAAATTGTAAACACCCCAATTACAATGAGTGAAATTGAAAATGTAATAAAAAATTTACCAAGGAAGAAAAGCCCAGGTCCTGATGGCTTCACTGCTGAATTCTACAAGACATTTAACGAAGAACTATCGCCATTGCTCTTTAAACTCATCAAGGAAATTGAAAGGGAAGCAAGGCTTCCAAATTTATTCCTGGAAGCAAGGGTTACTTTGATTCTAAAACCAGGGAAGGACCAAACCAAAAAAAGAGAACTACAGACCAATCTCCCTAATGAACATAAATGCAACAATCCTCAACAGAATACAGAGAGGGTCATCAAGAAGTTCATACACGCTGACCAAGTCGGATTTATCCAAGGGATGCAAGGATGGTTCAACATTCATAAATCAATAAATGTAATACACCATATTAACAGAGCTAAGGACAAAAACCATATGATCATCTCAATAGATGCAGAAAAGGCATTTGACAAAATCCAACACTCAATCATGATAAAAACCCTACAGAAAATTGTAATAGAAGGTCTTTATCTTAACCTGATTAAGGCTGTCTATGAAAAACCAACAGCCAACATCATACTAAATGGTCAAAAACTGAAAACTTTCATGCTAAAATCGGGAACAAGACAAGGATGCCCACTATCATCACTCTGTTCAATATAGTTTTGGAAACATTAGCCACAGCAGTTAGAAAAGAGAAAGAAAAAAAGGAATAAAGATAGGAAAGGAAAAATTTAAACTGTCGTTATTTGCTGATGATATGATACTTTACATAGAAAACCCAAAATACTGTGCCAAAAGACTTCTATCTTAATTGACAGATTCAGTAGAGTAGCTTGATATAAGGTCAACACTCAAAAAACAATAGCCTTCTTATACACAAATAGCAGACTCACTGAGAGAGAAATTAGAGAAACAATTCCTTTTACAATAGCATACAAAAAAAATGAAATATCTAGGAATAAATCTAACAAAGGAAGCAAAAGACCTCTACACTGAAAACTGCAGCACTCTGAAAAAGGAGATCAAGGAGGATACAAGAAAATGGAAAGACATCCCTTGTTCCTAGGTAGGAAGAAACAATATAGTGAAAATGGCCATACTTCCAAAAATGCTATATAGATTTAATGCAATGCCAATTGAAATTCCAACAATATACTTCACAGAACTAGAGAAAACAATCCAAAAATTCATTTGGAACCAGAAGAGACCTAGAATAGCAAAAGCAATTCTAGGCAACAGAGACATGGGATTGGGAGTATCATAATCCCCAACTTGAAACTATACTAAAAGCTACTATGATAAAACAGCATGGTACTGGCAAAGGAACAGACCTGAGGATCAGTGGAATAGATTAGAGGATGCAGAAGCAACTTCAGACATACTCAGCCACCTCATCTTTGACAAAGGAGCCAATAACACTCATTGGAGGAAAGATAGCCTATTTAATAAATGGTGTTGGAAAAACTGGATTTCAACCTTCCAAAGATTAAAACTAGACCCATATCTATTCCCATGCACTAAAATAAGATTGAAGTTGATTAAAGATCTAAATATTAAGACAGAAACACTAAACTTGCTGGAAGATAAGTTACGTAGAACTCTTGAAGACATTGGCATAGGAAAACACTTTATGAACAAAACCTCAGTAGCACAGGAACTAGCACAAAGAGTCAACAACTGGGATCTCATCTTACTGGATAAAAAAGAAGTGGGTTATTTTTTAATAAAATGGATTAATACTCAGCCATAAAGAATGAGAAACTAGAGACATTTATAGCTAAATAGATTCATATTGAGGCCATACTCTTAAGTGAAATATATAGGACACACATTTGTAAATACTGAATAGTTTCTCTAGTGTGAAAAACTGAAAGTGTAAATAAGAATTAAAATGATTAAAATGAATAATTGATAATTTGAAATAGGAAAAGGTCCAAAAGTGTAGGGGTGGTGGGAGGGGAAGGGGAAAGGAAAGAAGGGAAAGAAAAAATTATGAAAAAAAGAAAAAAAAAGGAAACAAAATCTATGTAAATTGGGAAAGGTGGAGGAGGTGAAGGGTGCACAGGTAATAGGGAAAAAAATAAGAACCAAGATACATCATGTACAGGTACAAGCACCCAATGATAAATGTAAACGGATTGTATACCTAAAATGTACCCAAAAAAGAATTTAAGGAAAAAGGAGAATTTATTCTATTTGGGGACATCTAGAATGATTAGAAACCTTATCCCAATAGTGCAAAAACCCTAACACAACATTTAGGACAGTGGCAATCACATTATAAAAGCTCAATGAATGTTAGATTTATTGTTATTATAACACATTATGGGCACTTTTGATTATTAGATTTGCATCACATAGGCATACCATTTATTTTACAGAAAACAACTTAAAAGTGTAAATTTTCCCCTCTTGATTGCTGACACCTTATATTAGCCAGGGTTATACCATAAGGAAGATTATCTGAACAGCACACAGAAGAAATTGTTTGCTGCTGGGTGACAGCTGCTGCAATCAACTTCCTTCTAATTAACCAATATCAAAATCCACTCGTTCCTAAACTGTCACTACCATCAGCAGGACAAATATGTTTCTCAAGCACGATGTTGACAATATGCCAATCAGTAATGCTCACATAAAATGGCCTTAGATTGACCAAACAACCCTTCCTCAATGCAGAGCAGATGGAACCTGAATTGTACATTTCAGGGCCATTAGGATCCCAGACCAAGAGCTGGAACTGCACAATACTTTGCATCTTCAGATTCATTGACATGAAAAGAGAAGACATTTTGCAAAAGAATTTAACATCCTTATCAAAAAGAAGCTACACAAAGAAGAATGATTGGAGCTCACTGAAGCATAAATGCAATGCTTCTGTCCAATGATCCAACAGAAATGACCCATGACTCTGAATTATACATCAGCAGTTCTTATGTGTCCCTGCAGGCCCCCACTAGCTTTGTTATGCAGTGATGCTTATTGTATGGATTTCCTAGACAATCAGCCTAAAAAGCTGCTGTTCTTAAAACTAGGCTGGAAAATATTAATTTCAGTTTGGGGATAGGCTTTTTAAATGGCTGTCAGGAATGCATTTAAAGTGAACTTAATGGAGCTTCGATTTTAAATTTCCTATCAGGATAAAAAAAAGAGAAAACATTGTTTTCTACGAAGCATTATTTTATTATCATTATAATGAACAATGATCCCCCCCGGGGGGGGTTCCTTAGTCATAGAAATTTTACATATTAAGAAGGGAAAAAATCTTAATAATTGCACAAAAGAGTATTTTTGATAGAAAAGGGCATCCATGCTTAGAGTGTATCATGTATTTAAAATTAGCTTTTAACCTTTACATTTAAACTTTTTTTCTTGTGAAAAACCACACAATGTCCTATAACTTTTCCTTACTTTCCAAATCTAGTTGCAAAGTTATCTATATAATATACACATGCATTAAGTATAGATTCATTTTAAGTGGTGGGCATTTTTGGAAATCCCATGCCACTGTAATAAAACTGAAATGCTGTTTGTCTGCCACAAATGCCACATTTCAGTTTTCAGTATTTGAGATCTTCAATTTTTAAAAATTTCTTTACTATTATAAATAATTACAAGTTCCATTTATTGAACATTTATTGGATCAGACACCAAATAGGGTTTTTTCATACCTTTAATGTTCATAATGGCTTGCAAGATGAGCGTTATTAACCTCCACTTAAGAGTCAAGGACAATATAGCTCAGGGATATTAAGAAGCCAGCACAAAGTCTTGCAGTGGTTTCAGGTTGGGGCTAGCATTCTCATACTCACCTTGGTAATTCCATAGTCAGTACCTATTGTACTCTGTTCTACTTCTCTTCTGTCCTCTACAATAGCCTGCCAATCATGAGCCTTTCTTTATGAGAGAACTATCCTACACCTAAACGATCCAATGTTCATTTGTCACCAGTGGCTACTGAGCCCTTGAAATGAGACTCATGCACCTGAGGAAACAAAGTTTTATTTCTACTTAATTTTAATTAATTTAAATGTAAAAAGCTACATGTGTACAGTTGCTACTGTTAAACACTACCACTCTAAAACAAACAAGAATTTGTAAGGCTGAGTCTATTTATTAGATTAAATAGGTATGACACCTGGACTGAATGACTTTTGATTGATTCCACCTTATTCTTTTTCAGTAAAATTGCTCATTGTTGGATATGGGTCTCATGAGGTGCACCTTTCAATTTTGAGGGTCAAGCATATAGAAGGTGTCCACCACTCTCCCACATCCCCCTCCTCAAGTTAACAAGCAGATCTGATTATGTAGCATCATTTGCTAATACATATGCTTGCAGTCCCCACCCACCATCCATTATGTAGCAAAAGATCCACATACATAAGACCTGCACCAGATGGTGAGATGAAGATGTTTAAGAACTCCCTCTAAAAAATTATCATTTCTTCATCAAAACATTATTAACACCAGCTTAACATCAGCTTTTAAGCATTAGTATTTTGTGATGAGAATAACAATCGTTTCTCTAAGTCTGCTCTGAGTCAAACATTCATCTCATTGAATAATCACCCCAATTCACTGAGGTAAGGTTACTATGCTCCCCATTTCACAAATGAGAAACTTGTCTGCTTAACCTAAACATCCATAATTCTTTCTACCTTCCCACCCTGTCCTTAGCCTCTAGACTTGTGGTTGCCTCTTACTTCTTCGTGTTGCTTATGGCACATGTATGTGACACATTTTTAAAGAGAATCTGACAAATGTTGATACAAGAGAAGCACTTGTAGATCCCAAACCTTCTCTAGATCAATGTTGGCAGAACAAGGAAAATATGGAGAAGTTAAAACCCAATTGAACTTATATGGGTAAAAAATCAAATCTGATTAGTGGTAAAGATAAACTGCTGAGCCCACTTCTATTACAATAAAATCAGATTAACAGGAAGATGAGATTTGATTAACTCCTCAGGATCATCCATCAAGATTGCATGTGTTAAACCCTATGCTATTAGGTAAGGAAAAAAACAAGCCAGTCTAAAGTTATGCCCTTAATATGCATCCTATGCTGCAACATTTGTTGATCAATCCAAGTTAAACTTAAAGGTCTAAGGAAAAAAATGCCTTTTTAAAAGGCTTGTAATAGCAAGGAAGGGTTATTTCACTAATCCACCACAAAAGTATTTCTCAAATTTATCTATCGGGAACTGATAACCAGGAATAAACTTACATTTGCATTTGGATTGACTTCCAGGGTTTCCTAGCTCTTTTAAAGACAAAGATGTTATCAGGAAAATATACCTCAAACTTTGGCATTTCTGTTTCTCAGGAGAAAGTAAAAGATAGAAGCAATTAATCTCTGGGTTTTAAGTGCCAGTGGATCTACAGATACTTTTACCTGCTCAATGTTTTACCTATAGAATGGTATTTAATGTCAAGTGTGCTTGTGTGCATATGTGTGTTTCTGTGTATTGTGTTTCTGTGGGAATATACACTATGTACTATACACTATTATTAATATACACTATTCCCCTCTTGCTTCCCCCAAACTGACATGTTTGCAACCATAGATAGGAACCACATTTTAAAAAGTGAGAGACAGTAAAAGATAATTCTGCCCTTTTCATCCTCACTCAATTTTTCCATATAACATTCTTACCATGGGATTTAAATTATATAACTATTTCTCAGTACCATAGATTACCTTTCCAAAGTGTAAGACTGCTTCCCTAGATCCTAATTTTGTGAACGATGATAAGGAATTTCCAACAATGACAACCATATTTTCTCTCAGTGTCTCTGACATTGATTTCCCTATGTAGCAACTAATCTTATTTTTCCCAAAAGGCTGTATTTAACTACTTGTCTGCAGCTAGTTATTGCTTTGCACCCTTCTTCAAATGTAAAGGCTCCATGTCTGGGAGCACTCAGGGTCTGTGTAGGGAGCCCTTGCAAATAAAGATAAATTGACACTCTGCCTAGGGAGTTCTGGTTAGAAATGCAATTTTCAAGAAGATGGTGACCAGCCTCCAAAAGTATTCACATCAATGAAACATGACAGGTGTCACCAAGAACAGAAATTCTGGGCAAGGAGAAATTAGAGCCTCATGTCCCTACTCATCTGTGGTTTCCTAATTGTAGCTGTTGGCATTAATTGATGCTGGTGCCATTTTTGATCAGATGGGGCTGTCTTGAGTGTCTTACATTTCCAAAGGGCTTGACATTTGGAGACCCATAGCATGTTTGGATCAAATTTGCTTTCAACATGCCATGTTCAAGAATTGTCTTCCTGAAGGCCATTAATGAAAATGACCTGGCATATTCATTGCCTTCTGAAACTGCAAATTCAGCTGGGGACAATGGTCATGTGGTATCTTTCATACAGCTGCAGGAGTTGAAGGGAGTGTGATGATTCTTCAGAGGAGCTTAGGAGTTGTGTAATCACATGTATTTCTGAACACCATCTTCTTTCATAAGTGACACTGTAGTGCTGTGCTTTAGGTATGCTCCAGGATGCAATTGGGTTTCATAAAATTTTTTATTGATTTGAATAAGACAAAAGTAATTTGGGATTGCAAACAAAATTTCCTTTAAAGGCAGAGTAACAATGTGATATTAGATGCAGAGTAAAATTAACCCATCCAATTTTTTTCTTATTGATCTTGGATGTGATTAAGCAAGAGAATTTATCCTCAAGTGCCATTGGCTTTTCAGGAAACATTTAAATGCAGATCTCATGAACTATGCTGCTCCATTAACCATGGGTGACCTCCAATTGGATCTGTTGAGAAGTGACACAAATTACAAGGCTCAGGGCAGTGGTTTGTGGCCTTTGTCTGTGCCAGAAGTTTATGGATTGACATTGCTTCAGCAGTGAAAGCTTCATGATTGAAATGAAAAACTGGGTCCCTGGGTTACAATGGTGTATACCCTGTGGCCATTGGCTCTGCATTTTCAATCATCTGTTGAGTTTGCTTTTAAGATAAGAACAATAGATAAAACCATCAGCAACAATAAAATCAATTACAAATGTTGTATTATTTTAATCATTACTATTTTATTACCAACATCACTGTATAAAATATTACATATCCTTTACAAATTTAATGTAACCAGAAATATTTATCTGCCTTTGTTTATATTTAATACATATATATATACATATATATATATACACATATATATATATATCTTCTGGTACTGATTCAAATTCATTTATGATTTTTACTTGTGTAAGCAGTCAAAATAAGAACTTGTAAAATAATTGTTCATCTACAAATGAGTGAACGTTTTTAAAAAATCTGCTGTTTTCAGACAAAGTATATTTTGTATGAATCTATACAATCTGAAAGATTTGTCTGCCAGGCAATTTAAAAGTGTGCAAATATAGAATATTTTCACTTGGAAGAATGGATAGGAAGTGTGGATAGGTAATTTGGTGTGACTGACCAATTCTCCTAGAAAGCATAATCTGGCTAACAGTGTATCAAAGGTATCTGTACAGTAAATTTGCACAGCAGGTGAAACTTCTCCTGTCTTTGGTCAGCAACAATACATTCGTTTTTAAGCTCAGTGACTATTTCTAGAGAATTTCTAGCTCTTTTTGCTCATCTCTCTTCATCAGTTGTTCTCATGGAATTCCCATCTATGTCCATCACCCTTCTAGTCTTATAACAAACACCTGAGATAAATCAAGTTATAAGGAGGCAAGACTCATTTTGGTTCATAGTTTCAGTAGTTTAAGTCCATGGGCTGTAGGCTCCACTGCTTTTGGCCTGGATCCAGGGCATCATGATGGGGAGTATATCTTGGAACAAAACTGCCGAACTTAACATCCAAGAAGCAAAGAAAGACAGGAGACAGGAAAAGGATGGGGTCCCTGTGACCTTCTTGAAGGTCATGCCTCCAATGACCTGACTTCCTTCCTCCTAGGCTTTGCTTTCTCAAGGTTCTACTGCCTCCCAGTAGTGCCACTGGTTGATGACCAAGCCTTTAGCACCTAGGCCTTTGGGGACATTTAAGATCCATGCCACTTCACCTCCTGCTTTCCTTCCTGCAGAGACTGAGCTGGAAACACTAACTCCTTTTGTGAAGAGATTTCCAAAGATAATGGGAGAGCTGGATGGCAGGCATTTAAAAATAATAATAATAATAATAATAATAATAATAATATAATGACAATATTACAGATACTTTTAATTGTGGAAAATAAGACCCTAAAGCCTTAAACTTTAGGATAGTGACAAATAGGAAAATGTAAGATTCTGTTTCTTCAATTTATGTCTATTGTCCCTCTGACATCAGATAAGGGGAAAATGCAGTTTATAAATATATTTAAGATATATTTTCACTTCAGAATTGACCAGGAAGAGATAAATGCTGTAGAGAATAAATGACATAGAAGAAAGACCCTCATTACTCATCTGTAGAGACGAATGAGATTCCTAAGTCAGTAGCAAGGATACATCTGAGTCCATATTTTTTGAACATACGGTCCCTATACACCCTGAATATCCTTGTTTTATCCTCATTTTTAGGAGATTTCTTTTGTAGCATTAAGTTTTGACATTCCAAAACGTATACTTATAGAAATGAATTATGAAAAGATGAGTAAAATGTAAGTATGCAGAAAAGTTCTGACATTTTACTGATACAACTAAATGCAACATCTTATGCATTCTTGAAGTTCACATATTCCACACATCTTGGAGCATTGATTCCTAAATCTTTTTATGTCAATAGAGTGAACTTTCTATACTTCATATTGCACTATTACTTTTGTAGGTTGTAGGCAATGCTTGGCGTACAATGATGGTTGGCAGATGATGAAATTATTTTTGATTTCCTAAAATTGGCTGGAAGGAAAGAATAAACTATGAATAATTTACTCAACCCTAGTGATAATTTAACCCATTTAACTCATATAAAAACACTATAGTTTTTCCTTTTTCAATCAATCAATCAATCAACCAATCAATCTAAGTTTCTGAGTAGAATGCGAGATTTTAGACCTTGCTGTCCAGGAGGAATCTTAGGTGAATATTATGGCGAATCCAGAGAGTGTTTAATATTCTACACTGTAATAGAACAAATTCCTTTAGAAACTTCCAAGATAACAAGGGAGTATCAGAACCCAAACCAAGTAGGATAACACGTGAGCGAGATCAGAGGAGTAAGTGAAGGCCTCAATGCACTTTACCAACCCTAAGTAACATTAAGCACTAAAACAAAGTGTAGACCACACTTAAAATTGTACCGGAAATATACTCCACCTTCTTCTTCCCCTCCCCCTTCCCTTTTTCCCATCCCCCTTTCCTCTCTCTCCTTCCCCTCCTCCCCCTCCTCTTCCCTTCCACTTCTCCTACCCCTCTTTGGGGTGGTGCATGTAGGGACACTCTACCACCGAGCTACAGCCACTTCTTATTTTGAGACAGGGTTTCACTAAGTTGCCCAGTCTGGGCTAGAACTTCGATGCTCCTGCCTCTGCCTTCCAGAGTATTAAGATTAAGTGCGTGTCAACTGCCTAGCTCGGGAAGTTCTTGAACAGGTATAACTAGGCTGTGGCAGTAAAAATCAGAATAGTTACAGCCTGTTGGGGTGCTGGCTTGGAGAAGACAAAGAGGAATTTTCTTCAATGATATAAATGTTTATGTCTTTATTGAGTCACTGGTTACATGATTATATAAATTTTTCCACATATATTGGATTTTACGCTTAAAATCTATGCATTTTATTGGATGCAAATCACGCTTCAATAAAAAAAAATCTAGCCACAACTAGAAAGCAAAGTGGGCACACAAATATTTTTAAAAATAGTTTATATTTGAAAATATTTTTTAAAACTTAGGAACCAAAAGTAGTTATGTTCAGGTGAAATTCCTTGGGTACCACTTTGTTGTTTTAAGCTTCTCCTTTGCTCCCGCAGAGAAACAGCCTTTGGTTTTAGAGTCCAGTATCCTGTGTTTTAAAGAGACCATTTTGGGTCAGCGAAAATATGTCAAGATGTCCATGTTCTTTTCTACATTTTGTGAAACGTGTTTAGGAGAGAAAATAAACTTCTTTGGTGATAACAACCGAGAAAAACTATGTATTATAAAAGATTATTTGATGATTTATCCCCAAGTCCTCATACTTTGCCTGCTGTATGAATTATTTAATGATTAAAGTAGATAAAATCTATTGATTATTTTGAACATGCCAACGCGGAGCTCAGTTCTTTAAATACACAATTTCACTTAGCCTCGATGTGAATACTTTTTACTGATGAGGAAGCTAGAGAGGTTTTACAGTTTAGGTCAAGAATGTCCCCAAAGCCTCACATGCTCAGAGGCAGGACTTTTGAGTGTTGTTGGATCGTGGGGGCACTGTAGACACACTTGGATTCTTCCACTGGTGAGTTCAGGGCCTGCAGTGCTGTTGGGAGATGTGGTCCCGGCCTGAAGAAGCCAGTCACACCAGGCACGACCGGGAATGGTGAAGCTCCCCACCAGGGTAGCCCCTCCCTTCTCTCTCTGCTTTCTGGCTGCCATGAAGTGAGTAGCTTTCCTCTGCTCAGATCTTTCCAATATGCCCTCTCTGCCTTGGAGCCAGCTGACATGGATTATAACCAAGAGGCCAAAATAAACCTTTCTTCCTTTAAAATGGATGTATGAGGAACTTTCTCCCACCAATGAGGAAAGCGACTAGGATAGAAGGTAATTGGACAAGGTTCCTTGGTAGCCAAGTTATTGGCTTGTACTCTTACAGCATAAAAGCCATGCTCTTAGACACTGTCCCTTAACTTAATGGCTAAAGGACGATAAAGACAAATATAATACCTATGTTCAGAAAGTAAATAAACCTAATAGAAACCGAACAAACAAAATTCATTTCTCCTGTAGATAATTCCTGCAATAATTACCCATTGCAGTGCTATGGAATGACTAGATGCACTGACCTACATTATCCCCAGCCCTTAAAAAAAAAGTTTTATTGTGAAATAAGTTCTCACTAAGTTGCCCAAGCAAGACTTGAACTTGCAATTGTCCTGCTTTAGCCTGTCAAATGCTAGAATTACAGTGCGTCACCATGTCCAGCTCTTGACCTCATTAAAATACTGTTTACCAAAAATGATGACCTATGTCCCTGATTTATGTTTGTCTCCTATAAGGTGGCCACTCTACATGCCTAAATTTTCTTATTCCTAATAGACAAACAATAATTTACTCATGGTTCTTTGGTTTAATGGAGTTGCTTTTGTTATTAAAATTGGTTAAAAATGAAAAAAATCTACTGAAATATGAATGCAAAAAGCACATAGTTTATATTCTACTGTAAACCACATGATTTGCTTTGTAGACTCTCAATCCAGGAAAACCACTCTGACACTGTATTTATATATACCTTATGAGTCAATATGAAAGCATGAAAAACTAATTACAAATTGGTGACACTATCAGACATTTAGCAAAAGAGGACACTAATATGAAGAGACACCAAACCTCCTTAATTACCAGGGAAATATGAATTCAAAACCCAATGTCATGACACTACAGGAATACCTGAATGTCTAAAATAAAAATGGCTGGCAGGACCTAGTGTTAATGATGGTGGATACAGAGTACATACATATCCCGTGGGAGAATAAATTTTAACAACTACTTTGGAAAATTGACAGCTTCTGAATGATGAAAATTATATACCTGTGATCCAACAATTCAACTTGGAAGTATCTATCCAAGGCAAAGGTACTATGTGTTCACCAACAGACTAGATGTATATAGTAACACTATGATAATAGTGCAAGATGGGAAGCAACACAGATGTTTATGTTAATAGAAACATTTAGTTATACAGTGGAATGGTTCAGAGCAATAAAAAAGAGAATAGAGGGTTATATCGTAACAATCTGGATGAATCTCACAAATACAAAATTGAACAAAAGAAGTAAGATACAAAAGAATATACAAATAAAGGTCAAAAATAGATACAAATTATCTCTGCTGATAGAAGTCAGAATATTAATTATTTAGGGGAAAGATGGTAAGAAAGAGACAGGCCTTGGAGATGTTGTGAGTATTCCATTTTTTAATACAGGCAGTAGTTACAAAGGTGTAACTATTATTTTCTTGGGGAAAATGTACCCAAACTTTATATGCATATTGATGTTGAGTACATTTTTATTCATATATTCCCTTTTTAAAAGTTTACTTAAAAAGAATTACTTTCAAATAAAGTCTGAGAAAAGTAAACTTTAAGAGTAGACAGAAAAATGTAAAGCAGACCCTAATCCACACTTCCGCTTTCTGCAACTTCAACTACCTGCTATCAACTTCAGTGAGAAAATATTGAATGGAAAATCCCAGAGATAATGTAAATATTCTTAATTTTAAATTGTTCTAAGTACCATGGTGAAATCTCATGCTGTCCCCTCTTGTTCCACCTGGATGAGAATCATTCCTTTGTTCAGCATATTCACCCTGCATATACTACTTAAAGATTAGTCACCTATTAGCCCTCTTGGTTACCAGATCCAAAGTCAGAATAGCTAGTACTTGAGTTTGAATAACTCAATTTTTATTTAACAATGATTCCAAAGTTCCAGAATAGTGGTGCTGGCAATATACATGTATAGATATTTTACTTTAAAATAATTGAATGATTTAAGAATATACTTAATCATATATATATATATATATATATATATATATATATATATATGACCAAATACCTACCAGACCTACAAAAGGGAATAAAAGCTTTTCTTGTATTTCCAACTGAAACCTATAACATATGAATTATCAAGAATCCTGACTCCAGGACTTAAACACTTTCATAGCTTCACTTGTTCGCTCCTAATGGAGGCTGAATGGATTTTAGCCTTTGACCTGAAGATTACTAAGTGCCCTAGGCATTGCAGTTTCACATCTTTCTTTCCTTTCTCTCTATTTGGCATCTGCTTTTCTGTCCTGTTTCTTAAAAATGGTACTCTATCCCTTGTAAATTTATTCAGAAAGAAATTTATAACAGCTAAGTCTTTGTTAGTAAGCAAGAAATAAAGATCCCAATACATAGTTGCAGTAAAAAATGCCAGACAAGTAGAAAAGTAAAAAACAAATTTAATTTTGTGCCACAATACCATGCTCAAAATACACACATTTTTTGTGCAGTATAGTTTTTAAAATATATCTTTTCTTTTTTAAAATTTTTTATTTTTTCATTAATTTTATTGGTACAGTTCAGGTATACAATATAATGACATTCATCATTGGAAATTTGCACCTTTACATAATCTCTCTGGGTTCTTATTTTGTCCCCCTTCCCCTGCCCTCCCTTCAACTCCTTCATCACTCCCTATTTACAAAGACTTTGTTTCCACTTTTTCATTTTCTGATATTAATTCCATTCCCTTCTTTCCTTTCCCCTCCCCCTCCCACTAAAATGTATCTTTTCAAGTTGAAAAAAAATCTATAAATAAAATTGGCTTTCTCTTTGCCATCGCTATGCACAGCTCCAGCCCTAGACTTCACTGAAAGCTTTCTCAGGGTTTTTACAAATCTCCAAAGTGTCCATTGTCTTGATCAGCATTCACTCTCTCTTCCTCCCCTCAATCCTCCATAGTTTCATTTTCTGCCTTGCAGCTGATCTCTCCCGTGCAGTGTATAGTTGTGACAGAGCGCCCTTTCTTCCTTTTCCCAAAACCCCACTTAAAAACTGTAATAACAAACACCCAGTTTTTGAAATCTGATACATTCCTAAAGTATTTTTCACTGGTGGGTTTTTCTCCTGAAGTCTCTAAATTTTCAGCACTGTGTTCCTCTTCCATCTCCTGTGGTCTCCTTTCCTCCGAGGCTGCTCAAAAGTTGCTCGTTTCCCATGAGCAAAGGTTGCACTTCCTAGGTTATTCTCTTCTTCCCTCAGGTCATTCCAGCACTGCCTTACAATCAAGTCACTGAATTCACATGGTCCAAACTGGCAATTCATTCCCTATAGAGAATGCTTATCAACAGCTTGAAAGTTACACTTCAAATCTAATGAGCAATATAAAGACACGGTTATTTCTGTGAAGGACGCACATATAGCAGCCATGCATCCCCACAGCTGTTGGTAAGGAGCTGCTCTCCACGTTGACAGCCTCTGCTTCTACCTCCCACTTTTCTCTCTCTCCAACTCTTGTCATCCAGGAAAAGGCCTGGAATTTTGTTCATTAGCCTAGGTGTTTAGCCATTTGATTAAAAAAAAAAACTGGCCTGGAAATAGGGTCTGTATGTGTCCCATTTCACTTACAGATGTGAAATGTGCTGTGTGGGTATGGTCCTCCCCGTCTGTGCTCCAGGCTCTGCTGGGGTGGTAGGGAGGCAACTGTGCCACTCTCTACTTCCAAACCCTGGCGGAAGGGAAACTAGGTGTTAAGGGACTGATAGTCAAACAATACATCAAAATAATAGATAATCTAAATTTTAGAAATCTAAATACAAAAATAGGCTTTGCCAAGTAGGAGAGTACATTTAACTCAGGCGTTCAGATTCTGATTATTCAAAAGAGCTTCCAATAATAAAAGTCTTGAGCATTATCAGCTCATCTGGAGACAGTGCTATCTGGCAAAGGCACATGAATGGAATGTCTATGGAAATCCTGCAGGGACAGCTGGTCCCAGGGGACCCTGAAACCTTTCAACTATTTCCTCTGAGATTGAGACTACAGCACCCCTATGGATTCTCCTCTGAGAAGAAAGGTTTTGCATCACACCGGTAACTCCTTGCCTTTTTGGTCCATCTTGGGGATTCAGAAACTGTCTCCCATCAGCCTGGTCATCAGTCTCAGTTACAGTTTGATGTTTTGTAATTAGATGTTATCATTGATACATCATCTCATCCCATCTCCAGAACTGACTTCCATGACCCATACTGAAAGCAAGTCAGTTCCTTTGCCACTGCAATTCCTAGTTTATGCACTCCCAGTTTCCTGTAAATCAGACTGAAAGCAGAGAAGGATGGCATCATGACTCAGAGAACTCCGGCCACTGAAGACCAATTGTAATGTTAAAAGCCAAATCTTGTAAGCTTCCCTGTCTGCCCCATAGGGATACAGACAAAGAGCCTGGTATGTAGAAACAAAGCAATCACTTAAAATGTAACAAGACACATTCCCAAACTAAAGCCATGAGTCACCCTGCACATGAAATATTGATATTTTAGATTACATATAATTGAACTGAGGTTGCAGTTTATTTTCCAAATGCAAACATGTGTTTAATTAGAACAAAATGTGCATCTCTATAACACTGAATTTTAAGTACCAACTTCTAAAGTTTATTGATTGATGATTATTGTGGGGAAACATGAGCTGTTATGCATAAATCTTTTGACAAGGGCTGTCTGTCAAAAATAATGGTCCTTTTAAAACTCATGAATAAATAATGATGCAGGTCCACTTTACATAAAAATACATACTCATTTACACTCTGTCCACTGAAATGAAATATGGTTATTTAAAATAATGACTCTGTGATGGGTGAGTAATGAAACATTATTAATTTAATACACATGGTATTTTATACTCACTCTCAGGTTACAGGCATCTATTTTCAATATTAACACATTAAGCCAGTTTTTTAAAGACCTCTAACAAAATATCTGGTACAGAAAATCTTTTCATGGATGATATTGTGCATTTTAATTCTGCCACACTTGAGCCTCATTTTTGGTCACAAGCTAGAAAGTAATAACCAGGCTATCACTGTGGTGGTGTTTTATTGTCTTCCCCAACTCGGAGCATCTAGGATGAGGCGCCACCTTTTCCTCCCATAGGAAAAAGTATGAATAGTTGAGAGGGAGAGCCAGAATGCCATTTGCTTGTTTTCATCCTGGCCCATCTGGAATTCGGGTCTGTTAATATCTTTTCTCTGTCCCTCCCTTCCTTTATCCCACCCTCATTCTCCATGTGAATACTGAGAAGGGTGAGTAGATGATCATAGTTTCTGGAATTCCCTGGGTGCTTTCACCAATAATTCAGAAGCGGAGGAAAAGGAAATTTGGAAAATTATGTTGCACTTTTCTTTTACATGTAGCTTCATCCTTCCCCTTTAGACTTTCTAGTTATCTTCTCCTTCCCCACTTCTTCTCATGCACTATTCAACATAAGAAGTGATTGGAGAAAAGGGGATCAAGTCAGGAAAGTGTGTGCTCAAATTGAGGAATAAAGGAAAAGAGGGATAATGGTCGCCTTCCCTTATTTCCAAGTCTTCCTGTTCGCCTTGGAATGCACAGCTGGTTGCAAAAGCCTATCTTTTGGACTATAAAGAAGGCTGATAGCAGTGTCTGTAAACATTTTATAGATGGAAGCACTGAGATACAATGAAATGATGTGCAGCACCTACACATTTACAGAAGCATTCTGACTTGCAGGCAAATAAATCTTTTCATAGGAAGCACAACGCACATTGAAATGACATCCTTTTAAAGATCAGAACAGGGTTCCTGAAGCCTGGGCGCCACTCTTCCTATCCTGTCAACACAGATTCTGCTGCCCCAATCATACGCCATTTTTCAAACAGGAAAGTGTCCATGAGTTAAAAAAATACCTTTATGTTTTTGATCAACATGTTTAAGTAACTAAGCCAGTGCTGTTCAGCCTCTTAAAAATCCCCACATTTGGAAGATCAAGTTCTGACTCTGCCATTGAAATCAATCCGGATTTAAAAATTTTGTGAAACCTTTGTGATAATTTAGACCCACTGTCATGCTGCAATAAAATGTCTGAGAATTCTGAGGTTACCATGGAGACTTGGAAGACAAATAGCAAGTGAAATTAATTTTAAATCCTTGGCGAAAGTGAAACATTTCTTAAAATAGATTTGAAAAGTCTTACCTTAAATGTCTTTCAAATGAATATTTTATGCAGAAGAGTAATGACATGATTCATAAAAACTACAACTGCAAATTTCATGTTTAGCTATGCCTTTCATCTAATTATCAAGTGTGAATTTAGACATGACACAAACACGGTGTTAGGGTAGGGTTAACTTCAACTAGTAAATAATTTGCTAGAGAGACCGCTGAACAGAAAATGAAAATGAAATTGTTTCTATGTCTGTCCTTTATCACTTGCTTATATATATGACTATTTCCTTGATATTTTCCAATTGTCTGCTAAAGTTACCCTTTTTCAACATTTTATACACATGATAAACTTTTGTTCCTTCTCATTTTCTAACTTATTTTTAAGGAAGGAGAAAATATCTATAGATTTTTATAGGCATTCACATAAATTTTTATTCTAATACAATGTAATTGGATTTACAGAGGACATAATTTTAATTATATTTCATTATGCAATATAATGCAGGTAAAATTAATTTAAGTCACTAGGTAACAACATTTATAGTTCATGGTAAGCACACCATTGATTTGGACCAGATAAAAGAAAGAGCATTACAGAGATCAATCTCAAACCTGAAAAAGAACATTACAGGACATCACATTCAACAACATACCCCATACAGAAAAATGAAACATGAAGGAAAATGGAACATTGTTAATTCAAACATTTCTCTTTAAGAATCCTAGAACTTTCTTAATGTACATGCCATTTGTGAATATTTTTCTTTTTGTAAATAAATCTTTTTAATTTATACCTTAGAGAGAGAACTTCTGTTACTAGTTTTAGTTTGCCTGCAAAAATATATTAGAAGTTGAAGCAAGAACAGTTCTAAAATAAAATTGAACAACTTTTAGGTCAAGACCTAGAGTAGCAATTTGCCTGACAAGTGACAACCAGGCAATGGCTGACATGGCCTTCACTTAGAGGGCCAAAACAAAACAAAAAAATACCATTTACCTTCTGGAGTCAATTTACCAACATTGTGGTTTGTTTTGTCAGCTGTTGTTAGTGACACCTTGATTATTACGATAATTTCTACTCCAACAAAATGGAAAACACAGAAGAAATGGGCAGATTCCTAGATACATACGAATTGCCAAAGTTAAATGAAGAAGATATAGAAATTCTAAACACCCCAATTACAATGAGTGAAATTGAAAATGTAATAAAATATTTACCAACAAAGAAAAGCTCAGGTCCGGATGGCTTCACTGCTGAATTCTACAAGACATTTAAAGAAGAACTAATGCCATTACTCTTTAAACTCATCAAGGAAATTGAAAGGGAAGCAATACTTCCAAATTCTTTCCTGGAAGCAAGTGTTACTTTGATTCCAAAACCAGGGAAAGACCCAACCCAAAAAGAGAACTACAGGCCAGTCTCCCTAATGAACATAGATGCAAAAATCCTCAACAAGATACTGGCAAACAGAATACAGAGGGTCATGAAGATCATACACCCTGACTAAGTCGGATTTATCCCAGGGATGCAAGGATGATTCAACATTCGTAAATCAATAAATGTAATACACCATATTAACAGAGTCAAGGACAAAATCCATAAGATCATCTCAACAGATGCAGAAAAAGCATTTGACAAAATCCAGCACCCATTCATGAAAAAAATCTGTACAGAAAATTGGAATAGAAGGTCTTTATCTTAACCTGATTAAGGCTATCTATGAAAAGCCAATAGCCAGCATCATACTAAATGGTCAAAACCTGAAAACTTTCACACTAAAATCAGGAACAAGACAAGGATGCCCACGATCACCACTTCTGTTCAATATAGTTCTGGAAACATTAGCCACAGCAATTAGAAAAGAGAAAGAAATAAAAGGAATAAAGATAGGAAAAGAAGAATTTAATCTGTCATTATTTGCTGACGATATGATACTTTACATAGAAGACCCAAAAAATTCCACCTAAAGATGAGAATTTCTTAAAGTCATACCTTCATAGAGATAACTTAGCCTTCTGACATTGACCAATTAGAGAAAAATCAATTTTGTAGAGGGATAGGGGAAATGAAAATGAAATTACCTGTCTAAACAATGATTTATTTATATCTAGAGTACCTGTGAAATTAAATGGACAAAATTTGATATTCAAGATTTTTACTTCATATACAACAATAAATTATTTACTTAGGTGTTTAATTTTGCTGTTTCTATGTCTTAATTTATTCATATAGCTCAAATGTGTCTTTTACTTTAAGATGAAAATGAGT
This sequence comes from Heterocephalus glaber, assembly GCF_053883595.1. Taxonomy (NCBI): domain Eukaryota; kingdom Metazoa; phylum Chordata; class Mammalia; order Rodentia; family Bathyergidae; genus Heterocephalus; species Heterocephalus glaber. Next base: position 2,857,291 of record NW_028258191.1, read on the forward strand.
TTTAAAGAAATTTTGTGAAGGACAACCTTTGTAAAACATAAGATGAGGATAGCTTTAGTTCTGAGATCAGGAGCTGTGGCTCTTCCTGATTATTTCTTGGCTAATATACACGTGACAAGTCACTGTCACGTCCTAGGAGTCCTGATTGGAAAAAGCATAAGATGAAAGAATTGAGATGCAAAATAATAAGTGAATAAATACTGCATGAATGTATTTATTTGAAGTACAAGGACACTACTTTTTGAAGTAGAACAGCAGGTGTCTTGGGGAGATGGGTCATGACAGGAAAGGAGTGGGAAACAGGCTTGTTTTTTAAAAATAATATTTATTTATTTAATCTAATATTTATTTAATCTAAGCTGACCACATAGTATATTTATTTACTCAGTATAAGTTAGCTGTGTGCTTTTGATGTTACTTTTCTGTGTTAATATTATATTTCATATGAAAGAGAGAGAAAAGGAGGTGAATGTAAATTTTTATAATTTATCATGTGAAAACTGCCTTCTTATGCCAAGATTTTCACTATAAGTCAAATACTTTTAGATGAATTACTTTTTCACGCTTTTAAATGCCCTGTGCAGTAATAGATTTCTATTTGCTTTTTTATACTTTTCATTTATTTTTCCTTTATGCTCACTTTCCAGACTGTCATGTGAGACTTCCAATAACCTTGCCATCCTCACTTCTGATATTCTGTTAATCAGTTGCAGGCTAGAGAAGAAACAGATAATCAAGTTTATCAAATCCTTGAAAAGTTTGATAAACTTGGTTATCTATTATCACCAAATTTTACAGTAAAACCCAGTAAAGATCTGAATGACTGTATTCTGCAAGGTAAAGGTTGCTGGAAATTCAAGCACTGGGTAAATGCGGCAGTTATGTTCCTAGTCTGTAAAACCCATAACCTCCAAGAGGAGCTTAAATTTCTACAGTGGCTTTCCCATGTACAGAGATTGTCTTAGTGAGGTCCTCAAAAGATTTTGTTGTCATTTTAATTTCTTTTTGAATATTTCCAAAGATTTTCCAAAATGACTTTGTTGCAAATATTCTATTAAAAAATCATTATTATGAACAAGATTATTTATTCTTTCTTTTTAAAAACAGTAATATCTGCCCTCCTACAATTTCTGCCCATTGGTCCTGAGAGTTTCAGTTAATAAAAAACAAAGTAAATCTACATTGCTGCTTCCCAAGTTTAGCTTTGTATCAGTGTCATCCTGGAGCTTCATGTAAACACAGCAATCCAAGTTTCACCCTAAGACGGTCTAATTCAGGAGGTCAAGAGGCCTTCATAGTGGGGTGTAGCTCCATTGCCAGGATTGAGAAACATGTCTACACCTCTACATTACAACTCTTTCCTTCCTAGATGGGAACATGACCATTTTGTTCCTTCTCATTTCCAAGCCAAGGACTCTGGTTTCTTCATCGGCTTGTTTTGTATATCTTTATCAATCTGTCACTATTCCCTAATGAACTTAACTTTCTTAATGTGTTGTGTAAATGTAGCTTCTGAATGTTAAACTCAAAGTTGTGTGACTAGAGGAAAACCAAACTGTTTCCTCTCACTGTCTAGAGTGTAGGTTTCTATTTTTGCATTCTAACGATGACATTTTTTTAAAAAATCAGATGAACTACTGTCTTATCTTATGCTGAAGGTTTGGCCAGTATAATATAAAACTGTTGACCTGAATGTTCCTTCTGTCTTCTAACATTCCTTTTCTCCTTCAGTCAGTAATTATTGAGAGTTGTTTAGAGTTTGATCCTCAATGAAAAACAAGACAGAGTCCCTGCTTTGTCAGAAATATGGTTCAGACCAGAAAAGCAGCAAATTTTTAGGGTAGTTCTCCTTTATGCTGATCTGGTACAACTGATTCCTGAATACCCCTCATTTAAGTCGAAAGAATTTAGGGCCTGGGCCAGAATTCTAGAAAATGTACAGGGTAACTCATCTTATTTATGTGGAACACCAGCATCTTTCCTTCCTTAGACAGGTGGGTTCTATTTGTCACCACACCTGAAAGGGTTCTTTAAGTCAGCCCTTGATGGCTATGGCAATGCAATTTAATTATTTTTTATTAAGTTTATTTATTGGAAGATTTTAGGTATGCAATATAGTTACATTCATCATTGGGATCTTGTACCTTTACATGGTATATCTTGGTTCTTATTTTTTTCCCATTCCCCGGCACCCCCTTCACCCCCTCCACCCTTCCTTATTTACAAATAATTTGTTTTCACTTTTTTCCCTTTCTCATATTTTTTCTTTTCCCTTCTTTCTTTTTCCCTAACCCTACCATTTCCCCTATTACTTTAGACCTTTTCTTCCTGTTTCACAGTATCAATTATAGATTTTGATCCTTATTTACACTTTTAGTTTTTCACAACATAGAAACTATTCAGTATTTACCCATGTGTGTCCTATTTATCTCACTTAAGAGTATCCCCTCAATGTCCATCCACTTAGCTATAAATGTCTCTAGTTTCTTGTTCTTTATGGCTGAGTAGTACTCCATTTTATTAAAAAAACCCACATCTTCTTATTCATTCTCTAGTTGATGGCCAATTGGGCTGTTTCCAAGTTTTACCTATTACAAACTGTGCCACTATAAACATGGGCACACATATATCACTGTGGTATGATTCTTTTAACTCTTTGGGGAAGATACCCAGCAGGGGAATAGCTGGGTTGAATGGGACCTCTAGTCTTAGTTCTTTGAGGTATCTCCATACTGATTTTCACAGTGGTTGCACCAGTCTACATTCCTACCAGCAGTGGAGCAGGGTTCCTCTTTCTCCACAACCCCGCCACCATTTATTATTGGTTGATTTCTTGATAGCAGCCATTCTTCCTGGAGTGAGGTACAATATCAGCATTGTTTTCATTTGCATCTCTTGAAATACCAGTAATGTAGAACATATTCCATATGTTTATTTGCTATTTCTACTTCTTTGTCTGAGAAATTTCTATTCATTTCAGATGGCTGCTTTCAGATTAAGTCTTTAAATTTGGGAGGTCTGATTTTTTTAAGTTCTTTATAGATTCTAGATAGTAGACTTTTGTCTGCAGAACAGCAAGTGAAGATTTTTTTCCCACATTGTGAGTTGTCTCTTTGCACTGCTGGTGGTTTCTCTTGCTGTGCAGAAGATTTTGAATAAGAAGAGATCCAACTGTTGATTGTTGTGCTAGTTCATGGGCAACTGAGGTTTTGTTCACAAAATCTTTTCCTACACCAATGTCTTCAAGAGTTCTACTTGACCTCTATTCCAGCTGGTTCAGCGTTTCTATTTTAATATTTAGATCCTTAAACCATTTCGATTTTAGTTGAGTGCATGTTGAGAGATATAGGTTTAGTTTTAATCTTTGGCAATATGAAACCTAATTTTCTCAGCACCATTTGTTAAAGAGGCTATCTTTCTTCCAGTGAGTGTCTTTGGCTCCTCTATCAAAGATGAGATAACTGAGCATGTAAGGAGTTGTTTCTGGATCTTCTAATCTGTTCCACTGGTCCTCAGGTCTGTTTCTTTGCCAGTACCATGCTGTTTTTATCACAAGTGCTTTGTAGTATAGTTTCAAGTTGGGGATTGTGATAGCCCCTGCCATGTTTCTGTTACCTAAAATTGCGGTTGCTATTCTGGGTCTCTTCTTGTTCCAAATGAATTTTTGGATTGTTTTCTGAAGGTCTATGAAGTATGCAGCTGGGATTTCAATTGGGATTGCATTAAATCTATATAGCAGTTTTAGAAGTATGGCCATTTTCACTATATTGATCCTTCCTACCCAGGAGCAAAGGATATCTTTCGATTTTCTGATATCATCTTCAATCTCTCTTTTCAGAGTAATATAGTTTTCAAAGAAGAGGTCTTTGCATTCTTTTGTTAGGTTGATTCCTAGGTATTTAAGGTTTTTGGAAGCTATAGTGAAAGGAATTGTTTGCCCTATTTCTGTCTCAGTGAGATTTTTGTTCATGTAGAGGAAAGCTATTGATTTTTGTGTGTTGAGCTTATATCCAGCTACTATACTGAATTTGGTTATTAAGTCTAGAAGACTTTTGGTGTAGTTCTCAGGGTCTTCTATATAGAGTATCATGTCTTCTGCAAATAATGACAATTTGACTTCTTAATTTCCTATCTTTATTACTTTTATTTATTTCTCTTGTCTAGTTGCCATGGTTAATGTTTCCAAAACTATGTTGAATAAGAGTGGTGATAGTGGATATCCTTTTCTTATTCCTGATTTTAGTGTGAAGGATATCAGTTTTTGAACATTTAGCATTATATTTTCTGTTGGTTTTTCATAATGGCTTTTATCAGATTGAGGTAGAGACCATCTATTCCAATTTTTTGTAAGGTTTTTATCAAAAATATGTGTTGGATTTTGTCACTGGTTATGCATTTTGCTAATTGTCTCAATTCTCAAATCAAAAGAAATAGACTGGCAGAATGGGTCAAGAAGCAAAATTAAACAATATGCTGCATACAAGAAACATATTTAATTCAAAAAAACCTCATAGATTGAAATTTAAATGGTGGAAAACAAGACTCTTTGCAATGGGAACACAAAAAACAGCAGTAGTAGCTATCCTCTTTGAAGATCAAGTGGATTTCAAACCCACACTGATTATGAGAGACAAAGAAGGACACTACATCCTTGTAAAGGGAACAATCCAAGAGGAAGAGATGACAATCATAAATATCTATGCACCAAACACTAGTGCACCCAACTATATAAAACAAATACTAAAGGACATGAAAAGTCATATATTCACTAATATATTAGTAGTGGGGGACCTCAATTCCCCATTATCACAAATAGATCAACTAGACAAAAAGTAAAAAGCAAAACACTAGAACTCAGTCAAACTCTTGAACAAATGAACTTAACAGATGTTGACAGAGTGCTCCACCCCACAAAATCAGAATACACATTCTTTTCAGCTGCACATGGGTCATTCTCCAAAATAGACCACATACTCTCTTATAGAACATTTTTAAGTAAGTGCAAAGGAATTGAAGTTATCCCTTGTATATTATCAGATCATAGTGCAATGAAATTGGAAATCAATAGCAAAAGAAACTGCAAAAATTACATAAACACATGTAAATTGAGCAACACACTTCTGAATAACCAATGGGTCACAGAGGAAATTAAAGAAGAAATCAGACAGTTCCTTCAATTAAATGACAATGACAATACAATATATTGAAATCTATGGGACACAATGAAAGCAATCTTACGAGGGAAATTCATAGCAGTGCATACACATATTAGGAAAACAGAGTGAGCCCAATTAAACAACCTGATGCTGAACCTGAAGCTTCTAGAAAAAGAAGAGCAACACAAACCCAAAGCTCATACAAGGGTGGAAATTATAAAGATCAGAGCAGAAATCAATTCAGTGGAAACTAAGAGAATGATACAAAAAAATTAATGAAGCCAAGAGTTGGTTCTTCAAAAGAATCAACAAAATTGACAAACCCTTAGCCAACCTTATCAAAAAAAGGAAAGAAAAGGCCCAAATCCATGCCATTAGGAATGAAAAGGGTGAAATTACAACAGACCCAGCAGAAATCCAGAGGAGCATCAATACTTACTTTTAGAACCTATACACCAATAAGATGGAAAACACAGAAGAAATGGACAGATTACTAGATACATATGAATTAAGAAAGCTGAACGAAGAAGACCTAAAAATTCTGAACAACCCAATATCAACCAATGAAATTGAAAATGTAATTAAAAACTTAACAACTAAATAACGGCCCTGATGGCTTCACTGCTGAATTCTTCAAGACATTTAGAGAGGAACTACTGCCACTACTCTTTAAACTTTTCAATGAAATTTAAAATAAAGCAATACTCCCAAATTCATTCCTGGAAGCAAGCATCACTTTGATCCCAAAAGCAGGGAAAGACACAGCCAAAAAAGAGAACTATAGACCAATCTCACTAATGAATATAGATGGAAAAATCCTTAATAAGGTACTGGCAAATAGAATGCAGAAGATCTTCCAGAAGATCATACACCCTAATCAAGTGGGGTTCATCCCAGGGATGTAGGAATGGTTTAACATATGCAAATCAATCAATGTAATACATTATATCAATAAAGCCAAAGACAAAGCCATATGATTATCTCCATAGATTCAGAAGCTTTTTAATAAGATGAGATTACAGTTGTTGATTCTTTGTGCTAGTTGCCCTGCTACTGCAGATTTGTTCATAAAGCCTTTTCCTATGCTGATGCCTTTGAGAGTTTTTCCTAACTTATCTTCCACCAAGTTTAGTGTTCCTATTTTAATATTTAGATGTTTAATCCACTTGGATTTCATTTTAGTCCATGGTGAAAGATAGGGGTCTAGTTTTAATCTTTGGCAAGTTGAGCTGTTTTTCTAACACCAATTATTAAAGAGACTATTTTTCTTCCAGTGATGATGGTTGGGCCCTTTGCCAAAGATGAGGTACCTTAGTATGTCTGGACTTGTTTCTGCATCTTCTAATCTATTCCACTGATCCTTGGGTCTGTTTCTTTGTCAGTACCATGCAGTTTTTATCACAGTAGCTTTGCAGTATAGTTTCAAGGTGGGGATTGTGATACCCCCTGCTATATCTCTGTTGCCTAGAATTGCTTTTGCTATTCTAGGTCTCTTCTGGTTCCAAATGAATTTTTGGATTTTTTTTCTCTAGATCTGTGAAATATACTGTTGGATTTCAATCAAGATTGCATTGAATCTGTATATCAGTTTTGAAAGTATGGTCATTTTCACTATATTGGTTCCTCCTACCAAGAAACAAGGGATGTCTTCATTTTTTTATATCCTCGTCAATATTTTTTTCAGAGTGCAGTAGTTCTCAATGTAGAGGTCTTTTGCTTCCTTCATTAGATTGATTTCTAGATATTTCATTTTTTCGGATGCTATTATGAAAGGGATTATTTCCCTAATTTCTCTCTCAGTGAGACTGTTATTTGTGTACAAGAAGTCTATTGATTTTTGAGTGTTGGCCTTGAATCCAGCTACTCTACTGAATCTGTCAATTAAGTCTAGAAACCTTTTGGTGAAGTTTTTTGGGTCTTCTATGTAGAGTATCATAACATCAGCTAATAATGACAGTTTACCTTCTTTGTTTCCTATCTTTCTTCCTTTTATTTCTTTCTCATGTCTAATTGCTGTGGCTAATGTTTCCAGAGCTATATTGAACAGGAGTGGTGGTAGTGCACATCCTTGTCTTGTTCCTGATTTTAGTGTGAAGGATTTCAATTTTTGACCATTTAATATGACGTTGGATGTTGGTTTTTCATAGATGGCTTTTATCAGATTGAGGTAGAGACAGTCTATTCCAATTTTTTGTAGGGTGTTTATCATAAATGTTTGTCAGAGTTTGTCAAATGCTTTTTCTGCATCTATTGAGATGATCATATGGTTTTTGTCCTTGACTCTGTTTATATAATGCATTACATTTATTGATTTATGTATGTTGAAACTTCCCTGCATCCCTGGGATAAATCTGCCTTTTTCAGGGTTTATGATCTTCTTGATGACCCTCTGTATTCTGTTTGCCAGTATCTTGTTGAGGATCCTTGCATCTATGTTCATTAGGGAGATTGGCCTGTAGTTCTCTTTTTTGGTTGGGTCTTTCCCTGGTTTTGGAATCAAAGTAAAACTTGCTTCCAGGAATGAATTTGGAAGTATTGCTTCTCGTTCAATTTTATTGATGAGTTTAAAGAGTAATGGCATTAGTTCTTCATTAAATGTCTTGTAGAATTCAGCAGTGAACCCATCAGGACTTGGGCTTTTCTTTGTTGGTAAACTTTTAATTATATTTTCAATTTCACTCATTGTAATTGCAGTTTTTAGAATTTCTATATCTTCTTCCTTTAACTTTGGCAATTCTTATGTTTCTAGGAATCTGTCCATTTTTTGTGTGTTTTCCATTTTATTAGAGTACAGGTCCTCAAAGTAGGTGTTGATGATCCTCTGGATTTCTTTTGGATCTGTTGTGACTTCACCTTTTTCATTCTTAATTGCATGGATTTGAGATTTTTCTTTCCTTTTTTTGGTAAGGTTGGCTAAAGGTCTATCAATTTTATTTATTCTTTGGAAAAACTAACTCTTTGATTCATTGATTTTTTGTGTCATTCTCTTAGTCTCTATTGCATTGTTTTCAGCTCTGATCTTTATAATTTCCTCACTTGTATGAGCTTTGGGTTTTTCCTGCTCTTCTTTTTTTAGAAGACTGAAGTTCAGCATTATGTTGTTTATTTGAGCTCTCTCTGTTTTCCTAGTGTGGGCATTCATTGCTATGAATTTCCCATGTAGAATTGCTTTCATTGTGTCCCATAGATTCCCTTATGTTGTACTGGCATTATCATGTACTTGTAGAAACTGTCTAATTTCTTCTTTAATTTCCTCTGTGACCCATTGGTTGTTCAGGAGGGTGTTATTCAATTTCCATGTGTTTTGGGGAGATTTGCAGTTTCATAGGCTATTGATCTCCAATTTTATTGCACTATGGTCTGATAATATACAGGGGGTAACTTCAATTCTTTTACATTTACTTAAACGTGTCCTATAAGCTAACATGTGGTCTATTTTGGAGAATGACCCCTGTGCAGCTGAAAAGAATGTGTGTTCTGATTTTGTGGGGTGGAATAATCTGTAAATATCTATTAAGTCTGTTTGTTCAATAGCTTGGTTCAGTTCTAGAATTTCGTTGTTGACTTTTTGTCTAGATGCTCTGTTTATTTGTGATAGCAGGGTATTGGGCTTCCGCACTACAATTGTATTAGGGCTTATTTGGTTTTTCATGCCCATTAATATTTGTTTTGTATATTTGGAGGCATTCATATTTGGTGCATACATATTTATGACTGTCATCTCTTCCTCTTGGCTTGTTCCCTTCCCAAGTCACCATCTTTGTCTCTCTTAATTAGTTTTGGTTTGGAATCTACTTTGTCTGCAAATAAGATTGCTACCCCTGTTTTGGGGGGGAGGGGGGTTCCTGCTGCAAAGAGAACTATTTTCCATCCTTTTACTTTCAGTCTATGAATTTCCTTTTGAGTTAGGTGTGTTTCTAGCATACACCATATTGTTGGATTTTGCTTCTTAATCCATTCAGACAGTCTATTTCTTTTGTTCAGTGAATGGAGGCCATTAACACTGATGGTTATAATTGATAGATATTGACTTGTCCTTGTCATGATGTTTTCCTCTTGTTGGCTCTTTTATTTTTTATTTTTCCTCCTTTCCCTTTAGTTTTTAGCCTTGCTTGGTGGCTTCCCTTTTGGACCTCAGGGTGTTGTGACCTTTCCTGTCTTTTTCTAGGATATTGTGTAGAACTGTTTGGAGTGCTGGTTTAGTGTTCATGAAGTTTCTCAGGTGTTCTTTGTCATGGAAGTTTCCAATTTCCCCATCGATTTTGAAAGATAATTTTGCAGGATACAACAGTCTAGGTTGGGAGTTATTTTCTTCTGGGGCTTGAAATACTTCACTCCATGCTCTCCTTGACTTGAAGTGTTATGTTGAGAAGTCTGCTGTGATTCTGATGGGCTTTCCTTTGTAGGTGATTTGTTTCTTTTCTCTAACTATTTGTAGGATTTTGTTTTCTGTTTTGGTTCTGGGATCTTGACTATTATATGTCTAGGTGTAGATATTTTTTGATCATGGCTAGTTGGAGTTCTATATGCCTCACTTACCTGTATGTCTAATTCTCTACTTCTGTCTGGGAAGTTTTCTACTATTACTTCTGTGAACAGTTTTTTATGTTAATTGTCTTATTCCTATCAGTCTTATGTTATTCTTCTTTGTATCATCTAGCACCTCCTGGATTTATTTCTCATGATCCCTTACTATTTTTAAGAAATCTTTGTTTTCATGATCACTAACCACAATCTTGTTCTATATCTGATACTCTATCTTCACATCCCCTCATTCTACTGTGAATGCTTTCAATGGAGTTTTTAATCTCCTGGATATCTGTTTGAATCTGTTTCATGGATTCTATTTCTTTCTTATGTTGGGTGATCATGGTTTCCATTTCTTTCTTATGCTGGGCATTCATGGCTTCTAGCATGGCTCTGAGCTCATCTGTTTTCTTATCTGTTTCTCTTCCAGATGCTCTATTCATTTCTTTCACTCTGCTTACTATCTCTGTAGCTATCTCGGAGATTATTTCCTCTTTGAATTTTTCTAGAGCCTCTTTCATCTCTTTTGTTACTTCCTGTGCTATCAGTTCAGCATGTCCACGTTGTTGATTGTCATATTTTTCCACCTAATTTACCCCAGAATTTGCCTTTGTGGTGTGGAATCCTGAGTTTGTGCCTTGCTTAAATATCTTCTTATTTTTGTTTTTGGTACTGTCCTTGGTTTAATTCCTGGGTTGATCCTTCTAAATTCCTTATTGTAAGTATCTTGTTGCTTGTGTTTAGAACCCTTGTGGAATAATTGCTTTTCAGAGATGTCTTCCAGATATATCTGGTCTTTAGGTTTTGAGTCTCTAATGACTCTGAAGCTATCTCATTTTCATTATACCAGGAAGGCACTCACAACATTTTAGCCAAAACATACAATCAGCAACATCATAGTATCAAGCACAGCTTAGAAGATGACATTTTGTTGTAGTTATTAATCTATCACCTTTAACAGTGTGAATGAAATCAAAACCAAGGACCAACCCAACATATGTTTATAGTGAATAAACTCTTCAATATAGCAACTTTACCCTTTGGGATGGGGAGTTAGAAGGAATTGGTGAGAGAGGGACATATAGGTAGAAGGATCAGGACAGGATAGCAGTGAGACCAGAAGACACAGGAAGATCATGCAAACTCTAAGGAACTATTGAAAGCAAGAGAAAATGGCAGAATGAAAGAACAAAGATGTGAACAGATCCACTTAATAGCAATAGGGATGTTAGATAATGTATTTACTTTCCTTTAAGACTGATAATAATCCAGAGAAGGAAAAATATAAGAAAAGAAAAATAAAGGAGAAATCCAAATTAGGTCCAGAAAGGAGCAAAAAAGGAGATGAAGAACAATGTGGGACTGTGAGAGAATGAGTGAAAGAGAGAAAGAAAAGAGAAAAGAAAGAAAAGAAGAAGAGAATAATAACAATTTGAAGAGTAGAAAAAAATGAAAATTAAGAATTAAAAATCAGAGAAAAAAAATTTTTTTTCAAATAAAAAATAAAAATGAAGGGACTCCTTCAGGGTGTCTCTGCTGTCACAATAGACAAGTGGGTAGCCATATGCAGATATAAGTCAATGAGTCTCAGCAAGCCATTAGCAGACCTGTGAGATTCAGGCAGATTTCTGGCTGGTAGTCCAAATTTGAGCTCCCTGTCCTCCTGCAGGGTTGAACTCTGCAAGGTTCTACTGCAGGTTCCAGTTTCCCTTCCCTTGAACATAGTCCAGGTTACAATTTGAGGTGATGATCCCTCCAACTTACCAAGTACAGTGGTCTGGTGTGCCTTCATTGCAGAGATTCTCTTCACTTTTCCAGTGGGCTTCAGTTTTCATCAAGGAGCCTGAGAGAGGTCCTCTTTCTGTTGCTCACTTCTGCTTTATCTTGTGGAGCTCAGGACAACGGCCTTTATGCCCCCCTGTGCCTCTATATTGTGTCACCAGGGAGCAGTAGATCCAGGAGGCCAGAGGCATCGGGGAGTGGGGGTGGGGACTGGGCCCTGCAGGCACCCACGTGGCTAAGCTGGTCATATTGTGTGGAGTGTGAGGTCAGAGCTGGGGCTCTGAGCCTCACTGGGTCCTCACCTTGTGCCCTCTGGTCATGGTGGGCAGAGCCCAGGATAGAGGGGTGGTTGACCTCTCCTGGATCCTCACCTTGCACTGGCTGGTTGTGTTGTGTTGCAGAATATGGGGATGGAGCAGGGTCTCCAAGCCAGGCCAGGTCCTCACCTAGCGCCCTTGCAACTTATTTTCAATGATATTTTTATTTCTTTATTTTTATCTCACATTTTATCAATTTATTTTTTGTCTTATAGACTAGACTTCCAATACAACATTAAATAGGAGTAATTTTGGCAAACAACATGGGTTGCTATCAATCTCAAAACAAAAAATCCAACAATTTAGATGTAGGTGTGACATGAAAATTGAACAACACACTTCTGAATAACCAATGGGTTACAGAGGAAATTAAAGAAGAAATCAGACAGTTCTTACAATTAAATGAAAATGCCAATACGACATATCAGAATTTAAGGGACGCAATGAAAGCAGTCTTACAAGGCAAATTCATAGCAGTGAGTACTCACATTAGGAAAACAGACAGCGCTCAAAAGAAGAGCAGCACAAACCCAAAGCTTGTACAACGGAGGAAATTATAAAGAACAGAGAAAAATCAATGCAATGAGACTAGGAGAACAATATCAAAAACCAATGAAGCCAAGAGTTGGTTCTTCAAAAGAATAAACTAAGTTGACAAACCCTTAGCCAACCTTACCAGAAAAGGGAAAGAAAAGGCCTAAATCCATGCCATTAGGAATGACAGGGATGAAATTACAACAGACCTAGCAGAAATCCAGAGGATCATCAATACCTATTTTGAGAGCCTATATGCCAATAAGATGGAAAACACAGAAGAAATGGACAGATTTGTAGATATATGTGAATCACCAAAGTTGAGCAAAGATGACCTAAAAATTCTAAAGGACCCAATATAAATCAATGAAACTGAAAATGTAATTAAAAACTTACCACCTAAGAAAACTCAGGTCCTGAAGGCTTCACTGCTGAATTCTACATGACATTTAGAGAGTAATTACCGCCATTACTCTTTAAACTGTTCATTGAAATTGAAAGGGAAGCAATACTCCCAAATTCATTCCTGGAAGCAAGCATCACATTGATCCCCAAATCAGAGAAAGACCCAACTGAAAAAGATAACTATAGGCCAATCTCATTAATGAACATAGATGGAAAAATCCTTAATAAGATACTGGAAAATAGAATCCAGAAGATCATCAAGAAGATCATATAACCTGACCATCCCACACTCTGAGGTCAGAGAAGCTAAGCTAGTCCCAGAACCCAGGAAGAAGCTCCCCCACCACCATCCCATGCTCCTAGGTCAGAGAAGGTGAGATGGTCCCAGCACCCAGAAGGAAGCTCCCCAAACACCATCCCACGCTCCTAGGGCAGAGAAGGTGAGCCACGCAGGTGCCAGAAGCACCCCCCCCACGTAGAAATGAGAAGACATGTAAACAAGCCTCAAAAACATACTTCTGGATCACCTACAGCAACCCCAAAGGGAAACGAGATGGAGCAATCAGATACTCAACTACCTGGATTCTCTGAACTGGCAACAAAAGAGGATCTGGGAAAAATGAAATCAGAAATAATTATGCAGATAACAGCAAAGATTGTGCTCATGGTGCAAGACATGATTAATAAATCTAGAGAGGACACAGATAAAAAAGTAGAGGATCTGAGGAACATGATGGAATCCAAACATAGGAAACAAAAGGAATCCATAAAACAGATGCAAACAGATTTACAAGAGATTAAAAACTTCATTGAATGTCTGTGCAACAGAATGAACCAATGTAAGGATAGAATTTCAGATATAGAAGCAAAGATTGCAATTAATGACCAGGAAAAGAAAAATTGCTTTAAAATTGTAAAGGAACATGAGAATTCAATCCAGAAGCTGCTAAACGATGCAAAGAAGAATAACATAAGACTGACTGGAGTCAATGAAGAAACAGGAGAGAGTGCAGATGACATAAAAAAAAACTGTTCATAGAAGTGATGGCAGAAAACTTCCCAAGGAGGAGAAAAGAACTTGACATACAGATAAGTGAGGCATATAGGACTCCAGCTAGCCTTGATTAAAAAAAAAATCTACACATAAGCATATAATGGTTAGGATTCCAGAAATCCAACAGAAGAACAAAATTCTATAAGCAGTGAGAGAAAAGAAACAAATCACATACAAAGGAAAGTCCATCAGAATCACAGCAGACTTCTCAAGACAAACCCTCAAGACAAGAAGACCTTGGAGTGATGTATTTCAAGCCCTAGAGGAAAACAGCCTCCAACCCAGACTGATGTACCCTGCAAAACTATCTTTCAAAATTGATGGAGAAATAAGATACTTTCATGATAAACAGCACCTCAGGAACTTCATGAATATCAAATCGACACTCCAAAAATTTTAGACAATACCCTAGGAAAAAACAATGAGGATCACAACCCCAGGGAACCCAGCAGAATGAATCCATTGGGCATGACAAATTAAACACAAAGGGGGAGAATCCAACAAAAAGAAAAAGTCATGACAAGGCCTTTAAAACTTTTAACTTCATCCCCCTAATGAATATATAATTCAATCTTGTTATTGTACTGATTAGTATTTTTCTGATTCTAGAGTTGCACACCTTTCCTTGTGCTATACTGGCTATTTATCATCTTCTTATGTCTACTTTTTAATTGGGTTGTCTATTAATGAGCTCTAAGAATTCTTTATATATTCTGGTCATAGGTTATATGCATTGTAAATATGGTCTGTTTAAGGACTACTTTTCATTTTAATGATGTCATTTAAAGTTCTAAATTTTGATGGAATCTCATTTATCAATTTTTTTCTTTTATACCTCATGTCTTTTGTATCCTAGGTAGTTCTTGCCTACCCTAAATTCATAAACATTTTCCCTTATAATTTCTTCTTAAAGTTTTATAATTTTAGGCTTTCTTATTTAGGTTCATAGATCCCTTCAAGTTATTTTCATGTATGGAAATAAAGGGTTGAGATTAATTTTTTATATACAAATACCAGGTGTTCTAGTGCCATTTGCTGAAGACACTATCTCTTCCTCGGCTCTTCAATCGAGTTTGTATTCTATAAAATGCTAATGTTAAATAATCTTTCAAAACTCAGTGGGCCATATATGTGTGGTTCTATTACTAGATTCTCTGTTTTATTCAAATGATCTATATGACTTTCCTTACACCAACACTGCCTTGATTACTGTAGCTTTAGAAGAAGTCTTAAAATTAGGAACTAAACATGACATCTTCCAACACTGTTTTTTTTTTTTTTTTACTTTTCTAGGTCCTTTGTACTCCTACATAACTTTTAAATTTCAATATCCAATTCTTCATTTATAGCAAGTATACACAGACCTGAATTTTTATATATACCTTGTGTTTTCTAATCCTGCTAAATTCAAATACAAGTTCTAGGGGCTCCTAGAGATTTCTTAGTATTTTCTCTGTAGATAATCATTTCATCAACATATAAAGATTTTGCTGCTACCTTGCCAATCCTATCCTAATTGTGTCATTTTATTGCCAGACTATTTTGATGGGGCCTAGGTTTCTAAGTTTAATGGACAGATAAAGAGTAAGCATATCTGCCCTTGTTCCCCACTTTAGGGAGAAAGCATTGTATCTTCTCCATTCATATAAGGCATTCTCGCTGGAAGTATGGAGTACATGTATTTAATCTGTTGAGATGGTTCTGTTCTACTTCTAGTCTCCTGATAGCTTTTACCATGAAGAGCTGTAGAATTTACTCCAATACTTTTTCTCCAACTAGTGACAGGATCATATGGCTTTTGTCTTTCCTCTGTTAAAATGATGACTTTTGGGGGTGGATCTTCCAATGCTGAACCAACACTGCCATCCCTATACCCAAACCACTTTCTACATACTGCCAGATCTGACTTCTAATAGTTTGTTTTGTTAAACAAATTTCTATCTATGTTCATACTTTTTTCTTCTATTATCTTTATCCAGTTTTAGGATTAGCACAATGTTGAGTTCCTAAAATGAGGGGAGAAGTGTTCCTTCTTTTTTCTGCTTTAAATGTTTGATATAATTTATCAGTTAAAATGTATATAAGCCTGCTGTTTTCATATAGGTAAGTTTTCAAGCTAAGAATATACTTTCTTTAATAGGTGCTATTCAAATTTTATATTTCCTCCAGTGTTAGTTTCATTAATTTGTCTTCCAAGGTACTTCTTAGAAGCTGTCCAATTTATTTCAAAACAGATTTTTGAAATAGGCTTTCTATATCCTTTTAAATTCTGTAAAATCTGTGGTAATGTCTCCTAGATCTTGATATTATAATTTAAGAAATGTATAATTGATATTGTGTAACAGGAAGAAAAGGTCTAAAGGTGCAGCAGAAGTGGGAGGGGTAGGGGAAAGGAAAAAGGGAAAAGAAAAAATATGAGAAAAGGAAAAAATGGAAACAAAGTCTTTGCAAATAGAGAAGGGTGGAGGTGGTGAAGGGAGGGCAAGGGAAGGGGAAAAAATAAAAAGAACCAAGAGACTCATGTAATTGTACAAGATCCCAATGATGAACGCAACTGTATTTTATACCTAAAATATACCAATAAACTTAATGGGAAAAAATAACAAAAAAAAAGAAGAAGATCATATAACCTGACCAAGTTGGATTCATCCCAGGGATCCAGGGATGGTTCAACATATGCCAATCAAACAATGTAACACACTATATCAATAGAGCCAAGGACAAAAAACATATGACCATCTCAATAGATACAGAAAACACATTTGACAAAATCCAACACGCCTTTATGATTAAAAAACCCCTACAAAAAATTGGAATAGATGGACTCTAACTCAATCTGATAAAAGCCATCTATGAAAAACCAACAGTCAATATCATACTAAATGGTCAAAAACTAAAATCGTTCACTTTAAAATCAGAAACAAGACAAGGATGTCCACTATCATCACTCCTGTTCAATATAGTTTGGAAACATTAGCCACGGCAATTAGACAAGAGAAAGAAATAAAAGGAATAAAGATAGGAAATGCAGAAGTCAAATTGTCATTATTTGCAGATGACATCATACTCTATATAGAAGAGCCTAAGAACTCCACTAAAAGTCTTCTAGACTTAACAACCAAATTCAGTAAAGTAGCTGGATGCAAGGTCAACTCACAAAAATCAATAGCTTTCCTCTAAACAAACAACAGACTCACTGAGAGAGAAATAGGGCAAATAATTCCTTTCATAATAGCATCCAAAAAACTGAAATACCTAGGAATTAACCTAACAAAATAATCAAAGACCTCTTCCTTGAAAACTATAGCATGCTGAAAAGAGAGATTGAAGATGCTATCAGAAAATGGAAAGACATCCCTTGCTTCTGGGTAGGAAGAATCAACATAGTGAAAATGGCCATACTTCCAAAACTGCTATATAGATTCAATGCAATCCCAATTGAGATTGCAGCTGCATACTTCACAGACCTTGAGAAAACAATCCAAAAATTCATTTGGAACAAGAAGGGCCCCAGAATAGCAAAAGCAATTCCAGGCAACAGAAACATGTCATGGGGTATCACAACACCCAACTTGAAACTATACTACAAAGCTAATGTGATAAAGAGAGCATGGTACTGGCAAAGGAACAGACCTGAGGACCAGTGGAACAGATGAGAAGATGGAGAAACAACTCCAGACACACTCAGCCATGTCATCTTCAACAAAGGAGCCAAACACCCTCACTGGAGGAAAGATAGCCTCTTTAATAAATGGTGCTGGAAAACTTGGGTTTCAACTTGCCGAAGATTAAAACTCAACCTATATCTCTCGCCATGCACTAAACTAAAATTGAAATGGATTAAAGATCTAAATATTAAAACAGAAACGCTGAACCAGCTGGAACAGAGGTTAGGTAGAACACTTCAAGATATTGGTATAGGAAAAGATTTTATGAACAAAACCTCAGTTGCCCATGAACTAGCACAAATAATCAATGAGTGGAATCTGTTCTTATTAAAAAGCTTCTGCACAGCAAGAGAAACCACCAACAGTGTGAGGAGACAACCCACAATTTAGGAAAACATTTTCACTAGCTATCCCTCAGACAAAGGTCTACTATCTAGAATCTGTGCGGAACTTTAAAAAATCAGACCTCCCAAATGTAGACCCAATCCAAAAAAATGGGCATCTGTAGTGAACAGGCATTTCTCAGACAAAGAAGTCGAAATAGCAAATAAACAAATGAAAAAATGTTCAACATCACTGGTCATTCAAGAGATGTCAATGAAAACAATGCTGAGATTCTACCTCACTCCAGAAAGAAAGGCTGCTATCATGAAATCAACCAATAACAAATGGTGGTGGGGCTGTGGGGAAAGAGAAACAGTGCTCAGCTGCTGATGGGAGTGTAGACTGGTGCAACCACTGTGCAAACTAGTATGGATATACCTCTGAGAACTAAGACTGGAAGTCCCATTTGACCCAGGTATTCCCCTGCTTGGTATCTTCCCCAAAGAATTAAAAGAATCATACCACAGTGATATATGTGCACCCATGTTCATAGCAGCAGAATTTGTAATAGCTAAATTTGGAAGCAGCCCAATTGTCCATCAACTGGAGGCTGGACAAAGAAAATGTGTTTTTTTAATAAAATGGAGTACTACTCAGCCATAAAAATGAGAAATTAGATACATTTATAGCTAAATGTTTGCACATTGAGGTGATACTCTTAAGTGAAATAAATAGGACATACATGTGTAAATACTGAATAATTTCTCTGGTGTGAGAAACTGAAAGTGTAAATAATGATTAAAATGAATAATTGATAGTGGAAAATAGGAAGAAAAGGGGCAAAGGGGAAGGGAATCGAGAGGGGTAGGTTAAATGAAAGAAGGGAATGGAATTAATTTGAGAAAATGAAAAAATTGAAACAACGACTTTGTAAATAGGGAAGGATGGAAGGGTTGTAGGGTGGGCAGGGAAGTGGGAAAAAAATAACCAAGATGGATTATATAAAAGTGCAAATTTCCAATGATGAATGTCATTATATTGCATACCTCAAATGTACCCCTAAAATTAATTTTTTACAAAGAGGTAGGTGTGACACATGCGATGGGCTTTTGTAGATGCTTCTGATAAGATTATGTGAGGTTTCTTTTATCTCCACGCTGCCAAATGTTTGCAGTCATTAAGATGATCAAATATGTTTTCTCTTATTCTAGCAATGTAATGAATAGTTGATTTTTTATTGTAATTCAACCTTGATTTTCTGGAATAAACCTAAGTCCTGGTTAATTATCCTTTGTATACACTGTCAGAATTAATTAGCTGATATTCTGTTTAGGACTTTTGCCCCTATGTTCATGAGTGAAGGCAGCTAGCTTTGTTCCTTGTATTCTCTTTGCCAGTTGTAACAGAAAGACTACACTGACCTCATAAAATGAGATAGGAAATATTCCCTAATTTCCCATCTCCAAGATTAATTTTATTCT
Source organism: Heterocephalus glaber (assembly GCF_053883595.1). Classification (NCBI taxonomy): domain Eukaryota; kingdom Metazoa; phylum Chordata; class Mammalia; order Rodentia; family Bathyergidae; genus Heterocephalus; species Heterocephalus glaber. Next base: position 2,876,539 of record NW_028258191.1, read on the forward strand.
ATTCCTTAAGTGTTTAGTACAGTCCATTACAGAAACAATTTGGAGAGTATTATTTGTGAAAGCATATTTAATTAGAAAATTAATCTTTCAAATGTTGTAGAATTATTAGGCTTTAGATTCTTTCTGTTTTATTCTAAACGGTTAAAATTATTGGCACAACATTCATAATATTTTCCTTTTATTGTCAATAGTAATATCTCATGTTTTTAAATAAACTCTAATTCTTATTTTAATTTATTTGACTTCCTATTTGTCTCTCTGGATTCTATAACACCCCCAAAAGATTAGTTTTATTCAATTTTTACATTGATTTTATGCTCAATTTTACTGTAATCAGTATGACTTTAAGCCTTACATATTGGTTGACAACAAATCTGACAACATACATTAAGTTAGCATGACAGACTAATAGATATTAATAAACATGAAACAATTAAATAATTAAACCTGAGAAATTTATAGATGTTTGTTTTAGTGAAGCTTGCTTTATGGCCTGGCATATTTTCCCTAAATTTATGTACTTAAGAAATATTTGTCAGTATTATGTTCAGTTATATATGAATGTCTATCAGTTAATTGCTAAATAATGTCAAATATTTACTTTGTTTCATTTACATGATTGATTGATCTAGAATAATCATGTTAACAATTTCCAATTATTATTACAGTTCTATTTATTTTTCCTCATACTTTGGTAAACTTAACCTTTATATATTTTGAGCCTGTTTATTATATACATATAAATTATAAATCACTCTCCGGATGAGTCAAAACTTTTATTATGAAAAGTTTTTTAACCTCTATTAATACTTCTCTTTCTTATACTTTACATGGCTTGATTTTAGTGTGACGATACTAGATTTCTTTGGTTTAGTATTTCAACATAATTCTTTTTCCATCCTTATACTTTTAAATTTTCTCTATGTTACTGATATGCCTCCTTTGTTTTTCATTTAGGGAGTCTTTATTCTTTAATTGTAGTACTCAGTTCACTTATATGTAATAATTTCTATTCTGTCTTTCTCTTCTCATTTATTAACTTCTTTTGAATTGATATACATATATTATTTTTATTTTTTCCAAAGTTACACAGAAATTATACATGCATTCCTCTCTTATCAAAGTTTAAATTAACTGGTGAACTAATCACATTCAGAAGTAATCCACATAGTTTTTTTATTTTTTCCACAGCTAAGAGTCTAAGATTTTGTGTTATTTTTGAAGGTCTTCCTAAAATACTGAGAAAGTTAGGGATTAGATTTTAAAACTACATTTGGAAAGCCCAAATGAAAGCCCTTTGTGGGTAGTGGAACAATGTTACCTTGGGAATAACGAGCTACTAGATACTGGGATTAACAGAAAAAGGCTTTAAAACAGTTGTTTCTTACTATATCAAGATACATTAAACACAAATTAAAAGCTTCAAGATCAAATAACTACAAAAGCAAACTTCATTATGGTTAACACTGAAAAATACAAAAACTAAAAATAAACACTAAATACATAAATAATTGGGTTAATAGCAGATTATGCTCAGATGTAGAATTAGTGAACTCAAAATGATGGAGGAAAAGGAATCCGGAATGAAACACATAGAGGCAAAAGGAGAGAAAGCACTGTGGTAAAGGCATAGAAATGTAGTAAGGGGACTAAATATGCATGCAGTGGTGTCCCAGTAAATGAGTGTGGAATAGAAGCGGCTGTTAAAAAGTAAGGTCTGAATTCTCAAAACCAATGGAAAATATTAAGAAACTTATAAAATGTTAAAACAAAAAGAAGTAGACGAGTGAAAAGATCAAATTAAAGATACTAAAAGCCAAAAACAACCACAAACTCTTAAAAGTAATGAAAAATGCAGAAACAACTCCAGACACACTCAGCCACCTCATCTTTGACAAAGGAGCCAACCGCCCTCATTGGAGGAAAGATAGCCTATTTAATAAATGGTGTTGGAAAAACTGGATTTCAGCCTGCCAACGATTAAAACTAGACCCACACCTATCACCGTGCACTAAACTAAGATCGAAGTGGATTAAAGAGCTAAATATCAAGACAGAAACAGTCAACTTGCTGGAAGATAAGTGAGGTAGAACTCTCAATGACATTGGAATAGGAAAAGACTTTATGAACAAAACTTCAGTAGCACAGGAGCTAGCGCAAAGAATCAGTAACTGGGATCTCATCTTATTAAAAAGCTTCTGCACTGCAAGAGAAACTACCAACAGAGCTAAGAGACAACCTACAATGTGAGAAGAAATTTTTAGCAGCTCTACCTCAGACAAAGGTCTACTAACTAGAATATATAACGAATTGAAAAAAATCAGACCCCTCAAATTCAAAGGCCCAATTCAAAAATGGGCATCCAAAATGAACAGACATTTCTCAGACAAAGAAGTGAAAACAGCAAATAAATATATGAAAAAATGCTCAACATCACTGGTCATTCAAAAGATGCAGATGAAAACAACACTGAGATTCCACCTCACCCCAGAAAGAATGGGTGCTATCAAAAAATCAACAAATTACAAATGCTGGAGAGGGTGTGGAGAGAAAGGAACCCTTCTCCATTGTTGATGGGAGTACAAACTAGTGCAACCACTGTGGAAATCCGTATGGAGATACCTCAGAGAACTAGGACCACAGGTCCCATTTGACCCAGCTATTCCCCTACTGGGTATCTTCCCCAAAGAATTAAAAGAATCATACCACAGCAATATATGTCCACCTATGTTTATAGAGGCACAGTTTGTAACAGCTAAGTTTTGGAAACAGCCCAAGTGCCCATCAACTGGAAACTGGATAAAGAAAATGTGGGTTTTTTTATAAAATGGAGTACTACTCAGCCATAAAGAATGAGAAACTAGAGTCATTTATAGCTAAATGGATGCATATTGAGGCCATACTCTTAAGTGAAATAAATAGGACACACGTGTAAATACCGAATAGTATCTCTAGTGTGAGAAACTGAAAGTGTAAATAAGGATGAAAATGATTAAAACGAATAATTGATAATTTTAAATAGGAAAAGGTCCAAAGGTGGAGGGGTGGCAGGAGGGGAAGGGGAAAGGGAAGAAAGGAAAGGAAAAATTATGAGAAAGAAAAAAAACAATGGAAACAAAGTCTGTGTAAATAGGGAAGGGTGGTGGGGGTGAAGGGTGCATAGGTAATGGGGGAAACATAAGAACTAAGACACATCATGTACAGGTACAAGCGCCCAATGATAAATGTAAATGTACTGTATACCTAAAATGTACCAATTAATATATAAATAAAAGAAGTAATGAAAAACAAGTTGTATTCAATGAGTGAAAATTCACCTGACAGCTGAGTAATCAACAGAAACACTAAGGGAAATGAAATAATATCTAAAAGTCTGAAGAAAGATCCAAAAGAACAAAAGCTGCTGATGTGAAATCCTATAGCCATTTATCATTCAGAATTAAGAAAAAATAAACATTTTTTTCAGAAAAATACTTTATTTATATAATAACCTATGAGCCAATAGTAAAACGAATCATGATTTCTTTTTGATGGAAGGGAAATGATCTCAAACATGTCCTGAAAAGACTATAAAGAATAAATATCAGTGTAAATTGTAACTGCCTAAAACAACAACAACAACAATAATAATGATAACAATAACAATGATAATACACAGCATGGTGAAATATATCAGGCAGCTCAGCACTGGGGAGGCTGAGGCAGAATCGTGATTTTTGAAGTCAACTTGGGCTACGTAGCCAGAAATTGTCTCTTAATAAAAATGATGAAGGGGAGGAGAAGAGAACAAGAGGAAGAGGTAAAAAAAGAAAAATAAGTAGCTTTCAGAGTTTACAACAGGTATATAGAATATAAGCACATGACAATAGGATTTATTCATTTTTGGAGGGCTGATTATTTTAAAACTGACATTATGTAGAACTCCCATTGTATGCAAATAATAAAAGGAAGACTGACTTACAGTTTGACTCTTTAATTATAATCTTTTTTTAATCTTTTCACAGATAATGTACACCTTGTCTATCGTAGGAAGGGATCCCCCCTTCTGTTGTGTTGAAAGTGGCTCAAATCCTGGGCAAATGCTCGTGAGAGAGTGGCCCTAAAACATCTGAAAAGTATAGTTGTTATTTTATAGAATACTTCTAGCTTTTTAATAATAAAAAGTGAAATGCATTAACCAATAGTTATATATTGTTTTATTCATTATGTGAATATCTATTATGACCTAATAAATATAATCAGAATGAATATTTCAAAAGCAGTGTGAGTCTTTTCAGAATAATGTCACAATGGTAAACACAAAAAACTCAATGAAGATTCAGACAGCCTTTGAAATCTTTAATCTTTGAGCCTTAGTTTCTTCATCTGAAAAATGATCTTTATAATGTTGACTACTCACAAGATGGTTATGAAAATAAAAGTGAGATTTCAAGTGAAAGCACTGTGAACACTGAAAAACTATGTCCAACATTTAGCCATATTTTATAATAAAACCAAACAAAGACATAATAGGCTTCTTTTAACAGAACATTTTATTCATATTAAAATATTACTAGCATTATCTGTGAAAGGTTTAGTTTTATATTATTGTCTCAATTTCGTCTCTTTCTAAGGCTACTCTATTTTTATTCTAAAACAAAATTCATACAACCAAAAGTCCTATTGTTTATTTTCACTCCTTTAGAAAATAATTGTCACATATTATCTGTTTATTATCCCAGCATGCACTGAATCAACAAAATAACACAAAACAAAAAAATTCAATTCCCCCTCCATTTCTAGTTTTCCTAACTCTAAGCTGATAATACAGACTCAAGCATCATTATGCCAAAAAGAGTCTTATTTCTTTAACTTGTTTATGTTATTGAATTTTAAATTTCTGTCTTCTTCAGTTTAATATTTTTATCTAAAAAATTATTTCATTTTGTTTACCATTTTTGAAATGTTTGTACAAGTTTACTTGCATCAATAGTTTTTTATTATCTACTGTTTCTTTGATGAGAAAATATCTAATAGAATGATTTGATAAGAAAATAAATATGTTTTGCTTAAAACCCAGTGTCAAAATGGAAAGGGGGCAAGTAAAGCATATTGAAGTGTTGATGGTTTCTAAATTTTGAAAGTGGTATTAGGCTGCCATTAAAATATGAAAACATCATTTTAGAGTTTAATAGTCCACATCATTCATATATTGGAAATGTAGAATCAGTTCCTTTGGACGAGTCATTCAGAAAACATTTCTTTCTTTCATATTTTATGTCAAGTTTTTAAAAAGTTATCCTCACAGTATTTTCAAATTATCAATTTCTTGCAACTACAGATTTCTGTTTGTGTGTGTGTGTGTGTGTGTGTGTGTGTACGTGTGCTCCCAAATTGACTCACTGCAGTGGCCAAGACCACTATTTATGTTCTAGTATTTTTTTTGCAACTATTTCATCCATCAAGTTTCCTTTTGACAACACACACACACACACACACACACACACACACTTTTTTTCAAAACCAAACACCATATGATTTTGAGCAATCAATTTTCTGCTTAATATCTCCACTGTTTTTTTTATTATGGAACTGAACTATTTCAATATCTACAGTGCTTGGTAAAGTTTTTATCCTACACATTTAAGAAAACTTGCCCAATACTTGCAATTACAGCAGTCTTTTTAATTTCTCAAATAGAAATGTTAACAATTAACATGTTTTAGTTGAGTAACAAACTCTAGGAGAATTCTTGTGAAGCAGTTTGTATCCAATCCCATGTAGAAGATCCTAACACAAACAGATACTATAGGAGTCTCGCACTTCATATAAACTTCCAGTAACCACTAATAATTACTAATAAAGGAGAGACGAGGTCTATCTCAAATTTAAAACTTTACCTTTCTGAAGAGAAGGGGATTCCATTAGTGGCACATATTCTTCTGGAAAATGTGGAATATACTGCACAGCCAAGTCATCAAGATCAGTGTTCTGACTCCCGTTTCACCACTTACATATTATGTTTTGAACATAAAATAACTCCCTAAGCATCTATTTCCTCATCTGTAAACTAAGAAGATTAAATTAGTTGGATTTCGAGGTCACTCAATTCTTTCTCAGTAGAAAAGAAATAAGATTCTAGGGAAAGTGAAAGACATGTCTAAACCTTTCTCTAATTAGTTTTGAGCAGTTAAAGTACTCTGTCTTTGTGGGTTGTGTAAACTAGCAATCCAAATGGCTTTTCATGACAAAAATGGCTGAAAGCCACATTGTTGTGGAGCCAAATATACCCCTAGCAGAGACATTTGAATTTTCCTGTTAAAGAAATGGAGTAAGTTGAAACAGAATATGCTAAACAAGAAATTTGAATATTAAGCATTGGCAAAAATTCAAACCATTTAAGAAATGGAGAGGAAAGTATTTCCTTTGAAACGTTCTCTAGAACCATTTATACTTTAACTATGATATTGTGTAATATTAAATAATATTTAAATTTAACTGACTATACATTTTATTTTTATAACAGAACTTGTTTTACTTCTCTTTTCCATTTTACAACCAAACTTCCTGAAAATGCTGCCTGTTTATATTGTCACCATTCCCCACCCCTCAACTCATTGCCATTGGGATTTTGCTAATAACATTTCATGGAGACTGTTATTGCCAAAGTCAACAGTGAACTATTTGTTGCTAAATACAATCCCTTAATTGTCTATTCAGAATTGCTTCTTTCCTATCAGACACTTTGGATAAACCCATCTACTTCAAATATGTAGATGATTACCAATCCTACAACATTTAAGATTTGCCCCTGAACTTGAGATTTTTATATCCAATACTCTATTGGATATTTCCACTTGGATTTCCTACTAAAAATCCAACAATTCCATAATAGAACTCATCAACAATTTCCCCAGTCTGGCCTGCCTTCCTGTCAACCAATCAGGAACGTGGATCTCTTACCCATTTCCCAAAGGAATTAGTATCTCTGTATTTGTTGTGGATATCTTAGAAAGCATTTACTCCTTCGTCATCACTGCCATCATTGCTTCCATCATTTCTCATGAGGATTGCTCTACTTGTGTCCTAATGCTTGGCCTACCATTGTTCTATTCCTTCTAGTCCAGTCATGATCATTTTAAAGTACAAAGATAATTATTTAAATTTTCTTCCCATTACTTCTAAAATAATGTTCAGATTCACTAACAAGTCAAACGAGTCCTTGCACCATATGCCTTGGAGAGCTTGCTTTCTATCTTCCTCTTCTGTTCCCCTTGTGCTTATGCTTATTATACTGAATGCCTTTTCATTTTCTCACCCACCTGCTCCTCGGGTGCCATGTACCTTTAACAGAATGACCTGTCCTCTGGAATTACCATTTCATTCCCTGTTCTCTCAGGTCTGGCTAATTCTTACAGGGGCTTCATGGCTCAAATCAGCAAGTCTTCTTTGATGAATCCTTCCCTCCTCCCCTACCCGACAAGTTTGGGAAAGGTGATGTGACGTGTATTTGCCCAGACTTTTATGTTTTTCTCATAAGAGTTCTTATTTTCTTCTCTCCTTTACACAGCAGGATGCTGGAACATAATAAATCTGGAATAACTATGTTTTTGTATAACTTAATTTGTTTCAGTTTTTGTTTTAACCCAAATAAACTGTGATTTTATATAAAATATGAGAAGCTTCAGTGCTCACCAGGAATTATTGCCCCCCAATTGTAAGATCAGTTTGTTGGAGTCATAAAAGCAATCTTTTGAATTCTGGAACATACAGCCATAGCTATATTTGTTGTCAGCTAATAGATAGGGGCCACTTAGCCTGGGAAACACTAAATGGGAGTAATGTATAACATGAGCAGACAATGATTTTATATAAAGATGCCACTGCTGATGATAATGACAATGATGGCCATAGTAAAATAAATGTCATAGCACCAAAGTTCAGGCATGGGTCATTATTTTAAACTTGGCAGTCAACAACAATCATAATCTATAATTTTCAGAATGTAGTAAACATAACATGAGACTCATTATCATAATCAAATCATTGAAATTCAGAGGCATTTTAAAATCTAGTTTGTGGATTCCTTACATACATTCAACTCCTGGTTTCTCTCCCTGGGGTTTATTCAGTGGCTAGGAGCTAAGAAATATATGACAAATAAAAGAAAATAAAATTTGTACCTTCTAATTTTGCTTAGGGCACTTCTATTTTCAAAAAGATCAGAGTAGGGTGGGCAGGAATAAGCTAATCAATAAATGGGTTTGGGAGACTCTCTGTGGAATTCTGTATGCTTCCTGTTCTTCGTAAGGATAACTTATCAAGATTAAGTTATCAGTTAAATTTTCCTTTGTATGTGGGCATCACCAAATACATCTATATTATTTAGGGCATTTTATTGTGAAATCTAGTGTCCTTTCTGAGAAATAAAATGCAAATTATTTCTGTTCTCATGTTTATGCAATGTATGTTTGTAAACATAGTATGTATTACCTGAGGATTGTGTCATTATGAACATCACATTTAGAGAAATGCATAGTGAAAACCAAGCAAGTCTGAGTTAGTCATTTCTCTTACTGTCACAGTCAGAAGGCAGCGCAACACAAGGGGTGTGCATGGTGGAGTAAATTGCTCACTACATGGAGGCTGGGAAGCAAAGAGAGAAAGAGGAAGAGGCCAGGATGCTACAGTCACTTAAAATCTTCCAGTAGTTCCACCTAATGAAGGTTGTAGTCCACCTAGTAAGGCCGCGCTAAGGACCAAGCCTTCAATACATAGGCCTTTGAAGTACATTACAGACTCAAACTATGGCAAAGTCTATCCTCAACTGAGCAGAATGCAATTCCTGGAGGAGGCCTGCAAAGTAAATAGTTAAAATATATGATAGTAGTGTATTTCCTCATTAAACATGAAACTCTTTGGCTTACTGTGTGCCTAGAAATCTTGATGAAATTCCCCAGAAACCCAACTGGTTGAAATGAGGACCAAATTCTTCCCTTCTAGCCACTGCCTAATGATAAAGTAGAGATGCTTCAACAAAATTCACAGAATATGTAAACCATTGCCATATTACCTAAAAGAGCTTATAGGTATATTTTTCCTTGGAAAGTAGTTTTAAAATAGTCACACATGATGTCTTAGAGAAGTGTTTGATGTGCATGCTCCTCTTTCCACCAGAATATCCTTAACTCTGTAAGAATATGTCAAAAATTAAAAACAAATGCAGCTCTAGAATGTTTTATTTAGCTCCCATTCCCAATCCTTCATTTTCTATAATTTCTATAATAGCTTTTATTTTAATAAACCAATGAAATGCATATGTCAGGACCCATCATTAGTCAAAAAGACTTCTTATCTTGATTTTTACTTGGAATATGTCTAAAGTTCTTCCCAAATGATGATTTCTATAAATCAGTTTACAGAGGTTTCTATCAGCTACAGAGGTTGCAGTGCTTGTAGGCTTTTGCTTGTGTGACTGTTTTTAAGTTTTTTAAGTACTGAAGCACACACTTCTGGGATCTTATGGCTTAGGAGGAGGAGGTGCCATTATGGGTGTTGTTATTACTGTAAGAATTCAGATCCATTTCTTCTTCCTTATAAGCCTAGAAATGAAGACCACAGTAGTTTCTGTGGTATTAAAAATAAAGATCTTTATCTCAGATTAAAATGTGAATTAGGATTAAAATTTTATTAGGAGATGAAAATTACTCAATGACCTGAACTTGGAATCTCTGGAAGTTGTGGAGATTACAATGCATAATCCATGGGAGAGAGGTAAAAGGATTAAAGCACTCTCCCAGGACACGTTCCCTGCACACTCCTCCAACCTGCTGGTCTCTTTCCTACTGTTCTTCCACACATGGTCTGCATTATCACTGCAGGGTCTGGAAACCATAGAAAATAGTAACATATAAAGAATATGGTTTTTAAAAGATAAGCAAAAGTGGTTTCACAAAAGAAAAACGAATGCTTCTGTTCATTGTTATCATTTAGGGAAGGAAAAAAATGGAAGCTGGCATCTATTAGCAATAGGCTTTCTGGACACTGAAAATTCATTTGCACATTTAGTAGTCATGACAAGAAATGTTTGTGAACTTCAGAGCCTTCATTAGACAATTGTCATATGCTACTTTGTACGGGAAGCACATGTGCTTTTTCCATCTGAATGAAGGCTTCTGTAGAGGAGGTGCCATGACTTGTATGGCAGGCAGGGCATTAAGAATATACATATAAGATCAAATCCTATCTGTGCCAAATAATAGATATATGACCTTAGGACCCCAAATGTTCATGGTTAGGAGGCCACTCTCTTGTTTACTCCTTCTCTCATCAGAAGAATGGGTTGCTTATCAAGACTCAGTTATGTTTGTTCCCTGGTGTGTTTTTGACAGTTATTTTCACTTTGTTACTACATATTTAAATCTTATTAGTAAACCTATTAAAAACACATTCAGAAAGAAAATTTTAAGGAGAACTAGATCAAAGGCACTGGTGAACCATGATTTGAAAAAAAGTCTTAGATTGGGTGTTTGTGAAGCAAATGGAATATTTTGAGGAATAGTCAGAAAAGTGGAAAGATTTTATGCTGAAAATTGTTTTTCATATATGAGTATCTTTACCTTCTGTTTCCACTAAATACAAACTGAAACTGGAAATTGTAGACAATGCATTGTGGGTATGATCTGTATAAGAAAGAAAACAGAATTCCAAGGAAACAACCCATAGTAAATACAAAGCCGTGACTCTACATCAAAAGCTTGGCAAATTAATATGAATTTGTATATTATAACCTAAAACAAAACATATTTAATAAATATCTGTCATTTTAAGTGGCTATTTGGATAACTTTTCAGTGCCAGGTAAGAGATATTGAAGGGAGATTTCTGGAATTAGGAATACCTGGCTTAGGTTTAAATCTAGGCTGTCACTACCAACTCTGAAACTTTGGGAAAATAACTATTTAACTTTTCTAGGAGTTAAGTTTGCTATCTCCAAAGTAGGGCACTGATTGTTCTTATGAGGTTATTGGGGAGATTCACACCAGTATTGGATCAAAAGGAAGTCCTCAGCACAATGCTCAGCGTATGGTAGTCATTGCTCACTACTACGATTGTGTTTTCCTGAATTCTTTTCATCACTTAACTTAGTATCTTACAAGCAGTTGTTACCGAACACATATTCATGGTTTTAAAGGTAATGATGATTAGATCACTTAAGAAATAATTACCGAGCATTACTGTTTGTCAAGCACAAACGTGGGATGAAACACAGTCGAGAATTAAGACACTGTTCTCTGTCCTTTTTCAGAAGCTTTTGCATTAGCCCACTGTTAAATTAAAGATTACAATAAATCTGACCAATTTTTATCTTGTCTTGTTTTTAACACTAAATAGAAAAAATATCTAATATTGATGATGATGAATAAGGATCTACCTCTAAGAGTTAACTGTTTTGGAGACATTCATTCATTCTTTTGCTCAAAAAACATGCACTTATCAAGATATATCCAACAAAAATTGAGTCAAAATGGATAATAACCACGTGTAAAGTAGTAACTATAAGGAAATATATTGTAGAGGAACACAGGAAAAGAAGAGAAATTATAGAAAATACATCTGAATATACATTATATTTCTAGATAATTCTACCATATTTCACCCATACATAAACAGTCTGTCTATAAAACTACACATGATGTCAAGCAGGGTAAGTTCTTATAAGTTGATGATAGCATGTGTTATGGGTAGGAGCATAGATTTCTGGTAAGAAAATTGCAGTTCTAACTCTGCCATTTACTAGCTGCTTGACACTGGAAAGTTGCTAACTCTATCAAAATTGTTAGTTTCCTGGAATAGTGCCTGGCAGGGGGACAGGACAGAAGATGGATGTTACTAGATGGGTAAGAATTAATATCATGCTCGTGTTAGATGGCAAGTGCCAAAATGTGTCCCTGAGATCACAACCTGCACGAGTCTCACGGGGTTCATGGCTCGACTCTGCACTGTGGTCCTGAGTTATGTAATCGAAGTCTAATACAACAGCTGTTCTTTTTTATCTGTTCTGCTTTTTAGTAAAAGCATTTGTACACATTGTGTGGTTGAAGATATTAAACTCATTCAAAGACATCGATACTTTATCTCCAAAGAAAGTATTTCAGTATTTCTGATTATTTGTTTGTTTCATTTTGTTCACTTTGGGGGATGTGACGGGACTCATACAAGTTTGTAAGTTTCATTAGACATTTTGTCTGTCACCAAAAATATGCAAAACCAATTTTACACAAACTTTTTCACAATATAGTCAACTCTTCTAAACAGCTCCTGAATAATGATCTAGAATATTTGGTGATTATTGAAAGTGTTTGAGTTAAAATTATTTTTCTTTGGATTAGTTATATATGTGCAAGTGGCAAGTCCAGATACCTTGTTCTATAAACAGATATCCAATAAGTATTTGATTTATTTTGCTGAGTGATTGAGCTCCAAGGCTTCGTACAGTATCCTGATGCATGCTACATAAATGCTATTGAAAAAATTGAAGATTGACACATTCCAAGAGTAAGAAGTAATAAGTTAGTCAAGTACCTCATCTCGACTATGTCATTCACCAAACAAGCATAACCTCTTGCTGACATAAAAGTAGCTTCAGAAGAATAAGAGCAATGTACCAAAAAACCAAAATCATGTACTTGGAAGATTAAAAAAATAATAATAGTAAAATACTAAAATGTATGTGTCTAATAAGAAGGGAGACAGAGAAAGGGGGGGAAGGAATCATTGTCAAACTGTAACTATGAATTGAACACAGTTTCATAAAATCATAATTTCAGCTTCACCTGTGTTAAATTTCAAATAAACATGCTAGGAGGCTGATGCCTTTAAATTAGATCCCCAGATATGCCTCTGACTATAATGAGTGACCTTCGGGCAGACATGCAGGAAGAATGAGGAATTGCCCTCCAACAGCTAGTGTGCGAAAACTTTATCTTTTCTCTGATCATACAACACAGTCAAAACTGAAAACTGCAAATTGCATCTCATCACAATAACCGCTGATCATACTTGCTGCACAAAATAATTTCGGGAAAATTAGCTTGTGTGTTTGAGTTCTCAGAAATTCAGTTTTTCATTTCTAACCTGGAGATGATAATCTATACAGATACATTGATTGAATTTCCCACCATCTCTCCATCCTAAGCACTTTTCAATTTAGATCTAAACTCATTCCTTTCACTTAACTGTGACAGAAAAATGCGGAAATGGCTTTAGAGATGATCTCATTCATAAGCCTAAATAAGCAAATGAAGGGACAGAACAAGGAAGATACCTAAGGTCCTTGCTGGGCTTGCAGAAATGCTGTTTCCTGTGGAAGTTTTTGCATCCTCCCCCCCACCCCGTCCCCCACAAGATGCTTTCTCTGTTCAATTTTCAAGCTTTTGGACTGCTTCTTTTAATTAGTGCCCAGGCAATGCCCTCTAACTGCTCCTCCTAACCTATGGAAAGAAATTCATTTCCAAAGGAAGGGAAAGAGGAAGAAAGATGAAAAACCGGGACGCTGTTCAAACACCATGCTTTCACAAACGCTATTCAGAGCAGGATAGCAGGTCTTACTAACATCAATAAAGAAAGGAACCCATTCCATGGAGTTTCAAGGAGCCATGGTCTTGCTTTATGGAATTCACACCCTGGATGATTTTTCAAGGCTAGGAGTGTGGGATTGAGAAGGAATACACCTTTAAATTGAGAAAGAATTTTTCATTTTGAACTCAACTCAGCACAAAGAGAGAAGCTGACATTCTGGATTTCACTTCACCTTGTTTTTCTCTAATGATACAAGCAGTTAATTCACAGTGATTCTTCATAGATGTTATCTCATTTTGTCCTTGTTTTTGTTTTCTAGCTTATCCTTGATCATGTCCCTGTCCTGTCCTCCCAATGGAAGCTTATCTGAGAACCAAGCATTCCAATTGAATAAAAGACTTGAGTAGAAAAATTGTTTCAGCTCTATCTCAGGTTTAAAAGTTTGCACTTCTCTTTTAGGGATGATGACTGATGTGAGTACCCACCTAAGCATAAACACACATATATTCACTTACACACACATGCATATGGAGTACAGGACCTGTCCAGTCCCTCAAGCCCCCTCTGCATTTCTGATTCCTTCCTAGCCTTGCATTATTTCACAGACTTGTCTGAGTCTACTGGATGAACTAGACTTTCTAATACCACCCAGCTGACAGTTCTCACATGCTGTAGCTAAAGAGATGATTATCCTGAGAATAAAGTAGAAGTAGACTAAAGTGTCATTGCATTTTCAATGGAAATTCCCATATACGCCCTTAATATCCTGACAATAATTAATTATAATGGCTTTGTTTTAGCAGCAGAAAAATTAAAGTTTCTAATGTCACCTATTATTTTAAAACCTGGAAAATGATGGCTCTGTCAAAATAAGAAGTCTGAAACATGCCACGTATCTCTGTCTCTTCCAATGAGGAGTTTGTAGAGAATGAATCAGAAAGAGAAACAGAAATAGTGATTAAAAGTTTTCATTAATTACTCACCACACATCATTTTCATTTAAGAACTATTTTTTTTGATAGCTGTTGTATGTCACGTTCTAGGTAGGACAAGGACAGGAAAGAGGTGATCCATGTGAAGCGCTCATTACAGTGTAAAATTTAAGGAGGCACCCAAAACTCAATGATCAAAATAAATAATATGCAAGATAATTGTAAAGTAATTTAAAAAATCCATGATGAACAAAATATCAAAATTTTAAACCAAGACAGGATCTATAAAGGCCAGAACTAGGGTGAGACAAGTGTGATAATTTTGTGCAAGCCATGGTGAGAAAAGATTTTCATTTAAAACACTGACATTTTGTTCAACATAGATTTGTGGGCACTAATTTTTCTTTTAAAATGTTTCTTTAAAAGTGTTCTTTAAAAGGTGTTATTTGTCTTGGATACTGAGTTTTTGGTGCTCTCTCCAATTTCTTTCTCAAAGTGACTATCTCCCTTATGACACCTCAATGTGGAGTCTATTCTTTACCAGCTGTTCCTGATTCTAAATCCCAGGATCAATGGTAAACATGTTTCTCCTCTATATACCATTGTTGGTTGCTGAGAATCCAATACTGAAAAAAGATTTGCATCCTCTGATTTCCATTCTTAACAGCTTTTCTCAGAATTCCTCAGCCAGATCTAATGATAAAAGACTACTTCTACAGTTAATCAACTTCTTTGCCTATCATTGTAGAGAAAAGTTCTAATTTCAAATGTAGCTTTCATTATTGCCTTAAATATACTCACATAGTTCATAAAATGTGTCTTGATTTGGGATTAGAAAAATGTTTATCATGCTTGGAGCTTCTATTATTCAAGGTGTATTAGTGTACATTGTTTAAAAGCTCAAATCCTCACAAACTGAATATGTGCTTTCATTTGGGCCACCTGCTGTTTCTGAAAAAGAAAAGTGCTGACTGGTGTTCAGTACTGTCTGCCTTTGACATCTGTATCCCTACAGTTCCCATGCTTCTTCTCCCAAAGTTCCAGAGACTTTTTCTCCAGCCAAATCAAGAACCATATAAACTCAAAGTAATGGATTTATTTCAAAATATGGCTTTAAGATATATATCCACTATTATAAGTTAGGTAAAACTGAATCGCAATGGATGTCAGCTTTGACATGTGAAAGACAGAGTTACTGTCATAAATGAATTTTCAGATCTAATGATAAAAGACTATTTCTGCAGTTAACCAACTTCTTTGCCTATCTTTGTAGAGAAAAGTTCTAATTTCAAATGTAGGTTTCATTATTGTCTTAAATATACTCACATAGTTCATAAAAAGCTGAAAAAACCCCTGAAAAACCTGTCATTTTGTCATATGGGATCTCTCAGGTATTCCAACTATGTATGATCATGTGTTCCTACTGCCTTCTTGCAAGAACTTTATATATTTTAAGAAATTTTATATAGCTCTGACTGATCATAGCAAAACCATCATATATGGGATACAAACTGTGGATATTATGTTAAAATATGGATTTGGCTTAGCAAGTTAAGACTTCAATTTTAAAAACACTATTACATCACCAAAAACCCAAGAGCTGCATAAGTATTTTGATCCAGACACACACTGCACTTCAGTGTTCCTATACCAAAGTCAGGACAGAGAAACATTCCTGGAAAATGCACCTTTGCTAAATGTAGCCCTGGCATTTTCTCTTTTTTTTCTAATAGATTTTTCTGATACTTCCAGAGTAATAGAACCTACTTTTGGAATTCCTCCCCTTGCTAGTACTTGTGTTCCTGTGATTCTGCAAAGGATAAGTGAAACTTCAAACTTAAAGTCACTTAATTTTACATCATTTAATTTGAAACCTAATCTTTCGGTAAATCATTTTGTCAAAATTAATACCATCAGGGTATGCACTAGCATGCATTTGGTACATGAGACAATTTAAATTCAAGCTTTTGTAAACAGAAAAGAAATCTTCTCAAGTAATGAGTTGTTATTCCTTGCATACATATAATGGGAACATGACTTAAGGGCTTTATTATTTATCTCAGGAGAAAACATTTTCCTTTTTCTCCCAAGTAAAGATATATAGTGCCACATTAATCCTTAGAATGATGGTCAGTGGAGTACACATTTTCTAGATATACACATTTGGAAGTGGAATATATAGACTCTGAGAGTCAACTCCAAAGTGGTGACTCCAGCAGGTTAGTGTTTTTCTCAGAGTGTGGAAGTCTCCCATCTTATCCACACAGGATTTGTCCCAAGACCCCCTTTGGATGCCTGAAGCAGATGACTGCACTGAAACCTACATGAACTGTATTTTTTTCCAATATGCCCAGAAACATTGTCACATAGAACAGAGTTAATCTGTTGTTAATCTATTGCACTTTCGGGCCTTTATTAAGTAAAATAAAGATTATCACAATATAACACTGAGATACTTGTGGCAGTCAATCTGATAATCAAAACAGCTAGTAAGTAACTAAGAAGAGGGTAGCATATATAGGATGGATACGTTAACAAAGGGAGGAGTCATCCTAAACAAGACAAAGTAGGATGTCATAAGATTTTTGTCATGCTATGGAACATAGGTGCATAAGTTACAACTTATAAATTATTTATTTCTGGAATTTTCCATTTAATATTTTAGACCACAATTAATCTCAGGTAAATTAAACTATGGATAGAAAGGCACTACGGTACAGCAGTGTATGTTCATATACATTTTAATTACTTACCTTTGAATCTCCTCTGTGAGAGAAATGGTCAAAGAGAAGAGAAATGGCACTTAGGCCTGCATCAGAAAATCACTACATTGCTAAAGAAAGCTTGATCTCTCTTACACATAGGTTATGTAGCTGTGCACAGAGAAAAACAAATATACATGTATACAAACTTCTAAATGTGCTTTTTTGTGTACTTATAAGAAGTCTTTTAAAAACATTTTAATTGATAAAACAAAACAGTATATTTTAATAGGAAAACATAATGTTTCAATGCATGTAATATACTATATAATGTTTAAATAAGATTAAACATAACTACCTTCTCAAACATAATTGCTTTACAGTGAAAATATTCAACTTATCTCCAAGATTTAAAAATGTTAATACATTATTATCTATGCTCACCCTACTGTGGTGTAGTACACCAGAACTTCTTGCTTCTATCTAGCTGTAATTTAGTACCCATTGATCAACCTTTACCCATCCTTCCTCTTTACTCTCCCCTGGTAACCATTCTAATCTCAACATCTATGAGATCAAATATTTTTATATTCCATGTATGAGTGTGATCAGGTGGTACTTGTTTTTCTGTGGCTAGCTTATTTCACGTCATCTAATGATCTCTAATTCCACCTATGTCATTGTAAATGACAAGATTTCATTCACTATTTTATGTCTGAGTAAGATTCTATTACGTTTATATACATTTTCTTTATCCATTTCTCATTTAATGGACACTTAAGTTGTTTCCGTTTCTTAGCTATTGTGAATAGTACTGCAATAAACACTAGAGTGCAGATGTCTCTTTGACATATTAATTTCATTACCTTTGAATATATATCCAAGATTGAGATTGCTAGTCATATAGCAGTTCCATTTTTACATTTTTGGCAAACTCCATACTATAAGCTCCTTTTACTAAAGAATATTTTTGCTGACCCATCACAGTCAAAAGTTAAGGTAACAATCTGTGAAATCTATCATTAAATGCTGGGAACTAGAAGATTTATTTAGTAATTACTTGGAATTTAATTTTCAAAAAGCTTGTCCAAAGAATAAACATTTCTTAAGCTGTTTAATATTCTCTATCTCTCTAAACAGTGAGAGGATATTTAGTTGGCACATGTCATCCTAATTTAGCTTGGCAAAGTTCTCAACTTTGTCTTTATTACCTGAAACCTGCATGGAGTTGCAAATTTCTGGTGCATAGAGTGGTATTACTGCTTGATGTGTGATGGTATACAAAAGTGTCCTGTGTCTTTCTCCTTTCCATTAACACTTCAATGGAAAGAGAAAAGTCTCCTAAGAAAAGGGTCATTTTTTTCAGTATAGTATTTTGACCAAAAAATAGAAACTATGCTATTAGAAGATAATAATGTTTGAAAAAGTATTAAAACAATAAGTGGCATATTTACCACCTGAACTGTCTCTCTCAGAGAGCTCTACTGAAGATTCTGGGCTATTTTAATAAAAGACCAATAATCTTTCCAAAGTCTAAGAATATAATGGGATTAAGCAGCTTCTCATTTGACAAAGGAAATTTTAAAATGAAGAATACTTCCTGCTGTTCTTATGTCATCTCTTCTTAGGAGATATAGTAAACATTAATATGATTTACTCAGATAAGAAAAGCGAATGTGAATTGGAAGTCAATTTGCACTGTGAGATTTGGGTCAAATGAGTATATCCACGCCTATATTACCATCTTTAAAAATAGTATAATAACATTTACCTTAGGATTATTGGAGTAGAAGATAGCAAGCATTAAGTACAAGTAGTGATGGTCTTTTTATTTGTCAAAGCAGCAGAGTTTTCAGGTTGGTTTAAACTGTTCTCTTCTCCGCTCAATGTTTAATTATAACATATAAAGTCAGAAAGAAATGTTGAAATGACAAACATGAAAAAAATTCAATGGGAAATACTTCAGTTCTTTGTAAAAAAAATCACCATCATTAAATTAATACATCATATTCTTCCTGACAAAGTTATATGTCAAGAAATCATTTGGTTTTTCCTTTAAGAAACAATTCATCTTGGTAGCATTTTTGTCACTTACAGTGAATTGTTCACTGTATGGTGGAAAACGCCTTATATTCTACTCCAGTCTCCATTAAAAATAAGATACTTGAAACGAAGTCCCAATTTCTCCTGTACTCTGAAAACCATGTTTTGGTGCACGCCAAAGTTTCCGGTGTTTGGAAAATGTCTACCACATTGTAAGACCTCACAATAGCTTCAGTTATTAAGGTATTCACTTCTTAATTAATGCATAAAAAATTGTGAGCAATCTCATTCAATCCAGAATTGCTGTGAGACCCAAAGATCACAGTCAAAATGTTAGGACTCAAATGATAATTTAATGTATCTTTCTTATTCTTCTTCCTGTTTCCATTGCCTTCATTTCCTTTAGCCAAATCAAATTCCTTGAGAATTCCTAGCTCATCTAGATTGTATCCCTTATATATCCCTAGCTCTTCCTTTAAGATAAAAGCACAGTCTTATCAAGTTACTTTTCACTAGATGTGTAATGGCCTCAGGTTTGGCTTTCCACCTGAGAGTAAGAGCGCAGAGTTTCCACTTCGAGTATGTTCTAATTTTCTGAAGTTCTCAGAAATTTCCAAAAGCAACCGGAAAACTAACGTGATCTGAGAACCCTTGGTAATCCATATATTCTTTTTTTTCTATCAAAGTTTATTGGTACATTTTAGGTATACATTACGATCACATTCATCGTTGGGAATTTGTATCTGTACATGACATATCTTAGTTCTTGTTTTTTCCCATTCCATATGCTCTTTTGAAAAACAAAGTCTCTCTGTTTAAAAATGAAACAGACCAAAGCACAGCCAATACTAACCCATAAGCAAAATAATCCAAGCGTCTGTGTCTGGAGAATTTCAAACTTCTGAGATACTTAGTGTTCTCACATGGTTGAGATTAATGTCTGATTGTTTTCACTGGCTCCTCCCATCCCCACGGGTGGAAAGTGGCTTGGAAACATGTTAGCTGAGAAATTTCCCAGTGTATCATAGTTACCACGCCAGCTGTGTGCAGTGACACATGTATACCGACAAAGTTGAAATATGACAAATTCCCATAGGCTTAGCGGTTGTGCCTATCTTCTGAGAGCTGGGATCTGGGCCAGATTACAGAAAATATGGGAACTTTGTTGGACAGTGAATAAGGATGCTCCTGTGCATGGTGAAGTGTTATTAGCTCTGATCCCCAGCAGTTGCAGGTCTGTGTTAGTACAAACATAAACCTCTGACCTCTGTTGTATATCAGAACACACACAGCAATAACAACTCCAAGGTTAGAGAATTCCTGGTGTGAGTTTCTATTTAATTTAATTTTCTGGTAGGCTAGCAATTAAACAAATAAAAACACCAATTAAAAACTAATTCAAACCTTAAGAAGGTAACATTTATTGTACTAGATTTTTAAAGTATTATTTATCTATCCTACAATGATGTATGCATTAATTTTATATCTTTTGTAAAAGAGCAACAGACTCAGAAAGCTAAAGTAATTTGGTCCAAACCACAAACTGAATGTGTGGGAATGTAATATTCAAACTCAAGTCAATCTGCCTTTCAAGGACCATGTCTATCTAATATTTTTACAACACGAAATTCTATTTTTTTCTATATGTAGATTTAAATTAATATTTAAATTTTTATTAAATAATGTTTTGAGCATGTAGTAAGTGCTCTTTTCTGGGCTCACTGTGAAAGGTAGAAAGGTAAATTCTACATAATGCCTTCAAGAAATTTTCAGCAAAATAGTTACTATTTAGTAATAAACATTTAAAATACAGAGTGTTTATTTCCATGGAATAGTCGTTTCCATAGTACCACTGGGATGAGACTGAAAGAGCTACTCCTAATAGTGTGGTGGGAAGATGCCATCACAACAACCTTGTTCTGTGTCTTAAACACAGGGAGAACAAAAGGGGCCTATGGAGCACTGATGGAAAGTGAGCCCAGAACGGCAGGGAAGGAGACACAATACATACGCAGTGCTAGTCCTGCCATGTACTGTGTGGATGAATCACACTGAGTGAGCAAGAGGGAAAGACATCAGATTTGTATTTCAAAACAACGTCTTCAAAATGGAGAGAGGTAATCTAAAGTGACTTAGGAAAGAGACACCAAAAATATTAGCTAAGTGTTCCAAGTCTGACAGTCAAGGAAGCTTCAAGTTTAAATGAGGACTTTGCACATTTTCCGTCATTTCTGGGAGCCTCAGTTATCTTTGGGAAATGCCACAGCTGCAGATGAATGCTTGTGTGAAGATTGAACTTCATTGTTTCCCATGCACACTGTAAAATTTAAAACTTTTTGAAAATCAGGTATTGAATTGGTCATCTAATATTTTCCGTTCTACTAAATGAAGAATACAGACAGCCTATGTGTTTTCATGAGTGAAGTTTTTACCATACATTTTATTTCCCCTAATCCTATCAGCCAGTTCCCTGTGGAAATGGATCTTATGCTTCATCTACAAAATGTCCCTAACAGAGGAGGGTGAGGGTAGCTACAACACTATTTCTGGTAAGAAATCCAAAAGCTTTTGCAGCGACTTTGTATTTCTTTGAAGATATTTTTATTTAAGTCATGTAAATATTATCTTCTACTCTATAATATTTCTATTTTTGAAATTATATAGTATTATATTACAAATGTCTTCATTTTTCTTCAAAATCCTTGAATAAACTTGAGATCTCAGGAATAGGTCCCATCTTTATCAGGTAAACTCTCATTCCTTCTCTGCTATAATCCCCCAAAAATGCATTCTTTACTTGGAGATTTCAATACAATTCTAGTTTGCTAGACAAAAGAATACAACCCTACAACCGTGGAAATGAACAAATGGTTCCTCACATGTTATGTCAAAATGATACTGTTTCTCAGACCCTAATATTCACAAGAAGAATTTTTAAAATTAGATTCCTAAGATTCATCCATGTAGATTATTTTAATTTAGTGTTCATGAAATTGACATTTAAAACATGAACATGAATGATTTTGCCTCTATGTTAAGAAATCAGTCTTAGTGAAACTCTAGACAAGGGATGGTGAAACTTTCGGAACTTTCAGTGACAACAAACAGCCCACTGCAGCACATGTGCCATAGGTTCACCACCACTGCTATGTGATGGGCAATGCCATATCGTCCACAATCGCTATTATTTCCTGTCACATTGGCTACACACTGACCATGCACCTACCTAGACCCAAGGTTCCTGCAATATATGACACAATACAAACAGACTCTCTCAACTAAGGCAGTCAGAATTTTTGTATTTTATGGACCTTGAGTATTAATCCATTCAAACTAAAACCACTGGATAGTAGACGTGTACTATACCATAACAGCAAATTATGCCATATGAAATAGTATCTTAAGACCATACAAAATGTAAGTATATTATAAAATTGTGGTGAAGAGAAAAAAATCCAGATAATAAAAACAGCAAAGCAATCTATAATTAAACTTTTATGGAGAATCTCTGAAAATGTGTTAAACTGAGCCTTCCAGAATCACTTCAATTATTTAAGGAGTGTGAAGGAAACTGATGGTTATTAAACACCCACAATCTATCAGAGAAAACTAGTGATGAGGTATGAATGTTCTCTCCATTTGTTTCTAAAGTGAAGACAAGTCTCATTGAGGTAAGTTAAATGTAGATTTGAATGAGTGAGTATTGGAGTTCTTCCGAACGTGTGATTAGGCTTTCTCAATGAGCACTAAAACCAGCTGGTAACGCTGAACTTGGCAACACTTACTTCCTTTGGGGCTGCCTATTCACATCTATTAGCCACATCTTGAAGCGCTAGAACCATGTTACCTACCCCTTGGAGGTCAAAGGTGAGAGACGCCAAATGACATGAAAGTCGTCATTTGCCACTGTGTATGCTAGTGAGGCCTTTGAAGACAGAGATAGGTAAGGAGATCTCTTTCAAATTTAAAAGAGAGAGGAAGGAAAGATGATTTTTGAAAGAACTGAATGTAGATAGAGCTTTGCAAATGGGAAGGAGACCAAGAGATGGAGCATAGAGCATGGAGCAATGAGAGTGGTAGGAGACCAAAAAGGAATTAAGGTGTGATAGGTACATGTACCAACTCCCCCAGTAAATGCAATCATTATAACTGCAAATATGTACTAATAAAAATCGTTATCCTGAAAGATTATATGTTTCAAAATTACATATAGAAAAATTATACATGTATAAAAATTATATATGTACATATAATACATATAATCTACCTATCTTGGAAAATGTACTGCTGGTTGAAAGACTAAAGTTCTGCTTTCAGTTATGAAAAAAAAAAGACTGAGCTATTATGCCATTCTCCCAGGCAATGTCCCTTCCCCTAAATTAGGGTTGCACCTCCCTGTGCCGTCTCACTGCCAGGACCAATATGATTGCTCTGCTTCAAGAGTCAGAGGTGCAAGCATACCACTCCAGCCCATGTGCCAGGGAAATGCCACTAATTCTAGGAAGAGGTCACCTGCTACTTAGAGTGCTAATAAGCTTTCAAAATGGAACAGGAAAAGACTAAGTATGTACTTCCATGCCAGATTATTGATCCCATTTTAGTATAGAATGAGTTGAAATGGAAATGGAAGTGAAGACATAAATACCTTCTCTATATCAGTGAATATACTGGGACATGAGTCTTCAAGAGGACATTTAGCCCAGCATTCCTTGGTTGTCTGAGCGCTGTGCTAAGTCTTGAGGAGAGAAAAACCTCAAGCCCTAGTAAGCAGAGGCTGCATTCTAAGAGAATTTACAATTTCAGTGGTTTTATTCTGGGCAACCCACTTGGCCCCAAAGGTATTGGCTCACATTTACTAAAATGGCAAGTTGGGAAACCAAAGTCATGCCTGAGCAGTCACACCCAAAGGCTGTTGCTTCTTACCTTGGAAGGAAAATCTTGCTGTAATGTGACTAAAAAACCTTGTACTTCATGGGTTTGAAGCCACGCAAGTCATGCACCCTTTTAATAAAACTGACAAGTTGAACTACATTGCTCAACAGGTTTCTTTCTTGTGCCCTCTTGATTCTAGCAGGGAAATCTTTGATGTTAAAGTCATATCCGTTTCTCTTATCCTAGAGAAGAGATAGGAGAACTATTTTTTAAATTGTTGGTCTCAGTCCCCTCCTTTTATGGCACCAAGTATCTGTCATTTAGGCATGAAATGTCTTCAGGGAAATGGGGAGCTGGTTCTTTCACACTAGCATTTTATGCTACTTCAGAATCAATGACAGTTTGAACCCAAAAGTACAGTTTTCTCAGTTTCTGAAATGCTTTGCTGAGTTTTGCTGAGCTAAGTGGAAACATTTCAATCTTGGAATGTCAAAGGAATGAAGAAAAATGAACAGTTGCTCACTCCAGCATAAAAGGAACTTTCAGTAAATAGAGGAGGATTTCATTCAACTCTAATATGCATGTAGAGGCCGTCAGAGACTCGGGTGCTGTTTGCCACATTCAGAGGGCAGGAGACTGAGGCTCCAAGACTACAAACGGGACCCTAAATGAGCTGTGTCCACCTTTTTAAATAAATTATAAAGGAATACTCCACTTTAAACATTTTTTTCTGGTAAAATTTCCTAGATTTTGATGAATCTTTGTGTGTTGAAAAAAGAAAAAAACAGAATAAAGAGAAAAAGGAGTAACTAATTATGTCCTTCATGCAAGCACATTGCTTCTTGGAATCCTCTAAATAGTTTTAGGGACAGGTTTCAATGTTCCCACTTTACAGATGGGAAAAGACTCAGAGATGCTGAAGAGGCAGCCCAAGAATAATAGAGAGCAGAGCAGAGCAGAGATTCACACCTATGACTGACTCATTCTGAAGCCTACTGCACTAATTGTCTCCTGCTTGGCTCCCAAAATAATCATGAAGCTGTGTGCACACTACTTCCTTACTTAAGCATTAAACCTGTTTTAACCTCTATCCTGAAGGAACTTTTAAAGGTTAGCTCAAGCATGATGTGTTAGTTACTTTTCTGTCGTTACTGAGACAAAATACCCGACACCCAAAGTTAAAGCGAAAAGGGTTTATTTAGCTCACAGTTTGCAGAGGTTTCAGTACATAATTGGCTGGCTCAAGGCAGGGTGGTAGAGGGGCAACAGTTCATGGCAGTGGAAGCAGAAAAAGCAACAAGAGACCTTAACAGTGTCTTCCTGCTCCTTTTATCTTATTCAGACTACCGGGATTAGGGTAGTGCCAAATCAGTCACTCATATGTAGTGGTTTAGTAATCACATGCTCTTGATCCTAGCATCACACAGTCCAGATTTTGCCTCCTCTGACCAAGAGAGGCTCTGGGGGGGCATCTAGACCCAAACCATAACACAGGTCAAGTGTGGAGAACATCTGTCAGGAAACAAAGGAGAAAGTGGTAGCCCTCCCCTCCCCTCCCCTTGTGTCCTCCGCTGCCTCCAGAACAATGCAACTGTTAAATATTTAATATTGTTCTTCTAAATGATTCATTTGGAAAATTTAATTGTACCAGTGCTTTCAAAAGGAAGGATGTGTAGAAGACAGGGAAGGAGAAAGAACAAAAAAAGAAAATGAAAGCAATAGAAGAATTTTTAAACCACTGTAACTTTATTAAGATTTTAAGAGCTTTGTTGTCTTTTATGGGACAAATCTAGCAGAGGCTGAACAGAGATAAATTATATTACAGTGTACTTCATAAACCAAGTGGCATCATCATGAAATTTTACAATGAAATTTCTAAATCTCGGAGCCTTACAATAACCAATATTATTTCTCATTCACATTACTTGTCCTGTGGATTTTGGCAATAGTTATATATCATGCTGCTTCATTTTAGGACCCACTCTGAAAACTGGAGCTCTTCCTATGCAGGACCTACAGTCTTATGCCAGGACAGAGAAAAAGAAAAACAGTAGGACTGTGAGATAGTTTGATACTTAACCCACTTTGATTTCACCAACTAAAACAAGTTCATTTGGTCAAGATTTATAGTTAAGCATGGGGAGAAATTATCTTCCTCCATGCAATGACAGAAAATAAGTAAGAAAAATTATTGCAACATGTTCTTTACAAATTTATCCATTCTGTCTTCTGGTTCTAAATTTTTGTTTCTCTTTCTTCCTTGAATAAAATGCACTCTCTCCGTGTCCTGGAAAAAAACTCCAAAATCTAATTCAAACCAATCATAATATTAGGCTTCAAATTTTATATCATTTACATCGGGGTCAGGAAAAAGTCTTTTTGATTTAGAGCCCCATGAGGTTAAAAAAAAAAAATTGCCAGTGTCCTACATCACACAGTTATGGTAACTGAACGGGGATGTGATAATCCCATTAAGTGCCCCCACTAAGAAAGAAAAAGATGATGGACACACACAACAGTCCCTGGTCTACAGAAATCCTGAAAGTTTTCAGAAACTTTACTAGAGCCTCCTCACTGAGTACAAAAAGTGTTTCTTGAGTAAACCCTGGTTTTGCTCCCTGGGAGTTGCTTCCTGAACCATTTACCCTATGAGTTCTTGACTCCATACTCTGATCATCCTTTGTTATATATGAAGATGGAATTGGAAATGTGCCTGTTTGAGGGCTGTGTGGCTTCCTAAGACTACTTAGTGTTGTTAAAAATTAGGAGAGCTGAATTGTTGTAAGTCTAAACAAGTCACAATGATAATGTAGGTAGGTGGCCCTTTTGGCAGTACAATTTTCTCTGAAACTTAGTAGGTTGTATATCTATTTAATTCTAGAAAACAAAATGTACAAATAGACATAGCTATAACTTTTTGAAACTTATCTTTCTCATAAGACTTTAATGCAATAAAAAAATAAGGAAGAGTGATACAATACCATGTAAGACAGGTCCATTAAATTATATGGAAGACAGAGGTACTGCAGAATATTTACAGGGCTAAATGAAGCTTAGAAAAATTCTGAATATTAACCTGTCTACATACAAGCTCATGGGTAGATTCTTAGGCACTGGAATGCTTTTTCTTATAGGGTTTTCCACCTTTATCTTTTTCTCTATAATTAACTCACCTGTTTCTTTCCCTTTTCTCAGACAATTTGCTTCAGATGCATGTAATGAGAAAAGAGCTGAAGAGATGATCTACCCTACCTAAAGTTTATTAGGGCAAGGGTAGACAGTTGAACCGGGGAGTTCATCAAATTTCTTTCTAAAAATTTGTTTTGAGATTATGAGACTTTACTTAGTCTCTGCTGGAGGTTTGAATAGGGAGAATTTCACTCAAGTTGTGTTTTCCTAAGCATAGAGAAGCCAACAGTCTGGAGAGAAAAAGAGAGAAAAAAATAAACATGTCCATTTGGCAGTTGATAAATCTGTCTGACTTTAAACTCTGTGATATATTTCTGTTCAGAAAGATCTTTACTTGTGCTATTTCATGTGGATTTCTGTAAGCTGCAACCAAATGGGCATTCAGATAACCTTCTAAATTTATCAGTTTCCACTAATAAATTATTCTTGAATTTCCAAGTAATTGATATTAAGAAATAATTCCCAAAGAATAGAAAGATAAATAAGATACAGTAATGGGATTCAGAGTACTAACTTATTAGAGAGATTAGTACCCAAATTCCTATGTGAAAGTAAAGCTTGAAGCACATAAAATACTATGACAATTCAAAGAAATGTAATCAAACCTTGTTGAAGTATGAAGAAACTTTTATGAGAAAGGAGTCGTGGCAATTGAAATAAAGTTGTAAGTTGAAAATTTGAAGAGAAGAGATGACAGAGAGCTTTACTTGAAATGAGTGACTGGACTAAAGAAATTTGAAATGTGTTCTGGAACACCATGGAGATTTATTTGACTAGAGCATAGGAAACGCATTGGAAAGAACAGACAAATACCAGGAAAAGTAGTTTGGGATATTGTTATAGAAGATAGAAGATACAAATATGCATCTAACCGAAGTAGATAATAGAAACCATTGCCAGAAATTGTGTGACCATTCACAAGTGTGGTCCAGTGGAAATGCATATGGTAAGTTTGTATAGGAAAGAAACTATAGACAGGAAAAATTGATAGTCTTTATTTTTTTAAAGCCATTTTGTCTTAACCAATCTCTATGTTAACAAGAAGTGTGTAGCTGGAAAGACAATATGGTTAAAACCTAAAAGGCCATACAACTGATTGGATATAAATACACAGAAGAAAGAAAATTCAAAAAGGAAAATTCTGACAAAGGAAATATTACAGCTGGTATTTAGATGTCCTCCCAAAGCCTCATACACTCATAAGTGGAGCTTTTTGGAGGTGGCTTGATCTAAGGTGTGTGAATGTGGATTAATGATGTGATAGTGGGTTTAAGAGTGTGTGGATTAGTCCACTAATTGGTTTAGCACACTTCTTGGTGTGGATAATGGAAGCCCCACCCTAGGTCTGGCTAGCACCAACCAAAAGACTTGAAGCCTGGATGGAATATAAAAGGAAAGAGAAAAGGCAGACTGAGTACTGTAGCTGCTGCTTGATGCCTCACTGTATCCTGCCTGCTTTGCCATGGGTTGCTTCTCCTCTGCAATGCCTCTCTGCCATGCCACCCTGACTTACAGTCACATGATTATGGACTGAAATCTCCACAAACTGTGAGTTAAAACTTTCTTCCTTTAACTTTGTTTTGTGTTTTATTTCTTCTATTGATACATTTTAGGTGTACAATACATTTACATTTATCATTGGGTGCTTGTACCTGTACATGATGTATCTTGGTTCTTAATTTTTCCCCATTACCTGTTCACACTTCACCCTCTCTGCTCTTCCCTATTTAAATAGATTTTGTTTCCATTTTTTTCTTTTCTCATAATTTTTTCCTTCCCTTCCTTCCTTTCCCCTTCCCAGCCCACCACCCCTACACCTTTGGACCTTTTAATATTTCAAATTATCAATTATTCATTTTAATCATTTTAATCCTTATTTATACTTTCAGTTTCTCACACTAGAGAAACTATTCGGTATTTACACGTGTGTCCTATTTATTTCACTTAGAGTATGGCCTTAATATGCATCCATTTAACTATAAATGTCTCTAGTTTCTCATTCTTTATGGCTGAGCAGTACTCTATTTTATTAAAAAAACACATATTCTTTCTCCAGTTTCCAGTTGATGGGCACTTGGGATATTTCCAAGCTTTAGCTATTACAAGCTGTGGTGCTATAAACATGGGTGCATATATATTTCTGTGGTATGAGTCTTTTAATTTTGGGGGGAAGATACCCAACAGGGGAAAAGCTGGGTCAAATGGGACCTCTGGCCCTAGTTCTTTGAGGTATCTCCATATTGATTTCCACAGTGGTTGCACCAGTCTGCACTCCCACCAACAAGGAAGAAGGGTTCTTTTCTCCACACACCCCTGCCAGCATTTGTCAATGCTTGATTTCTTGATAGCAGCCATTCTTTCTTGGGTGAGGTGGAATCTCAGTGTTGTTTTCATCTGCATCTCTCAAATGACCAGTGATGTTGAACACTTTTTCCTATATTTATTTGCTGCTTTTACTTCTTTGTCTGAGAAATATCTGTTCATTTCAGATGCCCATTTTGAATTGGGTCTTTGAATTTGGGGGTCTGATTTTTTCCAATTCTTTATATATTCTAGATAATAGGCCTTTGTCTGAGGTACAGCTGCTAAAAATTATTTCCCACATTGTAGGTTGTCTCTTAGCTCTGTTGGTGGTTTCTCTTGCAGTGCAGAAGCTTTTTAATAAGATGAAATCCCAGTTGTTGATTCTTTGTGCTAGTTCCCATGCTACTGAAGTTTTGTTCATGAAGTGTTTTCCTTTGCCAATGTCTTCAAGAGTTCTACCTAACTTAACTTCCAGGAAGATTAGTGTTTCTGTCTTTAACTTTTTTTTCTTAGTACCGGAGATCGAACTCGAGTCCTTGTGCTTACGAGACAGGTAGGGGAACTACCGAGCTAAATCCCCGGCCCCTAGTATTCCTGTCTTAATATTCAATCCACTTCGATCTTAGTTTAGTGCATGGTGATAGGTATGGGTCTAGTTTTAATCTTTGGCAGGTTGAAATCCAGTTTTTCCAACACCATTTATTAAATAGGCTATCTTTCCTTCAATGAGGGTGGTTGGCTCCTTTGTCAAAGATGAGGAGGCTGAGTATGTCTGAAGTTGTTTCTGCATCTTCTAATATATTCCACTGATCCTCAGGTCTGTTTCTTTGTCAGTACCATGCTGTTTTTATCACAATAGCATTGTAGTAGAATTTCAAGTTGGGGATTGTGATACCCCCAGCCATGTCTCTGTTGCCTAGAATTGCTTTTGCTATTCTAGGTCTCTTCTGATTCCAAATGAATTTTTGGATTGTTTTCTCTAGTTCTTCTTTTTTTTTTTTTTGTATATTCTTTTATTGGTACATTTTAGGTGTACAGTATAATGACATTCACCATTGGAGATATTCACCTTTACATACTCTCTTGGTTCTTATTTTTTCCCCGTTTTCTCTATTCTGTGAAGTACATTCTTGGAATTTCAATCATTGCATTAAATCTATATAGTAGTTTTGGAAATATGGCCATTTTCACTCCATTCGTTCTTCCTACCCAGAAACGAGGGAGGTTTTTCCATTTTCTTATATCCTCCTAGATAACGTTTTTCAGAGTGCTGTAGTTTTCAGTGTAGAGGTCTTTTGCCTCATTTGTGAGGTTGATTCCTAGATATTTCATTTTTTGGATGCTACTGGAAAAGGAATTGTTTCCTTAATTTCTCTCTCAGTAAGTCTGCTATTTGTGTACAAGAAAGCTATTGGGTTTTAAGTGTTGACATTGTATTCAGCTACTCTACTGAATCTGTTAATTAAGTCTAGAAGTCTCTTGGAAGAGTTTTTTGAGTCTTCTATATAAAGTATCATATCATCAGTGAATAATGACAATTTAAATTCTTCCTTTCCTATCTTTATTCCTTTTATTTCTTTCCCTTGTCTAATTGCTGTGGCTAATGTTTCCAAAACTATAATGAACAGGAGTGGTGATAGTGAGCATTCTTGTCTTGTTCCTGATTGGGTGTTGGATTTTGTCAAATGACTTTTCTGCATCTACTGAGATGATCATATGGTTTTTGTCCTTGACTTTATTAATATAGTGTATTACATTTATTGATTTATTCATGTTGAACCATCCTTGCACCCCTGGGATAAATCCAACTTGGTCAGGGTGTGTGATCTTCTTCATAACCCTCTGAATTCTGTTTGCCAGTATCTTGTTGAGGACTGTTACATCTATGTTAATTAGGGAGATTGGCCTGTACTTCTCTTTTTGAGTTGGGTCTTTCTCTGATTTTGGAATCAAAGTAACACTTGCTACCAGGAATGAATTTGGAAGCCTTGCTTCCCTTTCAATTTCTTTGATGAGTTTAAAGAGTAATGGTGATAGTTCTTCTTCAAAGTTCTTGTAGAATTCAGCAGTGAAGCCATCAGGACCTGGGCTTTTCTTTGTTGGTAAATTTTTTATTACATTTTTCAGTTTCACTCATTGTAATTAGGGTATTTAGAATTTCTATATCTTCTTCATTTAACTTTGGCAATTCATATGTATCTAATAATCTGTCCATTTCTCTATGTTTTCCATTTTATTAGAGTACAGGTTCTCTAAGCAGGTATTGATGATCCTCTGGATTTCTGCTGGGTCTGTTGTGACTTCACATTTTTCATTCTTAATTGCATGGATTTCAGCCTTTCCTTTCCTTTTTTTGATAAAGTTGGCTAAAGGTTTATTGATTTTATTTATTCTTTTGAAAATTTGACTCTTTGTTTCATTAATTTTTTTGTATTGTTCTCTTAGTCTCCATTGCATTGATTTCTGCTCTTATCTTTATAATTTCCTCTCTTGTAAGAGCTTCAGTTTTGTTATGCTCTTCTTTTCTAGAAGCTTGATGCTCTGCATTAGGTTATTTATTTGAGTTCTCTCTGTTTTCCTAATATGGGCATTCACTGCTATGAATTTAGCACATAGAACTGCTTTCATTGTGTCCCATAGATTCCTGTATGTTGTACTGGCATTGTCATTTACTTGTGGAAACTGTATAATTTCTTCTTTAATTTCCTCTGTGATCCATTCGTTATTCAGGACAGTGTTATTCAATTTCCATATGTTTGTGAGAGTTTTACAGTTTCTTACGTTATTGACCTTCAATTTTATTGCACTATGGTCTGATAATATATAGGGGGTAACTTCAATTCTTTTACATTTACTTAGACATGTCATATGAGCCAGCATGTGGTCTATATTTGAGAATGACCTGTGTGCAGCTCAAAAGAATGTGTATTCTGATTTTGTGGGGTGGAACACTCTGTAAATATCTATTAAGTCCATTTGTTCAATAGCTTGGTTCAGTTCTAAAATTTCCTTGTTAATTTTTTGTCTAGATGCTCTGTCTATTTGTGATAGTGGGGCATTGAATTCCCCCACTACAATGATATTAGTGCTTATTTGGTTTTTCATGCCCAATAATATATGTTTTGTATAGTTGGGGGCATTCGTATTTGAGGCATATATATTTAGAATTGTCTTCTAGTCCTCTTGGTTTGTTCCCTTCATAAGGATGTAATGACCATCTTTGTCTCTCTTAATTAATTTTGGTTTGAAATCTACTTTGTCTGCAAATAAGATTGCTACCCCTGCTTTTTTCTGTGTTCCTGTCACATGGAGAACTGTTTTCCATCCTTTTACTTTCAGTCTATGAATTTCTTTTCGAGTTAGGTGTGTTTCTTGCATACAGCATATTGATTGTTGGGTTTTGCTTCTTAATCCATTCTGTCAGTGTATTTCTTTTGATTGGTGAAATGAGGCCATTAACATTGATAGTTATAATTCATAGATATTGATTCATCCTTGTCATGATGTTTTGCTGTTGTTGGTTCTTTTATTTCTTATTTTTCCCCCTTTCCCATTAGTTTCTTACTTTGCCTGGTGGCTTCCCTCTGTTGGGCCTCATGGAGTTGTGACCTTCATTGTCTTTTTCTAGGATATTGCTTAGAATTGTTTGGAGTGCTGGTTTGGTGTTCATGAAATTTCTCTGGTGCTCTTTGTCATGGAAGTATCTAATTTCCCCATTGATTTTGAAAGATAATTTTGCAGGATACAACAGTCTAGGTTGGAAATTATTTTCTTTTAAGGCTTGAAATACTTCACTCCAGGCTCTCCTTGATTTGCAGGTTTGTGTTCAGAAGTCTGCCGTGATTCTGATGGGCTTTCCTTTGTAAGTGATTGTTTCTTTTCTCTAACTGCCTGTAGGATTTTATTCTTCTGTTGTGTTTCTATGATCTTGACTATTATATGTCCAGGTGTAGATTTTTTGTTTTTATCATGGCTAATTGGTGTTCTATATGCCTCACTTATCTGTATGTGCAATTCTCCACCTCTGTCTGGGAATTTTCTACTATTACTTCTGTGTATAGTTTTTTTTATGTCAGTTGTACTTTCTTCTGTATTTTCATGGACTCCTATCAGTCTTATGGTATTCTTCTTTGCATCATCTAGCAGCTGCTGGTTGATTTCTCGTGGTTCCTTACTATTTTGAAGAAATCTCTGTTTTCATGCTCCTTAACCACAATCCTGTCTTCTATATCTGATATTCTATCCTCAGATTCCCTTAATCTGCTCTGCATGCTTTCAATGGAGTTTTTAATCTGAATGTCTGTTTGAATCTGTTTCATGGATTCCATTTTTTTCTTATGTTGGGCAATCATGGCTTCCATTTCTTTCTTATGCTGGGCATTCATGGCTTCTAGTATGTTTCTGAGCTCATCTATTTTTTAATCTGTTTCTGTTCTAGAGCCTCTAATCATGTCTTTCAGTTTGCTCACCATCTCTGTAGTTATCTGGGACATTATTTCTGTTTTGAATTTTTCTAGAGCCTCTTTCATCTCTTTTGTTACTTCCTGTGCTATCAGTTCAGGGTGTCCAGGTGGTTGATT
This sequence comes from Heterocephalus glaber, assembly GCF_053883595.1. Taxonomy (NCBI): domain Eukaryota; kingdom Metazoa; phylum Chordata; class Mammalia; order Rodentia; family Bathyergidae; genus Heterocephalus; species Heterocephalus glaber. The sequence continues at coordinate 2,910,720 of NW_028258191.1, forward strand.
ATCAGACTTTTCTACCTCGTTTCCCCCACAATTTGCCTTTTGTGGGACAAAAGTCTGAGTTTGTGCCTTACTTAAATGTCTTCTCTTGTTTGTTTTTGGTACTGTCCTTGGTTTAGTTCCTGGGTTGATACTTTGAAGTTGTTTATTATAAGTGTCTTTGTTGATAGATTTAGAAAACTTATGGAATGGTTGCTTCTCAGAGGTGTCTTCTAGTTATAGCTGGTCCTTAGGTTTTGAGTCTCTAATGGCACTGAGGCTGTCTCATTTTCATTATACCAGGAAGGACAACTGATTAGATCAATCACAATATGTTAGCCCAAGTGATACAATCAGCAATACAATAGCATCAAGTACCGCTCAGAAAATGACCATTTGTGGTAGTTATTAATCTATCATCTTTAACTGTGTGAATTAAATCAAAATGAAGGACCAACCCAATATATATTCATAGTGAATAAACTCTTCAATATAGCAACTTTACCCTTTGTGATGGGGAGTTAGAAGGAATTGGGGAGGGAGGAATAGTTAAGTAGCAGGATAGGGGAAGGTTATCAGTGAGGCAAGAGGGCACACACAAGAGAAGGAAAGAGAAGAAAAAAAAAGATAAAGAAGAAATACAAATTAGGGGGAGAACAGGAACACAAAGGAAGATGAAAAACAATGTGGGACAGTAAGAGAGTGAGGCAGAGAGAGAGAGAGAGAGAAAGAATAGAGAAAAGAAAGAAAAAAAGAGAAAAATAAAAATTGTAAAAGAGTAGCAAAGAAGAAAAAAATTAAAAATAAGACCAAAAAAAGTACTGGTAATTTTGAAAATAACAAATACAAGATAAAAATGAAGGGCCTCCTTCAGGTTATGTCTCTGCTGTCACAATAGAGAATGTGGGCAGCAGTGTGCAGTTATAAGTCAGTGAGTCTCAGTAAGCCAGTCACAGACCTGTGAGATTCAGGCAGATTTCTGGCTGAAGTCCCAAGTTGAACTCCCTGAACTCCTGCAGGGTTTAACTCTGCAAGGTTCTATTGCAGGTTCCAGCTGCCTTTCCCCTGAAGATAGTCCAGGTTCTGATGGGAGGTGATGATCCCTCCAACTTACCAAGCACAGTGGTCTGGTGTGCCTTTATTGCAGAGATTCTCTTCACTTTTCCAGTGGGCTTCAGTTTTCATCATGGAACCTAAGAGAGGCCCTCTTTCTGTTGTTCACTTCTGCTGCTCAGGACAATGGCCTTTATGCCCCCCTGTGCCTCTGTAGTGTGGATCCAAGTAGCTGCACAGCCAAGAGGCCAGGAGGTTGTTGTTTCAGGCACCAGGGTGGCTAGGCTGCATCCTGGTGGACATGCCTGGGAGGTCTTCACTGGTTTGTTTTCCTTCATTCTCCACTGCCCTATGAAACACCATGCAGGAGTTCTGAGACAATCTTCGCCTTTCAGTCTCAGATGAGGGGGCTGAGGTGCCTAGGGTAGGTCACAAGACAGAGAAAACTCAAGAGAAGAGGCCTGGAGAGTCCTCAAAAGGCACAGCAGCTGGGGGCTACCTAATAGATCCTGCTGGAACCTCCAGGGTTGTGGGGAAGGCTACACAGCCCATGGCCTGGGCCTGGACCATGGCGGCCTGGCGTGCACGGCCCAAGCCAAGGAGGCAGGGTTGAGCCCAGGGACCAGTCCAGCTCCAGTTCTGGCTGGCGACCTATGGCCTGGCATGACTGGAGGAGGAGTGACACGAGAAAAGCAGGACTGACCAGGGTGTACAGCATTAGGGGCGGTAGTAAAAGGCAGAAGACCAAAAAGTCGTGGAGAAGGTGGCCTAGAAAAATCCAGAAGATTGACATGACCCAGATGGGAATACCTGGCAGAAGTGAGAGGGTTCATTTCTGGCGCCCACCTCGCCCATTCTGGAGTACCTGCTGCTCCCTCCTTTAACTTTCAGTGTCAGATATTTTGTCTCAGCTCTATGAAAAGCAACTAAGACATGAAACAAGGACAGTATTGACATGTTAGAGGGAAAAAGAATTTAGTTTGGAATTTGCTAAATTAAATATGCCCATGGGACATCCAGGTGGAGATAGATATTAAGTGATTGGGCATTAGCAAGTCTTTAAACTTCAATATGGGAGAATACTGAAAAATCATTCTGTGTGAATCCTTCATTTTATAGATAAGAGAACTGAGGTCTAATTGCTTGGTCCAAAGAGACAAAGCTTATAAAGATAATTTAGGAAATCAGTTGATAGATGTTTAAGGAATAATTCTGAGTTGACCAGGGTACACAAATACCCAACTTAGCAAGAAACACAGAAGGAGGCTACATGACAACTTGTCAGTGCAGAAAGAGTGTAAATGCTGGTCATTGGCGACATGGCATGCCTGTTGTGTGCTAAGTACCACACTAAACACTGTGCCATGCTTCAAAAGACATGAACAATGCAGACATCATGTGCCTGGGGAAGCACAACACTCTAATTGGGTGGGCAGTCCAAGCCCATGTGAACAGACCTCACTGAGGGAGTCCAACCCTCATTGCCACAGAGAGACCTGGAGCCGTCAGCATCAATCAAGGAAGAATCATGCTAAGTGTTGCCAATCCAAAATCAGACCAAACTACACGTAGGAGAAATTGTATTATATCTTAATATCAAAATTGAGGTTTATAATTTTGTAAATAAATTTTACCCAATATCTTATTGTCAGAAGTTGGAAGTGCCTTGATTTCTTCATTCAGAATAGTTAGATTCTGTTTCCTGAACTTTACTTGCTAATGTTGCTACTAAATGTGTCCTGGAAATACAGTATGTGCAAGTTTTCAAATTAACAAATTATAATGTAACAAATATATGTTACCTGTCATATTTACTTTTTAGTGGCTGCTCTCCTATTTCAATGAGAAACTCTTACTTTTAAGACAGAAGTATAAAGAGAATATTAATTAAAATTTTAAAAAATTTTAGTGTCTAGGTTTATGTTATTGTAAAAAAAAAAACTTAAATATGTTCCTTTGAGAGATTTGGCAGGGATATGTACTTGGCTTAACTATGTATTTATTACTAAAACATCTTATATTACAAATGTAAAATATTTTGAGTAATGTAGTATTAGTAGCATCAGTGGAATATTTGGGCCAGTTTCTAGAGTAACATTCAGTTTTTCTATCTAGCATCTTCTGATCTTTGTCACATCTGAAAGAAATAAAGAAGATGAGAAAGATAAAACTTTTTAAAAATCTCATCAGTGGCCACATAGGCACTCTTCCTGCCTCATGATGTTTACTTTGAACTATTTACATGCAAATGAAGAAGAGCCCATCCACTTTAATTTGGAACTTTTGCTTGACAGCCGGGATTTGCATTCTTTACCGGGCAGTATGTTATTATTCTCAAGGTTTCTGCAACTAGATGTAGTTTGCCTCCTCCACAAGTCAGTTTTTCAAAGGACCAAGTGCAAGGGCAAGAGGAAAAACACATCACATCATTGTGGTTAGGAGGGAGTGGGAAGATAAGTTTCCTCTCAGGAGACAAACTTTCTCAGAGTACCCATACTTCAAGACACAAATTTCTTACTGCTAAGACTTGACTAGGGCATTCTTTACAGTCCCACAATGTGTTGGTTTCAGAAGTAGCATTTCCAACAATTCTTCAGGTTATGAGAATATGAAAAAATGTTTGTGTTAGAAATCTACAAAAGCTCTCACTAAAAAAGAAGAACACGCATAGCCCATATCCTTGATCAAATATATGCTAAAGAATGTTTTCTTTTACTGATACTAATAACTCATTTTTCTGCTTTGGAAAAAACTCCATCCTCACAAAGGTCGGTGTCAAAATATTGAGGTAAGCCTGCCAAGTAGAAAATCTCCACCAGGAAATATCTTTATCTTCTTACAGCTACAGAATAGCTTCAAGGTCACCTGGAGGGAAAGCAAAACAAATCATTTTTTTTTAACCAGGTACATAGAAATGACAATGACATATGTCCAAAAAGCAGTCAGTTCAGTTTCCTGAGAGGTGTCAAAGAATGGCAGTTGGATTTTACCTATGGAGCATTCAGTATATTGGTAATTTTATTAGGGATGAATGGCCCACAAATTGTACGATATTAAGATAAATACCTTTAAAAATGACTCTGTAGTATAAAACAAGAGAAATTGTTTTGAAACCTTTAAACTAGAATTATAATTCTGGCTGAGATAATCACCTGCTATGGGATGGTGGTAAATTTATGACTGTAGACATCAGATTCCTAATTGAAAATTTAATATTGGCTAGATCTATCAAATGAATGACATATATCAAGTTCAGCAAGTTGGACCAAAATTGACTTTCTGGAAAGAGGGGCGCTCACAGTGTCAGCTGAGAGTCTAGAGAATGCAGGAACAAGGGTGAGAGAGGGTCTGTGCTCTGTGGACATAGGAAGCTGCTTGGTCAGACTTGTGTTAGGGTCACCACTGCTTCTGCACACTGGTCAGTAAATGCAGCCCCCACAATGCATCTTCACCTATTTCTTCCTTCTGCTTCATCTGCTTCTTTGGGAGTGGTTTGTCTTGAGGCCAAATTCCTAACAGAATTATCTAATTTGTCATTTTCTGCCCACTTGGTTTAAGCCAGCTTCCGGAGTTCTGGTAGGAAGACTATGATGAGATCCTCACAGCCAGCTCAATCAGAAGCTGAGCCCAGCCTTCTGTGAGGGCCACACGGAAAGATTTCTCAAGGATAAGTTCAGATGCAAAAGTCACTTCCCCCAAATCAGTACCTTCTTCTCATAAGATTATTTTAGGAATAAAATTAGAAAATGCATGTAGATTATATAATCATTGTTGACCCCAACTATTTTGATAAGAAGGGAGGAAACATGTTATTTATATTGTAAAAAAAAAAAATTACACTAAGGAGACAAGTGGAAGTGAATATAGACACACACACACAGTATATGTCTTAGTTACTTTTCTCATTGCTGAGACAAAATACTTGATACCCAAAGTTAAGGTAGGAAACCTCCAAGGCACTGTGGCATGGCAGACAGACATTGCAAAGGAGAAACAGTTCATGGCAAGCAAAAGGTAGCAAAGCAAACAAGCAAGGGCCAAGACAAGTCTCTTTTGTCCCTTGTATTGTATCCAGGCTACGGGGATTAGAGCAGTGCCAAGCCAACCATTGGACTGATTTAGTGATCACTCACCCTTAATTCTAGACCCTTAATCCTAGCATTACACCATGAATGAATCACACACTCTACATTTAGCTACCTCTGAAAAAGACTGCATGAGGCATTGGGTGGGATATCTAGATACAAGCCATAAGAGTGTATTACATACATATTATAATTTAATTCTGAAGTTACTATGACTACATTGGTTGAATAATATTAATAATATTTTACCTCCTTTACTATCAAAAATAATCAAACTGGTAACAACTGTCAGGGATCCAGCATAATGAGTAGCAAGAGCAGAAGTGGTGAATAATGCATAAGTATGGGACAAAAGGCCATGGCACCACTCCCAGTGTAAAAGAAGAGGCTTCCGGACCACCGTAGCATCACTCTCAGCACAGAATAGGAGGCTTCAGGTTCACCTTAGCACCTCTCCCAATGCAGAGGAGGAGGCTTCTGGACCACCGTAGCACTGCTCCCAGCACAAGGGAGCTGAGCCGCATAGGCGAGAGCAGCACCACCACCCTGCCACCCCTATTGACATGAGAAGACAAGTAAACAAGCCTCAAAAGCAGACTTCCAGATGAGCTACAGCAACCTCAAAGGGAAATGAGATGGAACACTCTGATATTCAACCACCTGGACTCCCTCAAACCACACACAAAAAAATAATCTGGAAAAAATGCAATCAGAGATAATATCTCAGATAAGAGCAGAGATTGTGCCCATAGTGCAAGAGATGATTAATATATCTAGAGAGGACACAGTTTTAAAAAATGGAAGAGCTAAGGAACATGATGGAATCCCAACATAGGAAATAAATGGAATCCATAAAACAGATGCAAATAGATTTCCAGGAGATGAAAAACTCCATTGAAAGTCTACACAGCAGAATGACCCAACGTGAGGACAAAATTTCAGATATAGAAGATGAGATTGCAATTAGTGACCAGGAAAAGAAAAATTTCTTTAAAATTGTAAGTGACCACAAGAAATCAATCCAGCAACTGCTAGACAATGCAAAGAAGAATAACATCAGACTGGTCGGACTCAATGAAGAAACAGGAGAGAATGCAGATGACATAAAAAAAAAAACTGTTCACAGAAGTGATGGCAGAAAACTTCCCAAGCAGGGGAAAAGAACTTGACATGCAGATAAGTGAGGTGTATAGGACACCAAACAGCCTTGATCAAAAAAAAATCTACACATAGGCATATAATTGTTAAGATTCCAGAAACTCAACAGAAGAACAAAATTCTACAAGCCGTTAGAAAAAAGAAATAAATCACATAAAAGGAAAGCCCATCAAAATCACAGAAAACTTCTCAATGCAAACCCTCAAGGCAAGAAGAAGAGTTTGGAGAGATGTATTCCAAGCTCTAAAGGAAAATAGCCTCCAACCCAGATTGATGTACCCTGAAAAACAATCTTTCAAAATTGGAGAAATAAGAAACTTTCATGGCAAAGAGCACTTTAGGAACTTCATGAATACCAAACCAGCACTCTAAAAAATTTTAGACAATATCCTAAGAAAGGAAAACAAGGATCACAACCCCAGGAAGCCCAGCAGAATGAATAAATCAGTCATGACAAGAAATTAAAGGCAAAAAGGGAGAATCCAATAAAAAGAAAAAGTCATGACAAGGATAAGTCAATATGTATCAATTATAACCACCAATGTTAATGGTCTCAATTCACCAATCAAAAGAAATAGACTGGCAGAATGGGTCAAGAAGCAAAATCCAACAATATGCTGCATACAAGAAACACAATTCAAAAAGAATCTCATAGACTGAAAGGTAAAGGGTGGAAAACAACACAGGAACCTGTAATAGGAACCTGAAAAAACGCAGGGGTAGCTATCCTCTTCGCAGATCAAGGGGATTTCAAAGAAACGCTGATTAAGAGGGACAATGAAGGACACTACATCCTTGTAAAGGGAACAATCCAAGAGGAAGAGATGACAATCATAAATATCTATGCACCAAAGACTAGTGCATACAACTATATAAAACAAATACTAATGGACATGAAAAATCATATAAGCAATAATACAATAGTAGTGGGGGACATCAATACCCCACTATCACAAATAGAACAACTAGACAAAAAATAAGCAACAAAATACTAGAACTCAATCAAATTCTTGAACAAATGAACTTAACAGATGTGTACAGAGTCTTCCACCCCACAAAATCAGAATACACATTTTTCTCATCTGCACATGGGTCAGTCTCCAAAATAGACCACATACTCACACATAGAACATGTTTAAGTAGGTGCAAAGGAAGTGAAGTTATCCCCTGTATATTATCAGACCGCAGTGAGATGAAATTGGAGATCAATAGCAAAAGAAACAGTAAAAATTTCATAAACACATAGAAATTGAACAATACACTTCTGAATAACCAATGGGTCACAGAGAAACTTAAAGAAGAAATCAGACAATACCTTCAATTAAATGACAATGTTAAAAAAAAATAAAAGTTAAATAAAACATATCAGAATCTATGGGACGCAATGAAAGCAGTTTTACAAGGCAAATTCATAGTAGTGAATAAGCATATTAGGAAAACAGAGCAAGCCCAATTAAACAACATAACGCTGAACCTCAAGGTTCTAGAAGAAGAAGAGCAGGACAAACCCAAAGCTCATACAAGGGAGGAAATTATAAAGATCAGAGCAAAAATCAATGAAATGGAGACAAAGATAACAATAGAAAAAAATCAATGAAGCCAAGAGCTGGTTCTTTGAAGGAATAAACAAAATTGACAAACCTTTAGCCAACCTTATCAGGAAAAGGAAAGAAAAGGCGAAAATACAAAAATTAGGAATGAAAAGAATGAAATTATAACAGACCCAGCAGAAATCCAGAGGATCACCAATACCTACTTTGAGAACCTATACACCAATAAGATGGAAAACACAGAAAAAATGGACAGATTCCTAGATACATATGAATTACCAAAGTTGAATGAAGAAGACCTAAAATTTCTAAACAACCAAATATCAATCAATGAAATTGAAAATGTAATTGAAAACTTATAAACTAAGAAAAGCCTGGGTCCTGATGGCTTCACTGCTGAATTCTACAAGACATTTAGAAAAGAACTACTGCCACTACTGTTTAAACTCTTCAATTAAATTGAAAAGGAAGCAATGCTCTCGAATTTGTTCCTGGAAGCAAGCATCACCTTGATCCCCAAAGCAAAGAAAGACCCAAATGAAAAACAGAACTATAGGCCAATCTCGCTAATGAACATAGATCCAAAAATCCTTAATAAGATACTGATAAATAGAATACAGAAGATCATCAAGAAGATCATACACCCTGACCAAGGGAGATTCATCCCAGGGATGCAGGGATGGTTCAATGTATGCAAATCAATCAATGTAATACACTATATCAACAGAGCAAAGGACAAAAACTGTATGATCATCTCAATAGAGGCAGAACAAGCATTTGACAAAGTCCAACATGCATTTATGATAAAGAAAACCCTAAAAAAATTGGAATAGATGGACTCTACCTTAATCTGATAAAAGCCATCTATGAAAAACCAACAACCAATATCAATCTAAATGCTCAAAAACTAAAATCATTCACATTAAAACCAGAAATAACACAAGGATATCCATTTTCACCACTCCTGTTCAATATAGTTTTGGAAATATTAGCCACAGCAATTAGACAAGAGAAAGAATGAAAAGGAATAAAGATAGGAAATGAAGAATTCAAATTGTCATTATTTGCAGATGAAATGATGCTCTATATAGAAGACCCCAAGAACTCCACCAAAAGTCTTCTAGACTTAATAACCAAATTCAGTAATGTAGCTGGATACAAGGTCAACACACAAAAATCAATAGCTTTCCTCTACAGGAACAACAGACTCACTAAGAGAAATAGGGCAAACAATTCCTTTCACAATAGCATCCAAAAAATTGAAATACCTAAAAATCAACCTTAAAAAAGAAATCAAAGATCTCTTCTCTGAAAACTATAGCACTATGAAAAGAGAGATTGAAGACAATACCAGAAAATGGAAAGATTTCCCCTGCCCCTGGTTATGAAGGAGCAACATAGTGAAAACAGCCATACTTCCATAGCTACTATATAGATTCAATGCAATCCCAGTTGAAATACCAGAAGCATACTTCATGGAGCTTGAGAAAACAATCCAAAAATTCATTTGGAACAAGAAGAGACCCAGAATAGCAAAAGCAGTTTTAGGTAACAGAGTACAACCCCCAACTTGAAACTATATGGCAAAGTTACTGTGATAAAAACAGCATGGTCATGGCCAAGAAACAGACCTGAGGTCCAGTGGAACAGAGTCAAAGATCCAGAAACAACTCCAGACACACTCAGCCACCTCATCTTCCACAAAGGAGTCAAACATCCTCACTGCAGGAAAGATAGCCTCTTTAAGAAATGGTGCAGGATTTGTCCTGCTGGAAATGAGTTTCAACTTGCCAAAGATTATAACTAGACGTATATCTCTCACTGTGCACTAAACTAAAATCAAAATGAATTAAAGATCTAAATATTAAAATAGAAATGCTGAACCGGCTGGAACAGAGGTTAGGTAGAACTTTTGAAGACATTGGTGTAGGAAAAGACACTATGAACAAAAACCTCAGTTTTCCATGAACTAGCACAAACAATCAACAAGTGGGATCTCTTCTTACTAAAATGCTTTTGCACAGCAAGAGAAGAGACAACATCAGTGAAGAGACAACCCACAATGCAGGGAAAAATTTTCACCTGCTCTTCCTCAGACAAAGGTCTACTATCTCGAATCTATAAAGAACTTAAAAAAATTAGACCTCCCAAATTTAAAGACCCAATCAAAAAATGGGCATCTGAAATGAACAGACATTTCTCACACAAAGAAGTAGAAATAGCAAATAAACATATGAAAAAATGTTCAACATCACTGATCATTTGAGAGATGCAAATGAAAACAACACTGAGATTCCACCTCACTCCAGAAAGAATGGCTGCTATCATGAAGTCAACCAATAACAAATGCTGGCAGGGCTGTGGGTAAAGAGGAACCCTGCTCCACTGCTGGTGGGAGTGTAGACTGGTGCAACCTCTGTGGAAATCAGTATGGAGATACCTCAAGGAACTAGGCCTGGAAGTCCCATTTGACCCACTTATTCCCCTGCTGGGTATCCTCCCCAAAGAATTAAAAGAATCATACCATAGTGACATATGTGCACCCATGTTCATAGCAGCACAGTTCGTAATAGCTAAAACTGGAAACAGCTCAAAGGCCCATCAACTGGAGACTGGGTAAAGAAAAAAATTTTTTTATAAAATAGAGTACTACTCAGCCTTAAAAAATGAGAATTTAGACATATTTATAGTTAAATGGATGCACACACTGTGGCGATACTCTTAAGTGAAATAAATAGGACACACGTGTAAATACCAAATAGTTTCTCTGGCATGAGAAACTGAAAGTGTAAATAAGGACCAAAAAGTATAGTAGATAATGTGAAATAGGAAGAAAAGGTGTAAAGGGGAAGGGGAAGTGGGAGGGGTCAGGGAAAGGAAAGAAGGGAATGGAATTAACATGAGAAAATGAAAAAAATGGAAACAAAGTCTTTGTAAATAGAGAGGTGTGGAGGGGTTTAACGGAGGGCAGGAGAATGGGGAAAAATAAGAATCAAGATATATTATGTAAAGGTGCAAATTTCCAATGATGACTGTCATTATATTTTATACCTAAAATGTACCAATAAAATTAATTTTTAAAAAAAATATATAAAATATCATCAAGACCTATGAAAAACAAATAATAAAAGCAATCCATTATTCTTGAAAAAAATTAGAAGAGGTGGCCTAGCCCTAAGACTGCCTGGGCCCTGGAGTGAAGGATGGCGAAGGAGTGTACAACAGCTCACAGAGGGATGGCTCAGAGTTAGAGGAGCAGGGACCTGGGCAGGAGAACCTGAAGATAAGCCAGAAAGGCCAAAGACAACAAAGATCATATCATGGAGTTTTTGGACAAACATCTTGTAATTAAAGTCAGTGCAAGCGAAATCACTAAAAAACAGCCACTTTAAAATTGGGGGGGGGATATTTATTGATTATAACTTTAGAATAGATGACATAGTAATGTATTTGCCTAATGTTCAGATTGCAGGACAGCAATCTTTGGGAATCAGATAATTTCTAGTATAGTGAGAGAAGTATTGATTTTTTTAAAATACCTATTCCCACTTTATAAAAAAAATTAGGAACAATATGGACACTTATTTCTAACTTTACTTTGAAATAATACAAACGTCTAAAAGTGATGCAGAAGTGGTCTAACTCTTATATACTTTCACCCAAATTCCCAGTTGTTACAAGTTTGCTATTATTGTATTATTGCTATATTGTATTATCTCATCTATCATTTTCCTGAACTATTCCAGAGGAAGCAGTAAATATTGTGAGGATTTTCTATGTTACTTCAGCAAATATTTCCTAATAATAAGTATATACTGTAACATAATTATGGTACAATTATCAATTATAGGAAATTTGATATTTACAAAACACCGTTATTTAATATACCATCCATATTGAAATTTTGCAAACTGTCTCAGTAGTACCCTTTATAGCTATTTTTCTTTTCCTGTGTTCAAGATCCAACTAAAGATCATATATATGATTTTTTTTCCTATTCAATGATTCAGTCTCATTTGCCTTCTTTCTCCTGAAAATGTTTCTCAGTCTATGTTTTATGATACTGTCTTTTTGAAAATAGACTTTCAATTTGTGTTTAACTGGTTCTTTTCATGGTTAAGCTCATGCATTTCTGCCACGAATGTGATAAAGTGGTGCTTTGTCCTCAGCACATCACATCAGGAGACACACAGATTGTGTTTATCTCATGATTGGTGAGGGAGCAGCAATCACTTTGTTCACTTGGGTAAATTGGTCTCATCCAGTTTTGCCATGATAAAGTTACCTTTCTCTTATCAATGCCTGTTTTGCAGGGAGATACAGTATTCCTGACACTACATGAACACTGCTCCCCAGCAAATGTTCACTTTCTCCAGTGGGCACCACTGATGAGTGCTGGCTGCATCAGTTATTACTATAATGTGTTAAAACACTGTGCATGAAACACTGACATTTATTACTTAGTGTCCTATTGTAGTGAAGAACTTTCCCTTCTCTTTCCTTTATGTACTTAGGTACGTTTATATGTATTATATCTTCGGGTCCATACATTCTTACTCAGTGGGTTGGGGTTGTCATAATAGGATGAGATTTTTACGTATGAGAGTGTGTGGAAATAAAACTGTTTCTTGAGATATAACAGCAAAATTAGGCTGGATGAGCCTGAGAAAAGTATCAGAAGTAATCGTCTGCCTGAATGTCTTTCCCAGGGAAGGTGCTGACTGGGCCTCCACATGCTGGCTATGAAACAGCACTAAGAAGTATTTCAATGTGAATTACACCATACTTAAAAGCTCCAGTGTAAGAAAGAAAAATAAAGAAAGGCAGAAAGAGCTCTTCACATTCCCTACTACAACTCCTTATGCAAAATATTTCCAGCTGCTGGACAGACCACACCTTCTACCTCATAGTGCCATCAAAAGACAGATTCCCAGAGGGCCAGGGATTTAGCTCCATGGTTTTGCTGCCTGCTGCGCAAGTGCAAGGACCCAAGTTCGATCCCTGGTACCATAAAAAAAAGACAGGTTCCCCAGAACATTTTTGGGTACTAGAAAAATGGCTGCAAATTCAAAGGTAACAATCTAAAGAAAAGAAAACCAGAAGCACAGTGAATGACAAGAGGCACCTTGCAATAGTCGGGAATCAGAAAGAATGAATTGAAAGAGAGAAATTTCCTTTTGAAAGATTATCAAATGGAGCAACACAAAGCAAAGATTATACTAACCTGAAGTTGATGATAATAAAATCAGGGAGTGAATTAAAATAATGCACTGGGGCAACCACAGAAAGAGAATAGGCTATTTTCTCCTGAATCTTAAGGAAAATGAGGGAGGCCCGAGTGGTTTATGTGGCTATGGAGACAAAGAGCCGGCTGGTCTGCCCCTGAGTGCTATGGTGTCCCAGACAAACTGCAGACAAGAAAGACATGAACACTCAAGAAAAACTTTTCAAATACAATATACATATAGGAAAGTATTCAGTGAATTTTCACAGATGAACAAATCTGTGAAAAGCAACTCCCGAACCAAGAAACAGTGTCACCAACACGGCACCCTAGATACCACCAAGGGGAACTCATGGCATGGGTAAATTTGTCTTTATTTCTATTTTATGTAAATGGAATCATACTACATCCTCTTTTGCATCTGTTTTCTTTTGTTCAACATTGTATTTGTGAGACTCATCTATGCTGCTTGTGGAGATTGTTTCTGTATTTCTAGTGTAATATGGATTTATACTGTTTGCATATGCCACAATTTATTTGTTCTTTATACTAATGGTGAACATTAGAGTGGGTTTTACTATTATGAATAAACTGCCATGAACATTCTAGTGCATTTCTCTTGGTGGATACATGAGTGCATTTCTGCTTAGTATGTAATACCTTAAAATGGAATTATTAGGCCGTAATTGTGCTTTAGTACATACTGCCACATAGTTTTTCAGAGTAAGTGTACAAATTCATATTCCCACAAGCTTTATGCTTTTTTCTTCTTTTTCTCTGTGTGTGTGTGCACACTAGTGACTAAATCCAGGACTTCATATAAGCTGAACAAATGTTCTACCACTGAGCTGCACTCCCAGCCCCAGATTTTTTTAAACACAAGGGTTAACAATAACAGTTATCAGGGAATTAAGTTGCTTTCCTACAAGTAAGGAAAGAATAGGATTAGGGCACACATTAGTATGCAAAATGAAAATACTAACTAGCAAACATAAGAATATGTTATAAGAAAACTAAATCATCTTAAATTCACCAATTTTTTAAACTGTCATTTTTTATCTCCATAAAGTCTAGTATAAAAAAATGGATTGAAGAAATAGTTGCCATTTGTAAGATGTTATTTTTAAAACTATGATTTCTATTGTAATATTTAGATTTCTTAAATAATATCTTAAGAGAGATGGAGAGACAAGTATAGCTCAAGAAAGCTAAGCAACTTGCCTTTGATTGAAAGAAATAAAAACCAGGAAGTCAAATCTGTTAGGACTTACAGTCCAAATGCTGCAAGTCAACAATAATATACTTGGCACATTGTTTGGCTGGAAGAATTAATTACTAGATTAGGTTCAGATGTATTTGTTCTATTTGTACCATATGACATCAAAGTAGCAATTGACTCTGAAAAATTAGAAAATTTTACAAAGGGAAGATCTGGAATTGTTTTCTTCTAACCCAGTGGTATGGAATACAGTGGCTGTTTTTCACATTATGTTCACTGACCACCAACTCTGTGGCCAAATTCACACTGAAATCAAAAGAATGAGATTGTAAAGTACATTTTAAACACTAAAGAGCAACAAATGAACCAATTTTTGTTTTACAATTTAGTTGAACTGAACCTAAACCATAATCTCCAGAAGGCCACATGAGTGCGAGAATGGAAAACAAATGAATAATCCAGCAAGATGACAATTCAGGGAACTTCACACTAGCACAGATAGTAAGTATGGTAAAATCCCAGAAGGCTGAACCCCTGTGGGTGGAGTTTTTAAGAAAAGACACACAGAACAAGCAGAACTGGTATTAAGGTTTGAGGGAAAGATGGAATGTGGGTATGTAGCAATTTGGGTGAAAAATGGAAAAGGCCGTAGGGAGAGGCACGGTGGATGTGAAGGCAATGAGCAGGCTCCTTTGTTGCAGCAGACTTGGAGACCAGCCTTAGGCAGTAATTGCACAGTCCAAAGCCAGGGTATGATGACAGGCCTAGGAATGTGTGGCATCTACATTCCTGCAAGGGTTTATGGCTCAGGCAAGCCCAGGTCGCTATGAACATGAGAACTGTGGTAATGTTGTGGGCACACCCAGGGCTTCCACCTTTGAAACCTGATGCTTCAAATGTGAAAGTTAATCCTAGCCGCTAAAAGGCTGCTGTCAGTCCTGGATCTCTCAGATCTGTCCCATGATACACAGCTAGTCACCTCCGGATCACATGCAGCTCTGGAGGCCTGATGTAAGGTTGAGAACAGGGTGTGCACTGCAGTGAGCATGAGCTGTAGGTAATATGGAAAGAAAGATTTAGCTGAGAGGGAAAATCAAGGATAGTCATAACCTTTAAGTGCCTCAAGGGACCGGCAGGTCACGAAGATTTGGAGGAAGAATGATTCCAAGAAAATGTGGACAGAATGAGTGGAGAAAAATAATAGGGCATATGCAAAGAGACTTAGTGGAAATAGGGATCCACTGTCCAGGAAAAGCATGACTATTCACTTTGAAAATAAATTTTCTTAGGCAAATAAGAGAAAGTTCATTTCAAAATTTATCCTTGCAATGCAGCTTTACCATTTACAATAAAAGGAATATACACACTATCATTTATTAAAGTACTTATATTATTAAAGTACTTACAGTAAATGTTGTTCTTAATTGCTGAAGTTGAGAAATATAGAGTGCTTGCATTGGTTGGACAAGACAATGTTTCTTTATATTTTAATTAACATTTTTGGTATAAGCCCCATATATAAATTGTTTTGCTTTTAATTCAAAACTCTGTGTTTGGGAGGGGTGGTTATCTAAGAATGTATCTTAGAATATCAACAATGAAAGGAATATTAAAACTTAGTGTCTTTAAATTTGGGTGGTTGTTGCTTAACAACACTACATGAATCATACTCTGTAAAAAAATAAAGTTCTTACTTTGAGAAAGTGCTCTAATATTCCTTTGGGAAGTTTTTATCTTAATATTGCCAAATATAACCAAAACTTTCCCAGACTTCAGTAGCTTACAAATAAAAATGGGACTATTGACCGGAATGTCTCAAGTGTTGCTAGCTCCCGGTCACCAAGAGCACAGCCACGGGCAAACCTCAAAGCCCTCCAGGGCTCCCTCGCTGCCTGGTACCTTTCACAAGGTGGTGGAGACAGAGTCACCCTGCATGTCCTGGTTACCTCATGGGTTCAGAACATGCTCCCTTGAATAGGTCACTGAGGCTCTGCAGAAGGCAATAGGAGCAGGAAGATCACTCTCCATCTCCTTTTGCCCTTCTACTCTGAAGCAGATCACAGAACTGAAGAAGGTTTCACTCTGCCCTTGTTCAGTCCTTCGTCTCTGAAACAGATCTTAACACCATTGCAGAGTGCCCTTTCTATCCCTGGAGAAAAGGAGCACTGTACCCATGTTTCTGAAAACGCTCCTCTGCCTCTCTCTCTCTCTCTCTCTCTCTCTCTCTCTCCCTCTGTGTGTGTGTGTGTGTGTGTGTGTGTGTGTGTGTGTGTGTGTGTTCTGGAGTTTCTGTTCCCTAGTCATCTTTCTCCATGAGTCCCTGCTATCCAACAAACCTAAACATAAAACTATTGTATTTTGGATCTTCATTTCTGAAGGCTCTTGTGTCAAGTAGAACATACATTCAATACATTTGTGTGCCTTCCTCTTAATCTATCTTTTCTTCAGCCATGAACCTAAGATAGGAAGAAAAGCTATTTCTCCTCTACTACTGCCTCAAGCTTGGCTGAATGAGCACATCTGCTGATACCTCCAAAAACAACAGCTTTCCTGCCTATGTGTCATTTCCTTGGGCTCCCAAACCCTGTAAATCTCTCAAACTCCCAACACTAGATCCCTTCAGCTTCCACAACACTGAAGGTAAAATGAAAGAGCCCTTCTCCCTAGTCCCAGACCTTGAGTCAGCACTCCGCAGCCCATCCGTTTCACAGAGACTTTGGAGTAAAAATTTTCCGTGGCTTCCTCCTGAAGAAAGCTCAGAACTGAGTCTCTATGACCTACGAAGGAGAAGCCAAATACAAACCTCTCCATTTTCTATTTCTACCTCAGAGACCTGCACTCACAGCTAACTCCTCCCAATTCTCAACAGTATCATCTCCTCAACATGAATATCAACTCATTCAGGAAGTTTTCAGATCATTAGTTTGCAAACAGGGCTGGACTTTCTTTCCCAGGTTACGTTTAGGCAAAATGCCCCTGCTCCCTAAGAAAGCATTCATCCCAGAACCTGAGCCTCCTCTATTTTCTACAACAGAATAGAAACAAACGTGCTTACTGTCCATCAGTGATATTTCCCTCTTTGGAAAGTGCACATGTCACTCATGCTATGAAGAGATGCCCAGCCAGGAATCTGATAATGAGCATTGATCCGGTCTAGATCGTTGATCATCTGCTTTGCAACTCTATGCTCTGAACAGTTAGGGATGTGGCTCAGGAAACCTAGTTCTCACAGCTGGTCACTGGTCACCTGGAACCTTATCCAAGCTGCCTAGTTGGTCTTTTCAATGTAGTTAAATTATATATTTTTAGATATCATCAAACACTAAAATACTGTATTATTCTGTTCATCTACAGGTTTTTATAAATCGTTATTTCTCTTTAAAAAATTTTACTTTGATACTGAAGGAAAGTCTAAATTCTTGGGAAATTTTTTTTTTTTAAATCACACAAAGATAAAGCATCAATAAACAGAAACCTTGCCAGAATAAAGCTGGTAACACGGCCTTGGTATCTAAGGGAAAATCACTTCTTTAAACATGAGCAATCAGGGCCTGCCAGAAATTCAGCATCTGCATTTTTGTGGTCCCTTTTCTCATAGATTATTATCTTTGGATGCTCTTTTGGTGGGTGGTCCCTAGTGCATAATGGAGACTGTTGATTCTGCAATAGGGCTTGACTTAAAATAACCCCAATTTTTGTATTTTCTAGTACTTATTACAGATTCCTTACTAAGAACTTCCCTATTGTACTTAACCTCCAAGAGGAAATTTGGAGTCTTGCTGATAAACCATTCCTCTTTCATCAGTAAGTTCCTAGTTGGCCATTGGACAGAATTAAAGAAAATATTAAGGCAGTAGGGAACTTACTTCATACCTTGTTCCCTTAGCTGCAGAGGGCAGCTATATTCTGGCCTTTCTCTGAAGTTACTGGTTCATCTTCATCATGATTATCACAATTTATATTCCATGGAATGGCTTAAGTGGACTAAGCTTCAGTCTCCCGTACTTTGGAGAGGACCAGGCTTGGCTCCAGAACAACATCACAATGACCTTTGTTCCCTTCTATCTTATTTTAATTCTTCACACTCCTTCAAGGTATTAGCTGGCTGAACTGTGAATGAGAGAGTGTTACCCCACTCTGACAGTTTTACAAGCTATAGTCATTTCCCAATTTGAGCCCGTGGCCTGTTTCTGTAAAAATAAATTTGTACAGGAAAATGGCCAAAGCCATTGTTTTACATATTGTTCCTGGCTACTTTCACACTACAGGGGCAGAGTGGGGTATTTTTGACAGAATCTATCTATCTATATATATATATCCCTGAAAAAAAAATTTGCTCTGTGTTCCTTTACAGAAAAAGTTTAAAGACTTCTGCTGTAAAATAATTACATTTAGGGTTACCAGATAAACTAAAGGGTGTCAGTTGGACTCTAATCTCTGAACAATAGTAAAATTGTGTTTATTATAATTAAAACAGTGTTGTCCAAGCTCAGTGTCTTCAAATATTTGTTTTGGGAATATTACCAGATTTAACAAAAAAGAGAGAAAATTGTGATCAAATAATTTGGGCAATTCCTGGAATGAATCAAATAAAACATTTATTTTTTGGTATTTCTCTTTTTTTTTTTTTTTTTTTTTTTTTTGGTACTGGGAATCGAACTCGGGACCTTACACTTGCAAGCCAGGCACCGGAACCACTGAGCTAAATCCCCAGCCCAATTTTATGGTATTTTTTTTTCAAGTCCTTTAATGTAAAATTTGTGACAACTTCACCAAAGGGGATTTAATTACACAAAATTGCTAAAGTCAGTGGCCTTGAAAAATCCCTCCTTTTCATGGAGTCTTTCATAGAGTTAGCATTAAGCAAAATACCGTGGAGAAAATGCTTACTTGGAGCTGCCAAATCTGATAATACTGTAGGTCACTTAATTTATGTGCCTTTGGAATATTTAACTTGAATAATCTGGCTAACAGGAAAGTGATAATGACCACAGGTAACTTAATTACTCCAGATTTACATGAAGTTTGAACCTTTTGGTACTTTAGCTTTTCATCCAGAATGCACTGGGAACAGTGTTATATTGACACTGCTTTGATGACAGAGCAGAATAGAACTCCCTGCACAAAACCTCCACTTAATCCAAAGAAATGCTCCAGCCCTTTCTGCACCTCCCAAACTTCAGAAATGCAAAAAGTCTGTGAAATATTTATTCTAATCAGTCCCTAGTGACTGCTCTTACACATGACCTGCCAGTACCCTATATGTGAAGGTTATGTGGGTGTCAAGAGGTTTCTAAAAGACTGATGTGTCCTTGGGGTAAAGCAGCAAAGAACAATGGGAAAGCTCCTGTTTATTAGGAAATGTTTTCCCAAGATCAAGAGATGTAGTGGCATGTGGGAGGGAGTCCAAAGCAGCTCTACTGCCCAAGACATTTTGAATTAAACTAATTGCCACTGCCAATTTTGTCAAAGGGCACTTTCAGTAGAGTGGCACACAATGTCCTAGGCTGCCTAAGTAACTTAGAACCTGTGAAATTGTGATTGTGTTTCCAAAATGAAAGTTTTAACTACCACAAACATTTTTGAAATTCTTACTGACCTGGTCACCTATTTGCCTATGAATGTTATTGATAACATGTCAAGCATTGTCTATAGTAGCCAAGCAGGATTTGGAAATCAAAACAATTACTCCCCAGGTCAAAGAAATGTTGACAACTCTATGGAATGACTTCTACCTCAGACAGTACTAGGAACCTGTGTGGTTGCTTACATAAAGACAACTCTTTCATCTGGCTGCTGTTTCTGTTAACAGTAGGTCTGAGAAGGAACCAACCATGGCTCAACATGGGATAAGGGTCTAAAAAGAATCAGAATATGCTACCCTCAAATATGCCACATTGGCATTATCAAAATTTTGAGTTAACACCAATTGAGAAATAGCAAATAAATGAAGAACTTTTTGTTCTCCTTTTCCTTTTGTAAAAAATAACATAAATTTATTGTGAAGATGTTCCTTCTTGCCTATTTTGAAACAGAAGGAGAGCAACCCTTATCACAGGAGACAGAAAGTCTGCGTGAGATAAATATGCATAAACATCTTTTATAAGCAACTTAAATTTACCATACACTGTCAAGTCACCTTCCAAAATTTACCACCCTAGGAATCCAGATCTTTCATTTCCTTTGTATCATCACTTCTCCACAATTTATCATCTTATATTAAGATACTATATAAAGCTGAAACTCTGACAAACTTTTTGAGTTACTCATCACTGAACTCTACGCTAAAGAGGATTCTTTTTATTCTTCTAGCTATTTTGTCTTCTGTCCGTTTAATTGACAGACTGTAGACACTAAACCTAAGAAGGTAGAAGGAATTTTTTTTTCTCGCCACTACAGTGCAGAGTGGCTTAATGACAATGCGGATCACAGTTGACTAAAATTTTAAGATTTCCCAAAGATACACTGAGCAAGAATTTGAATACAGTAACAAGGGACAGTCCCTGCTCCATTGTCTACAGTCCTTACCTGGGTGACCAACACAACTGAGCTTGCCACGAACACATAAACCCCGTAATGCTGGACTTCCAAAACCACAATAATGACCTAAACAACTGACTTCCATTAGATCTAAATCCTCTATCGATATTAGTAAGGCTTTCATGTAGACAGCTATTGACAATGCATTTGTTATCTCCTTGCGGTAACCTATGAGGTAAGGATGATTAAAACTATTTTGCAGAAAAAGAAACTAAGTCTTTGAGATGGGTTGCTTTGCCTTAGACTGTCTATTATTTAAGCTGAAGTCTGTCTGCTTCAAGATCTCACATCTATTCCCTATGGGTTCTGTGTTAAAACTTATTTAGACCCCAGCACCTTCCCACGAAAACCCCTCTGTTAAACAGTTCATAATCACATAACGAGATATTTGCTGATTAGGGTATTCCTTATCACATACTGACTGAGGGCTTGCCGCATGCTAGGTGTTGTACTTGGTGTTACGGAAATGGCACTGGACACACTGGGAAAACATTCTCATCCTCTTGGAGTCTCCAATCATGTTGGGAGTGACAGACGTTAAAAATATACGATATAACATCATCTCATAT
The DNA here is from genome assembly GCF_053883595.1 of Heterocephalus glaber. NCBI lineage: Eukaryota > Metazoa > Chordata > Mammalia > Rodentia > Bathyergidae > Heterocephalus > Heterocephalus glaber. The sequence goes on from NW_028258191.1 coordinate 2,932,094, forward strand.
TATATCATGTATCAAGCCCTGGGGAAGCAGGGATGAGGGACAGGAAATGCCAGAGGGAACCTCTATTGAATAAGTCCCAGGAAGAGGCTCTCATTTGAGCAAAGATCTGCAGGAGGCAAGAAAAGGAGCCCTGACAATATATAAGAAAAGCAGCCCAGGCAGTGGGAACAGCAAGGGCAAAGGTAGAAGCAGGATTAACAGAGTTGACCCAGAACAAATAGGCCAGAGTAACTGGAGTTTAGCTGGTAGAAGAGTCTGGGTCAAGATGAGTGAAGCTGTCTCTTTCCTTTTCCTCTACTACCCATTCACTTGGTCCCTTGTCTCTGTAGTACACCTGAGTAACCCTCCACTCTTTTAAGCCATCCTTGCCAGTTTGTCTGCAATTGAATTAATATTTCTCCTCCTAATATGTATAGACTTTTCCTTCTCTGAGCATGATTTCTCTCTTGGTTCCACCAGCCAGTGGACACCCTGACACCTTGACTACTGTATCTGTCCTGTGACAGGCTGCAGAGAGAAATATTTTTCAAAATTTCAAAAATCATTGACATTCTCTCTCTCTGTCTCTCTGTTTTTCTCTGTCTCTGTCTCATCTCTCTGTGTCCCACCCCACTTCCTTCTCCACAACATAGGACAGAGTGCCCTAATTTAGTTATGGCCTAGTAGCCTTTGGTAGTAGAAGCTGTCCTTGCCTTGCCCATACCTTTCATAACATCCCTATAACTTCCATGGCTAAGGGTGCCCTCATCTCACAAGTGCAGAAGGCACTCTGTCTACCTGCTGCTTCCAAGAAATAAATTTCCCTACTAATAATAAATTAGTAGCCTGCAATCTATTACCCTAAATTTTTCTATGTAGTCCTGCTTTGTGGGTTAACCCATGTATGGCTCTGACGTTAACCTTTCTACCCATAGTCTCCTTACTAAGTAATTTGTTCTCTGCTTAGCTTAATTTTATGGATGATTTTCAGATGTTTACTCTGTTTTAATATGCACCACTCACTGAAATGATTTTTGTTTGTTTAAAAGAAACTCATTAACATTAAGACTTAAACACTCATCATTGGCCAGTTTCTCTTATATTTGGCCTGGGTGGAAGAGTCAGCACAAATCCTCAAGAATTAAACCTATCATGTTCATTTGAAAAGCAAAAATCAATGAATCCTTGTCCATTTAAGCATAATCAAAAATACATGAACCAATCAATTCACCAAGCAAATGACTGGTTAGCTTTAAGTTTTGCTTAATGGATTATATTTTCTGAAGGGAGATTTTCCAAAAATATCTTCCTATAAAGTGTTTGATATTGAATTCTTTTGTTCAAATATTGGATTGGGCTTATCTAAGCTCATCTGCATATTAAGCCATTTTATCTACCAATCTTCAAATGTTTCCACAGCTCTAAAAATGTTGAGTTTCTTTTGGAGCATTTCCACAGATAGAGGAAGGAGCATCTGGAAAAAGGGAAGGGAATCTCAGAAGTTAAAAAGATAATATATATGATTTTAAATCCATAATTTATTATAAGATTTTTAACTTTAACATGAATTCTGTAAGAATTGGAATTCTGAACCTAACTCCACTTAAATTTTAAAATGTAAAAAAAATTACTCTGTTTAAAATAATCTCACTCCATTTCTTTCATGTCATAGGAAGAAGTTTCTCTTCTGAAAGTTATGGACAATGTATAACTTTTTAAACTTAAAGGATAGCACATTTTTGTTAAATTGAATCATTACAAGAAGGTATAAAGTAAAAGCAGTTACTCTCTTTTCTTCTTGCCTCCCTTTTCCACACAATTGTAACTTAAATCCTCTGGATTTCTTGCCCCAGAGGAAATCACGAGTATTGGTTTCTTATATAGCCCTGCAGATATTTCCTCCATCTAATGCTAAACTTATTTTACTTGCCAATATTATATATTTTGCATCTTTCCATGTCAATATTTGCAGATGCACCTCATTATTTTAGTAGCTATATAGTATTTTATTAAATACATGCATTGTAATTTATTTAATTGGCCTTACGCTCACGGGCATCCTTCGTTTATATTTTTTCAGTTGCAAACAATGCTTTAGTTATTATATGTGTGTATATATATTGGACATACATATATCCTTATACATGTTTGTAAGCTTATCTGCTGGATAAATCCCTAGATATTTAATGCTTTCTAAAATAGTATTCATATTTTTTTTAATTTGGGAGACCAGTATCAAATTGTCCTCTATATTCCTATTAGACTGACTAAAATTCAAATAAATCCTGGTAATACCAATTTCTGGTAAATGCATCAAGCAACAAAAACTCTAATTCATTGCTTGAAGGAATCCAAAATTGTTATAGCCACATAAAAACAATTTTTCAGTTTCTTAGACTCCAAATATAATAATCTAAATATAATTTTACCATGTGATATTAGGCATTTTTCCAAATAATTTCAAAGTTTATGAATTTACATGTACACAAAAACTTGCAAGTCGATGTTTATGGCATCTTCATTTATAATTGACCCACACTGAAACAAGGAAGACATATTTTAATAGGTAAATGGATAAATCAAATGTGTTACAAATGATGAAAAGGAAATGTGCTATAAAGGCATGAAAAGACATAGATAAATGTATATTGCTAAGTGGAATAAGCCAATCTGAAAAGATTTTATACTGTCTAATTCCAATTACATGGCCTTCTGGAACAGGCAAATCTTCAAAGGAAAACAAAAAACAAAAATGGAAAGAATAAAAAGTAATTATAATTTGTGCAAATGTCTTTCTATCAAGGAGACTAAATATATCTTTCACTTTCTTATGTATGGGCTGCACATGACTCTTCCAAAAGGCACAGTATAGAACTAGGGAGAGAATGGCATTACATTGGAGTAACCTACCAGATCAGCATCACCAGTGAGAAATATATTGAAAGTCTATGCCCTTGATTTGATATGCTGGAAATGGCACTTCATTTCTGTAGCCTTTTTCCTAACATCAGTCTAGTCATGAGAGGTCATTAGACAGTTTCCATTAGAAATATTTTATACAAACACCTGGCCATCTGGTCTTCAGACATTTAAAATCATGAAAAACAAGGGAAATCTAAACTCTGTCACATCCAAGAGAAGCTCATAGATAAATCATGACTAAATGTAATGTGAAACCTCAGATGTGGTCCTGGAACAGAAAAAGAGTGTTAGGTAAAATCAAGGCAATTTGAATAAAGTACACTCTTCCCCCATTAATGTTAGTGCACTTATTGGAACAAATCTACAACACTAATGGAAGTTACTGATAAAAATAAGAACTAAGACACATCATGTTCAGGTACAAACACCCAATGATAAATGTAAATGTATTGTATACCTAAAATGTAGCAATTAATATATAAATAAAAAAAATTAACTGGATGCAGGTACACGGGAAATCTCTGCACTATTTTCATAATGTTTATGTATCTAAATTGTTTGAAGATAAAAAGACTATTTAAAAGGTACATGAATTTTATTTCTGTAAATATTTATAAAAGTTCCTATTTCCTAAGATCCTCTGCAATGTTGACCATCATTTGTTTGTCTTCAATAATCTGGACAAAATATTATTTTATTGTTCCTGTCATTAAATTTTAGTAAAATTAAGCATCCTATCTTTCTTAAGGGATCATTTTTAGTTGTTTATTTAAAACATTTCATAAACTGTCCAATATTTTGTCCATTTCCCTATCAGGTTTGCATTTTCTTCCTTACTGTTGTTTTATGGATTTCCTTTGTATATCATGGAGTTTAATTCTGTGTGATTCACTTACATTGCCTCTGTTCTCCCTAATTTGACATTTGTCTTTCGACATGCTATTATGATGAACAAGAACTTGACTTATTTAGGCCAACACTCCTCTCTCTCTATCAGTTCTCTAAATTGAGTTATGCAATTATATTTAAAGTTGGTTTGTTTAACAATATAAAATAATTTATTAGCTTTCTTATTTTTCCATCAATAAGAAAACTAACTTTTGATTTTAAAGATAAAAATGCTATCTATATTGTTTCTTTTGGCTCACCTAGTTATGCATTTTCATATGACATCATATGCCTTTATGCATTTTTATTATTTTCATAATGATAGCCAGGGTTTACAAATGTGTTTACATTGTTATGACTTCATAAATGTTCTCTGAAGAGCTAATAATTACTAATTTTCTTGCATTTTTTGTACCAGCTTCATCTTTCCCTGTTTCTAATTTTCTGAGTCTATTCAATTCTCTTTTCTATTTTTTCCTTTTTATGCTTATTTTATTCAATGTATAGTTTGCAAGAAATCTATCTTTAAATTCATCCACATTTTTGAGAGGAAGGAATCAAGCAGCTAGCTTATAATCATTTTCTCCCTCTGCAGTGTGACATCCATGCTCTCAAGAAAAGAAAGCCAGAGACCTGGCCAGAGGCTTTGCCAGCTAGACCTAAATGTAAATAAAATAATGAGATTTGCTAGCAGGAAAGACTATACTTATAGAATACAATAATCAAGTTTCCCTGTTAAATGATTACTTCTAATAAATAAGGCCAAGATCTCCAGATTTTGAAGTACATCTCTATGTAAAGCACCATATCAGTGTATCAATTCTCTGGAGCATAGAATGGAAATACCTTGTAACTTGAACATTCCATGAGCCCAAAGTTCTTCTAGGTGAGTTATGCACGTTCAATATCAGAAGGAAGGACATAGGGAATGTGTGAGGTAGTCACTCTTCTTTCTATTTCATCTACAGTTTGTATGATTGCCTGGACCCTCAATATTGTATGAAACATCCTTACTAAAGCTTGATAATCAGCAAAAGAGAGTCTGATCTCTCAATCCGATCCCATTTCATACTCATAAATGGACTTTTCCACAGCCCTTTGTGGGCATTCCCCTCTCCCACAGATTTTCTTTCCAAGTTTCTCTCTCCCACTATTGCAAACACAATAAAATATCCTCAGGTCTACCATCAAGAACCAGGCAAATTCATCAAAAAATTTACTTGAAAGTATCAATTTAATAAATAAGTAATTTATCAAGTTTACCAAATTTACCATGTTTTCAGAAAAATTAAACTATATTGAATAATATGTTCACCTCTTGACTATTGAACAATAATCTATATATTTGAAAATATATGTATAATGATGAATAAGTATCTGAAAAGAAAAACATATTTACCCAAATTTGAAACAATGTATACATGCATCCAAACATCACATGGTACCCCTTAGGTAGATATCATTTTTATGTCAATTAAGAAATAAATAAGAATGTGCTAGAATTTAAAAATGTTTTACAACACTTAATGTCAGGTAATTTTCAATACATTGAATAATCCTTAAAATAATGTTATACTTATTATGTATAAGATCATCTGAGAAAAATACTAGTATTTACCAGAACAGTGTTAAAGAATTTGGAATATATGTTTAATTCAATGACTTTGTTACTTTGAAAATTGATATAATAAAGTAGTTATCAAGAAATTTCTGTTTCAACAAAACAGTTGTTGGGAATATTCATCAAATATAATTCTGGGATGTGTGTTTTGCCTTGAGTATTATAATTAATACTGTGAAACTGTTGTGAAAAGGCATTTTCACTAATCAACAGTCAAGAACACACCTGCATTTGCCACTCCAGAATGCTAGGAATAAATCCAACTGCACAAAGTACATGACATATTGAAACTTACACTTGCAGTTTCCAAAGAATCAGTGTTTCCAGTATTATGAAATTTGACTATATAACCCATATTCCATAAGTAATATCGACATGTTTATAAAGTGGGATGAGAAAAGCTTGGCAATTACTACTAAGAAAATGAAAATGTTTGAGAAGATAGATAAGCATAACCTAATTTACACATTGCACAATGGAAATATCACATGGTACCCCAAGTACTTAATATATAATTAATAAGTTGTTATAGAAATTTTAAATTGTACATTTGAACTATATATTGGTCCATTACATTCAATAGCTCATTTGAATCTGGTAACAATTGTAACATAAAGCAAAGACTATAAAAAAAATGATTTTGGTGAATAATATGATATGCCCAAAGCTTTTATAGTCAATAGGAGCAGCAAAATTTCAACGTGGGTATTAAGCCCAGTTATATGGAAAATTTCTCATGATTCATATGCCAATATATTACTTATTACATTACATAATATTACACTAAGATGTTTTCAGTAATTTTAAAGCAAGAATTTAAATGTTTTGCTTACTATAAAAGGATCATATTTACAGAAATGTTATCTGGAATAGATAATAAGATGGTATTTCCCCATATCAGAACTTTAAAAATAAGATTATATAAGTTTTAGAAATACTTGTGTGACATTATTTGAATTTATTCTAATTTCTCCTAACAAGTGACCATTTTATTTATATTTCCATCACTTATTGTTACTATTTTTCATACTGTTTTTATTCTTCTATGACTTGCTTTTTATGAATATAAGCTTTTGAGATTTATTCATGTTGTAGTTCACTCCTCTTCACAGATGTTTAGTTTTCTTGAAATGCATGTAAAATAATTTGTGTTTATCTATTTTATGGTAATTTATATTGTAACTGTTTCCAATTTAAGATATTTTAAATTATTTCTTTGATTTCGTCCTTGTTTTTTCACTATGAACTGTGAAAATATGCTGATGGAGTACAAGAGTTTCCCTAGTATTCTTTTTTTTAAATTCTTTTATTGGTACATTTTAGGTATACAATACATTTACATTTATCATTGGGTGATTTTACCCATACATGATGTATCTTGGTTCTTATTTTTTTCCCCATTACTTGTGCACCTTTCACCCCCTCCATCCTTCCCTATTTACATAGATTTCATTTCCATTTTTTTCTTTTCTCATAATATTTCCTTTCCCTTCTTCCCTAGTATTCTTGAGTGAAGGAAGTTGAGAGTATACTCAGAGTTCTCACAAATGAGTAAGAAAATAATAATAGCACATATAAATGTGACTAAATCAGTCTTTACTAGTAGATGAATGCATACTAAATGAGAGGAAAGAAACAGTCCTATGGTATGAGATACACTACTAGAGCTGGGGTGTAGCTCAGTGGAAGAGCACTTACATAGCACTCTGGAGGCCCTGGATTTCATCTCCAGTGTGGACGAAAATAGAAAAAAGAGAGAAAGAGAATGCACTACCTTTTAGCAAGACCCTCTTTCAATCCTTCTCCATTCATCAATGATGGCATAAAATTATGAATAAATATGACAGTGCTGAATATATTGCTTATGTGCTAATGTATGTGTGCATGTCCTTCTGTACTAGTATTTAAACTCCTCTTCTCTCCTTAAAGAAGATCCATGTACTTTCCTGCAGTATTTTTTAAATTTCAGTGTGTTGAATAATTTGGAATGAAACTTACATTCCAAATTTTACTTGCAAAACTCAAGAACGTGAGCAAAACTCTCCTTTCCCACTAGCAAAAATATATTTTTGATAAATTTCAAAAATGTATTATAGGGAGCTATTCTGTCAAACCCATTAAATAATTTTACTTTTTCAAATTCTTTATTGTACATCATGGTTGCATAATTTGAGGCTGGTTAAATGCAATTAGATTTCAAAACCTTGGCATATTTTCTAAATTACTGCATGCAAGAGGCCATGAAAATATTTGGCATTTTAAAAATTCTGAACAGACACTTACGTGAAGGAAAACATTACCATTCATAGATATTCAAATTTAAAATAGATATTCGAGCACATGGTACATGGAACCTTTGAAAGTCATTAAATAGTAAAGCTCATGGCTATTTCTGTCATGGAAGAGTAATAACCGAGTAAACTCATCTCACATGAGAAATGAGGGGTCTTGTTATTTCATTACCTTCTCCAAACAATCTCTTATCTACCAACAGTTACTTACATATATTTTGGTTTGTATAACTTTGATTATTAAATAAAAGAATCCATATATGCATATATAATTTGAAGAATTATGTTTTTCACGACAGTTTTGATAGTATAATATTTTTGTACCAATATTACTTTTCAAGACGTTACCCTCTGAAATAAATCACATATACACATAAAATGTCCCCCAATCAGTGGGACAAATTCATGACAGTGGTCCTTTGACTAGTACCAATTACCAAACTTTAGTCTAAGATGTTCAAGAACAGTATAAATCTTATGTAGTAAGAAAAAAATAATGAATTTCATTACTACAAACACATTATCTGCAATACCATTTTTATAAAAACATTTGAATATTTCTGCATTCTGCTGATATTTTAGAAATATAAACATGAAAAAAGTACATCTCTCTAAAATCTAAAGATTGAAGACTTTAGTGGAATATTCTTCTTTGCCTTTCTCTCCAGAGAAAAGTAATTTCTTTTTTTTTTTTTTTGGTACTGGTGATCAAACTCAGGACCTTGTGCTTGGGAGGCAGGCAGCAGCACCACTGAGCTAAATCCCCAGCAAGAAAAGTAATTTCTAACTCAAAGCCAATCCATGATGTTCTATGAGAATTTTGTACCAATTCTTTTATTTTGGGAACTGTGTTGCAATCTGAATTTTGACTTTAAGACTCTTACAATGAGTTAGGAGACTGAGCCATATACACGCAGACATATATTGAAACATGTCAAATATTGAGACTAATAAATTAAATATTTCTATAACTTGATTTCTTCTACCACCTGAAATATAGAAAATGAATTCAGATTTGAGTTGAAACTTTCAGAATTCTCATTACTGTATGTCTTCTATCCTCTTAATGCATTTTTATTTCAAAATCACCAGGTAGAAAGATAAGATGATTTATGGGTTAGATCTAAACTATGCCCCCACAACCTCATATTCTGAGGTGCAGCTTTTAGGAGGTGATTGGATCATAGGAGTGCTATACTCATTGAACTAGTCCATTGGTAAGTTCATAGCTGTCTGTGATGTTCAGGGTGGAGCCTTGCCAGAAGAGGCCTGTAATGGGGATATGACCTGGACTGGTGCTTTCTTGTCCTGGGCTCCTTCCTTTTCTCTCTCCTTTCTGGCCACCATGACATGAGCAGCTTTCCTTTCACATGCTATTTGGCTATGTTGTTTCTGTCTCGGAGCCAACCCGCTTGCATTGAAGCCTCTGAAACTGTGAATCAAGATAAACCCCTCCTCCTTTAAATTCCAAGAAGTGACAGAAAATCTGACTAATGTACAGAGTGAACACATAATTCTCTTCGCCAGGGAGATCTCCAAGCAATATGCAAATTACTTGTTTGCTAAAGATAATTCCTCCTTCCTTCCATAAGAATTATTCTTGGTCATGGGACAGAACTTGGAAGACTAAAAGAAGGATAGTTTTAGGGAGGCAGAAGATTAAGACATCACTAAAGAATTAGGAAGCTATCAGAACTCACTGGAAGGAAATATTGGTGTATAAGCAAACAAGGCTACTGACTTTTTCAAAGAGATAAACAATGAAGATTTTTTTCTTTAAATATATCTCATCTAAAGGAATCAGGCTAATGTAGAGGAATAAGAAAGGATTAGAAGTTCAAAGGCAAACATTTTAGTCCTTGAATTTTGTACATTACTGGTTTCATTAGTTGTCAATTCACCTTGAACTTAAAAATATCTGCCCAAGATAGAGTTTATGAATGCTAACAAAGATCTATTAATATAAATGTCTCACTTAATTCCTGAAACAAAATTTGTACTTGATAATTATTTAGCAATATATTCTGATCATATACTAAGAATCTTTAATACACATTTTACTCTCTTTAATGCAAAAATGTTCATTTCTAGTAATATTTTCTGGGTATACTTGCAAAAGTAGAAGTAACTTTATTTACAAAGATATTTATTAAAGCTTTACTTATATTAATAAAAATTGAAAATAATCACAAGCCTCAGGAAAGAGTATGCAAGAAGTCATGGGTTATAAACTCTGGTACACTTAATTTGATATGCTCTTGAAATCTGAAAAGTATTTATAGTATTTTAAATTGATGCTTACAAAGTAATCATTAAAACAGAGAGAGCTGGTTATGGTGGCATACACCTTTAATTCCAGCTTTTGGGAGGCCTAGGCAGGAGGATCACCATAAATTCCAGGCCACTCTGGGCTTCATAGTGAGTTCAAGGCCAGCCTGAACTACATGGTGAGAACTTGGCTCAAAAAAAGGGGGAGAGAGGTATGCATAATCATATAAAACTGTAGTTTTAAAAAGCAATATAAAAATTTGATTAATACCAGAAATAGATCATAAATACATGAACCAAATAAAGAACATGCACTGAAAAGCTAACAAAATGGATTCATATCTTTAAGTGTTAATAGAAATGGTTTTTGTGTGATGGGGCTATGATGATTTTTTCTTCCACATTTCTGTATTGTCAAATGCTCTATTTCAATCAAAAAATTATAATTATAACAGAAAAGAAATGTTGAAATTTCATATAATGCAAAGGAAGTTTCATTTTAGGTATACGTGCTATTTTCCCAACAAACTGGTAAGTCTCTTGGCAGCAAGAATTGTGTAACTTACTCCTTTGAATTATAATACACCATTATGCCTAAATTAAGTGTCCAATAAAAGTTTTCTTAGTAATAAATGACTGATAGCTTTTTCTCCCTCTAAATTCAACTACTTTCTAAGACATCAAATGTGAAAAAATGTGACTCAGTCTGCTTTGTTTCTAATTGACATCCAGAAGCTTACATGTGTGTATTAAATTATGAGGCTAAAAACTCAACTGTTTCTAGAGAGATTTTTTTTTGAAACTTAAGAGTCAGTTTGCTAAAGCTATGGAATAATGTAGCATGTGCAAGTTTTAAATTAATTTTTCTTAATATAAATAAAGCCACTTATTCGGATAGCACCAGACTCCTAAGAGAAAACTTTTTTTCTCACCAAATGGAAGAAACATCATTTCCTTTTATTCAGGATCTAAAAGGTAAGGTGCAAAAGAATTGGTTGAGTATTTCTAGTGAAAATCCTGTCCGGGACCAAGGTTGAAAGGAGTGAAAGTCTCAGAGCTGCCTTCACTCGGTTCCATCTGTTAAAATGGCCCCATGCCTAATGCCAGATGGAGTACTGGCTTCACAGGGACAGAGGCGCCAAATGATGATTTTAGAAGACATTGTTAATACCACCCCTTGGGCCTCCCACAATGGTAACAACTCACCCATCTTGCTGACCTGTCACATCCCACATGGCTTTTATAATTTCTAGCAATAAGCAGTTCCAAACACTCACTGAGTCACTTCATTGAGCTGCCTACTAGTTTGTGATCTTTCAAATTTTGAGAAAGAACACCAAAGTAGGGGTAAGAAAGGTTGAGAATATTCAAACAACTGAAATTACCATCACCTGCAGCTTGTGCCTGAGGACTATTAGGGTCATATGATATGTCACACACTAATATGTGAGAGTAGAATGTGGAGAAGCTATGGAATTAAACTGCTCTCAATCCAGATAGCAGTTCTGTTAACCTGGAAAGACCAGATTATAGGGGTGGTAGAAAGCTTGCTTAGAATGCAAGACGTCATGGGTTAAATGCCCAGCATTACAAACAACAACAGCAACAAAAATTTTAAGGTCCACACATGCTACAGAAAAGCATCTTTAGTTATTTAAAAAACGAACAAGGAAAACACTTGTTCTCATGTAGTCTATGTAACTAAAGACAATTCCAAAATGCATCTATTGGTGACTTAAATATTGCTCAAAACACCTATAAAAAGGAATAAGTATAACTTCTATTTAAGGATTTTTTAAAAATTTCATATAAGTAACAGAACAAAAATGTTACACTGACTTATTAACCCATGAATTTTATGAATAGTGGAATGATAAAGCTGATTCAAAGAACATTTCTTGTGTAGGTAAAACACAAAGTTTGTTCAGGTTCCACAAGACAATGATATTATAACCTCTGGAGTAATCTTTGATCTGCTTTTTTTTTTTTTACTTATTTACTTTTTTGCATTTTTATTTTTTTCATTAAATTTATTGGCACAGAGGTTGAACCTAGAGCCTTAGCATGTAGTAGGCAAGTACACTACCTCTGAGCTACATTCTCACCCTTTAAATCTGTTGTTGATCTTGGTCTTATTGTTGACAAAGGATCTTGCTAAATTTATCAAGCTGTCTTCAAACTTGCAATCATTCTGCCTCAACATCCTGAGTTGCTGGGGATGACAGGTATTCACCACCACAACCTATTGTGGTGAACTTTTATATGGGAGAGAAAAATATCACCAAAATATCATACAGCTTCAGAGTTTCTGAGTTCCAATTGAGGAGTAAATAACAAAGTCAAACACAAGTGCATCCTTCTAGGGGATTAAATAATCCTAGGAGAAATTAAATAATCCCTGTTCACAAAATGTCAGTATATTATAGAAAAAAACACTATTCTCTCTTTTTTTCTTATCTTCAAATTTTAGGCAATTTTTCCTTGACTTTTATTTCTACATTAGAATAGGATCTTTTTTGGGAGGTCATCAATTCTGAGAAATCGTAGGAATTTTATTAAGCTACAATAAAGGCAAGGTGAGTTCTCAGTTTCCTGGGTTGCTGTCAGTTTAATTTCTAGCCAGGAACCAATTTTATGATACCATATTTCCATGATTTCTGTCATCACCAAGAAAGTCAATTTTATTTCATTCTAAGTCCAATTTACCCTCAATTTTTATGGACTTATTCTTATGTTTAGCAGTTCTTATCAAACATATATCAAGTTAGTATATGCATTTTCATATCTAATTTGTGAAGAAATAAAATATTTAAGCATAAAGTAAAATAGCTATTTCTGGATTCCCTTGAGAGTATACATTCTTCTTTTTCCAACAATTATCCCATGCTAAGATCCATGGCTTCTACATCCCATACCTAAATAAATCTTCCTTCCATATTCTTAATTGTGTGTGAGCACACATACATGTACAAATATATATGTATGAATGCACATATGGACAACATATAAACACACACATATACATATACATGTAAAGATATATATCTATACATGTAAATATATACTTTTTAAAAATTCTAAAATTCTGTTTTTGTATGTTTATTTGAATTAAATTATTCACTCATTCTTTGAGAAGTATTTCCTCAGTCGGGTAATCTTCTTTCCATGACGGGCACTGGGCTGGTGCTGGAGAAATAACTATTTATCTACCTACCTATTTATCATCTATCTAGATACCATACATATATCTATCTGTCTATAATATAAAAAATGCAAAAAGAGGAATACACTATGCTATTAGAATGCAAATAAGGGAAAATAAACTACTGTGCTCCAAACCAGAAAAGTTTTTCCTGAAGCAGTGACAGAAATACTAAGAAGTGAATAAATATGGTTTAATCAGGATGGCCTGGGTTATGTTTAAAAAGAGACTGCAAATAATTAGACAAGATTGTTATATCAGAAAGCCATCAGCCAAAATCTCTGTCTTTCATTGTGTTCCAGATAACAGTACTCCATGCATATGTGTTCTTTCTGCCTTGAATGATAGTGAACCAAAGTTAAAGTTCTCAAAGAAAAAAAAGAATTATGGCTCATGTAATAGAACAGTAGTTGTAGATATGGCTTATTCTGATAGGGTTCTAATAATTCTCTCTTCCTTAATTTTTAGCCATTGCTTCTTTAGTACCACATCCATGGTCCAAACCAATATGGTTACAAGAGTGTAGTTTACCCTTTGTCAGGCAAAATTTTTCCAGGTTAAAATCTGGCTAAAATGTCCTATTACATATAAGTATCAAGATTCAAATAAGACCTGCAGACATAATTTACCACTCCTTGAAAAAGTATCACAAAATACTAGAATATTTTGGGGGGTTTTTCAGCTGCCGTTCATCCCACCATTCACAGCCCAGAGGAAAGGGCTTTTGGGCCACCTTCTGTGCCACCACTCTGGGCCCAGAGGAAGAGGCCATCATCCCTACCACCATTCCTGGCCCCTGTTCCATCTCTCCTAGCTCAGAGGAGGTGACCGCACAGGTGCCAACAGCACCCACCCTGCCCCCCCAATGGAAATGAGAAAACACGTGAATAAGTCTCAAAACCAGACTTCCAGATCACCTACAGCAACCCCAAAGGGAAATGAGATGGAACACTCTGATACTCAACCACCTGGACCCACTGAACTGGCAACAAAAGGGGATCTGGAAAAAATGAAATCAGAAATAATTTCTCAGATAACAGGAGAAATTGTGCTCCTAGTGTAAGTCATGATTAATAAATCTAGAGAGGAGCTGAGAAATATGATGGAATCCTAACATAGGAAACAAATGGAATCCATAAAACAGATGCAAATAGATTTCCAGGACATGAAAACTCCATTCAAAGTCTACACAGCAGAATGAGCCAATGTGAGGACAGAATTTCAGATATAGGAGATAAGATTGCAATTAGTGACCAGGAAAAGAAAAATTGCTTCAAAATTATAAGGGAACATGAGAAATCAATCCAGCAGCTGCTAGATGATGCAAAGAAGAATAACATAAGACTGATTGGGCTCAAAGAAGAAACAGGAGAGAGTGCAGATGACATAAAAAAATCTCTTCACAGAAATAATGGCAGAAAACTTCCCAAGCAGGGGAAAAGAATTTGACATACAGATAAGTGAGGAATATAGGACTCCAAATAGCCTTGATCAAAAAAAAATCTACACATAGGCATATCATTGTTAAGATTCCAGAAACTCAACAGAAGAACAAAGTTCTATAAGCAGTTAGAGAAAAGAAATAAATCACGTGCAAAGGAAAGCCCATCAGAATCAGAGCAGACTTCTCAACACAAACCATCAAGGCAAGAAGAGCTTGGAGTGACATATTTCAAGCCCTAAAAGAAAACAGCCTCCAACCCAGACTGATGTACCCTGCAAAACTATCTTTCAAAGGTGATGGAGAAATAAGATAATTTCATGACAAAGAGCATCTTAGGAACTTTATGAATACCAAACCAGCACTCCAAAGAATTTTACACAATATCCTAGGAACAGACATTGAGGATCACAACCCCAGGAAGCAAAGCAGAATGAACCCATCTGGCATGACAAGAAAGTAAATGTAAAGGGGGAGAACCCAACAAAAAGAAAAAGTCATGGCAATGACAAGTCAATACATTTCAGATATAACCATCAATATTAATGGTCTCAATTCACCAATCAAAAGAAATAGACTGGCAGAATGGGTCAAGAAGCAAAATCCAACAATATGCTGCATACAAGAAACACACTTAATTCAAAAAGAAACTCATAGACTGAAAGTTAAAGGGTGGAAAACAATACTCCATGCAACAGGAACCCGAACAAAACCAGGAGTAGCTATCCTCTTTGCAGATCAAGTAGATTTCAAACCAACACTGATTAAGAGGGATGAAGAAGGACACTACATCCTTGTAAAGGGAACAATTCAAGAGGAAGAGATAACAATCATAAATATCTATGCACCAAACACTAATGTGCCCAACTATATAAAACAAATACTAACGGACATGAAAAGTCATATATGCACTAATACAATTGTAGTGGGGGACCTCAACACCCCACTGTCACAAATACATAGATCAACTAGACAAAAAATAAGCAATGAAATACTAGAACTCAATCGAACCCTTGAACAAATGAACTTAACACATGTTTACAGAGTCTTCCACCCCACAAAATCAGAATACACATTCTTCTCAGCTGCACATGGGTCATTCTCCAAAATAGACCACATACTCACACATAGAACATGTTTAAGTAAGTGCAAAGGAATTGAACTTATCCCCTGTATATTATCAGACCATAGTGTGATGAAATTGGAGATCCATAGCAAAAGAAACTCAAAAAATTTCATAAACACGTGGAAATTGAACAATACATTTCTGAATAACCTATGGGTCACAGAGGAAATTAAAGAAATCAGGCAGTTCCTTCAATTAAATGACAATGACAATACAACATATCAGAATCTATGGGACACAATGAAAGCAGTTTTACGAGGGAAATGCATAGCAGTGAATACACATATTAGGAAAACTGAACGAGCCCAATTAAACAACCTGATGCTGAACCTCAAGCTTCTAGAATAAGAAGAGCAGGACAACCCCAAAGCTCATACTAGGGAGGAAAATATAAAGATCAGAGGAGAAATCAATGCAATGGAGACTAAGAGAACGATGCAAAAAAATCAATAAAGCCAAGAGTTGGTTCTTGGAAAGAATCAACAAAATTGACAAACCCTTAGCCAACCTTATCAGAAAAAGGAAAGAAAAGGCCCAGATCCATGCAATTAGGAATGAAAAGGGTGAAATTACAACAGACCCAGCAGAAATCCAGAGGATCATCAATACCTACTTCCAGAACCTATATGTCAATAAGATGGACAACACAGAGGAAATGGACAGATTCCTAGATACATATGAATTACCAAAGTTGAACAAAGAAGACCTAAAACTTCTAAACAACCCAATATCAACCAATGAAATGGAAAACGTGATTAAAATCTTATCAACTAAGAAAATCCAGGGCCCTGATGGCTTCACTGTTGAATTCTATAAGACATTTAGAGAGGAACTGCTGCCACTACTGTTTAAACTCTTCAATGAAATTGAAAGGGAGGCAATACTCCTGAAATCATTCCTGGAAGCAAGCATAACCTTGATCCGCAAAGCAGAGAAATATCCAACCGAAAAGGACAACTATAGGCCAATCTCACTAATGAACATAGATGCAAAAAATCCTTAATAAGATAATGGCAAACAGAATACAGAAGATCATCAAGAAGAGCATACACCCTGATCAAGTGGGATTCATCCCAGGAATGCAGAGATGGTTCAACATACACAAATCAATCAATGTAATACACTATATCAATAGAGCCAAGGACAAAAACCATAGGAATATCTCCATAGATGCACAAAAAGTATTTGACAAAATCCAACATGCACTTATGACCAAAACCCTACAAAAAATTGGAATAGATGGTCTCTACCTCAAACTGATAGAAGCCATCTATGAAAAACCAACAGCCAATGTCATGCTAAAAGGTCAAAAAATGAAATTGTTCACACTAAAATCAGGAAGAAGACAAGGATGTCCACTATCACCACTTTTGTTCAATATAGTTTTGGAAACATTAGCCACAGCAATTAGACAAGAGAAAGAATTAAAAAGATTAAATATAGGAAATGAAGAAGTCAAACTGTCATTATTTGCAGATGACATGATACTCTATATAGAAGACCCCAAGAACTCCACCAAAAGTCTTCTAGACTTAATCACCAAATTCAGTCAAGTAGCTGGTTACAAGGTCAACACACAAAAATCAATAGCTTTCCTCTACATGAATGACAGGCTCACTCAGAGAGAAATAGGGCAATAATTCCTTTCACAATAGCATCCAACAAACTGAAATACCTAGGAATCAACCTAACGAAAGAAATCAAAGACTTGTTCTCTGAAAACAATAGCACTCTGAAGAGAGAGATTGAAGATGATATCAGAAAATGGACAGACATCCCCTGCTCCTGGGTAGGAAGGATTAATAGAGTGAAAATGGCCATACTTCCAAAACTGCTATATAGATTCAATGCAACCCAAATTGAGATCCCAGCAGCATACTTCACCGACCTTGAGAAAACAATCCAAAAATTCATTTGGAACAAGAAGAGACCCAGAATAGCAAAAGCAATTCTAGGTAACAGAGACATGGCAGAGGGTGTCACAATCCCCAACCTGCAACTATACTACAAAGCTTCTGTGATTAAAACAGCATGGTACTGGCAAAGAAACAGACCTGAGGACCAGTGGAACAGATTAGAAGATGCAGAAACAATGCAAGATACACTCAGCCATCTCATCTTCGATAAAGGAGCCAAACACTCTCACTGGAGGAAAGATAGTGTCTTTAATAAATGGTGCTGGAAAAATTGGGTTTCAACTTGCCAAAAATTAAAACTAGACCTATATCTCTCATCATGCACTAAACTAAAATCAAAATAGATTAAAGATCTAAATATTAAAATAGAAACTCTGAACCAGTTGGAACAGAGGTTAGGTAGAACCCTTGAAGACATTAGTGTAGGAAAAGATTTTATGAAGAAAACCTCAGTTGCCCGTGAACTAGCACAAACAATCAACAAATGGGATCTCTTCTTATTAAAAAGCTTCTGTACAGCAAGAGAAATCACCAGTGTAAACAGACAACTCGCAATGTGGGAAAAAATCTTCACCTGCTTTTCCTCGGACAAAGGTCTACTATCTCGAATCTATTAAGAACTTTAAAAAATCAGACCTCTCAAATTTAAAACCCAATCTAAAAATGGGCGTCCGAAATGAACAGACATTTCTCAGACAAAGAAGTAGAAATAGTAAATAAATGCATGAAAATATGCTCAACATCCCTGGTCATTTGAGAGACGCAAATGAAAACAGCACTGAGATTCCACCTCACTCCAGAAAGAATGGCTGCTATCATGAAATCAACCAATAATAAATGCTGGCGGGGCTGTGGGGAAAGAGGAACCCTGCTCCACTGCTGGTGGGAGTGTGAACTGGTGCAACCACTGTGGAAATCAGTATGCAGATACCTCAAAGAACTAGGACTAGAAGTCCCATTTGACCCCGCTATTCCACTGCTGGGGATCTTCCCCAAAGAATTAAAAGAATCATACCACAGTGATATATGTGCACCTATGTTCATAGCAGCACAGTTAGTGATAGCTAAAACTTGGAAACAACCCAAATGCCCATCAACTGGAGACTAGATAAAGAAAATGTGGGGTTTTTATAAAATAGAGTGCTACTCAGCCATAAAAAATGAGAAACTGGAGGCATTTATAACTAAATGGATGCACACTAAGGCGATACTCTTAAGTGAAATAAATAGGACACACATGTATAAATACCTAATAGTTTCTCTGGCATGAGAAACTGAAAGTGTAAATATGGACTAAAATGTATAATAGGTAATGTGAAATAGGAAGAAAAGGGGCAAAGGAGAAGGAAGTGGGAGGGCTATGGGAAAGGATAGAATGGGATTAATATGAGAAAATGGAAAAATAGGAACAAAATCTTTGTAAATAGGGAGGAATGGAGGGGTTGAAGGGAAGGCTGAGCAAGGGTGAAAGATGGGAACCAAGAGAGACTATGTAAAGGTGCAAATTTCCAGTGA
Organism: Heterocephalus glaber; assembly: GCF_053883595.1. Taxonomy (NCBI): domain Eukaryota; kingdom Metazoa; phylum Chordata; class Mammalia; order Rodentia; family Bathyergidae; genus Heterocephalus; species Heterocephalus glaber. Next base: position 2,951,263 of record NW_028258191.1, read on the forward strand.
TGAATGTCATTATATTGTATACCTAAAATGTACCAATGATTGGAATGAATAATCAATAATGCAAAATAGGAAGAAAAGTTCCAAAGGGATAGGGGTAGTGGGAGGGGCAGGGGAAAGAAAAGAAGGGAAAGGAAAAATGATGAGAAATGGAAAAAATGGAAATAAAGTCTTTGTAAATAGGGAAGGGTAGAGGGGGTGAAGGGAGGGCTAGGAATGGGGAAAAAATAAGAACCAAGATGCATCATGTAAAGGTCGAAGTTCGCAATGAGAAATGTAATTGTGTTGTGTACCTAAAATGTACCAATAAAAGAATTTAAGAAAAAAAATACTGGAATAGTTTTTAAAATACACAATGCTCAACTGTACCTCTTTGATACTGTTAGCCTTAAATTTTTGGTGGTATACTCTTTGGTTGCTTCTTCAAGATAATGATGTAATGTTTTCAGTGGATATCACAGAAAGATAAATGTTTCTCTAGCATAGTTAATACTTTATAATTATTGATAGATTATAATTTTCCCTTCAGTTATATTTCAGATGGTCAAATATGTGAAAATTTTTGTCAAACTTCCTTTATATTTAAGTTAGATGATTTGGATGAATTTTCTACAGATCAGTTAGATATCTTTTAACATTCTTCTCCTTCGTCTCCCACATGGTGCTGATGACACAAGATATTTTTATGTCATACTTTAACCTTTGTTTCTACATCTTTATGAATTACTCTGAGGGTTTCAACACAATGGATGACAAGAGTGTTCACAGAAGCCCTTTCAACACCAGGATAATTTGCAATCATCTAACTATTCTGGAGAGAACAGTGAATCATTTAAGTATATTCCACTAAAAGCAAAGTAAATTATCTCAGTCTACCTCCACAATTTGGAGCATCAGAAACAAATCTTCAGAAGGACAAGGTTCTCTCATGAGGATATTCCTCAAGTGAAACCATATAGAAAGTAATGTCTATGATAGAAGGAATGAATAAGGTTCTCATTTGGGTTCCAAAGATACAGAGCAGGCTGTAGTTTGAAGGATTTCTTGCTGATTCACCTAAATGTCTCCATATCAGGATCAAGAGTCTTGCTCCTTCCTTTTCAGAAGGGGTCCTGACTTTTATATAGGTGAATTTTGAGAGAGTGTACTGACTCTTCTATTTCATCTACTTTTTTATTAAGTCACAAGCAGGTATGCTTTCTGAAAGAGTATGCTCTGCTTCCTCCTCTCTCTGTCCTCAACCATAGAGAAGGGGGTTTTGTTTGCCATAGAAGACCTCTGGTTTTAACGTGTACCTTGAGTTGAAGTAGACAAACCTGAGTTTGGGTATTTTTATGTTTTTAAGACTTTCCAACTAGTAAGAAAAATAATCAGCTCTAGTTTGATAGTTACTATTGGCTCCATTCTATTTGAATGTCTCAGGTGCAATGGAACCTCCTGCTTCACCCTTCTCCAGGATGTATGTGCAGTCCTGGTCACGGTGATGCCATGGCAGCATTGCATTTCTGACTACCTCACTTGTCATCAGTAATTGATCCTTACTGCTTGTTCCTAAACCTCATCTGATAGCTTTCTAAGCCTGCTCTGGTTCTTCTGTTTTAATATAGGATTCCCTGAATACAGAGTTGGAAACAAAGGCTTGTTTGAAGATATTTTGGTTAGAAAGTGATTCTGGAGGACAAAAGTAAGAGAAACAGAAAGTGAAAAGGGAAAGGGCAATGGGCCATTTATATTGAACACCACTGAAAGTGACTAGTGTTAATGTCAATGAGGACTTTTGGAGAACATTATTAAATGAGTCTAAAGTCTCCTCTTGAAGTAAGAAATGGCAACACTTTTTCCCTGTAGATTCTTTCATTGGTCAAGGATAACCCATGAGCAATAACTACCTGTTGCACATGCCTGAGAGCCAGGTAAATTTCCATAGGTGTCCTCCATCATTGTTTTGCAGAAGCCTTGGGGAAGAAAGCAACAAGTAGGTATATTTTATAGACCAAAGAAAGATTTTGTCAGGTCACACCTATGTACTTGTGGAAACAATCGCTGAATTGAAAGATGGGTTAAGAGGGTATGAGAACATACAAACACCATTTTGGTTTTTTTGGAAAATACTTAGGCTAGTTTGATGATTAAGCTTGAGTGTATCTATTTGATTGGCTTGGGAGCAGCCTAGGGGATTGATAGAACACACTTCTAGGTGGGTCTGGGTGGATTCTGGAGGCATGATCTTCCTGGGTACTGGTCCCTTACTCCTCACTGACACTTTTCTCCTGAACTCTCCTTTCCAGGTCTCCATGAACTAAGTAACTTTGCTCCACCATGCCTTTCCAACATGATGTTTCTGCCTTGGAGCCAGCCAGCCATGGACTGAATTCCATGAAACTATGAGCCAAATTTAATTTCTCCTTCACTTAGTTTTGCCTGTTGGGTATTATATCCCAGCAAGAAAAAGAAAACAAATACAGCTAGACTCAATAGAATTACCAATCTAATTAACAGAATTACCATTCTGAATATTAAAAGGCAGTAAATGTTCAGGTATGTTTACAATTAAACATATGTCACATTCTAAGAATACCTTTTATCCAGGAAAGCCAGCTTAGGGAAATAAAATATTTTTTCTGTACCTCTTTCATATTGTTCTACATTATTCCTTTTAGCCAGAAACACAGAAAGTAAAGCCCTCACTGAGTGGCTGTATATGACTCTACAAAATATCATCTAAAGTAAACAAATAAGAAACACACAAAACATTTCAAGGAAAAAATCTGAATAGAATCTAACTGGATTTTACCATGACCTTATTTCTATTTTGTCTTTTTATAACAGTACTCTACTGCAAATTTCAGTTCTCTCACCAAACTAGACTGAACAATTCATATAATAACTAAGCAGTTTTCTTTTGTGTCTCTTCTAAATCTTCTAAATTTAAAATTTAAAAAATTATATTCATCCCCTCTGAGTTAGATTTTTCTTAGACCTAAATGGATAATAAACTTTTACTGGGAAAGGTGATTTCCTGCCCTTGACTTATTTCTCAGCTGTTGTAATCACTTGTGAGACAGGTTGAGAAACACCTTTCACGTTCTCCTGTGTCTTTGACATTGCTGTGTAGCTACTCATCTCCACACAGAAATTGAGTAAATGAGTTTCCAACATTTGAAAAAAAAATCCAATGTGAAATTTTTAAAAAAATAAGAAAGAGAAAAAGCTGAAAGAACAGTAGACTGTAATCTAGTTAGTAAATTATAATGCAAACTACAGCACAATTTAAGTAAAAAAGAGAACAAACATTGGCCTAATGAGATTTCATAAAATTTTGGCATTGTACATGGGGAGAATTACCCTGCCTATTCATGTCAGATGAAACACTTCTTGTTAAGGAAACAAATATATACATTAAAAAAATGAAAACTTCTTGTACAGAGTTCTAGTGGGTTTATTATGGATTTTTCCTTTATCCTGTACAAATGCATTATTTTAGGACCACAGGGAATCAGGTAAATTTTGTAATTTACCTTGTCAAGACTTTATATGTAAATAAAGTAGGAAACTGGGCACATATTAAAACCCTAGATATTTCTCTCAACCTATCCAAGAATACAAGTTGATATTATGTTAATTCTTTTTAAACTATTTTAATTTTAATCTTAACTCATCTTAATTTGAAAACTTAAGAAGATGAGAAGAAAATCTGTCCATCTATAAACTTAAAACGTAGAGAGGTCCACTTAATATTTTGATAATTTTTGATACTTTCAAATAACTTCAATGCTTATTTATTCACATACACACATGTATATATGAAAAACTACAAAATAGGTCATGTAGTACCTATTGTCCTATATCTTGCTTATTTATTCCTAAAGTATAAAAAATATATTTGCTATATACATGTATATGTGGGCACTTGCTATATTTAAATTTATGTCAAAAGCCAGAAACACATTAACAGTTCTGAAAAAATAATGACCTTGCTTTTGAGGTAAAAATGTTTGAAAGTATTTGAAAATTTATTCTAAGCAAAACTGAAAAGGACTAGGAAGAAAAAAGGTTAAATTATATGACCACAATATAACCATTCCTGAGCCAGGAATGTGGCTCAGTGGCGCATCTCCTGCCTGGCAAGCGCAAGGTCCTGAGTTCAATCCCTGGTACCAAAAAAAAAAAAAAAAGAAAATAATCATTATTTTGCCTGTTTACCATGTCTATGACATTTTCAATTGATTTTGCTTATTTTATATTCATTCTATTTTTATTATTTTAAATATTTTAATATTTTATTATATTATCATATATTTACTATACATCATTCTTTTTCCTATGCTGCAGCTATATGGGAAGCTGAATCACTCCTTACAGGGAAGCCAAGCACAAATCAGGAGTATCCTCTTTGTTTATGTGATTTTGAAGTACATTTCTAATTATGAAGCCCTAGAGGCCCGGTATGTATATAAAAACTGACATGATCTTGATAACACAGGACAAGAGTAATGGTGAGCAAGAAAATATTCTAAAAATTGTTCTTAAGAACCAGAAGTAGTTTAAAACAACCTATCTACAAGAAACAAGAAGACATAGCAAGGAATAGTACCCAGAGCCTAGGTAGATAATAAACCAAGTTAGAAAAGGCAGAATATGTGAAAATACCAATTTTTACAGACTTTTGTTTTAACTAAACTATCCTATCTAAAAGTAATTTAAGAATTAATTTATTAGATCATACTTTATTATACTTTAATTTTGAAATTCTGAAAACTTTTAATCATTAGTATTTTTTCATTACATTGACTTTTACCTGGAGATCTAACACATAGTTCTGCACCAACATAGCTATTTAGTAGTAACATTCAAACTACATACAATAAACAATTCATCCTTGAAAATGCTAACTGACAATGACATTTATTTTTACTCTGTTGCAAAAATTTTAAAATCGCTTCACACAAAAACATAGACTTTGGAGATGGGAAGAATATATTAATGACTCTTTTTCATGTATCAAATAATTACTCTCAAGATAGTAATAGAAACCTCATACTCCAGTGGTTTCAGATTTAGTGTTCAGTACCATTTTTCTCTGTTTTGAAATTGTTTATTTGTATTTCTTTACTAATCAGTATTGATTGAGAGAGAGAAGTAATCAATTTTACTTTATTTTCAGAAAGTCTTCAACTACACAAGATTTTGGAAATTCAGTTTCCATGTACATAATGTCAGAAATGTATTTCACCAAGTTAGTTTTATTTCTTGGAATTGATTTCCACCTAGGAAACAGGGTCAGGTTTTGTCATACCAAATGAATTTCCCAAAGACATGTGTAGTGGCATAAATGGTGGCTCCAAAGATCCTGAGACCTAATCTCTGAAAGCTGTCGATGTTACATTGTTTGGAAAAGGTGTCTTTGCACATGTGATTAGTTAAGGATCTTTAGGGGAAAGATTGTGTTGGAAGATCTGAGTGGGCCCTAACTGATATTACAAATTTTCTTACAAGAGAGAGACTGAGGAAAATCAGACATGTAGGAGAGGGGGAGGCAATGTGGCCCTGAATGCAAAACTCAGAAGAACAGTGACAAATTTAGAATTGCCTGTAGTCCCAGGACCTGGGGGACAAGAAATGGACGTTCTCCTTAGGCCTCCAGAGGGATCTCGGAGCTGCTCAATCCATGGATGTGATCTGGGAAAGCTGACCTCAAAATCTGACCCCCAAAACTGTGGAAGAACAAATTTCTGTTGTTTTAAACCAGCCAATTTGGTGTTAATTTGTTACAGCAGCCACAGAAAACTAATATTTAACTTGCTTTCACTAGAAATGATAAAAGCAAATTGTAAAGATTTGTAATTATTATTGAAATTTCTTTGTACAGAAATATTCAAAGACATTTTCCTGGGTTTTTATTTCAAACTAAAGAAAAGAAAGCTTTGATTTATTCTTTCATGGAGGAGCTGAAGGAGGGCATTTTTTTTTTTTTTTTTGGAAGACAAATTAACACTTTTCAGTGAAGTTTAGAAAGTGTCTTCACTACCTCATTCTGATTTGGCTTCAGTATACCACACCAATCTACTATACAGAGTTCTCAGCTTACAATAGTTCCACTTATAATTTTGGACTTCCTGATATACAGGAAATCAAGTGTGCAAACTTGATAAGCTCTTAGTAGAAACTATACAGTGCTTCATATTTTGAATTTTTATCTTTTCCTAGGCTGGAGATGGGCCACAGATCATTACTCACAGGATCACCGAAGTAGGCAACTAAGACTTTACAGTGTTGCTAAGTTATGGTGTTAGTAGGTTACGTATAGTACAATGCATTTTCAAATTTTGGTATTTTCAACTTACAATGGGATATTGGGACATAACGCTATCATCCTAAAAAAGTATGTATTGTGTACCTAAATCAAGAATGGGTCAAGATACGAGAGTGAATTCAGTTTACAATGGTAATTTCTATATCTATCAAGTATCCTGTTTTCAAATTTTTAACACAGATATATGTAAATAAATAATTTTAAAATTACAATTTTCTGCCCCTGCCAAATGTATAATCTTGAAGATAAGCTTTTTAACCATTTCTGAGGTCAACTTCAGCCATCTCAAGAATATTCTTTGTTCACAAGCTTACTGATTTTGAAAAATGTCTGTTTTCAAAGTATTTGTTCACATTTTATTTTCATTAGCACATGTTTGTTTGCAGTGCAGAATGATTGCATTCATTGGGGAGAGTTCCCACACGTAGGTAACACATCTTAAATCTTTCTACTTCCCCTTCCCAGACTCTACCTCTCCCTTCTCTCCATCTCTTAAATTTTTAATTTAAAAAAATTCATTTTGTTATTCATTATTTTTTTGGGTTTTTTTGAGACGAGGTCTCCCTATCAGTCCAGGCTAGCCTCAAACTCACTGTGGATCTCAGGCTGGCCTCAGATTCATGGTGACCCTTCCTGCCTCAGCTTTCCAAGTCCTGGGATCATAGGTGCACACCGCCACTGCTGGCAAGAAGTCACTTTCTGAGCTAGCCTCATGTCCAAAATTTGTTGATCACACTAAATTTTTCATCAATACTATGCATGTACTTTCAGTTGTATGTTTGGATTTATCCAGCCGCAATAGAAAATGCCTGAAATGATTCATGTCTTCTTTAATTTTTTCTATAATTACTAAACCACATCTTTGAGCCATTAAGCAACAGTATTTTAGTCATATTTCTAAATGTAATTGCTTGTTCTTATTTGGAAAATATAATTCTTGTTGCATTTTCTACATTTTCAAAAACAAATATATATGCCATTGTGAAAAGATTTTAAGTTGGAGGCAATTTTATCACTCAAAACCTTTCAGAAATAAATCTTCCAAAATGTTGAAATGTTAATACTACTTTTTATGGTTTGTTTATTTGTTTGCTTGCTTATAATTATGGTTTGGATCATAAATGTCCCCAAAAGGTTCACGTGTTAAAGGCTTGGTTACCAGGTTGGGAGCTGTTAGGAAGTAGAGGAGCTTTAAGAGGTAGGGCTGAGCGAGAGGAAGTAGGTTTCTGGGGATGGGCCTCTCTCTCTTGTGTTTCCTGGGTGCCATGAAGTGAGTAGCTTTTTTTACCATGGTCTCTTCGACGTGATGTTCTGCCCTGCCACTGGCCCAAAAGCAGTGGAACCAAATGACCATGGACCGAAGCTATGATCCAAGATAAACCATTGTTCCATATAAGTTGCTTACCTTAGGAGTGTTTTGTCACAGCAACAGACAGCTAACACATTTATTAAAATTTTAACTTGCTTTTTTCTATATTTTCTACCTCATTTCCTTGGTCTTCTTTTATAGAGATAAATTATATCTTTAGCCACACTTTTTGTTTGCATATAATGCATGAAGGAATATTCTTCATGTCCACAAAGGAAGAAAATATATAGTTTTTCGTAACCCGAAGGTTCTTACTCCTTTATGTCCTCCAACATTTTTATGAAAATTTATGTATAGAACAAGCGTCAAGTTATTTTATTTTCTATTTAAGGCTAACATTAAAAGAATTACAAGCATAATACAAAATGGAACTGAATTTACTCTTGGTGTCAGGAAGTGGTGGAGTCAGTGACAAGCTGGGGAAAAATTGTCCAATCTAAAGAAGGAAACCACCACTGATTGTTGTAGGCAGGATATGAGATACTGTATGATCAAAGCTCTTATTTTACACACAGCCAGAATTCAAGATTTCTAATAAATTTCTTTGTTTCTGCATGTTGGCAACTGAATTAAAGCTTAAGATATTTGAACTAGGGAGGGAAAATGGGAAATTGATTAGAAATTCAAAGAGAAAGATATGTCATGAAAGAATTGCAAACAAATATAAAAATCCAATCCTAGTGATTAAATAATTATTTGGATATAGTAGAGAACAGTAAAGCCTCTTATCATTTGGATATGGTTTGAGTATATTCCCTAAGAGTTCACATGTGAAGCCCTAATCCACAGGTGATGCTGAGAGGTGGTAGAACCTTTACAAGGTGACCTAGCGCAGGGTAATTAGTCATGAGGGCATTGCCCAGAGAAGGGATCAATGCTGGTCTTCTGTAGTGAATTACTTCTTGTGAGAGTAACTTGTAAATAGAGCAAGGCTGGTCTCTAAATTTCTCTGACTTCCTCTCTTGCCCTGTGATCAATTCTGCACTTCCCTTGCCATTGTGATACCATCGACCATAAGCCCTCACCAAGGGCTGAATGGATAGGACAGTTCAATCTTAGTTTTCCAGCCTCCATAGCTAAAAATTAAATGAGTTTCTTTTCCACAAGAAACACCCAGGTTCAGATATACCATTATAGCAAAAGAAAATAGATTAATATATATACCCATAACAGAAAATCTAAGCAAACCAGAAATGGTCCCAATATTTTTTCCTAGAATATGAGGAAAACTGAAGGACAGAATTAGAGAAAGTATGATTGATACATAGATGTTTGACATTGGATCTTGGTTATAGTCTCTCATTTTGGAACAACAACAAAAGATAATGGAAAAGAACTTTTTTTTTTTTGATACAAGGTCTTGCTATGTAGTCCAGGCTGGCTTTGAACTTGTCACAATCCTCCTGCCTCAACCTCCTGAGTGCTGGGATTACAAGCGTGCATCACTATGCTTGGCCAGAAAATAACTTTATTCCAAGGTAACATTTAAAGAAAAATTTTAATCACATGGATATCATGACAGATTACTTGAAAAGATGTCTCCACATCTGTATCTTCCTCATCTCTATGCCTCTGCAGTGTGATTTTACAGCTCCTCTTATCATTTGGTGGATTCAGATTCCCATCCCTAGATCTAAGATATTTCAGTAACTTGGCTTTGACCAACAGAACATGGTGTAAGTGGCACTATGTCAGGCCTCGAAGCCTCTGTGTTTCTGTTCCCTCACCTGTAACCTCACCATTGTCACAAAAACAAGCTTGAGGCAGCCCAGTGATGGATGTGTATCAGAGAAATATCATTTCACCTGAAGCCAACTTTGGTGAGCCTCAACACACTGATTCCCAATACAGGAGGAAATCAAGAGAATAGCCAAGCCTCAACTAGGTTGGCAGAAGTACCCAGCTGACCAAAAGATACCTGAGAAATAATTAAATGCTTACTATTTTAAAACTCTATGTTTTGCAGTAGTTTGTTAGTACATCAATAGCCTGCTGACACAGGTGTTACCAGAGTGGACCAGCCATATATCAACAACAGTGAACAGAAATACATTTATGCCTTGATGAAAGCATAGACTACATTACAAAAAAATCCAAAAAACAAACAGCTAGAGGAGGAGGAGGAGAAGGAAAGAGAAAATATGTTATAATGGTTACAAAACAAGGTGAGTTTATATTTCTCCTCTGAAAAACCAAATGCAAAAACAAATTCAGGACAAAAATATGTAGTGTTTTTTAAACATATGCTGCAAATCTATTACAGTTAATAAAATTTGTGCATTTAGATGTCAGAAACATTTTACATATGCAAGGATATAGAAATTATAGTCTAAAATTAAACATGTATTTTTAAATTAAAAAGTAAACATGTATTTTTGATGTGATATATTACAAATAATGGCAATAAAAATTTTTAAATGGTAACTATTTTACCAATGAAAAAACGCTCTCTCCTGCTTTCTAAAATAGTATGAAAACAAATATGATTGCAATTTTTATTAAATGACTAATCTCTTCCAAGCACTATTTGTACTTCAAATAATCTCTTATTCTTACAAAACTCTTAAAATTAATGTTAGTATCTCAATTTCATAAGAACACTAAGAATGGAAAAGTCATGGCATAAAATAATTGGCATTCAGCATTTATACCAGCTAAAAATTGATATGATCAAGTAATTGTAATTTTAGTTCTAAACATAGTATCAGTTCTAAAATTGTGGCTCAAGGAGATGTGGAACATAGCAAGTAATGATGGTCTGAATTCAAAAGTCTACATTGTATTTATAATATTCAGACACTGAGGTGTAAAAGGAATATGTTAAGTTTCTCATCTTACTATTTTCACCATTTGGGAGGAAATAGTTAAAAAAATTCATAATTAAAAGCATAATATATAATTGTACATTTGATGTGTCATGTGTAATATATATAATTTTAAAACTATTGAATTTCTATTAAATGAAATCCACATAGTAAAAGACAGAAAGCAAAATGGCTGTCAAATAGACACAAAACAAATACAAAAATGAAACATAGTATCAAATCAGTAAATATAAGTGGTTTAAACTCATTTGTATAAGAAAAAGATTACCTAATTTCCTAAAAAATATTTAAATATTGAGATGTATCTTAAAAGGAAATAAAAATATCACATATGGGTAAATGTGACAAGGTTTAATGGATATATATTACTGTAAGAATAGATACAATACCGAGTTCAAGGTGAATACTTTATATATGCATAATATTTAAAAATTCTTCATAAAATCAAAAACATATGCAAATCATGCCATAGCATTGAATTATATGAAGGAAAAAATGGAACTACAAGAAAAAGTGATAGACTGTTATTTTTTTTATAAATGTTTTGTGCCCAGAAAAACTATCACAGGGTTTGTATGCTTCCACAAGTAGAGTAAGTGGGAAAGAGAAAATTCTTTGTCTGTAATCCAGACCAAGAATGGGAGATTAATGAGGGTTGAAAATTGATTGCTGATGAAGTTTACAGACAAGTTTATGCAGATAAAATACCTTCTTGATAGAAGCCCTCGATAACTTATAGGGATGGATTCTAAATGACTAGGGATAGTTTAATAAAGAAGGAAACAGCAAGCTGCAATGGTTCTTCTCTCTACTTATCTAACAGTTTAGATTCCAGAACAGGGAGAGGGAGGCTGATAGGTCCTAACACCTGCTCAGCAAGTAACTACGAAGCTGGCTGGTGCGAGGAGACCTGAGAGAACTGACAGAGTACGTACCTAGAGAGTGTGTACTAGAGGAGAGGGAGCAACGGCAGTCAGTGGGATAAGGGAGTGATGGCTACTGGTGAGGAGTTAGGACCAGACCTTACCATGAGATGAGCAAAGGAAGAGCTTTCTACTTGCATCTATTTTGGACTAAGCCCTTGAAATCTGAAGCCTTGGATTATTCTCCATTTCTTTGATGCTAGCCAGGGAAGCATTAGCACTAATGGAGAGTGATGGGTAACATCAGAAGAGGCCATAACAGAGCTCACAGTGGGAGTCATCAATAAGAAGCCCTGATTGCTTACTTGCCTCTAAATAGAGCCATTCCTTGGCTATTATAAATAGCATCTGTCCGAGAGCAGGATTGGAGTGCTGAGAAGAACTTCGGTGATTAGGCTTTGGAAGAAAGAAACTGGAAGGTGGGGGTGGTTGAAGGAACAGAAAATTAATGGACTAGACTGCAATATTATTGGTCTTGAGGTGCATGCCTCTCAATGCACATCCAGAATGCTTTTAGAACACCAAGAAAGACCTAGGCTTTTGACTTCCTTCTCTTTTTCCCCAAAGAAATATTACCACACAATGTTTGTGAAGACAGAACACAATGGAGGAAAAAGTCAGACTACAAATGAACAACTTATATTAAGAAACCAAATAATGGAATGCATGGAACAAATACGTTATTCAAAACAGCATAGTATTCCAAGAGAGATAGGAGGAGATATAGGAAACATGATGTCACAATAATCAATTTTGGAGCGGGCTCTATTTGAAATGTTAGAATGAAACATATGTCATTGAAACAGAAAACTGAATGGGGTGAGTAGAAAAATATAAAACACTAAAAAATGAATTAGCTAAACAGTCAAGTTGAAGAACTTCCAAAATACATTGCATTATGCAAAATGATGGATAAGTTGAGAGAAACTTTAAAAACAAAGATGCACCCATATGTATCACACCCATATACTCACTAATATATATACACACACATATTATATATGCATGCACATATATACAAGTCTCACATACGTAGAGAGAGGGAGACCATCAAAAGTGTATCCACACTTCAGCAGCTTATTATATTAATAAATGTCTAGAAGCTAAAGGTCACCACTTTGAACTTCTCTTGTAATTGTAGAAGCCAAAAATAACATGTATTCATCTCCATACATTTAATATTTAAGTATTTATACAAGTTTTTCATATATGTAGGGAGAGAGATTAGAAGTGGCAGCATTACATTATTTAGTAAAAGAATCAGAAGAAGAGAAGCTATACAAAGGAGGTGCTGTGGTTTAGATCTAAAACATCCCCCAAAAGTCCTGTGTTCAGAAGTGGAGCTTTTGCAAGGTGATTAGACTACGGAGACACGATTTTTATCCGTGGATTTGTCCACTGATAGGTTCTTAGTTGCATGTGCTGTGGGGGAGTGGAGCCTGGTTAGAAGAGATGTTATTATGGATGTAATTTCAAAGGGTATAGTCTCATCCCCAGCTCCTCCCTTTCCTCTCTGCTCCCTTACTGCCACAATTGGGCAGCTTTCCTCCTCCATAACCTTCTGCCTTGGAGCCAGCCAACTGCAGACTGAATTCTCTGAAAACATAAGCCACACTATCTCCTCTTTAACTTTGCAGGTGTCAGGTATTTTATCCCAGCAATAGGAAAGTGACTGATGCAAGAGTAAAAAAGTTGAAAAATAATGAACCAGAATTGCCTACAATTAAAGATATATCAGACCTCTGGCTACACAAACTTATTGATTGCCAAACAGGATAAACCTGGAAAAATTATACAAACTTTAAAAATATAACCTCATCTAAGCACATTATAGTGTGATTTGAAGATATATGTCTAATGGAACATTTTGAAAATTTCTTCAGAGAAAATGAGGATTACCTAAAAATGAACATGAATCTAATATAGACTTTTGGACAATAACACTAGTATAGATATAAGGACACTGGACTAATGTCTTCTTGACAAATCAATTAGGGGTTCCTGTGTGTGTGTGTGTGTGTGTGTGTGTGTGTGTGTGTGTGTGTTTCCTGAGATAATTGGCATGTGAATCAGTGAACTGAGTGGAAACACCTGCCCCAAATGTGGGCAGCACCATCCAATAGGCTGGTGACCAAACTGGATCAAAGAGAGGAAGAAGGGGGAAGCGTGCAGGCACAAACAAGCCTGGGTCTTCTTGCATGGTGCCTTCACCCACAGAGATCAGACTCCAGATTCTTCAGCCTTTGGATGTGGACTCACACCGGCAGCTCTCCAGGGGGCTTCCAGGACTTCTGCCGGAGCGGAATCATTGGCCTCCCTTGTTCTCAGGCTTCCATCTTCACCGACTAGTTTCTGTGGCTCTCCAGCCTCCAGACAGCCTTTATGGAACTACACAACTTTTGATCAGGTAAGTCAATCTAATAAATCCCTTCTTGTATTTATATCTAAAATTCCTTTGGGGAACTCTGTTCTGCTGCCCAAGCTCTGACTGAGAAACTGTCTTTGAATGGCTCTCAGGGGGCTCCACAGCTCCCCATGTGGCTCCCAAGCAGCCCTGCTGCCAAAGCCCTGGTCTTTGCCCCTGTGGTGTCACCAGTCCACCCCACCCTTCACTCTCAAGGCTTCTTCTGCCCAGTTCCCTGGTGCCTTGAACATGGGTTTCTGCTTCTTGCTCTATGGCTTTGTCCAGGTTTCCCCTCTACCCTAGAGTAACTCCCAAAGTACCAGAGTCACCCCTGCTGTGCTTTCAGAGCTAGCTCACTCCTCGCTTCCCAAGGCATCCTTGCCAACATTTCTAAATCTGCCACATGCTATAGAGACTTAGAGCATCAGCTACATCTCAACAACACCTACATTTGTTACCACTTGTATGATTACTCCAAAAACTTCCTCTTCTCTATTGTGAGCGCCAGATGATTAGTTACAGTATTTTTCTTATTCAGTATTGCATAATTTTCTACTAATGCAGTGCTCCCTAACATTTGTTGAGCAAATAAATGAATGACTCCTACAGAACTAACACCAGCAAACAGCTTAATTCACATGGGCCTTGGTTGCAAATTATATATACATTTTTATATTATTTCACACATATATGATTGTAAAGTTGTGCTAAAGCTACTGGGTAGATGCATTAAAAATATGAAGTTGTATTCTAGGTAGTACAAATATCATTTCAAGGCCATTGAAATATTATATAATTATTTTTCCATGTTTGTTAAAACATAAACCTATAAAACCTTTTTGCTTCTCCAATAAAAGTTATGATTGCAAAACTAGTGATCTGTGAACTCAAAAGCTAGAAACATATCTATTACAAGAAATATTTTATTGAGATCCTTTGTTAGTTTTTTCCTACTGTGATTTTTTCCCAGAATGGCTTTGATACAAAATGTTATTCCAAGATCATTTAAAAACAGATTTTAAAACACTAATTCTTTGGTAAAAGAAGAATTAAGCTTATTCATGAAGTGCTTTCAAGGGTGATAAATAAGAAATAACAATGAATCAAAATGAATCATTAACTTTTCCAAACCCAGGAAATTTAAATTAAATAAAAACCCTCAATTTAATCACTATCTCATTTTGAAAAATAAAGGTACCTGACAGCCTATTTGAATGGCATCTGTCCTAGATTGCAAGTATTCTTAATGCCAGAAATGACAGAGAAATTGTGAGGGTAATGAGTCAGAGGACCAACTTAGGCAACCCTCAAATGAATGCTATTTAATGGAGTGCATCTTACCAAGAAAAATTAAGGATATCGGAGCCATAGCATTGTATGACACACAAACCCTGAAAGGTCACTGAATCTTCCAGGCTTGCAACAATTTCTTCTCAGAAAGTCAATATTCCCAAAACTAGAACTCTGTTTGTAAAAGCAGAACACCGGTGCTGTAAGAGCCAGCACAGAGCCAAAGGGCTCATTTGTAGTGTGCTTGGCTTGGTCATTTTTAAAGAAAGTAAATCATGTATATTCATGTCTACACAGCCTACTTTTTACTTAAAAGTATTCTTTTTAACCATTAGTGCATGCTCATATAATTTTACCACTAATGAGACTGTATTAAAACGTGTCTATAAAGCCTATTAACCCTTCCCCTCTCTTTTTTTCCTCTCTATCCAGTGCTGCCATGCATGCTTGTGCAAACTGCTAATTGAAAATATCAGATCACGTTGAGATACATGCATTAGTTATCTATTGCTACATAACAATATTACCACACATTTGACAGCTTAAAACATACAAGTTACTTCTCTCACAGTTCCTGTAGGTCAAGGAGTCCGGGCATGGCTTGATCCTTTGCTTAGTGTCTCATGAGCATGCAATCAGGGCTGCAGTGTAACACAGAGCTTGCCTGGGGAGGTAGCCATTTCTGTATTTGTGTGGTTTCAGGCAACATTCAGATTCTTGTGGCTGGACACTTGGGAATTTTCACTATTCAGAAGCCTTTGGCTTTTATTTAATGTGGGCTTAAGGCCATCCTCAACTCCTAGAGTTCACCTGCAGTTCCTTGTCATGTGCAATTTGTCAACATAGCTACTTACTTCCTCACAACTAGCAAGGGGAAGACAGGTTACGGAAAGATGGACACAACAGTCTTAGGGAACACAGCCACATACAGTGCTTCGCTTTGCTGTATTATATTGATTAGCACATATCACTTTTCGCCCACATGTAAGTGGAGGACATTAAAACTGTACATAACAATAAAGAAGCAAGGATCCTAGGGGCCACCTAAGAATGTGTCCACCACAGTCAATGTCAGTGGTGCTTCTGGAATGGTACAGTACATAATATATATGGCCACATTCACTACCCTACTTATCAGTGTCAATATCCCCTCAAGGCCACTCATCGTAAGGACATAACATCCACTTTTCCTACTTTTCCATGTTCATATAACTGTGTATACATATATAATAGAATATTATACTGCTTATTTTACATAAGAGAGATTGATTATTCCTTCTTTTCTCTATCTTGTTTTTCTTACTTGGCAATGTTCCATGAAGAAAGCTACAAATCAACTATGTCATTCCTACTGCATTTTTCTAATGGCAGTATAATATCCCAAAATGTGAGTACACTGTAATTTACTTATTTATTATACAGTATACCCTGAGAAGTCACAGTTCAGAGTTCGCAGCTTCAGTTGTTTGGAAATTTTTTCTTAGAACCTGATAATTGTTCACGGAAACCCTCACAATTCTGCAGAAACTGCAAATATCCTCCACAACTCTTTTTTTGGTGAAAGGTTTGCAAGTAGCCAATCCGAGATCGTTAGTTATTATTGCTGCTGATTGGCTGTTGCCCTGTTACCCATCTCCGGCAGATGCACCAGTATTTCCCGCATCATAATAGGTTGCTGTACCATGCGTAACTATTTCCAGTGTTCTCGGTTTTGTTCATAAAGCTCTAAGATCACTAGGATGCCACCAAAATTCCCTGCATCTTCTAAGGCTTTATTAATACAGTACTTTATTAAAATTTAATTCTATTAAATAATATAACTGTGGGAGACATAACATATTTAGGGTTTAAACTATAAAAAGTAGGAATTTATAGGCATCTTTCTATGTCTGAAATTCAGTTTTTCACATCTGCAGGTACTCTAGGAATATAACCCCCGTGAATTTCAGGGGTTCGCTGTAATGTTAAAGGGTATTCATTTTGTTTTAACTTTCTCCCAAGTAAACATACATATATATTCATTGCAAATATCTATAAGAATATATGTACACATGCAACACATGCAAGATAGGGTCTTATGCATAGGATTGCAGGATTAAATTATGTATTATAGTTTAAGATGGAGTTAAATTCTTTCCAAATTGGCTTGCATAGTTTTACAAATTATGCATAGGACTACTGTCTCTATTCTTAGCTTTTAAAAATTATCAGTCTAGTGGGTTTGAAGCTATATCTCCTTTTTTTCTTTTAAATTGTATTTTCCAGGCCACTCTGACCTGGAGAATTTTGTGTATGTTCTTACATTTATTTAGGAATATGCATTGGCTGAATGTGGTGGCATACACCTGTAACCTCAGCACTTGGAAGGCTGACTGCCCTGAGTTCAAAGACAGTCTGAGCTACATAGTGAGTTCAAGGCCTGGACTACATAGGCAGATTCTGTCTCACAACAACAACAAAAGAATATTAATTGTGCTTACTATGTTCCCATGCACTGCTATACAACAGGGAATATAGCAATGAAGAAAAGAGGTAATGATCCATTCTTACACTTGCAGAATATTCATGTTATTGTTTATGCTCTGTTCCAAAAGGGAACATATGCATTTATTGGCCATTTGCACTTCTGTGAATTGCCTATTCATTTCATTTGCCCACTTTTTATTAGCTGACACATCTTTCTCCAATTAACTTTTAAAGGTTCTTAGTACAGTATATCATCTATATAGGCTCTGCTCTGCCATCTACTTGACAAAATTTTTGCTACACTTATCATTCTTCTACAGTCTTCATTTATTGTAATATACAGGATTCTTCACAAAATTTTTAGATTTTAATACAGCTAAAATACCTACAGATATTGTTTTAGCTTCTGGGTTTCCTGAATTTATAATAAGGTCAACTCAAATTCTGACCTATCATGTAGTCTCCTGGATTTTCTTGAAATTTTTTAATATTTTATTTTTTAGACTTATAAAGGAAAGAATGACCATTTAGTCAAAAATAAATACATACAGCATTAGTTTTTCTACGCTATTATATATTACTTCTCATACATACTGGGATTTACATCTAGATTCTCTGCTTCATTCCTCAAAAATATCTGTGTAATGTGCACCAACTTCATATTGTTTCTTACTATATATTTTTTAGTTTATTAGTACACATGTGTAGTACATAATATTTACATTCCTCTTGGGAAATTGGTACATGTATGTAACACATCTCCATTTCTTTTTTTAACTCCTTTCCTTCTCCTCCTTCCTCCTCTACCCACTCCTTAATCCCCTCCCCTTTTTTGGTATACATTTACAGTATATAATTGTATATTTAATACTTTATTTAACCAGCCTGGTGTCTTCCTACTTTTAACTGTTTTTAACTAGATATCTAAGACAGTTTCCTCTCCATTTGAACTTTAAGAACTTTTATCCAGTCAAAAACACTATTGAAATTTGAATTTAAATTGCATTGAATAGATATATTTATATGTTATATTTTTACTTCTTTTCCAGAAATAAAGTATACATTCTTCATTTTAAACTTTTTTATATTTTAGTAAATTTTAAGTGATTATTACATAAAGATTCTTATGCTTTTCTTACTAATTGTTTTAAGTATATAAGGGATGTTGCTTGTTAAGTGCAGTGTTTACCCTTGCTATTTTAGGGGCTTATTACTACTTGATAGCTTAGGATCTGAGAATTAATGAGTCCATATTTGTTACAACTTTTCTATATTATCTGTTTAATTATTGTCTCCATCGCCAGTTTCTTTTCTTCCAGAAATATATTGTTCATGTGGCTGGTTATTGATGCTAACCTTCAAATCCCATTATTTTTGTGTTTCTTTGCTCTATTCTTTTTTTTTTTAGTTCTTTTATTGGTATGTTTTAGGTATACAATTCGTTTACATTTATCAGTGGGTGTTTGTACCTGTACGTGATGTATCTTGGTTCTTATTTTTTCCCCATTACCTGTGCACCCTTCACCCCCTCCACCCTTCCCTATTTTCATAGACATCATTTCCATTTTTTTTCTCATAATTTTTCCTTTCCCTTCTTTCCTTTCCCCTTCCCCTCCCTTCACCCCTACCTCTTTGGACCTTTTTTCCTATTTCAAAATATCAATTATTCATTTTAGTCATTTTAACCCTTATTTACACTTTCAGTTTCTCACATTAGAGAAACGATTCAGTATTTACACATATGTGTCCTATTTATATCACTTAAGAGTGTGGCCTCAATGTGCATCCATTTAGCTATAAATGACTCTAGTTTTTCATTCTTTATGGCTGAGTAGTACTCCATTTTATTAAAAAACCACATCTTCTTTATCCAGTTTCCAGTTGATGGGCACTTGGGCTGCTTCCAATCTTTGCTCTATTCTTTAAGATTTTTTTTCCATTTGATATCAGTGTCATTAATTCAGGTCATAACACTGATCATCCTTTTGATTATTTTTGCAACTAATTTTATTCCTTTTTATTTTCTTGTACTGATCAGTATTCCATTACATTTTCTTCCATTTTTCCCTCAAGTTATACACTACTTGCAGCACCTCAGAATCAGCAGAGGCTTATCCTGAGAGTTTTATTTTTGTCAGTGTTATTCTTTGCTTGGCACTTGAGCCTACTGGGATGAGTTATTTTCCTTTGGTAGTTGGGGCTCAGTTGGGCTCTCACTTACCTTACAGGATCTTTGTTTCAGAGGATGAATTTGTAACATTAGCTAGTCTAACAATCTTTTGTTTAGGCAACAGGAAGCTATCTTTGTCATCTTTGTCTTATCTTCCAGGTTTAAGAACTGAAGGACAAGGGCCCTTGTGCATATTTTCTCAGGTTTACCATGTTCTACTCGTAGGGATTGGCCTTCCACCTGAAGAGCCAGGAGGAGCCTGTCATGTTCTGCTCATCAGCAAAGACTTTTTGTCCCTGGAAACCAGGTCTCCACCTTATCCACACATGAGACAGACTTTGATGAACTCTCTCTATAGAGTGCTACAAAATGCCAAGTCTTAGCTTCCAGAGTTCTCTCTCCTTCAGAAGGATAAGTTAATTATGGTTGGAAAAGGAAGAAGTTTCCAGTTTTCCCTTTTATAGAACAAATACCCTTTATACAGTTTTCAGCCTCTTGCCTCCTGTCTTTCCTCCACCAGTTCTAATTTTGCTGAATGTTAAGACTGTCTTGCTTACTTTCTTAACTGCCCAACCTTTTAGATTTCTGCCTGGAATTCTGGGCTATATGGAAAAGGGATGGCTCATAAATGTTTGAGGTATAGACTTCCAATTCACCCACTTTTGTACTATATTTCTCATACTTTTCCCCCATACCTAGGTCTCTATCACCTCTCCCAACTCCACAGAGCCAATTGACTTTCATGTCATATCCTTTCTGCTCAGTCTTTAATCTTTGGCTTATTGTGTCCTTTTCAATGAACTTCCACATTGAGTAGATTTTTAAAAGTATTTATTTATTATTTTATTTAACATAAAGGCTTAAAAGAGAAGAAAAAATCATTAGTGATACTGTCTCTGTTATCCTTGTAATGTATTTCCAAGACTAAATTCATCTATCTCATTTTGAAAAACTATAGAAGAGCATTTTTAGAGTATTTGTTATTTCTCAGCAATACACATGAGGTGTCTTCCTATACACAAAACATTCAAGAAGCTTATTCAAGCATTTACTGCTACAAAATAAAGGTGTCTTTCTAGAGTTGAGTTACATTTCCAGAAACCTCCTTCATATACAAATGTCTGAGCTTCTTTCTTGATGAGACCTCCACCTAGCTCATTATTCATGACTTTATTCACAATCACTATTACTAAAAGCACTATCCAAAAAATTAATATTGACCTTGCCTTTCTCCTCAGTGGGTGAGAGGATGGACCCAATTATAACATCCTCATTCCATGTTATCTTTTTCCTTTGTTGCTGATTCTCTTCCCTGAACCCTATAATGCCTGCAGTATTTCATTTTTTGATGAGTTATTACTTTGACATTTCAGGTCCCTGGGTGTTGCTATTTATATAATCCTAATCTTTCCATCTGCAAATCTTATAACTCACTGTAACTTCTTACTTTTTGAGGCTTCATGTCTTTCCATCATACTTATTTAAAATATGATCTTCCTGATTTTGCTCTTGGTCTTTGGGAAAGTTTTGATCACTGTAGTTTGGGTAGTAGTTATTTTTCTTACCTAAACTTTCCCTTTCCCTACCAGATGCATTCTCTCCATCTTCTGTGTAGATGATGAAAGAGGAATTTTGAATCTTTTTCCTTTCCTTCTTGAAATTGAGCTGGAAAGATTTATCCCACTGTTCTGTGGCACAATGTTCTCAGTGTATCATTAATAAGCATCATCATGCTCCACTAGTTAACTGACAGCACAATTATGTTTTTATGTAATGATGTTATATCCACCATTGTTTGTCTACACATAACCACATAACTCTAAGAGGCTTTCCTCAGCCAACTTTCTGTGAGCACAGTGTCAAAAAGCTTCAATTGGAAGAAGGTCTAGATTTTTCATCTTATTTTAAATCTGTGATGGTGATGGACACTTCTAAAAGAGAGAAATAATGGGCTCTGAAATTTCTTCCTAGCAGGTTTTCTTCACTATGGTCTGTGTTCTCAGGAACTTCTCCTGGCTGATAAAGAATTACATTGATCCATAATTTTTATGCAAATCATTTAAAGCCAACTGCCTGATTCTCCAAGCAGTAAAAGCATAACTCTGAGTCTGAGGTCTCTGCAGACCATCCCTTCTGAAATTCGGGAAAGCTGGATTGCACCAAAATTTTGTTCACAGCCCCCGTGGAGGAATTAGTTATCAGATCTCAGTGAAAGTCTGAAATGGGGTCTCAGACATTTATGCTTATTTACATTCATTCCTGAGGCTTCTCTTCAGAAGAGCTCAGCAATGCAGCAAGCTGTCTAAACTGATGTGTTTGAAGACTGCAGCAGTATAAGGTTTGGGACTATTATAGAATGGGAAAGAAAAGAAAAAAAGGGGAAAGCAAAATAACACATATTTACTTATTTCTTTCTTAGATCCAAATGAAGTATGTAATAATTATGAAAAATGTATCTATTAGTTCTATTTTCATTAAAAGTAATAAGCTGAACTGAGTCGCTATACTTTCTTCCTCCAGGTATATGGAGGTAAAATTGAACAATAAAAATTGCATTTATCAAGGTATACAGCATGATATTTTGTTATACATGTACACTGAAATGATTGCCATGACCAACATATCTATCACTTCAAATAGTTACTGTGTGTGTGCGCGCGCGCGCACGTGTGGTAAGAATATTATTTAAGATCTTACTTTCTTAGCAACTGTCACATACACATACATTATTAACAGTCGTCACCATTCCATATATTAGGTCACCAGAACATATTCATTTTATTATTGAAACTTTGTAGCCTTTGACCAACATCTCCCCATCTCCCCCACTTCATAGTCCTTAACAGCCACTATATCTTTTTCTCCCTGGCAATCTGTTAATATTCGACTTTAGGCACACCAGTATGGAGTGCATTGTATATATTTAATTTTTAAATCCTTTTGACCAATTACTATTTTATCATTATATAATGACCTTTTTGTCTTGTGATAGCTTTTGACTAAAGTCTCTATTGTCTCATGAAGTATGCTATCTGTTCTTTTGGGGGGTGCTTATTTGCATGAAGTTTCTTTTTGTTAATCCTCTCTCAATCTATGTGTAACCTCAAAGCAGAAGTGAATATGTTGTAGGAAACACAGAGTTTGATGTTGTCTTTTTTTTTCTACATAGACCCATGTTGTGTCTTTTGATTGAAGAAGTCTGTTGATTTACCTTTAAAGTAATTAATTAAAGACTTTCTATTGGCATTTTTAGGTGTTTTCTGGTTGCATTGTAGGGGTTTTTTTCCTTCCTCTTTTTTTTGTGATTTGATAATTTTCTACAATGGTGTTTTTATTTCATTCTGTTCATCTTTAATGTATCAACTGCACATTTTGCTTTGTGATTGCAATAATGCTTATATAAATTATCTTAAAGTTATAATAGCTTATTGTAAGGCAATACAATTGACCTCTGTTGCATCCAAAACTCTACACCCTTACTTGATCCATATTTTGTTTTTGATATTGTAATTTATGGTTTTATACTATAGATTCAAGAAATTATTGCAGATAAGTTATTTTTATAATATTCCATTTAATCTTTAATGTTATAAGTTATTTATACACAACATTATAGCATTATTCTGAATTTGACTATTATCCTTACTATTTCCAGTGAATTTTATAATTTAATGTATTTTCATATTTTTTAAAGTCTTTATATCTCCTTCATTTCTGATGTACAGGTTTGTGAGATAAAGTATTCTTTGTCAGTAGGTTTTTTGGGGGAGGATTTTGTTTGTTTGTTTGTTTGGGTTTTTGGGTTTTTTTGCTTTGTTTTACAGCACTTTGAATATATTATCCTACTTTCTCCTGGACAAGTACATTTTGTGCTAAAAATGGGATACTAGCCTTGATAGTACTCTTGTATATGAGCTTTTTTTCCCTGCTGCTTTCAAAATTCTCCCTGCATCTCTGAATTTTGAAAGTTTAATCATGATGATTTTTTTTTTTTTTTTGTACCAGGGACTGAACTCAGGTCCTTGTGCTTTTGAGGCAGGAGGCTGAACCACTAAGCTAAATCTCTGGCAATCATGATGATTTCTTAATGAAGTCTTCAGTGAGCTGAACTTATTTAGAGACATTTCAAACCATACACAAGTGGGAAATGCCCATTATCTCTTCTTTCACTTGGGAAATTTTCAGTCATTATTTCTTCAAATGAGATTTATACCCTTTATCTTTCCCATATCCCCCTATTTTCAAAATGCAAAAGTTAGCTTTCTTGATTGAGTTTCATATGTGTTATAGGTTTTTGTCATTTTTATTGGTTTTCCTTTTTTATTCTTTGAGTAGATATTTTCAAATGACCTCTCTTCAAGTTTACAGACTTTTTCTTCTGTTTGATTGTCTGCTGTTGATGCTCTCTATTCTGTTTTTCATTTTATTCGACATATTGTTCAGCTCCAGAATTTCTGTTCATTTTTATGACTTATTCCTATTGATCTTTCATTTTATTCATGTACTGTTTTCTGATTTCCTGAGTCATGTATCTCTAGTCTCTAGTAACTTGCTGAGCTTCCTTAAAACAATTATTTTTAATTCTTGTCAGGCAATTTATTGATATCAATGTCTTTGAAGTAGATTACTGGAATATTATTTTATCCCTTTTGTGGTTTCAGGTTTCCTTGATTTTTCATGTTCTTAAAATCTTGCATTTCTGTCTACACATTTAAAAGACCAATCTCCTTCTGCAGTCTTTACTGACTGGAATGGAAAGGAAACATCATCACCAATGAACCCCACTAGAGATTTTAATTCTGTTTTAGACATTTTCTGTGGCTGTTGTCATTCTACTCTTCCCATTCCCTCTTGGGGGTGAATTCCTTGAATTGTAAGTTTTCTCTTAGTAATCTAAACCAGGATGACATTGAGAGCCTCCTACTTGTTCTTCTCCAGGATGGTGTCCTGAAATTCTAAAATTTATGTGCT
This sequence comes from Heterocephalus glaber, assembly GCF_053883595.1. Taxonomy (NCBI): domain Eukaryota; kingdom Metazoa; phylum Chordata; class Mammalia; order Rodentia; family Bathyergidae; genus Heterocephalus; species Heterocephalus glaber. Next base: position 2,975,991 of record NW_028258191.1, read on the forward strand.
TTTTCTGAATCCAGCAGCGTTGACTGTCTATGTGAGATGTTCACCCTCACTGGGCATAAAGGTACCCATGGGAGCCAGCCTGGAAGGTAAGTGAGGAATGCGTATTATTAGAGATGGTCTGTTGGCTAACCCTCGGGCAAGGTGTCTCCCTGGGTTTGCAGGCTGGTTTCCTGACAGAGTCCCTTGAACAGGACTAGCATCATGTGTTCTCTTCCCTGTTCCCAGCCTCTCCAAATCAATCAATTGTGCTGCTTACCTCAGTATTCTGGGTGGGGTGAGAAAAGAGTTTACCCTTGGGCAACATCTCATGCATCTAGGGCACCTTAAGGTTCCTGAACCATTATCTCGCTTTCCCCTGTGGAAGAAATTATGGGGGGGGATCTTTGGCATTGAGTTGTGCCATTTTGTGGAAAGGCAGCAGGGATAAAATGATGATGTTATCTTCACCTCCTTGAATGCATCTGGTTTTGAATTTTTGCTCTAGCTGTGTGCTGCAATTTTTCCACAAGACTACCTTAAAACTGCTCTCCTCTGTAATTGTCAAAATCAATACTTCTGCAGATGAGTGATGGTAGAAAGCTCCTATTCTACCATCTTTATGTCACTTTCCAGCATTTTGCCCTGCTGAAAATCTCCTCTTTAGAACTAATTCACTTTTTTTGACCACTGCGTAAACTTTCCCTAACATAACTATTATCCCAAATTTTGTGAATGTGGAATTGCTGTACCAAATTAAGGTTTTTCTATATAATTTATGTGCTAATTTCAATTTCAATTTCACTGTCAATTCCATCTGTTATTGCTTCAATCCTAAATTAATGAGGCAAGTTAGAGCTGGAAAATGTCAGATAATCTGAGGGCATTATTCTTTTCTAAGGTCATATAAAATGAAAGAGTATGTCTATCATAATTCAACAATCTATTTCATTTTATACAGTCATAATATGTCAGAGCTGGAAGGTTTGTAAAATAGCATCAAATCCAGATTTATAGGTGAGAAAGCTGAAGTCTATCTGGGATTTTGTCACACAGTGTTCCCTGTCTATTGTTTCTAGCTTTATAAGATCTAAATGTGACCTTTAATTCATCTGACTGCTACATCATTCTACTCTTTTATATGCAGGGCCAGAGACTCCTATTTTTCAATGCTTCTGCTGGGGTAAAGGAGTACTAGGATTGCTTCAGATTTTCCTCTTCTTAATGGTATAAGTACCATTTACTTCAGATTTTCTGTGTGCCAATTATTGTGTGAAGTTTTGAGCCTATTTTCATGTACAGTAGTAGCCAGAAAGGGAAATTCATCATTTTGCATATGGAAGGTTCAATTATAGCACCATTCATTGGAAGACTCTTTTTTATTTGTTGAATTGCTATGAAACCTCTGGCATTTGGCCACATACCTATAGTTCTAGTTTTAGACTCATTTTTCTGTTACATTGATGAACATGTCTTTCTCCTTGTGCTAATATTTTTACATAGTAATAGTATTTTATTTTAAAATATATACTTTTAATGATATTTATGTAAAAGAAACAGTTAAGATAACAGCTCCAATATTGCTACCCTTAGAAAAATCTTAGTCCTTGACTAAGAGAGGATTCACTGAAGCTTGTGCACTGTTTTCTCTTGATTTTGCCACACACATCTTCTGCTTTCTTAATTTTATTTGTATCCTTTTACTGTAATAAATTATAGCAATGTGTATGACTATATATATTGTGTCTTGTGAGGCCTCAAGGTAAATCTCAGAAATTAGGAGTGGTTTGGGGGCCTGATGACAGTGTCAGTCTTAATTTTATCTCACTATTTAAACTGTGAGATCTTTCTAGGACAGATAACCAGGCTTAATTGTCTTGAAATCTTCTCACCATGTCTTGTATCTCACAGATACTGTACCTAATAGGTATTGGTTGTTTGAGAAAAGGACCTAGAGAGAAGCAAGCAAGAGACAGTCATCAGATCCTTAATTAGATACACAATTTAAATATGGAGAAGTATACCTATGAACCATATAGGAGACAATTAAACCATTGTTGTTTTGCAATTACCCAGAAAAAAAAACTGCATTTGCTCTTGTTCTCATTTATATTTTAAATGATCCCTCAAACACTCATGTGTTCAGAGGTAGGACTTTTGAAAGGTGATTGAATCTTGAGCATTTTAACTTCATCAGTTGATTAATCCATTGATGGATTCATAATTTGATTCTATTGTGGAGAGGTGATAGAAACTTAGAAGATGGCCTAAAGAGAGTAGGTCTTGAGGATGTGACCTGGGAGATTATATACTGTCTCTGGCCACTACCTGTCTGGCTTGCTCCCTTTCTCTGGTTCCTGGTTGTTATGAAGTAAGAAGTTCTCAACTGCCATGTCCTTCTGCCATGGTGTTTCTGCCTTTCCGTATTCCTAAAAGCAGTAGAGCCACCTGACCATAGACTGACACTTCTGAAACTGTAAATCAAAATAAACTGTAAGTCAAAATAAACTGTAAGTCAAAATTGTTCTGTTGATTTATGTCACGTATTTTGTAGTGAGGAAGAACTAACACAGCTTTGTAAAAGTATACTTTCTGAACAGTTGGACAGAAAAAATAGCAGTAAGTCAAACTTCTGCCTCACTCCATCATGCTTCTCACAAGTCATTGGCAGTCATGAAGCATTAATCCATAAAAATTCCTGCCCAACAATTCCTGGCCTGGTGATTTAGAAATGTGGTCATTACCCAGATAGCTAATACACTTTGAAAATAAATGGACAATGTTTTCTTCCTTGTTCATTCCAAGTTTCTTCTACTTCCTCCAACTACTATATGAACTGACCTAGAGTATTCAACCCTACAGATAGAGATTTTAAAAGCTGGTGAAAAGACCAGGATAAACATTACACTCAGATCCTCTGAGGGTGAGGACTTCAGCCATGGGGAGCTGGGGCTGCCACCCCCCTGCCCACACCCAGCCTCCTAGCAATGAGTGGAACACCACCCCCCGCAACCTGTGGCCTCCTGTCTGCATTGGTACCTGATTCCACACTGCAGAGGCATTGGGGCTCATAAAGGCCATTATCCTGAGCTCCAGAAGATACAGCAGAAGTGAACAACACAAAGAGGGCCTCTCTCCACCACCTTGATGAAAATTGAAGCCCATTGGAAAAATGAAAAGAATCTCTGCAATAAAGGCATACCAGACCACTGTAGTGGGTAAGTTGGAGGGATCATCACCTCCCATCAGAATCTGTATTATCTTCAGGGGAAGGGCAGCTGGAACCTGCAGTAGAACCTTGAAGAGTTCAACCCTGCAGGAGGGCAGGGAGTTCAACTTGGGACTTCAGCCAGAAATCTGCCTGAATCTCACAGGTCTGTTACTGGCTTGCTGAGACTAAATGAGTTATATCTGCACACTGCTGTCCACCTTGTCTATTGTGACAACAGAGAAATACCCTGAAGGAGGCCTTTCATTTTTATTTATTACTTGTTATTCTCAAAATTATTTTTTCTCCTATTTTTAATTTTTAATTTTTTTCTACTATTTTCAAATTTTTCTTTTTTCCTCCTTCTTCATTTTATTTCTCTTTTTTTCTTCTTTTCTTTCTCTCTCATTCTCCCACATTATTCTTCATCTCCCTTTTTGTTCCTGTTTTGGCCCTAATTCAGATTTCTTCTTTATTTTTCTTTTCTTCTCTTTTTCCTTCTCTCAATTGTCATTAATTTTAAAGGAAAGTAAATACAGTTTCTAGCCTCCCTATTTCTGTTAGGTTGTTCTGTTCTCATCTTTGTTCCTTCATTCTGTCTTTTCCTCTTGTCTTCAACAGTTTCCTAGAGTTTGGATGATCTTCCTTTGTCCTCTGGCCTCACTACTAACCTTTCCCTATCCTTCTTTTACCTATCTATCACTCCTACCCCAACTTATTCTAAGTCAATATCCTGAAGGGTAAAGATGCTATAATGAAGAGTTTATTCACCATAAACATATTTTGTGCTGGTCCTCGATTTTGATTTAATTCACACAGTTAAAGGTAATAGATTAGTAACTAATACAAGTTGTTGTTTCTAAAGCTATCTTATTTTTATTATACCAAGAAGGACAACTGATTAGATCAATCACAACATGATAGCTTTAGAGTCATTAGAGACTCAAAACCTAAAGACCAGCTATATCTGGAAGACAATTCTGATAAGCAATCATTCTGTAAGGGTTCTAAATACAAGCAACAAAGATACTTGCAATAAGCAATATCTAAGAATCAACTCAGGAGTTAAACCATGGACAGTACCAACAACAAAAATAGAAATGAGAAGACATTGAAACAAGGCACAATCCCAGACTTCCAGTCCACCAAAGACAAATTCTGGGGGAAATGAGGTGGAATAGTCTGATAAGCAAGCTCCTGGACACTCTGAACTGACAGCACAGGAAGTAACAAAAAAGGTGAACGACACTCTAGAAAAATTTGAAAAAGAAATAATCTCCCAGATAACTACAAAAATGATAATCAGAATATCAGATATAGAAGACAGGATGGCAATCAGTGACCAGGAAAAGAGGGATCTCTTAAAAATAGTAAATCTATCCAACAGCTCCTAGATGATGCAAGGAAAGATAATGTAAGACTGATAGGAGTCCATGAAAAAGCAGGAGAGAGTGCAAATAATATTTTAAAAAACTGTTCACAGAATTAATGACAGAAAACTTCCCAAACAAAGCACAAGAATTTGACATACAGATAAGTGAGGCATATAGGACTCCAACTAGCCCTGATCAAAAAAATCTATACCTAGACAGATAATAATCAACATCCTAGAAACCCAACAGAACAACAAAATACTACAAGCATTTAGAGAAAAGAAACAAATCACATCCAAAGGAAAGCCCATCAGAATCACAGCAGACTTTTCAACACAAACCCTCAAGTCAAGGAGAGCCTATAGTCAGGTATTTCAAGCCCTAAAAAACAAACAACCTCCAACGTAGACTGATGTATCCTGCAAAGCTAACTTTCAAAATTCATGGGGAAATAAGATAACTTCCATGACAAAGAACACCTGAGAAACCTCATAATATCAAACCAGCACTACAAAGAATTCTAAAATATATTCTAAAAAATGACAACAAAGGTCACAACTTCATGAGGCCTACAAGAACAAATTCATCAGGCAAGGCAAGAAATTAAAGGGAGAGAGAGAAAAATAAAAAAGAATCAACAGGAAAATAACGTGACAATGATAGGTCAATATATATGTATATATAATATATATATATGACTGATATATATATATATATATCAGTTATAACCATCAATGTTAATGGCCTCAATTCGCCAATCAAAAGAAACAGACTAGCAGAATGGAGTAGGAAGCAAAATCCAACAATATGCTGTATACAGGAAATGCACCTAGTTCAAAAAGAAACTCATAGACTGAAAGTAAAATGATGGAAAACAGTTCTCCATGCAACAGGAACCCAGATAAAAGCAGGGGTAGCTATCTTATTGGCAGAAAAAGTAAATTTCAAACCAAAACTAATTAAGAGAGACAAAGAAGGTCACTGCATCTCTGTAAAGGGTACAATTCAAGAGGAAGAGATGAAAATCATAAATATTTATGCACCAAATATTAATGCCCCCAACTATACAAAACAAGTATTAGGGGACAGTGAAAACCAAATAAGCAGTAATACAATTGTAGTAGGGGACCTCAATACTCCACTATCACAAATAGACAGATCATCTAGAAAAAAGATCAACAACAAAATACTAGAACTGAACCAAGCTTTTGAACAAATGCATTTAATAGACATCTACAGAATGTTCCACCCAAAAAAATCAGAATATACATTCTTTTCAGCTGCACACAGGTCATTCTCCAAAATAAACCACATACTGGCTCATAGAACATGTTTAGGTACATGCAAAGGAACTGAAGTTATTACATACATATTATCAGATCATAGTGTAATTAAACTGCAGATCAATAGCATAAGAAACTGCAAAAACTTCACAAATACATGGAAATTGAATAAAACTCTCCTGAACCACCAATGGGTCACAGAGGAAATTAAAGAAGAAATTAGACAGTTTTTACAATTAAATGATAATGACAGTACAACATACAACAATCTATGGGACACAATGAATCAGTTCTATGAGGGAACGTCATAGCAGTGAATGCCCACACTAGGAAAACAAAACAAACTCAAATAAACAACCTAATGCTGAATCTTAAGATTCTAGAAAAAGAAGAGCAGGACAAACCCAAAGCTTGTACAAGAGAGGAAATTATAAAGATCAGAGCAGAAATCAATCCAGTGGAGACTAAGAGAACAATACTGAAAAAATCAATGAATCAAAAAGTTGGTTTTTCAAAAGAATAACTAAAATTGATAAACCCTTAGCCAACCTTATCAAAAAAAGGAAAGAAAAGGCTCAAATCCATGCAATTAAGAATGAAAAAGGTGAAGTCGCAACAGATCCAGCAGAAATTCAGAGGATCATCAATATCTACTTTGAGAACCTGTACTCTAACAAAATGGAAAACACAAAAGAAATGGACAGATTTCTAGATACATATGAATTACCAAAGTTGGATGAAGAAGATATAAAATTTCTGAACACCCCAATTACAATCAGTAAAATTGAAAACATAATTAAAAATCTACCGACAAAGAAAAGCCCAGGTCCTGATGGCTTTACTGCTGAATTCTACAAAATATTTAGTGAACAACTATTCCTATTACTCTTTAAACTTTTCAATTGAAAAGGGAAGCAATACTCCCGAATTCATTACTGGAAGCAAGTATTACTTTGATTCCAAAACCAGGGAAAGGCCCAACCAAAAAAGAGAACTATAGGCCACTCTCCCTAATGAACATAGATGAAAAAATCCTCAGTAAGATACTGGCAAACAGAATATACAGGGTCATCAAGAAGATCATACACCCTGACCAAGTTGGATTTATCCCAGGGATGCAAGGATGGTTCAACATATGTAAATCAATAAATGTAACACACCATATTAACAGCGTCAAGGACAAAAACCATATGATCATCTCAATAGATGCAGAAAAAGCATTCGATAAAATTCAACACCCAGTCATGATAAAAACCATGCAGAAAACTGGAATAGATGGTCTTTATCTCAACTTGATAAAGGCTATCTATGAAAAACCAACAGCCAACATCATACTATATGGTCAAAAATTGAAAACCTTAACATTAAAATAAGGAATAAGACAAGGGTGTCCACTATGACTGCTCCTGTTCAATATAGTTTTGGAAACATTAGCCAAAGCAATTTAACAAGAGAAAGAAAGAAAAGGAATAAAGACAGGAAAGGAAAAAGTTAAACTGTCGTTATTTGCTGATGATATAGTACTCTACATAGAAGACCCAAAAAACTCTGCCAAAAGACTTCTAGACATAATTGACAGATTCAGTAAAGTAGCTGGATACAATAAAAACACTCAAAAATCAATACCCTTCTTGTACACAAATAACAGACTCACTGAAAGAGAAATTAGGGAAACAATCCCTTTCATAATAGCATCCAAAAAAATAAAATATTTAGGAATCAATCTAATAAAGGAAGCAGAAGATCTCTACATTGAAAACTACAGTATTCTTAAAAAAAAAAAAAAGCAATCAAAGAGTATATAAGAAAATGGAAAGACATTTCCTGTACCTGGGTAGGAAAAAACAATATAGTGAAAATGGCCATACTTTCAAAACTGCTATAATGTTTTAATACAATTCCAATTGAAATCCCAGCAGCATATTTCACAGAATTAGAGAAAAGAATCCAAAAGTTCATCTGGAACCAGAAGAGACCTAGAATAGCAAAAGCAATTCTAGGCAACAGAGACATGACAGGGGGTATCACAATCCCCAACTTGAAATTATACTACAAAGCCACTGTGATAAAAACACCATTGTACTGGCAAAGAAACAGACCTGAGGACCAGTGGAATAGATTAGAAGATGCAGAAACAACTCCAGACATACTCAGCCTCCTCATCTTTGACAAGGGAGCCAATGATCCTCACTGGATGAAAGATAGCCTCTTCAATAAGTGGTGATGGAGAAACTGGATTTCAACCTGCCAAAGATTAAAACTAGACCCCTATCTTTCACCATGCACTAAACTAAAATCCAAGTGGATTAAAGATCTAAATATTAAAACAGAAACACTAAACTTGCTGGAATATAAGTTAGGTAGAACTCTCAAAGACATTGGCATAGGAAAGGACTTTATGGACAAATCCTCAGTAGCATAGGAACTAGCACAAAGAATTAGAAACTGGGATCTCATCTTATTAAAAAGCTTCTGCACTATAAGAGAAACCACCAATAGAGCTAAGAGACAGCCTATAATGTGGGAAAAAAAATTACCAGCTGTTCCACAGACAAAGGTCTACTAACTAGAATATATAAAGTACTCAAAAAAATCAGACCCCCCCAAATATAAAGACCCAAACTCAAAAATGGGCATCTGAAATGAACAGACATTTCTCAAACAAAGAAGTAAAAGCAAAAAATAAATATATGAAAAAAATGTTCACTGGTCATTTGAGAGATTCAAATGAAGACAATGCTGAGATTGTTTTCACCCCACAAAGAATGGCTGCTATCATCAAATCAACTAATAACAAGTGCTGCAGGGTTGTGGGGGAAAAAGGAACCCTTCTTCATTGTTGGTGGGAGTGTAGACTGGTGCAACCACTGTGGAAATTAGTATGGAGATACCTCAAAGAACTAGGACTAGAAGTCCCATTTGACCCAGCTATTCCTCTCCTGGGTATCTTCCCAAAATAATTAAAATAATTATATGATAGTGATATATGTGCACCCATGTTTATAGTGCACAGTTTGTAATAGCTAGAACTTGGAAATAACCCAATTGCCCATCAACTGGAGACTGGATAAAGAAGATGTCATATTTTTATAAAATGGAGTACTACTCAGCCATAAATAATGAGAAACTACAGACATTTATAACTAAGTGGATGCACAATGAGGTGATACACTTAAGTGAAATAAATAGGACATGTGTAAATACCAAATAATTGCTCTGGTGTGAAAAACTAAAAGTGTAAATAAGAATCAAAATGTATAATTGATATCGTGAAATAGGAAGAAAATGTTTAAAGGAATAGGCAAAGTGGGAGGGGAAGGGGAAAGGAAAAAAGGGAAAAGAAAAAATATGAGAAAAGGAAAAACATGGAAACAAAGTCTTTGTAAATAGGAAAGGATGGAGGAGGTGAAGGGAGGGCAAGGGAATGGCGAAAAAATAAGAATCAACTTTCATCATGTAAAGGTACAAGATCACAATGATAAATGTAACTGTATTGTATACCTAAAATGTACCAATAAACAAAAAGGAAAAAAAATTACACTCACTTTGCAGAGCTATACCAACCCCAACATATACAATTTTAAAATGGCAATGTTCTGTTGGGACAAAGTCAGTTCACTTAGAAAAAACACTGCATTTTTAATTTTATCTCTAAGCTATTTTAACAAAATTTCTGACAGTATTGCACAAATGAGAAAAAGGCAAAAGAAAAACATCCTGATGATTACATAGCTAATGGAAATGAGTTCTGACTCACAACTTACTCTATATTTGGATCTTAGGAGAAAATATTAATCACTTGTTAAGATTTGTGTCAGAAAAATCCAACATATCATCTCTTCTCTATTCTTTGCTTCCTTTTTCTCTCTATACTGGTTTTACAGAAAATTCGCTATATCTATTTCCATTAAAATAGCCCTGTGTCATGATCTAGAAATCTAAATGTGTTTTTCATAAATCATTATGAACTTTTATCTTCCAAACAATAAACTGCATTTGCTAAAAATAAATTCCTGAAAATGGAATTCCAGGTAAAATTCAAAAGAGCTCAACAAGGTTTCATTCCCACTTAAGCATAGGAGGGAAAAATCTTTCAAACTTATACATTTTACAGAACTAGTAAAGTTTTAAAATTTTTGTTTTAACTTAAAGCTTTGTAGCTTTTGTAATTCTGAAAAAGTAGAACAAAGAATAAAGTTTATCAAAAAAGAATTTAACAAAAATTTTTATTTGATCAGCTATGTTGAAAAGCTTCATCTAAGAGTATATAAGCACCTGAAGATGGATCACACACAATTCTTAAGGTAATACATGTAATTTTTGCACTGTTAATCTGCTACACCAACTGACATAAAGTTTAGCAAAAAAATAGTCTGAGGAGTAGTTCTACTCTGGGTTTTCCTGGAAACATGATTTAGTAGCTCAGATGTATTACAAATAACTGCAGATGTTGTTATTCACATTAAAATTGGCAAATGTTTTCCATCCTGAAGGATTTCTTAAAAATGCTCGGATATTTTTCAAAGAAATTTGCTCATTAGAGAAGTATAGCTGTATTAAAAATAATTGGAATTAAATTAATTTTTATTTGTACCAAAAAAATTAATATGTTTTCATAGATACATAGAATTGACTTTAAGGTACAAGACATCTTTACATAAATTTTGGCAGTATCATTACATTCAAAATTTATTTTATCATGAGGCATGCAGAAATTCCTTTTAGTACTTAGCTAATAATCAATATCCTAAAAATATGAATAAAGCTGAAACTAAGTTATTTTTTTAAAGCCATAGCATTTTAGGATGGCCTTTTATTAAAGTTTTCATAGTACTATTATGGCATCACCTTGAAAAATTAAATCATCTATAATACTGTCTGGACTAAGAAGTTTTCCTGAAAACTACTGGATTTATTCCTTTTGTGTCAGCTTTTCCATTTCTGTAACTATTCATCTGTAAATTGGGTGTATTGGGGACTTCTGAGTTAGAAAATATCAGTAGTCTGTTTCACATTTTCAAATAAATAAAATGACAATTACCTGTCTAAATATTTTTTAAAATTCAATATGTATTTCTGAACCCATTTTTAGAGTGCCTTGCTTATTCCATTTGCGAATTCTATAAATAAAAAAAACACAGCTCTGTGCAAAATTTCTCAGCATCCATGGCTCCTGGGCTCAGGACTCAGGCCACATTAGGTCAGAGGCCACTAGACTCTTGCAAGGCTGATTCCTAATGGCCCTGCTGAGAAGATTTTATTCCTTTTTAGTCATAAAGAATTTCCCTTTTCTGTTTCATATAAATGAACTGCATTTCACAGAAGCTTAATATAGACAATTAAATTGTTATATTTTAGTGATTTGTTCACCACTTTAGCAAGTCCAGAGGAAAAAAATATGGCAGAAGAAAGAATGAGAGGCCTTGGTAACAGAAAGGCTAAGAAAATATATCTGCAAAATTGAGAGGTAATCTCTTTCTTGGGAAATTCAGAGGTGCCTTCAAAGTGACTCTTTTCCTTCTACACTGGAGCTTCTTCACTAGACAGGTAATGTGCTAAGGAGAGATTGTAGACTGATGGTTATCACTGAAGTTGTCATGGTCTTTACTAAGTTAGGAATGTGTAATTTTATTAACTAGATTGCACTATGATTCCTTTGGCTTTGTTTATCAAAATAGGAGTAGTTTTATTTTTCTAACTATTAAAGTAATCCATGCATTCTGTAGAAAATTCAATTCAAATATGAAACAATAATTACTTATAATTCTATAATCCAAAAAATAAGCATTCATAACAGCAGTATATATATATATATGATATATATATATATGATATAACTTCTCTGTCTATAAGTGCATATTTTTACAACTAAAATAGGACCATATTATACACACGTCATTGTAAACTAATAATTTTTAATTTAACATAGAATAGCCTTATGGCTAAATCTGTATCATGGTTCTCAAATTTGTATGAATGTATATTTATCCTATCTCCTAGTGATGTGCAATTAGAATATTTCCAATGTTTAATTAAATGATGTAGCAATCAAATCATTATATTAGTTTTGCATATTAGTCCTATTATTTCTGTAAAAAAAATCTTAAAATTGGAATTGCTGACTCTTTAGTGTATGCAAATTTTCATGAGTTTTGATAAACATGACAAAATTGTCTTTCAAAACATTGCAAAATTCTTTTATTTCCATCAGCATTTTTATCAGTGCTAGTTTCCTGTTTTCTCTCATTGGCTGGGTGTACCATTAGTTTCCTTCACCTTTTTAATCAATACTAATATGATAGAGAACATTAGAATTCCATTCTCACCTTATTTTCATTCTTTGATTGCTATTGATACTGGTTGTCAGCTTGAGTGTAGTTTCTTCTTTAATAATTCATAACTTTTACCAATTTTTCCCATCAGGTTTTGTTATTTGATAATTTATAAAAATGTTATTTATGGATAATATTAGCTTTTTATATCATATATTTTGCAACAGTTTTTTCCAATGAATCCTTCACTTTTTTTCTTAAATTCTTTTATTGGTACATTTTAGGTATACAACACAATTACATTTCTCATTGGGAATTGTACCTTTACATAATGCATCTTGGTTCTTATTTTTTCCCCATTCCTAGCCCTCCCTTTACCCCCTCCACCCTTCCCTATTTACAAAGACTTTATTTCCATTTTTTCCATTTCTCATCATTTTTCCTTTCCCTTCTTTCTTTTACCCTGCCCCTCACACTACCCCTACCCCTTTGGACCTTTTCTTCCTATTTTGCATTATCAATTATTCATTCTAATCATTGGTACATTTTACATATACAATATAATGACATACATCATTGGAAATTTGCACCTTTTCATAATCTCTTTTGGATCTTATTTTTCACCCTTGCCCAGCCCTCCCTTCAACCCCTCCATCTCTACCTATTTACAATGATTTTGTTCCTATTTTTCCATTTTCTCATATTAATTCCATTCTATTCTTTCCTTTCCCTTACTCCTCCCTCTTCCCCTTCCTCTTTGCCCCTTTTCTTCCTATTTCAAATTATCTATTATACGTTTTAGTCCTTATTTACACTTTCAGTTTCTCGCACTAGAGAAACTATTTTGTATTTATACATGTGTGTCCTATTTATTTCACTTAAGAGTATCGCCTCAATGTGCATCCACTTAGCCATAAATGTCTCTAATTTCTCATTTTTTATGGCTGAGTAGTACTCCATTTTATTTAAAAAGCCACATTTTCTTTATTGAGTCTCCAGTTGATGGGCAATTGGGCTGCTTACAAGTTTTAGCTATCACAAACTGTGCTGCTATGAACATAGGTGCACATATATCACTGTGGTATGATACTATTAATTCTTTGGGGAAGATACCCAGTAGGGGAATAGTGGGGTCAAATGAGACTTCCAGTCCTAGTTCTTTGAGGTATCTCCATACTGATTTCCATAGTGGTTGCACCAGTTCACACTCCCACCAGCAGTGGAGCAGGGTTCCTCTTTCCCCACAGCCCTGCCAGCATTTGTTATTGGTTGATTTTATGATAGCAGCCATTCTTTCTGGAGTGAGGAGAAATCTCAGAGTTGTTTTCATTTGCACCTCTCGAATGACCAGTGACATTGAACATTTTTTCATGTATTTATTTGCTATTTCTACTTCTTTGTCTGAGAAATGTCTGTTCATTTCAGATGCCCATTTTTAGATTAGGTCTTTAAATTTGAGAGGTCTGATGTTTTCAAATTCGTTATAGATTCAAAATAGTAGACCTTTGTCTGAGGAACAGCAGGTGAAGACTTTTTCCCACATTGTGGGTTGTCTGTTCACACTGCTGGTGGTTTCTCTTGCTCTACAGAAGACATTTAATAAGAAGAGATCCCACTTGTTGATTGTTTGTGCTAGTTCACGGGCAACTGAGGTTTTGTTCATAAAATCTTTTCCTACACCGATGTCTTCAAGAGTTCTACCTAAACTCTGTTCCAACTGGTTCAGAGTTTCTATTTTAATATTTAGATCTTTAATCCATTTTGATTTTAGTTTAGTGCATGGCGAGAGATATAGATTTAGTTTTAATCTTTGGCACATTGAAGCCCAATTTTTCCAGCACCATTTATTAAAGAGGCTATCTTTCCTCCAGTGAGGGTGTTTGGCTCCTTTATTGAAGATGAGATGGCTGAATGTGTCTGGCATTGTTTCTGCACCTTCTAATCTGTTCCACTGGTCCTCAGGTCTGTTTCTTTGCCAGTACCATTCTGTTTTTATCACAGAAGCTTTGTAGTAGAGTTGCAGGTTGGGGATTGTGATACCCTCTGCCATGTCTCTGTTACGTAGAATTGCTTGTGCAATTCAGGGCCTCTTCTTGTTCCAAATGAATTTTTGGATTGTTTTCTCAAGGTCCATGAAGTATGCTGCTGGGATCTCAGTTGGAATTGCATTAAATCTATATAGCAGTTTTGGAAGTATGGCCATTTTCACTATATTAATCTTTCCAACCCAGGAGCAGGGGATGTCTGTCCATTTTCTGATATCATCTTCAACCTCTCTTTTCAGAGTGCCATAATTTTCAGAGAAGAGGTCTTTGATTTCTTTCATTAGGTTGATACCTGGGTGTCCCGTCCCATGGGTAAGTCAATGGAGACCCTAGAGGGGTAGTGAGAATGACAAAGGACAGGGGACATGAGAGATGGAGACAAGACAGGTTTCTGATCAAGTCTTGTTTATTGTGGAAGCTGCTACAGCATATATACCGTAGGGCTAGAGGGAGGGAGCAAGGGGAGGGTACTGGGGCTACTTCCTTGTTGCCAGGTAGACTTGCAGCAGGCTTAGACATGCCCGTAAAAGGCACTCAAGAGTTCTAGTGGGGGGGGGCAAGGCCCCCCACACCTGGGTATTTCAGTTTTTTGGATGCTATTGTGAAAGGAATTATTGCCCTATTTCTCTCTGAGTGAGTCTGTCATTGGTGTGGAGGAAAGCTATTGATTTTTGTGTGTTGACCTTGGAACCAGCTACTTGACTGAATTTGCTTATTAAGTCTAGAAGACTTTTGGTGGAGTTCTTGGGATCTTCTATATAGAGTATCATGTTATCTGCAAATAATGACAATTTGACTTCTTCATTACCTATCTTTATTCCTTTATTTCGTACTCTTGCCTAATTGCCATGGCTAATGTTTCCAGAACTATATTGAACAAGAGGGGTGATAGTGGATGTCCTTGTCTTGTTCCTGATTTTAGTGTGAAGGATTTCAGTTTTTGACCATTAAGTATGATATTGGCTGTTGGTTTTTCATAGATGGCTTCTATCAGTTTGCGGTAGAGACCATCTATTCCAATTTTTTGTAGGGTTTTTATCATAAATGCATGTTGGATTTTGTCAAATGCTTTTTCTGCATCTATGGAGATAATCACATGGTCTTTGTCCTTGGCTCTATTGATAGAGTGTATTACATTGATTGATTTTTGTATATTGAACTATCCCTGCATCCCTGGGATGAATCCCACTTGATAAGGGTGTATGATCTTCTTGATGATCTTCTGCATTCTGTTTGCCAGTACCTTATTAAGGATTTTTGCATCTATGTTCATTAGTGAAATTGGCCTATAGTTCTCTTTTTCAGTTGGGGCTTTCTCTGCTTTGGGGATCAAGGTGATGCTTGCTTCCAGGAATGAATTTGAGAGTATTGCTTCCCTTTCAATTTCATTGAAGAGTTTAAACAGTAGTGGCAGTAGTTCCTCTCTAAATGTCTTGTAGAATTCAGCAGTGAATCCATCAGGGCCCGGGCTTTTCTTAGTTGATAAGTTTTTAATTACGTTTTCTATTTCATTGATTGATATTGGGTTGTTTAGACTTTTTAGGTCTTCTTCATTCAACTTTGGTAATTCATACGTGTCTAGGAATCTGTCCATTTCTTCTGTGCTGTCTATCCTATTGGCAGATAGGTTCTGGAAGTAGGTATAGATGATCCTCTGGATTTCTGCTGGGTCTGTTGTAATTTCACCCTTTTTATTCCTAATTGCATGGATTTGGGCCTTTTTTTCCTTTTTCTGATAAGGTTGGCTAAGGGTTTGTCAATTTTGTTGATTCTTTCCAAGAACCAACTCTTGGCTTCATTAATTTTTTGTATCATTCTCTTAGTCTCCATTGCATTGATTTCTCCTTTGATCTTTATAATTTCCTCCCTTGTATGAGCTCTGGGGTTGTCCTGCTCTTCTTTTTCTAGAAGCTTGAGGTTCAGCATCAGGTTGTTTAATTGTGCTCATTCTGTTTTCCTAATATGCATATTCACTGCTATGCATTTCCCTCATAATCTGCTTTCATTGTGTCCCATAGATTCTGATATGTTGTATTGTCATTGTCATTTAATTGAAGGAACTGTCTGATTTCTTCTTTAATTTCCTCTGTGACCCATTGGTTATTCAGAAGTCTGTTGTTCAATTTCCACATGTTTACGAAATTTTTTGAGTTTCTTTTGCTATGGATCTCCAATTTTATCACACTATGGCCTGATAATATACAGAGGATAACTTCAATTCCTTTGCACTTACTTAAACATGTCCTATGTGTGAGTATGTGGTCTATTTTGGAGAATGACCCATGTGCAGCTGAGAAGAATGTGTATTCTGATTTTGTGGGGTGGAAGACTCTGTAAACATCTGTTAAGTTCATTTGTTCAAGAGTTCCATTGAGTTCTAGTATTTCACTACTTATTTTTAGTCTAGTTGATCTACCTATTTGTGATAGTGGAGTGTTGAGGTCCCCCACTACAATTGTATTAGTGCATATATGACTTTTCATGTCCATTAGTATTTGTTTTATATAGTTGGGCACACTAGTGTTTGGTACATAGATATTTATGATTGTCATCTCTTCCTCTGGGATTGTTCCCTTTACCAGGATGTAGTGTCCTTCTTTGTCTCTCTTAATCAGTGTTGGTTTGAAATCTACTTGATCTGCAAAGTGGATAGCTACTTCTGCTGTTTTTCAGGTTCCTGTCACATGGAGTATTGTTTTCCACCCTTTAACTTTCAGTCTATGAGTTTCCTTTTGAATTAAGTGTGTTTCTTGTACGCAGCATATTGTTGGATTTTGTTTCTTGACCCATTCTGCTGGTCTATTTTTTTGATTGGTGAATTGAGACCATTAACGTTTATGGTTATTTCTGAAAAGTATTGACTTGTCATTGTCGTGACTTTTTCTTTTTGTTGGGTTATCCTCCTTTACATTTAATTTCTTGTCATGCCAGATGGGTTCATTCTGCTTTGCTTCCTGGGGTTGTGATCCTCAATGTCCGTTCCTAGGCTATTGTGTAAAATTCTTTGGAATGCTGGATTGGTATTCACGAAATTCCTAAAATGCTCTTTGTCATGAAATTATTTTATTTCTCCATCAATTTTGAAAGATAGTTTTGCAGGGTACATCAATCTGGGTTGGAGGCTGTTTTCTTTTAGAGCTTGGAATATGTCACTCCAAGCTCTTCTTGCCTTGATGGTCTGTTTTGAGAAGTCTGCTGTGATTCTGATGGGCTTTCCTTTGTATGTGATTTGTTTCTTTTCTCTAACTGCTTGCAGAACTTTGTTCTTCTGTTGAGTTTCTGGAATCTTAACAATTATATGCCTATGTGTAGAATTTTTTTGATCAAGGCTATTTGGAGTCCTATATGCCTCACTTATCTATATGTCAAGCTCTTTTCCCCTGCTTGGGAAGTTTTCTGCCATTATTTCTGTGAAGAGATTTTTTAATGTCATCTGCTCTCTCTCCTGTTTCTTCATTGACTCCTATCATTCTTATGTTATTCTTCTTTGCATCATCTAGCAGCTGCTGGATTGATTTCTCATGTTCCCTTATAATTTTGAAGCAATTTTTCTTTTCCTGGTCATTAATTGCAATCTTATCTTCTATATCTGAAATTCTGTCCTCACACTGGCTCATTCTGCTGTGTAGACTTTCAATGGAGTTTTTCATGTCCTGGAAATCTATTTGCATCTGTTTTATGGATTCCATTTGTTTCCTGTGTTGGGATTCCATCATGTTCCTCAGCTCCTCTCTGGATTTATTAATCATGTCTTGCACTAGTAGCACAATTTTTCCTGTTATCTGAGAAAGTATTTCTGATTTCATTTTTTCCAGATCCCCTTTTGTTGCCAGTTCAGTGGGTCCAGGTGGTTGAGTGTGAGAGTGTTCCATCTCATTTCCCTTTGGGGTTGCTGTAGGTGATCTGGAAGTCTGGTTTTGAGACTTATTCACATGTTTTCTCTTTTTGAATGGGGCGGGTTGCTGTAAGTGCTGGCATGGATTACCTCCTCTGAGCTAGGAGAGGTGGGACAGGGGCTGGGAGAAGCGGTAGGGATGGTGGCCCAAAAGCCCTTTCCTGTGGCCTGGGAGCAGCAGGATGTATGGTGGCCAGGAAGACCCTTCCTCTGGACCAGGAGCAGTGGGATGGTGGCTCAGAAGCCCCTACCTCTGGGCCGGGAGTGATGGGAGGGATATTCACACTCTGTTCACTCCAAATTCTGATTGTCCTCCTTTTTGTGGAACTTTGGATTGAACACAGAAAACATTGATTTATATCTCTTCCTTATTTTATTTTATTTTGAGGTAAGGCTAAGTAGCCCAGGCTAGCATGAGACTTGTGATCCTCTTGCCTCAACCTCCCAAATAGCTGGGATTACAGAAATGATCCCAGCTTAGAAATTTTAATTGTCTTGTATTTGGCCTATTAGTACATGCTTCCCACAAACATAAAACCAGTGCTTGAAAATGTAGGTTTCTTACTATCTAAGGATTCCATAATATGTGCCTACATCTTGAATTCTACATCATAATAAGTAGGGTCATAAATCTTGGAACTCAGTACTTAACACCTGTTCTTAAATGCTCACCAAAGACTTCCATAAATTCTCCTCTGTAGCTATAGTAAGTTAACAATTACTGTCAGATGTTCTCCAATGTGCTTTATTACTCATCCTCACAGCAACTCTGAGTGGTAGGCACTATTATGATTTTGTCTTATAGAAGAGAGCATTGAAGCACAGAGAGATTAAGTTATGTGCTCATGATTGTAAGTAGAAGAGGAAAAAATGACTAAGGAAGTCTGGTTGCTGAGCCTGTCCTGTTTCACAGATTGTGTAGGGTGCCTCCCAGCAATTCTTCCTGGAGCACATGAACTATAGGATATAGAATTGAATCTACAGGGCCAACATATAAGGAGAAGTGCAAACACATATACACACCAACCAGTCCTTCATGATGGATACAGAAAAATAATCTAAATCCATTCTACCTAGATTTTGGAAGCCACCTCATTCAGAAAATCTCTTCTAGAGATGAAATCCCAAAGGAAATGAATGGGGAAATGTGGTCATTATAATCAAAATGTTAACTTTCAATGCTGAAAATTCAGCACATGAAAATAAATTTAGCTGCCTATAACTTGCCTTTCCAAGCCTTCAGGCCTCCTGGGGTTATAATTTCCTTTAGTGTCCCAAAGAAAATGGCTCAAACCTTCACCCCACATGCTGTGGGAAAGCAGTGCCTCAACAGTGTTCTCATAATTTCTGAGGAGCTTGCATTTTCCTGATTATCATTGGTTCCACATTTCTCATCTGGACTTATTTTGTACAACTACTGTCTTTGTTTCACAGTTTCCCCTGACCTTCCACTGACCTTTTCCAAAGAATCTGTACACAATCTAGTTCATGGAGCCATTTTCTATGGGAGCTAAGTGGAAAGAAAGAAAACTTAAAATTAAGTTTTAGACATTATGGTGCTCATATTCCACAGCATCGACATTCTGAAATTTCCCATTGGCCATCTGTCACCTTGTGTTCCAACTTCTGCCAAAGTGTGAGTCTTCTCATCTCCACAAAGAATGTTTTCCTGACTCTCAGCCATAAAATGCACTTACAGTCAAGCCCTTCCTTCAAACCCAATTCTTTCAATTCAGACAGCCTAAGCCAGGTGAGGACAACTATTTCAGTTAATTCACAGGAAGGAACTATTCCTAATATTCTCAGCCTTTCCATTACTATTTTCCTTTTTAAAAACAATAAATACTTTCAAACATATTTTAATGTGGTGGAACTCCAAATTGGATTACAAATTTTGAAAATTTTCCAGAGTATAAAAGGAAATATTCTTCAGAAAGGAGAAGATGAAGAGAGAACAATAGAGAAAACAAATGACACATGAATACCTGGGATTTGTCCCTGATATTAAGTTAAACAATGCAAGCTACTTCTGATTGTTGTGCATAAGTCCTCTTAGGAAAAGCATCAATTCTTTGGAAAGTAGAGATGGTCATTTTAGAATGCATTTCTTGCTTAGATATTTTAAAAGCCTGTTCCTTGCCTAAATGAAAGTAGACCTAGAAATTACAAAAGACATTTTTATATAATTATTTCGATTTTCCCCTATCTCCTTGTTTTATAACATACAACATACCAGGATACAATGTAAACATGGTGAGGTATAAAGAAAAAAGAGTCCTAGATTATAAAGTGGGAATTCTGCATTTGCTCTGGACATGCCCCTAATTTAGAGGTTACAATGGAAGGGAGATACACTAGATCAGGAGTGCCCAATCCCTGGGCCACCGACCAGTACCAATTCATGGCCTGTGAGGAACCTGCTACATGACAGGAGGTGTCACATGAGTCTGCAGAGCCTCATCTGTACTTATAGCCATTCCCCCTCACTCACACCAGCCTGAGCTCTGCCCCCTATCATAAGCGGGCTGGCATTAGATTCTCACAGAGGTGTGAATCTTTCTGTGAACTGCGTGAGGTAGTTCTCTGCCATGTATTCTTTATATGAATCTAATGCCTGATCATCTGAGGTGGAACTGAGATGGTGATGCTAGTGCTAGGGAATGTAATTATTACATATTACAAATATATGCTAATAAAAAACTCTAAAAATAAACCCTCTATTATGCAGAAAAATTGTCTTCCAGAAAAATTGTCTTCCCTGTGCCTAAAATGTTGGAGACCACTGCACTAGATGGTCTCTAAGTTTCCTTTTGGTTCTGAAAATTACATAATACTTGATCAGTCTTCTAACAGCCAAGCTGCACTGATAGATCTACCCTTTTACACTAACCTTTTTACTGCCTGTAATACATTCCTCCCCTCTCCTCTCCAACTAGATCTACCTACTTCTTCACTCACTATTACTAGAACAAAAAATTGGATCATGAGGCAGTATAACCAATCTTGCATCATTCTAGGTCTGATAAAGAAAGAGAGAGAGAGAGACAATGCATTGAAGAAGCCATAAGGTGTAGCTAATGTGTAGGAGTTAGTAGAATGTGTAGGGGAATGAATTCTGACAGTGTTAGGTCAAGATGAAGGAGGAGGGAGGCACCCAAAGTTGAATAAATGAGAGTTGATCATTATGGGAACACTAGCCACTCTCAATATCCTAGTGGAGACTCCTGAAAATTAGGATAACATGCTATTATAAAATCTTGAAGAACGTGGTGGCCCATACTTATTAAAGTGGACATTGTATAATTGCTATTTGTATAGACAGTAGAACAGGTCAAATGGTTGAGGATTGCTGCTTATATAGCAGCTGCAAGCCTGTGTCAGTGAGGGAGGGGCAGGTCTCAAACCAAGAAATCTTTTGGAAGGCTTGCTTTGAGTGTTCAGTATACAAATAAGGGACCCAGTTCCCTCCCTTTCTGATCTTAGCCACACCAGAGTGCCCATCCCTTCTTCAAAAGGCAGTAGTATCTGAAGTGGCAGGAGCAGGGGAGGGCACCATGCTGACAGTCTGGTTGCACTCATTTTGGAGTGAAGAATGGCAGCTTGATAGTCAGAGAGGACAGACAACACTAGATAGTCAGGGAAGACATTGAGGCAAACTGTCACAGTCCAGTGGGGGCAAAGGGGAGGAAAGGGAAGCAGTGGCTGGGGAAGGGCAGACAGCTGCTGGTCAAGCCATATACCCCTCCAACCAGTGCAGGGAAAAATAAGTCAGGCACTTCTTGGCCATCTCACCATCTTCTAAGGGCCTACAAGGAAAGAGACTGAAAGATGACAAATAAGTACACCTGAGGAAGAGACACATGGGTGAATCTTTGCAAATGGCTACTAACTGTAATTTTTTTTGCATATATACATCGAGGAAAGAGCATGCATCACATGAGAGGCACTAAACAATCATATATGCGCAGTGTTTCAGCTAATTGATTTCAGTCATCTTCTTTCATTGGCACTCCCATTCTGGCACATAGATAAAGGATCATAGTAACCATCCTAAAGCATTGTAGTAACATGGTCCAACAGTACAGAGCCTCTACTCCAAAATCTTGCCCAACTACTGCCACCATTTCATGGTCAATCAGCTAGCAACAGAGTTCAAAGTTGAGTACCTGATAAGGCAGAATTTCACAGGGAGAGCAAATAGCCACTTGGTGGCAAGTTGATTGATTATATCAGATTTGTTTTACTCTAGAGAGAAGAACCACTCACCTGGTGGTGACATATATTCCAGGTACTAGCTTACATTTCATTCTCATAAGATCCCAAACAGGACTGATAATTGAGGATTTACAAAGTGGCGAGTCCACCAACATGAGCTCTTGCATAACAACACATCAGACCCAAGACTCTACTGGACAACAAAGAGGCAGGCACATGACATGATGGGCTCCAAATGTCCTATCACATGGACCATTGTCCAGAAACTACACAAATGGTGGACCAATAGAATGGCCTTTGAAAGGCACAACTGAGATGATATTAATCTGAAGAAATAATGTGAAAATAAGCTTCTTTTCTACAGGACTCCCAACCAGTGACGATTGTATTGTAGGTCCACCATAAATAAAAAACTTGAGCCTTGAAACAAATGGTGAGAGTGAAGTCTCAACTAACATCATCCCAGATAATCACTTGGGAAATCTGAGTTCTGTGCCCACAACTCTGGGCCCCATGGGTTTAGTGGGGGAAGCTTCTACTAAAGTACACAGAAACAATCTAATTGAATTTCAAGTCATGGCTGTCCCCTAATCACATAGGGCTCCTATTTGCAAAGCAACCAACAAGCAAGAAAATTAATTGGTTACCAAAATAATGTACTTTGATCATTAGGGGAAGATAAGGCTGCTGATCATGAGGGAACAGAACTATTTAATATCACATTTTCCTTCAGGTGACAGGACAGTGGTTCCTCCGTTCACAAACTTAGTTCTCTCCATGATTCTGATTGCGGAATTCATTCCACATTCTGAATGATTGCAACCAGAATCATGGAATGAATTTTGTGACCAGAATGGCAGAAGGAATTAAGTTTTTGAATTGATGTACCACTGTATGGAACATTTCTTACTATTTATCTGCCAAAGTTTGTGATTGAATGAACAAGTACAGCAGCTATGTTTGATAAGACCCGGTGATCAAGGGTTTAGACCTTTCATGGATGACCATCTGGAACACTCAGCCACCACAAGAGATACTGCCTAACAAGCAACAAAGGAATCTAAAATGGGCAGTAAGCTTATTAGTTGTGTCTCTAAGACCATGTACTATTAGAAGCAGTGTATTTTGACTCATTACTCTTCTTTTTCTAATGTGGAACCAGATAGAGTGAAGGTGTTAGACAAAGCAAGTAGATTCTACCAGCACAGGGATGCGCTGCAGTGAATATCAATGTACATGTCTTAGTCTGCTTTCTGATGTTAATCACAAATGCCCCAGGCTTGGTAAGTTATTATATGTGCTGCTGCAGCAAGCACAAGCTTGGTAAGTTATAAAAAAAAGGAGGTTTGTTTTGACTCATGATTTTCAGAAGATTAAGTCACATCCTGTGATCACTTTCTTGCTGGGAGAGTTCTGGGGCAGCAGTTGGAACCACATAAGAAGAGACAGGGCGTGTGTGACAGAACTAGCAAACTAACTTTCATAGCACATAGTCACCTCACTAATCATAGCAATGAATTTAATGATGCCAGGGTCCTAATCACCTCTTAAAATCCCACTTTTTAAAATCTCACAATGGAAATTAAATTTCAACCTGAGTTATGGAGAAAACAAACCATAGTCTAACCATAGTGATGCACTGTTCAGATCCCATCTCTAGAGCCTGAAGAATGGATCTCCCTGGCTGTAAGGGGTACAGCCAGCTGAGGACTCTACCTGAATCCCTCCCAAGAAATGGAAAGGATTCTCTCTTGATCAAGTTTGTGCTCCTCACTGAGCAGCTTGCATCCTTTCAGGACAGCACTGAAGGACAATTTCATTTTGATAATCATCAATAGAACACCTTGAAGCCTTTGTGCAAATGCATCCTATTTTCCCTCATTCTGCTTAGTGGTGTCTGCTGTGTTTCCTCTCCAATAACTCTTCTGTGTCTCCATCTCTGCTGGAGAGTAAATTTTCTGAGGAACATAAAAAATGCACTCACTAGTTGCACAAGCTTCAGCCAGAGGCCCGCCATATCATCAGTAAGTATGCAAAGATCCCGGGGAGCAGCTATGAGGCCTAGATGGGTGTGGCTGCAGGTGGATCCCATCCAGAGCTCTACCCCAACACCAGAGTCTCAGAAACACCTGCCCAAGCCAAAGGACTGCCCAGAAAGAAGCTGCACAGGCACACAAACTTCAGCAAGAAGCCCACCATACCACTGGCCACAACCAAGGACCCTCCTGGAAAAGAGCTACACAAGGGCACAAGCAACAGCCAGAGGCTTGCCTGATACCATTGATAAGTGCATGGAGACCCTAGCCAGAAGCCTGCACAGACAACAGGAACTAGGTAGCACAGCCCCCAGCCAAAGGCCCTCCCAGACAACATCTACATAGGGGCTCTAATGAGACACATGCCTAGATACCATCCCAAGTGTGCACAGAGCCCAGCCAGAAGACTGCCCAGACAACAGATCACCTCAGGGATCCAAAAGGCCACCACTCTGAAGCCAGGAATTGGTGTACTGGTGAGCAGCAGAGTAAAGACTGCTCAGTGGCTTGCTGAGAATTCAAGATTACTGGGTGAGCAAAAAGTCACCTCAACAAAGGCACAGCAGGCTGCATCTGTTGAAATGAGAAGACATGTAAATAAGTCTCAAAACCAGACTGGCAGATCACCTAAGGGAACCCTAAAAGGCAAACAAATGGAAAATCTGATGCTCAACCACCTGGATTCCCTGAACTGGCAACAAAAGAGGACCTGGAAAAAATGAAATCAGAAATAATTTCTCAGATAACAGCAGAGATTTTACCCATAGTACAAGACATGATTAATAAATCTAGAAGGACACAAATTTAAAAAAAATAGAACAGCTGAGGAACATGATGGAATCCCAACATAGGAAACAAAGGGAATCTGTAAAACAGATGCAAATAGATTTCCAGGAGATTAAAAATTCCATTGAAAGTTTATGCAACAGAATGAGCTGTGCAAGGATAGAATTTCAGATAGAGAAGACAGGATTGTAATTAGTAACCAGGAAAAGAAAAACTTCTTAAAACTAGTAAGGGACCTCAAGAAATCAATCCAGCAGCTGCTAGATGATGCAAAGAAGAATAACATAAGACTGATTGGGCTCAATGAAGAAACAGGAGAGAGTGCAGATGACATAAAAAAACTCTTCACAGAAGTAATGGCAGAAAACTTCCCAAGCAGGGGAAAAGAACTTGACATACAGATAAGTGAGGCATATAGGACTCCAACTAGCCATGATCAAAAGAATCTACACAGGTATATAATAGTTAAGATTCCAGAAACCCAACAGAAGAACAAAGTTCTACAAGCAGTTAGAGAAAAGAAACAAATCACATACAAAGGAAAGCCCATCAGAATCACAGCAGACTTCCCAACACAAGCCATCAAGGAAAGAAGAGCTTGGAGTGACAAATTTCAAACCCTAAAGGAAAACAACCTCCAACCCAGGTTGATGTATCCTGCAAAAATATCTTTCAAAATTGATGGAAAAATAAGGTACTTTCATGACAAAGAGCACCTTAGGAACTTCATGAATACCAAACCAGCACTCCAAAAAATATAGAAGAATATCCTAGGAAAAGGCAAGGAGGATGAAAACCCCAGGAAGCCCAGCAGAATGAATCCAACAGGCATGACAAGAAATTAAATGCAAAGGGGGAGAATCCAACAAAAGGAAAAAGTCATGACAATGATAAGTCAAAACTTATCAGTTATAACCACCAATGTTAATGATCTCAATTCACCAATCAAAAGAAATAACACTGGCAGAATGGGTCAAGAAGCAAGATCCAACAATATGCTGCATACAAGAAACACACTTAAAGACGCCAAATCACCCTGCTGCAGACAGGCAGGTCTGCATGCCCTACCGAGGTCCCACGTCATGCGGAAGATGCCAAATCACCCCGCTGCACACAGGCAGGTCTGCCCATGCCCTACCGAGGTCCTGAGTTGCACAGAACACACTGAATCGCCCAATGCAGGCAGGCAGGTCTGTGCATGCCCTACTGAGGTCTCCAGATGTGTGGAAGACACCGAATCACCCCGCTGCAGACAGGCAGCCACCTGGTTCCACACTACAAAGACCAGAGGACACCAGACGACCAGACCAAGGTACTGAGTCCCGCTGCTCCCGGCCCAGAGGTAGGGGCTTCTGAGCCAATGTCCCACTGTTCCTGGTCCAGAGGAAGGGGCTTCCTGGTCACCATCCCTGCCACTGCTCCCACCCCAGAGGAAAGGGCTTTTGGGCCACCTTCTGTCCCGCTGTTCCTGGCCCAGAGGAGGGGATTCTGGGCCACCATCTCTCCCACCATTTCTGGCCAAGAGGGAGGGGCTTCTGAGCTGCCATCCCACTGCTCCTGGTCCAGAGGAAGGGGCTTCCCAGCCAGCCTCCCTCCCACTGCTCCCAACCCACAGGAAAGGGCTTTTGGATAACCATCCCTACTGCTGCTCCCAGCCCCTGTCCCACCTCTCTGGGCTCAGAGGAGGTAATCCATGCAGGTACTAACAGTCCCCCGCCCCAGTTGAAATGAGAAAACACATAAATAAGTCTCAAAACCAGACTTCCAGATCACCTACAGCAACCCCAAAGGGAAATGAGATGGGAACACTGATACTAAACCACCTGGATGCACTGAACTGCCAACAAAAGGGGATCTGGAAAAAATGAAATCAGAAATGATTTCTCAGATAACAGGAGAAATTGTGCTCCTAGTGTAAGACATGATTAATAAATCTAGAGAGGATCTCAGGAACATGATGGAATACCAACATAAGAAACAAATGAAATCCATAAAACAGATTGAAATAGATTTCCAGGATATGAAAAATTCCATTGAAAACCTACACAGCAGAATGAGCCAGTGTGAGGACAGAATGTCAGATATAGAAGATAAGATTGCAATTAATGACCAGGAAAAGAAAAATTGCTTCAAAACTATAAGGGAACATGAGAAATCAATCCAGCAGCTGCTAGATGATGCAAAGAAGAATAACATAAGACTCATTGGGCTCAAAGAAGAAACAGGAGAGAGTGTAGATGACATAAAAACATCTCTTCACAGAAATAATGGCAGAAAACGTCCCAAGCAGGGGAAAAGAACTTGACATACAGATAAGTGAGGCATATAGGACTCCAAATAGCCTTGATCAAAAAAAAAAATCTACACATAGGCATATAATTGTTAAGATTCCAGAAACTCAACAGAAGAACAAACTTCTACAAGCAGTCAGAGAAAAGAAACAAATCACATACAAAGGAAAGCCCAAAAGAATCACAGCAGACTTCTCAAGACAAACCATCAAGGCAAGAAGAGCTTGCAGTGACATATTCCAAGCCCTAAAAGAAAACAGCCTCCAACCCAGATTGATGTACCCTGCAAAACTATCTTTCAAAGTTGAAGAAATAAGATACTTTCATGACAAAGAGCACCTTAGGAACTTCGTGAATACCAAAACACCACTCCAAAAAATTTTACACAATTTCCTAGGAACAGACACTCAGGATCACAACTGCAGGAAGCAAAGCAAAATGAACCCATCTGGCATGACAAGAAATTAAATGTAAAGGGGGAGAACCCAACAAAAAGAAAAAGTCATGACAATGATAAGTCAATATGTTTCAGTTATAACCATCAATGTTAATGGTCTCAATTCACCAATCAAAAGAAATAGACTGGCAGAATGGGTCAAGAAGCAAAATCCAACAATATGCTGCATACAAGAAACACACTTAATTCAAAAGGAAACTCACAGACTGAAAGTTGAAGGGAGGAAAACAATACTGCATGTGACAGGAACACGAAAAAAAAGCAGGAGTAGCTATCCTCTTGGCAGATCAAGTAGATTTCAAACCAACACTGATTAAGAGAAATGAAGAAGGACACTACATCCTTGTAAAGGGAACAATCCAAGAGGAAGAGATGACAATCATAAATATCTATGCACCAAACACTAGTGCACCCAACTATATAAAACAAATACTAACAGACATGAAAAGTCATATATGCACTAATACAATTGTAGTGGGGGACCTCAACACCCCACTGTCACAAATAGATCAACTAGACTAAAAATAAGTAATGAAATACTAGGACTCAATCAAACTCTTGAGCAAATGAACTTAACAGATATTTACAGAGTCTTCCACCCCACAAAATCACAATACACATTCTTCTCAGGTGCACATGGGTCATTCTCCAAAATAGACCACATACTCACACATAGAACATGTTTAAGTAAGTGCAAAGGAATTGAAGTTATCCCCTATCAGACCATAGTGCGATGAAATTGGAGATCCATAACAAAAGAAACTCAAAAAATTTCATAAACACATGGAAATTGAACAACAGACTTCTGAATAACCAATGGGTCACAGAGGAAATTATAGAAGAAATCAGACAGTTCCTTCAATTAAATGACAATGACAATACAACATATCAGAATCTATGGGACACTATGAAAGGAGTTTTACAAGGGAAATTCATAGTAGTGAATATGCATATTAGGAAAACAGAATGAGCTCAATTAAATAACCTGATTTTGAACCTCAAGCTTCTAGAAAAAGAAGAGCAGGACAACCCCAAAGCTCATACAAGGGAGGAAATCATAAAGATCAAAGGAGAAATCAATGCAATGGAGACTAAGAAAATGATACAAAAAATCAATGAAGCCAAGAGTTGGTTCTTTGAAAGAATCAACAAAATTGACAAACCTTTAGCCAACCTTGTCAGAAAAAGGAAGAAAAGGCCCAAATCCATGCAATTAGGAATGAAAAGGGTGAAATTACAACAGACTCAGCAGAAATCCAGAGGATCATCAATACCTACTTCCAGAACCTATATGTCAATGAGATGGACAACATAGAAAAATGGACAGATTCCTAGATACATATGAATTACCAAAGTTGAATGAAGAAGACCTAAAAGCTCTGAACAACCCAATATCATCCAATGAAATTGAAAATGTAATGAAAAACGTAGCAACTAAGAAAAGCCCGGGCCCTGTTGGATTCACTGCTGAATTCTACAAGACATTTAGAGAGGAACTGCTGCCACTGCTGTTTAAACTCTTCAATGAAATTGAAAGGGAAGCAATACTCCCAAATTCATTCCTCAAAGCAAGCATCACCTTGATCCCCAAAGCAGAGAAAGACCCAACTGAAAAAGAGAACTATAGGCCAATCTCACTAATGAACATAGATGCAAAAATCCTTAATAAGATACTGGCAAACAGAATGCAGAAGATCATCAAGAAAATCATACACCCTGATCCAGTGGGATTCATCCCAGGGATGCAGGGATGGTTCAATATACAAAAATCAATCAATGTAATACACTATATCAATAGAGCCAAGGACAAAAACCATATGATTATCTCCATAGATGCAGAAAAAGCATTTGACAAAATCCAACATGCATTTATGATAAAAACCCTACAAAAAATTGGAATCGATGGTCTCTACCTCAAACTGATAGAAGCCATCTATGAAAAACCAACAGCCAGTATCATACTAAATGGTCAAAAACTGAAATCCTTCACACTAAAATCAGGAACAAGACAAGGACATTCACTATCATCCCTCTTGTTCAATATAGTTCTGGAAACATTAGCCACGGCAATTAGACAAGAGAAAGAAACAAAAGAAATAAAGATAGGAAATGAAGAAGTCAAATTGTCATTATTTGTAGATGACATGATACTCTATATAGAAGACCCCAAGAACTCCACCAAAAGTCTTCTAGACTTAAAAACCAAATTCAGTCAAGTAGCTGGTTACAAGGTCAACACACAAAAATCAATAGCTTTCCTCTACACAAATGACAGACTCACTGAGAGAGAAATAGGGCAAATAATTCCTTTCACAATAGCATCCAAAAAACTGAAATACCTAGAAATCAACCTAATGAAAGAAATCAAAGACCTCTTCTCTGAAAACTATGGCTCTCTGAAAAGAGAGATTGAAGATGCTATCAGAAAATGAACAGACATCCTTACTCCTGGGTACGAAGGATTAATAGAGTGAAAACGGCCATACTTCCAAAACTGCTATTTAGATTTAATGCACTTCCAATTGAGATCCCAGCAGCATACTTCATAGAACTTGAAAAAACAATCCAAACATTCATTTGAAGCAAGAAGAGACCCAGAATAGCAAAAGCAATTCTAGGTAACAGAGACATGGCAGGGGGTATCACTATCCCCAACCTGCAACTATACTACAAAGCTACTGTGGTAGCTGTATGGTACTGGCAAAGAAACAGGTCTGAGGATCAGTGGAACAGATTAGAAAATGCAGAAACAATGCCAGACACATTCAGCCATCTCATCTTCAATGAAGGAGCCAAACACCCTCACTGGAGGAAAGATAGCCTCTTTAATAAATGGTGCTGGAAAAATTGGGCTTCAACTTGCCAAAGATTAAAACTAGACCTGTATCTCTCACCATGCACTAAACTAAAATCAAAATGGATTAAAGATCTAAATATTAAAATAGAAACTCTGAACCAGTTGGAACAGAGGTTAGGTAGAACTCTTGAAGACATCGGTGTAGGAAAAGATTCTATGAACAAAACCTCAGTTGCCCGTGAACTAGCACAAACAATCAATAAGTGGGATCTCTTCTTATTAAAAGGCTTCTGCACAGCAAGAGAAACCACCAGCAGTGTGAAGAGACAACCCACAATGTGGGAAAAAATCTTCATCTGCTCTTCCTCAGACAAAGGTCTACTATCTCGAATCTATAAAGAACTTAAAAAGATCAGACCTCCCAAATTTAAAGACCCAATCCAAAAATGAGCATCTGAAATGAACAGACATTTCTCAGATAAAGAAGTAGAAATAGCAAATAAATACATGAAAAAATGTTAAACATCACTGGTCATTCAAGAGATGCAAATGAAAATAATGCTGAGATTCCACTTCACTCCAGAAAGAATGGCTGCTATCATGAAATCAACCAATAACAAATGCTGGTAGGGCTGTGGGAAAAGAGGAACCCTGCTCCACTGCTGCTGGGAGTGTAGACTGGTGCAAGCACTGTGGAAATCAGTATGGAGATACCTCAAAGAACTAGGACTGGAAGTCCCATTTGACCCCGCTCTTCCACTGCTGGGGAATCTTCCCCAAAGAATTAAAAGAATCATATCACAGTGATATATGTGCACCCATGTTCATAGCAGCACAGTTTGTAATAGCTAAAATGTAGAAACAGCCCAAGTGCCCATCAACTGGAGACAGGATAAAGAAAATGTGGTTTTTTTTGTAAAATGGAGTACTACTCATCCATAAAAAATGAGAAATTAGAGATTATAGCTAAGTGGATGCACACTGGGGTGATACTCTAAAGTGAAATAAATAGGACACAGATGAATAAATACCAAATAGTTTCTCTGGTGTGAGAAACTGAAAGTGTAAATAAGGACTAAATATATAATAGGTAATGTGAAATAGGAAGAAAAGGGGCAAAGGGGAAGGAAGTGGGAGGGCTAGGGGAAAGGATAGAAGGGAATGGGATTAATATGAGAAAATGGAAAAATAGGAACAAAATCTTTGTAAATAGGGAGGAATGGAGGGGGTGAAGGGAGGGCTGGGCAGAGGTGAAAAATAAGAAGCAAGAGAGACTATGTAAAAGTGCAAATTTCCAATGATGAATGTCATTATATTCTATACCTAAAATGTACCAATGATTAGAATCAATAATCGATAATGTAAAATAGGAAGAAAAGGTCCAAAGGGGTAGGGGTAGTGGGAGGGGCAGGGGAAAGGAAAGAAGGGAAAGGAAAATTGATGAGAAATGGAAAAAATGGAAATAAAGTCTTTGTAAATAGGGAAGGGTGGAGGGGGTGAAGAGAGGGCTAGGAATGGGGAAAAAATAAGAACCAAGATGCATCATGTAAAGGTACAATTCCCAATGAGAAATGTAATTGTGATGTATACCTACAATGTACCAATAAAAGAATTTAATAATAATAAAAAAGAAACACACTTAATTGAAAGAGAAACTCATAGACTGAAAGTTAAAATGTGGAAAACAGCTCCATTGGAGAGGAACTCAAAAAAAAAAAAAAAGCTGGAATAGCTATCCTCTTTGCAGGCCAAGTGGATTTCAACTCAATACAGATAAAGAGAGACAAAGGACACTAAATCATTGTAAAGGGAACAATCCAAAAGGTAGAGATGACAACCATTAATATATATCCACCAACACTACTGTGCCCAACTATAAAATCATATAAACACCAATACAATAGTAGTGGGGGACCTCAATACCCCACTATCACAAATAGATAGAGCAACTAGACAAAAAATAAAAAGCAAAACAGTAGAACTCAAACTCTTGAACAAATGAACTTAACAGATGTTTACAGAGTCTTCCACCCCACAAAATCAGAATACACATTCTTTTCAGCTGCACATGGGTCATTCTCCAAAATAGACCACATACTCACACATAGAACATGCTTAAGTGCAAAGGAATTGAAGTTATCCCCTGTATATTATCAGACCATAGTGGGATGAAATTGGAGATCCATAGCAAAAGAAACCACATGAATTTCATAAACACATGGAAACTGCACAACACACTTCTGAATAACCAATGGATCACAGAGGAATTTAAACAAAAAATCAGACACTTCCTTCAATTAAATGAAAATGCTAATACAACATATCAGAATCTATGGGACACAATGAAAGCAGTCTTACGAGGCAAATTCATGGCAGTGAGTACTCACGTTAGGAAAACAGAGGGAGCTCAATTACACAACCTGATGCTGCACCTCAAGCTTCTAGAAAAAGAAGAGCAGGACAAACCCAAAGCTCATACAAGGGAGGAAGTTATAAAGATCAGGGCAGAAATCAATACAATGGAGACTAAGAAAACGATACAAAAAAATCAATGAAACCAAGAGTTGGTTCTTCAAAAGAATGAACAAAATTGACAAACTCTTAGCCAACCGTATCAAAAAAAGTAAAGAAAAGACCCAAATCCATGAAATTAGGAGTGAAAAGGGTGAAATTACAACAGACCCAGCAGAAATCCAGAGGAATCATCAATACCTACTTTGAGAACTTATATGCCAATAAGATGGAAAACAGAAAAAATGGACAGATTCCTAGATACATGTGAATTACCAAAGTTGAACAAAGATGACCTAAAAATTCTAAATGACCCTGTATCAATCAACGAAATTGAAAATGTAATTAAAAACTTACCAACTAAGAAAAACCCAAGTCCTGATGGCTTCACTGCTGAATTCTACAAGACATTTAGAGAGAAACTACTGCCACTGCTGTTTAAACTCTTCAATGAAATTGAAAGAGAAGCAATACTCCCAAATTTATTCCTGGAACCAAGCATCACTTTGATCCCCAAAGCAGAGAAAGACCCAACCAAAAAAGAGAACTAAAGAGAAAAAAAAACTGGAGACTGTTGAAATGCAGAGTTGAAGTAATTTTTTAAAAATATTTTTTTGAGTTCTGCGACATTATTGTGAAAAATTAAAGTTGTGCAATACTTAATTCAGACATGTACCACAATTTAATAGTAGGCTAACCCTGGGGGGTGGAGTCTAGGCACAATGCTTCTGTCAGCAAACACTTGAGCTTTTAAGTCTACTATATCTGAACTATTGTTTCTTGTTTATCCTTTTTTCCTTAGTTGGACTGTAATGTATGGACTGTCAACCTGTGAATCTTTATGATTCAGGTATTGTTGTATTCTTTACTGTGTAATAAAAAACTTTAACAAAAAGAGAATTGTATGCCAATCTCACTAATGAACATAGATACAAAAATTCTTAATAAGATACTGGCAAATAGAATGCAGAAGATCATCCAGAAAATCATTCACCTTGACCAAGAGGGATTCATCCCAAGGATGCAGGGATGGTTCAACATATGCAAATCAATAAATGCAATGCACTATATTAATAGGGCCAAGGATAAAAACCATATGATCATCTGAATAGATTCAGAAAAAGCATTTGACAAAATCCAACATGCATTTATGATAAAAACTCTCCAAAAAATTGTACTAAACGGCCTCTTACCTCAATCTGATAGAAGCCATCTATGAAAAACCAACAGCCAATATCATACTAAATGGTTAAAAACTGAAATCCTTCACACTAAAATCAGGAACAAGACAAGGATGTCCACTATCACCACTCTTGTTCAATGTAGTTTTGGAAACATTAGCCAAAGCAATTAGACAGGAGAAAGAAACAAAAGGAATAAAGATAGGAAATGAAGAAGTCAACTTGTTATTATTTGCAGATGACATTATACTCTGTACAGAAGACCCCAAGAACTCCACCAAAAGTCTTCTAGACTTAATACCAAATTGAGTAAAGTACCTGGATACAACATCAATACAAAAATCAATAGCTTTCCTGTACATGAACAACAGACTCACTGAGAGAGAAATTGGGCAATCAATTCCTTTCACAATAGCATCCAAAAAATTGAAATACCTAGGAATCAACCTAACAAAAGAAATCAAAGACCTCTTCTCTGAAAACTGTAGCACTCTGAAAAGAGAAAATAAGAACCATGGTGAGTTATGTAAAGATGCAAATTTCCAATGATAAATGTCCTTATATTGTGTACCTTAAATGTACCAATAAAATTATTTAAAAAAAAAAAAAAAAGAATGCACTCACTAACTCTAGAGTGTAAGGTGACTGGGAAATCAAGAAAATACCCATGGAAGAAACTGAATTTAACAAGAGGAGAGGCAGACTCCAAGCCTTGTTTCAACCATGGCTCCTATTTAAATAATATCATCCAAATTACAAAGCTTCTTCTCTACCATCACATCTTTCTATAAGGTTTCTTTTTTTTCTTCTTCTTGGAGATGGGAGTCCTAGCTCTAGAGTTTCCCCATATTAAACCACTCAGCTTCCACAGGTGAGGAGGCAGCCACTGTATACACAGATATAAAATCTTAGGATAATTAGCCCACTCAGTTGTACTTGGTAATAAATCACCAATTTGTAAGTCAGTTGGATTCTGTTCATAAAGGATTGATAAGTGGGAAAATTTAAAGACAGAATTAAACCCCACAGCTCAAAATATCGCTGATGTGTACTCCAGGGGATTTCTCTACCAGATCCCATTTATTCTTTCTCACTAATAACACACAAGAGCTCTACCTATGGAGTCTCAATGTCTATTTGCCCAAGTAGGATTCTGAAAGGTTGAGTGTGGAGTAAATATTCTTTTTTTGAGTTAGTGAGAGGCATAGTTCAAAAAGGGAGGAAACTGAAAAGATTACTGGAGTTTGAGAATAGTAAAGTAAGAAGATAAAAAGGAATGGCTTAAAAGACGCTTCCAATGGGCATGGTTTCATGCAACAAAGAGAAAAGGGAGGTTAAATGGATTAAGGTACACTTCACACATTCGATTACAGGTATTGAAGATAGGTATTTCTAACATACAATTACTCTTGAGTTCTCTTCTGAAAATCATTGCTTGAAAAGTCATGCAAGTGGAAAATCCATCAATGAACTGCAACCAGACTACTCAATACTTGCATAAATAACTGCTCTTCAGCCATACCAATCTAAGTGGCTCTGGGTACCAGGGAGACAGCTGTTCTGTCTTGTCCTACAAAATGACCTCCTTTCCCTACTTGAAGACCAAGGATCATCCAGCACTCTGGGTGTTGCCATCCACTCTACAGGCTTTATCTGTCTTTCTACACTGCCCTCATTGTAAATGTGAGAGAGAGGAAGACACCTGGACTTCCATCCCCTGGACATCTCCACGTCACCTCTTGGTACTGACTGGGACATGGAAGTTCTTTTCAGCCATTATGCCAAGCACTGACCAGTAAGAAATTTCATAGATAAAGTACTTCCTAGATTAGGGCAATCTCAGTGACCACAGAATGGGACTGAGAAACTATAACCAAGGAATTTCTAATAGGGAGTTGCAAGATCTCTAAATATTGCATTTTATCAATCACTGGCTGATCATTACCTGCTTTAGCCATAGTACCTGCATTCAAAAAGTTCAAAGTAGTGAGATCCACTTGAGTTCAAAACCCTGACCCACCATTTATTTTCTTTAGAACTTTTGTCAAACTCCTTAATTGTCTGAGTTCTTCGTTTCCTAATCTGAAAAATGATGGTGATGGTCCCCACCCCCATTTTAGATTTCTTAAAAACTAAATAGGACAAAATAAATAGTGTAGTATTGTCTTTGTGATGTAGAAAAGAACAAATAAACATAGTCTCAATTATAATAATTATTCAGAATAAGAACAGACAAGTACTTACTGAGACAGTAGCAAAGACATTTTAGCCAACTGTGCTAAAATAAACAACACCAAATTGATCTGGGTTAAAGCTATGGAATAGTCACTATGCAGATGTGCCCTCTATATTCTGATAATCCCTATTCATGGGTTATCACTCCTGTCACATGTCAAAATCCCAATTGTTAGGAAAAGAATAAATAATGTACCCGATGTGGATAAAAACATATCTTGTGTGGCGGCAGGTAGGAGGTGAAAGTTCAGGTCCCCATGGTAGAGCAACCGGGTGAAGATACATGTGGGAAGAACAAGGCCTTCACCTTGAACCCAATTTAGGTCTTACCCTAAT
The DNA here is from genome assembly GCF_053883595.1 of Heterocephalus glaber. Lineage (NCBI taxonomy): Eukaryota > Metazoa > Chordata > Mammalia > Rodentia > Bathyergidae > Heterocephalus > Heterocephalus glaber. The sequence continues at coordinate 3,012,888 of NW_028258191.1, forward strand.
CTGTGTGCTTGATTTATATTAAGAGAAAAAACAGATAAACATCACATCCTAAGACATAAAGTATTTTCATTTTAACAGTGACCTTCTTTGTATATGCTCTACTTTAACTTAAACTAAAACAACTTGCTAATATTTGGGAATTCGATTGGCAGAACTTCTCTAGCACACTTAAAGTCATACTGTGTACCAACTGCCCCTTCTACCTATTCCTTGCTCTTGTTCCTAAGCTCCTAATACTTTCAAAGTAGCACACATGAAGCAATTAACATACATATGAATATTTTGAAAAATTGGAGACAGCAGGAGGTGATAAGATATTGCCAGAAATACAGTTCTGATATATCTGTGTTCAATTAGTCTGCTGGGGCATTTTGTTACTTGTTTACAGGATTTATAATTATATTAGATATTATAATTTGCCAAAAATGAATTCTATAATAAAATTAGTTAAATCCAGAAAATATACTTACCAGAAACCAAAAGTCATGAAGGATAATTTTACCTGGAAAATTCAGGTGTATAGTAGCTTAATTTTTAATTCAGTTCTGGCTTATAATTAAAATAGTAACGGTCACAGCAGGCTTCTGAGCATTTGCTGGAAAATGATTATTTGACTTTGCAGTTGCTTCAGACAGTTTACCAAGATGTATGCCTTGAAAAAGAGCCCCATGTCCAGACCATAACCTTTAAAAGATGAGAGGAATAATCTGAACCTGTAACACGCCAACCGCTGTGTTCCAAAGTATAAATATTCTTGTCTTTGACTGGCATTTAGCATTATAAAAGAAGAATGGTGTCCTCTATTACAGCCAGGAGAAAATCATCAATTCAGGTTACATGAAGATTTCCTAGGTCTTTGCATCAATCATTTCATAAAATTATTGATTAAAAGAAACAGAAAAGGAATGAAATGGCATAAATAATAGAAAAACATTGAAAACCTGCACACACTCAAATTTTTGAGCTTATGATGCAGATCTCAATTCAAATTTAACCTTCAAACACAAATGTCATGGAATGACCATCACTTTACTGAGCATCCAAGGACAATCAATTACTTCCATAACACAGTACTTAATTAGGTAACCATTACAGAAAAATGCAGTAACCTGGGATTCGGACTCTAGTTTTTCTTTTCTTTTTTATCAGATACTGGTTTTTCTTTTTATTTATATTAAATTCATCTTTTAAAAGAACATATTATACGCATGCAACTTGAAGAATTATCACAATGTGAACATACAAAGTAAAGAATTATCACAATGTGAACCTACAAAGTAATATACATCAGAAATGGAACATTATTAGCCCCCAGAAATGTTTTCTGTTTCCTCTGAGTCAATCATTCCTTATCTCTCTCTCTCTTCAGAGTTAATAGTGTCTTTTTCTTAGCATCACAGATTGTTTTTGCCTCTCTGAGATCTTTGTATAAATCAAATTGCAGAGTATACAATACACATTGTGTACCTGGCTTCTATTGTTCAAAGTAGAGCTAATACCAATAGCAAACTGTCTCAGCTAGAAATCTAGAAAGCACAGAAAAGAAAAGAAAATACCTAGGTATTAATTTAATGAAAGGGGTAAATGATCTCTCTAATGAAAACTGTAAAATACTGGTGAAAGAAATTGAAAGAGACACAAGAAAATAGAAAGACATCCCACATTTATGAATTGAAAGAACCAATGTTCTTGAAGTGTTCTTATTACCCAAAGCAATCTACAAGTTCAGTGAAGTTGCTTTCAAAATACCAATTGTATCTTTCACAGAATTAATGAAAAAAATCTTAAGATTTGCATGGGACCACCCAAAACTGAATAGTTACAGCCATTTTCAGAAAAAAACAAACTAAAAAAAAAGTAGCTGTATTTATCCATTTTCTGTTTCTATAGAAATTACATAAGTCTGGGGACTTTATACAGAAAAGAGGTTTATTTAGCTAATAATTCTGAATATCCAAGAGTGTGGTTCTGGCATCTGTTTGGCTCTGATGAGGGCCTCTCTGTCTGTATCACAGCGTGATGGAGACTGGGAAAGGGAAATGGCTATGTGCGGAAAAATGAGTAGCCGCATCTTATAAGAGTGCACTTTCATGAGAACTAACTCACTCCTTGAGACTAGGGACATTCCTTGCCACAGTGGTGCTCCACATATCCAAATCACTTTTCTCTAGATCTTATAGCTTCAAGACTCCACAACCTCTATACACTGCTGCACTGAGGACCAAGCTTTTAGCACTGAACCTTTGGGGGTATGCTGAAACCATATCTAAACCACCTCACCAGCCTTACTAAAATCTTTAATATTTCTTGAACTGGTTAGAAATCTCCCAGCACAGGACATTTGTATTTGATATTTTATCTGCTGGGAGCATTCCTTCATTTCCTCCAAATATTTTCCATAACTTATTTAAGGTATAAGCTATCTCACATCATGAACACTTCCTCTTTTCTTTGCTTAATACTTTTCATAGCATTTATCACTCACAAGCATGCTTTACATCTTTTATTTTATTTATTAACTATTTCCAAGAATGAAATCTCCCTAAAAGTGATTTTTGTCTGTTTTTTCTGATAGCCTCAATGTCTAGTATAGCACTGTGAATATATCTGGTATTGTCTAAATATTTATTTAATGAGTTAACAGAGACATATATTTTTAAATGGTATACTAATGTAAGCATTAGTGCAACTGGACTTATCAGAGAAGACTTCTAAAATTAGATAAACTTTCAGAAAAATTTGGAAAGCAATTGAAAAATATGTGATGAGCATCAAATACATTCCAGAGACTATGACAGTCAATGACAGTAGATGAGAGGGCTAGTTATATGATGTAGTTTCTAATTTAAAGTATACAAGCTATCAACTGCCCTTCTCTGATATATTGTTTCTAAGCCTCTCCTTTTATGCTGGAGTTAGAAAAACAATTTTAGAAAGTGGTGTGTTTCTCTTCAATTACTACTAGACATTTCATGCCATAAACATTGAGCTTCTTTTATATTTTCATGTATCTTTCTTTACTCTTCAAATTATACTGTTACAGAATAATTTTTTTTAAATTTAATATTAGACTTTTGAAGAGTTTTAACTAAGTCAAATGCAAACTAGTAAATTGCAAGACAGAGCCAAACATCAGATCTCAAAGGATCTGTGTGGGATTGGGCTTCAGTCTGCAGGGGAAAGCTCCTAACATTTGTTAAGCTGCATAAGATCTCACTGGGAAAACAATTCAAAGGTTAAAGCAGCATAAGCTTCTTCTTCATTCTTTTTTATCTTTCAGTTTCAATGGGAAATATTTGTAGAAAGATAGGATTTGTGATTCAAAACCGTAATGATGATCAGTAGTTGCTCAAGCACTGGCTATCAAGGGTTGGCCAGTTTAGAGCTTCATCCCATAACATGAGAAGTAAGTTTTAGACATTACCAGTTCTTGACTTATCTACTCTTTTGTTATCAACTAACCATCCTTCAAATAGTATTTTTTACTTTTTCATCTCAGATAGGCTCTATAAAAATAGATTAGCATTTCTGCTTTTTTTGAGGTGACAACTTGTTGAATGTGTTGTACTTTATACTTTAGAAGGAATCTTTCCATGAATTAGCTCTTCATCAATAAGTCACACTCTGAGTTTGGCATGAGTGTCCCCACTGTACACAAGAGGAAAAGTGAGTCTTGTAGTAGATAGTTGCATGTTATGAAGACAACAGTAAGAAATGTAAAAGCCTAAGTTCACACTAGGCCTGCTAACAATAAGACCACACCTCTTTTCGTTCTGCTTGATGTTACAATCAAAATTCTAGGCAGGTTGTAAAATAATGTGAGACAAAAAATTCTCTTAATTTCTTAAGACTAAAATTTCTGTATAATAGTGATATTTTGGTGCTTAAAAAATCAAAATCAATGAATGAACAATTAGAACATGATTAATTCTCCACCGTATGTTGATGTCTTCCTTCTCCCTTTTCTCTTTCTCCCTTTTTCTTTTGTTATCTTTGGGATTTGGTATAATTATGGGTTTTTTAAATCTTGTCAGTTTTTGAGTTTTATAAATTCTTTATTTTATTACCCTATATATTCTGAGTTATATTATAAGGAAACCTTACCATGCTTAAGATATATTCTTTATTTTTGTCTTCAATTTCTAATTGAATAATAGTCTAATTCAGTAATACTCTCATGACAAAAGATGACTATCAAATGATACACAGGAAAGTCTTCATGATGAAAATTAACCATTTACCCTCTGCATAAGACACAGAAGCCTGACTTCATCACTTATGTCTTCCTTCAGAAACCTTACAACTGCTCATTTGTAGGGAAAAAGGAAAACTTCATTACAAAATCATGTTGGAGGCATCTGGTTTCATTTACAATAAGAAGGAAGTCCAGGTGACAAAGTCACCATGCTTTCATAGAACCTTGTAGAGAACTCTGGAATTGCTAAAGAACAACTGGAATCCCATATTTTGAGAGGTTGAACTTATGCACCATTCTTCGTTAAGGGAACTAAGCTGTCTTCAAGGCAAATACTGACCAACATAAACTTCCCTTTAACTCAATTTCTCAATGTATATTACATGTAAATGGGATGTTTTTTGGCACAGTTTATCAGGGAAACTTCCAAATTTACCAAATTTTGTAAATTTTTCCATTAACAAACACTGTTGTTTTAGGAAGCTTTCACTGGTATTTCGTAAGACTAGGAATATTTATCTTGATGATTAAAATCATTGAATTTCTCCTTATTTTAGACCATAGCCAAAATAAACACTGACTAAATTTAATAAGCTACCTATCAGACTTGCAGGAATTCTTAGAACAAGTTGACACTCTAGAAGATTACCTATCATAGAACAGATTATGGTATATTGTGCTACTCATAAATTTAAAAAAATCAAAACTATCAACAGAAGATCAATACTATTTTTAATTGACTAGTCATAAAATCTAAGAGTTGTTAACGAGCCTTGAAAGTCACTTACCACATTATGATCTGATAATAGATGAATCTCTTCCACAATTTTTCCAAATGGTTCAGTCAGTGTTAGGACAGACATCTCAATTGATGGAGAATGCAGAAGTCTATGAGTAGAGGCACCCATTGTAAGAAGTCAGGTGAGGCTGGGTAGGAAGAGGGTTCTAGGAAGAATAATAACTTTATATATAAAATGCTTGTAATATTAAGAAGTAAAGGCTTTCATGTAGGAGGCAGCATGGAGAATCATTCAAGGAAACATGTAGTCAGGAGAGAGTGGGCTCAGAGGATGTTGCAAAGGTGAGCCAGGGATCGAGCAGGCATGGTCTTATGAAAAAGTTGTAATGATTTTGATTTTCTTGCAGAAGCAACATGAAACCGAAAAAGAAATTTTAGTCATGCATGGCATGATAAGAATTGCATTTTGAAAAGGTTACTCTGGCTATGCTGTGGAGAACAGATTAGAGTGTGATGTGACAACTCCAACAGTCCCACCAGGAATGGATTTTGGAAGTCACAAGCAAGAGACAGGAGAGTGGCTAGCACTGCAGTGCTGATATAGGTTAGAAAAGATGACATGCTCACAAGAAATAAAAGCAGATGTCACCCACCTCCCACACCACAACCCAGGCACATGCATAATTGTCCTCTTGAATACAGCTCCTGGCTGATGTGTGGTGCTCATGCAGGACCAACATCATGCTTCATGGACATTAGCTGTAAGTATGCTATGGTCTACCCTGTGCTCAGTTGATTTCCTAACGAGCAGAGGAAGAGCTCCTAGTGATTGTGTCATTACCTGTGCCCTCTGCCTCCTGGAGCCGGCACATGGCAGGTAGTGAGAGGAATGTTGTTGCCAGCAGGCCACAGGTGCTGAAGGAAAGGCTCTGCCACTCCTGCAGGGCCCTGGGTTTAAAGGCTTTACACACCCGACAAATCCGCCGCCCTAACTAGCCTAGTTTAGTCCAGCAGACATTTATCCCTCCTGCTAGAAGAACTACACAATCAATAAATAAACAGACTCTACCAAAGCTTTCCTAAAAATAGTTCTATGAAATGCACTGTCGTTGGAAAGACTATGTTGACCTTTGTCAATGTAGTAGCTGGACACAAAGGCTAATGTAATTATCTTCTGAACAAATTATAATTAGGAGGATAACAAAGATGTTCTCTGTTAGAGGGAACCCAGAGATGTAAGCAAAAGGAAATGGAATATGGTAATAACTGTTTTCTACACTATGTTTAACACTTGATGTGTCTTGCCTATTGAACTGAACTGGGTTGCCAAACTACAGTAAGCATAGTCTATCATCTTTTCTTGCTAAGAGATGTTTTATGGACACAGCCATACCCATTTGTTTAGATGTTCTCAAGGGTCCTTTTCATGTTGCAACAGCAGAGTTGAGTAGGTACAGCAGAGACTGACCAACAAAGCCTAAAATACTATGTCTACTACTCAGTCCTTTAGAAAGAAAGTGTACCAACCCTCTTCTATCTTAAACAGAACTTGGTTTAATTGACTAGTAGGCTTATTTCAGCAACTTTTACACCAAGTTCTTGATATTCATTTATATAGCTACTATTCATACAGAAATCATTGAATCCAAATTCTATTTGGCACTAATAAGAGATAGAAATGGAATTCCTGACTCTTTTTGCAGTGAAAAAATGAGTATATAGCCAAAAGAAATTAAATCAGCATACCAAAAACATACCCACACACCCATATTTATTGTGGCACAATAGATACGATAAAAGATAGAATCACAGTATTTTCCCATCAACACATGAATTAATAAAGAAAATGTAGTATATACACACAATTGTGTATTACACATCTCTAGTGAAGCATATATCAATCCTATCATTTGGAGCAAAATGGATGGAACTGGAAGACATCATGTTAAGTAAAATTAGTCATTGAAAAAAAGTACTGCAGGTCCTCTCTTGTGGAAAAAACAAACAAAATATCAACCCAAAGGTAGAATAGTGACTACCAGATTTGCATTGGATGAAGGGGTTGGGGGAGTAGGTGGAGAATGGCTGTGGATATGATCAATGCATGGTCTATGTATGTGTAGAAGTATCACAATGAACCCCATTAATATATATAGTTACTGTGTTACTTTATTTTTTTATTTAGGCCAAACATTGCTTTTAGAGTAGCTATTTTTCTGCATTTTAATAGTCTGGGATTTCATCTTTTTAAAAAATGGAATTTGGCCCTCTTGGAAATAATAAAGATACAAAGAAAAAATTGCTTTCGAAAATGCAGAATTTTTTTTAGAAATCAACACATGGGCCGGGGATCTAGCTCAGTAGTTCCACCGCCTACCTCGCAAGCTCAAGGACCCGGGTTCAATCCCTGGTACCTAAAAAATAAATAAATAAATAAAAATAAAAATAAAAAATCAACACTTGACAAAGTAAAGCTCTCAAGTTTTCAAGCTCCATCCAGCTGCCCTTAGTTCTTCCAAATTCACAGCATGTAATAAAAAATATGCTAAGTAGTAAGAAGCTCATAATGAAAAGTAATATTTCAAATGACTTTGTAAGATCTATTTACTTTACTATGAAAAATTCAGCCTCAATCAGCCTTTTGCCTTAGGCAAACTGTAATTCCATTTCTGCTCAAATGTCCTTGTGCAAAAACAACCATACCGGGTAAGTTGCTTACTCAGAAACTAACACCTGAACTTTCTGGCATACTCTGGCTCTTTGACTCAGGAAACATTTTAAATCATGTCAGTTAAATGCCTTCTGTGATGGAGCACAGGAAGTTGATGTGAATTTGATTTGTTCTCTGAAGAGTTTGAGAAACGAATTAAAGATAGTACAACTCCGGATGGCAGAACTGTTATGGTTAGTGATTTAACAACGGTTACATGGCTAGTATTTATCAGACCTCATGAAAGAATCCAGAAAAGTTAACATTGGTAACAGTAAAAGTTCTGAAAAGACAAAATATAGTGCCATAGAGCACAATTTTCACCATTGTTGGCAGGAATGTGAAGTAATGCAGCACTTTAAATAAGTTGAATAAATAAGTTGTAAGTTGAATATGTATAGATCCCCTGTCCCAGCAAGTTGACTCTTGGGGATATACACTAAAGAAGCTCTTGGACGTGAGCCCTAGGAATCATCATATAAAATGTTCATAGCCACATTGTAACAGGAATAAAAGAAATAACTGAAATATTCTTCTACAGGAACAAGTGGATAAATGAATTGTCATACATTCACACAATAAGATACTTTTTAGCCAAGAAATTAAAAATATAGTCTGAGAGAATCCCACCCCCAAAAAAATATTAAAAATAAAGCAAATCCTATAGGAATACACCTAGTATGATTGGTTAATCTTGTGTCAGTTTGGCTAGGCTATGGTAGATAGCCAGTTTGATCAGATACCAATACAGATGCTACTATGAAAGTGTATTTTAGATATGATTAATATTTAAGTACATTCTGTGTAAAACAGGTTACCTTCCATAGTTCAGACAAGCTTCCTCCTATCAGTTAATGGCTTTAAAAGAAAGATTGTAGTGCGTTCTCTCCCTTATCCCAGATGTGAACAATCATTGATCTATTGTCATTATAACTTTGCCTTTCATATAACTTTATAAAAATGGAGTAATATGTTTCTTTTTGTTTGTCATATTTTACTTAGCATAATGCTTTTGAAATATAACCATATTGTTTCATGTATTTGTAGTTTGTTCTATTTTATTGCTGTTATATTTCATTCAAAAAATGCACCATCCTCTACAGCCATTCACTAGTTTTGAGACATTACTATTCATTGTAATTTTAACTTGCATTTTCCTTATTACTGATGGGGTTATTTATCAGTATAGCCAAGAATCATTATCACCTTTCTAACATAATACACAAAATTAACCAAAAGAAATCATGAATCATGAACATCAATCTAGGATCTAAACTTAAAACACTTGGAAGATAGGAGTAAATCTTGGTGACTTCAGGGTAGTCAAAGGCTTCTTAATAATGGCACTAAATGTGGTGCATACATGTACCAAAACCACACAAGGAATGTAAACATTATGCACTGCAAACATGCACTGAATGAATAAATAACTAAATGAAACAAGCACCAAAAGTACAAACAATAAAGAATACTAGATAAATTGGGGCTCCATCAAAGTACAAAAACTTTTTTATTTAAAGGATACTGTTTGGAAAGTATGACTCCCACAGAACAGGAGAAAACATATGCAAACCATATGTCTGCTAAGGGACTAGTATCTAGAATCTATTAAATCTCCTCCAATTAATAATAAAATTACAAATAGTCCAATTTTTAAAATTGCCATAGGATTTGAATAAACATTTCAAAATTACATAAAATGAACAACGATCACATGAAAAGATGCTCAAATTATCTGCCATTAGGAAAATGAAAATCAAAACTGGAGTGAGACACCAAATTATTTCTACTAATATGGCTAAAATCAGAATGACAGAAAATATTTGTATGATAAAGAGAAATTAGAACCCTCATGTACTACCAGTGGAAATGTAAAACAGTACGTCTAATTTGGGAAACAGTCCTGCAATTTTTCAAAATGTTAATCACACAGTTTTCAAATGACTCAGCAGATCTACTTCTAGAAGTATAACAAAGAGAAATGAAAGCACATGTCTACACAAAATCTTACATGTGAATGTTTATAGCCGTATTTTTCATAATAGACAAAAAGTAGAAACAATTCAAATATCTATCAACTCACAAATGGATAAGTAAAATGTATGATATTTATACAATGAAATATTACTAATCAGTAAAAATGAAGTGCTAATACATGCTGCCACATGGATAAACATTGAAAATATTATACTAAATAAAGCAATCAGTGTCAAGCTTTATGTGTGTTTCGCACAGTAGAGGAGGAGGCTCTATGCTTCAAGGATTCCCTTGGGCGTCTTGGCCTGATGAATCTACTGACAGCTTTGCCCAATGGTGCCATCTCTCACCCATTGTTTCTCAGAGTCAGTAGTTGTCCTTCGTGGTGCTTGTCTCTTCTCAAGATGTTGGACTCTTAATCTATCACAGCTGTATAATAATTTCAATGACTTTAGCCAGATTTGTCCTACTTGTATTTAGTTTTTCTGGTCAGTGCAAGGATTTGCCTCAGTTGTCCTTGCAACTATTACTAAAGCCCTCCCCTCTGGTATGATCTTTACTGAGAGAGAGAGAGAGAGAGAGAGAGAGAGAGAGAGAGAGAGAGAATTGACCAATTTACCATGTCATTCTCCTTCTTCAGTAACTTTTCATTGTTTTCAGAATTAGTTTAAGAATATTCCAACTGTTTTGCCCTCAGTTGTTAACCAAGAGCATCTCAGATGCTCTTCCTCATGTGTTCCTTCTGATGGTCATGGACTTCACTAGGTCCTCAGATGTGATATGTCTTTCTCACCTGAGGATCTTAGAATATTTCCTCAGTGTTCTCGCTAACCATCTTTAAGGTACTAATTGTACAGGAGCTAAGCAGGACTGCAAGACCTCCTATTAATACATGCATCAATAGAGATTAAATCAGCCAAAAGCTGATTTTTCTGAATTTACAAAGTTCAGGCTGCTCTCAACAGTTAGATGTTTCCATGACACCTGTGACCTATACTGCCTGTTCACTATGTCCCACTGTGGTAATCTTCCCTACACAGTATTCCCCACAGTCTGGGAATTGAGGTGGTAGAAAACCATTGTGGTGCCCATTCAGGGTATCAGACATTTGTAGTGAACATTTATAGTTTTTTAATTATTCCACACCCATTTCTTTTTCTTTTTTTTTATTGAATTCTTTTATTAGTACATTGTCGGTATACAACATGATTACATTTCTCACTGGGAATTGTACCTTTACATAATGCATCTAGGTTTTTGTTTTATCCCCATTCCTAGCCTTCTCTTCACACCCTCCACCCTTCTGTATTTACAAAGACTTTATTTCCATTTTTTCCATTTCTCATCAATTTTCCTTTCCCATCAATTTTCCTTTCCCTTCATTCCTTTCCCCTGCCCCTCCCACTACCCCTACCCCTTTGGACCTTTTCTTCCTATTTTGCATTATCGATTATTCATTCTAATCATTGGTACATTTTAGGTATACAATATAATGACATTCATCATTGGAAATTTGCACCTTTACATAATCTCTCTTGCTTCTTATTTTTCACCCCTGCCCAGCCCTCCCTTCACCCCCTCCAGTCCTCCCTATTTACAAAGATTTTGTTCCTATTTTTCCATTTTCTCATATTAATCCCATTCCCTTCTATCCTTTCCCCTAGCCCTCGCACTTCCTTCCCCTTTGTCCCTTTTCTTCCTACTTTGCATTATCTATTATACATTTAGTCCTTATTTATACTTTCAGTTACTCACACCAGAGAAACTATTCGGTATTTATACATGTGTGTTCTATGTATTTCACTTTAGAGTATTGCCTCAAGGTGCATCCACTTAGCTATAAATGTCTCTAAATTCTCATTTTTTATGGCTGAGTAGTACTCCATTTTACAAAAAAAAAACACATTTTCTTTATCCAGTCTCCAGTTGATGGGCATTTGGGCTGTTTCCAAGTTTTAGCTATCACAAACTGTGCTGCTATGAACATGGGTGCACATATATCACAGTGGTATGATTCTTTTAATTCTTTGGGGAAGATCTCCAGCAGTGGAAGAGCGGGGTCAAATGGGACTTCCAGTCCTAGTTCTTTGAGGTATCTCCATACTGATTTCCACAATGCTTGCACCAGTCTACACTCCCAGCAGCAGTGGAGCAGGGTTCCTCTTTCCCCACATCCCCGCCAGCATTTGTTACTGGTTGATTTCATGATAGCAACCATTCTTTCTGGAGTGAAGTGGAATCTCAGCATTGTTTTCATTTGCATCTCTCGAATGACCAGTGACATTGAACATTTTTTCATGTATTTATTTGCTATTTCTACTTCTTTGTCTGAGAAGTGCCTGTTCATTTCAGATGCTCATTTTCGGATTGGGTCTTTACATTTGGGAGGTCTGATCTTTTTAAATTCTTTATAGATTTGAGATAGTAGACCTTTGTCTGAGGAAGAACAGGTGAGGATTTTTTCCCACATTGTGGGTTGTCTCTTCACACTGCTGGTGGTTTCTCTTGCTGTGCAGAAGCCTTTTAATAAGAAGAGATCCCATTTGTTGATTGTTTGTGCTAGTTCACGGGCAACTGAGGTTTTGTTCATAAAATCTTTTCCTATACCAATGTCTTCAAGGGTTCTATCTAACCTCTGTTCCAACTGGTTCAGAGTTTCTATTTTAATATTTAGATCTTTAATCCATTTTGATTTTAGTTTAGTCCATGGTGAGCGATATAAGTCTATATTTAATCTTTGGCAAGTTGAAGCCCAATTTTTCCAGCACCATTTATTAAAGAGGCTATCTTTCCTCCAGTGAGGGTGTTTGGCTCCTTTATCAAAGATGAGATGGCTGATTGTGTCTGGCATTGTTTCTGCATCTTCTAATCTGTTCCACCAGTCCTCAGGCATGTTTCTTTGCCAGTACCATGCAGCTACCACAGTAGCTTTGTAGTATAGTTGCAGGTTGGGGATGGTGATACCCCCTGCCATGTCTCTGTTACCTAGAATTGTTTTGCTATTCTGGGTCTCTTCTTGCTTCAAATGAATGTTTGGATTGTTTTTTCAAGGTCTATGAAGTATGCTGCTGGGATCTCAATTGGAAGTGCATTAAATTTAAATAGCAGTTTTGGAAGTATGGCCATTTTCACTATGTTAATCCTTCCTACCCAGGAGCAGGGGATGTCTGTCCATTTTCTGATATCATCTTCAATCTCTCTTTTCAGAGAGCCATAGTTTTCAGAGAAGAGGTCTTTGATTTCTTTCATTATGTTGATTCCTAGGTATTTCAGTTTTTTGGATGCTATTGTGAAAGGAATTATTTGCCCTATTTCTCTCTCAGTGAGTCTGTCATTTGTGTAGAGGAAAGCTATTGATTTTTGTGTGTTGACCTTGTAACCAGCTACTTGACTGAATTTGGTTATTAAGTCTAGAAGACTTTTGGTGGAGTTCTTGGGGTCTTCTATATAGAGTATCATGTCATCTGCAAATAATGACAAATTGACTTCTTCATTTCCTATCTTTATTCCTTTTGTTTCTTTCTCTTGTCTAATTGCTGTGGCTAATGTTTCCAGAACTATATTGAACAAGAGTGGTGATAGTGGACATCCTTGTCTTGTTCCTGATTTGAGTGTGAAGGGTTTCAGTTTTTGACCATTTAGTATGATACTGGCTGTTGGTTTTTCATAGATGGCTTCTATCAGTTTGAGGTAGAGACCATCGATTCCAATTTTTTGTAGGGTTTTTATCATAAATGCATGTTGGATTTTGTCAAATGCTTTTTCTGCATCTATGGAGATAATCATATGGTTTTTGTCCTTGGCTCTATTGATATCATGTATTACTTTGATTGATTTTTGTATATTGAACCATCCCTGCATCCCTGGGAGGAATCCCACTTGATAAGGGTGTATGATTTTCTTGATGATCTTCTGCATTCTGTTTGCCATTATCTTATCAAGGATTTTTGCATCTATGTTCATTAGTGAGATTGGCCTATAGTTCTCTTTTTCGGTTGGGTCTTTCTCTGCTTTGGGGATCAAGGTGATGCTTGCTTCCAGGAATGAATTTGGGAGTACTGCATCCCTTTCAAATTCCTTGAAGAATTTAAACAGTAGTGGCAGCAGTTCCTCTCTAAATGTCTTGTAGAATTCAGCAGAGAAGCCATCAGGACCCAGGCTTTTCTTGGTTGATAAGTTTTTAATTACATTTTCAATTTCATTGATTGATATTGAGTTGTTCAGAATTCTTAGGTCTTCTTCATTCAACTTTGGTAATTCATATGTATCTAGGAATCTGTCCATTTCCTCTGTGTTTTCCATCTTATTGGCATATAGTTTCTGGAAGTAGGTATTGATGATCCTCTGGATTTCTGCTGGGTCTGTTGTAATTTCATCCTTTTCATTCCTAATTGCATGGATTTGGGCCTTTTCTTTCCTTTTTCTGACAAGGTTGGCTAAGGGTTTGTCAATTTTGTTGATTCTTTCAAAGAACAAACTGTTGGCTTCATTGATTTTTTGTATTGTTCTCTTAGTCTCCATTGCATTGATTTCTCCTCTGATCTTTATAATTTCCTCCCTCGTATGAGCTTTGGGGTTTTCCTGCTCTTCTTTTTCTAGAAGCTTGAGGTTCAGTATCAGGTTGTTTAATTGGGCTCATTCTGCTTTCCTAATATGTGTATTAACTGCTATGGATTTCCCTCATAAGACAGCTTTCATTGTGTCCCACAGATTCTGATATGTTGTATTGTCATTGTCATTTAATTGAAGGAACTGTCTGATTTCTTCTTTAATTTCCTCTGTGACCCACTGGTTAAATCAGAAGTGTGTTGTTCAATTTCCACGTGTTTAGGAAATTTTTTGAGTTTCTTTTGTTATGGATCTCCAATTTCATCGCACTATGGTCTGATAACATACAGGGGATAACTTCAATTCCTTTGCACTTACTTAAGCATGTTCTATGTGTGAGTATGTGGTCTATTTTGGAGAATGACCCATGTGCAGCTGAGAAGAATGTGTATTCTGATTTTGTGGGGTGTAAGACTGTAAACATGTGTTAAGTTCATTTGTTCAAGAGTTCGATTGAGTTCTAGTATTTCATTACTTATTTTTTGTCTAGCTGATCTATCTATTTGTGACAGTGGGGTGTTGAGGTCCCCCATTGCAATTGTATTAGTGCATATATGACTTTTCATGTCCGTTAGTATTTGTTTTATATAGTTTGGTGCACTAGTGTTTGGTGCATAGATATTTATGATTGTCATCTCTTCCTCTTGGATTCTTCCCTTTACAAGGATGTAGTGTCCTTCTTTGTCTCTCTTAATCAGTGTTGGTTTGAAATCTACTTGATCTGCCAAGAGGATAGCTACTCCTCCTTTTTTTCGAGTTCCTGTGGCATGGAGTATTGTTTTCCACCCTTTAACTTTCAGTTTATGAGTTTCCTTTTGAATTAAGTGTGTTTCTTGTATGCAGCATATTGTTGGATTTTGCTTCTTGACCCATTCTGCCAGTCTATTTCTTTTGATTGGTGAACTGAGACCATTAACATTGATGGTTATAACTGAAACATATTGACTTGTCATTGCCATGACTTTTTCTTTTTGTTGGGTTCTCCCCCTTTACATTTAATTTCTTGTCATGCCAGATGGGTTCATTCTGCTTTGCTTCCTGCGGTTGTGATCCTGAATGTCTGTTCCTAGGCTATTGTGTAAAATTCTTTGGAGTGCTGGTTTGGTATTCACAAAGTTCCTAAGGTGCTCTTTGTCATGAAAGTATCTTATTTCTCCATCCATTTTGAAAGATAGTTTTTCAGGGTACATCAATCTGGGTTGGAGGCTGTTTTCTTTTAGGGCTTGGAATACATCACTCCAAGATCTTTTTGCCTTGATGATTTGTGTTGAGAAGTCTGCTGTGATTCTGATGGGCTTTCCTTTGTATGTGATTTGTTTCTTTTCTCTAATTGCTTGTAGAACTTTGTTCTTCTGTTGAGTTTCTGGAATCTTAACAATTATATGCCTATGTGTAGATTTTTTTTTGATCAAGGCTATTTGGAGTCCTATATACCTCACTTATCTGTATGTCAAGCTCTTTTCCCCTGCTTGGGAAGTTTTCTGCCATTATTTCTGTGAAGAGATTTTTTTTTTGTCATCTCCACTCTCTCGTTTCTTCATTGAGTCCAATCAGTCTTATGTTATTTTTCTCTGCATCATCTAGCAGCTGCTGGGTTGATTTCTCATGTTCCTTTATAATTTTGAAGCAATTTTTCTTTTCCTGATCATTAATTGCAATCTTGTCTTCTATATCTGAAATTCTGTCCTCACATTGGCTCATTCTGCTGTGTAGACTTTCAATGGAGTTTTTCATGTCCTGGAAATCTATTTGCATCTGTTTTATGGATTCCATTTGTTTCCTATGTTGGGATTCCATCATGTTCCTCAGCTCCTCTCTAGATTTATTAATCATGCCTTGCACTAGGGGCACAATTTCTCCTTTTATCTGAGAAATTATTTCTGATTTCATTTTATCCAGATCCCCTTTTGTTGCCAGTTCAGAGAGTCCATGTGGGTTGAGTATCAGAGTGTTCCATCTCATTTCCCTTTGAGGTTGCTGTAGGTGATCTGGAAGTCTGTTTTTGAGACTTATTCACATGTTTTCCCATTTCGACTGGGGCAGGGGGGCTGTACACACCTGCATGGATTACCTCCTCTGAGCTGGGGAGGTGGGACAGGGGCCAGGAGCAGCGGTAGGGATGGTGGCCCAAAACCCCTTTCCTGTGGGCTGGGAGCAGTGGGAGGAATGGTGGCTGGGAAGCCCCTTCCTTTGGACCAGGAGCAGTGGGATGGTGGCTCAGAAGCCCCTACCTCTGGGCCGGGACTGGTGGAAGGGATGGTGGCCCGGAAGCCCCTTCCTCTGAGCCAGGAGAAATGGGATGGTGGCTCAGAAGCCCCTACCTCTGGGCCTGGAGTGGTGGGAGGCATGGTGGCCCGGAAGCCCCTTCCTCTGGGCCAGGAGCAGCGGGACAGAAGGTAGCCCAAAAGCCCTTTCCTGTGGGCTGGGAGCAGCGGGAGGTATGGTGGCCAGGAAGCCCCTTCCTCTGGACCAGGAGCAGTGGGACGCCGGCTCAGAAGCCCCTACCTCTGGGCCTGGAGCAGCGGGACTCAGTACCTTGGTCTGGTGGTCTGGTGTCCTCTGCGTCTTTGTAGTGTGGAATCAGGTGGCTGCCTGTCTGCAGTGGGGTGATTCAGTGTCTTCTGTGCTACTCGGGACCTCGGTAGGGCGTGCACAGACCTGCCTGTCTGCAGTGGGGTGTTTTGGCACCTTCCGCGTGACTCAGGACCTAGGTAAGGCATGGGCAGACCTGCCCCTATTTCTTTTTCTTAAGGTACCAGAGCTCCAATCTCATCTCCTTTGGGGGAATTAGGTCTCTCCTATTGTACAGATGACCAATGATGGCTGATCACGTGCCCTACCACCACCACCATTATTTAAAAAAAAAGGAAACATGTTTTAAACCACTCAGACTTCCTGTTCTGAATATTTAATTCTTCACTTGAGAAATGCAAATTATATGTGAGGAGGGGTGGAGAGTGAAGCTGATTAACTCCAAATGACTTTTACTAATGACTTTATGGAGATCTGTTCATGCCAGCAATTTAATGTCCTCCTAATATTGTTTTTTGTTGAGTTCAACCAAATAAATCAAGCAACAACCATGGTACTCATTCATAAAATGGAATATTATTCAATTTGCAATTTATGATGACTTTGAAACTTTGAAACTTTTTCTATATTTATTAACCTCCCTTTCTGAAAACAATAAAATAATACTTCTAGCTTAGAAGTTTAAGAAAACAATAAAGTATCTAGAATTTAATGAAATTGCTTTTATTATATTTCCTTTTTACATTTATAATAAGTGTTATTGGTTCCCTATTCATGGCATGTCACACAACATTGTTTTAATAGAAACAATTTAAATAAAAATATTAAATTAAAAACAGAACAGATGCGGATTACTACGGTAAAAATAAAGACTATATTCGGAATGAAATTTGAGAAACACAGCTCAAGTGAAGGAATCAGGACAGTGGCCAGTTTGGGGATCAGTGGTTAGTTTACCCCGCTCTTTATCACACTCTCACTGCAAAATCTTTCACCAGTTTCCCTTCCAAATATTCTCAACTTTTTTGTGTACCAGGGATTGAACTCAGGACCTTGCACTTGCCAGGTGGGTGAGGTGCCACTGAGCTACATCCCAGCCCTCAATTTCTTTATTAAAATTCATTTCTTAGTTTCTTAAATTTCTTTCTTCATTATCTTCTTTGAAGTTCTCAGATTGACTTTGTCTAAGATCTAAGTATAGCAAAGGAAGATTTTGTATAACACAGTAGATTCTGCTTAAAACAGCAGGCCTGCCAACATCATCAGAAAGCAAAGCTTTCTATGGCAGTTTATTTTTAATATATACATTAGAGTAAAAAGGACTTCATTAATGTTTTTGTGTACACCAGGCCATGCTGCCATGTTAGATGAATTCCATCATCCAGAATAGGTCAGCTACATCCCAGCCACTTGGACACCCTCAAGCTCAAGGAAGCTTTTGAAATGCAAGTGGATGTGGGAGCTCTCTTTCCTGTTTATGAGAAGCTCCTCAGAGGGTCACTGTTCTTCATTTCCCTTGTATAAAGTACGTCAACGTTCCCTCCACTGTCTCCCCACTTTTGCTCTGTTTTCATTGGCTCTTCTTATCCTACAGTCCTTCTATTTTTCATTTGTGATGATGAAATCAACCACCATTCTGTGATATGAATCCAAATAAAGTTGTGTTTTTTTAAAGAAAATAATAAACACTGCTTTCATTTATACTCCTCAGTGGTTTTTGGTTGCCTTTCACCAGTGAAATTTTTTCAGGATATTCTATACTGATAATGTTGCCAATCTTATTTTCAGAGTTGGGCTTTTTTGAGCAAGCTGTGCTTGGCATCACACCTATCTTGATTTGGATTCTATTTAATCACTTTGGCTACAATCAATATTAGGAGGTGAAGAAACTCCACAATCAGCCAGTGGTAAATTTGTCATGGGATCTCATGCCGTGGCAAAAACAACCATATGAATTTGCTGAGGAGAGACAAATTCACAGCAGGCACATTGTAGCAGCCTGGCCCCAGTACACTAGCTGGGCTCCCAGGAAAGGGAAGCTTGAGGCTGAGCATGGAACAGAAAGGAGCCAAAGAGAGCACTAGATGCACTTTTCCTGAGATGTCCCTTTCACACAAGCAGGGCTCACCGCACTGCCTCAGTAAAGGAAGGAAGGCAGGATGACAAAGTAAAAATAGCACTGAGCTAAAAGTTATGAAGACTGAGTTTGTGACCAAGCTGTGCCACTGAATAGTTGTGGTCATCTAAGTCAAGCATGTGCCTACTCTGATCCTCAATTTCCTTTTCTGTAAATGAGAATGATAATTATTGCCATGAACACCTCAAAACAATTGTGAAGGTCAAATATAAAACTGTTGATCAAACTTATCTCATGTAAAGTAGAACTTTATATGAATATAAAATGGTCTGATTAATCATTGTGTTAAAGTTACTAATAAAAGCAAATACCTTACCCCTGAGTTAGACAGGCAGCTATTAGCATGCAAACAACATAAGTATAAAGAGAAATTTAAATGGCATCTACATCTCTGGAGAAATTTTTGTGCTTTCATTTTCAAATAAGATTTCTTCATGATAGATGATTATTGAAGAGCTTCTCAAGGGGGAAAATAGTTATCTCTGGGAGAAATTGAAATGGAATAAGTTGATTTTAACAGGCAAAATTGCTATTTCTATAGTTAGAGCATCTTTCTAAAGATGCTCTCTAGTTTCTTTTTGAGCTACCCACAATATATTCTTCTTCCCAAAGAGCTCCATTTACTTTCTGCATTTTAATAATACTGCCTGTTTTTGAACAGTTTTATGATTCTAAGAAGGTGAAATATGAAATCAATAAAGATATTCATGAAATCTAAACATGATTACTAATGAAATGAGAGTAAATAAGCAAACATAGAACAACAGGATTTGCACTGATCTCAAAAAGTCTTTGCACACTCAGCCCATAGGGCAGGTAGCAATAGCACCAGACAATAAAAAAAGAAGAAAACAAAACAAAATCAAGTATATAGAATAATTTGGCTAGATGATTAGTCATGAGATGAACCACAAAAATGTACTGTCAGTTTTTAAATTATTTAAAAGTAAGTTTATATTAAAGAAAATTATTACGATGTGTTATATGTGTGTGTTTATGTCACGGTTTTATTCCATTTTAAATGAGTCATGAATTTTTATTTAGTTTTGCTTTAAGTAGTAGTGATATTCTGGAATGGCTGGTCCTACAACAGCAAACAAATATTCAAAAGGACAGACCTCCAAAACCACGTGCTTAGTCTCAGGCAGTTTTTATTTCAGCATCCTTTATTTGATATTAATATCAATAGAACACATTTCTTTGGTCCACAAGTCCTTCCTTTTTTCTTCAAACTTTCTATATACTAATGGTTTAAAAAGAACTCTTGGGAACAGAATTTGACTTCATAAAAACTTATTCTAGTAATTATTATTCTATACTTGGAATATTTAATCCATTTACATTTGCTTGACATATTACTAATAAATTTGTGGAGAATTTTTACTTTATATTGTGAAATAGTTGTAGATTCAACAAAATGGAACATGATACAGGAAGACCCCCCTGAATCTTTTATTCAGTTTATATCCTATGTCAGTATAGTATAATACAATACTGACACCGGGTATTTTACATTGGTTCAGTGTGTGTGAAAAGCATTAATTTTATCACACGTATAGGCTGCTGTAGTTATCACCACAATAAAAGCAGAGAACAATGTCATTGCCACACAGATTCCCCTCGTGCCACCTCTTCATACTCACACCCACCCCTTGCCCTACCATCCCCGACCCATAACTACTTATCTGTTTTCCATTTCTTAATTTTGTCATTCTGAGACTATTATATAGGTGGAACACTGCAATATGCAGCTCTGACCTTGTTTTTTTTCAATTAGCATTTTGATTATTTCTAACACCTGACTATTACAAACAAAACTGCATGAATATACAGTTTCACTTTTTATAACACAGAACTTATTTTTATTTTATACAGATAATATTAATTTATTGAGTAGTATTTTACCATTTTTGTTCCTCATGCAAGTACCTTTGAGTTTCCACATAGTGTCTTTTATCTTTTACCTAAAGAATACCATTTATATCATTATAGGCCTGCTGATAAAGAAGCATCTTAATTTCTTATTATCTGAAAATGTTTTTACTTTGTCTTCTTTTTTTAAACACTTTTTCCCACCAGGTATTGCCATATGAGTTGGCAGTTATTTTCTTTCAACACTTTAAAGATGTCACTCCTCTCAGCTGCCATTGTTACATTTTTAAAAGTTCAGCTTTAAGCCTTTTTGCTTTTACCCTCATTTTATCCTTGCTTTTTTATTTGACAATTTTGCAATTACACTGTTAGATATGGCTTTTTAAAATTTATATTCCACAACATTTTCATTAACTCATGTGGCATGGTGTCTCTGGGCAGTTACTGAGAGTTCTCAACCATTCTTTCTTCATATGCCAGTTTTTCCTGTTCCTTTTTCTCTCATTTTCTTTAGATTTTCAACTACATACATGTCACTTTCTCATTGTGTCCTCTCTTATGCTATTTTCTCTATTGTCTATTCCTTTAATCTCTCCAGTTTTCATTCTAAATATTTTTATCATCTGTATTGCATTTTACCAGTTGTTCCTTTATTTGCCTCTAAACTGCTATAAAACCAATCCATTGAATTCTTAATTTGGGTTACTATATTTTTAATGTAGAATTTCAGTATAGTTATTTATAAAGTTTTTATTTTTGCTGTCAGAATTTTCCATTCTTTTCTCCTTGAACAGTAGAAAGTATAGTTACTCTGAAGGTCTGTGATAACACCAGAATCTGGAACCTGGAAATCTGGTGTCTACTGTTTCCATTCATTGTCATTGATAATATCTTTTTTTTTGACACATAAATAATATTTTATTATAGAAAAAAGCATACCAAATGTAGGATTTCGTAAACACAAGTGCAACTTTAAATTCAAGGTAAAGAGGCCACACCTAACAAGCACTTTGCCTTTAGGAGATGTAGCTCTCCTTTAGCAAAGGTGATCCCACCATCCCAAACACGGCATGCTCCATCCCCACCAAGGCATCAGTTTGCTGTCTTAGCTATGTCCACTTTAACAGGTTCCAAGTGATGCCAGGAAGTGGCATTAATGCTTACTAAAACCTCAGGATTTTTAAAAAAAGACTTCACATTACACTGGATGATAGAGTCTAAGTTAAAGCCTGTGCTCTGAGTTTTTATTTAAAGAGGGACCCTTTGAAACACTAACTGAAGAGACACCTGTCCTCACTGAGCTTATTCCACAGTACTTTCATAGACTTGTTTTTTTGGTACCAGGAATCAAACTCAGGACCTTGCACTTGCCAGGCAGAATGCAGCATCCCTGAGCTACAACCCCGGCCCTATAGACCTGTGTACATTAGATAACATACTGTCCTCAAGATTCAGTTTAAAATAATTTCGGCCATCATATATTGTGTAGGAAATCCAGCTACTTACTTTCTTATCCTTCTTGTTGTCATTCCTTCAATACCTTTCTTTTACTTTTAAGAAACCATCAAATAATGTGACATTTTAACACTGTCTCCTTGCGCTCTCAATGGCTAATGTTCCCTAGCCAACCCTAAATCTCAAATTCTGGTTCATCTTGGCTTGCTGAGAAGCTCTAAGATACCCTGGGTAAAATAATTTCTTACAAAAATGTATGAACAGCTTGGCTTACTTATTTAGGCACTTAGAAGAGACACCAAACCCAAGTTACCTTCTGCCTATCTGGCCAGTAACTGACTGAAGAGGATGACTGCAGTCTGGGCCTCATTCCCACAGGAACTGAGGGGCCACCGAGTTCAAATGACATTAAGGTCTAGGTGGGGGATGGGGTGGGGGGGTACAGAAACTGCGCTACCAGAAGGAACCTATGGTCACCTTTTTGTTTAGTCACCACCACTTGATGACACTTGCAGACAAACCACAGATTTCCACGTCCTCAAACTACTGGTTGGGGCCAAAAGCATGTTAACTTAAAATGTGGCTGTGGGGAAGATCGCTAGTTCTTAAAAGCCTGAGAAAAATAATCTGTTACACAAAACAAAGCGTCAAGTACACACCCTACTTTCCTAACTTTGTACCTAGCAAGAACTAATTAAAGTGTTAGCTGTGGCATGTTTACACTTAAACGAGAAGTTATTCACATCGTCAACACAGACATTGGGGGATTCAAATTTCCTCTGCAATGGCATGGAATCCACTGAGAAGTGTGAAGGAAGCACCCGGGCAGGTCAGCTGCTAGTGGGTATGGATGTGCTGCTGGCAAGGCCAAGGCTATGTCTGACCTAAATTGGAGCCACTTGGTTATAAATAACCCTCACCCCTACTCTGGCCACCGGCCCCACAAATAGACACCAATGGTGATCAAAACTAGGTGACAGATGGCTCAGTCTGACTGCTGTTTTCCCAGTAAGGAACAGAACATTGATTCCTTGTGATGCTGGCCACAAGCACCCAGAACACGCTCCTTAAGGACATTCTTAAGCCAGGGGGCCAGAGATGTAGCTCAGTGGTGCAACACCTGCCTCACAAGCGCAAGGTCCCGAGTTCAAACTCCAATACCAGAAAAAAAACTAAAAAACATTCTTAAGCCACTGATAGTGCCACAAGCCTGTGATCCCAGCACTTGGGAGGTGGAGGCAGGAGAACGGCCACAAGTTTGAGGCCAAAAGGAAACATTTCCTATTCCTCAGGCTAGGAAAAAGGGGCTCTCAACACCCAACTTTATTTTTGGAAGAATCAAATAGCTTGCCCTACAGCATCTTATGGGAAAGGAATTTAAGAAAACCTGTTGTGTTCTTAAAAGAACTGAAAGGAAACTATGTGCCTATTCAGTCTACAGTGTGGACAACTCTGACCAGAAGTGGGAGGTAATTCTCACACACCTGGCTGGCTTTGGGACTAAATTTAGCTCTGCTGCTAACAACCACAGAGCTGTCAGAGGAAGGTGGGGTCCAGGAGGCTGATCTGGACTGTCACCCACCAAACAGCATTAATAGAGCTGACAGCAACCAGATGACACCTAGACCTGACTTCCCTTCAACTCGCCCTTCCTTGGGGGACCACATCACTGTCATTTTCTTACCTAGTGTGAGAGTAGTTACTAGGGTATTTTAAAAATCAAAATTCAGATACCTCCAGAACTCCATGGTATGAGAACCTGTGTAGAGAAATCCTGCCCTGGGAGTCTGCTTTCCGTTTCACTCCAAATGCCTTCTCCAAGGTGCCCTTAGCAATCTAAGGGGATGGCACTGGTGAGGAATTGCTCCCCTCCCCGTGAGCCTTTCACCTGAATCTCCAGTCTCCCAGCCCCACCACAGCAAAGTGCTGGCCCAGGGTCCTGGCCAGGAGAACCCACTGGCCTGATGGGGAGAGGCCCCGGAGTCGTCTCCCAGTCAGTCGGCAATTTGAGTTCCTACATCATTATGTCATTCTTCCGCTGAAGAACTTGTCTTGTGTGGTTTTGAATTGTTCACTGCATTAATGAGGAAGCTGAATTTCAGCTCTTAGGAATTTCCTTTTGAGATTTCGAGTGAGCCTGTCCTTTCTCGATGCAGTCTGGGTGCAGAGGCCCTAGGAATGGGACTTCATTAACCGCTCATGAGCATCTCAGTGTCAGCTTTCAGAAGACAGAGATGTCCCTTTTTACCTTTGGTCCCTTTGCTGCTTACTACGCATTTGCCTGATATAAGACAAAACCAACAAAAGCAGAGTGGAAAGGATGAGGACTGCTTTGCTAACTGAGGCAGTAGGAGCCTTGGCTCCCTTTCCTGCTTGCATTTGCAGCTATGCAGACTCAGTGAACAGCACCAGACCCCAATGTTTCCAGTTACCAGGGCCGCCGCAAAGCTGGGAGCCTGATTACCAGAGCGCTTCTTCATCGCCTGCCAGAGACGCAGACTTACGGAACAGGACACACGTTAATTACGGGAAAGCCAAAGGTAGGGGAGGTGTACGTCAGGGTGACACAGCCACGGGGAGGATGGGAGCCTGGCCATGGGCGTCTCACGTGGAAGAGCCCTGGAGAGGGGCCGACCCATACACCCCTAATCCTGGAAGTCATGAGAAGCCATCTGAACAAGGGGGGCATTGAGCCGGTCGAGTTCGTCCACTTGTGGCGGGTGGTGCATGAGCATCTCCGGGTCCTCCAAGACGTCCTGGCCGGCACCTACCAGGTTGGTGAGGGACTTGCTTTGAACACACTGGAAATCCACGTGGCGACTCTTCCCTTCTTCCTTTCCCATGACATCTGGATAAAGGGACGCTGCACGTAATTATAGATAACTTCAGACCGACTGCCAGGTCTTCTCTTTATTTTTTCTTTACAGGTAGGGTAACCTTCAATCCCAATCCAAATGTTTTTCAGGCCCCGTTCCTTTAACACTGTTTTAGCGACATCTCGATTCTCAATATATTTGAAGAATCTGTAGAGCTTGGAGCTCTAAAGAATTTGGGAATATTCTTCTCCCATGGGTGGGGGGTGGTCTTCATCCCAGTCCACAGAATCCTCGTCCGTCAGTACGACAATGTGGCGCTCTCGCTCACCTTTCTTAGCATAGCCCGCCATGATGGGCA
Source organism: Heterocephalus glaber (assembly GCF_053883595.1). Taxonomy (NCBI): domain Eukaryota; kingdom Metazoa; phylum Chordata; class Mammalia; order Rodentia; family Bathyergidae; genus Heterocephalus; species Heterocephalus glaber. The sequence continues at coordinate 3,038,287 of NW_028258191.1, forward strand.
GGACCAGCTCTTCGATGTAGTGATCAAACTGCTTGTGAGCACCATCGTTAGACAGTTCGTGCAGTAAAGCACTCAGATCTTGACATCGGATAGTGTTGAAGTCAAAATTAATGCAGAGATAATCGCACGTCTCTCTAAGGTCTGGGATAGAGATGCCATCTGGACAATTGATGATGCCAGTTTTGTAATAATCCAGCACCATGCAAAATACAGTTGCGCTGATTCCTTCGGCAATCTCATACTCTCCCTTCTCATTGGGCCGCGTGAAGTTGTACTCTCTTCCTGGTCCGAACATCCTTCCCAACATGGTGTCTGGATGAGCGGCGAAGATCTGTGGATTCACAACGAACCGTGCACCATCCACAAGAAGTGTCACTTTCTCTGGCGCTTGGGAATGACCATTACTACCAAAGCCCACACTACTATTTCCAAATCTTTCTGGGGCAAGAAAGGGTTCATGGTTCCGTTTACCCCCACTTTGGAAGCAAGAGCCTTTGATGTCCTCGGGAAGTGGCATCATGTGAGAAAACTGAAGATTTGCTGGAGGAGAGGCATAGTCAAGCGAAAGATCTTCATTCCTGGGACCTATGGGATAATTGAGATTATGAAGACCAGATGAAGCCAGGCTGTTTGTTTCTTTTTCTTGAGCCACAGCTAAGGTATCATCCACTACGCATCTGGCCTCTGACTGCAATAACCTGTTGCTGTATATAAATTTTTTCATCATATGCCAAATATTTTGTGCAATACTGTTTACAAAAATAAACTGAGGGCTAGAATTGTGCTATATTCTATAAGGAAGCATCTGTGCACATTTCTTCCAGTGCCTATGAGCATCTGAATTCTGAGATCTCTTCAATTTAATTATAGAAACAAAGAGGGCTATATAATGAGCTGGAATTTCTGTACAAATTTATTTACTTTTAGTTTACCCTATGGAAAAACATGGTCTACTGAATATGTGCCACTAGACATTGCTTGGACTCTGATCTTTGTATTCTCAAGCCTTTGAACTTGTCACATGTGCTATTCAGCCTCTTACTTGTCCATCTGAATTATAAAAATTGTCCCTAAACACTGGTCTCTGTTGGCCATCTCCTCTTGTTTATCTCTGCTTTTAATACGCCTCATTGCCTACCTCACTGCTAGAACTTCTAAGCTGCAGAGCTTTCTCTTCCATGACCAACTATGATTCCCACACCCTTATTCCTTCATGCTGTTAATGGATGTTAAGATGAACTTGGCTTCTCTTGTCCCATGCCTTTATAGTGGCCTTTCTACACTTTTGTCTGGTCTCTCTCCTTATTCCTTTCCAACACTTCATTATGGTAGAGTGGGCCAATGTGTTGGAGGTTGGCAAGAGGTCCTTGAGGCTATGATCACTTACAGAGGTGGCTACCTGTACACAAAGGTACTGTATTCTGCTCTAAACCAAGTGTGATGTCCTCATCTTGCAAAATAAATGTCTACTATGTAATGTAGAGAAAGTATTAGATCCTTGCTTTGAGATATAGTATATTGGTTTCTCTGATGTAGCATTTATCATCAGTGACAGGAATGTTTTCTCTCTTTATATTTTTTTCTGCTTTACTTTTCAATAGATTCTCTACTCAGAAGGGAGGTAAAGGCATTATTTACTAATTCCCTTAAAAACTCCACATACGCATTGACCAAAATCTTCTCTCTGATTGTCAATCATTCTATGGAGGAAGTTCTTCATCTTCACCTTTGTGAGTGTCATCACCCAGAGTCAGGCCTGCAGCTTGAACCGATGATAGCAGCACATCCTGCCAGATGGCTTTCTCTCCTCATTGCCATATTTTACTCAAAGCCTGAGATTAATGACATGTTTAGTGTCTTAGAAAGCTGAAAACAAGTTGTGTAAAGAAATATCCTCAAGAACTAAGATACATCATGTACAGGTACAATCACCCAATGATAAATGTAAACGTATTGTATACCTAAAATGTACCAATAAAAGAATAAAAAAAAGAAGTATATAAAAAAAAGAAATATCCTCAAGGACACAGAGAGATAGCATCATTGAAAGGTACAAAAGCAACTGAACAGCCTTTGCCTACTGCCCATAGCTATAATATCAAAGTTTACTTTGTCTAGCTAAAGAAACAAAATATTTAATTGTAGCTCATACTTCTAACAATTCGAGTTTTTTAAATAAAATACCTCACAGCCACCAATAGTCCTAAATGTCATCTAAGCTAAGAGAAAATTCTTCCATAACCCACCTAGAATAAAAGAGCCTGGACAATACGAACAATAATGTGAAGCTGGTCCTGAAACCCACAAACTGTGTTTATGTAGACATAATCATATGTAAAACTCCTTTTATCTAAAAATGTTTCCATGAGCTTTCATTTTTCTTTTTCCTGAGAATGTCAGCTTATTTGCAACTATCTCTGGGCCACAGCACCAGTCCAACAGAATGTTTTGGCAACAGTCCCTTTTGCGGTCAGCAACTCCTTCTGCAGCTGGGATTTCTTAAAAGAAGTGAGTAGCATTTGCCATATAGTGCTCCAACAATAAAACAGGCCAAATTTCCATGGGAATCAGATAGTCACAGAGCTTCCCTCCTCTCTCTTCCTCCCTTCCTTCATGTGACCAAGAATTCAAAGCCACTGGTGCACATTTCAGCAGGCATGCCGCTCACAGTGAAGCTGATACACGCTCAGTCCCCACCACCAACCCCTGAAACACATCCTAGGGAACTTCATTGACCAAAGTGACTACAGGGTGAAAAACCTGGATGTTTCAGTTGAAAGACTTGTCACAGGTCAATACTCCATCTCTTCTAACAGTCTTGCTTCCAGTGTACGTGTATGTTTGGTGAGGAGTGGTTCAGCTCAAGAACCGGTCCCAGCCAGGTGTGGTGGTGTGTTCCTACAATCTCAGCACTCCTGGAGGCTGAGGCAAGAGAATTGTGACTTTAAGCCCAGGCCACTTAGCAAGACCCTGTATCAAAAATTTTTTTTAAAAGGAAAGGGTGCTGGGGATATAGCTCAGCACAAAGGCCCTGGGTTCAGTCTTCCAGCAGTGTAAAAGACAAAAAGAAATTTTTTTGCCCAAAGACAGTAAGAGCATGAATTGAATAATCATAAACAATGCATCTAGCTTTGCTTTAACTATAGTCAATGAAACAAAGCAAAATGAAAAAATAGTAACACACACATGCTACACACACACACACACACACACACACACACACAAGAAAAAACCCAAACATGCACTGTTTTCATGTCTGAACAGTAGCTTGGGGTAGGAATCCAGAGGCAAAGAGCCTCTCATAGTAAAAACCACAACAAGCATTTTAAAATGTGAAAGTCTTGTGTGGCTAATGCAACTTAAATAAAGCTATTGTAAGAAACCAATCTAATTATCTCAAAAATACTTTAAAATTATAAAACTAGTACTATGAAAATATACCATTCAATAAAATTCAACCTAATACCATAAGATTTTGCCATACTCTAAAAAATTAAAAAATTTTCAAACAAAATAATCCAAGAAATTTTATTGAGTCACTATAACTTTAGAAAAATAAGAACCAAGATACATCATGTAAAGGTACAAGTTCCCAGTGATGAATGTAACTGTATTGTATACCTAAAATGTACCAAAAAACTTAATGAATAAAAAAGAATTATAGAGATGTAAACACCTCTGAGAAATATTCTTTGGAGCTCTGTAGGCAGCCTTTATCAAGGAAGCTTGAAAGATAGACTCTGGGCTTTCTATCTCTTACAAAATAAAAATCTCTTATTAATAAGTGTTTCTATGTGATCCTAAAATACTTTCTCAGTGCTGACTTCTTACTGCACACACATATCTGCCCGCACTTTGAGGAACTGGTAAAGTTTCCACTCTGTGCATGACAGTGAGAGCCACACACTTCCACATATGAGGAGCAAGAGTTTGTGAAACCCATACTGGGCAAAGGAGCACGTCTCACAAGGAAAGTAGGCTATTAGCTTTGACAAAAGGCTAGTCTTGAGATCACCTTCTGTTTGAATCACTCCATACTAAGACAGATGCAATGGAGAGGGAAGTTTGAGAATCATACTAAACCAGTCCACTTTTGGTTACTTCCTCTACTTGCTTCCAATGCAGCTGTGTGGAATAAAACAAAAAGAGGAAATGGAGACATCCAAACTAAACATTACAACTGCTTTCATTAGAAACCTTTAGAAAACCCACTCAAGAACTTCTGACATTGCAGAGATGTGTCATCTTCCTTAGAGAGGTTTGCTTAAGCAAAATATATGTAATTCCCTAATATAAACAATTAATGCTAAAATGCAGCTAGTGTACAAGGCCACAACGTAGGCAAAAAAAGGCAACAGTCAGCCCAAGACCTTCCAGGAGTTAAAATTTTGTTATTAACTCAACCAACTTTCCTTTTAACTGATCAAATAAACAGCAAGACATAGTAAGCTTTGGCTCAGAGAAAGGCACTCAAAGTTTGGACTGAATCTTAGGAGCTTTGTGTTTCAATTCCAGCTCAGTAAGACTTTGGGAGATCATTCTGAATTTTACAATATCTGTTAGAATCTCAGTGTCTTCACATATTCAAAGAAGGGCATTGAACTTAATGATACTTAAAAAATGTCTCAACATCTTTGTCTGATGTTTCATGAGCACATGAAATTAATATGTTCAGCTGTAACTCATTACCTCTGCTCATCCCCAACTAATACTCCTCTTTCTCCTTACTGCAATTTAAAATGCCAGCAGTTTCTCTATTTTCATAGCCAGGAATCTGTTAATCATCTTTTCCTATTTTTCTAATATAAACTTCTTTCAAGTAGTTTAACATGATTTTCTACATATTTTTAACTTGTGAAAAACTAGTTCTGCCAGTTTAGTGCCTGGTCTTTTGCTGAATCACCCATTTCTAGTCTTCTCAGTCTGATCTTTAGCTCAGCTCTGTTCTCCCTTGTTGAACCTTTTGTGAGTGCTTTCTAGCCACCCTTCTATGATGTTCCATTATAATGCCCAGCCTATCACCCAGGCTTTTTAAAGCCACTCATGTGTCTTCTTCAAGGATGCATGCACGTCATCTCTCTCCTACTCAACCCACTGGATATAGAATGAATCTATATAAAGTATTCTTAGCACAATACATTAGGTACTTCAGCACCACTCCCTACAAATATTTATCTATCCTGCAAAAACTCCCAGTTTTCAATGTTCTCCTAAATGCTTTGAACTTCTTTCTGTGCAGTATCTTTAAGACTTCATTGACATACATCTGTACCTCCACACTTACCTTAAGCATTACCTTTTGGGTCTGTACTGCTAGTTCATCCTTTTGAGTTCCAGAGTTCATGGCTAATATTTGCTTCTAAAGGAAGAAAGTTTATTAATACCAAGGACTTAAATGTTGGACCTTTCTTTTTTCTCTACAAGCTGACAAAATTAAATTCTATTCAACAAGTAGAAAAAGAAGCCACCATAATTTCTTATCTTTGGCTTGTTGAAAAACTTCTCTGTGGGTTTAATGAAAGCCATGTTTAATTTATCCCATATTATCAAGGAAGAAATATTACAATTCCAAAGTTCAATGTCACTCCTGACAATCATGTCTTTTTGATCTAGAAAATTAATATAATGTATAAGCTCTAAATGCTAGGGAAACAAAATTATAGCTTTTTTTGTCCAATCTTATGTAATTTAACATGAACTCCAGTTTACTTAGACCTAATGCAGTAACAGCCTTTGTTGTACCCACATTTCAAAACACAGAACATTTGCAGGACGCATAGAACATCATTCTTTTTTCTTCTCCATCATTTCTATATGTTTGGGGGGTTGTTTGCTTTAGTTTGTGTTTTTAAATGATACAAACAATCTTCAAAGTTTACTTTTTTTTGGACTTAAGGCATAACATGAAATTCCACATTATTCTAAAGCCTAACTTTGAAATGAACTAGTTTAGTGCTATCAAACCCTGCAAAATTACACTCTTTAAATTGTACCCCGGGGGTGGGGATGGGGTTACTATTCCTATAATTAGTCCCAAGAAGGCCACAGGAAATATTCTTGAGGCTCCAGAAAGCATGGGAAAGATACTAAGTGACAAGATAACTATAGCACCTAGGTTACTGTGAGAAAGGTGCTTAGCTTTTCTAATTGGACAATGCAGCGATGCAATTAGAGGAGTGATGAGTTGGAAGGTGTATGAATCAGCTGCAGGGTGCCAATCCCCATGGTGATCTCTCTATCAATCTTGAAAATGCTTTGCATCAATGGCTCCATAACGAATTGTGCCTTGTATACAATGAAGCTATAAATGTGGTGGCCACGTCTTCCTAGTCTACTTTGCTTGTCCTAGGTTATATATATATATATTGTCTTAATATGATTATTTTACAAAACGACAGACTTTTTGAAGATGGAGAAGGGGATCGGTGTAGAGAGGATTAGAGGGGATTGAAAATGATTGAGGTATGCTATATACAGGTATCAATTACCCAAATTGAAAATAACAATTATGTACGACACATGTACACTAATAGATATATTGCCTTAAATATGATTGCTTTTAAAAATGCCCCTTTGCACTTTTTAAATGTCCCAGTCTGGATAATAAATTATGTAACTATTGCATAGTTCTTAGTTTTTCCCTGAAAATCTTTAGAAATGATGTATCTTTCTGGCTTTTGATAAATTCACTAATTATGGCAACACCTGCCTGGCAAGCACAAGGTCCTGAGTTCAATGCCCCATACCGAAAAAATGTAAAAAAAGAAATTCACTGATTATAGGAAAGAATGGAGTTTAGAATTGACCTAGACAACTTTTTCTTCTTTTAAAACTCCTTTAAAAACATATTTATGTTTTCCTGATTCTCAATCTTTTAACATTCAAAGAATCATAGAGCCCTTAAAGAATAATTTCTGGTGTTATTTACTTTGGATTCAGTTTACAGATTCCAGTTTGACCTTTTCTTTCTTCAAAGAATATCATTCTTATTCAACTCCTCAAATGAAAGCTTCCTTGCTTAGGGAATACAGTGAAATATATACATCATTTTTACCATCTGCAGAGGTGATACTATGAATTAGGAAAGCCAAGAGAACGAGAGGATGTTTTCAAAGCAGCACCTCAGGTAAGAGGCCCTCTCCCCACCTCTGCTGCTGCTTCTGCAACTCATTTTATGCTCGTTGCCTCACAGAATCTCCCGTAGAGAACATGGAATTCAAATCAAGTGAACAGATGCTCACAAATTAAAGTACTGTGTCTACATACCTGCAGCAATCATGGAGGAGAAGGTGGAGAAGAGACAAGATCAAGGAAGAAACAGACAAATATTTCTGAAACCATTAATTTCCATGCTTTTTCCTCAGCACTTCTCATCTCTACGGACACCCTCCCCTCCTTTCTGCCCTTAATTCTACACATCACTACATTATTTTCCTAAACCTCTCCATTTTCATATGCAGAGTTTTCTCCACACAGCCAGGCACAAGCGAGTTAATGAAGGACATATGCTTTCAGGTGCTCAAAATCAGTCTTTTCCCCTCTCTCTTCACAATCATAGATCTTATTCTCAGTGCTTTGGAACAAAGGCTGTAAGTATCTAAGCTTTGCTTTTTAGGGCTGTGATTCAGAAGTCAGAGAACTTGACTTCATCCTGCACAGAAATGTTTATGAAACAAGGGTAGTTTCCACTTCCTTCCACTTAGGCTGTTTTTTCTGTCTTCAAATTGCGATCTTTGACCCAAGTTTGATACAGATCAAGTAGGATCACCTTCACCCAAATCGTAGACTTCAACCACTGTTTCCCAGTCTTAACTCCAATCAAAATGTGCCCCCTCTACTCCAATATTCCACTGGGAATCTAATTTTCACCTAGGAAATAGTTGAAGTTATCTGAACGAACGTGCCTAATAACAATATACATTTGCATCTCATTACTTTATTTTTTTTTAAGTGACTTTCCTTCATAGGAATTAGTTCTTCCAGGGCGAGAAATAACTGTAAAGACCTCATGGCATACTGCCTCTCAGGGTTTTGTCAGTCAGTATATCAGAGCAGCCACAGTTCACTAACAAATACTTTCATGAATACAATTTCTGGCACACTTTTATTTTTTTCCATTCCTATTACCCAGTTGAAATTTTTAAAAATATGCTTGATCTTTAATGAAGAATATAACAGTTGTAATGTTTATTGCAAAATTTTTAGGGAACTCATAAGAATTCAAGTATTTGCCTGTCTTCCATCATTCTTCACATCACATTATTTTACTCATTAAACAATATTTTCAGTGCCCTGAACAAATTTTTTTTCTACTTAGGTTCAGCCTATCAGTTTTTGTCTCAAGGACCCACTCCTCATCTGCCTTATCTGCTTCTGAGAACCTTCAGTGCACCCTTGGCTGTGTGACCACAGGAGGTAAGGTCACTGTGGCTCAACTTGTCAAACTTGTCATGGCTCAGGAGTTCCACATCACAGAACTTCCTTTGTGCACCCTTAGCAATTCTACACAACAGGGGTATTTTAGAATTCAATATGTAGTGTCATATTCTCTAACTCAGGTGGTCATTTCAACAAACGTTTCAGCATTGTAAAATTGTGGAACATAAAAATTAAACAGAAAAAGAAAATAGTGGCCCACTTCATCTATTCTCTCTCAGTGTGGAAAATTGAAAGCATAGCAAAGGAAAGGAAATCTTTTTTTTTTAACCATGAAGGGGGATGGGAACAGAGGGAGAGTGTGATCACAAAAGCCACATTTGCTCTAGCCATCCCGAAAACATCTTTGTTTACCATTGTCACATTGCCATGGCAACGCCACTACTTACGATATCATGTTGAGATGGCTATGGCAGGCACGGTAGCACTGTTGTTTAAATGTTATTCTGATTCTCATCCTTTTTCTGTCTTCCCTATTCCTGGAAGGAAAGGCAAAGTAACACTGGTACCTAATGAGAAAAACCAGATTATAGCCTGTATTTACCTTCATTTGGATCGATCCTATTTTTCTGTCTCCAGTGGTGTCGAATTAATTGTGTTGGGGTTAACGCGTGCAGTATTCTCACATCTATGCCTCACTATTCTCCCCTGCCATCTCTTTCCCAAAAATCTCAAAAGGAAATACTAGATTTTGTTTTTAGTGGAAGAAGAAAAAGAAGCATCCTGAACTTTTTCCTGGATCACCTCAGATCTTTAGGGCATACTGTAGCACCTGGATTTATTTCTTTCTCTGTTTTTCTGGACTTGGCTCCCCGTGACTATGGAAACCTAATTACAAGAGAATATAACCATTACTACATAGTCAGCTTCCATCTCCACACATATCCACAGGTTTCCCTTCTGTAGACTAGACCAACTGTAGGTTGAAAATACTAAAAGTTGTGTCTGTACTGAACATGCACAGACTATTTTTCTGGTCATTATTCCCTAAATAATATAGTATATCAACTATTTTCAAACATTTACATTGGATTTGGTAGTATAAGTAATCTAGAGATTATTTAAAGTTTATAGGAAGATGTACATAGGTTACATGTAAGTGCTACACTGTTGCATATGATTCAGTTTCTATGGATTTTGGAGTCCATAATAGTGGACATCTGGGACCAATACCCTACAGACACTGAGAGATGAGTACATATTTTCCTCTACCCACTTCCTTACAGTGCCTCTAAAGAAAACATCCTGCCCAGCTCCATGAAAATGTCAGAAGGACTTCCATTAGTTGTCAGAAAAAATGTACAGATGTAGCAATGCTCACACCTTGTACATGGGATGAGGGCATTGGGGAGAGGCTGGATAGAAATGCTGGTGAGCTGAGAAGCAAAGTTCTGGGAAGACTCCAGACTGATTTACTTTCTTTACCCAGCCTTTAATACTTTCAAATTGTTTAGAATTTTGGACACATTTTCAAGAAGGGAAATGCTTATATTCTATTTGTCTCTGTGAGGAAAAACTAGTTTATGCACAAGACGTACTTTTCATAGCATATTTACAAATGGGTTGGCACACTGAATAACTGATCTAGTCTAGGGGCTCAGAGAGGAAAGCAGAATGGTAATAACCACTCCCTACACGCATATGCTAGCCCTCAGTTTGCCATGGTGGCTGTGAGATCATGCAGGGAGCTTGACTTCACACAAAGCCTCAGCACAAGATCCACAGGAGAGGCCTCCTCAGAAGGGAAGGAGGATGACTTTAAAAACCAGATACAGAACAAAAATAGGTTTTGAGATCTTTTGCACAACAGGATGATTATAGTCAGTAATAAGGTATTTTATATTTCAAAATAATTAAGAGTAAACTTCATGTCTCACCATAAAAACTTTGGTAATAAAGGTGGCAGATAAAGTGGGCCCTTGAATTAGGAACTCAATTTGTTCTCAAGGGCTGGTTGTAACTCAAGTTGGTTGTAAATCAATACTATTTTTCCTATAAGAAATAATGGAAATATCCATAATGCATTCTGAACCTCCCAAAACACCCCTTAACTAAACTTTTCATAATAAAGTGTTGTATAATGTGCATAATTTACCAGAAACATCAATAACTTTCCTAGTGTATTCACCAAAAATCTATAAAATGTGCCTAGTTTACCAGAAAGAACAATTTGATACTGTACATCTTTGGCATGCAGGTAGGGAGGATGAAGTGGAAGGTGGTTATTGTTCGGAAGGAGAGTCCCCTTCCATAAGAACATCAGGAATCTCACTCCCTGGTGTCCTTTCTCTCTTTGGAAGTGTCTGTAGCCCACTAGGACCTGCTTTTGGCTCATTAGGTCTCAATCTTTTCGAACTAAAAACTGGTCTAAGGTTGTCTCTTTCTGTCTTTTCCTTAACAGTGTTCTGTACGTAGCATGACATGACAGTGTCATTAAGCAAATGAATGCAACAATTGGCTTTTTCTCTGCTTGAGTAGGTCTTCTCTACAAATATTTGTAGCTGTGTCCATTTTGTCAGGATTTCCTTCATTTCACAAGAAGAACTTTGCTGCACTGATTGTTGATACTCCCCCTCCTCTTCAGAAAGCTCCTCAGCTCCCATTTTCTGTTGCTCAAACAGCAGTTGACAAATTTCCTCTATAGACAATTTCTCTGAGTGTTCCTCCACAACTTCCTCAACACCACCACCATCTACCTGCAAATATGGACTGCTACAGTGACAATGTCATCAAACCTAGGTCAACTGAAGGCTCAGGCTCCTCTAAACAGCCTTCAAAGTGTAATTTAAGGCCACACTTTGTTCCAGGAAGATCTCAGTGTCATTAGAGAGATATTGGCTCAGGATTTCTCAATTAACCCCACAGAGGAAACATTGGCATTTGGGTCATAACTCAAGACTTTGCTTGTAAGTTAAAACTGAAATTCCAGGTGTAACCCAAGTTGTTCGTATGTGAGGCCAGTTGTAACTTGGGGATCCACTGTATGCTAATTCACTAGATTCAATTTATACCACATACACACACCAAATTGAACCTCATAAATGTATGCAATTATTATTTACCAATCAAAAATAATATTATTAGTAAAAAAAGACAAGGTGGTTCCCAATGATATTAAAAGTACTTCAGATTATTGTAAACAAAAACTGTTTAATTTTTTGATAAATTACACAATTCTGATAAGTATGTCTAATAAAAACAGTATGGAAAATTAAAAGAAAAGTGACAAAGCTTTAGCAAGAAATAAAGTTGGCATGACAGGCATTTGAAGGATGAAATATTGCTTCTGTGAGGCACATAATGTTTTGGTAAAGAATTATGGAATACGGGCAATGTATTTACAATGATGAGCTGTCAACACATTGCAGGTGGAAGCTTCTGACTATGTGGTTCCTTAAAGTATGGATGCTGCTGGGTGTGGGGTTTCGCTCTGGTCTATAAACCTTTTACTAGGGTGGACCCTGCTCAACATATACATCACCACTCTCTTCTTTGAGTGTTCTAGGCCTCCTACTGGCCTCCTTTTAGTCACACACTTCTCACCAGAGAGCTGTCTTGCTCCCTCTTTCTGTGCATCATAGAATGAAGTCATGGGAACACTCAGCAAAATGTTAGCTGTCCAAACCCTAAGGGAAGAGCACTCAGAGCTCAGTTATGGTGGCACTCCAGTCTCAGACTCACTGCTTCCAGCACTTGGAGAATATAAATATTTGTTATTTAAGACTATTGACCTATAGTATTTTGTATGATAGCCAGATAGGCACTAATTCATATTCCATATTCAAATTTTTGTCCATCATTCTAATGGACATCTGTTTTCTTCAGTTCAGTATCCAACACAAGAATATTTATTTTATTTACTTGTCATATCTCTTTAATCTTCTTTAATCTAGTCACTTTCCTCTGTCTTTCACTTTCATAATATTCATAATGCTAGAGACTACAGGTCAATTACTTCACAGAATGTCCTTTCATTTGGCTTTGTCTGATGTGTCCACATGATTTAATTCAGGTGTCTTTGGCAGGACTAACACAAAAGTACTGGCTGATCTTGCTGTGCTTTATAACTGGAAGTATTTGATGTTGGCAGTACCAATATTGATAGTGCTTACTTTGATATTTGCCAAGTTTCCCCACTATTTTTCTATTTTAAATTAATAAATAATTTATTTGAGATATGCTACCCTTATGCATAAATCCTTGTCCTCATCAAAATTTTACTAATCAGTCTTAGCATCCACTGTAGATTTTCTAAGCCCACCATTTCTTCTATATCTATTGATTTTTATTTCACTTCTAAGAAAAACAGATTTCCTCTCCCTGTTTGTCTATCTTGAAAATTAATACAAGAATGGTCTCATAAATGCTTATTTTTATATAATGAACTTTAATTACTATTAATATGGTTGTTTTTATATTTTGCTGATCAAATAATTCCCAAATCTGCCTAGTGGAATTTCCTTCAAGCTGGTTTCTATGTCCTTTTGCCATAACCTTGTTATTCTTTAGACACTGTATAAATTGCCTTTCTGCAAGTATAAGAAAATAATTGATATGATTAATTTGTAAAGAGAAAAAGTTTATTAGGCTCACAGTTCTGGAAGTTACAGTGTGTGACTGAGTGGTCTCATGACTTTAGGATTCTGGTGAGGGCAGTTTATCCGATGGGACGTATTCCCACACCTGGTTGCAGCATGTGGCAAAGAAAACTCCTCCTCTCATGATCCAGGAAGCAAAACAGGAAGGAGAGCCCATAGTCTCACAATGCCATTTGAAGGCGCACCCCCAAGTTCTGAGCACTTCTCATGAAGCTCCTCCTCTTAAAAGTGCTACCTCCTCACAGTAGTGCCTCCTCTGGGACCAAGTATTTACCCATTGTGGTGGCTAATTAATTAATTGTCAACTTGAATGGGAATACCCAGTTGAATTGAATAATCACAGTTCTGGACCTGGAAGACCCACTTAAGAAGGACTGGTGTCAGAATGGTATAAAAGGAGAAAGGGAAGGAAGGATTTCAGCTGCTTTTCCTTGGAAGAGCTTAGTTCCAGCTCCTTTTCTTTGGAGAGGCTTCAGCTATTTTCTTTGGTTTAGCTCTGGTCTTTGCCTTCACCAAGGATGGCTACTGTTCTCTTAGGAGGAGCGCTGGTCTTTGCCTTTATCTTGGGCTTCATCTTTTGGATTTTGTGGACATTCTTCAGCTTCCAGCACAAACCTTTCAGCCTGTAGGCACAGACTCTGTAGCCTCCAACACCAGCCCTTGAGCTTTTCAGGGCACATCCTTCAGTCTCCCATCACAGATTCCTCAGCCTCCTAATACAGACTTTCATGGGCCATTGCCCTGAGCTCCAGGCCTTCATCTGGATTCTTTGGATCTCTAGTACATGAACAGGTCTCTTGCACTCTTCTACATTTGATTCTGTGGGTGAATGTTGTCAGCTAATCAATCTTGTAAATTTCTGTGTCCTGCATTAAATCTATTTCTCTTCCTAATACTGACTACAACACCTATGAATCTTTGGGAAATACTTATCCAAACCATAGTACATGCATTCTTAATTTCTGCCAAAACAAAATGTTTCCCACTCAACTTCTAGAATCAGCCATTCCTCCATGAAACCCTGGCCCTAATTCCTTTTGTATAAAATTGATTAGAAATTAATTGCACTTGAGTAAGATATAATTTTTGCTATAGATTCAGTTTTGCTTAAAGCATCTCAATAGACAGAGGTGAGATAGACACACACACACATACACACACACACACACTATTGTTTTTTCTTTCCTTTTTCCTCTCCCCTTCCCTTTTTTTTCTTCTGGCTATCATTCTCTCTTTATCCTTTTTTCCCTTTATTTTCTCCTTTCTTTCCTTCCTTTTTCTATCCCCATATGGGCTCTTCACTCATATGTAATCAAGATAAAATAACCTCTGAATTTTCAGGACACAGAAATAATGTATCTCTCCCCTTCAGTGAACTAAAAATGGGCTAGCATTGCAGCAGAATGAAAGTGTCTTAGGAGGAGACATAGACATACCAGAAATCAACAGCATGCTGTGACCCACCAAGTCCCTTGTTCTCCAGCCAAAAGAATGAAACATATTGTTCCTGGCATCTGTTCTTTGTAGCATCCCTCAGTCTGATTATACTACAGAGAAATGAGAAGCACCAGGGCTTAATGTAACAAAAACCATGGACCTAAGCCTCCTGACAAAGATAACCTTAGTTACAAATAAGTATATTTTGCAATTTAAGGAAATTATACTAGCCACTTTAACTTGTTGTAAGATTTTTAAATGAAAGATTTATAGACTAGAGTAGTATTGTAAAAGAAACAAACTAGAAATTGGTAATTTGACACAAAATATATTTTATACCTTCCCAGTTAAATAGCTAATTAAGAAGGATGATTAGTTTTTTCTTTACCACAAAATATGTTCTGAGTAGCTAGGTATGAATATAAAACATGTATATATGGTACAAGGGCAAGACTCACATATCAACTTTCTGTTACAAATGAAGGGCTCAGAAAACTAACTTTTCCCAATCTGAAATACTTTTCAATAATATTCCAATAAAGTGTTCATGTAGGTTGATTTGTCTGCTTTATTCTCATCTTATGACTTTTTAAAAAACACAGATTCATAATACTTTATAGTCTGAAGAATCCTTTAAATTTACACACTGCTGTCATCTCTTTTGTACCCATTGTAAAACATATTACAAAATTTTTTAGGACAGAGACTATTTATAATTTTGAATAAAATTCTTTCAACACCCACCATAAGGTTATAGGTCAAGTAGCTTCTAAATATTTCAATCATTCCTTTGGTTAATTTAGTGAATACCTCCCATAGGCTGGAAACTATGAAGATACTATGTATACAACTGGATAGTATTTGAAAAATACTACAGATGGAAAGATTTCATGGACAGAGGAAGGGAGTCCAGTTAGGAGGCTATTGCATTTGTAGTCTAAGCAAAATGTAGTTATGATATCAACTAGCACGGTAAGTTAGCTGGATTTAGATATACTCTATAGAACTAATACACTATGCCAATGGAGAGAACTACTAGAATGTGGATGGGAAAGAAAGAGGTCAATAATGACTTCAGAATTGAATTTGTTTTTTAGTCTGAAAACTGGGACAATAAAATTGCTTTTTATATTAGCCTATAATAGACAGTACTTTGGGGTGGGAAAGAAATCGAGTGAGTTTTGTTGGCTTGATAACTTTAAGTGTGTATTCAGTTTCTAAATGGATATGTAGATCATGTGGGGGCCAGTACCACCCCTGTTGCCCCCAGACCACATGGTATCTGAATCTGCACTGCAGAGGCACCAGGGATAGGGGTGGGGGCATAAAGGTCATGGTTGTGAACTCCAGAAGATACATCAGAAGTGAACAACAGAGAGAGGGCCTTTCTGAGGGTCCTTGATGAAAATTGAAGCCCACTGGGAAAGTGAAGAAAATCTCTGCAGTAAAGGCACACCGGACCAGTTGGTAGGATAAGTAACTCCCATAGGAACCGAAACTTCTTTGGGGGGAAGGGCATCTAGAACTTTCAGTAGAACTTTTCAGAGTTCAACCCTACAGGAGGACAGGGAGCTCAACTTGGGCCTTGCCGCCAGAAATCAGCAAGAATCTCAGTAGACTACAGCTGGCTTGCTGAGACTAATTGACTTAGATCTGCACCCTCCTGCCCATGTTGTCTACCATGACAGCAGAGACATACCCTGAAGGAGGCCCCTTTTTTATTCATATATACCTTTTTTTTCTTTTTCTCTTTCTCTCCCTTCTTGTTCTGCATTTCTCTCCCTCTTTGTTCCTATACCTGTCCTATTTCAGATTGTTTTTTCTCTCTCTTTCCTCCTCTAAATTGTCATTATTCTTACAGGAAGATGAATACAGTTTCTAACTTCCCTATTACTGTTAGTGTTTTTGGTTCTTGTCTTTGTTCCTTCACTCTGTCTTTTCCTCTTGTCTTCAACAGTTTCCCAAAATTTGTGTGATCTTCCAGTGTCCTCTAGCCTCACTTCTAATCTTTTCCTCTCCTATCTCTCTATCCCTCCCTCCCCAACTCCTTCTAAGTCCTCATCCTGAAAAGTAAATTTGCTATAATGAAGGGCTTATTTACTACAAACATATTTTTGGGCTGGTCCTCAATTTTGATCTAGTTCATGCAGTTAAATGTGACAAATTATTATCAACCACAAATTGTCATTTTCTAAGCTGTGTTTGATGCTATTGTTGATGCTGATTGTATCTCTTGGGGTAAGGAGTTGTGATTGATCTAATCAGTTGTCCTCCCTGGTATACTGAAAATGAGATTGCCTAAGAGTTATTAGAGACTCAAAGCCTAAAGACCAGCTATACCTGGAAGCAATCTCTCTGAGAAGCAATTATTCCATAAAGGTTTGAAAAACAAGCAATAAAGATACTCACAATAAGCAATATTGAAGTATCAGCCCAGGAATTAAACCAAAAACAGCACCAACAACAAAAATAGAAATGAGAAGACATTTAAACAAGGCATAAACCCAGACTTCCAGCTCACCATAGGCAAATTCTGGGGGCAACGAAGAAAAATCTGATAATCAACCACCTGGACACCCTGAACTGATAGCACAGGAAGTAACAAAACAGATGAATAAGGCTCTAGAAAAATTCAAAACAGAAATAATTTCCCAGATAGCTACAGAGATGGTAAGCAGAATGAAAGACATGATTAGAGACTCTAGAACAGAAACAGATAAAAAAAAAAAATAGATGAGCTCAGGACCATGATGGAAGTTATGAATACCCAGCAAAGAAAAGAAATGGAAACAATGAATGACCAAGATAGAAAAGAAACAGAATCCATGAAACAGATTCAAACAGATATCCAGGATATTAAAAACTCCATTGAAAGTATTCACAGCAGAATGAACCAATGTAAAGATAGAATATCAGATATAGAAGACAGGATTGTGGTTAGTGACCATGAAAAGAGAGATTTCTTAAAAATGGTAAGGGACATGGGGCTGGAGATTTAACTCAATGGTGCCACCACCTGCCCCATAAGCACAAATCCTGAGTTCGATACTTGGTACCAAAAAAAAAAAGAAAGTAAGGGACCATGAGAAATTGATCCAGTGGCTACTAGATGGTGCAAAGAAGAATAACATAAGACTGGTAGAAGTACATGAAAAAGCAGGAGAAAGTAAAAATGACATAAAAAAACTTTTCACAGAAGTAATGGCAGAAAACTTTCCAAGCAGAGAAAGAGAATTTGACATACAGATAAGTGAGGCATATAGGACTCCAACTAGCCATGATAAAAAAAAAATCTTGATGGCAGAAACACAATCAAGATGGCAGAAACACAAGAGAAGAACAAAATCCTACAAGCACTTAGAGAAAAAAGCAAATCACATACAAAGGAAAGCCCATCAGAATCACAGCAGACTTTTCAACACAAACTCTCAAGGCAAGGAGAGCCTGGACTGAAGTATTCCAAACCCTAAAAGAAAATAATCTCTGACCTACATTGTTGTATTCTACAAAATTATTTTCAAAATCGATGGGGAAATTAGATACTTCCATGACAAAGAACACCTGAGAAACTTCATGAATAAAAAACCAGCACTCCAAACAATTGTAAACAATATCCTAGAAAAAGAAAATGAGGGTCACAACTCCATGAGGCCCGACAGAAAGAAGCCCTCAGGAAAGGCAAGAAATTAAAGAGAAAGGAGTGAAAATAAAAAATAAAAGAGCCAACAGAAGGTTCCTAGATACATATGAATTACCTATGAATGAGACCTAAAAATTCTAAACAACCAAATAACAATCAAAAAAATTGAAAACCTAATTAAAAATTTACCATCTAAGAAAAGCCTGGGCCCTGATGGCTTCACTGATGAAATATACAGACAGCTAAAGAGGAACTATTGCTACTACTGTTTAAACACTTCAATGAAATATAAAAGGAAGCAATACTCCCAAATTCATTTCTGGAAGCAAGCATTACTTTGATTCCAAAAGCAGAGAAAGACCCAACCTAAAAAGAGAACTATAGGCCAATCTCACTAAAGAGCATAGAGGCAAAAATCCTTAGTAAGATGCTGGCAAATAGAATGCAGATCATCAAGATCATACACCCTGACCAAGTGGGATTCATCCCAGGGATACAGGGTTGGTTCAACATACACAAATCAATAAATATAATACACTATATTAAAAGACCTAAGGACAAAAACCATATGATCATCTCAATAGATGCAGAAAAAGCATTCAACAAAATACAGCATGCATTCATGATAAAACCCTATAAAAAATTGGAATCTACCTCAATCTGATAAAAGCCATCTATGAAAAACCAACAGCCAGTAACATACTAAATGGTCAAAAACTGAAATCCTTCACACTAAAATCAGGAACAAGATAAGGATGTCCACTATCACCACTCCTGTTCAATATAGTTTTGGAACCATTAGCCATGGCAATTAGACAAGAAAAAGAAATAAAAGGAATAAAGATAGGAAATGAAGAAGTTAAAGTATCACTATTTGCAGACAACATAATACTCTTTATAGAAGACCCCAAGAACTCCACTAAAAGTCTTCTAGACTTTATAACCAAATTCAGTAAAGTAGCTGGATACAAGGTCAACACTCAAAAATCAGTAGTTTCCTTTACACAAACAACAGACTCATTGAGAGAGATGGAGCAAACAATTCCTTTCACAATAGCATCCAAAAAACTGAAATACCTAGGAATCAACCTAACAAAAGAAATCAAAGACCACTTCTCTGAAAACTATAGCACTCTGAAAAAGAGATCGAAGAGGATATCAGAAAATGGAAAGACATCCCTCGCTCCTGGGTAGGAAGAATCAACATAGTGAAAATGGCCATACTTCCAAAACTGCTGTATAGATTCAATGAAATTCTAATTAAAATCCCAGTGGCATACTTCACTGACCTTGAGAAAACAATCCAAAAGTTCATTTGGAACTAGAAGGGACCTAGAATAGCAAAAGCAATTGTAGGCAATAAAGACAAGGCGGCGGGGGGTGGGGAGGGTGGGTATCACAACCTCCAACTTGAAACTATACTACCAAGCTACTGTGATAAAAGCATGGTACTGGCAAAGAAACAGATCTGAGGACCAGTGGAACAGATTAGAAGATGCAGAAACAACTCCAGACACACTCAGCCACCTCATCTTCGATAAAGGAGCCACATACCCTCATTGGAGGAAAGATAGCCTCTTTAATAAATGGTGCTGGAAAAACTAGGCTTTAACTTGCCAAATATTAAAAGTAAACCCATATCTCTCACCACGCACTAAACTAAAATCAAAATAGATTAAAGATCTAAATATTAAAACAGAAACGCTATACTGGCTGGAAGAGAGGTTAGGTAGAACTCTTGAAGATATTGGCCTAGGACAGATTTTATGAACAAAACCTCAGTTGCCCATGAACTGGCACAAATAATCAATAAGTGGGATCTCTTCTTATTAAAAAGCTTGTGCACAGCAAGAGAAACCACCAACAGTGTGAAAAGACAACCCACAATGTGGGAAAAAATTTTTACCAGCTGTTCCTCAGACAAAGGTCTACTATCTAGAACCTATACAGAATTTTAAAAAATCAGACTTCCCAAATTTAAAGACCCAATCCAAAAATGGGAAATGAGTATCTGAAATGAAAGGACATTTCTCAGACAAAGAAGTAGAAACAGCAAACAAACATATGAAAAAATGTTCAACATCACTGTTAATTCGAGAGATGCAAATGAAAACAATGCTAAGATTCCACCTCACCCCAGAAAGAATGGCTTGCATCATGAAATCAACCAATAGCAAATGCTGTCAGGGCTGTAAGGACAAAAGAATCCTGCTCCACTGCTCGTGGGAGTGTAGACTGGTGCAACCACTGTGGAAATCAAAGAACTAAGATTGGAAGTCCCATTTGATCCACCTATTCCCCAGCTGGTTATCTTCCCAAAATAATTAAAATAATCATACTACAGTGATATATGCACACCCATGTTTATAGCAGCACAGTTCGTAATAGCTAAAACCTGCAAATGGCACATCAACTGGAGATGGGATAAAGAAAAAAAATTTTTTTAAATGTGGTTTTACTCAGTCACAAAGGATGAGAAACTAGAGTCATTTATAGCTAAATGGATGCACATTGAGCCAATACTATTAAGTGAAATAAATAGGACACACATGTGTTAATACTGAATAGTTTCTCTGGTGTGAGAAACTGAAAGTGTAAATAAGAATCAAATTGTATAATAGATAATGTGATGCAGGAAGAAAAGGTCTAAAGGGGAAGGGGAAGTGGGAGGGGTAGAGGAAAGGAAAAAATTATGAGAAAAGGAAAAACATGAAAACAAAGTCTTTGTAAATAGGGAGGGGAGGGGTGGAGGGGTTGAAGGGAGGGCAGGAGAAGGGGGAAAAAATAAGAACCAAGATAGATTAGGTAAAGGTACAAATTCCCAATGGTGAATGTCATCCTAATGTATACTAAAATGTACCAATAAACTTAATGAAAAAATAAATAAACTAAATAGATATGTATACATATTCCATGTGAGTATGTGGGGTTCAATGGAGGTATCAAGATGGGAGAAGTCAAGTTTATAAACAGAATCTTATGGCCTCAGACTCAGATCCAAAGATATATTTTTGCCTAGCATGTACTGAAGGTTACTTTGTGTCCGCTACTATTATGTATGCCTACACCCATTAAGTCTTTTAGCTCTCAAAGTAATCCAATTTCATCAGGAAAACACTTTCATTGTTATGTTTTGCAGATATATAAACTGAGAGCCAAAAGACATTTAATGTGCCCCAAATTGCATTGCTAGTAAATTTCAGAGCAAAATTGAACCCTGGCAGTATGATTCCACAGCCTTGCCTGTAAGCATTAGGATCTTATATAATATATAATATAATATAATAATATAATATAATAATATATAATATAATATAATCTTATATAATAAGATTCTGCCCAAAAGGAATATATGATTTAACTGAACAAATGAAATTGCACTTGTGAAAAAACTAAAGATTAGTTAAGTAGTAACATTATATAGCACTGACTGTGTGGAAAAAAAGTTTAGAATATGTATGAACTTCCAAGATAATAGGACATGGCAATAATTAACTTTCATTGTAACTAAATTACACACTTGAGATCTAAAAGAACTTGCCAAGCTACATAGATATCTAATTTATAGCCACAGACTAGGTTAGTCATGGGTATTATCAAGCTCATAATGGCTAATCATTTAGGTATTGTGCACACCTTGCCCTATTGCTTAGCACTTCTGTGAAATTCCACTGTCATTTAAGTCTTTCTTAATCAACCTTCATCGAGAGGCAGTATAGAGTGCTACTAGAAAGTTCATCTAATTAACCCTTTGTCTTCTAAATAGATGGTTTTAGTCTATGTTCAGTTCATCGTACATAATAAGCAAGAACTTAGAAACTTTATGAGAATTTCAATTAATGCTACAGATATTTATTGAGTACCAAATTGAGAGTAGTAATGCACTTAGGCTTACATAACAACCTTAACATCTTTGCCTCAAGTTTTCCAAATTTTATCCCAAACTATCTTAATTGATTTTCCTCTTTTTAATATAAAACAGGGACTCCAACTTCCTAATGAAGAACTGCCACTTTTCCTTTTTAAAGATGATGATCTAACTTCTAGAAGCCTATTTAAGGTGACTGAAAAATACTGTGAATGTTTAAATTTTTAAGAACCATTACAATAAAATATACATTGTCAACCCCTCTCAAAATACTCACCCTTGCTTCAAAAACACTTATTCAGTTCTAGAAGTAGTTCTAGAAGTCTTCTTCTGTGAGTGACTTTATTTGTGCTGCTGTGGCTGCCTAGATGTTCCAAATGGATTGAAGCCATTTATCTTTTATGTTCATTTTTCCTCTGGGCAAGAGTCAGGAGTCTCATGGTGCTAGATCCAGTGAATATAGTCAATGAGGAGACTCCAGTCTTTGCAAACTTGTTGTGAACGATACTCACCAGCTCCATTCACTATATTTTGGGTCACACACACAGACATGATAAAGGACTTCTAAAATTGCTTCAGAATGTGACAGAAATAATAGGGAAAATATGTTTAGAGTCAGGAAATATTTTGAGGGAGATTAATGGCAATGTGTCTTTCATGCAATATTTTTTTAAAATTTAACTGCACACTGTAATTTTTGATCAGCCCTCAAATAAGAGATTGTCTGCTCATGTCCATACTGAATATTGATTTTGTAAGAAAAAACTCCTTGAAAATACTTTTCTAATTCAAAGGATCATTTGTACCCAGGAGAATCTACAGCAGCAATGAATGTCTTGCACTCTATGTCAATGTTGAACATGACTATGGGCCAAGTCTAACCTGTCACCTACTTTGGTACAGCCATGAGCTAATTATTTTTCATTTTTCAAATGTTTGAAAAAAATTTTAAAGGATATAATTTAATGGCATGTAAAAGTTGTATGAAATTGACAGATCACCATCCACAAGTAAAGTTTTATTGCAACATATTCATTCACATTTGCCTGTGGCTATTTTTTGCACTAGCTAAAATTATACAGTTGAGTATTTGTAACAGAGGCCATATATGTCAGTGGTAGCACACGTGCCACAGTAGGCTGTTTATTATCATTGAAAGCTTTAAAAGATTCACCATCACTGCCATAGGTCATCCAATTCTTGGTGCTTTACAGAAAAATTTTTCTACCTTTGCTTTATATTTTGAAAAAAAGTTCTTTAGTCATAACATATTTAAGAATCAAAACATATTTAAGAATCTATGATAAGCTGTTTATTTTTATGCATCTGTCTTGAAAATCATATTTTCTGTCTATATGATAGAGCCTAAAAAATATAAGAGGACCATCTTTATCAATGAGCAAGAAAATAGAACAGTATTGAAGCAAATCAACAAATCATCATAAAAAATTTTATGTTAAAGAAAAGAAGACTTCTTTTGTCTAAGCTTGAGCCCTTGGGCTTAAGAAAAGCAAGATTATTTTACTAAAATATATGGCTCTGATTAGTCCTAGTATTTAAAATTCAATTATCTCTTGTTATCCCTACAACAACCTCATTAAGTTGACAAAGTAGGTATAAACTTGGTTTGAAATGAGGAAACTGAGGCCTAGAGTGTCATTGTTGCTTAATAAACAGAAGCACTGGGCCTTCCCACTAAACGCTCCATGGAACAAATCTAGAAATGGAAGTGAGGACCTTTGTCTAGAAATACAAACAAGGGTTCTTAACCAACTAGCCTCACTAAAATGTAAGTATCAAATGAGATATATGTGAATATGCTCTGAAAACCCCATAAAACATTTCTTTAAGATAAGGAAGGAAAAAGAAAAAGACAAATGATTTGGCTACATCAGGTAACTCTTGGATAGCTCGTAGGGTTCTCTTGTTTTCCTGACCTATGTTCATCTCATTAGCCACAGTTAGTGAAGGTAAAAATAGAAGCACATGCCTTTGGCTACCAATTATTTTAAAGTTAGTATGAAAACAATTGCATTACTCCACATCTTTTTCTTTAGCAAGTAGAAAGACAAAAGTTGTATATCTGCTGTAAAACATACCATCAATTTAAGATTTTGTTTTATAGCACAGCTGCTAATATCATGAGTGTTGATACACTAATGTTCTAGATGTACCTCAATCTATGCAATTTTTAATAAATTGCAAATTTACTCTACTGAATAGCATAGTGGATAAAAATCACCATATCCTTGGATTTGAATGATTTTTTTGTGTGATAGTATTGTTCTTCATTATATGCCTGAATGCACTCATTAAGCCCAGAGAGAAAAATGAACCTTAAAAAGCACAAAGACTATGCAACTGATCCAGCAGGAAGTACACCTTTCAACCACCCAGGATCTAGCAGGTCTGCTCCTTGAGAAGGACAATGTTCCAAGCCCTGCATTTATATTTCAAGTGCAAGAGGAGATTGAGCTTTTTGCTTTTCAGTGAGGAAGAATTACATATTCTTGATTACAAACATAAACTTGAGATGTGAAGATTTTTCAATTGAGAATTTTTTTTCTGTTCTTCAAATTACTGGTACAATTTGGCTGCATTGTTTAAAAGTCTAAGCTCATTTTCAAATTTATTTTCCCTCAGGCTGTATGTATCCTTGCCTTAAAGTAGCACCACATTCCCAGAGAAATTCTGAGGCTTTCTTGTTCTCTCCTTGCTCACGTATAGCCAAGGATTCACTCAGCCAGTCTGACAAAGTCTGTGTACAAAGTTTAAATGACTCAATCTCTGCTGGAGAGGCAGCTTCTGAGCCCAATTCAGCTGACATAAAGGGTTTCAACAAGAGTTAATTTTTCAGGTTCTCAATGTTTAGACGAATAAACATCCACTAATTCATTAACCAAAGAAATACTGAGCCTTTCGATAATTTGGGTTCTGGGCATGAAAAGTGAACAGAATAGACAAATTTTATGTTCCCATGGTGCTCACGTTGGTGGAAGTGGGAGGAGAGAAACAAATGACTAACAGAGCATCCAGCATAACAAGTTTCTTTATAATATACTATTATATAAGACAGCATAATTAATTGATCAGGAGAAAATATGATATAATAAGAGAGCAGAGTGGTAAGTGGAGTTGGACATACTATTTTATATAGAATGCTCTTGTCTCTGTTAATAATGATTCTGCTTCTCCTGTTCTTCCACAAACAGAGAAGAGTTACATTTCTTTAGATTCTCAAAATTAGGTGCAACCATATGACTTTCTTTGGTCAATCAACTATGAACAGAAATGATGTATTACTGTCAGGTTGAAGAATTTGAGTCAATGTCCAATTCTCCCAGGCTTTTCCCTATGCCATAGCAAAGCTTTAAGTATCATGGTGAGAGATAGGTATATCATTTCTGGTCTCTGGTCCAGCAGGCAAGGATCTTATAAATCATCACTTATGTGCACACAACAAGAAAAATGCTCTTTGAACTAAAAAGCAACAATTCTTCTTAGATTGCTCAGAGAACTGGTCACAAGTTAACAATTGTCCCCAAAATTGGAGATATGTGCATAGAAAATATTATGATTTATTGGAGTATAAAAAAGTAGAAACCTCCATAGGAACCAGTTCTTGGATTGAAAAAAAACTTACATCATATTTCATAGACTTGCTAGAGGCTGTGAACCAGTTAGGGAGTTAAAAATTCCAGAAGAGCTCAGTGCTGGGAAAGCCCACAATTTACTGAGTTTTACTGCAGAAAGCCACCAGTTTCTCAAACTGTAGATCAAAGAAAAGTCCCCTGATGCCTCGGGCTACATAAGAAGAAAAGTAGCCATTTTGAAATAAGTCTAGAACATTGTATTCTTATTAACAAGCCTGCCTTCAAGAGAAACTATTTCAGTGGGGTCTAATGAACAAGGATTTTACTAAACATTAAATGACCTGGAGAAATAACAATCACCATGCTTAGTCTCCTCCAACCTCTTCCCCTCAACAAAGGGGAAGTAGATTTAGAGTACTGTGAAGGTCATGGCGGCGGGGGGGAGCACAGGGTCACCACAACCTGAGACCAAAGTATAAAATTAGAGTGTTTTCCCTCCCCACATGCCATAATACATCAACAAGTCTCCTGTATTTAATACAATGGAAATAACTGCATGCTTGGCCCATGGTAGCAAACCTATGGCACACATGCCTCAGAGGGCTGTTTATATCATTGAAAGCTCTAAAAGGTTCACCATCACTACCTTAAACCTTCTTTAAGAAGAATTTTTTATGAAAACCTGATAACAAGAAGAGACAAAAATAAGAAGTCCTGATGAAATTTCGCCTCTGCCTCCCACAGAGACGTTAAAGAGTAAACACAGACTCTTAGTCAAATACCACATAAAGCCTGACATTAAAGGTTTACTTATCTCAATGCCTTTTACCCAGCACATCATAGCTAGTTTACAACAAAAAAATAAAAGTCATACTAAATGACAAAACATACAAGTACATAGTTTGAAGACACACAGAAAGCATCAGAACAGACATAGACATGACAGATAAGTTGAAATATCAAACCAGGAATTTAAAACTGTGACTAAGAGCTAGCCTGGTAAAAAGTATACAATAAGCAACAACAGATGAGTAATGAAATAAGAGAGGTGAAAACTCTAAGAAAGAATTTAAAAATGCTAGAAATCAAAACACATTTTACCAGAAATTTTAACAAATGGTTTTAATGTCTTCATTGGAGTAGATTTGGCCAAGAAAAGGCTGAGTGATAATAAAGAAATACCAATGGAAACTTCTAAAAAATGAAGTGCAAAGAGAAAGAGAAATCAAAAGATAGAACAGAATATCCAAGACCTACGGAATAATTACAAAATATGTAAGTATTTTTAATGAAATATTAGGAGAAGAAAAAAGAAAAGGAGCAGAAGAAATATTTTAAACAATAATAAATTTTAAGAAATTAATAATAGGCACCAAACCAAAGATCCAAAAAGCTCAGAAAACACCAAGCATGTGAGACATATAAACAGATAGTGTGTGCATGATATATATAGTATCATATACATATATATATAAATATGTAAATTACAATACACCTGGGCTTATTATATGAAAAGAAAGAAAAAAATTAAAGAGAAAGAGAAAAATTTTGGAAAAGAATACAGGAATAAAAAAGAATACAGGAAAAATCCTATAGAACAGCAAACATAAGAATAACAATGGATTTAACTTCAGAAATCATATCAGCAAGAAGAGTGTGGAGCAGAAATATTTAGAGTGCTGAAAAACAAAGTAAAATAACTGTACTAACTTAAATTCTGCATGCAGTGAAACCAACATTCAAAAGAGAATACAGACTTTCTCAAATAAAACATGAGGAAATTTGTCATTAATAGACCTCCTTTCTAAGAAATATTAACTTTTTTTCAAAAAGGACAAAAATTATGTGTCAGAAACATTTCTGCATAAAGAAAGGAAGGACATTGAAGAAGGAATAAATTAAGTAGAACAATTTTTTATTTCTAATTCTCAATTGAGGTAACAGATAACAATTTGTTTTGTGAGGCTCCAGAAAATCCTGAAGTGTTAACCTCATTATGTGATTTTGAGTGGTATTTTTCAAGGCTCAATTGGGTGGCATTTGAGCACAGACTGTGTAGGCTACGGCAGAACACTGTGCAGGGGAGAGCACACCACAGTGCTGTCTCCGTCTTCGGCACCCGTCACACACATTCAGTCAAATGGAAACCCATGAGTATCAAGCCCCACGCACCTGTACAATTCCTCAAGAAAAGAGCAGCAATTACTGATAATTGTATTTCAATTCACCTACACAAGAAACAAGTATTTCTTGTTATTAAACAGACATGTAAATTTTCTCATTTAATCATTAAACTTGGGTTTGTATTATTCCCTGAAATAATCTAATAAGTTAAAATAGTTGTGATTTTTATATACATTAACTATACTATATATTATATGCAGCCCCAAACTATTCCTCTTCACTCAGTGCAACCCAGGCAAGCCAAGAAGTTGAAGGCCTGTGCTTTGCCTGAGTCACTCTGGCTGCTGGGTAAAGAAGCCTGTCAAGGAACATATGCAAATGCATGAAGACCAGTGACAAGAGTTTACAGTTGTCAAAGAAAGAGATAAGAGTAGCTTAAGCTCAAGGTGAGTAAATGAGATGGCAGCATGGGTTAATGCTACCAAATATTTCTATGGAATATAATTTTTACTATATAATCATCAAGCTATGGACAGTTCAGCAATATATGCTCTAATTGTAAAACAAGATCAATAAACAAATATATTTTTTGTGTATAATCCTCACAAAAAATGTTAAAAGTTAACCAACAATTCTTAGCTCATTGGCTAACAACTTTCTCCTCAGTAAGGTATCTAAAAGATGAAGGCTGAAGGAGGAAAAGAGAGATTGTGTATCTAAAAGCGTCCTGATCATTTTGGCAAGTAACTAAGGCCCAGTGTTTGCTGAGACTCTTGTGAAATCAGGTATCCTCTCTACAGTGGATACACCATGGATACATTATTAAACTTTTTAAATCAGGGACACAGAGGATAAATATGGTCACATGGTAATTTCAAAGAAATCAAATATATGCGTGCTATTACTAGCCAAATGACCAAAGTTTCTCATTTGATCTTTTCTTTCCTTAAAACTACTGTGGAGATGGAAAATACTTGAAAATCTGAGGCTAATGAAGCTATACATAGATGAAAAAAGAAACTGATTAAGTTCTAAAAGAATAAAGTTTGTTCATTTGGCTCCAAGTTGCCCAAATACCACTGAATTTTTTTAATTGTACATCTATTAAAATCCCAACTATAATGGAAATTCTTTCCATACTGTTTGGTTCCATCGTGCTGTTGCTAGACTTTTTATTGCAAGTGCATTTTTAAACTTATTTCCACAGTGTGGACAATTTAACTAGACTTAACAGTTAGAATGGTTTCTGGAACTAAATCTTTGAATTTAGAACAGTTACGAAAGAATTTAGCTCTCCAAGAACCAATAAATGGAGTGGAATAAATGTAGAAACAGGCACAAATACATCTCTTCAGAATGAAAGCGAGATTTCCTTTAGTTTCTAACTGAAAACTAGCCTTCTCTTTGTGACAACTAATTATTATACTTTTTTATTCATTAAGTTTACTGGTACATTTTAGGCATACATTACAATCACATTCATCATTGAGAATTTGTAGCTCTACATGATATGTCTTGGTTCTTGTATTTTTCCTTTCCCTTTCCCTTCCTTCCACCCCTCCACCCCTCCCTATTTTCAAATGCTTTACTTTCATTTTTTTTCTTTTCTCATTTTTTCTTTCCCTTCTTCCTTTACCCCTTCCCCTTTCCTGGTTTCCCTTCCCTTTTGAACCTTTTCTTCCTACTTCACAATACCTGTTATACATGTATTTTAAAACCTTCCCTTTAGAATAACTAGAACAATTATGGTCACTGCCTCCTTCAGATGAAGAAATAGCTCATGGAAAGGTAAATATGGAGCCTAAGCAAGCTAAATGTTTGTGTTGTCTAATTAATTTCCCACCAGTAAGAAGGTCTCAGGCTAATAATGAGGAAATAATGTTCCAAATGATGAGTTATAAACTAAAGTATTCTGAATAGCATTAACAATTCTATATTCATTCATAATTTTTCTTTTTATGAAAACAAGGACCCAAATTTTTCTATATGCAGGTAAGTTAAGCAGAACAATATTCCTAATGTACAGATTGTTGCTTGGAAACATTTTTTGAATATATTGGTAATCTTTGTCATACATAAGCATCAAACTGTATCTAGGCATTAGATATCCTTCTGTCCATGCTTTTTTCTTTGCACCATTACAGAAAATACTCTGATCTGATTTCTCTATCTTAAGATAAGACCATGCAGCTTGAGTTTTTATTAACTCTTAAATCCTGACAATTATTGTGTTTCAGGTGTAGCTTGTCCTACTGCAGAAATCAAATGAAGTTTAAAAATGCATGTACTTACTATTGGCCTTGATATCAACTTATTATTTGACTATTAAAATTGATAATGAACTTCTCACCAGGCAACAAGATTCGGGCTCTATAGAAAACAAATATTTTAAAATAACTCATTTTCTGCTGCTGGCTTTATTCTTCACATCCCCGAGATGAATGTGGACTGATCTCAAGCCAGGGCCAGCTGTTGCTCGTCCCGTCCTCCTGAAGAACTATCCTGCTAACATCTCTTAATTATACGGTGTCCTAGCTTAGATTGTCCAAATGTTTGATGAAGTTTTGGTGTTTATTTTCTCACAGTGGCACATAATTCCATTAAAGAGTCATAGGGGAACTAAATTCCCAAGTTCTTATTTCTTCTTTCTGACTAAAAGGGACAATATGATATTAGTCTCACAGATTTCTCTATTTAAGAAAAGAGCCCTGGTCCTTTAACCTCTACTCTCCCGACGACCCACCTTTTCCAACAGTCTACTCCCACTGGTCCTGTATTGCCTGGAGATGAAGTGGGCATGTAAATGTGTATTTGGGCAACAGAGAAGGTTCTTAATGCTATGGAATACTATCATTTCTCACTTCCTATGAAAATGGGCCTGTTCTGTGGCTCCTTTAATAACACATGTAAAATTGTGAAATGTCTCCACCTCTCAGAGAAAGACTTTACCATGCCTCTGAGTTTTTCTCTTCTCTAGAAATTGGAATGTCTCAGAAGAAACTTTCCACTTATACTGAAGTCTCCACTTACCTTCTTTATTTCTATAATAGTGACTAAAAAAATCTCACCATCAATGTAAGGTGATGAGATTCAACTCTTCTAGGTACACTGCATAAGCCTCTACCTTAGTCTGCATTTCTAGACTGTCTTTTATTTTTCTTATCCTGTGAGCTAAGTACTTCCTCATAGAAGACAAACTAAGCAGGACTTAGCACAACACTTTTAATGAAAGATAAATCCACCTGACAGAGTGATTCTACTCAGTTTACATGAACAGAAGTAAAATCAGCCCTCTGTGGATTTAGCATAGAATTTACACAGTATGAAGTACTATGAGGAATCTAGAGATAATATGAAGTATACAATGGCATGCACATAGGTTTTATGTATATATCATGCCATTTTATAAAAGGGATTTAAACATCTACAGATTTTGGTATCCAGTCCCCCTCAAATATGAAGGAAAGACTATATATCTGACAGACTCAGAATAAACTTCAGGTCCTTTATCTATTACTTGGCTATATAATCAAGGATATTTACTATTTATTTATCCAAATTGTCTTTTATAGATAAGAATATTGAGTAAAGTGATTTGCCTAAAATCCCCTAGCAGAGTAATATTACATAAACTACTGTAAAGGAATAGGCCCTTACAGGACTGTCAAGCAACTTCCCTTATAGATTATTTGTAATATTTATACATCTGCTCAATCTCTCTCACCAGGAGCCAATAAACTCCCTACCTTGAGGCCAAGTTAAAAACAATTGACTATGGAAAAGGAAGAAATTTATTTATAAAAATTCATACCAATGTATCTTTTATTTTGATGATGAACATAGATATTGTATATAGTTGGTTATGCCAGTTTATGTTATAATTTCCTAACTTTAGAAAATAGAGTCCTTCAGACAAAGAAGCAGCTTTTTCCTCTCCTGGAAGCTGAAACACATAGCACCAGTTCTCTTTCAGCTTCAAGATGATTCTCTGGCATCACTAAACTGGACTTCCACAATAGACTGCATGACTTGTTCTGCAATGGTTCAGTAAACAACACCTCAGGTAATAGAGATGGAACTAATGATCAAATCACAAGTGACAACAGATGCTCTATTATTTCAAAGCAAGTTTGTGGTTTTTAAAACATTTTTCTGGTCATAGTTCTTGGTTTAATTTCCTGGATTCAAACATATCTTGTTGACAATTCCTCTGACCTTGTTCAAGTAGCAGATAATCTTGAAATATTCTACCAATGAGCTACATCCCCAGCCCTAGATAAAATAGTATGATTTTAATAAAGAAGATGCCTTTTCCAGGAGGAAGTATATATGCTTTAGTCCATTTGTAAAGGCATAAGTGTAAAATCTTCTTTTAGTAAGTGAAAAAGTTCTCAGAATTCTGTCTGGATAGAAAACATCCCAAACAAAGATAGTTAGCTAAGAAAGGCATTGTTCAATAGATCGTCAAAGCTTCACATTAAATTTAATGAAATCCACTCAAGGTTCAATCTTAATCATTCAAATATCACTGAAACTTTCTATAGCATAAATGTTTTGTGGGACTTTTTTGTTCTAAAGTAATAAAAGTTTTTTTCTACGAATAAGCTCTGAAAATCATTGCAACCTCTGGCACTCCATTTTGGAAATTTCTGAACATGCTATATTGGACTCTAAAGGCAACAAATCCACACATGTTTTGTATATGCATCTCTACTTTCCAGCATACCTTCTAAGTCTTTCAGGTTTATCTCATAAATTTATATCTAAAAATAAATTATCAACTCTATGACTATTAGTAGACATAACTTTTAACTTTATAGACCGGGAATAGCCTATACAATTTATCAAATTCTGTACTTGGAGTAACCTCACCAAATACCACTCTAACATTTTCAGAAAAAAATTTGACATGATTTCTTCAGAAACTCTAACTCTGGATTTATATGCATTTACTAAATGCTTCATCAGAGAATGAATGAATAAAACCGCAAGTTTTACTGCATGATAATTTGAAACTACAAGTTTGTTGAAAGCTAATCTAGAACATATTTTCTCTAAATGTATTTTGGTACCCTTTATTTAGCTTCCCTCTCAACAGATAGCTGAAAGAAAGAGAGATAGGTTTAAAATTTGTGAATTCTCTGCAATAAGAATTCTTACTCTCAGCCATTCCCGCTCCAAGTCTGAATATTTCATGAAAATAATTTAAATGAGTTTTCCAGAACAATATGAAATCAGAACAAATGTATTAATGGAGGTAGGATCTGTAAGACAGCAAGAGAATATTTGGCCAAACTTGATCACAAAAGTGCATCCACTATCTACACAGGATAAATGTGAGCTTCACTTGCAACTCACTCCCATATGCACAGCCAGGTGCAATGAGCAATTCCATTCCTTCCCTTTCAAAAAGGTATATCATGATCTACAATGTCGAATAACTAATGGGATTATTATTAGGATAACCTAAATATTTTCGAATTTGCCTGAAAAACTAGATGATTCATAATCATGGGTATTCTATTTTAACAAAATAATTAGTTGTGGTAGGGCTAAAAAGAAATGAAAGACTCACTAATAAAATATATGGAGAATTTCTGGTTTATACTCTCTATGGGCATAATAAGATTCTCAAGTTATTCTCTCTCTTAAAATACAGAAGAATAACTTGTGTTTTTGATGTTATAAAATAAACTAGAATGTACAATATATTATATGGCAATGGTCATGGTCACACATGCATTTCACAATAACAATATGTGAAAATGAAGTGAATAATAATGCAGTAATGGTTTATAAACTATCCAAACTCTCTTTCTTTTAAGACTTGAAGGTAATTATGTCAACTATTTACTAGTAAGTTCCAAATTCATTAGTAAGAATATCTACAATGAATGAATGTAAAATACCTGATTGCATCTTCAAAAAAGGGACAAAGTACATTTAAAAAGTTGAAGCTCTATAAACACAAGTATCTAGCAGATTCTAAATTCCACAGACCCAGGAAAGTAATCCAATTAGTACTACAACTGATTATTGTAGGTATTAAAACAATGTCAGTGCAATAAATTCTACATTTCATAAGTTAACATTATTGTACAACCTAACATTAGGTAAAATCTGTCAACTGTCTCAAAAAGCCTTAGTGTTGTCACAAGTCAATTAAAACCCAAGAACGTGCATGTACCAACATGATCACATCCGAAATCAATAGGAAAATATATTGATCATATGAGGGGCTTAGAGTTATTCAATTTTTTCCTTTTGTAATATAAAGTATAGCATTAAACATTTTCCCACTTTTTTAATCCACTAAAGTGAGAGATTCACACAAGTAGAAATATTTGTATTGGTCACTTTGTATCACAAAGAGTATCTGGTTTATGCCATTTACAATGTGCTCAATAGTTATTTGTTGGATAAATCAACAAGTAATCTTACCATTTTAACTTTAATGTCTCATGTGTTTACTGATTATATAAATTCCTGACTTAATGGGAATATCATTTAAATTAGAATATATGATAAAAAATCCAATGCAATCTCATTAGACACTGTTAGCAAGTTAAATCACCACTACAAAGTTTCTCTCATGTCTAGAATATTCTTCCACAATCTAGTATATGTAATAGGGACATTTAGATCTTCTACTTGTTTTCTACTTGTTGGATCTCAGGATTTATATCTTTTTAGACTCCTACTCAAGATTTCACTCCTTACATGAAGAGTTTATAGATAGGGCTGGGGATTTAGCTCAGTGGTTTCGACGCCTGCTGCGCAAGCGCAAGGACCCTAGTTCTATCCTCAGTACAAAATTTAAAAAAGAGTTTATAGATGATAACATTATAAAGAGCAAGGACAAAAATTTCCATGAATGGACATGCCTTTTGGCAACTTACAATAGAGCCCAGGAATCCATGTGGTTTGGCTAACCAAACTTTCCTGGAAACGGTCATCAGGCGTAATAGAAAATTGACCTTGTTCCTGCCAGTTTCATTCCTTTCCAGGAATAAACTCAAAAGTAACCCTTAAGCAAAAGTTCCCCAGCGACACATCCCTTAACAATTAATCTAATTCTTTTCCCATAAAAAGTGAAGAAATTCCAGCCCCATAACCTTTAAGAGACTGAACACATTATCAGAATCGTTAAGACTTAATAGTTCTTGGAACAAAGCCAAATCCTAAATTTTGCACCTTTTTCTTCTACTTTAATAATCACCTGACTCCTATTCAAATATTTGGTAGAAAGTAAATCATGTTATTTTTTTCTATTTATTCTTATTAAGCACCAACATAGCGGCAACAAAATATGTCCACAAACCACACTTAATATAACAGAGACCAATGGATAGAATTTCAAAGCATTAAAATGTGTTGGGTCCAAGCATTTATGTTGTCCATCTTTCACCAGCTGTAAAACTAAAGCCTCCAGTTGGAAGCAATTGTAACAGAATAAATATCATTGAGGATCTGCCAGTACTACAAACAATTACCAATTCTACGGTATGTTCTTTTTCCTTTTTCCATGAAAGAGACTAAGGCAACAAGAGGATATACCCAGCTGGGCTTCCTGTGAGGAGATCTCTTTTTCTATAATCAAACTCAAAAGAAACAGACAGGCTTTTGCTTCTGGGACATCAAACATGAAGAGGCTGCTTTTCTGCAGAAAATAAATAAGCAGATATCAAAGATTTATAGAAATTTGTATTTTGAAACTTTCTCAATACTTCCACACAACAGACACTGAGTTACTGGCATGTGTGATAGTTAGAAATTAAATAGAGACTTTTATTTTTGTGTTTGGAACCTATGCTATTTATTTGGATACAGCAATGATAAATTAAGAAACAATGACCAGTGTATAAAGCTAGTCTTTGAATTAGTCATTTTCATTCAGGTAAGAATATCAAACTATTTTTGTCATTCACCACTTCTTTCAAGATTGAAGTTTTAATCATCTAGAGAAATTGAGGAATAAGGTCTAATTAAAAATTATTGTGCTCTAGTGAAATACCAAGGCAAATGTTTTCTTTTTCAATTTCATTATAGCACACATTACCATAATGAAAAGAGTACCTGAAAAACTAAGGTAAAAAAGGAAAATTTGCATTTTTCTTTTTGCTTAAATTCTTTTATTGGTATATTTTAGTTATACAATACATTTACATTTCTCATTGGGTCCTTGTACCTGTACATGATGTATCTTGGTTCTTATTTTTTTCCCCATTACCTGTGTGCCCTTCACCCCTTCACCCTTCCCTATTTACATAGACTTTGTTTCCATTTTTCCTTTTCTCATAATTTTTCCTTTCCCTTCTTTCCTTTCCCCTTCCCCTCCCACTTGCCCTACCCCTTTAGACCTTTTCTTCCTATTTCAAATTATCAATTATTCGTTTTAATCATTTTAATCCTTATTTGCACTTTCAGTTTCTCACACTAGAGAAACTATTCAGTATTTACAATGTGTGATCTATTTATTTCACTTAAGAGTATGGCCTCAATATGCATCCATTTAGCTATAAATGTCTCTCATTTCTCATTCTTTATGGCTGAGTAGTACTCCATTTCACCTATTTAACTCTAAGGTGTTAATGAATGAATAACCAAACCCAAAGCCTACGTATAAGAATGCAAATGCTCAACAATATTAGACCCATATGGGCACTCTTCCAATCAAAGACATTTAGGTACAAATATATTAAAAAGTCACAACTGTAAAATAATTCCATGGAAAACAAAAACCAATTCAGGAAATGAATAACTTCAAAACTTATACTATTTAACTCAACTTATTAATTGCTCTAATTTCCACTTTGCTTTGATGAGCTGACTTGGCTTGCCAGATTTTCTTCTCCCTATTTTGTGGGTGTCTTCTTTGTTCCCAAAACTCTGCCCCATTAACACAGATCTTCGGGGAGCAAATTATACGTTTCTGGAAGCAACAAGAACTGGAGGAAGGGCACATTTGAAGGAACAATAATCTTGACAAAGGAAAGTTCCCATCCTGAAAAATTTAATCTTCACTACCTCATTATTTCAAAAAAACGTATCAATGATTCCTTTTCCCAAAATTCATCCATATACCAGTCACAAGTCAGCATCTATTTATTCTACAGATCTTATATCTACTAGGAGATAGAGCAATTAAGACAAGGAATCATAGTCCTTAGTTCTAGTCACCTGCCAATGTCACATGGAAGTACAGGCATGACCCCCAAAATTCTCATCATACCCAGCTAACATGGAGCATTTCTTTAATATGACAATATGATTTGTAACAATAAATGGTCAATATCAGGCTTCCAGGCCACCAACTGTCCTGCCACTCCTGGCCCAGAGGTAGGGTCTTCTGAGCCACTGTCCCACTGCTCCTGGTCCAGAGGGAGGGGCTTCTGGGCCACCATCTGTCCCACCACTCCAGGCCCAGAGGAAGGGGATTCCCAGCCACCATCCATCACACCACTCCCAGCCCAGAGGAAGGGGATTCTGGGCCACTGTCCATCCCACTGATCACAGCCCAGAGAAAGGGGCTTCTGAGGTGTGATCCCACCACTCCTGGCCCAGAGGAAGGGGATTCCGGGCTGCCATCCGTCCTGCCTTTCCTCCACCAGAAGGGGTTTCCAGGTCGCTATCCATCCTGCCGTTCCTGGCCCAGAGGAAGGGGCTTCTGAGCTGCTGTCCCACCTCTCCCAGCTCAGAGGAGGTGAGCCAGGTGGGTGCCAACAGCACCACCCCCCAAGGATGAAATGAGAAGACACTTAAATAAGTCTCAAAACCAGACTTCCAGATCACCTACAGCAACCCCAAAGGGAAATAAGATAGATACTCTGATACTCAACCACCTGGACCTACTGAACTGGCAACAAAAGAGGATTTGGAAAAGATGAAATCAGAAATAACTTCTCAGATAACAGCAGAGATTGTGCTCATGGTGCAAGACATGATTAATAAATCTAGAGAGAAGATTAGTAATATCATGGAATCCCAACATAGGAAACAAATGGAATCCATAAAACAGATGCAAATAGATATCCAGGAGATGAAAAACTCCATTAAAAGTCTACACAGCAGAATGAGCCATTGTGAAGGCAGAATTTCAGATATACAAGATAAGATTGCAATTAGCGACCAGGAAGAGAAAAATGGAGTCAAAATTGTAAGGGATCACAGGAAATCAAAACAGCAGTGGCTAGATGATGCAAAGAAGAATAATATAAGACTTATTGGAGTCAAAGAAGAAACAGGAGAGACTGCACATGACATAAAAAAATCTGTTCACAGAAGTAATGGCAGAAAACATCCCAAGCAGGGGAAAAGAAATTGACATACAGATAAGTGAGGCATATAGGACTCCAAATAGCCTTGATCAAAAGAAAACTCAACACAGAGGCATATGATTGTTAAGATTCCAAAAATTCAACAGAAGAACGAAGTTCTACAAGCAGTTAGAGAAAAGAAACAAATCACATACAAAGGAAAGCCCATCAGAATCACAGCAGACTTCTCAACACAAACCATTAAGGGAAGAAGAGCTTGGAGTAACATACTGCAAGCCCTAAAAGAAAACAGCCTCCAACAAAGATTGATGCACCCTGCAAAACTATCTTTCAAAATTGATAGAGTAATAAGATAATTTCATGACAAGGAGCACTTTAGGAACTTCATGAATACCAACCTAGCACTCCAAAAAATTTGAGACAATATCCTAGGAACAGACATTGAGGATCACAACCTCCAAAAGCCCAATGGAATGAACTGATCTGGCATGACAAGAAATTAAATGTAAAGGGGGAGAACCCAACGAAAAGAAAAAGTCATGACAATGATAAGTCAATCTGTTTCAGTTATAGCCATCAATATTAATGGTATCAATTCACCAATGAAAAGAAATAGACCAGCAGAATGGGTCAAGAAGCAAAATCCAACAGTATGCTGCATACAAGAAACACACTTAATTCAAAATAAAACTCAGAGACTGAAAGTTAAAGGGTGGAAAACAATACTCCATGTGACAGGAACCCAAAAAAAAGCAGAAGTATCCATCCTCTTTGCAGAGCAAGAGGATTTGAAAGCAACACTGATTAAGAGAGATGAAGAAGGACACTACATCCTTGTAAAGGGAACAAACCAAGAGGAAGAGATGACAATCATAAATATCTATGCATCAAGCACTAGTGCACCCAACTATATAAAAAAAATACTAATGAACATGAAAAGTCATATATGCACTAATACAATTGTAGTTGGGGACCTCAATTCTCCACCATCACAAATAGATAGATCAACTAGACAAAAAATAAGTAATGAAATACTAGAACTCAATCAAACTCTTGAACAAATGAACTTAAGAGATATTCACAGAGTGTTCCACTCCACAAAATCAGAATACACATTCTTCTCAGCTGCATATGGGTCAGTCTCCAAAATAGACCATGTACTCACACATAGAACATGTTTAAGTAAGTGCAAAGGAATTGAAGTTATCCCCTGTATATTATCAGACCATACTGCAATGAAATTGGAGATCCACAGCAAAAGAACCTGGAAAAATTTCATGAACATGTGGAAATTGAACAATGCACTTATGAATAACCAATGGGTCACAGAAGAAATTAAAGAAGAAATCAGACAGTCCCTTCAATTAAATGAAAATGACAATACAACATATTGGAATCTATGGGACACAAGGAAAGCAGTTTTATGAGGGAAATGCATAGCAGTGAATACACATTAGGAAAACAGAATGAGCCCAATTAAATAACCTGATGCTGCACCTCAAGTTTCTAGAAAAAGAAGAGCAGGACAAGCCCAAAGCTCATACAAGGGAGGAAATTATAAATATCAGAGGAGAAATCAATGCAATGGAGACTAAGAGAACGATACAAAAAATCAATGAAGCCAAGAGTTGGTTCTTCGAAAGAATCAACAAAATTGACAAATCCTTAGCCAACCTTATTAGAAAAAGGAAAGAAAAGGCCCAAATCCATGCAATTAGGAATGAAAAGGGTGAAATTGCAACAGACCCAGCAGAAATCCAGAGGATCATCAATACCTACTTCCAGAATCTATACACCAATAAGATGGAAAACACAGAAGAGATGGACAGATTCCTAGATACATATGAATTACCAGAGTTGAATGAAGAAGACCTAAAAATTCTAAACAACCCAATGTCAACCAATGAAATTGAAAATGTAATTAAAAAACTTACCAACTAAGAAAAGCCCTAGCCCTGATGGCTTCACTGCTGACTTCTATAAGACATTTAGAGAGGAACTACTGCCAATACTGTTTAAACACTTCAATGAAATTGAAAGGGAAGCAATACTCCCAAATTCATTCCTCGAAGCAAGCATCACCTTGATCCCTAAAGCAGAGAAAGACCCAACAGGAAAGGAGAACTATAGGCCAATTACATTAATGAACATAGATCCAAAAATCCTTAATAAGATACTGGTAAATAGAATGCAGAAGATCATCAAGAAGATCATCCACACTGATCAAGTGGGATTCCTCCCAGGGATTCCGAGATGATGGTTCAACATATGCAAATCAATCAGTGTAATACACTATATCAATAGAGCCAAGGACAAAAACCATATGATTATCTCCATAGACACAGAAAAAGCATTTGACAAAATCCAACATGCATTTATGATAAAATCCTACAAAAAATTGGAATAGATGGTCTCTTCCTCAAGCTGATAAAGGCCATCTATGAAAAACCAACAGCCAGTATCATACTAAATGGTCAAAATTTGAAATCCCTCACACTAAAATCAGGAACAAGACAAGGATGTCCACTATCACCCCTCTTGTTCAATATAGTTCTGGAAACATTAGCCACTGCAATTAGAGAAGAGAAAGAAATAAAAGGAATAAAGATAGGAAATGAAGAAGTCAAATTGTCATTATTTGCAGATGACATGATACTCTATATAGAAGACCCCAAGAACTCCACCAAAAGTCTTCTAGACTTAATAACCAAATTCAGTCAAGTAGCTGGATATAAAAGCACACAAAAATCAATGCCCTTCCTCTACACGAGTAACAGACTCACTGAGAGAGAAATGGGGCAAATAATTCCTTTCACAATAGCATCCAAAAAACTGAAATACCTAGGAATCAACCTAACGAAAGAAATCAAAGACCTCTTCTCTGAAAACTATAGCACTCTGAAAAGAGAGATTGAAGATGATATCAGAAAATGGACAGACATCATCTGCTCCTGGGTAGGAAGGATCAATATAGTGAAAATGGCCATACTTCCAAAACTGCTATATAGATTCAATGCAATCCCAATTGAGATCCCAGCAACATACAATCAAAAAATTCATTTGGAGCAAGAAGAAACACAGAAGAGCAAAAGCAATTCCAGGTAACAGAGACATGGCAGGGGGTATTACAATCCCAAGCTTGAAACTATACTACAAAGCTACTGTGATAAAAACTTCATGGTACTGGCAAAGAAACAGACTTGAGGACCAGTGGAACAGATTAGAAGATGCAGAAACAACTCCAGACACACTCAGCCATCTCATCTTTGATAAAGGAACCAAACACCCTCACTGGAGGAAAGATAGCCTCTTTAATGAACGGTGCTGGAAAAATGGGCTTCAACTTGCCAAAGATTAAAACTAGACCTACATTGCCATGCACTAAACTAAAATTGAAATGGATTAAAGATCTAAGTATTAAAATAGAAACACTGAATGAGCTGGAACAGAGGTTAGGCAAAACTCTTGAAGACATTAGTGTAGGAAAACATTTTATGAACAAAACCTCTGTTGCCCATGAACTAGCACAAACAATCAACAAGTGGAATCTCTTCATATTAAAAGGTTCTGCACAGCAAGAGAAACCAACAGTGTGAAGAGACAATGCACACTGTGGGAAAAAATCTTCACCTGCTTTTCCTCAGATAAAGGTCTACTATCTCGTATCTATAAAGAACTTAAAAAGATCCGACCTCTCAAATTTAAAGACCCAATCCAAAAATGGGCATCTGAAATGAACAGACATTTCTCAGACAAAGAATTAGAAATAGCAAATAAATACATGAAAAAATGTTCAACATCACTGGTCATTCAAGAGATGCAAATGAAAACAACACTGAGATTCCATCTCACCCCAGAAAGAATGGCTGCTATCATAAAATCAATCAAAAACAAATGCTGGCAG
The DNA here is from genome assembly GCF_053883595.1 of Heterocephalus glaber. Classification (NCBI taxonomy): domain Eukaryota; kingdom Metazoa; phylum Chordata; class Mammalia; order Rodentia; family Bathyergidae; genus Heterocephalus; species Heterocephalus glaber. The sequence continues at coordinate 3,080,164 of NW_028258191.1, forward strand.
GGTTGTGGGGAAAGAGGAACATTGCTTCATTGCTGGTGGGAGTGTAGACTGGTGCATCCACTGTGGAAATCAGTATGGAAATACCTCAAAGAACTAGGACTGGAAGTCTCATTTGACCTATCTATTCCCCTGCTGGATATCTTCCCCAAAGAATTAAAAGGATCATACCTCAGTGATATATGTGCACCCATGTTCATAGCAGCACAATTTGTAATAGCTAAAACTTGGAAACAGCCCAAATGCCCATCAACTGGAGATTGGATCAAGAAAATGTGGGGTTTTTATAAATGGAGTACTACTCAGCCATAAAAAATGAGAAATTAGAGACATTTATTGCTAAATGGATGCACTTTGAGGCAATACTCTTAAGTGAAATAAATAGGACACACATGTATAAATACTGAATACTTTCTCTAGTGCTAGAAACTGAAAGTGTAAATAAGGACTAAAACATATAATAGATAATTTGAAATAGGAAGAAAAGTGGCAAAGCTGAAGGGGAAGTTGGAGGAGTAGGGGAAAGGAAAGAAGGGAATGGAATTAATATGAGAAAATGGAAACAAAATCTTTGTAAATAGGTAGAGATGGAGGGGTTGAAGGGAGAGCTGGGCAAAGGTGAAAAATAAGAACCAAGAGAGATTATGAAAAGGTACAAATTTCCAATGATGAATGTCATTATATTGTATACCTAAAATGTACCAATGATTAGAATGAATAATTGATAATACAAAATAGGAAGAAAAGGTCCAAAGGGGTAGGGGTAGTGGGAGGGGCAGGGGAAAGGAAAGAAGGGAAAGAAAAAATGATGAGAAATGGCAAAAATGGAAACATATTCTTTGTAAATAGGGAAAGGTGGAGGGGGTGAAGGGAGAGCTAGGAATGGGGAAAAATAAGAACCAAGATGCTTCATGTAAAGGTACACGTTCCCAATGAGAAATGTAAATGTGTTGTATACCTACAATGTACCAATAAAAGAATTTAAGTAAAAAAAAAAAAGGTCAATATCAAATCACTCAATTCATAGACAATTTATTTTTTAAAAATAGGAAATTACCTCAAAAACAAACTAGTTATTTGAGGTTGTGCAAAGTTTAATTTCCTTGCTTTTCTGATAGTTTTGCTATGTAGTTTTGTCTATCTAGACAATAGTATAGCTTGTGACTTATATATAGTCTTTCAACTTAGAATATCTTAAATTATATTTTTAAAAGTTACTAGGTATATTATTCTTAAATCTTGGACTATCTGCCTCTATAAAAAGCAGTTTCTGCATCTGTAATGGGAATCAACACTTTCTTCATGAAGTTGTTAGCAATGCTGTATGAGATGATATATATGTGGGGGGGACCACCCCATTGATTATCCCCAAAGCAGGCTGCAAGCAGTGCAGGCTGTAAAGAGTTAACCCCATTACTGGCTTGTTTTGAGAAGTCAATCTGGCCAATCTGGCCAAAGCCTACATGCCAATTTCAGAGTTACTTTTACCCAAACTCTGTTCCCAGAGTTAAAACCTTCTTTACTGAAAAACACGGTTAATTACTAACTACATTCTATATTTTGTCTGTTCTGTCCCTAATTCAAGAATGTTTTGCCTTTATCTTTAAAAGCTTCTCCTGCATTAGTAATGTGTCCATAGCAACTACACATCCTCTTACATAGCTTCTTTTCCTCAATCTAACTATGATGTCACCAATAAATATTGACAGCTCTGGGTATTCAGGGCCATTGCTTGTTCAGCCTTGCTTCCAAGAGCATTGGTCATGCTGGCTCCCATTTCTCTGTCTCTTTAATTCTGTCTTTGAGTTTTTCTTTTAATCTTGCATCATAGCAATGACCAGGAGATTGGGACCCTCAGTGGGGGGGGGGGGGGTCTCTGATATACATGTATAGAGTTGAACTGCAACCAAAACAGAGTAAACTCTGAACAAATATGAGCTGATATTATTTTTCAATATATATTTAATATTTATTGAATATATTCAATATTTATTGAAAATATATGTCTAAAATAGTGGGTAAATAATTGAAAGTGGGAATAATTTGTATAGGTTTATATGCTTTATATCTAGAAGTTGTATATTTTCTGTAATAAATTCCTTGATGAGCTTATTATTTTACTTGAATTCTGTTTCTGTATCTTCAAGGTATTTTATTGTATAATCTTGAAATTGTATAACAAAGAAAGTATCTTGAGACATTTATAAATTATTTTTGCATTGCTCAAAGACCAAATATAGAACCATAGAAAAACTAAGGATAAATGAGTCTTCAAATTTTCTACTTCATATCTCCCATTTTATCTTTTTATCTATTTTACTTAAGATAAGCCAAAGACACAATTTATTTTATTCTTAAGTTATCACTTCTAGAGCAGTAGTTGTGAAGCTACACAAATAATTCTTTATAAAATTAAAGCCAAGATTTGTGGTAAGACCAAAGCTTTCACTAACAAATGCTCAACTCTTCATTTTAGTGCTATAATTCAATACCCATTTGTATTGCTTGGAGACTACATTTGTAAATTTTATTTTTAAGAGAAGCCAGGCAATTACTGTACACTTACAACATCTTAGAGGTCTCACTATCCACAGATGTTAAACAAAAGCCACCATCCAAGAGTCTTACTAGGACTCACACTATGAAAATTACAAGTGCACTCAGGAATGTTTTAAAATTGACTTTTTGATGGCATGATCCTCAATTAGGCCATGTCACACATTATTGTACAATGTTATATTTCTTAACTCCTCTAATTCTAACTCACACTATGAATTCAATAACATATCTCACAGACAGAACTGTTCAGCTCAGCTCTTAGCAGGCATCCCTAAGATCTAAAGCATGCCAATGTTTCTCAGGCACTGAATTAGGCATTGTCAAGTGGGGTAGCCTGAGCCATCTTAATCCACTCAGTCTACGGAAAGATCTGCCCATATACCATGTGCACACTGAGTTTCCTCTTGAAAAACTCCTTAGAAATTTCAAAAGATTGAGTAGCTGAAAAGTTCCTCCTCTAGCCAATGTCTGGCATTATCTGATCAGCCAAGTTTTTACAGACACAGAGTGCTCACTAACAAATCTTGATTGTAATTATTCACGAGCATTTCATGAACTCTGGCTATCCCTTTCATATCATCTGATGCTTTGAAGTTGTGTGAGAGCCCCTCTTTAACTTAGATGAAAGATTTTAGTCTGTAGACTTTTGAAATACAGCCAGGAGAAGGGTGAGTTCATTGACTCCTAGAGCTATTCCTCATTCATTCCTAGGTTTTATAGGTGACATTTAAGCCAAAGTATTTTCAGCTCCAAGGTTAAGGAACAAAAAGTATTTCACTTGCCTCTGTGGGTATAACTCAGAATCTCAGTCCTTTGGATGCCTACAAATTTAATGGTAGGTCCTGGTGTCAGTCAGATATAACAACAAGGAATAATCATTCACTCAAAATTAAAGGTATAAATTAGGAGCCCATAGCAAATCAACCAGACTGTGAACAAAGGACAACTTCCCATAGAGCAGAGAATCAACCCTCAGTCAATATCTATAGCGAATCATTAAATCAAAGCAGTACTAAGGGACACTTACAAGATGGTTGAGTGCTGTAGAATTCATATTTATATGTTCAGTTTTCTGGACCTGAATTTTGAATCTAGAGCCATTTCTTAGTGGCTAATTCAACCTGAGGGTATCAATTTACTCAACAGTTCCTTAAAGAGGCCTTCCCACAACTTCCAAACCAGATTAGACCCCTGTATTATGTGTTGGCATAATAATCTTCATTTCTTTCTAATTCTCATTATGTTTAAATGTAGTAATTCAGTTCAATTATTTATGCAAATATCTGCTTACTCTTTCTCACAATATTTATTTTGTTCTCTGTTACATAGGAGGTAACATATTTATTTATTGAATGACCAGTATTTGTTTATTGAATAATCAGTATTTGTTGACTAAATCTCAGAAATAATATCTATCAGAATCTATAATACTAGATGTATATCAGACATTAAATTGCAATCATTCCTATCTCTGTTCTGATTTGGGAATTCTCTCTCACTTAGCTGATGATCATCTGGTTGCTCCTTGAACACTTCCACAACAGGTCAGTAATTTGCAAGATACAATACTCTATCGTTCACTACTTGTAAGAAATTTCTCCTGCTGAATACCTCCTATAACTTCAGTTCCAAACTCAGAAAGAAAAAACCCAATGTGGAATCTGTTCCTTCTTCTATACAAGAACGCTTAAAATACAGCAAAGTAGCCCTAATGTGCCCCAGTCAGTCTTCCTTTCCCCAGGCTTAACTCCTGGTTATTTTAATTGTTCTTTATATAATCTGATTTTTATTCTCTTTACAATTATTGTTTCTTTATTCGACTTGCGTCCCACTTTGACATCCAGATCTCACAACACTCTGTAATGTAACCCAGGCAAAGTACAATACAACCATTCTCTTTCTGTACTCTGCAATTTTCTGAGGATAGTTTAACCTTGCGTTGTTAGTGATATCTTATAAACCCTATAAAATTGAGCTCTCTTGGGCTTAGCAACTGTGATATCTTCCAGATATCTATGAATAACTGTTTTTGGTTATATATGCATAAGTAGTTATATTTAATGCTCATTGCCTTAGCATATATATGTACATAGTATATGTGAAAGTATTTTAAACAGGGCCTATCCCACAACTGGCATAAGAAAAGATGTTGAGGTTGTTGGGTTTTTTTGTTAAATTCCTTTTGCTTGTTTTCATTTGCTTCAAGTCTCAACATATCTTTTAGTGATACATAATGATCACTCTAAATGGCTGAACCTTAAGCAATTGTTTTGGTCTGCAAAGGCCAGCAATGTAGTTCTCATTTCAATGGTGACATAAGTTTTAGGCTTTTAAAAGTCAAATTCAAAGGGATTATAGCATCTGTGGCTTCTCTAGAGCCCTCCTCTGAACACTGCTGTGCTGGCGATCAAGTCCTCAGTGCATGAGTCTTTGGCACATACTTCACGTCTAAACCACAGCACTCTCCTATTCTCCTTTCTCAGATCTTTAAGGATTTATTGTCTTCATTTCCAATGTTCTGAAATTTCATGATCCATTTCTCCAATATGGGCTTTTTATTGATTTTTTTTATTTTTCCGGGCTCCTGGTAAACTTCTTCAACCTAAGAACCTATACTCATCAGTTTAGAAAATGTGTTACTTTGTTGACAAATTTACCACTTTGTTCTATTTTTTGGAACTCATATTCAGTTATAGCTTCTGGGAAAATTATTTATCTAAATTTTCATTATCTTATAATATCCAAATTATTGTGGAAAATTATTTCTCCAAATTTCATCATCTTATCATTTGCTGCTAATTCTAAGAATATATATATATATATATATATATTCAAACATTTATTTTTAAGGCTTCTGTTTGTAGTATGTAAAGGTTCTTTCTTTTCAAGGGATGCTCTTTTGTCAAAGAATCCTGTTCTTATTTCAAATATATTTTATCTCATTGAGAAAATTTTTTTTGTATATCCTTTTATTGGTACATTTTAGGTATGCAATATAACGGCATTCATCATTGGAGATATGCACCTTTACATACTCTCTTGGTTCTTATTTTTTCCCTCTTCCCCCTCCCCTCCCTTCAACCCCTCCATCCCTCCCTATTTACAAAGACTTTGTTTCCATTTTTCATTTTCTCATATTCCATTACCTTGTTTCCTTTCTTCTACCCCTCCCATTTTCCCTTCCCCTTTGCCCCTCTTCTTCCTATTTCAAATTATCTATTATACGTTTTAGTCCTTATTTACACTTTCAGTTTCTCATGCTAGAGAAACTATTCAATATTAACACATTTGTGTCCTCTTTATTACACTTAAGAGTATCACCTCATTGTGCATCCATTTAGCAATAAATATATCTAATTTCTCATTTTTAATGGCTGAGTAGTACTCCATTTTATTAAAAAAAAATTTTTCTTGATCCAGTCTCCAGTTCATGGGAATTTGGGCTGTTTCCAAGTTTTAGCTATTACTAATTGTGCTGCTATGAACATGGGTGCACATGTATCACTGTGGTATGATTCTTTTAATTTTTTGAGAAGATACCCAGCAGGTTAATAGATAGGTCAAATGAGACTTCCAGTCCTAGTTCTTTGAGGTATCTCCATACTAATTTCCACAGTGGTTGCACCAGTCTACACTCCCACCAGTAGTAGAGCAGTGTTCCTCTTTCCCCACAACCTTGCCAGCATTTGTTGTTGGTTGATTTTATGATAGCAGCCATTCTTTCTGGGGTGAGATGGAATCTCAGTGTTGTTTTCATTTGCCTCTCTTGAATGACCAGTGATGTTGAATATTTTTTCATATGTTTATTTATTATTTCTACTTCTTTTTCTGAGAAATGTCTGTTCATTTCAGATGCCCATTTTTGGATTGGGTTTTTCAGTTTGGGAGGTCTGGTTTTTTTATGTTCTTTACAGATTCAAGATAGTAGACCTTTGTCTGAGGGACCGCTGGTGAAAATTTTTTCCCATATTGCAGGTTATCTCTTCACACTGCTGGTAGTTTCTCTTGTGGTGCAGAAGCTTTTTACTAAGAAGAGATCCCATTTGTTGATTGTTTGTGCTCGTTCACAGGCAACTGAGGCTTTGTTCATAAAGCCTTTTCCTACCCCAATGTCTTCAAGAGATCTATCTAACCTCTGTTCCAGCTGGTTCAGTGTTTCTGTTTTTATATTTAGATCTTTAATCCATTTCAATTTTAGTTTATTGCATGGTGAGAGATATAGGTCTAGTTTCAGTCTTTGGCAAGTTGAAACCCAATTTCTCCAGCACCATTTTTTAAAGAAACTATCTTTCCTCCAGTGAGGGTGTTTGGTTCCTTTGTCAAAGATGAGGTGGTTGAGTGTGGCTGGCATTGTTTCTGCATCTTCTAATCTGTTCCCCTGGTCTTCAGGTCTGTTTCTTTGCCAGTACCATGCTGTTTTTATCACAGTAGCTTTGTAGTATAGTTTCAATTTGGGGTTGTAATACCCCCTTCCATGTCTCTGTTACCTGGAATTGCTTTTGCTATTCTGGGTCTCTTCTTGTTCCAAATGAATTTTTGGACTGTTTTCTCAAGGCCTATGAAGTATGCTGCTGGGATTTCACTTGGGATTACATTGAATCCATATAGCAATTTGGGAAGTATATCCATTTTCACTATGGTGATCCTTCCTAACCAGGAGCAAGGGATGTCTTTCCATTTTCTGATATCCCCTTCAATATCTTTTTTCAAAGTGCTATAATTTTCAGAGAAGAGGTCTTTAATTTCTTTTGTTAGGTTGATTCCTAGGTATTTCAGTTTTTTGGATGCTATTGTGAAAGGAATTATTTGCCCTATTTCTTTCTCAGTGAGTCTGTCATTCATATAGAGGAAAGCTATTGATTTTTGTGTGTTGACTTTGTATCCAGCTACTTGAATGAATTTGGTTATTAAGTCTAGAAGACATTTGGTGGAGTTCTTGGCATCTTCTATATAGAGTATCATGTCATCTGCAAATAATGACAATTTGACTTCTTCATTTCCTATCTTTATTCCTTTTATTTCTTTTTCTTGTCTAATTGCAGTGGCCATTATTTCCAAAACTATATTGAACAGGAGTGGTGATAGTGGACATGCTTGTCATGTTCCTGATTTTAGTGTGAAGCATTTCAGTTTTTGACCATTAATATGTAATTGGCTGTTAGTTTTTCATAGATGGCTCTTTTCACATTGTGGTAGAGACCATTTATTCCCATTTTTTGTAGGGTTTTTATCATAAGTGAGTTTTGAATTTTGTCAAATGCTTTTTCTGCATCTATTAAAATAATCACATGGTTTTTGTTCTTGGCTCTATTGATATAGTGTATTACATTTATTAATTTGCCTATGTTGAACCATCCCTGCATCCCTGGAATGAATCCCACTTGTTCAGGGTGGATGATCTTCTTGATGTTCTGCATTCTATTTGCCAGTATCTTATTAAGGATTTTTCCATCTGTGTTCATTAGTGAGATTGGCTCATAGGTCTCTTTTTTGGTTGGGTCTTTCTCAGCTTTGGGGATCAAGGTGATGTTTGTTTCCAGGAATGATTTTGAGAGTATTGCTTCCCTTTCAATTCCATTGAAGAGTTTAAACAGTAGTGGCAGCAGTTCCTCTCTAAATGTTTTGTAGAATTCAGCAGTGAAGCCATCAGGACCTGGGCTTTTCTTGGTTGGTAAGTTTTTAATTACATTTTCAATTTCATTGGTTGATATTGGGTTGTTTAGAATTTTTAGGTCTTCTTTATTCAACTTTGGTAATTCATATATATCTAGGAATCTGTCCATTTCTTCTGTGTTTTCCATCTTATTGGTGTATAGGTTCTGGAAGTAGGTATTGATGATCCTCTGGATTTCTGCTGGGTCTGTTGCAATTTCACCCTTTTCATTCCTAATGGCATGGATTTGGGCCTTTTCTTTCCTTTTTCTAATAAGGTTGGCTAAGGGTTTTTCAATTATGTTTATTCTTTCAAAGAACCAACTCTTGACTTCATTGATTTTTTGTAACCTTCTCTTAGTCACCATTGCATTGATTTCTGCCCTGATCTTTATAATTTCCTCCCTTGCATGAGCTTTGGGGTTGTCCAGCTGTTCTCTTTCTAGAAGCCTCAGGTTCAACATGAGGTTGTTAAATTGGGCTCGCTCTGTTTTCCTCATATGAGTATTCACTGCTATGAATTTCCCTCATAAGACTGCTTTCATTGTGTCCTATAGATTCCGATATGTTGTATTGTCATTGTTATTTAATTGAAGGAACTGTCTGATTTCTTCTTTAATTTCCTCTGTGACTCATTGGTTATTTAGAAGTGTGCTGTTCAATTCCCATGTGTTTATGAAGTTTTTGCAGTTTCTTTTGCTATGGATCTCCAATTTCATTGCACTATGGTCTGATAACATAGAGGGGATAACTTCAATTCCTTTGCACTTCCCTAAATATGTTCTATGTGTGAGTATGTGGTCTATCTTGGAGAATGATCCGTGTGCAGCTGAAAAGAATGTTTATTCTGATTTTGTGGGGTGGAACACTCTGTAAACATCTGTTAAGTTCATATGTTCAAGAGTTTGATTGAGTTCTAGTATTTCATGACTTATTTTTAGTCTAGTTGATCTATCTATTTGTGACAATGCGGTATTGAGGTCCCTTGCTACTATTGTATTTGTGCTTATATGGTTTTTCCTGTACATTAGTATTTGTTTTATATAGTTGGGCACACTAGTGTTTGGTGCATAGATATTTATGATTGTCATCTCTTCCTCTGGGATTGTTCCCTTTACAAGGATGTAGTGTCCTTCTTCATCTCTCTTAATCAGTGTTGGTCTGAAATCTACTTGATCTGCAAAGAGGATAGCTACTCCTGCTTTTTGGGGGGTTCCCATAGCATGGAGTATTGTTTTCCACCCTTTAACTTTCAGCCTATGAGTTTTCTTTTGAATTAAGTGTGTTTCTTCTATGCAGCATATTGTTGGATTTTGCTTCTTGACCCATTCTGTCAGTCTATTTCTTTTGATTGGTAAGTTGAGACCATTAATATTGATGGTTATAAATGATATGTATTGAGTTATCATTGTAATGACTTTTTCTTTTTATTGGACTCTCCCCCTTTGCATTTAATTTCTTGAAGTGCCCAGTGGATTCATTCTGCTGGGCTTTCTGTGGTTGTAATCCTCTTTGTCTTTTCCTAGGATTTTGTGTAAATTTTTTTGGAGTGCGGGTTTGTTATTCATGAAATTCCTAATTCTTTGTCATGAAAGTATCTTATTTCACCATCAATTTTGAAAGATATTTTTGCAGGGTACATCAATCTGGGTTGGAGGCTGTTTTCCTTTAGGGCTTGGAATATGTCACTCCAAGCTCTTCTTGCCTTGATGGTTTGTGTTGAGAAGTCAGTTGTGATTCTGATGGGCTTTCCTTTGTCTGTGATTTGTTTCTTTTCTCTAACTACTTGTAGAATTTTGTTCTTCTGTTGGTTTTCTAGAATGTTAACAATTATATGCCTATGTGAAGATTTTTTTTTGATCAAGGCTATTTGGAGTCCTATATGCCTCACTTATCTGTATGTCAAATTCTTTTCTCCTGCTTGGGAATTTTTCTGCCATCGCTTCTGTAAACAGTTTTTTTTTTAGTCATCTGCACTCTCATGTTTCTTCATTGACTCCAATCAGTCTTATGTTATTTTTCTTCGCATCACCTAGCAGCTGCTGGATTGATTTCTTATGGTCCCTTAAAATTTTAAAGAATTTTTTTTTTCCTGGTCTCTATTTGCAATCTTATCTCCTATATTTGAAATTCTGTGTTTACATTGGCTCATTCTGCTGCATAGATTTTCAATGGAGTTTTTAATCTGGAAATCTGTTTGCATCTGTTTTTTGGATTCCACTTATTTCCTATGTTGGCATTCCATCATTTTCCTCAGCTCCTCTATTTTTTTTTTATCTGTATCCTCTCTAGATTTATTAATCATGTGATGCACTATAGGCACAATCTTTGCTGTTATGTGAGAAATTTTTTCTGATTTCGTTTTTTCCAGATCCTCTTTCATTGCTTGTTCAGGGAGTCCAGGTAGTTGAGTATCAGTGCTCCATCTCATTTCCCTTTGGGTTTGCTGTAGGTGATCTGGAAGTCTGGCTGTGAGGCTTGTTTACCTGCCTTCTCATTTTTATGTGGGGGGGGGTTGCCCCTGGTGCCCACGCAGCTCACCTCCTCCGTGATGGGAGCCTCAGCATGCCTACCTAGAAGTCTCCTCTACACTGGGAGCCATGGCACACTGAACTGGAAGTCTCCTCTGTGCTGGGACCCATGGCACGCCTACCCGGAAGCCTCCTCTACATTGGGAGCCATAGCATGCCAACCTGGAAGTCTCCTCTGGGTTAGGAGCCATGGCAAGCTGACCTGGAAGTCTCCTCTGGGCTGGTAGCCATGGCACGCTGACCTGGAGGCCTCCTCTGTAGTTTGTAGAGGTTTCAGTCCATAATCAGCTGGCTCCAAAGCAAGGTGGCAGGACAGAGGGGCATCACAAAGCAGAAGACAAGCAGCAGCAACAATGAGCAACCAGTGATAAGCCTTATTGATAAATTTAATTGCAGTTTGCTCTCAAGCTTTATCCTCTTTCCTGTACCAACTTGGTTTTTCCTGAGTTATCCTTTTCTTCTTCTGTATTTTTACCTTTGTCTTTTATACTAGAGATTTTCAAGTGTCTTATTCTCCCTAGCCAGGAACTTAAAGTAGTCTTAAGAAAGAATTGAAAACTCTAGGGCTGGGGATTTAGCTCAGTGGTTCCACCACCTGCTCTACAAGCACAAGGACCAGAGTTTGATCCCTGGTAACAAAAAAAAAAAGAGTTGAAAACTCTGGTAACAAAAGCTATGATCAAAACGTGTGGTAAGGAAGGAATCAGACTACTTTACTTGAGGCATCCTCATCATTGGCTAAGACTTTTGTTTTCAGCCAGACTTTTGACCCAAGGACAGTTTAAGGCACTTCCACATATACCATGTACATATATATGTCAAGGCTTCTTCAAAATTAGGGTGCCATCAGCATTATGTAAACCAAAAATAGGAGGAGGGACAGCTAGAGTACTCTCTGGACAGAATATAAACTTTATTCAATCTTCTTTCTAATTCAGTCTCACATTCTGCTTTTAGTTTCATCTGCTAAACATCCCTGTATTTTTTTCAAGAAAGAAATGGAAATGTCTTTAACTCTGATGTGGTGGGACAGGGAGCTCTTCCTGAGTGTGAAAGCTTGAAGAAATAATTTGGTTATCTAATCATTCCTTAATTAGAACTTTACCAATACTCTCCATTTCTGCTACAGCTCTTAAGGCCACTTTAGAGATATCTGGTACCCCAAATTCCTAAGATTTTTGAGGGCAATACAATATGATTTCATTGGTTTGACTTTGGTATAACTTCACTGAAGTTATGTGTAATTAACCAAATTTTTTTCTGTTTTCTATTTTGCATATAAAAATTAATATATGGCCAGGGATTTATCTCCGTGGTGCTGCCGCCTGCTTTGCAAGCGCAAGGTCCTGAGTTCAATCCCTTGTACCTCCCCCTAAAACTTAATATATAAATATTATCATGCAAAACTGGGACATATTTGCATTGAAAAGAGTAATTGTTGCTTATTAGAAGTTCAAATTTAACTGGATGTCTTGTATTTTATCTCACAACATAAATGGGGGGGAGAGTAGAATAAGAAAATGTTAGGAATGCTAATGGTCTCACCTTACAATGTGGACATTCTAGAGATGGTGTGTGGATTCACTTAGATTTTGGAAGGTAATATTTAGATTTTGAAAAGTAACAAAGTTATTAATCAAAACATTTTAGGAGGAATACAATATGAGATGTGGTAAGACTAATATCTTCAGCTATTATGGCAGAAGATCACTAACTTTCTGCTAACATTAAAAATTGAGAAATGAGAAAAGCAGTTCAACTTGAAGGCAACCACTCAAAAACTTAAGCATTGAAACAATTGAATAATTATTGTCTCTGGGCACCAGGAACCTGGTTATAATGACATACAGAGAAGATTATGGATTTTATTTATAAGCCTGTTATACCTTTTGTTGTTTAAAATATGTAATTGAAAGATTAAAATTTGTAAATTTGTTTTTAGAAAATATTTTATGTAAATGGTTTTACTTCTAATACATTGTTTATTCTTATAAAGAAGCAAAAGCATCATGCCCATAAGTGTCAATAGCCTTGACTTCCATCTTCAAATTTGAAATGTCAGTCAGGATAACTTAAATTTCAAGAGAAGTCTACAGGAAAAATTAGATTTCTTTTTTCATAGTAAGAAGAGACCTTTCACCAGGGAAAATGTTGAATATGAAAGCAAAATTCCCAGCAGGTGATAATAATCTTGCTTTCATGAAAAAGCAGTCAAGAAAAACACATTCATTTGTCTACTTCCAAAGCTTGCTGCAGTTACTGTCAAATATCTGAGCAATGTTCCCATTTTCAACAATGATTAAACGAGTAATTGTTTCATTACTCTTAATCTTGAGGTTTACTGTAATCTAGGTTTCATGAATAAGCATACTAATTTGGCTGATTAATTTCCTTCCAGCAGTAATTTCAGTTAATAAGAATGATAAAGGCAATATACAGAAAATGTAACATTCCTGTAATTATAACTAAAGTTATGAATATAAAAATATGCAATTTCCAAAATGGAGAAGAATGAAAGAGTAGAGTAGCATAGATTAAGTAAATTTGCATAATAATATTAAATAAACTTGATACATAATGTATGATCAATGAATCTACTTCAAATAAAACCAACTGACCTCATACACAAAAAATGCTGCTGTAAGTTCATACTCAATATTATAAAGATGATCATTGTATTTCTCAGGTATTAGGAAAATAAAATTATTCCTTATCCACTATACACAGTAGTAACTGATACTTCCTGGGGGCAAAAATATATTGTTTGGTGGATATCCAAATCTTAGATGAAAAGCATATCTATGAAATATTGAAACCAATTTTCACAGAGAACACATAAAATCAAATCTCATCACCTTCAAGCCATACTACAAATGCCCACTCTTCTCAGTTGTATTTACAAAGGTACACATCAGTGAAATGAAGGAAATGATAGTAATGCGTTACTTCCAACAAAAGTCAGGATTTGCATGAATTATTTATGCTTAAAGGTTTGTCCTATTTAGGATTCATAATATAACTTATTTTACAACAGAAAGAGAAATTATGGCTCAATTTACTAAAATAATTATAATCATATTCACATCTGCTCTTGAAGACTGTCAAACATCTCTAGAGTGTACTGCATACATTTCCGTTACTAGACTCCTTCTTTTATGAGTTAATTAAACAATTTCACAGCATTATTTGTACAACTATCCTGCATGGCATGTTGTTTGTGCAGAACATTCCCTTTAATAGCTCTATTCTTCAAACAGATGTTCATTTAAATTTTTTCACAGATTTTATTTGAAGAACAATTAGTGCATTTATCCTACTATGCTGTCACCTTCCTTTGGATTTGAAGCAGCTCCCTCTCTACCTTACAGAAAGCCTAGTGTAGCTTTTTCCATTTCAAAGGAGAAAAAAATCAACACTAACAAAAGTCTCCGGTCAGTTTGGAAGTCTGCCAGAGCAAATCACCCCCAAATGGTGGCTACTCAATGTTACCTCGACACTAGAACAAAGTTAGTAAGAACTTTTCTCAAAGACATGGAAAAGTAAAAACAATGATGGCACATTTCTGCGTTTGTTTTTATGATTTTTTTCTTGCACCTCCAGGCAGATTGGACACATTATACACTGGAGTAAAATGACAGATTAAACAGAATGAAAGGGATGCAAGACCACTTAAGTTAATTTTTCAGAAGACAACTGAATCAATCATTCCCCGAGACATATTTTCCAAGAAAAATGACACTGTACATTATTATGAATTGGCTTTTGTTACCAAAACATCTTAAAAGAAGGAGATGCTGTCTGCCATCTATCTTATATAAACATTAAGGAGAAAGTTTCTCTCCTCATTTAATGTAAATCAAGTTTTACAGGGTTGAGTAGCTGTCTGGGTTTGTTTTATGCAGCTCATTCCATAGGTTTATCTCCTCTTTATTCTGCTCTAAAAAGCTGAAGAGCAAAGAGAAAGCTGCACTCACAGTATAAAGGCTAGATCTCACGTAAACAAAGGTCATTAGGTTTTCTTTTTGTGAATAATCTCACTGCTATAAAGTCAGAATTATGCTCTTTTAGGCTTTAATTTCATTTACATATATGGTGACACAGAAATACATTTTGTTCTGGCTTCCAAACTATAAAATAATGAATAATGGATATCTATCTACCACTTTGAAAGTTTGATATACATTCACTTAGATGAGAATATGATACTGAAAACAATGAAGAATCCATGTTTCTAGAGCTATTGTTCTCTTCTCATTCTCCTTTCCTCCCTCCCTCTCTCCCTCCCTCCCTTCCTTTCTTCTTTCCTTCCTTCCCTCCTTCCTTCCTTTCTTTAAACCAGAACTTGTGTCTACTGGAATAAGAAAACCTGAAAAATTTGAACAAGATTGGGAGTTTGGATTATCCTCACAAAATAAAAACATGACAGTATTTAGGCTAAAATATTTTAATTTTAATAACTTTTAAAAATTTAAAACTGCTTCATGGTGTTCCTTTCTCCAGAGCTGATAATATAGGAGAGATTAAATAATCAATGTTAAATTAGCTCTTTACCTAGACCCCCTAAACTCTCCAAAGAGGAATGATCTCTGGAAACATTATTTCAGAACAAACTTAGGAAAAGCCATTCTGGGGAACAAGACTTCTCAGATGATTAAGACTCACGGGTATAGTGGGAGGGTATTTCTCACTGCCACATGAACAGTGTGTAACTGGCAGTGAGTGACAGTGGACTAGAGCGTACAAGGCAGAGGGCCAGAGACAGCACCATAGCCCTTGCTTTTTCCTTTTTTTTTTTCTTCTCTCCTCTGTTTTTGCAATACTGGCATTTAACTCCAGGCCCTGCATGTGTTAGGCAAATGTTCTATCATTAAACTACATTCCCAGCCCTTTTTTACAATTTTATTTCATTTTATGACACAGTCTGTCTAAACTACCCAGCCTAGCCTTGAACTTGCAATCTGCCTACCTCAGTCTCCCCAGTAACTTGAATTACAGGCACGTCTTCCTATGCCCAGCACTACAGACAATCCTTTTAAGAGAATCCGTGTAGCTACTACTGACAATGGCAGCAATTTACAAATGACCTAAAGTGTTTAGGAGATTGTAATTTTTAGAGTAGATAAGAATATATCTGTATGATGAAATACTTTGAATATTAAAATTTTTTAAATGCATTTTTACTTGTTAGCACTAAAAATGATTAGAACTTAATAATATTTTCAATTACTTTGAAAGTTACATGATCATTAAGGATTTGTCACTTTTGACAAGTGTTTTTTTTCCATAAAATTTTTCCATTTTCTTTGTGTTGTAGTTGATTAAAGTTTTTTAAATTAATTTTTAACTGTGTTAGTATCCATATTAATAACCATTTTTTACTTCTGACATTAGTACTGTTTTGTTTTCTCTTTACTGAGTCAGTTTCATCAAGGATTAGCAACTATTCTAACCTTTTCAACAAATCAAATTTAGATTGTTGATTTTCTCTATTTCATATTTGTGTTTTATTTCATTGATTTCATTTCTAATTTAATGTTATTCTTACAAGGACACTATTTCAATGATTTTTTATTTTTTGTTTTCCTTCTTTCTGCTTATTTCTGCTTTGATTTGCTTATCTCTTTCAGTGCTCTTGACCTGGAAGCTTACAAAATGCATTTTCCACCTTTCTTTTCTTCAATACCTCTAGTAAGAAACTAGGCTTCTCTTTTTATATAATTTGCATTTATGCTAGAAATGTTTAGCTAGTAAATTTTAACAACAAAAAGTAGCAATAATGTTAATATTTTGTACCCTAATAATCTACACTTCATTGAGCTGTCCAACAAATGTCTACCAATAAATTTCTACCACAGACAAGAAGCTAGAGATATGGGAGTGAATGAAACACATCCTTCTTCCTCATGAAGCCTATATTAATGGGGAATTACAGATAATAATCACATAAATACGTTAGATGATGGCAGACAGATCTAAGCTTCTACTGAGTACTTACTAATTCTCATCAAGGTTTAAATGGTTGTGACTTTTGTTCTGAATTAAGAAGGAAGAGAATGAACATCAAGATATCAAAAAATATTCAACTATTCTAGAAAAAGCATTATTATTTGCATCTTATGAAAGAACAGATAAGATGAAGTAAACAAGTATATAAATAAGAGGTGAATGAAGTCTTCAAATATCATATTCTCTCCATTTCATTTCATCAAGACTTCTTCAGAGAGCCATGTATGCTGTTAAGGAGTTCCTCCCTTCATCCTATCATGTTCTATGACTCAAAGACTCTTGTAAGTAACAAACAAACACTTATAAATAGCAGATATTTCCAATGAACATTGAAACCATTCCTCTTCATAGTGAGATTAACATTCCAGGTTTGATTTGCCAAATCAAAATGGAAGAATGCAATTATTGGAGAATGTTCAGAGATAATGTCATTTACTTCTATTATTTACAGACTGATCACATGCAAGATAGGCAATAAATGTATAAATGATTAGTGTAAAGCTACAAGCAAAAAAAAAAAAAAGAAAGAAAAAAAGAAAGAACATGCCTTAGAAAGGAGCTATCTTCATAGAAAACTGACATATGAATGTGCATTTCTTGCAGCCTCAAAATTGAAGCTGTTGTCAAATAACCCTTTTCCTCCTTCCCTAAATGGGTCCTTGTTTCAAGTTTCTTTTCATGCATACCCCAGCCCTTCTCTATGAAAACCTCCACAAATAAACAAAAGACACTGTATGGGCTCCATCCACAAACAAGCCCCTAGCAGGAATTTCTTTCCACTGCTCTGTTGTTTGTTTCTCTTTGCATCACAGCTCTAGGCAGACAGCAGACAGTCAGAACAGCTTTGCCTTCAGCAGAGAGACTAAACAAAGAAATCCTAGGACCCAAACTGTTCAAAAGCTCTGCAGATACTTCTGGGCCCTTAAATTTTCCTAAAACGTGATTTTTGCTTTAAAATTAAGAAGGGCCAGGGATAACACCAAACAGGATGCTGGAGAATACCAATGACTAAAGAGATGCATATTTCTGCAGCCCCCGAATGGCTTGGGAATGGGGGGAGGGGCCCTCAACTATAAGGAACACTTGTGAGAGGAAAGAACAGAGTTGACACTTCTCTGGCATACACATATTCAGCTGTTTCAGCTATCTATTCTAAGGGGAACTCACCTAATTTGACAAATCACGCAAATGGCCAAAACCCAACTAGTTTCCTCCCATTTTAGTCTATGTGGTGAGTGCTGTTTAAAATCCATCAATGTGACAGAACCAGACTTAATTAACGCACTCCTAATGCCCAGGCAAATAACAAACCTGCTGTGGGGGAGAAAACGCTTTCACACTTCTTTATCAAATTAGGGCCCAAAAATGCTTCCAGTTAGCTAAAATCAATTAATGTGACAGCAAAGTGAATGGATTTCTACTGTCCACTAAAGGGAGAGTCAGACAAGTGGGTCCTAAATAAAGAAGCTGCTGGAGTTGCTTACAGCAATCAGTAGATTGGTGCCTAGAGGATTTTATCCATGGTACCAGCATCTGAAGGATTGGTACCTCAGGAGCAGCCTCTGTCCCTCAACAGCAGACACCCTAGAGTGTCCATGGTGCTTATTTTTAATTACACCTGCAAATATAAAATCACTTAAGAAATAAAAGAGTTGTTTCATAGCTAGTAACTATTTAGCAATCTTTTCCTCCAGGAAGGTGTTCAATTCAAAACTTAAGATGTTGAAAGCACAGAAAAGTGGCCCTTACCAAATAAATCAAGTTGGGGATCTGTGAATTACCTTGTTTCTATTCTCCAACTGTGGTGCTTTGGCTGTAAGAATACTGATTGGTGAATTGAGACCATTAAGAACACTGAGCAAATGAAGTGGCTTAAGAGAAATGTCTTACACCATAATCAATTGACAGTGAAATGCCCACCTTATGATAATTGGCTAAATGTAATCTAAAATAACAATTTCATTTATCATGACTACCTCCTATCCTAGATCTAATATTTAAAAAGGACAAGGGGGATCTTGGCAGGATATATTACAAGGTTCCTCTGTACGTCCTGTAATTACACCTGAATCTCACTAAAATCATCAGAGATTTCACTGATTTTTTCCCCTTGTTAGTGGACACTCTCCTCTATATGCAGATGGTGTCCATATCTTGATGTGTTTGTTTGCTTAATGAAGTGTCTGGAGGCCTCTACTGGCGCTTAGGGAAATATCAACCAAAACGGAACATAATCTTAAAAGGAATCTAAGCAGACAAATCTTCTTTCCATGCGAACTTCATTCCAAAATCTCAATTGTACAATTTTTATCACACTTTCATTACTGTAAACACTGGTGAGCTGATTATTATCATTTCCCAATGTCACCTTTCCTAAGTGCACTGCATAAGCGAAGGTTACCCTGTGTTCTCTGCTCTGGCAAATGCCATCCCACCCTGCCCATCATAGCTTTACTAACTTATCAGCCTGAAGATTATTTTTTCACCCTCTGTCAGCTTATATCACATCTGAACTCACTCTTCTCCAGGGATTAGAGAAGCTTTTCCATCAAACCAGCTGTTTGCTTTTTTTTTTTTCAGCCATAGCAAAACAACTTTGTTATAAATTAACAGTGTCCAAGTTGGGCGGGGGGAGGTGCAGCTGAACTTCTGTTCTGTGTCTGCTGCATTTCCAATCTGGTCCAACTGACAAACACATAAAACACACTGAGACACTGCCAGCAAAAGAGATAGGTGGGAGACAGTAAACTCTGGAACTGGCAGACATAAAAGCTATTATAAAATTATTTCTAAAACATACAAGGAGAAGGAAGATGATTACTATTAATTATGCCCTTCCTATGTGTCATATCTGTAGTAAATACCAATAATATGAGACAAGCCTTTGCAAATTTAATTTTATGAAATTATGAAATTCAGTGTAATATAATGTCTACAATATATAATTTCAGCTTTTCTCCACCACTGGAAAAGAGGAAAGAGAAAAGGAAATTTGAGCTGAGTAACACAACCAGCAAACTTAACAAATATATAGGTGTCCATGTATCTCCAAACTGCACCCAGGCATACTCCCAAAGTCTGAGACTAGGATTCTCCTGCAAATTATTTTTTAAGGGAATGTTCTCAGGAGAAATCAGTAGGAGTGAAGGAAGGAAAATGTAAAAGCAGGGGAGATAAGCAAGGCATTAATTTCTGGTGCACCCGGCCTCAACCTGGTCCTATAGGATTATTCCAGACTGATTCCAACTACAGACAATGCAGTGACTATGGTACCTCCAACAGTCAAGAAGTCACTCGGAGGGCCAGAGATGTAGCTCAGTGGTGCCATGCCAGCCTGGCAAGCACAAGGTCTTGAGTTCAATCCCAGGTACCGGGGCGAAAACAAAAAAACAAAGAAGTGACTCTGAGATATCCCCAGACACCTTTGTATGAAGTAGCTTCTGTAGCCTAAAGGATTTCATATGTGAGTCATTCTTTATCAACAGCAACATCAGCATTCTAGGAAAGGATCAGAAGTTGTAAGAGAAACTAGAAGAGTATGCTAAACTGTGTGATGTTTTTATGACATTTATTGAGAATCTGTATTCAGTTGAATATGAACAAAAAACAACATTGCGACTCTGTGGTAGGCTGAAATTCTATTGAGAGCCTTTAGGCCAGAGGTCCCAAACCTGTGGGCCACAGACTGATACCAGACTGTGCCTGTTAGGAACTGGGCAGCACAGCCAGATATAAGTAGCAAGCCAGAGAGCTAAGCTTCATCTGTATTTACAGCTAACTCTTGCATTAACCCCTAATCTCCACCACCTGTCAGGTCAGCAGTGGCATTAGATCCTCAGAGGATCCACACATACAAAACTTACTCTGAATTGTGCATGCAAGAGATCTAAATTGCACATTTCTTATGAGAAACTAATGCTGATGACTGAGGTAGAGCTGTGGGAGTGATACTAGCTGGTGCTGGAGAATGGCTTCAAATTGTGCACATTAAATTAGCAGATAGGTTTGACTGCCCAGAGCCCATAATAAATCAACTCCTTGCAGACTTACATCAAAACCTATCAGTGAGTAGCAAGTGACAAGCAGCATCCAGTGGCAGACTTTATAGTGACAAGTGAGTTGATGTATGTAAATTGTACAGCTGCATTTAAATTAGAGTCCAATCCTTATTTTAGTTTGTCATAGCCCACCAAATATTTTGTTTACCACTTCCATCTAAGCCTCTTTTCTGCAGTGTTCACTTGTCTCATTCACAAATTAACACTAGCCAAAATGAGTAAAAATCCACACTGAAGAGATTCTTTGAAAAGGGAAAAGATCTAATGATCAATCAGCAGAACACTCTAGGACTGAAAACATAAAGAAAGGTACATTTAAAGGAAAATACAGTGAGTCCTACTTAAACTATAGATTCATTACAACAGATGACACACTCTCCAGGCCCACTTTGTATAATACCACATGTGGGAACTGGCTATCCACTGAAGCCAACAAAGCTTCAAGACTGCTTCAACACATGAAGAACAAGCACCATTCATTAAAAGACAGATCTTTGGAGTTTTTTAAAAGAAAAATAAAAGTGACCACAAAGAACAGAAAAAGTTATTGAAGGCCACCACTTCATCAAATGTGTCTGCACTGAAAGCATCATTCTTAATGGCTAGCTGCATTGCTAACACTAAGAATCCCTTGATCATTGGTGAAGAGTTGATCCTGCCTGCTGCTAAGGACGTTTGTCACGAACTGTTAGGAGAGCTATGGTGCAAAAAGTGGCACATGCTGCTCTTTCAGCTGGTATCATAACTAGATGAATGATGAAAGTGAGAGGATGCTGAGTCACAGTTGTTGAAGAGGATTAATGAGGTTGGCAATTCTACTGTTGACAACAAGGCAGTGATGTTTGCTTTGGTACAGAATACTTTTCAGGACAATGTGGATGGGAATGCCATGTGCACTTTTGTTGCCAACCAACACCACAGCTGCAGAACTATTCAAGTCTTGAATAACTATGTATCCAGAAAACTGAATGACTGGAAGTCTTTCTAGTTTCACTTCTTAGATCAAACAGGTCACTTCTGAATGTGAGTCTATGCACCGTGTCATCCATAGAGAAATGCTGGCTAGCTGAAAAATGTCACTTGAACTTAAAAACATTGTTCAGGATGTGATTAAAATTATTATTCACATTAAAACATGCCCTTAACTTACACCTCTTTGACTTGAGTAGCTCTGTAAAGAGATAGACACAGAGCACACACATTTTCTCACAGGTAGAAGTGATGTCACTTTCTAAAGGTGGATCACTAGCCAGTGTTTTTGAGCTGAGAGCCACCCCAGGGATTTCTTTTTAAAAATGTCACCACTGCCATCACACTTCAGTGGCACAGAATGGGCCACAAAACTTGCCTACTCATGTGACATATTCAACCCACTCAATAAACTCAAACTTTCACTTCAGGGGAGAACAACATCTGTATAAAAGTCAGCAAATAAAGTGGATACATTCAAAGCCAAACTATAATTATGGGGATAACAAATGAACATTAGGATTACTGACATGTTTCAAGCATTAGCAGAGATTTTGAAAGAGACTGAGCCAAGAATTTTTTTCGCTCAGTTGGTATATGATCTCTACTTTCAAAAGAATTTGAGCATTACTTTCCAACCACAAAAGGCCCCCAAACTGTATCTGGGACCTATTTGTGAGTAAAACAGGTGAATCCACTTTTGTTCATGCTAGAAGAGGATCAGCTGCTTGAAATAACAAATGATGTTGGCCTTAAAAGTGTGTTTGAGACAGCGTCAAATCTCCATACACTCTGGATTAAAGTCAAAGTAAAATATCCTGAGATTGCCACAAAAGTACTGAAAAGCCTGCTTCCATTTCCAACATCCTATCTTTATGAAACTGGTTTTCTGCAATGACAGCAACCAAAATGAGATTACAGAGTCAAATGTACATAAACTACACACTTTAGGTATCACTGTCTCCAATTACCCCAGATGGAACCATCTAGTTATAGGAAAACAAGCTCAGACTTCCCACTGATTCTGCATTATGGTAAATTGTATAATTATTTCATCATATGTTGCCATATAATAACAAATAAAGTACAAATAAATGTAATGCATTTGAATCATCCCCAAACCATCCCCAGTCTTAGAAAAACTGTGTTCCATAAAACAAATCCTTAGCACAAGAAAAGTTGAAGTCTACTGCTTTAGGCCATTAAGACACATGGAGTCTAGGCCAGGGATTTTGCTCAGTGGTTTCGCCGCCTGCCTCACAAGCAAAAGGTCCTGAGTTCGATCGTCAGTACCAATATATATATATATAAATTTTGTTGACTATCCTGCCAATTTTATTTACAATCCTGTTTTTCTACATAATGATTAGTAACACATTCAGTTTTTTTATAATTAGAAAATAACAGTAGAGTTTTCTTTTAGCAATGAAAGTAAAATTTCTATTTGTTTGGGGGGTTTTTTTGGTACCAGGGATCGAACTCGGGTCCTTGTGCTTGTGAGGCAGGCTACGAAACCACTGAGCTAAATCCCTGGCCCAGTAGAAGTTTTAAGTACAGGAAATGCAAAACTATTACCTGTGTTAGTCATGCAGTTGTACCCCTGCCCAAGATAAGGAAGTTGTAGCCGATATTTGGAGGTAGCTCTTAGTATTTCTCAAAGTGTCAGAATACTATAATTTCATTCTAATTTTGCTGCCTTTGCATTTAAAACATCAGAGTCCTGACTATTTATAGATTATTAATATTATGTAATTTATAGAATTTTAACTGGATGGAAAAGGAGAGCTGAAATCTCACTTGTACCTTTCAAAGTTAGATCAAGAGATCTGCTAATATGAAACTAACAAAATCCCACTTATTTTACAGTCAAGTGTGCAACTGCCCTATTGAACATTTTCCACTACAGTCAATGTCACAAAGGATTTCTGAATAAGTCTTTACAGCATCTTAAATGTCATATGAACTCTTGCTGTTCAAAGCATGACACTACCTCTACTAAGCATCCTTTGAAATGGGCAATTGGTCATCATGACTGTAGTTCCATACAAGATCATGAATGTAGAGTCAAATACACCTAGGATTTAGCATGTGCTCTGCTATCTATTTTATTTTGCTGTTGTTGTTTTGTTTTGTTTGTTTGTTTTGGTACCCGGGGGTCAAACTTGCAAGGTAGGCGGTGGCACCACTGAGCTAAATCCCTGGCCCCTGCTCTCTGTTATCTTTATGACCTAGAATTTGTCACTTAATCACTCCAAGTTTGAATTTCATTCTCTATTCAAAAATAAAGTATGGATAACATTATCTACCATCTAGAGTTATTGTGAAATAAGTAAGTAAATATATAATACAGCACATATAACAGCTCATCTTTTCAAATAAAATGAAAAGACAGGAAATTCATCACATAAAGATCCAAAAATAATTCAAAATTAAACACTTAAATGGGTAAACCCCAAATTTTTAGTTACTCTTGAAACACAGAAAGCTTCCTGGGCACAGTTATTTTAAAGATACATTTGAGTTCCCTTACTCACAGCTGGAGAAGGAGAAGGAAAGGTGGCTCTGAGAAAAAATGTCTTCTCTGTCTGTTATGGTTTGTCTGAAATGTCCTTCCAAAAGCTCATGAACTATGTCAATTGTAGCAGTGTTCAGAGGTTTGGCCTTTGAGGGGTGCTTGGATAATGAAAGCCATCTACAGCCTCATCCATTGAAGGACGCAGGGCTTGATGGCTATTGGGAGATGATGGAGACTTCAGGAAGCAGGGCTCAGTTGTTGAAAGTAGGTCACTGGGGCATGCCTTTGAAGAAAATATTAGGACCTCTCTCTCCCTCTCCCTCTCTCTCCCTCTCTCTCTCTCTCTCTCTCTCTGTCTGTCCCTCCCTTCCTCCTACCTTTCCTCCCTCCCTTCTTCCTGGGTGCCATGAAGAGAGCAGCTTTACTCCACCATGTGCTCCCCACCACGGTGTTCTCCCTCACCTCAGGTCCAGAAACAATGGAGCCAAGTGATGATGGACTGAAACTTCTAACATTATAAATCAAAGTAAATCTTTCCTCCTTTGAATTGGTTTTCCCAGGTATTTTGTCACAACAGTGAAGGCTGACCAACACACTGCCTTTCCACTGAAAGACCTGAGAAGGTCCACAGAGATGCAACATTCCAAGAACACCTGATTCTGAGCCTATGCTCTCACTAAAGTCCTCCTGTACTACCTTGCAAGAGAGCATTTTAAATTTCATTAAATATATGAAGGCAGAAAATAGACATGGAAAACACTGTTATTGGAAGATGCAAACATTTTAAATAAAGCTGCTTCTGAAAAGAATAGTCCTGCAATCATTAATGTCATTAAAATTACCTAAATTTGGGGCTGCGGATTTAGCTTAGTGGTTCTGGTGCCTGCCTCGCAAGTCCTCAGCTCGATCCCCAGTACCCTCCCCAAAATAAATTACTTAAATTTTTAAAAATAGTATTAGCCATTTTGTGGGCAAAGGGAAGCAATTAAAATTTTTAAGTATGATGTAAAAGTTCAACTTATCAGATAATGTTAGACCCAGTTTTTATTTTTGAAATAAAATGGAATTTCTAATGATCACCTGATTTAAATACCAAATTTAAAACACTATTGTGTTTAAGGATCCAGGGAATTGCACCATTTGGGACAAAGCCAAAAAGAAGAAACACCAAAATCTCCTTGGGTGACAGAGCCAGGGTCTAAGAATCAGTAGTTGTTCCAAACACACCGTATTTCTTCTAATAATTAGAACTTATTTTCTTTCTACTTTCTTTAGAGATACTGAAGATTTAATAATTATCTTTTGTAAAATCCTTTCACTTGTCTAAAGATGCAAACTGTTAGTACCACTGTGCATAATTGATAAAGTTAAACCCTTAGAAAAAAAACAGGAACAAGTTTAGATATATTCCATGTCTATATTCTTCATGGTCACTAAAGTATTTGAGTAAGGAAAACATAAACCAAAATATGGAAATAGTAGTTAGAATGCCTACAGAATCTTTACTTTTTAATTCAGGTGTTTTATTTAAATGAACTACTTAAATATAGATTCTTAAATATTTTATCACAATTTAAGACTGTAACATTTAATTACCATCACTTTAAAGCTACCATGAATCAAAAGATTATAATTTAAATGTATACTAATTTATTCTTGACCTTGGAGTTAATTACTAACAATAAGATGCTTTAATTGTTACTTGGAAGGTGGGAATATATCAAAGGAAAACTTGCTGAAACAAGACATAGGATTGAGGTATATGGACACTAAGAAGGTCTAGAAAAGTCAATAAATGTATAGTCAAGTATTATCTTCAAGGATACTATGATATCAAAATCTGACATAGAAATTTAAAAAATAATAACTTATAGGCCAATATCCCTCATGAAACTGCAACAGAAATTTTAAACAAAATTTTAACAAATTGAGTCCAACAATGTGAAAAGTATAAGGCATCATGATTAAGTGAGGTGTTTGTGCCAGAAATGCTGTTAGTTTTATTTAAAAACATTAAAGTACTTCAGTAGTTTAAAAAACTAGACAACTTATGTAATTAACTCAGTACATATAGAAAATACATCTAATAAATTCAACATAGGCATGATTTTTTTAGAATCTCAACAAAAGAAATAGAGGGAAACTTGCCCGACCCAATAAAAGACATACATGAAAATCAACAGCTAACATCTTACTTGGTGGCGAGATCATAGTCCATGAAAGAAAACAAATGACAACTTGGATATTATAAAGCTTAATTTTTAAAAATTCTTTCAAAGATACCACTGGAGATTTGCAGTTCTAACCAAGATAAATTAGCCCTTTTCTCTCGGGTCCTCCCTCTTGCCCCTGACCTGACACACAGACATAGGTAAGCTCTGAGAGCACCAGGGAGAAAAGCCCCCTGGTTTCCTCACTGCCTCCCATGTGTCTCAATCAGGGCACTACAAAAGTCTCAAATCCAGAACTGGCAGCAGGCACAGATCCTAATAAATTTTCTATTAAAAGTCAATTTTTTTAGTCAAAATACCAGGGAAAGTGTGGCTAATAGAACTGAATGCTTTTTTGGCAATAGGTCTCATTCTCAAACCATATAGCTACAAACAACATGATTTCATTCTTCTTTGCAGCTGAGTGATACCCCATTGTGTATACATACTACCTTTTTCTTTATCTATTCATCAGTTGATAGACACCTAAGCTGCTTCATTAGCTCAGTTATTATGATATGCAGGTATCTCCATGCAGGCTGTCTTTAATTCTTTAGGCATTGTACTGAAGAGTGATATACTGGTCAATGTTACCCTGACTGGCACACAGTACCTGATACTCACAACTTAAAAGGAGAGGGGTTTAATTTGCCTCGTGGTTTCAGGGGATTCAGCCCATAGACAGATGGCTCCATGGCAGAAACATCATGGCAGAAGGCCATAGCAAAGCAAAGATGCTTAGTTCATGGCAGTTGGGAAGCACAGAAGCAGAAGGGGTGAGCCAGAACCATATACAGTCCCTGAAGTCACGACTCCCTGACCCACCTAGACACACCTAAAAGTGTGCTTTACTAGTTCCTTAGGTGACTTCCAAGTCAATCAAATTGATATAATCAATTTAATCACTACCACTGGTACAGCTACATGAAATGGAAATTCTAATTCAGTTTTTTGAAGAACCAACATACTGATTTCTACAGTCGCTCTACTAATTTACCTATCTACCAACAGTGTAGAGGTGTTCCTTTATCTCTTCATCTCACCAGTATTTATTGTTTTATGTGTTCTTGACGATAGTCATTCTGACTGCAGTGAAATTGGATCTTAATGTAGTTTTCATTCACATTTGCCTAATGACTAAAGATATCTCTATTCTTCATGTACCTATTGGCATTTGAATTTCTTCTTTTGAAAAGTCTATGTTCAGTTCATTTCACTATTTATTGATTGGGTTATTTGGGGGTTTTGTTTCAAATTTGAGTTCTTGATATATTCTAGATATTAGCCTTCTGTTGGGAGAATAGCTGGGAAAGATTTTCTACCATTCTGTAGGTTGTCTTTTCATTCTGTTCATTGTTTCATTTGTCTTGAAGAAACTTTTTAATGTGTTACGATGCCAGTTGTCAATTGTTGCTGTTATATTCTGTGCAAATGGAGTCTTATTCAGGAAGTCACTGTCTGTGCCTATGTGCTGATATGTTTGCAATATGTTTGCTTTCAACAGTTTTTGATTTTACATTTTTATACTTAGGCCTTTACTCTATTTTGAATTGATTTTCGTGCAGGATGAGAGATAAAGACCCACTTTCATCCTTCTACATATGGATATTCAGTTTTCCCAGAACCATTTATGTTACCAAAAAAAGGGCTGTCTTCTCTCTAATCATATAGGTTCATTCTGTGTCTTTTATTTAATTCCATTCTTATACATCTCTTTTTATGTCAGGACCATGCTGTTTTTGTTATTATGGCTATGTATACATTTTGAATTGGTTATTGTGATACCTCAGTATTACTTCTTTTGCTCAGGATTGCTATGGCTATTCTGGGTCTTTTATGTTCCCATCTTAATGTTAGAACTGCTTTTTCTAGTTCTTTGAATACTGCCATTGGTAATTTAGTTGGGATTGCATTGACTGTAGATTGCTTTTAATAATATGGCCATTTTAACAATATCAATTCTGCTGATTCATGAACATACGAAGTCCTTCCATCTTCTAGTGTTTTCTTCAATTTTTTTCTTCAGTATTCTGTAATTTTCATTGTAAAGGTCTTGTACTTCTTTCAGTAATTTGTTCCTAAATTTTTCTCAAAGTGTAATGAATAGACTTGTCTCCCTGATTTCTTTCTCAGTGAATTCATTATTGGTGTATAGAAGTGCTATTGATTTTTATGTTGATCTTTAGTGCTACTACTTTCCCAAATTTATCAGATCTGAAAGTCATCTGGTGAATTT
Source organism: Heterocephalus glaber (assembly GCF_053883595.1). NCBI lineage: Eukaryota > Metazoa > Chordata > Mammalia > Rodentia > Bathyergidae > Heterocephalus > Heterocephalus glaber. The sequence goes on from NW_028258191.1 coordinate 3,108,897, forward strand.
TTAGGATCCTCTAAGTAAAGGATCATACTATCTGCAATAAGGATAATTTGCTTTACCTTTTCAATTTTTGTCCCTTTTATTTCCTTCTCTCACCTAATTGCCACACAAAAATTTCAAGTATTATATTGAACAGAAGTGGCAATGGTGGACACCCTTATGTCATTTCTGATTTTAGAGGAAATGCTTTCAGTTTTTCCCCATTTGGTGTGATGTTAGCTATGCGTTTCATATATATAGCCTTTAGTATATTGAGAATTATAATTAAGCCATAAAGAAGAATGAAGTCATGTGATTTTAAAGAAAATAGAAAGACAAATATCCTATGTCTTCTCCTGTATGTGAAATCTTAAAAAAAAATTGATGTGATTTTAGTGAAAACAGAAGGGAGAACATTACACAAGAAAAACGGAGTGGGGGCAGAGAGAAGAAAGAGGGGTAGAGGCTATCAGAGTCTGTTACATGCATGTATGAGAAAGCCAAATAAAACCCACTTTTCCATATACCCAACATGAAATATTTTTCTAAAAAAATAATAACATAAACCTACCCCTCCACACCCACACACCCACATTGGCTCTGGAGGGGAGCTAACCTTCTACCTTCTGCTATCCACCAACTCCCTCCTCTCACCTCCCTGTACAGTAAAATTGAACACGATGCTCCAGTTCCCCAGTGTCCAATTTCCCTGCCAGATCAAGGCAGCAAGGCTGAGCAAGGAGATTAACTTTCACCTCTTGATCAGTAAAAGTTGGTGGAGCCTCATTTGCCCTGCCCAGGTGCTATCAGTGGGATCTAGAAGCAGGTTGAAACTCCACCCCCATCTGGTAGTAAGGAGACTTAGTGGAATAATGAGAGGTGGGCTCATCATTGCTCGCTTTACACCCACAGTGTCACTGGTGCTCAGTAAACGCCTGAGTCTCGCCTCCACCTGCCATCAAGAAATGGGAGAAAGTGGTGGGAAGTGACACTGATTAGCATTTCACTGCCCCCTCTCCCTTCCCTAGGTGTCAATGAGGCCCAGAGAGAGCTGAGCTTACCCTGCCTCACTGGCAAAACCCTGGTCTGAGCCTACATCTCACCTGTGCTGGCAAGGTATCAAGGGAACCAAGACAGGCTCTGAACCGCCCAGGCCATCTTCCATGACCAGGATGGATCAGATCAGTGTGTCACACGGGCACATTGGAAGACTCAAGATACATACCCGCCTAGCCCTCATGATACATCTCAACAAGGGAATGTGTATTCAAAAAAATTAAGCGGAATCATAATACAATGTTCAAAATGTCTGGGATACTCAAATGCTACCCATCATACCAAGAACCGGGACAATCATCACTTCAATGAGAAAAGACAGTCAACGGATGCCAATACTGAAATGAATCAGATGTTGGAATTACCTGACAAGAATTAAAAAAGTATCATAAAAATGCCTCAGAAAGCATTTAGAAATTCTTCTGAAGGAAATAAAAAACAGAAAGTGTCAACAAATATATGCTATAAAAAAGGACCATAAAAATTATACAACTGTAAAATATAAAAACTAAATAAAAAATAACTGGATGAATTCAATAGTAATGTGGAGGAGTAAGAGAATAGAATCAGTGAACTTGAAGATAGATCAATAGAATTTATCCAATTTGGACAGCATAGAGAAATAGACTGAAAAAAGTTAACAAAGTCTCAGGGACCTATAGGATAATAACAGATGACCTAACAGTCACATCATCTGAGTTGGATGAGGAGGTAGGAGAATGGATGTAATTTTTTTTTAAATGTTCTCCAAAAAAAATAAATAACAGCTATAACTCTTTGATAAGGAAAAGACATAAAATTAAATGCTCCAGAATTTAAGAAAACCTCCAACAGGATAAACTCAAAGAAATTCATCCCAAGTCTTATCACAATTAATCTTTTGAGACTCAAAGACAAAGACAACTTTTTACTCACAGAGGACCAACAATTTGAATGACAGAAATTTCTTATTTTAAAGCATCAAGCCAGAAAAAAATAGCACCACATTTTTCCAGAACTGATAGAAACAAATTGTCAAACATGAATTTTATATCCTTCAGGAACGAAAGGAAAGTAAGGGTTCCTAGTCAATGGAAAACTAAAATAATTTGTTGCTGGTAAATTTACCTTTAAAGAAAAACTAATGAAATTTACCAAAACAGAAACAAGATGATAATAGAACAATACTGAAGAAAGAAATTATAACACCCTTTGATGGGATGTTCGATGTACAAAGAGAAAATTATGAAGGCAATTATATTTTTTTTCTTGTTAAATTCTTTTATTGGTACATTTTAGGTATACAACACAATTATATTTCTCAAGGGCAATTATATTTTAAAATGAATACATAAACTAGATTAAATGGAAGTAATATTTTTACATTTCATTTGAAGTAGTAAGCTATTGATATTAGTTAACTTGTACATCTATATGTTAATATCTAGAGCTAATACTAAGAAAGTTATAAGAAGTCACATATTTAAAAATACTACAAATGATGGAATCCAACCCCCAAAAAATGTTCCTATGACTGCAAATAAAGCAAGAGAAGAGAACCTAAAGACAAGAAGAAACAATATAATGAAAAGACAAACTTAAACCCTAAGATAACAATAATTATATATAATATGTTAAAATAACTCAATTTTACTATATATACATGTAAAGTAAATTAATTAAAAAGTAACTAGATAAGCCATTCGCTTAGAGAAAATATTTGTAACATCGTGGTGTCTGTGGATGTATTTGACAAAACTCATATTTATCTTATTCAGAATACAAAGGATTTCTGTAGTTCAATTTTAAAGCCTAAGAAAAGCAATTAAAATGAGAAGATTGAACAGACACTTCATAAATAAGGGTATAGTAGTAACTAACAAACATGTAAAATGTTGTTTAGCTTCATTACTCATCAAAGAAATGAAAAATTAAAATGCCAATGAGGTAATACTAACTACTTGTTAAAAGCAAGGGTCAAAAAGACTGACAATAGGGATTTAGCTCAGTAGTTTCACCGCCTGCTGTGCAAGCACAAGTTTGATTCCTGGTACCAAAAAAAAAAAGATTGACAATATTTCCATAGCAATAAATACATCTACCACCCATACTTTGGTTCCTGGTACTAGGCTTCATTAAAATGAACCAGGACTTCTTAGAGAAACAGTTGATTCTAAGATTGGGGCAGGAAATATACAACATGAATCTAGAATCACCTAGAGTACCAGAAAATAACAAACTGTTTTGGAAAAACAAAAAATTTTAAAATGGCCATAATTATGGTTGTATGTCCAAAGACACAAGTGCCAATTCAAATGAGCTGCCAGTGGACAAAGCCAGAACAATTTGAGCAACAAAATACAGTAAAATCGGATTATAACTAAAAGTATAAAACACATATCTATGAGACCATATTGAAATGTAAGTACATGAATAAATAAATAAAGAAGGGAACAAAATATTCACATACTGGATCACCATACAACAATTAAAAGTGATATACTAGAGTCTTAAAGAAATATTGAGGAAGAGTGGTTTGGTGAGGAGCAGAGCTGCACAGGCTCCTGCACCACCATCCCCCACCCCCCACACATCCCTCCACCCCTACTCCCCACCCCATCACCCCAACACCCCCAGCCCCCAACCCCCCAACCCCCACCCCCGCCTCTGGCCTCTGGACTCTGCCTGTACCTGGATCCACACCACAGAGGCACAGGGGCTCATAAAGGCCATTGTCCTGAGCTCCAGAAGATACAGAAGTGAGCAACAGAAAGAGGGCCTCTATCAGGGTCCTTGATGAAAATTGAAGCCCACTGAAAAAGTGAAGAGAATCTCTGCAATGAAGGCACACCAGACAAAGATAGTTGGTAAATTGGAGGGATCACCACCTCCCATCAGAACCTGGACTATCTTCAGCCAAAACGCAGCTGAAACCTGCAGTAGAACCTTGCAGGGTTCAACCCTGCAGGAGGTTGGGGAGCTCAACTTGGGCCTTGCAGCCAGAAATCAGCCTGAATCTTAAGGGTCTGCTACTGCCTTGCTGAGACTAATTGACTTTGATCTGCACACTGCAGCCCACATTGTCTATTGTGACAGCAGAGACATACCCCGAAGGAGGCCCTTCATTTTTATTTTTTTATTTTCAAAATTATTTGAACTGATACCACAGGAAGTAACAAAACAGAAGAATGAGGCTTTAGAAAATTTCAAAACAGAAATGATTTCCCAGATAACTACAGAGATGGTGAGCAGAATGAAAGACATGATTAGAGACTCTAGAACAGAAACATAAAAAAAAACAGATGAGTTTATGACCATGATGGAAGCCATGAATGCCCAGGATACGAAAGAAATAGAATCCATGAAACAGATTCAAACAGATGTTCAGGAGATTGAAAACTCAATCAAAAATATACACAGCAGACTGAGCCAATCTAAAGATAGGATATCAGATATAGAAGACAGGATGGCAGTCAGAGACCATGAAAAGAGAGATCTCTTAAAAATAGTAAGGGACCATGAGAAATCAATCCAACAGCTTCTAGATGATGCAAAGAAGAATAATATAAGGCACATAGGAGTCAAAAAAAAAGGCAAGAGAAACTACAAATGACATTAAAAAACTGTTCACAGAATTAATGACAGAAAACTTCCCAAACAGAGCAAAAGCATTTGACATACAGATAAGTGAGGTATATAGGACTCCAACTAGACATGATCAAAAATATACACCAAGACATATAACAATCAAGATCCCAGAAACCCAACAAAAGAACAAAATACTACAAGCAGTTAGAGAAAAGAAACAAATCACATGCAAAGAAAAACCCATCAGAATCAGATTTTCAACACAAACCCTCAAGTCAAGGAGAACCTGGAGTGACATACTTTAAGCCCCAAAAGAAAACAACCTCCAACCTCACCTGATGTATCCTACAAAACTACCTTTCAAAATTGATGGGGATATAAGATAATTTCCATGATAAAGAACACCTGAGAAACTTCATGAATACCAAACCAGCACTCCAAACAATTCTAAACAATATCCTAGTAAAAGACAATGAAAGTCACAACTCCATGAGGCCCAACAGAGCAAATCCATCAGGCAAGGTAAGAAATTAAAGGGAGAGGAGGAAAAATAAAGAATTAACAACAGAAAAATAACATGACAAGGATGAGTCAATATCTATGAATTATAACCATCAATGATAATGGCCTCAATTCACCAATCAAAAGAAACACACTGGCAGAATGGATTAAGAAGCAAGATCCAACAATATGCTGTATACAAGAAATGCACCTAGTTCAAAAAGAAACTCATAGACTGAAAGTAAAAGGATGGAAAACAGTTCTCCATGCAACAGGAACCCGGAAAAAGCAGGGGTAGTTACCTTATTTGCAGACAAACTAAATTTCAAACTAAAACTAATTAAGAGAGACAAAGGAAGTCAGTACATTCTTGTAAAGGGAACAATCCAAGAGGAAGAGATGAGAATCACAAATATCTATGCACCAAATACTAATGTCCCCAACCATACAAAACAAATATTAATGGAAATGAAAAACCAAATAAGCACTAATACAACTGTAGTGGGGGAACTCAATACTCCACTGTCACAAATAGACAGATCTTCTAAACAAAAAATTGACAATGAAATACTAGAACTCAACCAAGCTTTTGAATAAATGGACTTAATATATACATCTACAGAATGTCCCACCCCACAAAATCAGAATACACATTCATTTCAGCTGCACACAGGTCATTCCCCAAAATAGACCACATATTAGTCATAGAACATGTTTAAGTAAAGGCAAAAGAACAGAAGTTATCCCATGTATATTATAAGACCATAGTGCAATTAAACTGGAGTTCAATAGCATGAGAAACCACAAGAACATCACTAACACATGGAAATTGAATAAAACTCTCCTGAACAACAAATGGGTCACAGAGGAAATGAAAGAAGAAATTAGATAATTTTTGCATTTAAATGATAATCCCAGTACAACATACAGGAATCTATGGGACAAAATGAAAGCAGATCTACTTGGGAAATTCATAGCAGTAAATGCCCACACTAGGAAAACAGAGAGAGCTCAAATAAACAACCGAATGCTGAGTCTTAAGCTCCTAGAAAAAGAAGAGCAAGACAAACCTAAAGCTCGTACAAGAGAGGAAATTATAAAGATCAGAGCAGAAACCAATGCAATGGAGACTAAGAGAACAATACAAAAAATCAACAAATCAGAGTTGGTTTTTTAAAAGAATGAATAAAATCGATAAACCCTTAGCCAACCTTATCAAAAAAAGGAAAGAAAAAGCTCAAATCCACGTAATTAAGAATGAAAAAGGTGAAGTCACAACAATTCCAGCAGAAATCCAGAGGATCATCAATACCTACTTAAAGACTGTACTCTAATAAAATGGAAAACAAGGAAGAAATGGACAGATTTCTAGATACATATGAATTACCAAAGTTGAATGAAGAAGATATAAAAATTCTAAACACTCCAATTACAATCAGTGGAATTGAAAACATAATTAAAAATTTACCAACAAAGAAAAATCCAGGTCCTGATGGCTTCAGTGCTGAATCCTACAAGACATTTAGAGAAGAACTATTGCCAATACTCTTCAAACTTTTCAATGAAATTGAAAGGGAAGCAATACTTCCAAATTCATTCCTGGAAGCAGCTGTTACTTTGATTCCAAAAGCAGACAAAGAGCCATCCAAAAAAGAGAAATACAGGCCAATCTCCCTAATGAATATAGATGCAAAAATCCACAATAAGATACTGGCAAACAGAATACAGAGGTTCATCAAGAAGATCTTACACCCTGACCAAGTCAGATCTATCCCAGGCATGCAAGGATGGTTCAACATATGTAAATCAATAAATGTAATATACTATATTAACAGAGTCAAGAACAAAAAACATATGATCATCTCAATAGATACAGAAAAAGCATTTGAAAAAATTGAACACCTATTCATGATAAAAACTCCACAGAAAATTGGAATAGATGGTGTTTATCTTAACTTGATAAAGGCTATCTATGAAAAACCAACAGCCAACATCATACTAAATGGTCAAAAACTGAAAACCTTCACGCTAAAATCAGGAACAAGACAACGATGTCTACTATCACCACTCCTGTTCAATACAGTCTTGGAAATATTAGCCACAGTAATTAGACAAGAGAAAGAAATAAAAGGAATAAAGATAGGAAAAGAAGAAGTTAAACTGTCATTATTTGCTGACAACATGACACTCCACATAGAAGATGCAAAAATCTCTGCCAAAAGACTTCTAGACTTAACAGAATCAGTAGAGTAGCTGGATACAAGGTAAATACTCAAAAATCAATAGCCTTCTTGTACACAATTAACAGACTCACTGAGAGAGAAATTAGATAAACAATCCCTTTCAGAATAGCATCCAAAAAAGTGAAATATCTAGGAATCAATCTAATGAAGGAAGCAGAAGACCTCTACTTTGAGAACTACAACACTCTGAAAAAAGAGATTGAAGAGGACATAAGAAAATGGAAAGACATCCCTTGTTCCTGGGTAGGAAGAACCAATATAGTGAAAATGGCCATACTTCCAAAACTGTTATACAGATTCAATGCAATCCCAATTGAAATCCCAACAATATATTTCACAGAACTAGAGAAAACCATCCAAAAATTCATCTGGAACCAGAAGAGACCTAGAATAGCAAAAGCAATTCTAGGCAACAGAGACATGGCAGGGAGTATCACAATTCCCAACTTGAAACTATACTTATTTGCTGCTTTTACTTCTTTGCTGAGAAACGTCTTCATTTCAGATGCCCATTTTTGAATTGGGTCTTTGAATTTGGGAGGTCTGATTTTTTTCATTTCTTTATATATTCTAGATAGTAGTCCTTTGTCTGAGGTACAGGTGCTAAAAGTTTTTTCCCACATTGTAGTTTGTCTCTTAGCTCTGTTGGTGGTTTCTCTTGCAGTTCAGAAGCTTTTTAATAAGATGAGATCTCAGTTGTTGATTCTTTGTGCTAGTTCCCATGCTACTGAGGTTTTGTTCATAAAGTCTTTTCCTATGCCAATGTCTTCAAGAATTCTACCTAACTTATCTTCCAGCAAGTTTATTGTTTCTGTCTTAATATTTAGATCTTTAATCCACTTTGATCTTAGTTTAGTACATGGTGATAGGTATAGGTCTAGTTTTAATCTTTGGCAGGTTGAAATCCAGTTTTTCCAACACCATTTATTAAATAGGCTATCTTTACTCCAGTGAGGGTGATTGGCTCCTTTGTCAAAGATGAGGTGGCTGAGGATGTCTGAAGTTGGTTCAAAGGTGTAGGGGTGGTGGGAGGGGAAAGGGAAAGGAAAGAAAGGAAAGGAAAAATTATGAGAAAAGAAAAAAATGGAAATGAAATCTTTGTAAATACGGAAGGGTGGAGGGGGTGAAGTGCGCACAGGTAATGGGGAAAAAAATAAGAACCAAGATACATCATGTACAGGTACAAGCACCCAATGATAAATGTAAACATATTGTATAACTAAAATGTACCAATAAAGAATTAAAAAAAAAAACAAAACTATATTTCAAAGCCACTGTGATAAAAACAACATGGTACTGGCAAAGAAACAGACTTGAGGACCAGTGGAACAGATTAGAAGATGCAGAAACAACTCCATACATACATAAACAACATACTCAGCTACCTCCTCTTTGACAAAGGAGCCAATCATCCTGATTGGAGCAAAGATAGCCTCTTCAATAAATGGCATTGGAAAAACTGTATTTCAACTTGCCAAAGATTAAAATTAGACCTCTATCTGTCATCATTCACTAAACTAAAATACAAATGGATTAAAGACCTAAATATTAAAACAGAAACACTAAACTTGCTGGAAGAAAAGATTTTATGAACAAATCCTCAGTAGCATGGGAACTAGCACAAAGAATCAACAACTGGGATCTCATCTTCTTAAAAACTACTTCACTGCAAGAGAAATCACCAACAGAGCTAAGAGACAACCTACAATGTGGGAAAAAATTTTTATCAGCTGTTCCTCAAACAAAGGTCTACTATCTAGAATACATAAAGAACTCAAAAAATCAGACTCCCCAAATATAAAGTGCCAGTTCAAAAATGGGCATCTGAAATGAACAGATATTTCTCAGACAGAAAAGTAAAAGCAGCAAATGAACATGAAAAAATGTTCAACATCACTGGTCATTCAAGAGATGCAGATGAAAACAATGCTGAGATTCCACCTACCCCACAAAGAATGGCTGCTATCAAGAAATCAACCAATAACAAATGCTGCTGCAGTTGTGGGGAGAAAGGAACCCTTCTTCATTGTTGGTGGCCATGCAGACAGTTGCAACCACTGTGGAAATCCATATGGAGAGACCTCAAACAACTAGGATTGGAAGTCCCATTTGACCCAGCAATTCCTCTACTGGGTATCTTCCCAAAATAATTAAAAGAATCATACCACAGTGATATATGCTCACCCATATTTATAGCAGCACAGTTTGTAATAGCTAAAACTTGGAAACAGCCCAATTGCCCATCAGCTTGAGACTGGATAAAAAGGTGTGTTTTTTTTTTATAAAATGGAATACTACTCAGCCATAAAGAATGAGAAACTAGAGACATTTATAGCTAAGTGGAAGCACATTGAGGCAATACTCTTTTTTTTTTTTTTTTTTTTTGCTTAAATTCTTTTGTCGGTACATTTTAGGTATACAATACATTTACATTTATCATTGGGTACTTGTACCTGTACATGATGGATCTTGGTTCTTATTTTTCCCTGTCCTCCCTTCACCACCACCCTCCACCCTTCCCTATTTACAAAGACTTTGTTTCAATTTTTTCCTTTTCTCATAATTTTTCCTTTCCCTCTTTTCCTTTCCCCTTCCCCTCCCTTCACTCCTTCGTCTTTGGACCTTTTTACCTATTTCAAATTATCAATTATTCATTTTAATCATTTTAACCCTTGTTTACACTATCAGTTTCTCACACTAGAGAAACTATTCGGTATTTACACATGTGTGTCCTATTTATTTCACTTAGGAGTATGGCCTCCTCTTAAGTGAAGTGAAATAAATAAGACATATGTGTGTAAATACCAAATAGTTTCTCTGGTGTGAGAAACTGAAAGTGTAAATAAGGATCAAAATGTATAATTGATATTGTGAAATAAGAAGAAAAGGTCTAAAGGAATAGGGAAAATGGGAGGGATGGGTAAAGGAAAGAAGGGAAAAGAGAAAATATGAGAAATGAAAACAAATTATTTGTGAATAGGGAAGGGAGGAATGGGTGAAGGGAGGGCTGGGGAATGGAGAAAAAACAAGAACCAAGATACATCATGTAAAGGTCCAAGATCCTATTGATGAATGTAACTATATTGTATACCTAAAAGGTACCAATAAATAACTTAATAAAAAAAGAAATATTGAGTGATAATGGTGAGAGATAAAGCATGGATATTCTGAAGCAATTTAGATGAAACTCAAAGGGAAAAATTTCATCTGCAGTGATAGAAATCAGAATATGAATGACCTTTGTGGGGAGGACATTGTACAGATTAAGGAGAGTTACCAGGTGTCCTGCTGGGATACAAAGAATCTTCTCTATATTGATCTGGGTACATGTCACTTGACAGGGCGTATTTGCATGTACCTCTATTTGTGTACCTCTATATTTAAGATTTCTGAATTTCATACAAGTTATAATACAGTAAAGAGAAAAAAAGATAAATTGCTGTAGCACTTGTATACAGTGAAGGGAAAGAAACTACAGTGACTTAAAAGGGAAGTTTAATATAGACAATTTTTGCAGTATGGTAAAAAAGAAAAAGTAGCTATGAGTTATGAAAATGTTATATGAAACCGTATGGCTGAGGGACATCAACCGAGAAAGGCGAGTCTCAGCAGGGGCCACTCTCCCAGGTTCAAACATCAGGGGAGAAGGTGTAGCATCATGCACAGATGGCAAAGAAGCTGACTGGTTTGCTGGGCCACAGCTGATCTGCAGCCAAAGGCAAGCGGAAAGCCATTGGTGCCACATATTGAAAACCCTGTGCCACAGATGAAACCACACGTAGTCGCTTCCTCCAGCAGTGTTCCCGGAGCACGCTGCTAAGTGGCTTTACCTCTGCTCACTTAAAGCAGGACATTTAAAGGAGCCCCATTCATTATCACAGAGAAAATATTGAGTGAATTTGGAACTGCTGACCAATAAACCAATGACTGGTATAATCCATGTAAAAAGTAATGAAATTTGAATGAAATCTACAATTTACAAAAGCACTGTCAGCCTCGTTCTCAGCCAGGGATCAACTAGTGCACAGGCCTTTTCCCAGGCCTTTGAGGTGTAGCAATCATTGTATCTAGCACTAATATGTATCGAGCACTCCTGGGAGGAATTTACAAGTTAATTAGTTTTTACAATAAAATACATCAGTGAATCAACTATGTGTCAATACTTTGTTAATGCATAATAAGCTTTAATGGAATAATATGTGTTGTATCAGATTTGAGTATGTGTATGCAAATACAGGCAGCGGGCATGTGTGTGTGTGTGTGTGTGTGTGTGTGTGTGTGTGCACGCGTGCGCGCATGTGATGCAGGGTTTACTTGGAAAAGTAACAAAGTAACAGCTGGAAACTTGTACCTCATGTTACTAACAAAAGTGACCTCTGGGGAAGACGTGAAATTAGGAAGAGGAAGAGGAAGTGATTAAATGAAGGGGTGATATACTTCAGAGATACACCGCTAATTTATTTGAATCAACAACTTTACTTTTGTAAAGGTCATAGCACTATAAAGAATAAAATGCATGTACAACTTTCTACACTTTATCTCAACTTCAGAAAGAAATTTTTTACTTATTTTTTCAGTAAACTTAATATTTTCCTAAAATATTTGCTTACAGATATGCCCAGAAGGAGTTTCCTTTAGCTATAAACTGCTATACATATTACAAAACCAAAATCCATGCAAATGTGTATAAGTTTTCCCTCTGATTTTATCTCTAGCAAACCTTAACCCCAAAAATAACACATATGAAAAGCAAGTGGAACTTGTGGAGGTTAAAATACCACCAACAAGTGAAACTGTCATTATTTGCTGATGATTTGATACTTTACATAGAACACCCAAAAACTCTGTCAATAGCCTTCTAGACTTTACTGACAGATTCACTAGAGTAGCTGGATATAAGGTCAACACTCAAAAAACAATAGCCTTCTTATATGCAAATAGCAGACCCATTGAGAGAGAAATTTGGGAAATAATTTCTTTTACAATAGTATCTAAAAAAATGAAATACCAAGGAATCAACCTAACAAAGGAAGCAAAAGACCTCTACACTGAAAACTACAGCACTCTGAAGAAGGAGATCGAAGAGAATATAAGAAAATGGAAAGATATCCCTTGTTCATGGTTAGGAAGAACAAATATAGTGAAAATGGACATACTTCCAAAACTACTATATAGATTTAATGCAATACCAATTGACATTCTAACAATATACTTCACAGAACTAGAGAAAACAATCCAAAAATTCATTTGGAAGCAGAAGAAACCTAGAATAGCAAAAGCAATTCTGGGCAACAGAGACATGGCTGGGGGTATCACAATCCCCAACTTGAAACTATACTACAAAGCTACTGTGATAAAAACAGCATGGTACTGGCAAAGAAACAGACCCGAAGATCAGTGGAATAGATTAGAAGATGCAGAAACAACTACAGACACACTCAGCCATCTCATCTTTGACAAAGGAGCCAACCACCCTCATTGGAGAAAAGATAGCCTGTTCAATAAATGGTGTTAGAAAAACTGGATTTCAACCTGCCAAAGATTTAAACTAGACCCATACCTATCACCATGCACTAAACTAAGATCAAAGTGGATTAAAGAGCTAAATATCAAGACAGAAACAGTAAACTTGCTGGAAGATAAGTTAGGTAGAACTCTCAATGACATTGGAATAGGAAAAGACTTTATGAACCAACTTCAGTAGCACGGGAGCTAACACAAAGAATCAGTAACTGGGATCTCATCTTATTAAAAAGCTTCTGCACTGCAAGAGAAACTACCAACAGAGCTACAATATGGGAAGAAATTTTTAGCAGCTGTACATCAGACAAAGGTCTACTGTCTAGAATATATAAAGAATTGACAAAAATCAGACTCCCCCAAATTCAAAGACCCAATTCAAAAATGGGCATCTGAAATGAACAGACATTTCTCAGACAAAGAAGTAAAAACAGCAAATAAATATATGAAAAAATGTTCAACATCACTGGTCATGAGAGAGAGATACAGATGAAAACAGCACTGAGATTCCACCTCACCCCACAAAGAATGGCTGCTATCAAGAAATCAGCCAATAACAAATGCTGGCGGGGGTGTGGAGAGAAAGGAACCCTTCTCCATTGTTGGTGGGAGTGCAGACTGGTGCAATCACTGTGGAAATCCGTATGGAGATACCTCAAAGAACTAGGACTAGAGGTCCCATTTGACCCAGCTATTCCCCTACTGGGTATCTTCCCCAAAGAATTAAAAGAATCATATCACAGCAATACATGTGCACCTATGTTTATAGCGGCACAGTTTGTAACAGCTAAGTTTTGGAAACAGCCCAAGTGCCCATCAACTGGAAACTGGATAAAAAAAATGTGGGTTTTTTTATAAAATGGAGTACTACTCAGCCATAAAGAATGAGAAACTAGAGTCATTTATAGCTAAATGGATGCATATTGAGGCCATACTCTTAAGTGAAATAAATAGGACACACGTGTAAATAACAAATAGTTTCTCTAGTGTGAGAAACTGAAAGTGTAAATAAGGATGAAAATGATTAAAATGAATAATTGATAATTTGAAATAGGAAAAGGTCCAAAGGTGGAGGGTTGGCAGGAGGGGAAGGGAAAAGGGAAGAAAGGAAAGGAAAAATTATGTTAAAGAAAAAAAAATGGAAACAAAATCTATGTAAATAGGGAAGGGTGGAGGGGGTGAAGGGTGCATAGGTAATGGGGGAAAAAATAAGAACTAAGATACATCATGTTCAGGTACAAACACCCAATGATAAGTGTAAATGTATTGTATACCTAAAATGTACCAATTAATATATAAATTAAAAAAATACCACCAACAATTTTCATGCAGTCAGTAAAAATAGTATTCACTCAGTAAGGAAGCTGAAAGCATTTGTTAACACTGATGAAGTCATCTATTGTAATATTTTTAGTTAAGCAATACTAGTCTTTTAATGAAGTAAATCTTGTGTTATATCACCAAATATTCTTTCCCTATATCTAAATATTAAAAATTTACTAACATTACCTCTCTCTCTTTCTCTCTCTCTCTCTCTCTCTCTCTCTCTCTCTCTCAGTCTCTCGGATTATGTTTCAGAATTTCCTTTCTGGATTCAGAGGTCTTTCCTTTGCTCAGATTAAAGCACTACAAACTAAATAGTTTAATCCCTTTATATATCTGATTGGAAACTGTGTGTATAATCCTTTACTTTACAAATATAATGATTTTGTAACAGACTTACTGCAAATAAGTGGCCAGCTTAATGCACCCAGGCTGTGAATCTTCATATTAATTACATTTGCTCCCAAACTGTGTGTAGTAGAAAGAACCAGGTGCTGTAAAACTTGGCTCTACAACTTACTAGGAGGATTTCAACAGTCACTTAACCTCTCAGAGTGTCAGTTTTCTTTTTTCTCTTTTTTTGGTGACGAGGATCAAACTTAGGACCTTGCACTTACAAAGCAGGCAGCAGCACCACTGAGCTAAATCCCTGGCCCTGAGTGTCAATTTTCTTATTTATAAAGTGAGGATTAAAGTACTTTCACAATGTTGTCTTTATAGTTAATGCAATATAAAGAACAGCTAAGCACATAATAAGCTTGTAATATAAGTGCTAATTGATTTTAAATTTGATCTAGAAAGGATTGAGATATTAGATCATACTTTAAAGACGAAAATAAAACTGAAGACTGGCCTTCTATGTAGAAACAATAGAAATGCAAACTTCTTCAATGAATGGGATGTGAGAAAGACTGTAACCTGCCTTGTCACCTCCTTAAGCAATATTATCTCTAATTTGATAGTGTCATGTGCCTGTTGGTAAAGGTAGTTTATTAACTAGTAACAAACAAACAGAACCAGGTTTTTCTCCATAATGAATCCATCCCTACATGCTATAATCTAGCTAATTAAAAACCATGGCAGACAAATAGCATGGGAAAGCAGTGGCCATGGAGGGGATGGAGAAGAGAACACGCTCAAGCCAGGAGAAAAAGAAACAAAGAAGAAAACGTCAACTCACTTAATTAGTCTAACTCAAGGACCACCTGTGTCTATGAGGTAAGGCCTGAAAATGTGTATGCAGGGAATTCCACAAGCTCTGAGGTCTGCTTCAGATTTGAAGGCATCCAGGTCCTGGCTCTCAGCCCTGCAGAGTTGGAGTGAACTTGGCAGTGTGTGAGTTCAGGTGACATTACAAGCAGATGCACTGTGCTAAGAGCTGTCCCAGAATTTAGACTGGGTTTGCCAAACTTCATCAATTTGCAAGTCAGAACTGCTTGGTCTTGCATAACCTTGGTTTAAAATGATGATTAATAGGCCTGTTTCTGTAGTGGAAAGGAAAAAAATACAAGCAGAGAATAAACTCTCTCAGACAAAGAATCAACTCTTTCTTGGAACTAACTTCACTGCAAAATAGCATGTATTTTCCCAATAAATCAGGGAATGTTTTAGAGGAGCTGATGAAGAGAAATAAATAGTATAAACAGGATCCAAGTAGTTGTAACATAAATTACACATTGAAATTTTTACCTTATAGCTTGTCATCCAGGATTCCCCTTAAGGTAATTTTTATATCATCATCTTTACTTTTCTGACACAGAAAATCAAGACATGAAAGTGCATAGCCATAATGTTGTTTATTTAGCATTAAAGATACCCCAAAATGCAGTAATAATTGCTATTTGGGGAGTATTTACTATCTGTTTCAGAATTTGACATGAATATTCATGAAAAGAAAATAGGGATAATATGGCCCATCTAAAAAGATTGTCATGAGATAGCAACAGATAACCAGTGTGAGAGCCCCTGCTGCTGTCCTCAATACTAGGTGTTAAATAGACATTACCTGTCTTTCCAAAACATTTTGTAAATTTTGTTGGTTTTGTGACTATAATTTTTACCTGTGTAATAGTTAAAATGGATCACCTGGCTGAAAGTCAACTGAAGCTCAATTTCATGTATTTGCTCAAGAAAAATAGGTGAATATTTCAGAGAAGCCAAAGAAGAGAAAGGAAGAGGAATATCTGCTCTTTATAGAGAAAATGCGTTACAGGTCCATTGCATGACAAGTTTTCTATGCCTCGAAAGTACTATTACTTGCCTTTACTTAATAGGTCCAGAGATGACTCTCAGTCAGTCAACACTGAGAGATATGTTAGATTTATTTCACTTGTGGAAAAGTGCAATAAAATAAAAACATTGGATGTCTGCTTCCATTCAAAATGGAATAAGAGACCAGATTTATGTGCCACCCTTAAACAATAAAAAGTAAATAATAAAAAATAATAAAATATATGAAACCATGGATTTCAGACACTAGATATTAGCACAAAAATAATCTTTAAGAGAGGAAAAACATAAGAGAGCCCTGTGATTACCTTAACTTACTGTGTGGAAAAATTTTCTAGGCTTCAGTAGAAGGATGAGGGTCTCAAATAGACTCCCTGCCTTGAAAGTAAAGGGTTAAAAGTCTAGAGAGCCTAAAGCATTGTAATTTATAGAGCAGGACACTGGAGAATGAAATTCTGCACAAGAGATAGCTCCAAATATCTGGAGAGAGTGCACTTTGGGACTTGAACTCAGTATTATTCAGTGCATACTTGAAAGAAAAGTATCCAAAGACAGGAAACTATCCATCTAAAAAGGGAAAGAAAAGACTTTAAAGCATTCACAGGTACAGAAATTATCTTATAGCAGTTTGTATTTCCACCAGTCGGAGTGGGAAAATTTCATAAACTATGGAACATTATGTATAGAACTCAGAAGGGTTTTGCCTAAGCAATTGGGCAAAATTAGATTAAAGGCTTCTTTGGTCCTGCCTAACAAGATTAAAACCAAGCTTCAAAAGGATCAAACACTTCTCAATAACTTATTGCTGTCCCAGAAAAAAACTTTAAAACAACTATAGGAATATAGTATCTATTTTCAATAAAGAAAAATTTAAAATGTCTGACATACAATAAAAAATTCCCAGACAATACTCAAAGAAGCAGGAGAATACCACTCAGAGAGAGAAGATGAGCCAATTCATCAAATTTCCTGGAAATGGAAAAGATGATAGAATTAGTAAAAGATATTAAGCATTTGTATAACTATATGCTGTCTGTTGAAGAAGCCAAAGAACTTCATTTCCCTATACACCTAAAATGCTGGCGAGAGATGTTCACACTTCCCATCTTGGCTTCCTCTCTTCCTGCTTCTCTAGAGCCCACTCAAGAGTGTCATCTACATTGTTCCACAAACAGTCCTTGTCCAGGTCACCAGTGGCCTCCATGTTACAAAGCCCAGTGCTCTGACCTACATCTTCATCTCTCTGGACCTGTGAGGAGCATTTGACATGCTGATCCTTCCTTTATTTCTTAGATTGCTTCACTTACCTTCAAGATACAGCTGAGTTTTGTTTGGTTTTGTTTCATTTTGCTTTCCTAGTTTACTGACTTCCTCTCTCCAGTCTCTTTCATTTCCTGACCTCCAAATTTCAGCTCATCTTCATGACCTTCAAATTTCCAAGTATCACAGGGTTTAGTTCTCAGGCCTCTTCACTTTCCTATCTACAGTTATATCCCGGGTGATTTTATCTTGTCTCTGGACTAAGTGCTATACTGCAAATGTAAATATTTCTTCAGCCTAAATCTCTTCTTTAACTCAAGATTCATAACCCAACTGCTCACCTGGCATCTCTACTTAGATTCTGACACCCATCCCATCATACCTCACCTGCATTATTGCCATTGCTTCCCAAGTGGGCTTCTGCTTACACATTTGCTCATATCTAGCCTGCTCTCTACCCAGCAGCCAGATAATCTTTACAAAATTCAAGTCATAGGGCTGGAGATTTAGCTCAGTGGTTCCAGAGCCTGCCTTGCAAGTGCAAGGTCCCGAGTTCAATCCCCTCTGCCTATCAAACAAGCCCTCTGCCTCTGCCTATCCCATCCATAGAGAAGCACCCCGACGTTGTCAAGGCTAACAAGAGCACGCATGACCACAGCACCCCTCCCTCCCCCTCACAGCTGCCTCACCTTCTACCAACTTCTCCCTCCCACACTCTGCCCCATGTTCCCTGAACACCCCAGCGTGTTCCTCCCTTTACACCTGCTATTCCCTCAGCTTAAAGTCACCTTTCCACAGGTGTCTCTATGAGCTGTTTCTATACTGCCTCACATCTCTGCTCAACATCTCCTTATGAGAGAAGCCTTTCGTAATTACCCCACAGGAGCAACACATTTAGTCTTCCGCTGTCTTAAATGTCTGGTGAAAGAATGAATGAATGAATGCATGAATGCTCATCTTCTAGTGCAATTATCTCCTTAAGGTAGATTTCTAGGAATAGGATTACTGACTGCAAAAGTACGGATGTTAGATATTTGACGCATTTACCAATTTGTATTCCCATCAATAGATTATATAACAATGCCATTGCCTCACCCTCACCAAAAGTGGTTTTGTCAGTATGGTTTTTCTTTAGACATAGTCAATTTTTTTTCTTTTTAATGGAATTTTGAGTTTGTTTCCACGTTTTATGTATATATTAGCGATTTGTACATGCATTCTTTTGTTCTTTTTTTTTTTTTTTTTTTTTGGTACCAGGGATCGAACTCGGGTCCTTGTGCTTGCACAGCTGGCAGCGAGAGCACTGAGCTAAATCCCGGGCTTTGCATTCTTTATATACATTCCTAGGTTATGCTCTTTGTCCACTTTTGTATTATAATTTCCCTTATTATTTTGCTCAATGTATTAAACCTTTGTTTAAATTGAAAAAAAAAAAAAAGCCTGGCATGGTGGCATGTATCTTTAATCCCAGTGCTCAGGAGACTGAGTCAGGAAGATCGTCATGAGTTTGAGGCCAGCCTGAAGTACATAGTGAGTTCAAAGCCAGCCTGAACTACATAGTGAGACCCTATCTTGAAAAAAAAGTAAATAACCAGAAGGGAAAGGAAACCTTAAGACTATACAAATATGGCAGATTGAACTCTAGAGACAAAAAAAATTATGAAAAAAATTGTTCTTAAAATATTATACTCTTAGCCAAACAGGGCATCAATAACGAACCAAGGGCTATATTACTATTGATCTCTAGTTCACTTCAGTGTGTATTTACATTGACTTTTCCATAACCTTCTCAGATCTACCTTGTCTATAGAATGTTCTGAGGGAATTGCTTTTCTGAACCTCACCTTCTTCACTTAAACAATGGTGATGTCACTAATCTGAAGGAGTGAGAATTAGTATAAGCTATGTGAGTTCAGATCCATCACCCTAATATGGATGCCTATCTGCTGCTGTTTTTGCTATCCACTCCTGCTGGGTTGAGAACCCATTCTTCCCTACCAGCTCCAGTACACCTGAGTATCAGGACCCTCAATGCATTGAGGACAGAAAAATTTTATTCTCATTGTCTGAGGTTCTCAGTTTCAAATTCAAGGCCCTCCCTAGCTTCTCCCAGAATGCTAAATGAGCTTCTTAACCAATTACCAGTCCAATTATTTAACTACAGGATAATCAAAACTTGCACATTTTTTTCATTTTTATAAGAATATAATAGGAAATACAAAAACAACAATTTTGTCAAATTTATTCAATTTTTTTCCATGTGTAGTATATCTTAAAATATTCAATACACAATGCAATGTTATAATTTGGACAGCAGTATCTAGTCTCTTTCTGAATTCATTTGAATTATTGTCTTTCTTTTTTTGGTACTGGGGATCAAACTCAGGACCTTGTGCTTGCAAGAAAGCTGCAGTGCCACTGAGCTAAAACCCTGGCTCTGTCTTTCTTTGAATAACACACTTTACACTGTTGTATTGGTTTTTTCTTTTTTTTCCTGTGGGTGGTATAATTTCAATAAAACGTCCACCCACTAAATGTGATGGTGAAGACAAATGATGAACATCCTGGTTGGTGTTTCACTGTCCCATATTTTTTAATTATTTAGTTTATTATACCTAATCTAAATTGTAGATAACTTTTTGGACCCCCTTGTTTTGAATAAATAACAAATGAGTTTATATTGTTTGGTTCAGAAGGTGCATAAATATTTTTTAATAATATTTTTCCTCACTTTTTGATTACAGTACAGCTTGTTAGATGTTGGTCAACTCTGTCAGTACTACCCGTAGAATTATTATAATTATGACCACTATTCGAATTTTTAAAGTTTTGTTTCCTCTTTCAAGTTCTATCTTTTCTGTACTATGAATAGTTGACAATAAGGAGGTGTCTTTTTTGTCCTTCCATTTCATAATAAAAACTTTTCCTCTCTGATATATTAATATTTCTTCCTTTTTAAATTTTTTTTTCAGATCTTTTGGCACTTCCTTCCTATTCAGTGTCCCAAACTTAGCAATTTTGTATTATAAAAGAATATCAGCAGAGAATTTAGTTCAGGCCATCATGACTGCCTCACAAGGTCAAGGTCCTGAGTTTGATCCCCGGTACCAAAAAAAAAATTTTTTTTAAAGAATAGCTCTGAATTTTGGAGAAGTATAAAAATTATACGTAATGTATTTATGATGAGTTTTTATAAATTGTAGCACAAAATTATAGGTTATTTTTCCAAAAATAAAATAAACATGAATTAATAAAAGAAAATAACCAGAACTTATTAGATTTCTAGAAAAAATATCAAAGGTGAATATAACATTCTAAATAAAAGAGTATGCAAAAAATAGTTGATATAAAACAAATAAACACAGATAGAATGTATCTCCTGTCGACAAGAATCAACTGCTTGAAATGACACCTGTCAGAACAATGCTTAGGAACTCAGAATATAAACAAATGCACTGCCCGAGTGATGCTCAAGGTAAACTGTTAAGTAGTTAATAAGGCTACTCCACAACCCTGGGTTATCATCTTTCCAATAATATATTATAAATAAAACAAAAGTAAAACATGGAAACTATAAGAAAACAAAAAGTGTCCCTTAGTATATTTTTAAAGACATGTAAAAATATTTCTGATGAGGTATTCTAATTTTTTATTGTGAATTATAGTGCATTTACAGAGAATTCCACAAAAAATAAATACAGAATTCAGTAAATTTTCATGAAGGAACATGAATGTAAGAAACAATACTCTAGTCAAAGAAATAAGAAACCACAGGAAGTGTTCTACATAGCCCCCATTTCAATTTGTATTTTTTTTTCCCCTGAAAAAGTAGTCATTGTCCTGAATTCTAACATTATAATTTAGTTTTGCCTATATTTGAGCATTACATAAGTGGAATTATGCAGGAAATTTATCTTTATAATTGGCAATTTTTTTCTCAACTTTATGTTCAGGAAAATTTGTGCAAGGTGCTATATATAGCAATAGTTCTTTTATTATACTATTCACTCATTCATCTAATGGACCATTTATAACTACCACATTCCTTTCAATAATATCCCATAGTTTGTTGATCCAGTCTATTGTTGAGTGATATTTGAGTTATTTCCAGTTTGGGAGTTTTAAGAGCAATGCTATTGTAAATACTCTTGTATGTATCTTTTGGTATCTTTGTATTGCAGATTGATATGGCAATGAACTTGGTGGGACATCAAATATACGTATTAACTACTTTTAGTAGATGACATCAAAGAGTACTTTTCCAAATGGCTGTGCCAATTTTCACTTTCACTCACAAAGAGTTCCATTAGCTCTGGATCCTTGCCAACATTTGGAGTTGTTTATGTCTCTATTTTTATCCACTCTGATATGTGTGTAGTGAAATATCATTGGTTATTAAGTCACATTTTTTGAGACTAATGAGGTTTTCAGCCTTATTAGCTATTTGAACACCCTTTGCAAAATCTTTATCTAAGTCTTTCAATTTTTTCATAGCTCTATGTATCTTGCTTAGCAATTTGTCTTATTTCCTTATATATGTTTATTTTTAACTTAGTACCAGTTATACATGTGTCAAGTATCTTTTCTTCACTCTGTAGCTTGCCTTTTTCTATATTTTAATTTAAAAATTAATTTTAATACAGTAAAATGTATAAATCTTTCTTTGGGGTTATCATTCTCTACTGAAGAGAATAAACATTTTTCTCCTATTCTAGAAGCTTATTTAGTTCGTATTTTCCATTTAAATTTACTCTATCTGTAATTGATACTGGTGTATGGTACATGGCATATAATAGGGATAAAATTGAACTTTCCAGTATCAATATTTGATTTACTCAGCACTATTAGAGAAGAAACTTTTCTATACTGATCTCACTGGCAAATGTATCATGAATTCAGCACCCGTGTGTATTTCAGCTGATTTCTGATCTATTTTATTCTACTGGCCTATTTCTCTATGCTTGACTAAATATCTCATTAGTCTAATTTCTGAAATTTTATTTTTAATTCCTTGTAGACAAAGTCCTTCCATCTTGTTCTGCTTTATAAGTGTTTCAGCTAGTTTTAATCCTATGTGCCTTCAATAACATTTTAAAATCAACATATCACTTGATGTACATAAACTTACAAACACATTAAAATCTTTTGAGGTATTTATGGGAATATATAGAAACTATAAATCATTATGAGAAGAAATGATATTTTTATTAAATTTTACCATAATATATTGTTGTTTTTATTTAGGTCTTCTTAGGGCCCGGGGATTTAGCTCAGTGGTTTCACTGCCTGCTGCACGAGCACAAGGACCCGAGTTCAATCCCCAGTACCAAAAAAAAAAGTGTAATTAGATCTTCTTTAATTTCTACAAATAATGTTTTGTTGTCTTTGTAGTGATGTTGTATATTTTTAATTCAATTTATATCTACATAAATTATATTTTTTATTTTTTCATGAATGGTATATATATTAAGCACATTTTATTATTTTTAATGATATGGAGAAATACATAGCTAAACCCTATTTCTAATAATTTGTTTGCAAATTTTTCAGATTTTCAGTGTATGAAAATTATATCATCTGAGAATACTAGTTTTATTCCAAATTTTTTCATCCTTATACATTTTACTCTTTTTTGTTCATTTATTCATTGAATGCAATCTCTCATACATGATTGACTAGCAAGAGTGAGAGTGCTCATTTTGTCTAATTTCTGATAACAGAAAGAAAATTTTTAAGTATGTGGTACAATGACATATTTGCAATAGGCATTGTGTGACACTATTTATAAAATTAAAGATTAGTTCTTCTGATCTACTTTGATACACTTTTTAAAATCGTGAATAAATGCTGTATTTAACAGCAATTATTTTCCATACTTCGTGTAGTGACATTTTTTCATTCTATTAACGTGGTGGTTTATATTAGCTATTTTTCAAAATTTAACTCAATTTGATGGATTATCTGTTCCATAATTGATAGATATTATTTTCTACTGTTTTCTTTAAGAATTTTTAACTTACTTTCAGAAAAGATTAATCTATAATTTTTATTCCTTGTATTATTGCCAAATTTTGGTATGAAATTTACCTTGTTAAACAGGTTCTGAGATCTTTTTCATTATTCTTGAATATGTTTGTGTAAACATTTTGATATCTTTATTTAAATCCTCGTTAGAAATAAGCAATAAACCTCATTTGGCCTGGTATTTGATATATGGAAAGATTTGTAATTGTTAATTAAAAATTAAATTTATTCAATAACTATAGAATATGAATATTTTGTCTTTGTGTCAGTTTTGATAAATTTTGATTTCTATGGCTAAGTGCATTTTATCTGTATATTTTAAACAAATAAGAATTTAATAGTTCTATGCCGGGGATTTAGCTCAGTGGTTCCAGTGCCTGCCTTGCAAGTGCAAGGTCCCAAGTTCGATCCCTGGTACCAAAAGAAAAAAAAAAGAAAAAAGAAAAGAGAAGAATTTAATGGTTCTTAGCAGTTTTTTATTATATTTTGAATATACACAAATTAAATACTAATGTCCATTTTTCATTCCTAATATTAGCACTTGTGTTTACTCTTATTTTTAGAAATTTTATGTTTTCCCTTTGTTTTTTGTGAACTTTTTCAAATCAAGATTTTATCAACTTTAGCAATTTTATTAATCTCAGAGGCTAATTTTTATCTTTGTAAACATTCTCTAATGTGTATTTGCTGCTGTTTACTAATTTTTGCCCTTTGATATTTTGTTCCTTTGCATTTCTCTATTTTTAATTTGTTGTTTATTTTCTGATTTTCATCAGTAGATTCCTAGCCTGATTTTCAGTTTTTTCTCTTCATACCCATTTAAGACTACAAATTTATTTTTAAATTGTCTTATTTATATTTTACTTTATTTACATAAATGCTTTTATTACTACTTAATTCAAAAAATTTATTATTTCATTTGGAATCTTGCCTTCATCCATGAGTTACTCAATTTGATTGTCATCTGTTTAATTAGTTAGTTATTAACAGCAGTATCTTAAAATATATCACTGTGGTTATGTATCTATTTCTCCTTTTAATTTTGTCAACTTTTAAAAATATATTTGAAGCTATATTTTCAATATAAATTATAATAGTTAAAATTTTATGATAAAGTCAAACTTTTATAACCATTTATTATAACATAATTTTTCTCTGTAAATGCCTTGAAATATACTGTCTGATTATCTAATGATATCAGTTATTGTATAGTTAATATTTTGGTATTAACTTATCAATAGTTTTACTTCTAAGTATTCTATTTTTCAGGCATTTCTTATAAACACCATATGTATAGAGTGGCATTTGTTTAATTTATAGAATAATCTTTATGTTTTAACTACAGTATTAAAGCTATTTATGTGTAATATAATTACTAATATAATAGATTTTAAATTTACTGTAAATTACCATGTTTACTATTTTCCCCACAATTTTGGAGATCATTTTCCTTGCCCTTTCTTCATCTAGATTAATTTTTTAAAAATATTCTATATCATTCCCCCCATGGCTTGCTTTACTATCAGTTTAGTAGTGACCCAAGAGATTGTAAAATACAATATATTCATTAATTAGTAAAGTATAATGTTACCTGTTATATTTGCCTTTTTGCCTTATTCCTGGATAACGTAAAGTCAAAAATAACACTGTTATTAACATCTCAAGAATCTATTTTAATTTTGTATGTATTTTCCTTATTTTATGCAGTCAATATTCAGATAGTGTTTTATACAGAAAATAGTCAGTTAAATTTGTCACACATTTTTCAAGGGCTTGTTGTTGTTATTCTCCTTTATGACTTCTACCATTTCCAAACTTCCATCTAGGATCCTGTGTCTTCTACCTAGTAAACATTAAGATTTCCTTTAGACTTGATCTGTCATTGCTGGACTCTCTTATTGTGGTTTATCCAATATATATTTATTTCAGCCTTGCCCATACAAGATTTATGTGCATATATATCTTGGTTGTTATATACTCCTTTTCAGCAATGTGAAGATGTTCGACTATATTTTGGCTTCCACTAATTCTGTTAAAAATCTGTTTTAAGTAAAGATCCATTGATGATAACCTATCTCTTTTCCTTAGGATCTTTTTCCTGGGTTCCAGAAGTTATACCATGATGTACTTAGGTGCTACTTTCTTTTAATTTATATTACTTATGGCTTACAGAATTCTTCAGTTTAGGCCCTTGAGAATGTGGACACTTCGATATAGATGAAAATGTTATTATTTTATTTAAGAAATGCAACATGAATGGTACAGGAAAGAAAAAAAGGGAAGTGAGGACCCTAAAAGTGCAAGACATATAATGGAACAAGTTACAATACTGTCTATCCCACGAAGCTGTCAAGAAACATGGTAACTTGCTCAGTGGTTGTGTTTACTTCTGGGATACAGAATTTTTATGAGAGTTGCAAGAAGATGCCACACCTAGGAGCACTGATAGAGGAGACAACTCCAGTAAACATCAGAGAAGGAATCCAATTCTGTCCTGTGAGGCCAAATATTCTACTCATGCCACCTCACTGTAAGTCTTTCACTAACCCTCTCTCAACATGACTGTCATAGTGAAAAACATCAGGGTTTCTTAATGTTTAGATAGAAATATTTCTAAATTGCCTGTGTATAACAACAAGCAATTATAAGTAAAATAAAACCAAGAGGGTAAATTAGAAAAAAAGGAAAAAAAAAAAAAAAAGGAGCCACCAAACCAATATTCTGACATAAAGAAAACAAAACCATAGGCTGACTGAATAAACATTTCCTCTGGAACTGATTTGTTTAATGTGTCATAGTAGACAATTCCCCACCCCCACCCCACAACTACACCCTGGTGAGAACTCTCCAAGACCAACACCTTGTATGCTTTGGACAGCTTTATGCCCACTTGAACTCTTTAAGGAAACATTTTCCTCCAGACTTGGCCCCCATAGTTAAAATTACAGAGGAATTTGCAACACCTCATTCCTCCTTTCATGTGGTAGGAGGGAAAGGGAGAGCATTTCACAATCCTTTTTTAAAAGATGATTTAAACTCTTTCAAGGCTTCATGCTTTTGTTAGACATTTAATAGAAAATTTGAAGAGGTTTAATAAATTCCATTAAAATGGAACTTAAATTGCAAGGAATTCCACAATATTTATTTGATTCTCATATCAATTTGGCTTTGAGTCACTCTTTTTAAGAGGTGGTTTCCTTAGGTATCTTATTTGGCCTTAATTTAATATCCTAACAATAGGCTGTTGAGCTTAGTAATTGCTACCATGTGGAAAAATCTTTGAATTTTCAGAATCTTTCACAACAAGTAGAGCTGAAGGTCTGAGTGCTATTGTAACTACTTTTCTTTGATTTTCAGGGCTTATATTATTGAAAGTTTGAGTAGTTTTCAAGAACCCAATGTATCTGAGGTTTACATAACTGAGTATGGAGGCATTTCAGGGTGATATTCATGATAGTCAGGACCTACATAAAATAATTCAAGTGATTACAAAAGCACAAAGGAACTAAATATGGTAAAGCCCAAGTTTTAGAAAAGGTTGAAATTTCACTGTAGTCTTGAAAGAGAAAACACACATACTTGATTTGTAGAATTAAGCCATTTTTAGGTAAACAATTGATTACCATCAAATATGTCATGAGTTAAGTAAGACAAAGCCAAAGAAGATTTGAAATCTGTGACTGTATCCAGTTAGGATTGGTTCTTGGCTCTTCTCCCAGTTCCTTCAGCACTAAGACAAATGGCTAAAAAAATACCAGGGCCTCAGTAAGTAAAATATTGTAGAGGGACTAAATCTGAATGCAGACCAAAGGAAAAGGAGAAAGTCTTCCAGTGAACAATATTAAAAGCTGGTCTTTAGAGAAGTACTGAATGCACTCCACACTTCCATCCCTGCTTGAGGATGACAGTACCAGAGAGAGAGAGAGAGAAACAACACAATAATCACCAAACAAATTGCACATCACTGTATTCCAGCTATCAAATGGATAACATCACACATCTTAGAAACAGAGAGAGGGAGCAAGTTACTGGATACATCTTAAAATTAGTATACTGGGTGAAATTAGCCAGAAACAAGAGTACAAATGATATAGCATTTGCATGAAACTTTTGGAAGGAAAATAAAACCTATAATGAGAAAAGACAGATCATTGGAGGCCTCTGGCTAGCAGTTGGGGAGAGGGTGTAGTATTGATTATTAAGAGACATGAGGAGACTTTGGAGACTAATAGAAAATTAATACATGTTGACTGTAGTGGCTATAAAACTTATATATTTACCAAAATTCACTTAACTTCGTATTTCAAATGTGTATGCTATTTCATTGTATAAAATTATAACTCAGTAAGATGGGTTTTTAATGGAATGCTTTCTTTAGAGTACTATATTCACATTCCAATTAAAGAAAGTGCAAAAAAATATGGATACAGTCTTGCTGATTATGGAAAGCCACTGGGATGCTTTAGGTGGATTTTTAGGTGAAAAGTTTACTAGATGTTTTTAAAATCTTAAGTGGTCGTTCTCATCACTAGCACAATTTTACATATATAGAAACTAGGATCTGGTGAGGTGAAATCACTTTCTGGAGGTTTTAGGCTAGTAGTTGGTGGGAGGATTCAACTCAGCTAGGTTGTTCTGAGTTTTCACAGTTTAAATCATACTATTATTTCTCAAGTGAACAAAGCTTTAACCTGCCTTTAAGGGTCACTGTTTCCTGCCCTTCGGTTTATCTGTATTTACAGAATCATGTCTACCCTAATGACACAAAATGCCAGTCATAGCACTAACACATGAATGGATTCAATGTCGATAAAAACAAAAATCCCCAGAAACCACTCTACAGGGACCATCACTTTTTTTTTCTGATACCTCGGTTTCAAAGAAGGGTACATCCTAAGTGAGATAGCTTGTTCTATTTCTCCTGACAGTAATAGATAAGAATGTAAAGTAAGTAGCTCACATTGTGTACTAAGTACAATGCTCTAATTTAATTATTGCAAAATCTAATTTCATATGGTAAAGCCAATATTGGATTAAAGTTTTGAAAAACTAAATAAGTAACTGAAGTCAAGCATCTAGTGAGAGTCAGAGCTCAGAATCAAAACAAACTGTCTGATTACATAGCCCACATCCTAATAAAAAGTCTGTAAAGAGTTAACAATTTAAAGTAACTCACTTTTGAGCCAACTATGACCCGATATGGAGACAATTGTAGGAGAATCACAGGAAAAGGAAAAAGGCACTGGATGGTTAAACATGGTATTTATTGCTTTTATTTTCCAATTTCAAAGAACAGTCTCGGAAGTAATTATATACTGTTTCCTGTTTGGACAAATCCTTGATGTCTTGATTATTAGAAAATGCTAAGATTAAGTACCTTATTCCAGAGCCTTAGCTATCTGAGAATCAAGTACAAACAAATTCCTGAAAAATATTCAAACTATACACAAGACTAGTTTTTGTCTTATGAGAATGTCATGAAGTGCTATGCTATATTTTCCCACCATTTTTTGGCTTATTATTACTCACAAAATACCAGAGCTCTGTTGTAAATATTAAATAAAAAATCCAAGGTTTTTCTTATTAGTCTTGTTTCTGTCATTATTTCTGAAATATATCAAGAAAATTTGTATAACTTATATGTTATTATATGTTTAAATAATAGAAAAATGTTTAGCAAATAAGCATTGGACCTGAAATTACCCTAATGACTCATAGACTTTTTAAAAAAGTATTCATTATGAACATGAAATAACAGCATTTAGTCATTACTAAAATTTTGGTTTTAAGATGACTAACCTAGTTCACAACTTTGAAAACCTTTACCCTTGCCTTCATAATGACAGAAGTATAAAACTTTCTATTTTCAAGTTTTGGCAATATATATTCTAAACCTTGAAAATCTGAGTTGGTAATCAGTTTAGGTGGGTTAGTAAAATGAACAACCTAAAGAAGCAAGCTAGAACACCAACCAAATGTACAGAAGGTCAGAGGCTCAGAAACCCATGCAACCACACACAATATCAAATACATGTCCCATGGGAGTTCCAGAAGTACAGGAGATAGACGTGTGACTGAAAAAGTATTAGTACTTGAAAAATAATGGCCACCCCTCAGCAAAAATGTGAGCCCCAACCCAAAACATACCTCAGTTGAACAACTTAGCTTAATGTCTTCATTACTTTCTCCTCACTGAGACACAGTACCCAACCCCCACAAATCTAAGGAGGAAAGGTCTATTTTGGCTCACAGTTTCTAGAGGTTTTAGTCCATAGTTGGCTGGCCCCAAGGCAGACCAGCATGGCTGAGGTTCATGGAAGAGGAGAAACAGTTCATGGCATGTGGTGGGAAGCAGAGAGCGAGAACAAGGGAGAAGGGAAGGAGCTAGACCCATCCAGACCATGCCCTAGTGACCCACCTTCTCAAACCAAGCTTCCAAATCACATTTAGCTATAAATTCATCAGTGTAATAATCCATTGATACCACACCCATGATTCAATCACCACCCAAAAGCCACACCTGTAAGCACATGAGGCTTTGTTGGGACATAACAGCCCACATAGCATATATTTAAATGTAAAACTATGACATTTTTAAATATAATGTAAGATAAAATTTTTAGGTCTTTTATATCACACAAAAGCTCAGATTCATAAAGAAAAAAATTGAAATATTCAATTAAGATAGAAGATTGGGACCATGGCAGGCTGGCTGGAAGATAGGATGTAACCTGTCAATTACAAAGATCAGGACCAGAGGCTGGGAACAAGAAGTTCCTATGTAACCTGATCCAGGAAGGATGTGACCTGTCCAGTACAGCCAGGATGCGTGGGTACAACAACCTCCCACAGACCCAATCTGGAAAGATATAAAAGGCAGCAGCTATAGACTTTATGGCCTCTGCAACAATCTTGTTGTTCTCATAGCCTCTTGTTTCTGCAGTGGCCTGTCCTCCATGTAGAATGTATCCCTTTCTTTCTTCTCTTTTCTTTACACTTTCCTTTTCTTCCTTTGGTTCACTTGTGTTCACCTTTTCCTTTTCTTCTTTTTTGGTGACTCTTTCCTCACTTTGAATGAAAGTTGTGTTTGTGTTCCTCAGTTGTCCCAGCCAGTTCTTTGAGGGGACAGAAAGAGCCTGAAACCTGCAGACACTGTGAATTCCCACAACAGGATGACATCAAAACTAAATAGTTTGCCCTGAAAAGACCCTTTTAAGAGAGTGAAAAGACAAATTAAAGATTAGGAGAAAATATTTGCAAACCACAAGTCTCACAAAGAAGTCTATCTATGGCAAACACATGTGAAGAATATGCATTTTGTGTAGGTGAACCATTTACCAAACTTTCAGGTTACTGTATGTGTAAGAAATTATAAAAGATTTAAAGCTTGCAGAGAATATTCTCATATAACAGGGGAATTAAAACTGAAAATGGATTTAACCAACTTCAATGTTTGGGCCCTAAGTACAATATTCTGAAAGAACCCACGGTCAAAGAAATTTTTCCAGTAGAAACTAGAAAATATCTTTGAAATAGAAGTGATCGAGATGTAACGCATCAGGATTTTCAGGGAACAGCAAAAGTTAGGACTGACAGGAAAACGTATAACATTTACGTTTATCAGGAAAAAATGTGGGAGTAAAGTTTCAATTATATTATTTAAGAAGTTAGAAATCACAAAGTCAATGTTTTCCTGCCCTTTTCTATTTGCAAGCATTCCAAGTCCTTGAGTTTTCAAAGATGAACTCTTTAAATTCACGCATGCTTTAAAGAGATACTGATGTTGTTGGATTTAAAATGATAGCTGCTTCTTGTTGGAATTAATCTTTAGTCAATTTGGAGGCCTTAATCAAAATCTTTAATATGTATTTGAAATTTTTGCTGTTGTATTGTGAACCTATTATAATGTCCTTGTCTTAACAGAACTTCAATGTGGGCATATTTTGGTAGATGGGAAGGCTACTGTAAGTATCAGTACATATTTTTTAAGCTCTTAGAAATCTACTGATGAAAGAGCAATATAAAAGCAAAAACTTGGTTTTTCAAGCCATTTACAAGGAAATGTAAATTGAACCACAAAATTGGAGTGTTTACTTTTGTGTCTTCACTTTTAAAACTACCTGGACTCATAGGAATAAAAGATAAGTGTGGGTATAGACTCGGTTTCCCAACATATGAATAGTAGTTCTAACAATAAACTAAATGGCTGAAGAAAAACGTAGGACACTTTTCAATGAAAAGCTGCTACTATTCCTCCAACTTGATAATAGTAAGAGAGTAAATATTAAAGCTGATCTAATAAACCCTTGTGAGCAAATTTTTCATTAATCATTCATAATTCATTCATTCAACCTCCATAATGCAGCACATTTCTGGTGGCTATCATTTGCCAGATATTGTGCTAAGGACAAGAGATACACTGGTGAGCAAAACAGACCAAATGTGTTTTCTTTCCCTTTGGTGCTTGTAGTGCAGTAGGAAACAGCATTAAATAGCCACATGAATAGGTGTGCACAACCTGAAATTCAGTTCAGTCTTAAGACTTTTTGTCAACAAATAATTTAGGGGATGAGTCTAGGGAATCAGGGGATGTTTCCTATAGAAAATCTTTCTTGAGCTGCAATATGTAAGCTATAGACTTGTCAATTAGACAAAGGAGAGTAGCAGAAGGGAAAAGCATACAAAAGCTTCCAGTGGGAGGGATTCTTAAAGAAAAAAATCACAGCAGTGCGGCTGAACAAAGAGCTTTAGGGGAGAGCGTATAAGGGGGAGAGCCAAGACGGTAAAAAGGCTGAGATGAACCATTAGAAGTTGGCAGAAACCAGACCACAAGAGTTTCATCAGCCATGTTACAGGTTGTGTTTTTCACTCAATATCCAAAGGAAACTAGGCAACTGCTAGAAGAGGGAGGTGACATGGCTAGTTCGGTATTCTCAGAAATACCATTTTACTTGTCATGAGTTGTGCAGACTGGACTGCAGGAGATGATTTAGGATCCCTTTACATCGTGTAAGTGAGAAGATGGTAGCTTGGAATCATTATTCTGTGGACTGTGATTCTGCCTAGAAACTAAAACTCTCCCCAGTCTGAGGCCACTTCCTGTTTCCAAATCTACCTTCCATGATCCCCATCCCTGCAGATATAATTTTCTCATTGTCACCTATGGAAATTGTTTCTAGGATTCCATCTTTGTTTCATTCAGCTATTTCTTTCACAATGTCATCCCCTCCTTTCACCTAAATCACAACCATTTTATACACCCAACCACAAGTTCCATCTCCCTACTTAGAATATCCCACCCATACCCGTGTCCTTCATTCTCTATGTTACACACATGCTATGGTCTTTTCCTCTCTCTGGTGAAATTGTAAGCTACTTGGGAAAGAAATACAACTTGAATTGCTCTGAATTCCCCTACAAAACCAAGCACAGGCTAGAATTAAGTGCAAAGCACCCTTTGCACCTAATCAAATGAAAAAATATCCACAAATTCTTGGATGATTATTTGGAGAAACAGTATGTTCCAAGTTCCACATAAGAAAAAAATATAACACTGTATAAATATGAAGGGTATTATAGAAGAATATTTTATAATAAATAAAAACCCATGCCCTCTGCAGTTGGCTTCCTTAACTTGTGGATCATGAGCTTTGAGCTCATAGTAGCTAAACATTTTATCTGACTTCTGTACCTACCTGCACAGACCAAAGTGCAGCAGCAGCATTCATAAACTTGGCTGTTAGTGGGGCTCCCTGTAGAGTTTCTTCCAGGACACGAGGAAAATGGTCCTTGTCCCACAAGTGCCAGAGTATGATACCTGCTTGCTCCTTACTCCACTGTACTGCCCAGCTGGTGGCCTTACAAAACACTGACAGTGAAGTATGAAAGGGTCTAGAAGTAGGTCTTATGAGAACATACATTACCAAGAATGCATCTCTGTGTTCACCCTGTATGTAGGTCAAGCTTCCCTTATTTGAAATGTTTGGGATCAGAAATATTCCTAATATTTCTGGATTTAAGGGGATATTTGAGTACACATATGAGATATCTTGTATATGGGAACAAATTCTAAGTAAGCAATTCTTTTATGCTTCCTATAAATGTCACACACAAATCCAGGGGTAATTTTATACACTATTTTTAGTGGACCTGTATTTTGACTCAAACCTCACAGGAGGTCAAGTGTGGAGTTTTCCACTTGTAGCATCATGTCAAAAGCCAAAATGTTTCAGATTTTAGGATATGTTGGAGTTTAGATTTTTAGATAAGGCTGCTCAACAAGTAAACCCCACCACACTTGGTATATTCAACTTTTGAATGGAAGCTGGTGAAGAGGCTACATTCTGTGAGAGGAGAAAAGAGTCAACCCACGTACACAAGGTATAGTTCTGGGCTTTAATGATACCGCGCAACGTGCTTTGGACATGTGAGGCACAGCGCAAAATTCCTAAGACTTGTTAGCTCTGTTCGTCTGTGCAGCAACCCTATGAAATAACTTGTATTATCACAAAAGCAAGCCTAAGACTCAGAGAATGGAAGTATCTCCCTCAAAAAATCTAAGAACAATTAATGATGGGCCAGAACTCTGACTCAGAGTTGTGTCTGATGAATGAAGGGAAAGCCAACCTCAGTTTGAGAGCTCCCCACGCCATGGTCAAACATGGAACATACACGACTTGGGATCTAAGCAGGAATTTGGATGGCTGAGCTTTTCTGCTGTTTCCAGACCAGTGTGTACTTGCAGGGTTAACATTCTTTTCTTTCATGTTTGCATCACCAGTCTACAGAAGCATCTCCTCTGTGGTAAGTCAGTTGTCTCAGTAACTTCTATGACTACTCAGTGCTACCCAGGAAGGTAGAAACTCTCCAGGGTTGCCATTCGATACCCTCAATAGTGTCAGAGAAGCAGCAAAGCATTGGAAAGTCAAAGTCTGCCTTCTGCATCTCAGAGAAACTGTGTTGAATTCTAGTTCCCTCATCTGACAGATAGGTGATCTTCCACAAGTTAATTAACCTCTCTGCTTCTGATCCACACAGGGACCTATCTCACAGGGCCCCTTCAATTAATATAATTATTAAATTGTTTGGGTGTTGTAGCACATTCCTGTATTCCCAGCTATTCTGGAAGCAGAGGCTGGAGGTTCAGAAGTTCAAGGCCCAGCAATGTAGCAAGACTTCATCTTAAAATTAGATTTTAAGAAGGTCTGGGTATGTGGCTTGGTGGTACAGTGCTTGTCTAGCATGCATGAGGCATAGGGTTCAATCCCAGTAGTAGGAGGAAGAAGAGTTAAAATGTATAATGGTGCCTTATACAATTCCTGGATTAGATTAAAACACCAAACACTTTCTTGCGTCCTTTATTATTTTGTCCTGCTCACCTTTTTAAATAAGCTGGACAGTTTGCTGATTTTTTTTAACATGCCTTGTGTCTGTCCATTATCTTAAGCTGGATCTGAGTGCAAGTATGTTGTTTGTGAAGTGATTCCAGGAAACATCCTTGAAGAGAGTGAGAAGTGAGGTGGGAAAGGGAAGAAAGCCAGTGCAGGGTCAGTTGATGAACATAAACCAGTATAGTGCCTGACAAGCAATCCTGATGGGTGTCTCTAGGAGGTGGAGCCATCTTACCTAAGGGATGAGGTGTTGTAGATGAGTGAATTGAAACTATAGAGATGCGCCACACTCAGAGTCAGATTTGAGTCCATTTATTTGAAACCTGCTTCTGAGAGAAGCTAGCGCCTGGAAAGATCTCTCGGGGCTGGGAAGCAGTTTGATTTCTCCTTTTAAACCATGCTTTCAGTTGGGAAGGACTCATGGGAAGAGCAAGCAGAATTTTACAGAAGCAGAACCATGCGAGGTTAGTGGGGGTAAGAGGAAGTTTCACACACTAGGTGAGCTGCAAAACATCCTGCAGCTGCAGTAAGTTTTCTGTCAAACAGGATGTGGGTTTGGGGTGCTTTGTCCAGCACAAGTACAATATGGTGGTGAGGCTCAAGATGGAGTTGGGTTGGCTATCACAGAGAAAGTCTTAATTGAGTTGTCATTAGTTGCAGCTGTACTCAGGGGTACCAAGTCCCTGGACCCTACACCTTGCCCAAAGACACCACTCAGGCAGAGTTGCAAAGCTTGCAGTGAGAAGCTATCTCCAGGCACCGGAAAGGGATTTTCCATAGGATGTGGTAGGAGTGCCTTCAGCTCCTCCATACCCTTTCCTTCACAGATGCCTTCCCAGAGTCATTTATTTTTCTTTGCAAGTCCGTCTTATCATTTCCATCTTTTAAAAAGTATACTCAAACATCCTCCTTCTTTCATAAGACTTTCCTAATTATCTCATAATATGATTTTTTTTTTAAGATTAGAAGTTCTGCCGTTCTGGTAATGGTGGTGCACACCTGTATACTCCCAGCACTCTGGGAGGCTGTGTCAGGGGGATTGCCATAAATTTGAGACCAGCCTGGGCTACATAGTGAGTTCAAGGCCAGCCTGAACTACATAGTGAGACTCTGTATCAAAAAAAAACAACAACAAAATTAGAAGTTCTGTGGTTCTTTTTTGCACTATACATTAGTCTGTCTTGGATTATGTTTATTTACATGTTGGTTTTGAAAACTGAGTTGAGATCAGGGGTCCCAACTTCATTTTTTCCTGCAAAGGAGAGCATAGCACAGTACTTTTCCCATAGTAAGTGTTCAATAAGTATTTGTTTGATTAAATTATGTTTCACATTGAAAGTGATTAGGCATAAAACGTACCTATCTTCTCCACTGTGCAAACTTTATACTTCTGCTTCTTGGGAAATATTTGCTAGAACACCTTTTTGCCTTCTTTAATGAATTTTGATCTTACATCACATTTAAATGCCTTGGCGATCTAAGAGTCAAATATAGCCTCATGTAATTTAAATGATAATCAGCAGATTTTTTTTTTCCTTATGAATATACAGAAAGCTGGTAGTCACAGCAGGTAACTGATGAGGCTAATCTGTCAGTATCCTGACAATTCTTTGCCTGATTACTCCCAGCCTAGGAGACTACATGATCACAAAAACACCAAGAAATTTGATCTAGACCAAAATATATCATCAATTGTTGTCAAGTGAACTAGGTGTTTGTAGAAGATGGGGTACCTCAAGGGATGGTATCTCAAAGCAACTTCTCAAAAGGAATCAATTTTGCAACTTCACAAAGTTACAGAAAGAACAAGCTTCAGAAAGTATTTATGACATCCATTCTAGGAGTACTTCGTGTAGCAGAAAAGGACTGGTGTGATTACACATCATACTCTGTCAATTGGGAGTCCAGCCAAAAGCATTTAAAAACCTTCAAGGATCCTAATGGATGATTTAGTCATTTGATTGTTTTGGCCTCCATGCTTCTCTGTAGTCAACAGAAATATTTTCCAAACAAAAGGGAAAGCATTGTTTAGAGTGGATGTAGAGAAATAAGCAGGTGGCGAGATGTATACAGTGACTGTTAATATTGATGGCAATGACTTTTGATAACCAATATGTGGCACACATTTTGCTACTTATCTTTGTTTTGATAGAGATTTTAGGTAATTAGCATTGGTACAATTAGGTAATTCTCCTTCTTGGGTTCAGTATTCCCAACGTTGCATGGACATGCCTTCTGTAGGCCTCGCCTTGCCTCTTCTGTCCTTCAACACTGCATTTAATTTTGAAAGTACTAGTATCCAGGTTTCTCTTCTTCTTTATACATTTTGTTAACTATTTTATGACATCTAGGGAAGGGACCAGAGAGTAAAGGGGCAGGGGCTCAGGAAAGTTCATCTTTTATTTGTACTTTTATTGAGATCCAGCATCAGAGTTCTCCCAACTTGTTAAGTGCTGAAAACTAAATCATTCTCTTTTGCAATTTCTTTATGAGTTCTTTATGGGTTCCAGTTTCTCAGGGTTTCCCACATGCTGTACCTTTGCTGAAGACTGAGACATCTCTATTCTTGTTTCAACCTCTAAGACTCCAGCAACACCACCAGCTTCTCTCTGCCAAAGTCCATTCTTCCAGATGACTCCCTTAATGTCTTTAGCATTCACTACAACCTACTCTGAATTCAGATATTTTCCAAATGGTAACCCTTTGGAAAAGGGCACTGACACAGACAGTATATTACTTTATAGATTGGGCCAGGGATTTAGCTCAGTGGTTTCCACCGCCTGCCTTGCAAGCACAAGATCCCAAGTCCGATCCCCGGTAACAAAAAACCAAAAAACAAATACTTTATATATTTCTCATACATAAATCTGATTCTGGTCCTTATCTCTCCACCAAATATGCATCAAGTTCGTATAATGAACTTGACTAAAGAAATGATCCTTTTTGTCTTTAAATCAGAGACTTTTGCAGACCCTGAAATCTGAATGGCCTTCACATTGTAACTTTTCAAACAAAGTTTCTCCTTACTTAAGTTTAGATGTTTTACTGAATGTCTTTACATCTCTCTTAAATGGAGATGAAGAAGGAAGCATTCATGTACTTCTAACCAACAAGGACTCATAGATCACCAACAGTGCTCTCTAAATCTTTGACACTAACTTGTTAATTATGACTATGGTTTAGAACCCCTTTGGGAACTTGGTTATTTTACATTTTCTGATATCTTTTAAAAATCCTATTATAGTCAGTAATGCATTTTTCAAGGAGGGAAATTTTTCCTTTGTCTTCTTAATTTCTATAAATGAAGGCATACAAATTAAATTCACAAAAGTTAACAGAAAAGGTACACTATTTTTATTAATGTAGAAAAGAAGTGAAACTCAAAGAAATGGTTAAATTCAGAGGCTTATATAATAATGGAAAGAAGGTTTGGGCTTCAAGAAATGATAAATTGTGTTTTGATGAAGTCACTAGAAAATATATGGGGGAATTTATGGAAGATAAGGGCTATTTTAGTAAATTCCATTATGCAAACTCATCTTGGTGCAGACTCCCCATCTTTAGTAATGAGTTATTCTTTGCTTTATTATAGGGATTTGGAGAAAGCTTTCTCAAAAAATATTTATACTCTTCTTGACAGAGAAGAGATGGCAGAGAACTCTTCCTGTATCTGTTATTCTCAACTGCCTTCAGCTCAGAAACATCCATAAGCCAAAGTGCCATATTTTCAGTTAGTACATTCTGATGTCCTTCATTTTAGTAAATAATTTGTTCAGGGGCTACTTAGAAGATACTCAAATATGGTGTGCATCACTGCATTTTCATGAAAGAATTCAACAAAGAAGTTTTCACTTAGAATACTGAAACCAAGTTAAAATTTCCCCCTTGGCTCTTCGATGGGGAGACAATGACAGAAGGACAAGAATAATAGTTAGGTGTCTCGTCTGTAGAAAAGATGGTGGCTGTTCTAACACAGTTGCTACCACCAGGGAGCTGAAAAGGAACTTGAGGGGGCCCGTGGTTAAGAACACTGTAAGGGAGTGCATTGTGCCTTGCACTAAAATGAGGTCAGAGTGAGTCAACAGCCAGGGCCAGTGTTTGCTGATTTTGCCTCCAAGAGGCACATCCTGGCCCATTTTCTCCACAAACCACTCCTTCCTCCCTCTCTAGCCAGGGTCACCTTGGTTTCTCACTTCACCAACACAAAATGCAGACCATCCTTTTAAATGAGGAGAAATTAGGCTCATAACACCAGAGCTTAGTGGTTACTGCACCATTTGGTGCACCTTGCTCCCCAGCCCTGTGCCCCAGGTTTTACGTCATAGGTCTGTAATTTATGAACTGTGATCTTGGGCAAGTAAGTAAAATTCTCTCTGCATCAATTTCCTTGTGTGTAAATGAGAAGACTGTTTATTTCACATGGTCTTTTAAAAGATAAAACATTTACAAAGTGCTTAGTACTGTACCTAGCATAATAAATGCTGGCTATTCCCACCATTACCTGCCTTTTAAAGCTGTGAGAGGAATAGATAAATAATGCCTTTAAAGCACTTAGCACTCACTCACACACACACACACACACACACACAATAAGTACCCAATTACAACTCAGCTATTATTACTTTCTCAAATATGACACAAATCTCAGCAATGATCTGTTGTTTATTTTTTGCCTGTCTTGCTGGTTCTAATTTCTTTCTCAGCCACTATGAGGTCACCTATATCTGTGCCTGTGTCTGAGATGAGTATATTTAACCTCAGGGCTAAGACAGATGATATTGGAAGAGAATCAGAAGTTACTGGCTCATTTCCCAGTTTTTCTGCTTCTTAAAAAGTAATAAAAGTACTTCTCATAAGAACTAGGTACCGGAATTTTGAGTTCCCAGCTAAAGTAAATTAGTTGAATAGATCATTAATTTTGGCATTCTAATGAGAAA
The DNA here is from genome assembly GCF_053883595.1 of Heterocephalus glaber. NCBI lineage: Eukaryota > Metazoa > Chordata > Mammalia > Rodentia > Bathyergidae > Heterocephalus > Heterocephalus glaber. The sequence continues at coordinate 3,148,923 of NW_028258191.1, forward strand.
TAAAAGCAGTTTGTGAATGTGTACCTTTCCCTGAATCAATTAGTAAATGAGAACATTGGGGCTTTACTACATTTTTTAACTTCAAATCTTGTACACTGTTTTGGCTCACCTATATAAACATATAAAAACACCTTATAATGTCCATTTTGTGTTAAAAGATAACTGGACTATTAATGGTATTCAGGGAGATTTCAAGAAGAGAAGGGAAGAGGAACTATGCTGTTGAAATGTAAAGAAAAAAGCCAGAAAAGAAGGGCGTTAACGGAATGGAGGTGAAGCTGTCTGGATAAGACAGGCTGCCTTAAGGAAAGGACACCAAAGAAAGCACCATTAACAGCCTATTCCATTGTGATGGTTGACTATGTTCACCAACATCATTTTACAGTCTTAACGTTCCTACTGTTACTGACATCCCCGACTCCTGAAAGTTCTACATGCCTCTTAAGGAATCTTTGCAATTATGGAAGATGTTTTGCAGATATTTAAAAGTATTTGGCAGCAAGGTTTATGTTACATGACAGCAAGCAAATGCTTAGTCATGCAATGAGGAGTATAAATGTGGGTCCTGCCTGCAGCATAAATTAGTTCCTGAGTGCAATTTGTTTTCCTTCTGCATTGTCACCAGTTTGTTAAAAAAAAAAAAAACCTGCCATTTGATGCCAGGTTGAAATGTATACCACATCTCTTCTTTAGATCTATGAAATTACAGAGCCCTTTCTATCCACTTGCCCATATGTTTGATGTTCCAGTTTAAACATTGCTGTGATATTTAATCTACTGAGTAAGAGTAGATTTATTCTTCTAAATTGTCCACTACTAGCTATGCAAAACCACTAAAAGGTCAAGAGGAAGATCGGGAACTATGGAAAAAAGACAGACCACAGACCTTTAAAAACTATATAAAATGATTTAGTCAAAAAGATTTTCCTACTCCAGGTAATTATCTGGGCTGTCAGACTAGTTGGGGAATAAACTGACTTTGACCTATGAAATGTATATTGGATACGTCAAATAATTATTTTGTCCATTCTTTCCTGCAATATCGTAAAGTTCCAATATCATTACAGATAAACAAACGGAGGTTCAGAGAAGTGAAATAAATAGCCCAAGGGCATGCTGCATGGTGGTGTATTCATAGAGTTAAACACTCATTGCAAGTTTAAATCCAAAGTAAAAGGATCCTTTACCCCCATCTTTCTATGTGAATAAATCAACACATTATTCCTGACCCCAAGCACAAGCTGCTAGAGTATGTTTTTAGGTAGTGTTACTCAGTCTGGAGGAATGTATCACAGAGAAAAATTACATCACAGATGTGCCTATGTGTCAAAATCACTGGTTATTTAAAGGTTTGTAACAGAATCTTATTCAATGGGTTATTTAAGGGTTTGTAACAGAATCCTACTCAATATGATTTTGAATTTTTGGAAGTTATAAATCTAATCTTGGCTAGACCTCAGAACTCCTTGTCACTTCAGAATGGAGGAGTTCCCCAAGAGGACCATTGCCAGGACATCCTACCCTGTCTGAGAAATCCTTCAGGATCCTGAAGCAAGGATTGCTCTTGATCCAATGAGTTTCTATGTCTCCCTAAGTCTCATCATTCCAAGAACCAAATGAGCATGTGGCACTTTCTACTCCTCACTCTTTTCTTTTTTTTTTTGTATTAAATTCTTTGATTGGTACATTGTAGGTATACAACACAATTACATTTCTCATTGGGAATTGTACCTTTACATAATGCGTCTTGGTTCTTATTTTTTCCCCATTCCTAGCCCTCCCTTCATGCCCTCCACCCTTCCCTATTTACAAAGACTTTATTTCCATTTTTTCCATTTCTCATCATTTTTCCTTTCCCTTCTTTCCTTTCCCCTGCCCCTCCCACTACCCCTACCCCTTTGGACCTTTTCTTCCTATTTTGCATTATCGATTATTCATTCTAATCATTGGTACAATCAACAAATGGGATCTCTTCTTATTAAAAGGCTTCTGCACAGCAAGAGAAACCACCAGCAGTGTGAAGAGATAACCCACAATGTGGGAAAAAATCTTCACCTGCTCTTCCTCAGACAAAGGTCTACTATCTTGAATCTATAAAGAACTTAACAAGATCAGACCTTCCAAATTTAAAGACCCAATCCAAAAATGGGCATCTGAAATGAACAGACATTTCTCACACAAAAAAGTAGAAATAGCAAATAAATACATGAAAAAATGTTCAGCATCACTGGTCATTCGAGAGATGCAAATGAAAATATTGCTGAGATTCCACCTCACTCCAGAAAGAATGGCTGCTATCATGAAATCAACCAATAACAAATGCTGGCGGGGCTGTGGGGAAAGAGGAACCCTGCTCCACTGTTGGTGGGAGTGTAGACTGGTGCAAGCACTGTGGAAATCAGCATGGAGATACCTCAAAGAACTAGGACTGGAAGTCCCATTTGACCCCGCTATTCCACTGCTGGGGATCTTCCCCCTCACTCTTATTTTTCCTTCCAGTGTCTCTGAAGAGTTCTTTACTTCCTAATGGATTCTATCAAGGCAGAAACTCTAGAGAAGCTAAGAATGCTTCCTATACATAGAAATATGTAGAGACATTTTTGATTATCACAATATCTGATGGAAAAATGCTTCTAGCATTTAGGACCAGAGATCCTGAATGTCATCCAATGTGATTGGCAGTCTGCACAAACATCAGTTGTCCCTGCCAGATGTCACTAGGATCCCATAATGGAGCCCTACTCTATGACTTTCCTCCCTCCTTTCTTTGATCTTATTTCTCATTAACATACCACCACCATCAATAGCAAAAACAGGTCATTCTAGCCAATGCCTGTGGAAAAGAAAGACTTTAACATATCACCCCAAAAAGAAGATCTACCTCTTTTTATCTAAGTTCTTTTCTTGGCTCACTGAGAACTCAGTTTTTTACTCAACCTGCTGAACACTATTGGCAACTACTCAGAAGGTCACTGCTCACAATTTTCTGCCCTTGGGGTTGACTTTTGCTGCCAAAACTGACAGTTGTTGAAGGCTGCTACATGTTGCTGGATCATCCATAAGTGTTATTCCTTTTATCCAATGTGAAAAACATTTGTTCTGCCAAAGTCGTGCCTAACTCCAGCATGGGAGTTCACAGAATTCCATTTGCTTCTAGCAGACACGGAACTGACCTCAGCAAATTATATTTGTTTAATAATGACTTTGCCCAGAGAAATCTGGCATTACTCCAGATCCTTCTCTCTCCAGATTCATATATGCTAGGGAGGTGAAGATTCTGAGCTGAGTATCTGGATGGATATGATGTTCCTTATTAAGATGTGGGAAAATATGCTTGAAAAACAACCTCTAGAGAGAGGAATATCAGGGACTCAACTCTGGTCTTGTTAAGTGTGGGATGCCTGGTAGATGCTAAATGGAGATATCAGGATGTCAGTTCAGTATGTGAGTTAAGACTTCATAGAGCTGCCAGAGTTGGAGATACACATGTGGGACAGATATGTACTTCTAGTCTGGGAACTGGTAAAATACTCTGAGTAAAGATGCTCTGAGTATGAATATAGGAAAAAGGCATATGGATGGGGTAACTCCAGGATTTAGTGCTTCTAAATATTAAATCATTACAAAGTTCTGAGTCTAATAAATATTACCTAGAGGCAAACTGTCTAGATATTCTGTTGAAATGAAAGCCAGGAGTGTAAATTTTATCAATGCCATTTTTTTCAATCCAACACAAAATAACAAGTGAAATAAAATATAAGTGAGAGTAAATATATCTGAATGATTTTTAATTTCTTTCTTTTCCTTTTCCTTACTGTTCAAATTCTTTCCGGTGAACACGTGACAATTTTATAACTAAAACATGAAAAAGCATGATAATTACAAATAGTAAAAGCTGCTGTATTACACATGATGCCTTTCAATCAACTCTCACAAACTCATGAACTTTCCATCACATTAGGATGTGAACACACATTGTGAAGGTGGCATTGGTCCCATAGTAGTCAGAGAACTATCTACAAACATTTAGAATTTTTAAAATCTAGAATAATGGTGCCTTAGTAAAAATGATAAGGCCAAGATGCCAGTATAGTACTTTGAACATAATAGAAGCTTACTTACTGAATAAACAAAAGAACACAGCTAAAAATTACCCTACAGGAGCCTATTAGTTAGCTTGGGAAGTACTTTACTAGTATGCTTCTTATGTTTCTATATGTTTTCCAACTCTGCAAAGTGGGAAGGATAGCAAAAATGCAATCAGGGAAATGATTCTTGGCCACAACTCACATTCCAAAGGAAAGAATAACAACAACAAAATACAAAAGCAAAACCATCAAACCACATCCTGGTAAAAACCTTTAATGTGCTGGGAGGGCATCATCTGGTCCCCATCATTACCAGCTGTGACTTGCACACTCAAGAAAGGCCAGACTTAGCCATAGGAACTAAAATCAAAGGCCCATGACAAGGCTTTGAAGTTGAATGTCTTTAGCAGCATTTTAAACTAAGGTGGTGACTAGAGGATCAAAAGAAGAGACAGATAGAGCCAGTATAAAACAATGTGGTTAGGTCCTATTTATAAAATATCAGCTAGGATGGCAACTTTCAGGTTTATTGCAATAAATTTATTATTCAATCCATGTTAATTAAAACACCCTTGAGCAGAGTATGTGTGGCTGCTTTGAAAGATGTGACAACAAAAATAAAGCGCTCAACATAAACTAAGGAAAAAATTAGTAAATACTCTGAAAATTACATAAGCAAGCTTAAATTTATTACCAAATTATTACTGCTATAGTGCATGGTTCCTAGAGCACACTCCCCAGAACAACAAGCCCTAGAAATCTAAATTTGTAGTCAAATAAGTTAATCAAGATAAGCTTTTCACAGCAGAATTTTTCACAAATTCTGTGAATGTCCTGGAGGGATATTATAAAGGCAACATTTTCCCAAATTCTTTGTTCATGGAACCCTTTTATCTAAAGCATCTCAGGTACTTGCTACATCTTTCTCATTAGTGATTATGACAATGTAGGATTAATCTGGAAAGAGTTTTGTGGAAATAAGACTAGAATTTTGAAAGAGAAAAGTAATTACTTGATGGATACCTGAAAGAAGGGCATGTTAGACTGGAGGACTATACAATGGCTCAGAGGTTGAACTTGTTCACTATGAGTGAGAATAATGTGTTTATGGAAGAAAAATAGATTCCAAACTAGGCTTAATGGAGTGTAAGTTCTCTCAGAATGCTGCCAAAGTCCAAGAAAATTAAGTAACCAAAAAAGTTAACTACCACATTGAGTTATAACCATTAGGGAGCCAGTGAAAATATAAAAGGTATATCTTGAAGAATCAACTAACTTTATAGATAACATATCACAGAAGAGAATTCTTAAATTGGTTTTTTGAATTATTCTTCTAAATAATTCAAGAGTTACCACAAATTTTTAATGACCTGAATATTTCAAAGCTGGAATGTTTCTAATTCATTTTTATTCATTTTTCTGTTTTACTTGTTCCCTATAAGTCTGTATGCTTAATAAAACAAATTAACAGTGCTATTTAATACATTTGTTCTTTCTGGAATCCAAAATTATCACTCATAAGGCAGAAATCCTGCCAATTATAATCCTTTCCTCACAAGACATCATCAAAACGTTGATTCATACCGACTAAACCACCCGCATATTAATTACTCATTTCAGTGGCAGCATGTTCATTATACCAGGCTCTTTCCAAGGGACAGAAAGACAAGAAGATTCTCATGCTTCTAGAGAATTTCATTAAAATGCACAGTGTAGCAAAAATAAGTTACTTTTGCCCACTAAATGAATTATGTAAAACAAATTTGTGAAAATTATAGTGGAACTGAATTCTTCATCATTTGAAGTCAGAAGTATATTTTCAATATACTTTTTAATGTCTTTTTTAAATGTCTTTAGTGACTCAAATCTACATAAATTATGTTATGGTCTCTCCAGTTTGTAACCCAGTAGCCTGTCCTCCCACAGGGTGAGCTTCCTGTGTGGCTTGTGTTGTCAATGTCCGGCATAAGCAAGGTAAACTTACCTAGTAGAAACTCATCTAGAACTTAAATTGTGTTCACCTGTTTGATTTCAAGAAGATTCTTGGAAGCAGAGCACAAGCCATGCTCTCTTCTGGAACTTAGGTATATATGGAGGTAGCTAGGTAACTTCATGGCCTAGAGTGTCTTGGAGGTTTAGAAGTCTATTTACATGGAAGTCATCCTAAGGAAAGAAGGCTAGATAGTCAGTTACAAAGACCTATCAGGATAGGACCAGGATCCTGAGCATGCCATGGTAAACACTTGTCAGAACCATTGTGGCCCCAGCCTCCTGGACACATGCATAAACCCAAGAGAGGGACCTGAAGCTACAAGTACCAATTAAAATAATTATTTTAATAAATTGTATAATGCATCTGTTGCCTTTCAATCTGCCAGAGGATTGGGCAAAAAAAAGAGGACATATCTTTTTCATCTCCTGCTGCTCTCTTCCCTGACACAGACCTTAGGCAGGTTGGTCTTTCTTGATGATGAATCAATCCAGCCGTCAGCTGTGCTGGACAGAGAAACAGGAAGGACCTAAATAGCCAGTCTGGGAGTATGAAGAAGGTAGACTTCAGGGCAAGAAACCCAGGAAGTGGATGCAGAGTTGTGAAGAAAGAAGCGTTGGCAGAACACTTGTTAGTTTTGTATGTATTTATGGGGGCCCAGTTAAGTCACTAGCACTATCGATTCTTAACCAATATACTCAGACAATAGACTGATGGCTTTTAAATATCCATCTAAAAAATAGGTAGGAAAATGATGAGAATGCTAACAATGTACACTCATTATGTGCACGTGAATGGCACAGACATGCTCATGTGTTCTGTGCCAGCCACAGAAACCCATAGGAACAATGATGATGTAGTAAGCCTTAACTCAAAGTCAAGCCAAAAAAATCCAATGCTAATGAAACTGGTTTCTGCAAATTCCCCATGAGGATGCCACAACAAATGTCCTGTTCTCTAGATTTTCCTACAGAAAGTTACTGAGATCTTAATTTAAAAATTAAGCCAGGATCCTACCCTTTGGCCAAAGACTGGCCCTCCTCTGCCAAAGAAAGATGTTGTGAAAAGGGAAAGCTACCACCTGCTACTCCATTAGATGGACCAAACCAATGGCCTTGAGAAGGTCACAACCACACCAATGTCTCACCCAAAGGAATGTTCTTAGCTTCTCTCCTCTTTCAACTTTACCTCTACAAACAGCTGCAATTACTTATCAGTACCACTTTCTTAGAAGCTTGTATTGCTTTGGGCTGTTTCTGGACACTGAAGGATGTATTACCAATAATACATCATTTAAAATCAGAGTAATCTGAATGGGAATTCTGGGTCTTCCTCTCAATACTGATCATTGACATCTAGCAAGTCACTAACCTCTCTGAGCCTCTATTTCATCATCTAGTAAATGGAATTGTGATTCACAAACTGTTATCATTATGGTTACTAAGACTGTTTTCATAGGAACATTGTCTTTTGTTTATCATGGTTAAAGTTTTCAACTACTTTAAATATGGCCAAGGGGCCAACTGCACTTTGGTCCTCATTAATTTGCCCTAGATTTAAAAGCATTGCAAAGGTCACTTGTGATGCCCTGTTTACTCTTCACATACTTAAGTCCAGAGTCTTCAGGACAATAATACCATCTGTTTTTATCAGAACTCAAGACAAATAAATGTACTGAGAAGATTTCTGGACTTGGCCCAAAAACTAAATTATTTTCCTAATTTATCCTGGGTAATTTTTTTACTAATTCCTTTCATATAATACGTAAATAAAAAGAAGAAAGGTACTTTCATAAATAGGGTTAAGTGTATATCAGAAAAATGTAGATCCACCACTAAATGCTTGAGAAAGAGAGGGAGGATGTTTCAAGAGGCTTCAGAAAGGATCCATATAAATCAGAGTCTCCTTTAAACATCTGCCAAGCCTAGAGCACACTGACATCTCTCACAGATGTATGCATTAGTAAAAGCATGATTTTCTCTTCTCTCTCACTTCCATGAAATTCAAAACTCCATAGGAAATATATGAATATGGAGGAGAATTAAAACCACTAGGTTAGAAGATTAGTTGAACACACTATACTTCTCAGTTCGTAGACTGGTTGGTTGGTTGGTTGGTTGGATTTGTGGAGCTGGAAATCTAACCCAGTGCTTTGGGCATGCTAGATCAGCACTCTATCACTGAGCCATACCCCTTTTCCCTGACCATAGACTTTCCACTTGCAACAGGGTCAAGTTGAAGGAAAAGAAAATGCTTCCACTTAAAACAAAGTTAGCCATTTCGGTAAATGCAGAAGCCTGAGAATAATACCTACTATTCAGAGTTTGTGTCTTATGTATTGTCTGTTGCCATTTTATTACCAAGTGACCAGAAAAGTCAAAAAACTTCCTAATTTTTCACCCAGAAGCAGGCCTGCCTCAGGAAGAAAAAAAAAAAAATAGAATCAGTGGGAAGCAGAAATAAATGTGTACCTGGTTAACTAGCTTCAATAACTTCCTAACGTAGCCCACAGCTCTGCTGTCTCCCCAAACCCTCCTTTCAGGCATCTCTGCTCTCAGGAAGCCAGGAGGCCCTGGACGTCTCCCAAAACTGCAGGTGCACCCTTTCAACTGATAGCTGACAGGATTTAGGTGTAAGCTTTCAAGACACAGGAAATGGGAATAGTGCATTGTGTGGGGACTCCAGAAATAGGATACCAGATTTTATTTTAACAGTCTGTACTACAAGCCACAGCATAAAAGAATTTTAGCCTGCTATGCTGATGGAATTTAAAATGTCACAGGGGGAAGAATTACGGGAAGAGGAGTTAGGAGATTCTAAGAGAAGGAGTAAAAACATTGCATATTATCACTGGCTTTCTGAACTTCTACTACTGACATCCCAGTACTGACTTGCCCCTTCCACACAACCACAATTCTGCCAATTCCAAACACACCTTTGTTGATAAGGAGCATTTAAATTAGTTGGAGAGATAACAGAAACCTTTCTTTAGTTATGGTCTGAGAACTTAAAATTTTATCTCAACTTGCTTCTTTGAAGAACAAGAAAAAATGTTACTGCAAATTTCACATCCTCCAATAGAAAAGTCAGGCAAATATAGACATGAAGTTAGACCCAGTCTCAGAAAGGGAGTGCAAGCCATGATTTATGGGCAGAATTCCTAGGGAGGGGGGAAGGCAGGAACTTCAATGCTGTAGACCAAAGGAAACAAAGCTTTCTAATCTACTGAACAAATGCTAAGCCAAATTACAGAAAACATAGAACTGAAGACATAAAAGTGCATTCCCTGGGGCCAGGAAATTGTAGAGCATTTAAAATGAGAGAATTTCCCCTGGCCCACTCCCTGTATTTATCTTTCTAGTTCTCATTTTTCTATCCGCATTTCTCATTTCCTGTGTCTTACTGACATTTAAAAAAAGGCATTCCATATGGAATTAGTCAGCAGTTTATATATAAACAAGCTAGTTTAAATATCGAAAAGTTGTACTTTTCTGTAAACAGTGATATAGATTCAATGTTTTCCATCTGGAAAACAAATATATCTTAATTTATAAACCTTAACAAACTGAAATACGGAAAATATGATATACTAAAAAATTTAATGTTGTAACTAAAAATAAATCATTTTTTTAAAATTTTTTCTTAAATATTTGCACTTTTCCACACTTTTCATAAAATTAGAAGGTCTTATTACCTCTAATTAAATTTATTATGCTTAATGAAATTACCTACTGGTTACTTCTACTTTTAACATCCAATGCATACTAATCAACAATAGCTTTCTTAAATTACTCCCCTTCATTTATTTTACAAATTTTCATATCTCCAGCACAGGTAATAGACATTTTTAAAGATTAGAATATATTTCATAAAGGAAGCCCCTTAGGTAACCCTTACTAGCCATTCTTGAATGCCATTATTTTATCATTTTTTAACGTCTTGATTTAAAAATTCTTTGATTTAAAACATTCAGCCTAATTTTTTATTTTCATACTTGATTGTATGAAAAAAATGTATTTCAAATATTTGTTGAATATTTCTATTTGGCAAATGCTATACTAACCATTTCATATACAATAATTCAAGCAACTTATACTCACCCTACAAATCTGGTACATCTGTATATTTACAAATAGGATAATCCTCAGAACAGACCCATAAAACCACTTGCATCAACAGTCTCACACAGTCCTATTGATACAGGAAACAATACTGGAGATGAAATATGAAATATATCTCCCAACTTGTTAGAATCAACGCCGAGCTCATGTTTTCTAAAAATCAAAGAAGGAATTCTTGGAACAATGGAGATTAAGATTAGGAAGATATTTATTTTTTATTACTATTGGTTTTATTGGTACATTTTAGGTATACAATATAATGACATTCATCATTGGGAATTTTCACCTTAACAAAATCTATCTTGATTCTTATTTTTTCCCCATTCCCCTGCCCTCCCTCAAACCTTCAACCTCTCCCTATTTACATAGACTTTGTTTCCATTTTTTTCATTTTCTCATACAAATTCCATTCCCTTCTTTACTTTCCCCTACCCCTAGGAAGATATTTATTAATAGGACAGCTCCTGAGAGGCAGGAGGGGTCTCTCTCGAATGGATAGCTGGGGACCCCCTCTATAGGGGAGTTTTATGGAGTAAAACCCAAGTGGGTACAACATGGGCCATAGCCATGATCAGCCAGTAAGTTTACAAGTATAGTCACTTAGGTAATAGTGGTCCAATTGGGAAGCAAGTCATGTAACAAGTGTGAACGGAAAGAACAAAGACTCCTCTTAGGAAACTGTGGATCCAGAGGTCTCTGGTCACCCACTGGGGTGGTTGATGTCTATCTATATTTCATTAGGCCCAATGTTTGCCCTTTAAGGAAGTATACAGGTCTGGTCATCTTGTCCTCATCTTGAGGCCCGGTCTCCAACAGCTGTGTCTCCAGCTGCAGTTATGGCGTGTTTCACCTTTGTCCTGACTCTCTCAAGGACCTAACCCTATTTGACTGCCGATAATATTTCTATCTAACTCAGCTGTCTATAATACCATGAAAAAGACAAATATAAAGGGTTAGGAAGTCCTACAACAGACCCCAGCAGACCATGGGGCACCCCCAGAGATGCTCACAGATCCACTAGCCCTCATAATCAGACAGGGGACATACATTGGCCATCAAAGCTCAGAAGAAAGGCACTTGCTAATACTCTTCCTGCTCTTATCCTTGCTCTTAAGGCAAACAGATCTTTGCTGAAGACCATTCAAATGTACTTTCTTCCCTTCACATCCTGGGATCAAAGTTTATGATGACTTGTTTTATGACTGATCATTCCCCAGACACTCAGTTGGAGACAAACATTCCGAAATTCTTTGTGCAGTACAGTAAGATGGTTCTCCACAATATGTAAAAACTGAACTATTGTCTTATTAACTGCTCTGGGTTGAACTGTGCCCCCTCTAAAAATATATATATATTCAGAGTCTTTGTAAATAGGGAGGGGTGAAGGGTTCCAAGGGAGGTCAGGGGAATGGGGAAAAAATAAGAACCAAGATATATCATGTAAAGGTACAAGTTCCCAATGATGAATATAAATGTCTTGTATACCTAAAATGTACCAATAAACTTAATGAAAAATAAATAAATAAAATTTTTAAAAAATGAAAAAGATATGCTCAAGTCTTAACACCTGGTACTCAGAACTTGACTCTACTTACAGAGTCTTGAAAGAGATAAATTAAAAATAAGGCCATTAGGGTGGATCCTAATCCAATTATGCCTGCTGTTTTTATAAAAAGAGGAAATCTAAATGCAGAAAACAGTGTGAAAATCCACCAGAAAGCTATGCAAAAATGGAGAGTTGCAGTGATAGATACATTGACAAGCCAAGGAATGACTAAGATCCTGGAGAACTGCCAGAAGCTGGAAAGAGACAAGGAAGGATTCCCCATGATATCTTGATTTTAGAACTATGAGTCAATGCTTATAAGTTTCTACCGTTTTAAACACCCAATTTGTGCTGGCAGCCCCTAAAACTAATACATTAACCAAGCCTTTGGGTTTCCTTTCTCTTTTCCCTTTATTATTTTGTGAGTTTGACTAGCTACAGCTGAATAACTGTTCTAATTTATCTTTTGGCAAATTATCTTCTCTTGGCTTCCAACAGAATTTAATCTTGGTACGTTACTGCTGCAAATGAAGCCCTAATAAGAGAGTGCCACTGTTGAAGGAAGGTCTTGCAATGCAGAAAGAAAGCCCAGTGATAAGATCCACAGGAGTTCTGGCTTATTACAGCCCTGACATTATAACTTTCACAAAACAGGCAGTTCTCCCTCCTCCATTCTCCAAATGAACGAGAATTTAAATGACAAAAAGTTTATTGCTTGATTGACACCTCAGCCTCTGCCAGTACCATCTTGCATCTGCAGGTCTTGTCACAGACTACTTTCAGAGGAGAGTCGGAACATAACTAAGATTCAGGGGGGCATTGAGGTCTGCTCCTCATGGTTCCTGATATGCCTGTAGGCATCTGGTTTCCCAGCTACATGTAAATCTAGGAGAATTAAAAATGTGGAACCCATTCCTCTCCTTTCTAATACTATTGGTGAAATTGTAATCCTCTGTGGGATACAAGAAAAACATGCTTACAGCTTTTAATTACAGTAAGGTTAAAAATTTTTAAATTATTTCTCAATATATTTTTCTGGGTCAAAATACTATAAAGACAATTCTCTTACAGAATGCTGTTAAACTATTAATCTTTTCATTTTTTTCCAATCAACAGATACTAACACATAAAATAAATAGCCACCATTTGTTGAGTGCTGGCTATGCACTAGACACTGTGCTAGTTTTAGCTTACATCATCACTTTTACTCTGTATAACAACCATATAAGGTACATACAGCAATTATCCCATCTTATACAAAAGAAAACTAAAAGTGATACTCACTGGCCCAAGATTCCATGTTCACTTTTACATTGTCAATACATGAAACCAAACCTCTGATTTCAGAGTAACCTACTCTGCACTATTGTGTGCTTTAGATGTCAGGTATTGTGCTAAGAACAGAGTGAACAAAATATTTTTTAATGATTATATTTCTGTTAGTCATGGAACTTACAACCTATGAAGGGAAAATGGTAAATAAGCTTCCATTATAATATAATTGAGTCTCAAATTTCTACAAATGCAGTTGTTTGTACTACCAGAGTTCAATCTAAATCAATCTCTCTCTCTCTCTCTCTCTCTCTCTCTCTCTCTCTCTCTCTCTCTCTCTCTCTTTCTGTACTGGCTATTGAACTCAAGACCTTCCGCTTGAGAGGCAGGTGCAGTGCCACTGAGCTACATCCCAGGCTCAAAATTCTCTTAATACATGATACCAAGAAATCCCTACTTCTGCACAATTTATTTCAATCAAAGATCTTCAGAAAAGATAACCAAATAGATGACAGTAAGTAAGATAATTAAAACAGGTACATATGCTGACATGAAAATCAAATAGACATAATCTAGACCAGTCAGTCTGCTTTGTCTTAATAAACCTTGGAACCCAAGATAAAGAGCGTGGCAAAGATGCCCTTTCCCTTGGCTTTACTTGCCAAAAGCTTCCTGAAAGAAGACTTACCTTTCCTTGCTTTGAGGCAGATTCTAAATATCTACGAGAAATCCCGTTGGTGCATTCATATAGGAAACCATCTGCTTTATCCCAGAACAGCATGCATTCCCAACATTCAAAAGTCATTCAAATCTTTGGCCTTTTTTCAAGCTCCCTAAGGCCCAGGGTTACTGCTAATTGCTGCCTTATCCAGTTACTAATTGTATACATTTTCATGGCATTCTGTAGCTGAAATATATTTAAAAATCATTTCCTTGGATTTACTCATTACTCGATCACTCCTCAGCATTTTGTGATTACTTTACTCTATTCTAGTTTGTATTTATACAGTTGCTGCTTTAGTGGTATATTTAATTTTTCTTCTGTACAGTCATCCCTTTTATTCATGAAGATTACACTTCAAGACACCCAGCAATATCTAAAACTATGGATAATACTGAATACACACACACACACAACACACTGTTTTCCCTGTACATATATACATATAAAAAAGTTCAATTCATAAATTAAACACAGGAAGAGATTAGTAACAACTAATAATAAAATAGAAGAATTACAATAATATACTGTCAAGAACATGAATGTGCTTTCTCAAAATTGTTCATTGTACTATAACTCTTAACAACCTCAGCATATGATTTTTTTCTTTCCTTATTCAGTTGAGAACTTTCACTTTTTACTTAAAGGAAATATTTTATGGCTTCTCATTGTCACATGTGAGTTACCAGCATCAATACTCTTGTGTTTAGGAATATTATTAAGAGTTACTTGAGTTACTTGAATGCAATCACTATGATACTGAGAAAGACTAACTGGTAAGACAGCTACTAAGTGACTACCTGATGAGTAACATACACAGATAAAGCAATAGTACAAGATTTCATCATAATACTCAGAATAGTGAACAATTTAAAACTTATTAGTCTTTTATTTCTGAAAATTTTCATTTAATATTTAGAGATTATAGATGATTGAGGGTAACTGAAACTGTAGAAGGTAAAACCATAAATAAGGGATGACTACATCCCTTTATATTTTCTCTCATACAGATTTTAAAATCCTAAAGAACAGGAACAGTCTTATGCAGTCATAGGTGGGGCTTTTCAGAGGTGGCTCCCTCTACAGTGTGATGCTGGGATTAAGTATGTGATGCTTATATTGATTCAAGGTACAATGCTGGGATTAAGAGTGCCCCACTCTGGGTGTGAATGCTACCTGCCCTAAGGGCAGGTAACTTTGGTAGGATATCAGAGACAGAAAGAACGTGGCTTGCTGCTGTCCTCACTTGTGGCTTGCTGCTCCTTTGCTGCCTCCCATGAACTGTTTCACCTCTGTGATGCCCCTGTCATGCCATTGCCTTGGAGCCAGCCAACTATGAACTGAAACCTCTACAAACTGTGAGTTAAATAAACCTTTCCTCCTTTAACATTGGATGTTGGGTACTTTGTTTTAGCAACGAGAAAAGTAAACTAAGACAGTAGTCTTCTCTTATTCCTTGCTTTTTTCAAGAAATGTCTATTTCAATTGTTGACTTTCTTTCCCTTTGTAGTTGCATGTAAGTCACTGAAAATAGCTTCAGAAAAGAGAGGATCTGGGCTTTTAGGAAAAATGCACTTGTGTTTAGAAGTTGCAGAGTGATTCTGAATCAATTAGGTACTTGAAAATTAAATTCCTTGCCTGTTCTAATTAAAACCTAAAGTCAGATGTATGTAAGAGACTGGTTTTCATTCCCTATTCACCAAAAAGTTCTCATAGCTTTTGTCCCCATTGGACCAGAGTCTCTTCATTTCTCATTCATTTATTGACCCTTACTCTCTTCTCTTTATTTTTCTTTTCCTCTTTAGTTCTTCTTTTCCTCCTTCTCTTCATGCATCAATATTTATTTGGCACCTACTCTGTGTCAAGTTCTGTGCTGTGTTGGGAATACAATAATACATACATAAAACAGGCACAGTATGAGTCACTCGAAACTAAGAGCCAGTTACTGGAAAACAACTGCAGTACACACTAGTAAAAGCACACATGTAAGCTACATTTGAAAGATCAGAGGCTTCCCCAGAATTCACAGTAGACAACTGAGTGCTCTGATGAACTGAATTTTTCTACTTAACTGAAATAACTCAAGAACATCTGACTTACACATTTTCTATTTCCTCCCATTTTTCCTCATCTTATTTTCTACTTCTGACCAGATTACCTTTGCTCCAAGCAAATCAGTAGCTTCATTTCCACACCACAGACTTTGTTCCCTGAACATCGCACCTTTGCTCAGCTAGTTCAGTTTCCTTCTCTCCACACTCTGAAAAAAAAAAAAAAATCTGACTTACATAGCACCTACTATGCATCTCAGCATATTTTTCTCAAGTAAAACTAAGATTCAGAAAAGATTAGAGACTAGTCTGAAGTGACACAGCCAGTAAGTAGCCAAGCAAAATTCAAACAAGGCCAATTTGTTCCCATTGCTCCCACTTTTTCCACTATAGCACATAGACTCCGTCCTGATTTAAAGGACCAGTTCAAGCCCTACCACTCTCATGAGGCTTCCCTCTTGATAGTCACAGCTGTATGAACATGCCTAAGTCTTTCTGTTGTTTGTTCTCTTCCTGAACTATGTTATTTACTGAGACATTCACCAACTGTTTTCTATTTTTAAATGTGCATATATTTTTCTTCAACTAATGTGTAAATATTTTGTGGACAGAAACGGTGCCTTATATTGCAGTTTGGGATTACCTATGCCCACAAGCAGCAGAAGTTTCTGTTTTGTCCTCATAGACTAGAGTTCAGGAGATTAGCTGCCTGAGGAAACTCCTGACCTATGTTCCAGATAAGGGACATTTTTGGCAATGCTGGGCTGCAAACGTTTCAGAGGCAGCAACAAGGCCACTCTTGCTCTTAATTGGGTTGTCCTTGCAGGCAGTGCCATGAACTCCGTGTCACTGGTAATAGAAAATGAACAAATATTAAGGACTTAAAATGTTTCCTAAGCTCTGCACTCCCTCCCTGAACATCCATACAAGAATAATATTCCTCTTTGGATGCAAATCAAATGCTACTATGGATGTAAAATTAGATTTTTCCATTGAAATTTCTCAGGACATGAATTCTCAAGTGGATCAGTGATGACATGTATTATTAGGTTTTATTTTTCTGCAGCACCCAAGCCACACCTCACATGTTCAAAAGGCACTTAGAGAAATGCATTCACCCCCCTGGGCTGCCAGTTGATCATTTAGTACGTTATTGCCTAACTTATTACCAGACAGTGGCAAAAGCACAAAGTGGAATTTAATTCTTTATCATTATTTGTATGACATATATAGTACTTTTCCACCAAAGAGCTCCAGACTCTGTGCAAAGAATATTTAACAAGCCACATTAACTTCTGGACATTTAGAATTATATAGTTAAATATAAAGGAAGCACAGGAGAATAAAGGAAAGGCAAAGGGTAAGATAAGGGAAGTCAGATACAAAGCATAGAAGCAAGTAAAAGCAAAATCAAGTCCTCAAGAGAGTAAGAATTATGTTCTACCTTCCTGAATCTGGCAGTACTCTACAAATAGTATAACTAAACACCTAAAGAGTTACATTAGCCCCATGACATTTAGATCAGAGGTCAATTTGTTTAACTTGATACAAGATTTCAGTGGACCCTCCATTTCTGCTGGTTCCACATCTGTGGATTCAATTAACCATGGATAAAAATATTCAGAAAAAAAGATTGCACCTACCTGGATGTGGTGATGCCTGCTTCTAATTCCAGCACTCCATGGAGGCTGAAGCAAGAGAATCACTAGGAGTTTGAGGCCAGCCTGGGCTACAAAATGAGTTAAGTTCAGCCTGCACTACCAAAAGAAAAAAAAAAAGATTGCTGACCTGAATATGTACACCATTAATCTTGTCATTCCATTTAGTATAACAATTATTTTTGTAACATTTACATTGCATTAGGTATTCTAAATAGGCTAGAGAATATTTGAAGTATACAGGAGGATATGGATAGGTTATGTGTAAGTACTACACCAGTTTATATAAGGGACTTAAGCATCCATGGCTTTTGACATCCACAGGGGAATCTAGAATGAATTCCCAAGATTCCAAAGGGTGACTGTATTTGGTCTAAGAAATAGGTGTGAAAAGTTTTTCTTCGTGGTAACAAATGTGTTAAAAGTTGTAGGGTAAACATGAGGAATTCTTCATGTGAACTCCAGATAAAGAGGCCTTTATCTAGTTAAATAGATAGAAACCAGCCCGAGTACAGAGTACAAACCTCTGGAACTCTATTATTTCTATTCTAAGAATAAGAGCCCAGAGTGACTGTCTGCAACCTCATTCACCTGAGAATTTTATTTTAAAGATAAAAACTTTTTTCACTTTTCATCAGAATAAGCTTTTCTATATAATGTTTCCTCATTTGGGGCATTTCATATAGAGATAATACACATATTCATATGTACATACACACACATACACACACACAATACCCAGAAGTTTATTTAATGAGAAGCAGAGGATGATGAAATCTGCGCTATAATTTTCAGGTAATTGATTTGGCTATACATATACACACACACACACAAGTGCATAGACACAAACATAGGACTTTGCATTGAATGTGTAAACCTCGATTACAGGTTGAACTTTTTTTATTTATCATGTTTTAATTTATATTCTAGATATGTCTAAAAGGCTATGTCAACTCTGAATATCTCCAAACCACTAATTGCAGCCATGTAAGGCTGCATCAGTTCAGAAAGGTCTCTTTAATCACATGCGATTCTCATTACCAATATGTACTCTTTCCAAGAAAATGCCAAGAGAGAAGAGACAACTTGAAGAGATTTGGCAAGACTTCTTTGGTCATTTGCAAGAGATAAACATTTCCTTTACCTCATTAATTCACATCTTTTGGCATAGAGAACATGCATTATCCTTGCAGTTTATCAGCAGCCTAAAAAATTCTGGAGATTTCTGTGAAAAAGGCTTAATGGGTCAGGCTATAAATGGCAAACAAAATTCCTCCCAGCTGGCATCTGCAACTTGCTAGAGCCATTCATGGCCTACTGCTTTCCAGATGAAAATCAAGCTGGAAGATAAAATGGGGAAAGCTTCACAAAATGCCATGCAATCTCTAGATATATTTGGGAGCAGCTTAATTTCCATTTTTCTAGGCTTTAGATGTTTACCATACAATGTTCATTTGTGAATGGAAAACCAAGCTTGCATGATAAATAATAGACATTTTGTATCAAAGAATGAGATGCAGGGTGTCCACTTTTTAACCGTTCATGTATCCTTTCAAGAAATATATGTAAACTATTTATTATGTACCCCTCATGTTTTGGACGATATGAAGAAGAATAAGCTCATGTACTATCCCCAAGAGGTTAATAATATATAGAAAAAATCTGGTTTTGATCAAAGACAGGCAACTTTTACTAACAAAATAGTCCTCTCCAGTCAACTTTTCAATCTATATCAAGAAACAGCTTTGCATTGGATATCATCTGTGGGTTTATGAATTTAACTCATAAGGGATAATCCACTTATCCATTTTGAAATAAGCTATAATTTACTATTTTGCATATAAGTTTGCTGAAATGAGGATAAGAAAGAACAATTCATGAAACCATGAGTTCTTGAAACCACGAGTTTTCAGTTTTATCTGTATATTAGGTTTAGGGGATATGTAAAATATTTTAGAAGAATAAGCCTGAAAAAATATGGCATATTCACCTTGTACAGAAGTCTTAAAAGCAAGGCTCTGATTGGGTTTAATTCAATAGGCAATAGCTACTACTGAAAGTTTTTTAATAGAACCACAATTTAAAAAATAATCTGTCATTAGTAAATTAACCACATTTGTGTGTATTATGAGCAGGCAATTAGAAGTTAGAGCCATCAGTTAGGAAGATACTACTGTATTTTAATGAATAGTAATAAAAGCCTGTGTAGGTTAAATTTCACTGCCAACTTGATTGACTTGGGATACACCTAGTGAACTAGTAAAGCACATTTTGGGGGGTGTTTGTGAGGATCATGAATGTGACCTTGAGTAATATATCCCATCCCTGGACCTTTCCTTCCTGACATTGTTCCCCTGCTCTGCTTCCTAGCCACAATGCAGTGAGCATCTCTGCTCCCCCTTGCCCTTCTGCAGTGATATCCAGATTAATCCAAGGGAGCAATCCTTCATTCCTCTAAGACAGCTCAAGAGGATGCACCCTTGTAGACTTCTAAGTTGGCCAAGTAGAAGCTGCCTCACTAAATACTGATTTTTCCTCTATCATGATGGCTCCAGTAAAGAGTCTTATTACTTAAGAGGCAAAGCTCTGTGGGACACTGTGAGCCAGCACCACACATGCATGTGAAAAGGGTTTTTGACCCAGGAAACTTTTTGTGTTCTCTTTGTACTTACAGCATTGTCTATAATATCCCTTCAGGTATAAGGGTTGTGATACTGCCAATGAAATAAATCTGTCAATTAAGAAATCACTTATTTCATTAGTTTTAACTTATTTTTCAGCTGAATAAACATTAAATTCCAGAGGATATATAGATGCCTGGTGCTCTTGAGTAAAGCTTTTTAGAACATAGGAGTCAAAGTTGTCTACTCTAACATTAAAAAGATAATGTAGCCAAGTAGAATTAACCCATTTAGACATGCATTTCTTCCCAAGGGAAACTACAAAGTCATTCCTCACAACCCAACTTCACTGCCCCCACACGATTAGACACCGGGGATGAGCTAGCATGTTACTGCACTTATTGCTCTGAACTGCAGAGCTTTCAAATAAATCTAATTACCAGTTAGATAACCAAAGAAATTCATTTTTAGGGCAAATAACCTACTTTGCAGAAAAAGTTATTGCATGTAAAGGATGCTATAAAAGGATGAGATTTATCCAGTCCCACCTTTCTCCAGCTGCTCCCTATCACATGGAGCTGGCTGTTTGGCTATTGGCAGGACTCTCTCTTGAGAGCAAGAGGGTGGCTGTCTTCCCAAGGCAACCTCCAGGGCATGGCACAGATCAGAGGCTAGAGCAGAAATTGTGCAAAGAGCCCAGGAGTCAGTGGGGTACATTCTGCTACTCTGCAGCCATGAGTGATGACTGATCATGGGACCAGAGGAGGCAGTTATAGCCCAGAAATTGCTTATGGCAGTTTTCTGATTACTGATTAATTCAATGTAGGTATAAGAATGTATAAGAATTTTGGAGAAGGAAAATAGCTTGAAAATACTTCAAAAAATAGACCAACAGTCTCTTACTGTACCTGAAGGGTGACCAACTACATTACAGCATTCTAATGACAAAGACTTTCATAGGCTAGTGGGTCAATTGCCGGTTCCCAGTAAGCACTATCCCAGTTCAACCCCCACCTTGGTTTAAGCTGTTCTCTCCATCAAAAAGGGGCTCCTACTCAATTTCAATATTCAACATGGATCTCAGCATTTCCAAAGTGCTGCCCTCAACAACTTCATCTCTCAGTCCTCTATTCCCCTCCGAAACCTTTGTGTCACCTATTATTTGCATTCATATGTCCCAAATATATTCTATAAGGCACTGTAATGCTAATTTTATAAATATACTTTCATTGATTAATTGAATTGCTGTTGTTAAGCATCACACACTGGCCCCATCCCTGTAGACACTGAATATTACCTTTAGTATCATCAAGTAGCCAGGTGTGGTGGCACATGCCTATAATCCCAGCACTTAGAAGGCTGAGGCTACAGGATTACCACAGGTTCGAGGCCAGCCTGAACTACATTGTGAGTCCAAGGCCAAACTTAACCACATAGTGAGTCCCTGTCTCAAAAACAATTGCCAGGTAGAGTATTAAAACTCCTCAGGTAAGGAGCATGCCTATATAAATGCCCACAATGGACTAAGTGTCCTTCTTAGTATTTGGATGGATCAAGCCAACCTTAGACCCACTATATTATAAAAAGGGACAACATAGAAACAGCAGAGCTATATAAACTCTTTTGTTTATGGCTTGGGGTTCTTTTGCTTGATTTGGATAGAAATTGTGAATCCGCCAAGTACAGCTCTACTAGCAGTCCTGATGTCATGAGACGATACCACATAATGCTGGATGCCCACAGTGAACAGTCAGCTGCCGCTGTAGGTCCACTCTACCAGGTGCTGGTCTCTGTTGGCTGCTGGTCTCTGGAGCTCTTCAGTGTTCACAGATCTTAGGGTTTATTGCTCTTTCTTTTGAAATGACTACTCTGTCCACACTACCAGAATAAGTGGAGCCCACACTCTCTGGGAAATACATCACAAGCAGATTTACAGGAGCACCAAAGTGAGTCTTTATGTTAACAGGGCCTGTGCTGCATCACAGGGGGGTCAGAACACAGGAGGGAGCCCTCCTAGGCTAAAAAGCTAGAAGTGGCTGGTGAGTGCCACTTATATAGCAGCTGTAAGCCAGTTTCAGTGACAAGTGGGGCTAAAAGCTTGCTATGAATGTGGGGTATGCAAATAAGGGGCCCAGATCCCTCCCTTCCTGTTTTTGCTTTGTTTTATTTTGAGGGTTTTTTTGGTTTTTTTGAAATAGGCTCTATGTAGTTCAGCCTGGCCTTAAACTCACTGTGTAGTCCAGGCTGTCCTCGAACTCACAGCAATCCTCCTGCCTAGCCTCCTGAGAATGTTGAGATCACAGCCATGTACCACAATGCTGGGTACCTCCATTTCTGATCTTAGCAATTGCAGGATGCCCTCTCCCTTCTCCAAATAGGCAACAGTAGTGTCTGAAGTGGTAGGAGTGGGGGAGAGGCATCAGTCTGGCTGCTCTCCCTTTGGAGTGGAGAATGGTGGCTTGAGTTAAGCAAAGGAAGCAAGAGGAAGGGGCAGACAGCTGCCGGCCAGGCCACACTCCCCTCCAGGTGGCACAGGAAAAATAAGCTAGTCAGGCACTTATTTGCCATACAGGTTCCTGCTCTTTGTCCCCAGTGGTGAGACCCCCGTTGCTTGCCTGATGACTCTGTGAGAAGCAGCACAGAAGCATGGCACAGCAACTTACTGTGAAGAGGCTGCATTGTTGATGTGGCATAAACTAAAGTTGATGCTTGGTTCTGGACTTTTCTCACATAGCAGTGCCTTGGCTGCAGACCCTGACAAAGTTCATGACAAAGGGAGTTGTCTATCTGTTCATGTTCTCCCTCATACAGTCACCCTTTTGTGCTCTGCCAGTGTGCTGGTTCCAGAGCAAACATCAGCAAAAGGACCTTCAATTGCATCCTGGTCTTCATCCCCAAAGACTCTGAAACTAGACTTGTTTGGGGTTGTCATCAGCTCAAGGGGACAGGCCGCTGTGGAGATCAGGAAAGCTCCCTCCTAACCCTCTAAGGCACTGGAGGCACACCTATAGCACTTATGCCTCTCAGCAGGCACACGGCATTCTCTGTCACGCTTGAGCCAAGTCATATCACCCCAGGAGCCGAGCATCGGATATTCAGGTTCAGTAGCAGTGTTGGCACTTTGCAATTATTTATGGGTTCTGGGTTGCAGTTTGGGCACCCGGCCTCTAAAAGTTTCACCATCACTGCTCTATGGTCTTCAGCCCTGATCCTGGAAATCTGATGGTTGTGCTCTTAGTCACCAGATAGTATGTACTGCCCACAGAAATTCAAGTCCAGAGAAAAAGTGACATCAGCGCCAAACTTTATTCTAATGACCCAATGCCCATCGCAAGTGGCCCTCCTAAAAGCTATCTGATCATGTGTGTTGAGCATCCTTAGAAATCCCTCACAGAATGAAACCACCAGAGCTCTTGCAAAACAGAAATCTTTGCAAAACTAGGGGAAACATTTCTTTTATCTCAGCTTGATAACAGACATCAAACACAAGTAAGTACCATTATCTTAGATATTCCTTCTTAGATTTTATTTTAATGAAACATTTGGTGTCAAAACATGCTTTCAAAATCTCAGACCCCCCAAACAGCAATTACTATTTTAAAAGACAAAGATTTTCCCCTTCAAAAACCTGAAAACTTTAGACCTCACATGGCATTAGCCAGGCTTCAAAGTTTTCTAAAATAAATCTTAAGGTCTTTTTATGATTTATTTTGAATTCTATGTTGACTTGGGAACAGTAGAGAATTTTTGTGCCTCTCATATTTCCTGAGGACTAGTTCTCAAGGGCAAAGAGGTCTTCATAAGCAAGAACAAAAAAAGGAAAAACATAACTACACGATCCACAAGCTGTACAACTCAATCTATTTTTTGTTCAGTGGGATTTCTTAGATTCTATCTTTCTCAGACAACCCCCAGAATGAAGCCCTTCCCAGACATCAGGTAAAGCTGCATTCAGCCTGTTTCCGAAGGTTGTATTCTGGTGGTCCTCGCTCACAGGACAAAGGAAGCATGAAGACCTCCTCATACCAACCTCTCACTTACCAACTAGAAATACTTAATTAGAAGAATCAGTCTTGAAGTAGGCTAGCAACTCTGAGGAGACAGGAATTTACTTAAAAGTCATCTCTGATCATTGTCATATCGTCAATGAAATTTCAAAGGTTGGGAGGACCTTGAGGATCACTCAGTTTTTTCCATCATTTTTTGATCTAACCCTGTGGGTAAAAGCAAGGGCCAAGTCTTGGTTGTTACCTCATCTCAGTTATAGGTCCACACCCCCTTTTCTGAAACTTATGAAAATATATGTTTTGAAGCTCAGAACTGGGGGAATGTAAGAAAGGTAATAGAATATATACAGCACATCAGTCAATGCAGTGTAGGCCAGCACTCCTTAACCAAACAAAACAATATCTCTGCAAGAAACATGCTAATATTCACATTGTTACTGGCTAAAATGCATCCCCTCAAAATTCATATGTTGAATCCTTAACCCCTAGTATCTCAGCATGTGAACATATTTGGAAATAGGTCATTAAAGAGGTAAAAGACCCTAAATTAAGTAAAAAAAAAAAAAAAAAAAAAAAAAGAGGCTTTAGGAAGGACTCTAATTCAATATGACTGGTATCCTTATAAGAAGAGAAAATTAGAACAGACTGATGAGAGAGAAAAGCATATGAAAATATACGGAGAAGTTAGACATCTACAAGCCAAAGAAAGAAGCCTCAGAAGAGACCAACCCCACCAGCGTTTGATCTTGAATGTGAGCCTCCAGAATTGTGAGAAAACAAATGTCTCACTGTTGCCCCTTTTCAGTCTGTGCTACTTTGTCATGCCAGCCTTATAAAAACTACTACATATCCTAAGTGAAGGTGGTAAATAATCTGATGACAGTTCAGGTCATTTTCTACCCCAAAATGAGTTAAGAAGAAAACGTGCTGCTTTTAGAAGGGTTTTGGCTTTCAGAAGAGAACTGAGTACACCCTGTACTTTGTGGTTCCATAGACAACTTACACAACCCTGCCAAGAGCCTGGTGTTAAGCCTTTCCCAAGCACACCTTTGAGATCTGGGAGTCGCTTCCGTCCTGTGGAGGCTCCTTTACAGCCTGGCTGCCCCTGTTTCCTGGGTGCTCTATTCTTAGACCACAGTAGCCCAAGAAAAGAATTCCTGTTACTCAAAGTACCCCTGAAAGGAAATCCTGAATTAGTCTCCCTCTGGGCATCTAAGTTAGCTGAATGCTTCAGATTCATTGAGTTCTCTAGGTTTACTACTTTGGCACCAGTTGGGTAGCTGGAATTCTCTTCCTCTCTCCTCTGCTACCATTTTGGTTTGACTTCTACAGTGAATCACAAGAAGAGAGATCACCTCAATATTTCCATCAAGTAATAAGCCACATAAGTATGTGTATATAAGAAAAATAAAGCATTTGTAATTAGTTTTATTTAACACTAGTTATCTTTCACTTTCTCAAAACAGGCAGGTAGCCAGATGCAAAATTTGACAATTTAGTAGTAGTAGAAAAAAATTCTTACTTACTAACTTTTTAAAGAAACTATTTTTAGTCCTAGAATTATTTCTTTAGCAACTATTAGCTTTTTTTCTTGCATTTCCTGGGTTCTAAATTTAACGATCAGCCCAGAAAATTCTTTTATGTTACAAGCCACTAGTCACTAATGCTTCCTCAAGCTAGACCCTCTTCTAATGGCTTTTTTATATAACTCATTTAATAATCAGGAGTCTGTTTTTGTTGTTGTTATTGTTGTTGTTGAGAACTTGTTATGGATGAGGATTCTAAGACATACAAAGGTACAGTACATTGCCCAAGATCCCACCCTAATAAGTGGGGGAACTCAGACTTGAACTCAAGCAGCCTGCAGAGTCCAGTCCAGGATCTTAACTGGTTACTCTGCATCTACTCAGCTGTCCACTGTTTCTGTAGGCAAACATGGACAGCCACATGCCTGATCCCAGTGAGGAATATTACTCTGTGTATATGTACAGACCTCTCAAATGGCCTATTTTGTTCTTAAATTAAATTTTCTCAATAATATGGCTCTTAGAAAGCACATTGGACTAAAAAATTAAAACATCAAAGGTCTAATTTGATTGTCTTGTGACCTAGGAAAATCATTTCCATACACCAAGAATGTTAAACAAATATGAAGCCAACAAACATTAGGGAGATATTTGTAGAATGGGGTGGAATTGTTCTGGAAGACTCAAAATCTGACAGATGGGGCTGGGGACTTAGCTCAGTGGCACTGCACCTCCCTCACAACCACAAGGTCCTGAGTTAGGTACTGGGGAAAAATAAATAAATAAATAAAATCTGCTAGATTAGAACATAATCTCCATGCAGATCATCTAAGGTCTATGCGATGGGTTAGAAATAGTCCCCAAAATATGTATCCATGTGTGTGTGAATAGGGGTTTTCCGATGTAATTAATCAATCATCTCAAGATGAGAAAACCATTCCAGATGGCTTGTATGTGGGCTGCATATCCAAAGACAAGTGACTTTCTAAGAAACACAAAGAACAGAGAAACACATAAAAGAAAAAGCCACTGGACTATGGAAGAAGAGATTGGAGCAATACAGTCACAAGCCAAGAAATGCCAACAGCCACAAGAAAAACCGGAAGAAGCAAATAATAGAATCTCCCTTGGAGAAACTGGAGGGATCACAGTCCTGCCAGTACTCTGATTTCAGACTTCTGGTCTCTAGAACTGTGAGAAAATGAATTTCTTTTATGTACCTGGTTGGTGATAGTTTGTTAAAGCAGCCACAGGAAACTAATACAATCAGTATTATAAGAACTGACCATAAAAAGTTGACAAGTGCCACGTGCAGTTGAGCCTAAAATCAACCTAAGTATGAATAACCCAAATTCTATAAAAGAGAAAACTATCTATTAGAGAATTTACCCTGTTTACCTGAAAAGATGATATATAAATCAAATCAGATATCTATATAAAATTGTTTATTAAGAACCATAAAACATCACATTATAAAAACTATGATGATTCTTTGAAAATGATGATGAAGGTGAAGAAAATGATGTAATGATTTTGATTATACAGGATGGAGAAAGCATGTTTGCATGAATTGAATATTTGTATATGTCTCATCTTCAAAAATTATAATATAGCACACACCATTTAAAAAAAACATGTAGAGGCTGCGTGTATAGTTCAGCTGTAGAGTGCTTGCATAAGGCCCTGGATTCAATGCTGAGTACTGAAAAAAAAAGTATAATTTAAATGTTTTTGTAATTCAGAAAAATCAGGAAGTTTTTGTCTTTATTATGATTATTAATGATTATTGAACTGAGGGAGCAAATTAACAAGATTTCC
The DNA here is from genome assembly GCF_053883595.1 of Heterocephalus glaber. Lineage (NCBI taxonomy): Eukaryota > Metazoa > Chordata > Mammalia > Rodentia > Bathyergidae > Heterocephalus > Heterocephalus glaber. Next base: position 3,176,342 of record NW_028258191.1, read on the forward strand.
ATATGGACTTGAAAGTATTTATAGAGTGCTTATATTGTGCAGTAGAATTCCAGTGTATTCATAAGCATTATTTTTCACAAATCTCATTATTTTCCTTTAAACTCTCTCAAAATGTACCAAAAAGATGGCAGAACCCAAGTTGGCAGTGTCTTTAATGACCATCTTGGTGTTTCCTTAATCTCACTGAGGAGTTTGCTTTTCAAGCACTAATATGTACACAATTTTAACAACCTTTAGCTCATACATTATTGAGGTGCTTCACCCCATACAACTGAGATTGTGGTAAGCAATAAGTCAAGTCGGCTCTCCTGAAATTTCCTTTATATATGAGCACATTTTCGCTTGGACTTTGAATATTTTTACAGGGATTTAGTCCTTCTTAACCATTCTGGCTCTAGTCAATATTGGCACAGTGAAATTTGCCTAGAGTTTTCTCCTCACAAGCATCCTTTGAAGCATTCATTTTATTTCTTTCCCTAAGAAGTTGACATTTGAACAAAGAAAAACTGAATGTCTAAATAAGAAAATATTTTAATGGACCTGTTTACAAGAGCTTTACAATGAAACTTGAATAGAAAAGGAGAAAGGTCAGGAGGCAAAAGCAAGCCTTTTTGTGGGGGGAAAAAAGTTTGTCACAAGAAGAAAAGTTGACTATGGAGAAAAAATGATCTCTGGTGCTTCTCTGGAAGAAACTATATGAATATAGATTCAGAATCATGCACATGACAGTCAAGGCCCACAAATCCATGCATATAATGTGAGGCATGAAAAAGTAGCAAATATGTTGATGCAAAGAAGAAGTATATCATGGTATGGACATTAATTAAAAATTTTTTCCAAAAGTGTAGATCTCAACAATCAAATGGATACAATTTCACTACAGAGTCAAAGAACTGAAGTTTTCACCTTAATAGTAGAAAAGTACATCTTGGTCTAATATCTATTATATGTAAAGAACTCAAAAAAATTACCCTCTCCCCAAATAAGACTCAATCAAAAGATTGGCAATTGAAATGAATATATACCTCTCAGAAAAAAAGAAGTGAAAATGGACATTAAATACATGAAAAAATGGTCAGCGTCTTTGGTCATTAGAGAAATGCAAATCAAAGTAATGCTGAGTTTTCATCTTACTCCAACAAGAATGGCAATTATCTAGGACACACACAAAAACAAATGCCAATGAGGGTGTGGGGGAAAAAGAACCCTGCTACATTGTTAGTGACAAGTATGGAAATTAGAGTGGAGATTCTTCAAAAATCTAAAAATAGAAATTCCATTTGACCCAGCTATACTTCTCTGGGTGATTTGCTGAAAGACCTAAGATAATCATATTACAGTGATACATGCATGTCATGTTTATAGCAGCACAACTCATAATAGCTAAATAGTAAAAGCAGCCCATATGCCATTGACAGATGAATGGATAAAGAAAATGTGGTATATATACACAATGGAATACTACTCAGCCATAAAGAAAGGTAAATTGGTAGAAAAAATGAATGCACCTTGAGAACACAATACTAACTGAAATAAATCAGACACCGGGTGTTAATATCACATGATTTCTCTAATGTTAGAGGCCCAAACTATAAATAATTTAAAGAGCAAAATAAAAGAGTGATGGTAAGAAACAGAGAGGTAGACTCTTGGGAAGGGGATCTGGGGAAAGAAGGGAGGGGATGGCAAGGGGAAAGGGGTTGTAAAAATAATCAAGATGTGATATGCATATGTACTAGTTCCTCAAGATGATACATTTACTATGTATGAGAAACACATACTAACAAAAAATTTATGTATATGTATATATGAATGAATGTAGTAGATGCTATATAGCACTCAAGAAGGGACCTAACAATAAGTCAGCCTGAGAACAGGCAGAGTTGTTAACAGCTGAACTAAATCTCAAAGATCAACAATAATAGCAACTGATACTGAGAATTTGCTCTAAAGTATTATTGTAAGTATTATGTATACATTATCTCATTTAATCTCCATAATAACCTAAGAGATAGATACAGTTATTACCTTCTTTTTTTGGAAGAGGAAATGAAGGCAAAGAGATTGTGCATCATTTATAGCTTTACAAACACAGTTTATGCGAATTCAGTTGGCCCTTCCTAACAACTGGGCTAAATTCCCTCAGTGCCTACTCCCACTGAGCAAGTATGTGCCAGCTTCTATTATATGTGTTCTGTGTATTACCTCACTTAACTCTCATGGCAATAGAAGTGGGGGATGACATCCCAGTCAAGGGACCATTGTGAGCAAAGACATGCTAGGCAGTGAAGATTGCATTTACTGAATTACAAGCTGTTCAGTGTCCTGAATATGAAAAGCCCAAGACAAATACAATCAGCCAGGAGGTTAGATGACATCCTGGAGGGATATGCAAAGGAAAACACACACACACACAAAAACCCTTGGACTGTGTCCTATCCATAGTAGGGAAAAACCTAGATTTTTTTAGTAGGAGAGAGAAATAGACTTGTGGTTTCAATGGATCATTGCATGGTGATGTAGGGAACCATTTAGGAAACTATTGTGATACACATTTAAGAAAAGAGAAAGCTACCAGTACAACAGCCATAAAAGCAGACTGGTGGGAGTCAGCATCACTAGTTTGGCAACAGATTAGATGGAAGAGGACGGAAAAAAACAGACTGGGGATAAATCCCCAGCTTTTAGGCTAATGGTAGAGCCATGGTTGATGGTAGAGCCACCACCTACAATGAAACCTCAGGAGGAGGCCAGGAGGGCAGCATGAGCTCTGTAAGCATGTGAGTGAATGGGTAAAGGAGTAAATTTTCTTTTTTGATAAAGTTACTAAGCAGAAGGTAAAAAGAAATTAACAGGTATGGTTAATTTGGATTTTGACAAACTTTCAAAGCCTTAAAATCAGACTATATCTGGAGACCCTCACACCTTTCTGGAAAATAATGACTAAAGAAGCACATCAGGAGAAAGTGACCAGGATACCAAAAGATATGCATATCATGTCAGATAGCTGAGGACATTTAGTCATACAAAACATAGAGGAAACAATAACAGCTTTTAAAATGGAAGCAGGTATGTTTTCAATTTCTCTAACACATGTTCTGTCCTTATCATTCATAGGAGGGAATATTAGACTGGTTGGTTGAGATGATACAGCCCAGGTTGAGCCATATCTACGAGAAACCAGCAACATGGTGGCTTTAAAGATTAATGCTTGTATATGGCTTTTCATCTTCATGTGTCTAAGATATCAAAGCTGTAAATTTTTTTAAAAGCTGTAAATTTTCCATGAGTGAATGCAAGAAAACCAGCTTTGGCTGGTTTCTTTCTCTGTATTTGATGATAGTCTCCCAGCCTCATCCCATTTTACACTGTAAACATAACTGGCACCATTCTACTCTTCAACCTGCCACACCAGCTCTCCCTTGTTCCTCATGTTCCCCTCTTATCTCTTTTATCTTTGTGCACTAGTTTTAAAGAAGTGGATTGGAGTCTTGGGAGGGGGTGAGATTCCACTTAGGCCTTTGAATTAAATCAGAGCTATTCAATAATGTTTTAGCAAGAAGCAAAGCTAATAATACAGCAGTTATTATGTGTTTCCTGCTACTAGAAATGCTAACATGGATGTTGAAGGGAAAGCAAAGACTGACAGACCACTGGGTTAATAGAGATACAAGTACTGCACTCAGCTTTGCCCATAATAAGTCTCATGAATCATATCACAGCTATATTTTTGTGGCAATCTATAGCCACCAAGAACTCTTTGACTTTGGATTATTTGTACATTCAAAGCCAGAATTTTAACTAACTGGTGCATGCTTTTATTTTTTAAAAATTAGCCCCCTGAGCAATTTACCTTCATACACTATTCCTTTGCTTACTTTATATTTTCTTTTTCTTTTGGGGGGGAAGAGGAGGTTGTTGTTTTTGTTGTTATTGTTCCTATGGTAGTTTACTTGTTTGCTTCTGAGAACTAAATACTTAGTAAAGACCTAGAGCTGTCCTTAGCCCTCCTATATTTGCACTGTAAACAGAAGTAAACAGCTTTTAAAGAATATTTCCTAAGGTTTCCTCTGAGTATGGGTGGTAGACTAATACAAATGGTTTTAATTTTGCTTTTAACTCTGAAATATGTTTTGGGGCTTTGGGCGGGGGGGAGTTGCTACCGGGGATCGAACTCAGGATCTTGTGCTTGCAAGGCAGGTAGCGGCACCACTGGACTAAATCCCCAGCCCCCTGAAATATGTTTTAATCAAGCAATGAACATGTGGCTAAAGGCCAAGCTATATGTTGCTAATGTAATGCATATGATATATTTATAATATTGTTTTCATTGAATGTTTGACTCTCATTTCCAGAATTTTTTAATCCCAAGTGTTTCTTCAGAATACAAGAACAAACAACTTTGTAAAACATGATTGTTCAATACCTCATAGAATTAAAAGAGCTTTAGGCTGTTTATAGCAATTAGAGCATAAAGAGGAAAATGACCATGTATACATTTATTATGTCCATAAAACATAACACATGGAAATACATTCTGATAGTGCTGGTGGAAATTTTGGGTGTCACGCATCAGCACACACCTCTAGTTCTCAAGAATAGGATTTGTCAGAATGCTTTCTTTATGGAAATGGAAAAGTCAAATGGCCACAATAAATATTAGCTTTAGTTACCACTAGGTGACATCTTATGAACACAGATAAAGGTGTCCTGATCTCACCTTTTCTAGTGTCCATTTTTTTCATGACAGTTTCCAGGAGATGCAAAGAATCACATCTCACTCAAGCTCCAATCTGCAGTCTGAGACACCAGAAAAAAGCCTTACTCCTAAAGGCCTCCTAAGCCACTGAAAGTACATCATCTCCATGGGGTCTGAGGCCATAGCTGTCCTGTATGTGTGTTAGTATATTTGGTATATTCCTCATTTCTCAGAAATGCTCTTTGGGAAAGATTTTCTTTGGGAGAATTACAAAAATTTTCTACTACTCATGTATGCCTGATATCTAGCCGATAATGAATAAAATATCACAAAATAATCAGTTAGCAAGTATTTAAATCCCAACTGCCCATTAATGTTTCATTCAAAACACAGCTCAACCAGACAGGCAGGTCTACCCATGTCCTACCAATGTCGCAAGTCCCACAGAACATGCCAAATCAGCCCGCACCCCGGCAACAATCCACTGGGCATCCCCCCCACACACACACCCGGCTCCTGTGTACAGCCACCTGGTTCCACACTACAAAGACGCAGAGGACACCGGACCACCAGACCACGGTACTGAGTCCCGCCACTTCCGGCCCAAAGGTAGGGGCTTCTGAGCCACCCTCCCACTGCTCCTGGTCCAGAGGAAGGGGCTTCCTGGCCACCATCCTTCTTGCTGCTCCCAGCCCAGAGGAAAAGGTTTTTGGGCCACCATCCCTACTGCTGCTCCTGGCCCCTGCCCACCTCTCCCAGCTCAGAGGAGGTAATCCATGCAGGTGCCAACAGCCCCCTCCCCCCCGCCAAGTCAAAATGAGAAAACACGTAAATAAGTCTCAAAACCAGACTTCCAGATCACCTACAGCAACCCCAAAGGGAAATGAGATGAAACACACTGATACTCAATCACCTGGACCCACTGAACTAGCAACAAAAGGGGATCTGGAAAAAATGAAATCAGAAATAATTTCTCTGATAAAAGGAGAAATTGTGCCCCTAGTGCAAGACATGATTAATAAATCTAGAGAGGAGCTGAGGATGGAATCCCAACATAGGAAACAAATGGAATCCATAAAACAGATGCAACTAGATTTCCAGGAGATGAAAAACTCCACTGAAAGTCTACACAGCAGAATGAGCCAATGTGAGGACAGAATTTCAGATATAGAAGATAAGATTGCAATTAATGACCAGGAAAAGAAAAATTGCTTCAAAATTATAAGAGAACATGAGAAATCAATCCAGCAGCTGCTAGATGATGCAAAGAAGAATAACATAAGACTAATTGGAGTCAATGAAGAAACAGGTGAGAGAGCACATGACATAAAAAAATTGTTCACAGAAATAATGGCAAAAACGTCCCAAGCAGGGGAAAAGAACTTGACATATAGATAAGTGAGGCAAATAGGACTCCAAATAGCCTTGATCAAAAAAAAAACTCAACACAGAGGCATATAATTGTTAAGATTATAGAAACTCAACAGAAGAACAAAGTTCTACAAGCAGTTAGAGAAAAGAAACAAATCACATACAAAGGAAAGCCCATCAGAATCACAGCAGACTTCTCAACAAAAACCATCAAGGCAAGAAGAGCTTGGAATGACATATTCCAAGCCCTAAAAGAAAACAGCCTCCAACCCAGATTGATGTACGCTGCAAAACTATCTTTCAAAATTGATGGAGAAATAAGATACTTTCATGACAAAGAGCATCTTAGAAACTTCGTGAAAACCAAGCCAGCACTCCAAAGAATTTTACACAATATCCTAGGAACAGACATTGAGATTAAAAACCCAGGAAGCAAAGCAGAATGAGCCCATCTGGCATGACAAAAATAAAATGTAAAGGGGGAGAACCTAACAAAAAGAAAAAGTCATGGCAATGATAAGTCAATACATTTCAGTTATAACCATCAATGTTAATGGTCTCAATTCACCAGTCAAAAGAAATAGACTGGCAGAATGGGTCAAGAAGCAAAATCCAACAATATGCTGCATACAAGAAACACACTTAATTCAAAAGGAAACTCAGAGACTGAAAGTTAAAGGGTGGAAAGCAATACTCCATGCAACGGGAACCCCCCAAAAAGCAGGAGTAGCTATCCTCTTTGCGGATCAAGTAGATTTCAAACCAACATTGATTAAGAGAGATGAAGAAGGGCACTACATCCTTGTAAAGGGAAGAATCCAAGAGGAAGAGATGACAATCATAATTATCTATGCACCAAACACTAGTGCACCCAACTATATAAAACAAATACTAACAGACAGGAAAAGTCATATATGCACTAATACAATTGTAATGGGGGAACTCAACACCCCACTGTCACAAATAGATAGATCCACTAGACAAAAAATAAGTAATGAAATACTAGAACTCAATCAAACTCTTCAACAAATGAACTTCGCAGATGTTTACAGAGTCTTCCACCCCACAAAATCAGAATACACATTCTTCTCAGCTGCACATGGGTCATTCTCCAAAATAGACCACATACTCACACATAGATCATGTTTAAGTAAGTGCAAAGGAATTGAAGTTATCCCCTGTATATTATCAGACCATAGTGTGATGAAATTGGAGATCTATAGCAAAAGAAACAAAAAATTTCATAAAAATGTGGAAATTGAACAACACACTTCTGAATAACCAATGGGTCACAGTGGAAATTAAAGAAGAAATCAGACAGTTCCTTCAATTAAATGACAATGACAATACAACATATCGGAATCTATGGGACACAATGAAAGCAGTCTTACAAGGAAAATTCATAGCAGTGAATGCGCATATTAGGAAAAGAGAACGAGCTCAATTAAAAAACCTGATGCTGAACCTCAAGCTTCTAGAAAAAGAAGAGCAGGACAACCTCAAAGCTCATACGAGGGAGGAAAGTATAAAGATCAGAGGAGAAATCAATGCAATGGAGACTACGAAAATGATACAAAAAAAAAAAATCAATGAAGCCAAGAGTTGGTTCTTCAAAAGAATCAACAAAATTGACAAACCTTTAGCCAACCTTGTCAGAAAAAGGAAAGAAAAGGCCCAAATTCATGCAATTAGGAATGAAAAGAGTGGGATTACAACAGACCCAGCAGAAATCCAGAGGATCATCAATACCTACTTCCAGAACCTATATGCCAATAAGATGGACAACACAGAAGAAATGGACAGATTCCTAGATACATATGAATTACCAAAGTTGAACAAAGAAGACCTAAACATTCTGAACAGCCCAATATCAACCAATGAAATTGAAAATGTAATTAAAAACTTATCAACTAAGAAAAGCCCGGGCCCTGATGGCTTCACTGCTGAATTCTACAAGACATTTAGAGAGGAACTCCTGCCACTAGTGTTTAAACTCTTCAATGAAATTGAAAGGGAAGCAATACTCCCAAATTCATTTCTGGAAGCAAGCATCACCTTGATCCCCAAAGCAGAGAAAGACCCAACCGAAAAAGAGAACTATAGGCCAATCTCACTAATGAACATAAATGCAAAAATCCTTCACAAGATACTGGCAAACAGAATGCAGAAGATCATCAAAAACATCATACACCCTGATCAAGTGGGATTCATCCCAGGGATGCAAGGATGGTTCAATATACAAAAATCAATCAATGTAATACACCCTATCAATAGAGCCAAGGACAAAAACCATATGATTATCTCCATAGACACAGAAAAAGCATTTGACAAAATCCAACATGCATTTATGATAAAATCCTACAAAAAATTGGAATAGATGGTCTCTACCTCAAACTGATACAAGCCATCTATGAAAAACCAACAGCCAATATCATACTACAAGGTCAAAAACCAAAATCCTTCACACTAAAATCAGGAACAAGACAAGGATGTCCACTGTCACCACTCTTGTTCAATATAGTTCTGGAAACATTAGCCACAGCAATTAGACAAGAGAAAGAAATAAAAGGAGTAAAGATAGGAAATGAAGAAGTCAAATTGTCATTATTTGCAGATGACATGATACTCTATATAGAAGACCTCAAGTACTCCACCAAAAGTCTTCTAGACTTAATAACCAAATTCAGTCAAGTAGCTGGTTACAAGGTCAACACACAAAAATCAATAGCTCTCCTCTACACGAATGACAGACTCACTGAGAGAGAAATAAAGCAAATAATTCCTTTCACAATAGCATCCAACAAACTGAAATTCCTAGGAATCAACCTAACGAAAAAAAATCAAAGACCTCTTCTCTGAAAACTATGGTGCTCTGAAAAGAGAGATTGAAGATGATATCAGAAAATGGACAGACATTCCCTGCTCCTGGGTAGGTAGGATTAATATAGTGAAAATGGCCATACTTCCAAAACTGCTATATAGATTTAATGCAATTCCAGTTGAGATCTCAGCAGCATATTTCATGGACCTTGAGAAAACAATCCAAAAATTCATTTGGAACAAGAAGAGACCCAGAATAGCAAAAGCAATTCTAGGTAACAGAGACATCACAGGGGGTAACACAATCCCCAACCTGCAACTCTACTACAAAGCTACTGTGATAAAAACAACATGGTATTGGCAAAGAAACAGACCTGAGGACCAGTGGAACAGATTAGAAGATGGAGAAACAACTCCAGACACACTCAGCCATCTCATCTTCGATAAAGGAGCCAAACACCCTCACTGGAGGAAAGATAGCCTCTTTAATAAATGGTGCCAGAAAAATTGGGCTTCAACTGGCCAAAGATTAAAACTAGACCTATATCTCTTGCCATTCACTAAACTAAAATCAAAATGGATTAAAGATCTAAATATTAAAATATAAACTCTGAACCAGTTGGAACAGAGGTTAGGTAGAACTCTTGAAGACATCGGTGTAGGAAAAATTTTATGAATAAAACCTCAGTTGCCCATGAACTAGCACAAACAATCAACAAGTGGGATCTCTTCTTATTAAAAGGCCTCTCCACAGCAAGAGAAACAACCAGCAGTGTGAAGAGATAACCCACAATGTGGGAAAAAATCTTCACCTGCTCTTCCTCAGACAAAGGTCTACTATCTCGAATCTATAAAGAACTTATAAAGATCAGACCTCCCAAATTTAAAGACCCAATCCAAAAATGGGTATCTGAAATGAACAGACATTTCTCAGACAAAGAATTAGAAATAGCAAATAAATACATGAAAAAATGTTCAACATCACTGGTCATTCTAGAGATGCAAATGAAAACAACACTGAGATTCCACTTCACTCCAGAAAGAATGGCTGCTATCATGAAATCAACCAATAACAAATGCTGGCAGGGCTGTGGGGAAAGAGGAACCCTGCTCCACTGCTGGTGGGAGTGTAGACTGGTGCAACCACTGTGGAAATCAGTATGGAAATATCTCAAAGAACTAGGACTGGAAGTCCCATTTGACCCAGCTATTCTACTGCTGGGGATCTTCCCCAAAGAATTAAAAGAATCATAATACAGTGATATATGTGCGCCCATGTTCATAGCAGCACAGTTTGTGATAGCTAAAACTTGGAAACAGCCCAAATACCCATCAACTGGAACTGGATAAAGAAAATGTGGTTTTTTAATAAAATGGAGTATTACTCAGCCATAAAGAATGAGAAATTAGAGACATTTATACCTAAGTGGATGCACATTGAGGCGATACTCTTAAGTGAAATAAATAGGACACACATGTATAAGTACCAAATAGTTTCTCTGGTGTAAAAAACTAAAATTGTAAATAAGAATCAAAACGTATAATTGATATTGTGAAATAGGAAAATGTCTAAAGGAATAGGGGAAATGGGAGGGGAAGGGGAAAGGAAAGAAGGAAAAAGAAAAAATATGAGAAAAGGAAATATATGGAAACAAAGTCTTTGTAAACAGAGAAGGGTAGAAGAGGTGAAGGGAGGGAAGGGGAATGGGGAAAAAATAAGAACCAAGATACATCATGTAAAGGTACAAGATCCCAATCAGGAATGTAACTGTATTGTATACCTAAAATAAACTAAATGGGGGGGAAAAAAAAACACAGCTCAACCCAAAAAGATGCAAACAAAAGTAGATATTACTTTAGCTCCTGTTTCCTTTCCTTTGTAGATTTTGTAGTACTCATGTTTTGTACCTGCACATACAGATGTATGAAGCCTTTACTTCCAAGGTGTACATTTCTTGAGAATATGATGTGTCTGAGGTCTTTAGAACTGCACCTCACCTAATACAGAGTTAGAACATAGTAAATACAGTATTTGCTGAAGAAATGAGAAAATGTATTAATATTGAAATAATGGAATATATATGACCCACAAATTTTGAAGGAACCTTGAGAACATATCTGAACAGGCTGGAGTCGACTTGGTCAAATAAAGCATTTAGACAGAAATAACTTTCGAATTGTTTATAAATAAAATGGTGGATTTGGAGCAACGTGAAGTATGGATAGTATTCTAGAAGAGAAGAATGAAATCATTGGAAAAAGCATGAGTAGTACCATGCTGTAAGGATGTAGCCTTGTATTTATTAAAAATGTTCACTCTTCCCGATGAGCAAACAGAAAACTGGATCCTAACACTTTGGGGTTAAAGCAGGACACTATGGAATAGAGCAGAAAATAATAAAATTACTGCTGTACACTGAAAAAATGCACAATGAATTTTTTGGACAGAAAGAAACATATTTCAAATGTGGTATATAAACATTATTAAGCAATTCCAAGAAAAAACATCAAACCATCTGCCATATTTATTTGCTCCATTTTTTTAAATCACATACTTCAGGACTGATTTAATCAGTATAAAATTGAAAGAGCTTTATATCTGTAATATATATCCAAATTTGGGAAAGGACAAACTTTAAAATGGCAGCCAACTGGGGAAGAAGCCTGAGGGAAGGAGGGTGGGAGAACAGGCACACTGGAACTGGGGCAGGTAACTGGCCACTGTCAAACCAGTGCAAGTTTCTTGGTTTCTCATGGAAAACATTTTATACACTTAAATCCATCACTGTCCAGAAACATCTGTTCCATTTTTTGTCTTGGCTTGGTATTACAATATAATATTGCATTACTTCAATTCCTGCTCCATGTGGAAAAGTTAAATGATTTCAAACACTTTCTTCAGCTCTATGATGAGCTGCCAGTCACTCCTGCTTTTCGTCTCGGAACCAATCTTTGAGGGCATCGATAAACTGCTGGCTGATCTTACTGACTAGAATGTGTGTGGCTTCAAAATGTCTCCCAAACATCTTGGCAGACTCACCAGGGATAGGTTCTATTTTGACACAAACTTTTTCTCCTTTTTTTGAAACATCCACTTGTTTATGGTTTATTTCAATATGTGTTACTATTCTGATGTCAACAAAGTTCTTGCTGGGGACACACATGGGTGTCCCTTGTTTCACCTGACCTGCTTCTACAGTCACCCTTATCACTATCAGATCTCGAGAATTGAAAAGATACTGAGGGAGGATTTTCATCTTGCAGGGAAATACTGCTATGTGCTCAAATTCTTCTTGTTTCTGTTCCTTGTAGTCTTGGCTATATTTCATAAAGGTATCAAATAAGTGATAAATAATTTCTGCACTAAAATTTCTAACTCCTAAACTATGAGCCATTTCTTGTGCATCCCATTCAATTCTCACATCAATGGCCAAAATTACTGTGTATTGACGGCCATGTTCCATATTTGCTCCATTATTAACTAGAATAATGTATGAGTAGTTGGGATAGTTACAGTAGTTGGGGTATATACAGCAGAACCTACTCAGGTGTAAACACATGATCTGCTTGCTCAATCCAGTTCATTAGAAACCTATTCATTTATACACTTAACAAATATTTGTTGAATTCCCAAAGCAAGTAAGGCACTGTGCTAAGCCATGTGAAAATTTCATGTAGATTCCTATCTTAACAGAAATGACAACTTGGAAGATCAGAGCTACCTGCACATACAGGAAATTTAAAATTTATATAATGCCCATTACCTACTAATCTAAATCACTTAGAAATGACTTCAGAGAAGAGTTCAATAAGCACTCAACCAGAGAGCTTCGTGGATGAAATGGCATTTGGTCTTGTGTTTTATTGAGCATATGGCTACACAGTGATTTTAAAAGGGCATTCCAGATCCATAGGAAGGCATTAATAAAAATATACAGTGGCATATAGTTTTTTCCTGAAGCAGCAACTATTTCTAAATTCTGGATTCATTGGAATGGAAGGTGAAAATGGTCAACCAAAAATAAAACAAAGAAAAAGCAATGGGCTGAGTATAGATTTATAAGGGATTTGTCTTCTTGTCCCAGAACCTGTTTAATACACAATATTTTTCCAAAATCTCAGGCAGTAATAGAGCTTTTCCCATGACTAGAATTTACCTGTGATATTGAAAACAGCTGTTTGGTTTCTCTTGGGCAACTTTTTGGTTTATTACCTTGAAGTATGGATGTTTCCATTTCAAAAAATTCAAAACCACACAACATTATATAGCATAAATATATTTCTCAAAGATTTTGACATTATCTTTAAGATATTCAAAAGCAATGACATTCCATTTAGCCATACTATTTTAATTTATTCTGTAAATGGGTAGCATAATCTTATGTCATTTACACCAGAAAAACCAGAATCTGTAAAGTCCGTAAGTGAAGGTTAGTATATTAGCCATAATTTACATTTCCAGCATATGGCCACACTAATGAAACCCTTTAGGATTATTAAATTGCATTTTGTGCAGTGTATTTATTAATTGGCATTTCTTATTTATGATTCCTTGAAAGATGAAGCTAAGTGAAATAAAACACAAACTAAACTTTTCATAGAATAATGAGGCCCTATTCACTCTCTTAGCCAAATATGGTTTTATTAGGATTTAAATGGTTGTCCTGGTTTGATTCTTGGGAGCAATGCTTTTTACTTTACCTCTTTCGGAGACCAACCTTTATTAAGCAAACTAATTTAGAATAAAGAAAACATTGTATGTAGGCCTTGGATTTAAACTACATTACTTAAAATATCTTATGAATAAAATTTTATTTGATGTGAAATCATGAGAAGCAAATGATTTCAAGATTTCTGATAGAGTTATTAATGATCACACTAAGGCAAGCTGACTTGTTGGTCTGTCATTCATTATCTGAAGCATTCAGAACTGCCCTCACTGGAGTCAGAATAATGTCCCAAAGAAGGGAAACAGGAGCTTCCAGCCACCTGACTGAATCACTACCATCTCCTACTTACAAAGTTTAGTAGAATCTCCATTACCCAATCTCTTTTCTAACTCTCAAAAAATGTCCTTCCTCAAAATGGAAAGCTTTACAGAACATGCTCTCTTTAACATGGCTCCTTTATTGATGGCATGACCTTCTCAAAGAAAATATAAGTGTGATCCTCCAGGCATAATGTCTAACTAAATCATTTCTTCTCTAATGTATTTCCACTAGACACATCATGCTCGGATAGAAAATAGACAAAGCAAACACGTTATTCAACTCAGTTATTCCTCTTGCAGATAAGACCTCAGAGTATGTAACACTTTCCACCCTCACACCCTGTGTTTCAATCAGATCCACAGGACTGGAATAGGCCCTGTACTCTACATGCTGAGGTTTACATCTTCACTCCATCATTACCAGCACTGTTACCCTGGGCACAATCTTTAAACTTTACCGTACCTCAAATTTCTTACCTGGTAAAAGAAGATAAATATAATATTTATTGCAAATGATTGTCATGAAAGATATAGGGAAGTAGGAAGAACGTGTTCAAATGGGAAGGGGAACAAGGGAACAGGGAACAGGAAGGGAAGGAAAGGAAAAGGAATAAAAGAGAACAGAAGGAAAATATAGAAGCAAAGTTTTTGTAAATGGGAGGGGAAGAAGGCTTAAAGGAAAGGGATGGGGAATGGAGAAAAAAGAAAATTAAGATATATTATGTATAGGTACAAATTTCTGTGATGAATGTGATCAATATGTATGACATATATGTACTAATAAAAAATAAAGTTATAAAATAAGGTGATTTCTATGGAGGTATGATAAATATGACAGATTTGTCTCCCTATTTTTCTTTTCCTTTTTTTTTGTGCCAGGAATCAAACTCAGGACCTAGCACTTTCAAGGAAGGCATGGTGCCACTAAGCTAAATCCCCAGCCCCATCTCACTCTTTTTTATGGCCCTTACTTCCCATTCAGGCATTAACTGTGCAGCTAAGTCGGTGAGAAATCTGGTTATTTGATGACATATGTCTACTCAAAATTGTCCTTTCCCAGAGGTCACCAGACTTGGACCCAACTCCTGCTCCATTAATTCCCTATTTTACTTCTTATAACAGAAAGATAAGTTCCTTCTGTTTGCTAAAAGAACCCAGGTGCACCCCATCCAGCTTTTCAGGCTTGTTTACCTGGCACTGGATGGAAACCATGACTAATTTAGAAAAGACTTCTGACAAATAAGGAAGTCAGAAAATGAGACCCACATAAGAAGGTAAAAACCCCACAACTGGCCCAAAGCCTGACTGTTGAGGCAGATGATGGTCACCATTGCACTTAGAAGCAGGAATCCTGAGCAAGTTAACATCCTTTGACCTTGATTTTTCCATCTCCAAGTGTGGATAATGATAACAATCCTACCAATCTGCAAGAGCTGTCAGGGTTAAGAGGCTAATCTGTAAAAGTGTTTACAAGAGTACCCAATAAGAATTTTTAGAACTCAAAACATATAAAATGCTAGTTCTGATGAGCTGTTATCTTCATCATAAAACATAATCATGGATAAACGTGGAAATTAGGTCTGAGTTTGAATTCTAGCAACCCATTTCCAAACTACTCTTACATGATAAAGAAGATAATTTACATGCATTGTATTACTTCCTAGGTACTTTATGTATATTGTCTTATTTGTATTTCACAACCATAATGTAACAGAAGTGTTGTTACCCTACTCACCAGTGAGGCAACTAACATTTAAAGGGGTTTGTAATTAGGGCCCACAGGTGATGGGAAAAAATGTAAGAACCAAGATCCATCATGTACAGGTACAAGCACCCAATGATAAATGCAAACATATTGCATACCTAAAATGTACCAATAAAAGAATTTAAGGGGGAAAAAAAAGGTGCAGGTTAGCAGCAAAATTAAGACTCTCCCTGTGACCTTGACCGTTCAACCATGCTGCCTCTTGATGTCACATGATATCTACCTTGCAAGTCTGGGAGAATCAAAAATAACCTAAGTGGTCAATAAAGTAGGACTATGATAAAAGTGAAAGTCATAATGCACTTCATAAGACATGTAAGAATTTCTCATGAGCATAAGTGTGGGAAGCAAAGGGAATAAACTGTTAAAGCGTGCCACAGCAGTCAAGGAAGAAACATTCACTCCTCAGTTGGTTTTTTATAGATCTGCACCAGGGCAAGCCTAACGTGGCAAAGCCTCTATACAGTAGTTAAAAGATCTCAAAAATATTTAAGCTCAAACCTCTAAAAACTAAATGCATCTGTGGGCCCTGTAAACACAATCTAAAATGTCTTTTTCACACACAGAATTATTGCTGACACTATTCTGAAGGAAATGAAATGCAGACTCAAATATGCTCTGGAAAACATTTCTCCCTGGAGCACCGCTCTGCAGTACATATTTGCCTTACCCTGTTTTCAACACTGCTAAAAGGATTGTCTTGCCCTATGATTGGGAACAGAAGAGACAGGTAGTCAACATGAGGGTATGTCGTGGTAGATGCCAGGAAAACATGCCCTGTGGGAAGAATGTTCTGTCTTCCTTAAACTTTTGTCTGAAGATCGATGAATGAATGAAATGGCTCCAGCCCTTGTTTTTTCCAACAAGGATAGATCAATGGCACCAAGGGCCATAAATGAGAAGCAATTCTGTTTGGTCACAAGGATGTGGATCATAGATAAATGGGATTTTAGAGGTCTTATAAAAGTGGGAAATTGGAAAGAAAAAAAAACAGTAAATAAAAAACCAGACAAAACGATAGAGAAAAGGAAGGGGAAAGGATGGAAAGAACAAGGAGAGGAAGGGAAATAAGATTAATGAGAAAGAACCAAGTTGAAGGGAAGTTTGCTTAAGCTTTATGATTTGATTATCTCTCCATGAAAATTTATAGTATTTGCACTACTGTCATTGTTGTAGATTTGAGCTTTATACTTTCAGAAAGGTAGAGGTATAGAAAACATTGTGAGACCAACCTCAGTTCAGCCCACAGGCTACAGGGGGGCGCCCAGGAATATAAGTCCCTGAAGTTACCCTGGCTGTTTGTTTTATAAAAAGTGAAAGAAAATAAATACCAAGATATTTTCAGCATTAAAAACTGCCCTGAGAAGTTAGCAGATTCTTTCTGGTGGATATCTTGTTCCTGGTTACTGGAAGGTACAGAGAAAGAAAGTGTCAGACCAAATTTAATTTCTTGACTTACAATTCGGTTTGTACCACAATGCATAACTTGAAAATATTTTTATAAATTGAAATTATTGTCATTTTCAAAATGCATTTAACGCATCTAGTCTATCAAAGATCACTGCTTGGCAACACAGTGCACTGTAGAGTGTCTTCAGTTGTTTAACCTCATAATCACATGGATGGATACCTGGACTCTACAGCTTACTGTCACTACCCACCATCACAAGAGTATTATACGTCCTAGGAAATGTTCAAATTCAAAGTATGGTTTTTATTGAGTGTACATTACTTAAGTTGCATAATAAAGTAAAAAAATCATAAGTAGAACCATGGTAAGTCAGGGATTATCTACGCTTCCAAACAATTATGTGTTACATTCCCATCACTAGAACAAAATATCTGAGATAAAGAACTTATAAGAAGGAAAAGCATATTTTGGTTCATAGTCTCAGAAGTTTCAATCCATCGTCAGCTGTCTCCATTGCCTTTGGGCCTGTGGTAAAACAGAACATCATAGCAGGGAGCACATGGCAGAGCAAAACTGCTCACTTCATGACAGCTAGGAAGCAAAAAAAGAGAGGAAGGGCCATGATCCCAATGTCCTCTTTGAGGGCACACCCCCAATGACCTAACTTCCTTTCACAAGGCCCTACCTGCTAAAGTTCCACCATCTCTCAGTAACACCATAGGCTGCTGACCAAGCCTTTGGCATATGGGCCCTTTGGAGAACATTGAAGATGGAAACCATAACAAATTATTACCAAGTGACCACGGAAACCATAACAAATTATTACCAAGTGACCACAGAAACCATTGTAAAACTTGTTTGAGAGGCTTGGCCTTGTCCTAGTTCTGTGTCCTTCAGATTGTCCAAAGAGAACTTTGTGTGAAATAGTCATTCGGGGGTGAGGAAATAATATGGAAGCAGGATTGTGATTCTGCAGAGTTTCTGTTTGAATCAGGTGCCTTAGGTTTGGATCAGGAATTTTACACAGTGGAAGATACAGGGAAGAATCAAACAAGCCAGGGTGCTTCTAATTCTGCATCAAGGATGGAGGTGCCAGGGCCCTGCACAATATTTGTGACCAATTCACATATATGATACAGTATGCATTTCACTGGTAAAATATAATTTCCACTACTTATTACATCAATTGAAACCCTAATGCAGATTGAGAAAGCAGTTTTGAAAACTCACAGCCATGGCCTTCAAAAGAAAGTACTGATAAAGATCTTTCAAATGCTAACTAAGCACCTTTCTGATGTGTACTCTGGATTAGGCTAGTTAATGTTAACTAGGTCTAAATTAGAACCAATTTACACTCAGTCATTCATATCTTCGAAACATAATGTTTCTGTTGAAATATTTTAAAGATGGATAACTGACACTTCAACAATTAGACTCCCCCCCCCCCAATAAAACACCTAGTCAAGACATGGGCAGTTGAAATGAATAGACACTTCTTAGAAGAAGAAATACAAAAGGCCCATAAATACATTTTTAAAAATTAAACACTGCTGGCCATTAGAAAAATGCAAATTAAAACAACATTGAGATTTCATCTTACTCCAGAAAGAATGCTCATCATCAAGAAATCAAATAATAACAAATACTCTCAAAGCTGTGGTAGGAGCTCTCCTACAATTTTGTGTGTTGTTTTTTATTTTTGGTACGGGGGATCGAACTCAGGACCTTGCGCTCGCGAGACAAGGGCCGGAACCACTGAGCTAAATCCCCGGCCCTCTCCTACAATTTTGGTGGGAATGTAAACTAGTACAACCATTATGGAAACCAACATGGAGATTCCTCAAAAAAACTAAAACTAGAAATTCCATTTAACCCAAACATTATTCCTCTAGGTATCGTCCCAAAAGAGTTAAAGACATAATATTACGGTGATAGATGAATACCATGTTTATAGCAGTACAATTCATAATAGCTAAATCTTAGAAGATATATGCATATATATATATATATATATGTATAAGAGACAAATGGATAACAAAAATGTAGTATTTATACATAATGGAATAGTCTGCTATAAATATAAATTTGAGTTATTTGTAGGAAAATGGATGTACCTTGAAAACATAATGTTAAGTGAAATAAATCAGACACATAACCTTAAATACCATATGGTTTCTCTCATCTGAGAAATCCAAAGTATAAATAAAGGCAAAATAAAAGATAGATAAAAAGAAACAGGAAAACTGATCTTGTGCAAATGGGAAGGGGACCAGGAAAGGGGACATAAAAAAGAATTAACATGTGTCACGTACATGTACCAAATACCCACAATGAAAATTGTCATTATGTATCACAAACATGTACTTCACTGATAAATAAATAAATAAAAAGAAGGTTTAAGTTCTTTGAGAGAAACAGACAAAATGAAATGAGAAAACGATCTTAAATTTGCAAAGAATAAAATTGTTATTTGTAATGCTTTAAAATTCCATCCTATTTTATTCAGTGAATAGCAATTGGTAATATGTTTAGAAAAAATATTTGATTCCTCTTCATGATTCCCTACATTAATTTCCAGGTGACTAGAAAAATGTACATAAACATATCATATACAAATTCTTTAATCTAGTATTTCTCTTTTACACATTTATTTTGGTGAAATAATCACATCCATGAAATATATCTATGCACAAATGATGCACAATAATGCCCCAACATATCAGTATGTTAGCAAAACTTTAGAAAGAGCTAAAGGTCCTCAAAGGGCCATTAACCAAGCCAGTTAGTACAATTCATACCTAAATATCCATCAAGCATATTTATATACGTCACTCTTGCCAGGGGAAGATGACCACATATGTTGAATTTTTATAAAGACCAAAGGAGGCAAAAAAATACTTTGATCATGTGAATATAAA
Organism: Heterocephalus glaber; assembly: GCF_053883595.1. NCBI lineage: Eukaryota > Metazoa > Chordata > Mammalia > Rodentia > Bathyergidae > Heterocephalus > Heterocephalus glaber. The sequence continues at coordinate 3,196,316 of NW_028258191.1, forward strand.
GTCATAAGCATGTGTGCATACAGTGTGAAAGAAAGTTCACCCAAATGCCAAGAATGATTTTTTTCTGAATGATGGGATTCACAATGAATGTTTACCTTTATTCGTCCACTATTATAAACTATGTGAATATTTATGATGAGAATCTATATTTTTACAAGACTCACTGAGCTACTAAGAAAGCAGTATTACAAGCATGGCTGCGGATATAGCTTTTATTGGGGGTTTACACTCTTCTCAACATAAATCGGCTCATGTCACATACCTGCTCCAGACACTTTAATGGCCTCCAACTGAATTGGCAATAAAACCCAAATTCTTAATACAGTCTAGCCCATGACTTCACAGTCTTATCCTCTGTCCTTCAGCCCTCGTTCCCCCACCAACTCACTACACTTAAACTCCTCTGGCCTGGCTGTCCCTCGATTCTGTGGGCCCTCTAAACGTGCTCTCCAATACAGAATTGCTGTTTCTTCTGCTGGGAAGACTTTGTGGTCCGCTCTTCACCTACACAACTCCTCCTAGTAATTCAGCAGCAGACAGGATATCAATTCCTCAAGGAGGCCTTCCTTGACCCACAAGCCAGATTAATCTCCATTACACAGTCTCAGAAACAAGTACTTTTCCACCTCAGCTTTTATCACCAGGCTCAATTCCACATTTGCTAATGTGTTTCTATAAAGTCACATTTCCCACTAGACCATTAGCGCCTGGTGAGGAGTTACCCCCACAGCCTGGTATCTGCCCAGTTCAACAGAAACTCAATACTTCCCTGTTGAGCAGACAAGTAGAAACTGAATAACAGGGAAAATGGAACCGGTGATGTGAAATTTCAAAACAAAAAATAACAGCTAGCATCTCTTGAGAACATTATAATAAAGTACTTTTACCATCTTTTTTCATTTATTTCTGATAAAATTCTTTGCATTGGGTTATTAATAGTTCGTGAAAAGATGAAAAAAAAAATGACAAAACAGTTTTCTACATTACACACATAACAAAAATGTTGACGCCATTCCCCAAACCAAGGCTTCAGCTCTACAGCCAGCTTCATTGGCTCAGGGGAAATACACAAGCCTTCCTGTGGGCCCGGGCAGCAGAGTGCCAGACAGAGGGCCTGGTGCGTACACACACCCACCAGCACCAGCCTGGCTTCGGACACAGGGTCCTTGGCCCACCTCTGGAGACTCCAGCCTTTTCTAACTAGATTTTCAAGTGACTAATTAGCAAGAAACTTGAGAAAATGCTCTACAATCTTTGGTAAATGTCTTTAGCATATTTCCTTGCTGTTTTATTAGTACGTATTTGCAGAACACAATGTTTATATTCATCATGGAAAATTGGTACATGTACACCACAATTCTTTTTATTTCCTCAACTCTTACCCTCCCCTTCCCTCCCTCCCTCCCTCGTTTCCCTTCCTATTTGCAAAAGATTGATCTCTTTGTTTCCTATTATATAGTCTTTATTTTGATTTTTTTTTTTTTCTTTTTTGGTACCGGGGATCGAACTCAGATCCTTGCGCTTGTGTAGCAGGCAGCCAAACCACTGAGCTAAATCCCCGGCCCTTTATTTTGATTTTTAATAACTTTAACTTATATACAAAAGTTCATAATTTTAATAGATGACTATCCACCTAGCAGCCATTAGATAGCAATACATAAAAATAAAGTTTTCCAGTAGTAGGCTTTAGTCCATGAAAATCACATATAGGTGCACTTACAAATATACATACACTATATACACAGAAAAATGCTCACATACACAGTATACAACATATCAGAATTATTTTTCTATAGAGTTACAAACAACACACCTAATAAGAATAATAAAAACAAGCAAATTTTCAGAATCAGTTAAGTAACAAAATTTTGTGACTAAGCATAAAGCCATGTACTTACAAAAAAAGAGACACCATTTCAATAGGCCAAAGAGGAATCAATTATACCAAAGAAAATGTTAGAAAACAAAAAACAAGCCCCCTATTTGTCTGCAGTGTGCTTTTCCTTAATGCCCAACTGCTGATGACATTGATAAATAATGATCATCTATTGTCTGGGGAAAGCTCACAACTGTAGGGGCCCAGATAGATTCGACAAAGATAAACTTTTTTTTTTTTTTTTTGTACCAAGGATTGAACTTGGGGTCTTGTACTTAGGAGGCAGGCAGCAGAACCACTGAGCTAAATCGCCGGCCCAAAGATAAATTTTAATATACTACATTTGAAGCAAAACAGAAACTATATTTATTCCAAATAAAGTTTAGCCTCTTCACTCTCAGAAGGATTTTATCCTGAATTTTACTATATATTTCAGAAAGAGCTATTCATCACAAATAGAAAATGGAAAATCCCTATGGCACCAAAAAAAATCAGTGGAAAAGTTCTTTTTTTCTTAATTTCTTTTATTGGTACATTTTAGGTGTACAATGCATTTACATTTACCATTGGGTGCTTGTACCTGTACACGATGCATCTTGGTACTTTTTTCCCCCATTCCCTGCCCTCTCTTCACCCCCCAACCTTCCCTACTTACAAAGACTTTGTTTCCATTTTTTCCTTTTCTCATAATTTTTCCTTTCCCTTCTTTTCTTTCCCCTTCTCCTCCCACCTCCCCCACCTCTTTGGACTTTTGCTTCTTTTTTCACATTATCAATTATTCATTTTAATCATTTTCATCCTTACTTGCACTTTCAGTTTCTCACACCAGAGTAACTACTCAGTATTTACACACGTGTGTCCTATTTATTTCACTTAAGAGTATCACCTCAATGTGCATCCATTTAGCTTTAAATGTCTCTAGTTTCTCATTCTTTATGGCCGAGTAGCACTCCATTTTATAAAAAAACCACATCTTCTTTATCCAGTCTCCAGTTGATGGGCACTTGGGCTGTTTCCAAGCTTTAGCTATTACAAACAGTGCTGCTATAAACATAGGTGCACATATATCACTGTGGTATGATTCTTTTAATTCTTTGGGGAAGATACCCAGCAGGGGAATAGCTGGGTCAAATGGAACCTGTAGTCCTAGTTCTTTGAGGTATCTCCATACAAATTTCCACAGTGGTTGTACCAGTCTGCACTCCCACCAACAATGGAGAAGAGTTCCTTTCTCTCCACACCCCCGCCAGCATTTGTTATTGGTTGATTTCTTGATAGCAGCCATTATTTCTGGGGTGAGGTGGAATCTCAGTATTGTTTTCATCTGCATCTCTTGAATGACCAGAGATGTTGAGCGTTTTTTCACATGTTTATTTGTTGCTTTTACTTCTTTGTCTGAGAAATGTCTGTTAATTTCAGATGTCCATTTTTGAACTGGGTCTTTAAATTCAGGGGGACTGATTTTTTTAAGTTCTTTATATATTCTAGATAGTAGACCTTTGTGTGAGGTACAGGTGCTAAAAATTTTTTCCCACATTGTTGACTGTCTCTTCACTCTAATGGTGGTTTCTCTTGAAGTACAGAAGCTTTTTAATAAGATGAGATCCCAGTTGTTGATTCTTTGTGCTAGTTCTCATGCTACTGAGGATTTGTTCATAAAGCCTTTTCCTATGCCAATGTCTTCAAGAGTTCTACCTAACTTATCTTCCAGAAAGTTTAGTGTTTCTGTTTTAATATTTAGATCTTTAATCCATTTTGATATTAGTTTAGAGCATGGTGATAGATATGGGTCTAGTTTTAATCTTTGACAGTTGAAATCCAGTTTTTCCAACACCATTGATTAAAGAAGCTATATTTCCTCCAATAAGGATGGTTGGCTCCTTTGTCAGAGATGAGGTAGCTGAGTATGTCTGGACTTGTTTCTGTATCTTCTAGTCTATTCCACTGATCCTCGGGTCTGTTTCTCTTCCAGTACCATGCTGTTTTTATCACAGTGGCTTTGTAGTATAGTTTCAAGTTGGGGATCTGATACCCCCTGCCATGTCTTTGTTGCCTAGAATTGCTTTTGCTATTCTAGGTCTCATCTGGTTCCAAATGAATTTTTGGATTGTTTTTCTCTACTTCTGTGAAATATATTGTTGGGATTTCAATTGGCATTGCATTAAATCTATATACAGTTTTGGAAGAATGGCCATTTTCACTATATTGGTTCTTCCTACCCAGGAACAAGGGATGTCTTTTCATTTTCTTATATCCTGTTAGATCTCTTTTTTCAGAGTGCTGTAGTTTGCAATGTAGAGGTCTTTTGCTTGCTCTGTTAGATTGATTCCTAGATATTTCACTTTTTGGATGCTATTATAAAAGGAATTGTTTCCCTAATTTCTCTCTCAGTGAGTCTGTTATTTGTGTACAAGAAGGCTATTGTTTTTTGAGTGTTGACCTTGTATCCAGATACTCTACTGAATCTGTCAATTAAGTCTAGAAATCTTTTGGCGGAGTTTTTTATGTCTTTTTGGTAGAGTATCATATCATCAGCAAATAATGATAATTTAACTTCTTCCTTTCCTAAAACAAAACAAAAAAAGTTTTCCCTCGGGATATTACTCTGCTGTCCTGGTAGACAATGTGGGCAGCGGTGTGTGGGTCCAAGTCAATTACTTTCAGTAAGCCAGCTGTAGTCTACTGAGATTCAGGCTAATTTCTGGCTGCAAGGTCCAAGTTGAGGTCCCTGACCTCCTGAAGGATTAAACTCTGTAAGGTTGTACTGCAGGTTCCAGCTGTCCTCCCCGCTAAGTGAGTCCGCGTTTCTATGGAAGGTGCTGATACCACCAATTTACCAACCACAATGGTCCAGTGTGCCTTTATTGAAGAGATTTTCTTCACTTTCCAAGTGGGCTTCAATTTTCATTGAGGAGCCCCAGAAAGGCCTTCTCTGTTGTTCACTTCTGCTCTATCTTCTGGGGCTCATAACCATGGCCTTTATGCTCCCCTAGTACCTCTGTTGTGCGGATTCAGATACCACACGGCGCATGGCGTGGTCTGCTATGGGAGGTGGCTGCTGGTGTCCACAGGACGGGTTCAGGCACAGGCCATTTTTTTGGTAGGGGGAGTACCAGTGATCGAACTCAGGACCTTGTGTTTGCGAGGCAGGTGGCAGAACCACTGAGCTAAATCCCTGGCCCCTCAGTGCCTTATTCCCAGCCTTATCATTTAATTTCTGACAAGTCATTGTAGGTTGCCAACCATTATATTATTTCAGTATGAAAATTTTATCACGAGATTTATTTTTGCCAAAACACTTAAGAAATACCTGGGGAATTTAAATTTTTCACTGGAAACATCTTTTAAACACTTTAGGTACTGGGTTTTCCATTTCCATCATTTAAACATGGTGTGTGTGTGTGTGTCTGTGTGTGTACCCAGTAATGTAGTAAAAGTGAACTGCAACCCTAGAAGCTACAAAAAGAGGTTATTTCTCTGGAAATGAGTTTTAGCTCAAAAATGTCCCAATTAATGCCAGACAGTTATCGTCTTTAATATTCTACACATAGTCCATCTCATTCCTCACAGATAGGCATCTTTTCATAAATATTTTCCATGTGTCAGAGAGGCAATGCTTATCATGAACTGTTACTCATTAGGCTATAGTTTCAATCATTTCAGTCTTCTTTTCTTGGAAAACGGGGATCAGCACCAATTTGAGGTCATTTACGCAGTAGCCTTCTTTTTTCTAAGGTTTGCTTATTTTGATTGAACTCAGGGTCAGCCATGAACTTCAGCAAGGTTTAAGGTTACTGAGCTCTTAATATTTAATACATTTTCATTTCACAGTGGTTCCAGTTGTACCCAGTGAGAGATCAAAGACCCTGAGGAATATCTTTCTTCTTAAAGGATTATTGTAAATTTAGATTCTCATTTGATCCTGGAGAGAAGATTCTCTAGCAATCTCCATAGTTTCTAATTTTACCCCCAGGCTACTGGGACCTCAACAGAGGGTTAAGTTAGTTTTGAAGACAACATTAAATCTGAGCAATCCCTCTTCCAAAGCCCTGTGCTCTGGACAGCCTGGGCACTGAGAAAAAGTGTGAGTACAATCAGTCTTTTTCCTATTACGTAGTTACATAAGGATGCCTTCTCATATCGGTGTGCTTCCAAAAGTAAGAGGCACTAGAAACTTGAACCACTAGCACATGCCAAAACTCATGTATACCACTGGCCTAATATAGCCCTTCTGGTTCCAACAGTGCAATGATATAGTAGTTTCATGGGCTGTTCAAAAATGTTTTTGCATCCTTTGCACTCTGGGACATTCCTCAGACAATCTCGCCTATAGCACTTGTGGATGGCTGTGTCTGGTGTGAATTCTGCCACAAGAGGTTTCTTAAAGCCTGTCCTGGGGTGCAAGACTAATTGGCCCACTCTCAGAGAGGCTTTGTTCTGTCAGGAGCCCCAGTAGGCTGTCCCAGCAGTTAAATTATTTACTTCCTATGATACTTTTGTTAGAAAAGACACCCAAATTACAGACAGTAATGGAATAAAAGGATTTTCATTTAAAATCACTTATCAAAGGAATGCAATAATAGAATTGACTCAATCTAAATGTGAGTAAAGACAGCCCTCCATTTCCAGGTAGTCCTCAGAGGATGAAAACCATACACTAGAATGGTCTGAAAATGATTGAACTTGGAATATGGAGAATTATCAAAGTAAACTGGCACAGTTGTGCATGCCTATAATCCCAGCTATTTGGGAGGCCAAGGAGGTGGATCACAAGTTCAAGGACAGCCTGGGAAACTTAGCAAGAATCTATCTCAAAAAATAAAATATAAAAGGCTGGGGACATAGGTCAGTGATACAACATTTTTCTAAGCTATGAAAGGCCCTGGTTTCATTCCCCATTTCTAAAAAAATAATAATTCAATAAATAAATTATTATTAAACATGATAGGGACAGACTTGAAAAGACATTGATTATATGACATTGCACTACCCAGAACTACTGCAAAAGTACATCAGAATAGTTTGAAGTTATACAGTCATTAGCATGTGTTTCTACCACTAACTTGTTAACATGATGAACTTCCAGGGCCTCACACAGCAGCACACGTTAGGCACTCAGTAACTACTTGTTGAATAAATAAATTAATAATGTACAGTGCAAGGAAACTTGATATTCATATCAATAAGTACTACAAGTGTTAAATAGTTTTATATTGTCTTGTGTGTCAAGCCTATTTTATGTCTTTATATTTATTTGAAAATGTTTGCATCTTGTAGCAAAAGGTTCTCTTCTGGCCTCATTTCCAGGTCACATTTTCCATTCTCCCTAGAAGTTAAGCAGAATCACCGGACTGAGTTCCAGAGAACGTAATGCAGGCAGAAGTGAAGAGCGCCACCTCTGGGCTGATAGACCTTCTCCACCCTCTCACTTTCCCGTAGGTATAGCTAAATGCAGAGGAGAACAAGGCGTGAGATTATGAGAGATCCACACAAGGGAATGGGTGGGTCCATAAGTGACCACGTTGTACACTGTTCCACATAGCACTATGAAGCAAAAGAAAGATACGCTTCTGCTACATTAAGCCATTTAAACACTGGGCCTATTTGTCATCGCAAATAGCTTATATTTAACACATTTGAAATAAGAAGATAAAATTGTTAGTTACTATGAAATTACATTTCCCCAAATATTCTTTCAAAATTTTTAATGCATTTAAATGTTAAACTAAAAAGCAGAGAAAATTAGTAATCTTGGAAATGATGAAATCCAAACACCTCATCTCCTTATTCTTTGCTTTCACTTCATCTTCATCCCATGCTTATAAATCAGGAAAAGAGAATAAAATGTTTTGGGCAAATAAAAGGTTGAATTATGTGGTGCTTTCAAATTTCTTCACTATGGATTTTTTACCATGGAGTTCTCTCATCAGCTTCCACTGTAGTACAGGGCTCTTTGACTAAAAGTTCATTTCACAATATTCCACTCTTACCACTGCCTTCATATCTATACTCAGCTATGGAAAAGATTTCTTTTTTCTTTCAGGGTTTGTCCCATAATATAAAATATTTAATCAGCCCAAAGTTGAATTCATGGTCCTGGTCTCACTCTTGAATTCTAAAACTGATGGTCCAAAATGGTTCAACTGATTCCTTAAAATTGTGCCTACAGCATCCCTTTTCTTTAGAGCTATGAAATAACATCTCTGTTGACAAAGAGAGCCAAGAAATAAAATTATACTTTCACATAATTTTAGAGATAAAGTAAGGATCACTGTAACATTACACAAATTATTACCTCTCTTTTCTTTTCCCATCATTATGGTTTGATGATGTAAGAAGAAAATTAACACAGGCCTAGAATTTGCAAACCATTCTATTTAGTGGAGCTCATGCCTGGACACACTCAGTGTTCCATCAGCCCAGTTCTTTATCCTTTTCACCATGGACAACCAGATCCAGGGTTCAGAAGTCCCAAGCATCGGAATGAAGTCCTGAGTGTAATCAATTCTCTCTCACACACAATATCCTGAGAAAATGCAAAAGGAGAAAAAGTTATTTTGGTTTTGGCCTAAAACTTACTTAACTATAATTTCCTATTTTTATTTTACCCTGTTCATTTGGCCAAATGGGTAATATCACAAAAGTATTATGCCACTCTTAAAAGATTAGCAGTGATGGGCCTATCCTGCTAATAAAGTGATGATTATAATCTAAAACTGTATTTGAGGTTTGGAAAAACTTGAAAGATAAAATTAAAAATATGAAGGAATTAACATTAAAGTCAATTTACAAACTATAATTCAATGTTATAATGTCTTAGATATTCTTTTATTTTGCTGATAATTGAAGAGGACTAAATCCCTACCATTTGGGGGCAAAAGAAAATATTACCTGAAAAACTAGAAAAACAACCCTAATGTTTTCTTCCTAAATAAACTTTCTTATTTCAATCTTCATACATACTTACTCTTCAGACTAGTAGCCTTAAAAGGAAGGAATATTTGTCTGGTTTTGCATAGCTGCTTCATTTCATGGATAAATCACTCCAAGAATGGCATGAATATGTAGAAAATTCCTGGCATGTAACTTACCATGTGAGCTTTTTTAAACTTTTGGAAGGTTGGACAAGGCATATAAATGCTCTGAAAGCAGTGATCTATTTGCTATTGCCTAGAATTTATTATTTAGACACCATGGAAATTATAGTTAAGAGCAACAACAAAGATAGTGCTATTTCCCCCTATGAGTATAAACCATTCATCCCCACTCCAATTCCTGCACAACCACACCATCTTGAAAACATCCAGGAGGATAAATTCCTTAGCCATTTAGATCAGATTTGGGTTTCTCCAGGTCAAGAATCCCCTTCCCCCACTAAAGAAATTGACTTTCACCACGGTGGGCTACTTTTATGTGAAGTAGCAGAAAGTCAGAAGGATTCCTGAGGTATCACAACTACACAATTCTTCCCACATGTTTGACAAGTTGTTCAATTTTGGATTGTCTAAAACCTTAACAGGGTCCTACCTATTATTATGTTATTACAATATGCACATAGAGTGTGAGGGAAAAAATATTTACTACTCAAATCAATTTTGAGTATGCTGCTGTTGCAGGAGAGGAATGCAGGAAGAAAGCTGCATGGGGCCACTCAGAGTCCCCACCTGCTGTCAGGACTTAGGTTGGTCCACTTCCCAAAGCTAGAATCACTGTGAACGCAACAGCTTGTCACACCCAATCCGGACCTGAGGAAAGGGGCCTTGAGTGCTCCAGCTTAGTTCCACATTCCTGTTCACAGCATCACAACAGCCTTTGTTAATAAACACTGCCTAAAGAGATATTCCTGGCATGTTAGATGAATAAAACATGTCACAAGATAATTCATATGAAAAGTTACCATATTCATAAAGCAGATGCATTCATTTGCTAGGGCCTCTATGACAAAGCTTCACTAACTGAGCAACTTAACAAATTTTTTGCTTCTTAGCTCTGAAGCTAGAAGTCCAAGGTCAAGATGTTGGCCGGATTGGTTCCTTGTGAGGACTGTAGGAGAGAGGTGACTCCCACCATCCACTCTGCTTGTTTGCTGGCAATCTTAGGCATTCTTTTGCTTGTAAAAGCACCACCATAATCTCTACCTTCTCCGTGTCCAAATTTCTATATTTTGTAAAGGTTTCAGTCACACTGGTTTAGGGCCCATCCTAACGACCTCATCCTAATTAATTATATCTCCAACACCTCTATTTCCAAAAAAGATTACATTTGGAAGTATCAGAAGTTAGGATGTCAACATATAAAATTTGGAGGGATAAAATTCACCTTATTACAGCAAATAAAAAAGAAACGACTTCATGTATTTTCACACATAGAGAAGAGAGTGGAAAGATACACAGCATACATAAACTTAACTTTGGCTATGGAATTAGCTGTCTTGAGGGCTGGTTATTATATATTTGATTACGCATTTGATATTGCATTAATTATTATGAGTAGGTATTAACTTTGTAATTAAAAACTTAGTGAAAACTCTAATAAAAACTTAAAATAAATAATATATTGCTGGGAACCAGAAAAATTTTCCAATTATTGCATTTCTATTCTTCCTTTTAATCCATTTCTGAGCAATCTGAAAATAATGACTCCCTAAAAAGCTAGAATGCAAAAGCTGTACACTGATTAAAGCAAGAAATTTGGATGGCAACAAAACCATTTGAAGGCAGAGTAAGAACAAAAGCTAAATAGAATATATATAAGGAATGGTATCTTTAGTAACTGATTGGACAAGTATGAAAATTATTGAAATTATTTGAAAGAAGAAATAAAAATTGGAATAAAGAGAAAAGATATTTCTGCATGAAGAGTCAGCTATAAAAAATGTTGATAGAAACAAGATCTGTTAAAATGTTTGGTGTGATGGGGATAGAAAATGAAATAGAGAATGAACATTACAAGATTTAAGAAGGCCTAAGCAGAACATCTTTCACTTAATGTGAAAAAATAATTGTGGTAGAATAATAACCTCCTCTCCAAAGATGTCCATCCCCTAATCATTCAGAACCTGTGAATATGTTCCTTTTATGATTAAGAGCTTTTGTGTGGTTAAGGTACAGAGTTGAGGACATTGCCCTGGACATTCTGAGTAAATCCAGTCTAATCCTATCAACCCTCAAAAGAAGAGGATATTTTGATGCTTAATTAGAGAAACGAGACACAAAGAAGAGAGAGTTGAAGTAAAAAAGAATTAAATCCATCTTTGCTGATCTTGGCAATTGAGTCAGAGATCAAAGAGCCAAGAAATGTTGATGGCCCCTGGGAGCTGGGAATAACCCTTAGCTGTCAGCCTCAAGGACAAGGGATTTCCTTCCTGCAACTACAAGAAACTAAATTCTGCCAATCACTTTGTTATGGTTTGGGTAGTGTGAGTGTGTCCCCAAACGATTCATGTGTTGGAAGCACAGTCCCCAGTGTGGCAATGTTGAGAGGTAGCAGAACCTTGAAGAAGGGGAGCCTAGTAAGAGCTCATGGAGGGTGCTGCACTCAACAGGGATTAGTTCTTGGGGAACCTGGGTTACTTTCATGAGAGTGAGCTGTTATAAAACAGCAAGTGTGACCCCTCCCTGATCTCTGGACTCCAGCTTCCTGTCTCACCATGTAATCACTATCACCGCTGTGATACCAGCCATCATGAAGGTCCTCATGAGAAATAAGCCACAGCTGGCACCATGCTATGAAACAGAGTAGGATTCCATTGTGAATAAATATTCAGATGAGCCTTCTGAGTATTCACCATTTTCAAATCACAGTGCTATGTACATTGTGTATTGAATCCCACTGGTCTTTGTCATAGCATATCTTCTGTACATCTGTGGAATCCACCTGTCTTTCTTTAAATATGAAGGAATTAAGGCCAAGGATACAGAACCATCTCTTCAATTTCATATAGCTCTTTAAAATCAGAAGATTTTGATCTGTTACTATCAATGAAACAATCCATGAGAAGAGTAAGTGACATTCTTCTAGTAATGGGATTATATTGCCCTGCCACATCATCTCTGCTCGGTGTCCAGGGGTCAGCATCCAAGTAACAACTGCCTGGAGTCAGTGGCACCATCAGTAAACAAAGGAAATTATCTGGTCCTCATCAAGGTAAAATCTGTTCCCTGAAAAGCCAGAATGCAGCTTAAACAGAGGGTTAACAAAATAGAAAGAAAAGTCAATGTTTAAGGCAGTGCTGAGATGACCCAGGTCAAATGGCACAGGCCCTTGGAAGAGGGTCCTCATCCTCTTCCCAGAGGTTCCTGCCTCTAAATTATGCAGCATTTTTCTTAATCAGCTTTCTACTTGCTAGCTTGTGCTACAGTTGCTTAACGTACTTTATCCCTTGAGTGTGGTTAAGTTTAACTGAAAAATTGCCACCTCCAAGACATAGAAATGCATTATCTGAATTATCTTACCTTATCCCCATTATTACATACATGTCCAGATGTGATAGGCAATATAATTATTGGCAATTTTGCATGCAGGGTCTGAAATCAAGCTCACAACTAATAAGTGGCAGAGCCAGTATTCAAATACAGCTGTTTGTCTCTCATACTTGTACTCTGAACTTAAAACTCCTCAAGGATAAAAGAGAAATCCTTCTGTTTGTTCCTTGCTTTATTCATTGCATCCCTGAAGCACAGCAAAAGTTCAAAAAATATTTGCAGAGTGGACAAAAAGAGCCCAGGAGTGGGAAAATTTCAAGAAGAAAAATATGACTAATGAAAGACAGCACCTGCTTAAAATTTGGCTTATGGTTTCTCCTAAATACTAATTAAAAATAATCAGTGTGTTCTGTACTTGACAAACTGTTTCATGAAAATTGAATTTATAAAATCATGTTAATATATTCTAATTTTCAAACTACCAATAAATCAATCCAAAGGACAGAAGATGGAGCCTGATATGAAGTATTATAAATAAGTGGCAGGGAGAAAGTACACACTATTGTACCCCTGCCATCTCCTCTTACCACCCCAGAGTGTTGTATGTGTGGCCCAGTGACCACTGAGTTCAGATTACAGGAAGACCAGGTCTCCTGGACCTCCATGTGTGATTCTACATCCCTAAGCCAGGTGTACATCCTGAGAAGGTAAAGTCATCATTGAATCCACCAGGTATTCTGCTCTACTAACACTTGTTCAAAACCTCTACTTCCTGTCAATATTATAAATTCCACGAAAGTTGGAACAATACTGATTTGATTTATGGTTCCATCCCAAGACCTTGTTTCACAGTTAAGCCTCAATAATTATTTATTGAATGAACCCATAAATGAATGTCTCTGTTAATGTCTCTGTTAAATGAATTAATTCTAAGAAATCAGATGAGTGATTATATTTGTAGGTGTTTTTATTTGATTTTAACAATAGAGCATACAATTTTTCTCAAATGCAACTGCGTAAGTGTGGTGAAAAGATGAAGAAAACCTCCCAAAAAAGTCAGTTTCAAAAATCAGTAAGTTCATTATCAATGTAACGGGACATTGAGTAGTAGAGTTGTTATGAAGCTGGTTATTTTGTCTTTTCTATCACATGTTCAGTATACTAGACTCTTATTGCCTACACAATTTTCTGACCTTCCCCATGCTCCCTAAGTCCCCTAACTAGCTCCTCTCATAATTACAGGACAGATTCAGAAGTTCCAGCAGTCTCCTCATGCAGCTGTAAATGGGGATAGATACATAATTGAACTTTCTTCTGAATCTACGTTAAAGATCAAAAAGTCTTTCTCCCAACCCTCTCAACAGATACTGTATCCTTATTGGTCAGAATTGTATCATATGCCCTATTCCTAAATTAATCACTGCCATGATGGAGAGCTTATCATGACAAGATTATTCAATTTATCAAAATTTATTAGATTATTAGATTTATTAGAATTCACTCTCCGGGGACATAGAAGGGTTTAGCCTCTCCCACTGAGCATACTGTCCGACTGCTGAACTAGTTAATTTATTGTGAAAAGAAGTAAAGGAAAAGTGTGTGGGATAAATTGCTATGATGAGTTTCAAACTAAAGCAATGACAAGTGTATATTACCACCTTCCTGCACAGACACACACTAACAGCCATGTATGTCCCCAACCTTCTCCCATCCTTCTAAAGTTCTGTTGCCATGTTTGCCACAGATACATTCTTTTCATGGCATAGTGTTATCATCAACAGAGTAGAAAAACATAACTTTCACTCCAATAGGCTCCTTTCCTTCTAAAAAGTCAGATTTCAGTCATCCCTGGGCTGCATATTCCTGGCTATATAAGATCCTGTCCTAGATTCTGTCCATATATATATATTTATATATATTTTTTATATATATATATATAAATGATCCTTAAATTATCAAAACAAAACAAAAAAATGGATGCTCCAGGAAACCTGTATATCTAGAAATTTATTGAATTCTACACTACCTCCACAGTTTGGATTTTTAGATAAATTTTTAGGCCAATTTTATATGCCTGCCTCCTGCTAATGCTATAAATAGTATTGTTCCTTATCTGAGCTATTCACCCTGAGAAATCGTTTTGACCCTTTATTTTGAGATCTGATATCCTCATCCTGGAGTGGATTATGTCTCTAAATAACTGCAAAGTTTGAAGAACCCAAATAAAAGTTTGAAGCCTGCCCTTCTTGTTTAGCCGCAAGTCCAGCAATAATCACCACTGAGCACATTGATTGTGAATGGCCCTCAAAGACACCCAGCAGCACTTCACCTCTTCATTTCTGATTGAGTCTGGATTTCAGCCTGTGCTTCCTGCTTTGATGGTTGGTGATGAGCTATAATATAAGAGAAAAGGAAAGATGATTACCACACCACTGCCCCAGTCACAAAATCAGAGAAACTGTAGTTTGAGACACCTACACCAAAAATAAAAAATAATAATGATGAAAGATTAAGGATCTCCACGGGGAGACAGCAAAGTGCATGTGTGCTCAGACTCTCAAAGGATAAATTAAATTTGGCTGCCTGCTGTAAAGAAGTATGTGGGACAGGCAAACGTTCTGTCAATCCTAATTACCTCGCTGGGTCTGATTTTGTTCCTTCATGCTCTTTGCTGTCTGGCATCTGTAGCCCAGATCCTAGCCAGCTAAAGAAGATTGATAGGCAGGCCTTGCACTTGGGCCTGTGAACTGTCACTCTGTTTCTCTTTAGGCTTGTGACAAGGTGTCTCGTTCCAATGGGTTGTCAGTTTGATTCCTGACTTGCCAAAGAAGCTGTGTGCACAGGTCTTTAAAAAATCATACAGGAGACCTGATCCATTCCAGCAAGAAATGACAGAAAGCAATCACTGCTTGAGAAAACAAGGAAAGAAAGAACAGTATAGCAACAACTTGTGACAAACTAAGTAACTAATTTTGTGACAAATAACTATGAAAAAAGAAAAAAAAAAAAAGCAGTTTTCTTCCAAACTTACAAATTAACACTGTAAATGATCCATGCAGAAATGGACTTGAAAATTAAGTCTACTGTTTGAGTTAATGTGTTGAAATAGTACATTGCATTGGTAGGCTCCTTTGGCTTCCATTACTTTCCACTGTATTCGTACCAACTCATCCTGTGAACTGCAAAACCAAGAATTTTTTGTTGTCCATGACATTTTCCCCAGGGTTAATATCTTTCTTGCTTCAATTAGAGAATCATTTAAAAGATCAACTCAAAGATTAGCACCAGAGCATATTTTCCCTGACCGTTTTAATGTCAAGAGTGGAAAGCAAAGAATTCACTATGACTATAAGTATTTTTAAGACTCTGAGAGGAAAAAGAAAAATTCAATGCTCTCCACTCTTCAATTGTGAATAATTCTTCATCCTGCAACACTGGGTAATGTGAATATGAACAGACAGAGAGGAACAACCCCTCTCAAAAAGAAATGGGCAGTAATCTGTGCAGTATGTCTACAATGTGGGTTCCAAATTTTTAAGAAAGGAAAAGTAAGACTGAAGAACTTGTAGCCTCAGGATTCACCTGAGGAAGATGTCTGCCTACCAGCATCCAGAAGCCAAGAATCTGATTTGAGAGGTTTGTTGTCTTGCTTTAGCTTCTTGTAATAGACACCATTATTACTACTTGAATCTTAGCCATATGACTTTGTCTAATTTTATTTAACCTACCTCTAGTTTAGCTTCTTTATCTATAAAATGAGGAAAAATAATAATACCCACATGAAAGGATTGTTACGAAGATTAAATGAGTTAATATTTGTAAATCACTTATTATAAAGTTTTGTACCTAGTAAAAACTGTGTATTAGATTTTACTTTTAACCTAATGACATATATTAGCTTAATCTTCTATTTCCTTAATCAATGTTTACTTCCTATTTTAAATACTAAAAATCCTATCATTCTATTTCCTGGCAACTGCCCTCTTTTCCTTTTGATCTTGGTTATTATATTCCTTATGCCCTTACATATATTTTTATAGCATTATATATTTATTATTTGATGTACTATCTTTAAACAGTATACCTTGCCCTCTAATACAAAAATTGTTAGAATTAAGTATGGAATAAATTCATACTCATGGTCCATTGCTAGCTGCACTTGGATCAACATACAATATTGACTAACCAATGCCTATGTGGTCCCACTCTGAGCAGGGTACTACGGGGCACCCCAGGGCCCTCAGGGAATAGCATTACCTCAGAGCTGGTGTCTAATAATCTCTTAATGATCTGGGTATCTCTGTTTGTCTTGTGTATATTTATCCTGATAAAGATTGGAGTCTTTTGAGGGGAAGGTTAAAGATTGGGGTGGGGAAAGAACTTCACAGCCTCTACTTGTTCTATGTATGAGGCAGCATAACAACTCCAAAAGTTGGGTGCCAAAAGAAATCCCAAAATTTATTGTGTCTCATATTTCTGTAGGGTTAAAGTGTTCCAGTGAGTAGTTACTTCTCAGTCTCACACATTATAGTCAGGTAGAGCCCGGTCCAGAGTGATCTGAAGAGTTAACTAAGGCGCACATTCATGATGGCTTTCTTATACACAGGGCAGCGCCTTTCTACTCTCTGATCCCCTCTCCCCCTCCCTTTCCCCCTCCCCCTCCCCAGCCCCCTCTCCTTCTCCCTCCCCTCAGTTTTTCCATAGCATGGTTTCAGAACAATCACATGTCTTGCATCCAAAAAGCAAGAAACAAGTCAGCAAGAGCCCATACCTAGAACTGGCCAGGGACATTTCCACCATATCCTATTTGCCAAAGCAGCCACAGAATCCACCTAGATTCAAGGTGGTCAAAAAACAAACCACTTCCTGATGAGGGAGGGGCCTGTGCAGGAGGGGTCATATTGCTGAAGAGTAATTGTGCTGAAGCTACTGCTGTATTTCTAGAAGATGCAGTCTGTCACACTCTTTATGATGTTCATAGGATCTAGCCCCTTCTTCATTCTACAGACTATGAATTTTATAAGAAAACTTAAGAATGAAAAATTATAGGCAAATCTCACTTTAAAATATAGGTATAAAAACCTTGAGTGGAATATTAGAAAACAGAATCAATTTATAATTTGTAATTTGTAAATAAATATATCATAATTTAAAATGGTTTGTGCAGAAACACAGGGGCTGCTAAATTTTTGAAATTGTACTAATATAATTTTCCACATAAGCATACTTAAAAAGAAAAGCCATATAATTGTCTCAAAATGTGCAGAAAAACATTCAATAAAGTTTAACAAATCTCTTAGGAAACTAAAAATAGAGGAAATTTTCTCAATCTGATAAGGGTTATTCAGTGCATACCTGCCACAAACACATACAGTATTTGATAATGCCCACTTAATAAAGAATTCTCTTTTGCTACAAATCACATTATATCATTCTCCTTTATAGATGAGTAATATTCCATTCTTGAGACCATAATGTTAAGTGAAATAAGTAAGACACAGAAAGTTAAATATCACATCCTTTCTTTTATATGAGAAACCTAAAATGTAAAAAAAAATTAAAGAGTAAAATAAAGGAGAATTGGTAGGAAACAAAAAGGTGGATTTTGTAGAGATGAGATAGAGGATCAAATGAGGGGAAGGAAGCAGATGCAAAGAGATAAAAAATGACCAAGACATGATACATACAGGTACCAATTCTCCAAAGCAAGTGTAACTATTATGTATTATAAACACACATGAATTTAACAAACAAATAAACAATTTTCTTTATAGTCAGGAAATAGGCATGTGTTCTACTTGTCAACTCCCTCCCCCACATTTACCTGGGTACCCTTAACCCAGTAAGAGAAGAAAAAGTGATGAAATATGTATAGACTGCAACAGAAGGAAAAAACCTATTACTAAATTATCTTTAGACTATCACAGAAAATATAATTATCAACCTAAAAAAATTCAGGTAATTAAAAATTAACAAGAAAATTTGGTAATACAATGAGATTATTATCAATACATAAATTTTTGCATAATCATATGGCTTTAAATGCACATTATTTAAAACTAATAATTCAGCTTTTGTGAAACTCCCACAAATATGCATAATAAAATACATAAAGACTATTGGAAGGTCTATTAATTAGCAGAACAGAAAAACTATGATGTTTATGTGATAGAATACTACATGACAGTTCAGTTGAAGTAAGGGCCATGTATATCAACATGGATAAAACTCAAAACACAGTGTTGATGGAAAAAGGAGTTAGAAAAGAGTAAGTGGTGTAATCATGGGTAAACTAATTAACTTCTCTGTGACTTAGTTTTTTTGTGTGTAAGATGAAGATAATAATACTACCCACCTTCTGTAATTAAGGGAAATATGCTTCAGAACAGTGCCTGAAATACTGTAAGTGCTTTATAAATATTCACCTTCATAATGATGATGGCAAATGTGATGAGGATGATAACATTTATATTTATATATATATATATATATATATATATATTTTTTTTTTTTTTTTTGGTACCGGGGATTGAACTCAGGACTTTGCGCTTACAAGGCAGGCGCGGTGCCACTGAGCTAAATCCCCAGCCTTATATATTTTTAAGTCTGAAAGCAATACTATATTTTGTTTATAGATAACACAGAAAAATTACAAATAAAAATTTCATAATAGCTCATTGAAAAACAGAAGGGAGGGGAAAGAAGTGGAATTTCTGCATCTGTATAATTATTTGTGAATAAGAGAGATCAGAGATAAATACAGCAAAAAGGTAACATTTAAGTTCACGTGGTTGATATGGTATTATTACATCATTTTCTTGGTCCGTTCACGATTTCCACATTGTTCAAATAACTGTGAACTAAAAATATGCAGGAAAAAATTGTATCTGTACTGATTGTTTTCTTTATCATTATTCCCTAAACAATATAATATAGTAACTATTTGTATAGTATTTACAGTGTGTTAAGTGTTATAGCTAACCTAGATGTGACTGAAAGTATAGGTCATATGCACAGGTTATATGTAAATACTGTCACATTGTATACAACAAACCTGGGCATTCATGATTTCAGTATCCACAGGAGTCCTGGCCCAGATACTGAATGGTGACTGTATTTCTATTTATTGGAAATACATTTCACACACACACACACACACACACACACATTTCAAGCCAAAAAGCTGGAAGAAGATACCTCAAGAAGTTAAAAATATATGTGGACTGTTGGATGATGAGTGCCTGTTGTTTCTAGTTTTTATTAGTACAGCTTGTAGTGCATAATGATTACAGTTATTGTGAGGAGTTGGTGAATGTGCATAAGACATCTTCATCCTCTCTCTCTCTCTTTCTCACCTCCTACTCCTCTCTTTCCCTGTCCCTTCCAACTCTTGGGCCCCTTCCCATTTGCAAAAGCTCATTTTCATCATTTTTCCCTTCAATTCAATCCTTTTTCTCATCCTTTTTTCCTCCCCTTTTCCCCTTCCCTTCATCTCTTCTCCCCCACTCATTTGAAAAAGATCTCCCTACTTCCTATTTATCTTCCATTTTGATAGATACATGTATATATAGTTTCTAATATAAGAGAAGTCATGCAATATTTAAGCTTGTGTGTCTGACTTATTTCACTGAATATTACGACCTCAAGGGGCATCCATTTATCTACAAATGCCTCAAGTTTATCCACCATATACTAAAATCTTTTTTCTTAAACAGTTTTCTGGATTTTCCAATTTTTCCAAAATAAGGATGTACTTCTTTTCTAATTTCTTTTTTAAAAGATTTTTAAAAGTGAAAATAAATTTCTTTTAATATTGAAGCTATCATCACTTTTTGGTCTTTTGGCTAAGATCAAATGTAATATTAAGCTATCAGAGGTCTCTTCCGCCCAAATTAATCTTTGTTTAGATGCCCTCTAATCCACACCAAGTATCTAATTTTAATACCACATAATGTTATTTATTACAAAGTTTATATTTACAAATTATACCTCCTATTTTTGTCTTCAGTCCTTAGTGTTATAATTCATCAGTAATTTATGGGTGTTTTTTATGATTTTCATTGTAATAAAATGCTATTTCTTATAAATTTCACATTATTGATACAATGGTGGAGGGGTCACAGAGGATCCGTGGATGTATTTCTTAGAAAGCCCACATAATGCTCCTGAGTCCTTCCCTGAACTCAGTGGTGGCAAACCTTTGACACATGTGCCTCAGCGGGCACACAGAGCCCTCCCTGTTGGCACACAAGCCAAGTCACTCCAGCATTAACCAAGTAGCTGAGCATCAGATAACAGCACATAAAAGCACGCCAGATGCAATCTTTTACTTTTCAATAAAAAGCTATTTTTATCATTGAAAGCTCTGCTGTTTTGTTTGTCTTTTAAGTTGTGTTTTCTAAACTAAAAACCTCCCTATTCAGGTTTAATTGCAGTGTTGGTACTTTGTGGTAACTAAGTGGGTTTGAGGTTGCAATTTGGGCACTCAGTTTCTAAAAGGTTCGCAATCACTACCTTAACTTCTCTCTTTGGTGTTTAATGTCTGAAAGCACATCTAATCAGAACACTGAACTAATCTGCAGAGACCTGGTAATTTATCTTTCACCATGATTACAATTTCTAATCTAACCAGCAGCAGTTCAAATTGAACTCTGATCCAAATGATCAATACCCATGGGCAATCCATTAGACATGTGAATATTAAATCGTTTTTGGATAAGGGCTGTCCAAATGAAAAGCATATAATTATCATCTATTAACATATATTGAAGCAAATAACACAAAATGCAAGATGTGTCTCATATAACCTATCAGAATTTCAATGACTCTAAGGTTAAAGTTAGATCATATATTTTACATATGAAGTAATAACAAATTATGATTAATGTCTTTAAGTATTTGTTATTAGTAATGTTGGCCTTGGGCTATACAATGGGTAAATTCACGTTTGTGAATAAAATATATTTCATTTCCAATTCAATATTTTTCCTTTTTTTTTCTTTCTTAACATAAAAAGTAGCCATGGTAGGTAAGTAAAAGGATAATTGAACTGCTTGATAAGAAAATAATTCCAAATAGCTAACTTACTTTTTATATTTTGTCTACAAGTAAAATACCTATACACTTATAAAAGTATGATATGATATAAAAAATAGAATTCGAAAAGAATGTATAGAAAAATGAGTCTAATATCCTACCTCAAGGGTCAGAGAAAATAGCAATGAAGTTCTCCAAACATCTTCTGGTAACTCTTCCCAATATCTAACAATATGGTCTTTGGAAATTTTTCTTTATGAGAACCCAAATCCCTACTGTTCTAAGGTAAATCTAGACATATGGCATATTTCCCAGACTCCCCTGCAGTTAGTCAAACAGAATATAAGAAAGGTGATATATTCTAGATCTGTCCTCCAAAACATTTCTTCAATCTTCCAGACATTTCCTAACAGCTGTGGTAAGACACATGTTCCACACGCCAAGACCATGAGATGGAGAAATATCACCCATCTTCATTGGACTTTGCACGAGCCAAAAAGAAACTTTTACTGTAGTAAACCTATAAGGCTTACTTGTGACTACATCAAAGCCTAACCTTTATAAGTTTAGACACTGCAGGTCTTTCAGGAATCAGTAAAACAAAAATTTTCCAACATTCACTCCCATTTCTGCTCCCTCTTATTTTCCAAGCCAAGCCCCTTCTTTTCATTCAATCACCACAGTAACTCAAGATCAGCGTTCCATCCTTGCGGTGCCTATATTTTTTTTTCCTCCCTCCATGTTTTCACAGAGTCAGCCTTTTGTCTTTCCTCACGTGTACATCATTCTGTTATCTCAGAATTCTAAATCTGAGTTTCAAAACCTCATTATAATCTCTCTTGAGCCAGAAGAAGTGGCTAGCGCTTCTTAGATGTCTGTGGATCTCCAAGTTTTGCAGGGATAATTCCTTCTTCTCACCATGCCCTGTGTCATGAAAGCCAATTTCTTTTTTCTTCTTCTTTTTAAAACTAATTTTATTGGTACATTTTAGGTATACAATATAATGACATTCAAATCATTGAAATGAAAGCCAACTTCTAACAGGCAGTGTGTTTCTGTTTTTACCTTGGCCAGGACTTGAAGTTTAAAGAAGTCAGTTCTGCTTTCAGAGAATCCACTCTGTGGGGATGAGGGATGTGGAGCTGTTTCTAGTGTACTGGGGGCTGAGGTAGGCTGCTACAAAAGTCACCGCTTATACCATGGCATTTCTGTGATTGTTTCACGATGAATGTATTTTCAATCAAGCCTACTCAAAATAAAGAGAAAACTAAATAACTTGCACCTTCCAGTCTCCTTTTTAGTGCTTTGATTTTCTGAGAGATTGTTGGACAATATTCCCCCATTTTTCTTCCATGTGAGCTCCTTTTATTGACCTTTCTCTGAGTGATCATTTGACAAAATTTCTCCCACTTTCTTTGAGTCAGGGCCCCATTTTCTGTTTTATCTTTCTACACAGGAACCATCTTAACACACCTGCCATGTAGAACTCAAGTCTTTCAAGCAAGATAAAGATTAGCCTGACCTTTCTTCCATCAATTAATCAATATGGTTATGCCACAGAGTTGCCTTTTAACCTTGGTGTTTCCACAGTGTAACAGTGGTGCATGATTTGTGAGGCTGCCCCATTTTATGTAAGGTTAAGAACGACCCCTGTCTCTGTGTTTTGATAAAGTGTCGCAGCACCAGGCCATGAAGGAGGGAAAGGAGGCTTTTACTGTCTTCATCAGAAATTGCTTTGTAAATCTCTGGTTGGAACTGCAATATGGGGAAAATCCAATGACTGGAATTAACTGCTGGGCTGTTTGCAGATTTCTGTGCTGGCCAGACCATTGCTGGGAAATGCTCTAGGGTGGAATCATATGATGTGAAATGCAGTTAGAAGCATGTGGTGTGTGGCCAGTGTGATTACCTTTTCCCCTCCTATCTCCGAGAGAAAGGAGAGATCTGGCTCACTGTACCCTGGCCCCGTACTGTCACTTTGCTTTTATTTCAGCTATCTCTCAGGTGAGGGATTTAGAAGTGATGAGGTGGTATCGTCTCGGTACGACCAGGTCCTTTCTTCACGGAATCCGTTTAATGACAGACAACGCTGCTGTTGGCCCCTCTATGAGGTCTTCGTAGACAGCTTGGCCTACCAGACCCCTGTGTACATGCAGGTCTCAAAAAAGAATTGTGAATTTCTTTTTGAGCATATCATCTATCCATTTCTTTTACAAAAGAGGAAACTAAGCCCCAGAAAGTCACATATTTTCACTTAGATTCCACAGACATTTAGTGTTAGACACAGCTCCTTAAAACTAATTTTCTGAGACCAGTACAGTTTCTTCCCCAAATACTAAGCTGCCACATTAGTTCTCAGGAATGCATTTAATTCTGTGACATTTGCAAACTCACTACTCTTCAGAAGGTAATAATGAAATCCATGAGATTATGCATTTCCTTGAGGCTTGCTTGGTAGCACTGATAACACTTGAATATCAAGATGTACTGTCTCGAATCAGAAAAAAAGAATGCACATTACAGCTCTGCCACTTACCAGCCATGTGACCTTTGGACACATTTAACTAGTCTTTGCTGTAACATTCTATTCTGTAAAAGAAACTTCATGAGGCTATTAGGAGATAGAATTAACACATGAAAATGCATTTAAAATAATGGCAGGCCCATCATAAGCACCCCCTAAGTGTTACCTAATGTTATTCTTTCTATTCTTTTCTCCTATTCCTCCCTGAATCCTGAGCATAACTCTGGATTATATTTCATTCTTTCATAAATTAAAAGTGTTTTATATCACTGGGTCTCTTACAACATACATGTCAAAGAGTCAAGTTCATTTTGAAAGCTCACTCAGAGGGCAATTAGAAGAGGTGCCTTTTTAATCTATTAATAACGAATGTAAACCACCGTCTCTCTTTGCACTCATATTCTCATGATTTCAGGGTGGTTCACAAAGAGTAAAGCTATCTCATTGCCAAGATACGGTCAGGAAGGTTGCTGAATGCATTTCACTGTGCTTTCAACTTTAAATTACATGAAACTGCTGAAGACCAAGATCGAGTACCTTGTGATCAGTCCCTAAAGTAAACTTTATTATGGATTGTGTGATGTTCCCAATGGCAACTCAATCATTAAAGTCTCCTTTTAACAGAGCAGTACCTTTCTCTTGAACTTGGCTCGACTAATCATTAAAATGTATCTTGGATAATGTGACATCGCAGGCTATAATCACAGATTTGAGTGGACTCTCTTTGTTTCGTTACATTTAATTAAACATGACGTTTCTGTTGTAAATATTATATACCCTTTAATAAACAAAGCGCTTCTGAATGTAGCGTATATTAATTTCTGATATAAAATTTGGATTTAAGTTAGTTCCAATAATAGAGAAGGGTTAAATTATGTTGAAAAATCGTATGGATCAAAGCATTGTTTAGGGTTCTGAATTTCCGAATGAGGGTAACTAACTAAGGACTCAGCACACCCTAAAGGCAACCTCTCTCAGTGTGCCTGTTCTCTACCAGTCCAGCCTGGTACTCACAGTCAGGAGGACCAGGCTTAGGCATCATAATGTAACTGGCTCTATCTAGCTCGGATCTTTGTTTTGGGGCGACAAAGACTGAATCGACAAAACAGCAAATAGCAAGCAGTGGAAAACGGCCAAATATGTGTTTATTAGAAAGGACAAAAGAAAAGCTCTCCACTAGTCTGAGAAGGGTGTTCCATTAGGCAGGCAGCATGGAAGTTTACACTTTAGGGTCTTCATATAGTTTTTGGTACCAGTGTATGTGACAGAATGCAAAGATGCTCCTGTTGCAGGTAAGCCTTTGATGTCTGAATGCAAACTGCTTCATTTTCATTTTACTTCCTTCAAGGTCTCGCCCCTTTAGTTAAGGACCTACTCTTCCTCTCTTGCTTTTCATTAGGCCCTAATTGTCCATTCTGGTATGCTAACTCACTCAGGCTTTCAGATTAAGCTACCTCTTCAGGACCTGTGCTCTATCTGACTAACTTTAGCTATCTCCTGGCTGCAATAACCTTCTCCATCACTCTGTTTTGAGACTCTGCCTCTAGGAGTGTTTGTGACTCTCACATGGTTAAGTCAAGCTTACCATAGCAGATAAATTCTGGGAAAAACAAGCTTACATTTAAAAATAAAAATCAAGGATATTCTTCATTCTTAAAATACTGTTAGTCCATTGTTTCCTGCCAAGGAGTATCTCAAATGGCTCTTTGGAGGTTATCCTATTTCAGAAGGATGGTGGATATAAATATAGAGGCTGCCAAAAAATATATACACTTCAGGAAGAGAAAAATTTATATAAGTACTTTAATACTAATTTTATTGAGTCATCATGAGATTAATACAAGTTATCTTTGACCTCTGCAATTACAAGAGGTGCTCAAAATGGTGGCCATTAGCTTCCAAACATTAATTAGTACATCGAATGGCTGCTTGGGTAACCTTGGTCCCTGAGATGGCTGCACATGCATTTTCAGTTTCTTCCCTAAGGGCCGGCAGTGTAGTGGGTTTTCTGTGATATATAACATTCTTTAGTGTCCTCCATACAAGAGTATCTGTTGAAAAAACACCATACTATTTTCCTTTTCCTGAAGTGTGTATACATTTTGGGGGGCAGACTCTGTATTTATGTATTTGGAGACGTACCCTTTGCCCTTAGGAAGATTACATTTTGTTTAGATAGAAGTTTTAGAGATATGATTATTTTATAGAATAGTCACAGGAATCCAAAGAAAAGTAAGAAAGTCTCTTTTTTGTCTAATGGAGTTATCAAAGATTAAAAAGGATATTAATCATTACTGTGGGACTGTGGAAATGGGCATTTATCCACATCACTAGAGGGAGTATACTTGGTCCTCTCTTAAGGGAAGGAATTTGGTAATATATAGTAAGAGTCAGAGAAGTGTGTAAATACCATCTCCTAAGATGCATTTCCAAGGAATTATTTTTAGGAGATGATTTGTCAAGGAAACAAAGATGTATTTCCAAGAGGCTATAAAATGTAAATGTAAAAATATTGAAGACGATGTGAGTATCCATTAGTGAGGTAGGGTTTTGGGGGGGTTAGTTCTTTATTTATTTATTTACTTATTTTGGTACTGGGGATTGAACTCAGGACCTTTCTCTTGCAAGGCAGGGTAGTGCCACTGAGATAAATCCCTGGTCCACATTAGTGAGTTATTTTAATCAATCACTTTTATGCAGTGGAATTGTATATAACTAATGGAAAGAATTATTATAGATACACATTACTAATTTGGAAAGATGCACTTTAAAACAAAGACTCTCCAAAGATAGTAAAGAAAATAGAACTACAGAGAGAATTAAAAGGGGGTGGGGAGAAGAGAAGAGAGGGAGAAGGAACAATTGAACATATTGCAACAGTGCTTTGAAAGCTTGAAATTGCAAGGTCTCGATCAAACATTTGCTATTACTCTGGAATCAGATTGACTTTGCAAAAACTATGCTATTCCCTTGAGTCTCAAGATTTGTATCTGTAAATTTAGAATCATAATGATATTCACAAGACTGTTGTGAGAACTACCGAAACAGCATGATTCAAAGTGCCTGGCTCATAGAAGGCACCTAGAGTGAGCATGTAATGTGTACCAGACACTGGGCCACATGCTGCTTTACTTACATCGTCACATTTTATTACAACAACCTTATCATATAGTCATTTTATCTCCATTTTTCAGATGAGGAAACCAAGTGGTGGAACATTTAATCAACTTCTCCAAAGCCAAAGGGCTGGAAAAGGCATGTGGGAGTTGGCATGAAACCAAAATGGATGCTGTATATTACAGAGTAGCACGTCAAATTCTACCTTCTTCCCTCTGTCCAGAAAAGAGAAAGGCAGATCACTTAAATGTAAGCACAAATTATATCCCTAAAATGCCAAGTTATTTGGATTCTCTATTAAACTCACTGTACCCTGCATGGTAGTCTTGGAAACACTGAGGTCCAGAGGAAAGATCATGCTTCCCTTTCTGAAGGTTTTATTTTTTATTGCAAGTTTAATTTGATCCTTAGGCCCATATACTATTATATTTTCCTTAAAAAAACTGTAATCCAGCCCAAAAAGGATAACTTTTTGGTTTTTCATCCATGTTTTCTCTTTCAATTCACCCTCTACATAATACCATTTTTTCCAAATATGTGCTGAAAAATGATACTTGTGGATATAGAACCCTTAATTCCAAGCTATAAATTCAAAGCAATTCTAAAATAATTCCAAGTCTGTTAAAATAAAAAATTTGGTTCAAGCAAAATATTCTACAAATAGTATATATAGAGTCTCTCAACTTTTCTTTCTAGTACAAATGGTACAGAATTATGTATGCATAATCATAATTCAGTACTTCAAAAAGACCATTACATATCAGACAAGTGACTGAAAATAATCACAGCTAGCATGTTGCCATGAAATATAAATGTGTCATGACTATGAGAATCCATTAGGATCAGAGCCACTGTGTCAACATTGTAAGGATCAATCAGGTCAGTGTGGTGCCAGCAAACAGTTCTTCACAACTTACCAACCCCATCACTTGAACCTTGGAATCCACCTTATTTCAAAGGAGATCACCTATATCCTGTTAGGATGCACTGTAGGTGCTTCTGAAATTTAAACTTCTGGAGAAATATGTTTGATTTTTCTTCTTTTTTTAACTTACATTCTTTATTCTTTACATAAAACCTATCTTAGTCATCTCAGGCCATGATAACTAAATATCTTAGAATGGATAATTTATAAGCAACAGAAATGCATTACTCATAGTTCTGGAGGCTAAGCTGTCCAAGTAAGGTGGCAATAGATTTATTGTCTTGTGAGGGCCTGTTCCTCATAAATGGTGACTGTTTTGTGCCCTCATATGGCAGAAGGGCAAATGGCTTTCTTTCCTCAAGTCTTTTTGATAAGGGCATTAAGTGATCTAGTCATCTCCTAAAGTCTCCACCTCTTAATGTTGTGTATAAAATTGGAGTCTAGGTTCCACATATGAATTTTGGGGAGACATCAACATTCAGACTATCACAAACTAATCTTACCTTCCCTTAAATTTCTCCACATAAAATTATAATCATACAAGATGACATTCCTTTCACCAGTCCTTCACCATTTTCTTGTAAAAAAGAACTTTCTTCTCTCCACTCATGTAGCAATTTTTATCTCTATGTCATATATTATATTCTGTTTTCCATATAGGTCCACAATCCCTTAGCTGGAAAACGTTGGATTTTTAAAAGTAATAACATATCATGAACCATATATTACATAGCACCTCTAGCAGTGAAGTTCTAAGTGATTGACACAAGTCCTAATTAATAACAAGATCTTTTTATTTACACCCTTAGAAGCATACAATGTTGACCTTTTATCATATCTACTATTTGCAAACATTTTATGCTAATCTGTAGCTGCCTTTTCATTGTATTGGTTGATTCCTTTGCTGAGCAAAAGCTTTTAAGCTTCATATATTTCCACTTGTTTATTTTTGTTTTTACTATCTATTTTTTATGTGTTACCCAAAATATCATTGGCAAGGGCCATCTCATAAAGCTTTTCTCCCTTATGTTTTCCTCTAGGAGTTTTACTGAAGTAGGTCTTGCATTTAGGTCTTTAATCTATCTAGAGTTGATTTTTCTGTATGATATATGGTAAGCATCCATTTTCCTTCATTTGCATCTAGCTTTCCTAACTCGAAATTCAATAGTTAAAAAAAAAAATTTAAAAGAAAGGAATCCTTCTTCACTGCTGGTGGGAGTGCAGACTGGCGCAACCACAGTGGAAATCAGTATGGAGATACCTCAAAGAACTAGGATTAGACGTTCCGTTTGACCCCGCTATTCCTCTGCTGTGTATCTTCCCAAAAGAATTAAAAGAATCATATCACAGTGATATATGTGCACCCATGTTTATAGCAGCACAGTTTGTAATAGCTAAAACTTGGAAGCAGCCCAATTGTCCGTCAACTGGAGACTGGATAAAGAGGATGTGGGGTTTTTTATATATAAAATGGAGTACTGCTGAACCATAAAAAATGAGAAACTAGAGACATTTATAGCTAAGTGGATGCACATTGAGCCAATACTCTTAAGTGAAATAAATAGGACACGTGTAAATACCAAATAGTTTCTCTGGTGTGAAAAACTAAAAGTGTAAATAAGGATCAAAATGTATAATAGATATTGCAAAATCAGAAGAAAAGGTCTAAAGGAGTAGGGAAAGTGGGAGAGGTAGGAGAAAGAAGGGAAAGGAAAAAATATGAGAAAAGGAAAAAAATGGAAACAAAGTCTTTGTAAATAGGGAAGGTTGGAGGGATGAAGGGAGGGCAGGGGAATGGGAAAAAAGTAAGAACCAAGATACATCATGTAATGGTACAAGATCCCAATAATGAATGTAACTGTATTGTATACCTAAAATGTACCAATAAACTTAGTGGAAAAAATAAATAAATAAACAAATGCATTTTTTAAAAATTTAAATAATCCAATATTAAAAGGGGCCAAGGACCAGAACAGAAAAAATTTGAAGACAGAAAATGGCCAACAGGTATATGAAAAGGTGTTCAACATCATTAATTGTACCCAAAATACAAATGAAAACAACCATGAGTTATCACCTCATGACTCTCTCATGACTCTTATCAAAAAGTCAAGAGATAACAAATGTTAATGAAGTTGTGGAGAAAAGGGAAACTTGTACATTGTTGATGGGAATGTAAATTCATACAGCCAATATGAAAAACAGAGACTTCAAAAGCTTAAATATAGAACCCCCATATGATCCAGCAATTCCTCTGCTGGGAATATAACCAAAAGAAATGGAATCGGCACCTCACAGACATATCTATGCTTTCATATTTATTGTAATATTATTCCCACAAGCCAAAATATATAAACAGTTTAAGTGTCCATCAACAGATGGATGTGCAAAGAAGTTTTAGTATATATATACAAGTATATACATATATACATGTATAGTACATATATGTATATACATGTATATATGTATATATCTGTATATGTGTATATATGTACAGTATATATGTATATACATGTATATGTGTATATATCTGTATATGTGTATATATGTACTGTACATATGTATATACATGTATATGTGTATATATCTGCATATGTGTATATATGTACAGTATATATGTATATACATGTATATCTGTATATGTGTATATATGTACAGTATATATGTATAAATTTAGTATATATGTGTATATATATACATACACAATGGAATACTTTAAAAATGAAATACTGCCATTGGAACATGGGTAAACCAAGAGGACATGATGCAAAGTGAAAAATACTTTATGCTCTCATTTATACGTAGAATCTAAAAGAAGCTGAACTCTTAGAACAAAAGAATAGAATGGTGGTTACACAGTGGTAGAGTCAGGAAATGAAGAGGGAATGGGGATACATACATCAACTGGTACAAAGTTGTAGTTATGTGGAATGAATCTCATGCACAGTATGAAGACTATAGTTAAAATACTACATTGCACACAAATAATTTTCTAGGAGAGTAGATTTTAGGTATTCTTACCACACATGAATGAAAGAAGTATCTGAGATGATGTACATGTTAATTTGCTTGCCTGTAGTAATCATATTAGTATACCTCAAAATATCATTTTGTAAACCTTAAGCATATTCAGTAAAATATTAACTTTTTAAAAAGTCTATGGAAGGTTGCATTTTCACCTAAGGAAGGAAATGAATCATATAATCAAAGAGAAAATCTTTTGTATCCCAAAACAAACTTTCCCAAATGAAGATAAAAGACTGCTTCAGGGAAACTTTACTATGAGCAGAGACCTAGTGCTCAATGTGAATTATTTCTTCCACACTAATAACTTGTGAAGAGATTTTCTGAGCTGAACATCAGGGGGCTGTGAAATCCCTTAGATCACATAAATTCATACAACAAAATAAACATAAGGCAAAGAGCTCCATAGGTACTTAAATTAAGTCTTGAAACAACTGGCAAATCACTAATAGTAGGCCTTATGTTCCTTTTGCAAGCGGTCAAAAATAATGAATAACTGAATGTTGTACCAAGTCAGCTAAGAGCAAGCTCACGTGAAATCATTGAAAACAAGAGAAAATGATGCTTGAAAAGGTCCCTGATGAGGTTTTGCTTTTCCCTAAGAGACACGAGATAGCATTCTGTTGCAGCATTTTAAAAACCACTTTCCAAAATTGGGCACCTTCATTATCATACATTACATTAACACTTTCCATTTAGATTGCTTTGGAAAAGAATGGCACCCAAGTTGTGTTTTGCATTAAATGCACCATAGATTACATTTGATCCTTCCTTTTGTGACAATCATTCTATTTTATAGCAACGACATTTCTTTGCCTCTGTTTTATGAACTGGGTAGTTTTCAAATGATGCTGAGATGGTCACTTTGGCTTTTGTTCTTAGAGAAATTGAGAGCTGAGTGCATCATCGATTTCACCAGATCCTTTAACTGGCACCAAAGTCAGTAAATCAGCAGATGTCTTTGTGGGGTTATTTCCATACAGGGTAAGACAGAGGCAGCAGAGAATAAAGCCTGATAGTGTTCATTTGTATTCTGGTATTTTTTTAATTGAATGAGATTGTGTGCCAAACAGTAGATTATTTTTTCCAGAATAGAAAGAAATGAAGTCATTCTATGTCTTGGGAAATAATTTTATCTCTAGACAGAAGATAGTGGTACTAAGGGTCAAAGTCAGAAAGGTTAGAACTTGACAGAAATTGATATATAAACACTGTATTCCAAGGAAACATGACTGTCATTAGAAAAAATATAATTTAGGGTCATATAGGCAATCTTGAGATTTATTCTGGACAGCAAAAATTATATCCATATATATTACATTAGCTCATCTGGGGCAAGAATGTGTAGGAGAGGTTAATATACAGAGTCCACCAAAAATGTATATCTACTTCAGGAAAAGAAAAATAATATGATGTTTCTTCAATAGATGGTGTTCCCTTCATATGAGGGAACCCTACAGAGTGTCATATACCACAGAAAACCCACCAACCTGCCAGCTTTTAGAGAAAAAATTGAAAATACTTCTCCAGCAATCTCAATGACCAAGGTTCCCCAAGCAGCAGTTCAGCGTACTAATAAATGTCTCGAAGCTAACGGTCACCACTTTAAGCACCTTTTGTAAATGCAGAGGTCAAAAGTAACATATTAATCTCACAATGTTTCAATAAGTATTAAAATATTTACATAGGGCCAGGGATTT
The DNA here is from genome assembly GCF_053883595.1 of Heterocephalus glaber. NCBI lineage: Eukaryota > Metazoa > Chordata > Mammalia > Rodentia > Bathyergidae > Heterocephalus > Heterocephalus glaber. The sequence continues at coordinate 3,228,942 of NW_028258191.1, forward strand.
AGCTTAGTGGGTCCACCGCCTGCCTCGCAAGCATAAGGACCCAAGTTCGATCCCTGGTACCAAAAAAAAAAATATTTACACAAGTTTTTCTTTTCCTGAAGTGTTGATACATTTTTTGGCAGTCTCTGTATATGAAAGTCTTTATGTAAATACTGTTCCATTCAAATATGTTTTTATGTATATATTAAATAAAAATATCAAATGTGGTACTACAATGCCAAAAGTAATTTATACTCATAACTAGCAAAATCATGTCTGTATATTTATTAAATATGTACACAAATCATTGGGATTATATTAATATGAAAATAATTAGAAGTTGTATTTATACTCTAACTTGCTCTAGACTATGAACTGAACTGGAACTCCTCACCTGCCATGTGATCTAGCAACACAGATCCAACAAGAATAACAAAAACATACAGAAAGGAAACTCTGATTACTATATGGTAACAATTCATCTACTTGTGCTAGCATTAGGGTCTGAGGGAGTTGCTACTATGCTAAAGAACTGTAACATAGTACAGCAGTTGATTCATAATTAATCAAGGAAAGTTTAAATTATCTACCCCATACAAATAAGAACTAAAAATATCTACTATATCTTATGATCAATTCTATGAAATTATTAAAGTAAAACATGGCAAGGTGCCAGTTTCACCTGGAAATTCCATTAATATACCTTTCTTCAATGACATGTCGTTGGTACTTAGATTATCTTACATATTTAAGATAACTCAGAGGAATTCTGAGAGGCTAAGGGAAATGGTTAGTCTAAGAAATTCTAGAGGCATTGTTTCAGGTTTTCAAATTAGGAAAGTGAAATCCTGAGAGTTCTCTTGGCATGGATGTGAAGAGGGCACTTGGGTGTCATTTACAGGCTTCCGTATTGCCAGAGTCAACCTAATCTCCCCAATGGGAGACCAGCCCCTGGGAGAGTGCTGATGCACGAGGCTTTCATCCTAGGAACACGGCTGGGAGCAGGTGATTCCCATCATAGCCAAAACCACCAACCTGGTCTCCACCAGCACGACAGTGGTATAGTCGTCCTTCATCCCTGCCACAGGCCAGGAGAAGAAAACCAGAGACCTCGAGAGTAAGTCTTGCTTTCTCTACAATTCCCTGCAGGAAAGAGGAAATGCCATCACAAATTTGCTAATTCATCTAGAAATAAGAAGGTGTAGAGCATGCTATTTTTGCATGGGAAAGGGAAAAATAAAGGAATTAACAATTATCTAGCAACTGTACTGTACTGACTTCTATATAAACAGTTGGGACTATTACTAGGTACTTTACATGATGCTTTAAATACATCATCTAATTTAATCTTCAAAATAATCTTCTTAGGTTATACTGTTGCATCTTCTTTACAAATACAAAATTTAAAAAGAGCTTAAGAATTTTTATCTAAGATGATAGAGTTAGTAACTTGAAAAACTAGTATTCAAACCAGCTCTGTCCATCTCAGAAGCAGTAATGGTGAGAATACTGAGTGAATCGCGAGGGAAAGTTGTGAATCTTTAGTTTTCGGGTCCCTGTATTGCTCTTTTTAACACTTTAATATTAACAATATTAGAATGGGAAGGACTCAAAGGAAAGCAAGCATTCTTAACCCATAGGGAGATTGCAGTCCCCTGTACTCTCATAAGTATTATGGTCCTTTCCTTTATATAGGCACTCATTTCTGGTTATTCATGATAGTTAGGATCTGCAAAGTCACTATGAACATGAACTAGTTAATACTGAACCATGATCCTTAGGAGAAATGCAAGGTTAGCTTCCTGTGAACCTCCAGTCACATTATGTTTTTATCAATACCTAACTTGTTTTATATGTGTTTCTCTTTTAAAATACCGCATTTAATATATACCTTAATCAATATATGTTATTAATATATACCTCAGTTAATATATGTTATTTACTATATGTTGTTGATTCGTTACCATAGAACTCATGGGCAACAGCACTGTAACTCATGCCAGAATAAAGCTTATCTAACACAGACAGGTATTTTCTCCTTAAGACAAAGTACAGCATTTTTGTGCTTAAGAATACTAAACAACACTTTACCACTCTAGTTGGGGGCCATTTAGCATAGTGAAAACAACAATAAAAAACACACAGATGTGAAAAATGAGGCGCTAAATAGACTGAAAAGTACACGTAGTTGCACTATTTAAACTGAAACAAAAAGGCAGATCATAGCCTTGCTTGATCTCACCTGGGAACATGTGTGTCAGGCAACTCAATTTTTTCAAAGCTCTGTGCATATCTGTGAGAGCCCCGCTAGAATTTATTTGGGGTTTACAAAATAAATTTTATCTAGTGGGTAAATTTGCATGTATATAATTCATAAATGTTGAGGACTGACTGTGTGTATATAGTTTCATTTAATTCCAAAAGATATGTAGACCGTACCAAGTTCACTCATCATCTTAAATGCCTTAGCTAGATTAATTCATCTTAGCAACAAGCTCCTGAATACTGGAAGAACACATGTGTAGGAGTACTAAAATAAGCCAGAGGTTTGAACAATATAGAGAATGTCAGCAAAATGCTTGACATGATTCATGAACAAATATTAGTAAAATTGATTTCAAAGTGTTGAATGGATACATAAATTTTACTCATATGAAAGTTCAAGGTATATATAATATTTTCTTAGTATTGTATTAACTCTTCAAAACCATAAATATTAACTCCTGTAAATTTCTGCTCTGTGCTTTAAATGATACTTTGATACTGTTGAGCTCTAAGAAAATAAGGTCCACAAATGATCTCCAGAAGTAACATTTTTAGAGAAACTGAACTAAGTTCTGATTCAGAGCTGATTTAGGTTATATGAGAAGCAGAAACAACGAATGCCTTTAACCCCAAACAATGTACTATTATACCAGTTAGATGCTGCTCTCCCAATCAGAACAAGTTTGCCCTTTAGCTCTAGAAACCTGACCAGAGCACAGACTGACAAAGGACAATGTAGAATGCAAACCAATTCACCTCAAGGGTCTCCAAACTCAGTCCATAGAGAAATAGAGTAATAAAAAGAGGACACAGGTAAAATTACAGTATTTTTTAAAATATTTCCTTCTCTCTCTCTCTCTCCCTCCCTCCCTCCCTCTCCACCCCCACCCCCCTTTATCCCCACATTTCCTAATCATGGAGTACTAGGGAACTGTCATCAGCTTTACCTTCCAAAATTGTACATATCCTTCTGTCCTAGTCAACTCTGGAAAGTTTCATTTATCCTTTTGCAATGCATAATTTCTCTCCACCCTGACCATAATAATCCCCACATTACATTATTCATCTTACTTTCCAAATATTTCTGTGTCTGCCTTAAACCAAGCATAGAGCAAATACTAAGACCAAGAAACCAGGGCTAGTTCTTCGTCCTAATAAAGGGGCCTGATGCATCTCACTGCTATATTTTAACTCCTAGCATAACACCAATTGTAGGCAAATAGTTGATAAATAGCCTTGGGATGGCTGAATCAATGAATGAACTGAGGATGAATAGATTGCATAGTATGATTCTTCAGAACCCATAAACATAACCAAATTTAAACACCAAATGTCTCTACATTGTATAATTTTGCTACATTTACAGAAATCCTAGATGTATTTTTCTCCTCAAATTTCAGTTGATATACTCTAAAATTCATCCATTCAACATATATTCAGCCAATATTTATTGAACACCTGATCTGGGCATGGCTGAATACTGAAATTAGGATCCAGCAGTAAACAAAACAGGTTTCAGGGATCCTCCTTAAGATGCAGAGAAGAACATGGAAATAAGTTGCAACCACTGAGTGCCATTATTCAGAATCATGTTCTTTGGGCTATACAAGACACATTTTGATAAAATCTCTAGGAAACAAGTATCATGAAAAAAAGTTATTTCACACTGGATTTCCCTCAAGCCTAATCTATAAGACACTGTGAAATACAGTACATGCCAGAAGAAAGTAGGAACACTCCACCTGAGAAATCTTCTGTGCCATTCTTTCAGCCTGAGCGCTGTTTATCTTGAAAACTTACTGCTCCTGGCCTTGCTCCAAGGCAAACAAGCCAATGATTCATGAGGTTTCTCTCTTTGGGGATCAGTTTTAAGCAGCAATGGCAAACAAGCTGTCCCAGTAAAAACATACCTTAAAAAATCCCATTATTTTTCTTCTAATAGACAGAAGACTCATAAATTTTGGAGCAAAGAAATTCTTTTGTTCAAGTGGCATTGCCCCAGCTTTGCTACAAATGTGACATGAGATGGAAAATGCAGACCTATACTTTAAAATTGAGAAATTGTACTAAATCTAGGTTTCCACTTATACTTGAAATATAGTTTAAGGTGAACAGAAGAAAATAGCATTGAAGGAGATTGTAATAAGTCAGAAACAATGACTAGTCCAACTTCACTTATCGCCGCAAGATTTTCATAACCTTTCTCTGCCATTATGTCCTTTCCATGAGAACTGAAGTGACTGTCTGAGATAAAGGTAAGACTCAAATGGGTTGGTTGACATGACCCATTGCTTACAAAATTAACATATTGGGTAAATCATATCTTGTTTAGAGTAATGGTATCAAGACCAACAACAGATAAGGCATCAGACATAAACTTTCTTACAGAAAAGTAAGAAATACACTGTATTTCCAATCTCTCTAAACCAAAGTACTAGTCTAAACAATTCTATTTTATATCACAATGTTACCCAAAATTCTTTTGTAACATAAATAAATGAATAAATAACTAAAGCTCTTAATTGTGGAATAACTTCTTACAAAAATTATTTATAAGAAGTTTGATTCCCCTATACGACATAAAAAGTGTTCTACCTCAACTAGATAAATTACATTATAATATCAAATTCCTTAGTATCATTAACATTCTAAAACTGAGTTAAACAAGTACATAGATGAAATAAAAATATGCTAGCTATTTTACTGTTGTCCAATATAATCTATACTTACAAAACATCAATATTTTTACATTACTTAAATTTATAAATGTTTAGTCTGACAGTTCTTTAGATAGAAATATCAGTCTTATTTTTTATATTGGTAATATGTATCACCCTTACACTGTAATATTTGTAGGTGTTATATAATTATGAAAAATGTCAGGAAAGAGCAAGTCAATGTGAATAAGAAAGTAAAATGGAAGGAGTCACAACTTTCAAGACCTTAAAATATATTTAAAAAAATGGTTTCCAAGCTCAAATGTAAAACATCATACAAAGGTCTTACAATATCTCACAGTCCTAATATCCTCAAATCCTATTCAAAATTGATTTTAAATGTTAAGAGCGGGGGTGCTATCAAAGGAAAGAAAAAAGTTTAACAAAATCTTTTAAATAAATATAAATATTAAAATGGTCAAAAGAAACTCAAGAACCTCAGATAAACCTATTTAAACCAGTTATCATTCATTACTATAGAAGATAAAATCAAAGAAGCAGTCTTACTAAAATGGAAATTATTTATGAAGGTTTTCCTATTTGTGAAATTTGCTAAATCCACTCAAAGAGAGCAATTCAAAGAAGGCCTTTTGCTAAAGAACATTCAAAACTGGGTACTATCTCACTGGTATAAAGTATATATGTCTCTGGGGTCAAGCTGGGAAATTAATGAGATGGTCATTCAGATTTTCTTTGAATTCTTAAAATATATGATAACATGCTTTCTGAAATTCCACAGAAGAGTGGTCATACACCACTTTCACTAAGGGATAAACATGGGAGTGGGAAACAGTTCCATTGACTTTCAGTTCTAAGACTTCCTTAATACCACTGCATAAATTAATTCCTCTGGTTTTTTTAAGAGTATCTTTTCTACCATTTCACTTCCGTAAGCGGAAACACTGACATACAGACCTGTGGGTTTACTTTTAATATTGTATGGCCCAATTTTAGATTAAGGTAAGCACTACTGTGTGTAGCTAATATATACCCAAAGACTCTTTTTTTTTTTTTAGGGGCAGGGATCAAACTCAGGCCCTTGCGCTTACGCAGCAGGCGGCAAAACAACTGAGCTAAATCCCCGGCCCCTCAAAGACTCTATTTTTAGTGACATTTTTAAAAGCTACATTTAATGTGATTGAAACCTTGTTCTCTTGTATTTTTCCACCACTTCTAATATTATAATAGACAATTGGTCATCTGATTATAATATTCACTAAGTTTTAACTTGAACTGATCACACTCTAGGGATGGATTATATGAAGTATTATTGCTCACCACATCATGCTTGTTCTTAGTAACACCCAATAATGTTTCAAGCTGTCTGTGTAAACCTTGCTCCATTTCTCATCAATTTATTCTGATAAATATAGAAAAATGTCCCAAAGATTCATGTTACTCATAACTAATATAAATTATTCAACAAAGAAATAACAAATATTCTATGAAGTAAAATCCAAATTGAGCTAAATAAATCAAAATAAATGAATAGTTCATCCTTGATTTGTACTGTGTTAATTGCTACTTAATTAGAAAAATGCCATTATTCAGACTATAGATCTCTATCACTATGAAAATCCATGAGTCCCTACTATAAAACTATTATTAACTTTAGAGCAGTGATTGTTTCCCTCAAGCCAACAATAATGAAGACTAAATTGGTATTTCGATAAATTGAAAGTTGGGCTGCCTAAGTCCAGAAGCCTAAGTTACAAACTTCAGTGAGGATACCAATAAACATGAAAATGGTTTCCCAAGACTTTAGTATTTGTATAAGTCCTTCAGAATCACTATTATTTTACTTTGATGGTCATTTGAAAGCAGATGACAGAAATTCAATTTAGTAAATATAAATTCCAAAAAGAAGAAAACGTATTTGCTCTGGTTTCCATTTCTGCTTGGAACAATAGAGAGAAATTTATAACGTGGGTTCAAATCATTCAGCCATCATAATTTTGTACAGACCATTTTAAAATCACTTGGGCCATGAAACCCATAAGAATTTCCAGGAACAGAGCCATAAGAACAGTATCAAAATAAATTAAATTCACTTTCATACAGCTTAATTCATCAACTCAGTTCTACAAACATGACTTTTGCCAATCAAACTCAACAAGTTTTGTCCAACTCACTCTCTAACTTTGTAAAACTTAGCTTTTTGATCTTTGTATATCAAATGAGAAATTAGAACAGAAAATATTTTTTGAGTTTTTAGCTTAATTATAAAGTGTCATTTTAATGTTAAGTAATCCCACTAAAAGATAACAATCTTCATATTACTATTTATACTATTATACTCAAAGCCTAGCAAAATAATTTTCTTTCTTGCTGTTCAGTGAATATTGTCCAGAAGGATAACACACTGGAAGCTGATACGGAATACATCAAGTAAAATTCATATCATATATGGAAAACTAAATTTTAGCCAGTTCAATTGGGGGAGTGATTTTTAGGATGAATGCAATAGAACTAGTCCCTGTAACTCAGAAGTGTGTTGCTCAGATGTGACACATTCTGTTCCAGACAAAATCTAAAATTCTGAGCCCCACACAATTCTATTAAAGCCAGCTGGAAACAATTGTAGTCTATTATATCTACAGCCAAAACAAAGACAAAAACAACCCAAAAAACGCAAATGGGCTGAAGTATAGCTCAGTGATACAGTGCTTGCCTAGAATTGTGAAGTCCTGAGTTCAATCTCCAGCATTGGCCCCCTTCAAAAAAAAAAAAAGAGAGAAAGGAGAAAAAAGACAATTTATCCAACCAACATCTAGCTGAAACACATATCAACAACCCACAATCTCTAATTTTGTACGTAAAAATTAACCTAAGGAATGTTCTTCCCCTCTCACAGGCTAGAGTGTCATTGACTTTTTTTAAAAAAAAAGGATAATTTCATTACTTTTCTTGTTTAGCTTTTGTTTGTTTTTCCTCTGTCGTGGAAGCAACAAAAACAAATTATTTGGAGGAGCCAGTTTGGCTTCCATAGCAGCTGCTCCAGTCAGACACATCATGGCGCACAATAAGATTGCCAAACGTTCATTGTTTAAATATGGCCCAATTTACTAGGGTCCAAGTTATAATTAGGTTTCTTCTTTGAATTTCAAAAGCCAAAAAGTGAAGACACAAACTCCTAATACATATAATTAAAACTAGCACCGTTAACCTAACAGGTTTTTAGAGATACTCTTACTGTCACTCTAAATACAGGTCTCCTGCTGAGGGCATAATTACAGTTTTTGTTGCACTTCATACTGTCTACCTCCTAGAGAGCTAACACTGTTTGTTATTAAAAGAGGACTCTATCATACCACGTTCACCTCTGCATATAATGTCTCTCCTTGCTGCTGCTTACCTTTTATCTACTTTTGGCGTGAAAAGAGGAAAAAAGCTAATGAACTACAGAGACTTGGTAAATTTTAACAAGTTGGAGTTAATGGGGTGTTTTTCCCCCTCTCCTACCAAAAGGAGTCCTGTCCCAATTTGACACACTTGCACTCTAAACCCATAGCTACCTTTTCTTTATTATGCCTATGAACCATGCTGGAATAAAAAGCAAAGCTCTAGAATCCTAACTACCTAAGTTAGGACAGTGGGAAATTCCGTTTCAAATTAAATAGAACACTTTTAATCCATTAAATCTTTAGACTGTGTTTATATTTAACACCAAGGTAGTAGCCAAATCTTTTCTTCTGATTGACAGCAAGTGCTTTGAGCAGGGCTTGGATAGCAAAGTGCATTCAGTTTCCAAAGAGATTCTATAAAAGAGTGTCCTTTAAAAAAAAAAAGAAAAAAAATTAACCTACAGGGGACATTTATTGGAGCTCTGGTAACTACATATTTTCAGTCATTTAAATAGAATGGCAGCAAATGGATTTCTTTTCCCACAGATTTACCATGTTCAGTATTAAAGTCTCTGTGCAGTATTGACAGATCTTTTAAACCTGCTTTGCATGTCTCACAGGCTATGGCATCTCATTATGCATTGTAACCTGCTCTGACAAGTCTGCATCAAAAAGGACTGCTTTGTAGGGTAGAATTTCATATTATCATTTTTAATCTATGAAAGCTACAATCTATCTGAAAATTGAACATACAGTTGTTCAGAAAACTTCAAGACTTAAAAAAGAAAAAGATTCACAAATGAGAATCTTGGATCAGGCAGGATTTGTTAATGTTACTTTCTCCAAGGCACATGAGCTACAGCCAACCATTCATTTGAGAGAAATGAAATATTTCTCATGATGAGCATATGCACTTATTTTAGGTTTTTATTTAATATCCTGGAGCTCAAACTTCACTGTGCTTTTTCAAACTGAAAGGTAAATTTCAATATTTTAATATACAAAATAATTTAGTGGAATGGTAATATAAATTATGGAAGAATCATAGAATGGAAAAATCAGAGTAGTTGAAAGGATTGAAATACATTTTGATATACTGACTTCAGTTGATCACTGAAAAAAAGCATAACACTGAATAGTATATACAGCGAATTTTTTTAAGTCCAAAGCTAGACTATTCATACATTCACAGTTATCTTTACTGGTGCATTTGTAAAAGAAAGTTTGGCAGTACATAGACCTCATTGATAATACTGGTTACCACTGGTGGAGGGAGTGAAATTAAGAGGCTATATTTTCCAATTGCTATTGAAATAAATTGCCACAAACTTGGTGTCTTTAATTTTTAAAAAACCATGAATTCATTATCTCAAAGTTCTAGAAGCTGAAATTTCAAAATCAGTCTCACTGAGCTATAGTCAAGGTTCTCACCGAGATGGTTCCATGTGGAGGCTTTAAAACTGAATGCTATGGTTTGTGTCCCCAAAAAGCACACTTCCCAGTCTCTAGAACCATGAGCCAATAAATTTCTGTCCATTGAAAACTACCCGATCTCAGGAATTCTGTTACAGCAGCACAAAACAGATTAAGACAGAGATGATCTATTTCCTTGCCACTTACATTCACTGGCTTGTGGTCCTTCCTTGTTTCATTCCAATCTCTAATTCCATCATCGTATTTCTTCCTACTGACTCTGGTCTGCCTATCTCTCTCTCTCTCTCATAAGGACTACTTTTATTACCTTGGGCTCACCTGGGTAATACAAGATTATCGTTCCATCTCAAGACCTTCAGCTGAACTGTTTTTGCTTTGTTTTGTTTCATTTTTACCATGTCAGGTAACACATTCACAAGACTCAGAGATCAGAACATGACAATCTTGGGAAGACCATTATTCATTCTAATACAGAGGCCAACAAGGACTTCAGCTTTTCTGTGTGGTGCACAACTGCACGATTATAATACATTTCTATATTAATTATATAATTTACATAATTTAAAATAAAAAGGAATTTTATTTTTCACTTTTAAAAATTATTGAGGTAAGTGCAAGAACAAAGAGAAAAACAATCCCATTTTTTCGTCAATTTATTTTTCCCTGACCTCTAGAATTCTCTTATTTCAATTTCCTCACCTTATGTCCATAGTCCACTGTGCATTCTTCTGTTATGCTTCATCATATGACCTTGTGATTTTTGGGGTATTGTCTATTTTTTTCCACTCAATTGTAAAAGTTCAAAGAAACAAGGCTTCTAATATCAACATTTCTAGTTCTTTTCACATTTCCTTGTATATAGTAGGAGCTCATGGAGCTTTTGTGTGATAAATTAAAACATGTTTATCTTACATGAAAATATATTTGGCCTTAGCTGTGCCATGACTCAGATTGGACAGTATTGTGAAGGAAAGATGTGAGATATAATCATGAAATCTTAGAATACAGGTAAGGAATCTTGTAAATGCAAAATGATGAAATAAGGTGAGGAATTAATTAATAATACCTACAGAATATTCCCACCCAACAACAATGGAATATACTTTCTTCTCAGGAGACTTTCTATAAAATATACCACATGCTAACCCATAAAGCATGCTTAAGTGTATGTAAAAGTATTCAAATTATCCCATGCATGTTGTCATGGGCAATGAAACTAGAAATCAACATCAAAAGAAACCATGTACATTATCCAAACACAAGGAAATTAGACAATTCACTCTTGAATAATCAATGGATCACTGAAAATAGAAGAAGAACTTAAACAGTACCTAGAATCAAACAATAATGCCAGTAAAATCTACAGAACTTATGGAACACTTGAAATCAGTCCTAAGAGGAAAGTTTATGGCTGCAAATGACCACATCAGAAAAAGAGAACAGGGAAATAAACAAACTAATGATACCCCTCAAGTTCCTAGAAAAGCAAGTTAGTATAAGGAAGGAAATGATGAATATCAGATCAGAAATTGATGAAATTGATTATCTCTGGTCCTTAGAGAAATGTAAATTAAAACTACACTGAGATTCTGTCTTACTCCAGAAAGAATGGCTATCATCAAGAAATCAAATAATAACAAATGTTGGTGAAGTGGGGGAGAAAAAGGAACATTTTTATGTTGTTGTGGGAATGTAAACTAGTACAAACAATATAGATTCCACAAAACTAAAACTAGAAATTCCATCTAACTCAGCTATTCCCCTTCTAAGTATATTCCCAAAACAGATAAGTCATCATATCATAGTGATACCTGCATATGAATGTTTATAGCAGCACAATTCGTAATAGCTAAATCTTAGAAGAAACTGATGTAGTCCATCAACAGACAAATGTATAATGAAAATGTGTATTTGTATATAATGTAGTACTACTCTGCCACAAAAAAGCATAAATTTGAGTCATTTGTAGGAAAATGAATCCATCTTGAGACTGTAACATTATGTGAAATTAATCAGAAACACAAGCTTAAATATTGTATGGTTTCTTTTACGTGAGAAACTCAAAGTATAAATAAATTAAAAAGCAAACAAAAAAGATAGATAATAGAAAACAGAGAGCTGGATCTTTTGCAAATGGAAAAGAATGTAGCCATGGTGCATTTGGTGGGGCTACTCCACATGATGATAAATTAGCCCATGCATGAAACCACGATGGACTTTATCAGCTCACAGTCACAGAATTGTAAAATCAGCCTAAGAGATCAAAGTCATCATCTCTCCAGAAACCTCATTTTATGGAGCAAGAAAGGAGCATTTTTCTGGAAGAGTTCAAATTAGAATCCTCACTTGTGTGCCCCCAGTTGTTTTTGCTTGAAAAAGTCTCTCTTGTCTTCCCTGTTTTCTTTCTTTGAATGTAAAAGGGAAGCTCTAAAACAGATTACTCTTCATTTTCATAAGTTACTTGAGTGAAATGAGGGCAATGAAACACTGACACAGCTAAATTTGTGTGAAGTCAAGCACACGTAGACTCAACAGTGTGTGGACACTATTTTTAAGGCTCTGGGGACTGTTTTATGTAATGAACATCATTTTCAGCCCAATAGGCTCAGCCCTGAGTTTCACAGATTTGCTATGGCTCTACCTATTAAGAGACTCACTACAGACAAATGGAAAGAAGCTAGAGGAGGGGTAAAATGAACCCCAAATGCACAGAAGAGCAGAAAAGAGATTGTATATTATCTTCCCCTTCCCCTCTTCTGTACTAAACTTTGCTTCGGTCTGATACAAAAGCAAAGAGGAGATTGCATACCATCTTCCCCTTTCCTTCTTCTGAACCGAATGTGGCTTCAGTCATAAACATCTGTAGAAACATGTAGAAGGTATATATGTGTTTTAGATAAGATTCATTTTGGTCATAGTGGAATAATCATCTCTGTATTCTGCCTGAAGATCTACCTTCTGTGGCTCTCCCCACAGTGTCCTTGCCTCCTAACAAATTTCCTCAAGAAGTTATAGGATCAACTAGGAAGAGAATGACCCTTGGATCTAGAAGTTTGGGTACTTTAAAACTGGTGGAAATAATGATAAACATCTCACTATATATAAAATGAGGTGTGACTATGAAGGTGTGTAACTGAGTGGGAACATGATACCTGTTCTTCCTTCGAGGCACACACATCATGAATCTGCAGCTAAAGTACCTGGACTCACAGAAAGGCAGTTGTAGCAGCACAGTAAAGGGGGCAGATGGAAAATCCATGCATATGAGACATCCTGCTGTAGTTGAGACCTGAGAGGCTGGACCCGGATGAAACAAAAGTGGCTGACCCCACACAATGCTCCAATGGAACCTCTCTCCTACAAATGTCCATTGTCACTTTCTGCCTTCCCACATCATACACTACCTCAAAATAGATTAAGTAGTTAAATTTAAGAACAAGTGATAAGAAGAAAGATGGTGATTTGGTAGAATTATTAGATCAATTCTTTATGGACCATGAAGATTTTTGTATTTAGGGAATATTGACATGCTTTGTACTAAAAAAAAAAAAAAAAGATTCTCTGTATGATCATTAAAATTTCATTATAACTTTATGTGTTTTATTTTCACTATTTACTTTCTTGTTAAAAACTTAATGAGAAATAGGCAAAGACATAATTTAAGAATTTATGAGAAGTGAAAGAAGCCCCTTACTATTGAATACCTACATATGAAAACCATATTTGTACAAAATTTTCTTTAGAGGGTAAGCTGATATGTTTGTCTATCTTATTTTTTGCCAGAGCCAAATCATATATATATATATATATATATAAAATACTATATACAGTTTATAATATATAATTATGGTAAATATAATATAAATATATGAAATATAATTGCAATATATGAATGTACTATGCCTTAATCTATTATATATTTTATATCTAAATTAATGTATTTTAATGTATATGTATATATGTATACACACACCCATAAAAGTTAAATATTGTTTCACTCTTTTAGTTAGGTTCATAGGTTCACTCAATTAACAAATGTAGTTATTTTAGAAGAAAAAGAAAAATGCAGGGGGGTGGCAAATCTCACAGATACAATAAGAGAAATCACAGCAGGGTTGCTGCCTCATAGGTAGAGATGGGCTCTATGGCCCCAGTGTTGCTCAGTAGGGAAAGTCTATAAAGCTCCTCTCTGCCATCAATAGGATCCAGTTGTTCTCTACCTGACTGTCCACTCCACTCTCCAGTCCCTACCCACTGGATCCTGGCCATGTATGCATGCTGCAGTCTTCACTCTGCTCATGGTTCCTGCTCACTGGCTGTTTCTGCTTCGTCATAGTCTCGGCTTCCTGAATTTGCCTTAATCGTGGCACTCATTCCCCTCATGGCCTCTCTGCACTTAACCACTATACAGTATCCTCATTTCACACAAACAGTGAATGTCAACACTAAACCAGAAGCTCAGTGAGCCTCTAGCTAGTGCCTGGAACATGGTAAATACCTGAGTTAGGTAAGAAGCAATTGCTCTTAGTTGTTGGCTCTTTTGATTTTTTTCAAGGCCTCACATATCTGGATGTTTTTTATTCCCTTTATTTATTCTTGTGATCAGCCAATTTTCCCCTAAATTCATCTATTTCTTATAATACAATACTAAAAGTAGAAATTAAAACTCAGTATATGCGGCCATTCTGGCTATTTCTCAGCACTCCAAGCTATCAGGCTCAATAGTGAAAAGATCTGACTCCCAAGTTAAGTCAAAAATCTGTTACTACAGATTTTCCAAATGCTTTCAAGCTGTATAACATGGATTTTCATTTTCCAGGTTTGATACCAGCTCTCCACTGTTAAAGCACATTTTAGTGTTGTTTTATTTTGGTTTCTTTTTTAAAATAGTACTCCTCTCCTAATATCTATTTCAGATATTGGAGTAATATTAATTGATGTAACAAAACAAGCATGGTAAAAGTTAATTTTTTTTCACAAAAGTAAATATTTCTGCTCCTGATGATAAGGAACACTTATTTTGGCTTTGAAGCAGTATGTAGGGTTGCAGCTCTTTTTACCTGTGGCTCTGTCATCTTCACATTTCATCCAAACTCAAAATGTTCCATTGTAGACGGCCAAAGATGGAAGGGTTAATAATGTTTTATGAGTGGGAACAACTTTAGTAGGCAGCTAATTGCCTTTGCCACAATGCATAAGAACTGTTAGTCACCTTATTCAATATTATTAACTACTGCCAAATACTGCCCTGTCATTTTATATCCAAGATTCTCAACTATAAAGTACTAAGCCATGATAACACCTTAGGGCTCTGCCTTTGAGACAGTTTTCATTCGGCCTCTGTTTCTTCGAATGCCATTCTACTTATTTTTCCAAACTCTGACTGGTTTATCCTGCTCTTCTAGAAAATCATGTTGGTGAACATCATCCCATGATGATTTTCCTCCTAGCTCATGTTCCTTTGGTTCTTTCTGTTTAAATGAATTTCACTTGCATGCATTTACTTTTTATTCTCTCTGACAGGAACTGGCAAGATTTTCTTTTGCTGAAAAGGGCCAGACAGTAAACATTTTAAGTTTCATAGAACGTACAGTCTCTGTTGTGTCTACTTAAATCTGACAAAGCAGTCATTGACAACAGGTAAATGAACAAGCATGATTATGTTTCCAATAAGACTCAAAATGGTGAAATAGATTTGCCCCACAGGTTATAGTCTGCTGATATCTATTCTATGGGTTAAAAAGTTACTCTACTTTTATTTTTGTCTCTTCTTTGGTTTAACTAATTGCAACACACAAAGTAAAGCACACCTCAGTAAACAGACAGATATTTGAGTGTGAGGATGTGGACCCATCACCTACTTTTATAACACCTCTGCCATAGAGTGAGGAAGCAATGCTTCTACTGCTTAGATCTTATTGAAGCCCTTCAGTAACACAAGAAATTTAACATTTAGTTCACCTCAGTAAACTTATGATGCAATCATTTAAGCACTTTCTATAAATAAAGTGTAGTCTCTTTAGGTAGAAAATATTCTCAGTGTACTGGATTCCTAACCTACACTCCAGGATTCCATCAGGATAAAAAATAAGCAAAGAAACATTTCAGGCCTCAGCAATAAAGGAATATTCATGTCCACGCAGTGTTCCATGTGTCCCCTGGACTCTTCAGTGGGGTTACTTGTCCTCTTGGTTGCTATTTATCCTCAAAGCATTTAAAGCTAAAGGGAGCAGCTGAGTGAAGGACTGGTCTTTCTCTGCCCAGTAGTTCCAGCTACTCAGCTGCATCTATGATTCAGTCGCAGCTCAGCTTCCCATGACATTGTACACTGCTACAAATACCTCCACATTTTCCATCGGGACTCATGGAGTGGTCTGTAAGCCCTCAGCTGTATAGAAAGATCACTCATCCCTCATAATACTGGCCAACATTCATTTGGAACAAGAAGAGACCAAGAACAGCATAAGCAATTCTAGGTAACAGAGACATGGCAGGGGGTATTACAACCCCCAAATTGAAACTATACTACAAAGCTACTGTGATAAAAACAGCAGGGTACTGGCAAAGCAACAGACCTGAAGACCAGTGGAACAGATTAGAAGATGCAGAAACAATGCCAGACACATTCAGCCACCTCATCTTCGATAAAGCAGACAAACACCCTCACCGGAGGAAAGATAGCCTCTTTAATAAATGGTGCTGGAAAAACTGGGCTTCAACTTGCCAAAGATTAAAACTAGACCTATATCTCTCACCATGCACTAAACTAAAACAAAAATGAATTAAAGATCTAAATATTAAAATAGGAACTCTGAACCATTTGGAACAGAGGTTAGGTAGAACTCTTGAAGACATCAGTGTAGGAAAAGATTTTATGAACAAAACATCAGTTGCCCGTGAACTAGCACAAACAATCAACAAGTGTGATCTCTTGTTACTAAAAAGCTTCTGCACAGCAAGAGAAAGTGCCAACAGTGTGAAGAGACAACCCATAATGTGGGAAAAAATTTTTACCAGCTGTCCCTCAGACAAAGGTCTACTATCTTAAATCTATAAATAACTTTAAAAAATCAGACTTCCCAAATTTAAAGACCCAATCCAAAAATGGGCATCTGAAATGAACAGACATCTCTCAGACAAAGAAGTAAAATAGCAAATAAGTACATGAAAAAATGTTCAACATCACTGGTCATTCGAGAGATGCAGATGAAAACAACGCTGAGATTCCACTTCACTCCAGAAAGAATGGCTGCTATCATGAAATCAACCAATAACAAATGCTGTTGGGGCTGTGTTGTAAGAGGAACCCTGCTCCACTGCTGGTGGGAGTGTAGACTGGTGCAAGCACTGTGGAAATCAGTATGGAGATACCTCAAAGAACTAGGACGGGAAGTCCCATTTGACCCAGCTATTCCCCTGCTGGGTAGCTTCCCCAAAGAATTAAAAGAATCATACCACAGTGATATATGTGTGCCCATGTTCATAGCAGCACAGTTTGTGATAGCTAAAGCTTGGAAACAGCCCAAATGCCCATCAACTGGAGACTGGATAAAGAAAATGTGTGTGGGGGTTATAAAATGGAGTACTACTCAGCCATAAAAAATGAGAAATTAGAGACATTTATAGCATCTTAGAAAAGCTCAGCTCCAACAGTCTCTATCCACACTGACTCACTGAGTTTACTGACTGATTGAAAACCTAGTAGTGAAGGGGACCCTAGCATTTCTCCTACTTAAGTGGATAGCTCTACTTTGGAGGAAAAAATAATTCTGACCTTTCTCTACTTCTCTGTCTCCTTTCCCTCTTTTTCTAATACAACTGCCTTCTACATTCGGCAGCAAGCATTTTAACCAAGCTTTGATGAGGTTTACTCTTCAGATTTTGAAAGAAACTGTAGTGTCTATCTTTGTCTTAGTTTTTAATATGCTAAAATTTAGGTAAGTTCTAAATTGGGCTTTAAAGCCTATTGCTTTCCTAAACATATCAACTACCAGATCTCTCCTTCCCTGTCTGGAGTGTTAAGCTTCCTGTATCCTTCTAAGGTAGAGAGTGGAGAAGAAACATGATTTACTGGATGATGGTTCGATTCATGAGACCCCATTCTAACTGCCTTCTAACAATTCCTTTTTCCAATGAGGCAATGAATAAGTAAAATCTGTTTCCCATACTCCCTTGCAGCTAGGGTTCTGGATATGATTTAGCTTCCATCTCTCTAATCCTCTGGTACACAGCTTTGACTCACACTGAGGAACCTGGAGAAAATACAAAGCATCCATTCTGTGGACAGGGATGATGGCCAAGGAAGCATGTTCTGGAGCTCACAGTTGTAGAAATAGCTCTTTCATTAGGTAGCTTCTTGATGGCAAATTACAAGAAGCTGTTAAGATTTTGGCACCAGCCACTGCACTGTTGTAAATTTTCTAATCAAACAGGAGACTCAATCGCTGGGTGGCACCAAGACTTTCAAAATCATTCCTTGGAGCTGCTATATACGTCTCATCAATTCTGTGAGCTTTTTTCACATACACTGAATTCTTTGTGCAGAGATTGGATTCTATTTTCTTCCACTAAGAATCCTGACTAGTATGTATGGGTGCATGGATTAAGGGAGTAGTTGTCAAATGCTATAATTTATGTGGAAAAGATTGCCTCTGTCTTGTCAAATTTGTGAGGCTGGTGTGAGCCCAACATGCATCGAGTGACTGATAATCCTCTTCTGTGTAAGATTAAAAGAACATTTTTTAACCACAACACAATTATTATTCTTTTACCTGCATGTATTTAAGTATAAAAGACATAGTTATAGTTTCCATGCAAGGTCTCCACACTTTATCATCTTTATTCTGTTTTTTATATGAGGGGTAGAGGATAGTTAGGGAGTAAATCTAAGGGAATGATTTCTGAAGTCCTTATTAGGAGAGGAGGACAGAAAGATTTTCAGTGCTCTGCCTGAGTCAGTATCAAAGAGCTCTGAATACAGCCAATGTTTGAGTCCCATTTGGCTTCTCGCGTTACTACACTATGACTTACAACTCTATAGGGTGGATTGCTGTAAAGGAATGGTACCCATTTAAAGCTAGAATTCACATTAGAGATCATTTATTTCAACACTCTATTTTGTTAACAAAGGTAGTGATGTCTAAGGTTATAGATTCAGCAACTGGAAAAGCCCAAGCTAAAACTTAAATTTCTAAACTCCAACTCAGTTATTATTTTTATCACACCAGCTAAAGACAGACACATGAATTGAGACTAGTTCTAGCCAGTAGACTTAAGTCTCTGGTCTTATACTCATTTATATATCTCACCTGGCTCTTGTAAATACCTGGATTTGTGAGTCTTAATTCACAAGAATCCTACATAAAATATTCTTGTGATGAAAAACTTTTGTAAAATAAATAATTTTTTATATCTAAATTTTATAAGTAATGTTCTGATAAACAGAAACCCCCTTAGAAAGGGGTTTGGAATAATGTAGAAGGTATCTAAAAATACTTTTGACGAAAGAAAAAATATTTTGACATAATTTTGTATCTTCAGCAACCCAAGCTTATAGTTAAAAATGTGCTGACTTTGTCCTTATCATAACAAGGGTTTCCAGAGCTGAAAATCTTTTCCAACTGAACTAGGCCAGTAATGCCCCCAACTGGCAGAACCAGCCCTGTCTCCCATCTGGAATAGCACCACGAGTTTTGTCATCCCCAAAGGCACTATTCTGACACATCTCATTAATTTTTACAGGGTCTTGACCCATAAGATTAAATGGTCTATGCTTCAATGTCTAAGTATTCACATAAAGAGAATAGAGTTTGACTTAAGTGCTATGTAGGTAATCTTGAGTCCAAGAGAAAATATATATGCTGAAAAGATATAAATTTTCTTAGGTGGTTATTTATTAAAAATCTTAGCAAATATATTATAACCGAAGACACTCCAAATCTATGTGGAAGAAAGGTATATTTTTCAAAATCTACCAAGTATTGTTGCTAGTTTCTTATGCATGGCATCATAATTTTAGTCCCTTTCATGCTGATATACTCTTAGTTAATTAGACCCATCTGTGGATGGACAGCTCAAAAAGAAAACAGTTAAATAATGCAAAATCGTCTTCCTAAAAAGAAGACCAAATCCTAAAAACATTCCAAAATTCAGTATATAATGAAGTTAGTTGTGTGGTCAGCATTAAATAACTGCTTATGGGGGAAAAATATAGTTAAACCACAATGACTCATACGAATAACAGATATCAGAATTGAAATGAAAATCCAGATATATTCATAAATCAGATCATAGCTCCAAAATACTGTCTTTTTCCTCTAAGTAACTTCTTTTTAACAGAATGTTTAACAATTAAGCAAACCAATTAGCAGGTCAGTATCCATACCCTTCCAGAATTTCACCTCTAGAAATTTCACTTCTGGCTAGAGCGGTCAGGAAAAATGTAAAATAATAAAAGCTAACATTTGCTGAGTTCTTGTTAAATGCCAAGTTCTTTGCCTAAGTTATCTAATTTCATCCACATAAGAGCTATATTAAACCCATTTTTCAGGCAATAGGAGGAGGGTGGGAGCAGTTTAAGTGAACTGTCCAAGGCCACTCATGTAACAAGCCTGGGACACAGTGTACCATCTTCAGAATCCACTCTCAGAACCACTTCCTGTCCTTGACTGCCACTCCAGAGAGCAACTTCATTGTTCCAAAACAATAGCTATTTTTAAACTTACTGGTTGTAAGATTATAAAATTTATCAGAAAAGGCCCAATGACATCTGCATGCTTTTGCATGGATGAACTTCCCCTGAGCATGAAAAAGTCTTGTCGTCTTCACCTACAAACATACTTTAAAAAGAGGCCCAGAGGAGTAGAAGTTATTGGACAAAGAGCCGTGAGAGGCCTTGCTTGAGCCACCCCTCTCACACAGATATGTGCTATCTATGAACCCTCAGAAAAACAAAGGACGTGAAAAGGAGACAGTAGGTGTTTTGTTTATCCTAAAATTTTATTTAAATTAGCCACTTCTGTATTTAACTTGAAAGTGGTGGATCGATAAGGAAACACAGACTGCATTGCAGTCTACCTAGACACAGGCCATTTTCTCTAATAGGTAAAGTCGACACGAGTCAGCCTGTGAGCCATATAAACATGTTGAATTAAGAAGCAACTACTTCTATGTAAGTAGACTAAACAGACAACTGCCACATCAGTCTTCTTCCATTTGAGAGAACAGAAGTGAAGTAAATGAAGTGAAGAAGCGATAGTAAGATTAGACAAACTTGCAACAGCTGACTTGGATAGAAGAGTTGATGACAGCCTTGTCAGAGCTGCCAGCCCTTCATAAGGCTTCATGAAGCCATGACACTCCCAGCTGAAATCTGTCAATGTCCTGGAACCTAGCCTGACTGAAAATAATAGTAATTAGGTCAGAATCCTTTCCTGTTTTCCTTGTTGACTCCAAATGCAGAGGTTCCCACCAGTAAGAAAAGGATAAAACAAAGTAAAAGTGAAGTCTCTAATTCAATTCTGGTTCAAATGACAATTAGCTCATAAGATTAATCCATCTATTAGAGTACAGTGCAGTCTACTCTAGTATTCACTATAAAAGGGAGCAGTGTGATGTTCCTGAAAGAAAAGAACATGGACTGCAGAACTATGGGTAAGTTATTTCATTGAATTAACAAACTCTCTGGGTCTCATATTGTGTCTTTGCAAAATGGTAAGCCCCTGACAGGTTTTGTTAAAGATGAAATGTGAAAATGTATATAAAAGATGGAGTATAGTCATAAGGATGTCCTACATTTCTCTTAAAATAAAAGTTCACATGATTCATTGGTATTAGATTGTATGGAACTATGGTAACAGGGTGAAGGATTAATAAATGAATGAGATGTGGTCCCAGTCCTGATGGAGCTTATAATCTAGTTTGGGAAACAAAGCTGGCAGACATTAAAAAATAAAATACACACACACACACACACACACACACACACACACACATACATATCAATAAGCACAGTAATATTTTGCAGAAGGAATAAATTGTTATAAAGTGGAATAGTTGGCTATGTGTTAACTGGGCTCAGAAGGTTGAGGAAGATTAAGGATATCAGAACTAACTCACTACCCACTCACTAACTCACTATCCAACTCACTCATTTTTAGACAAATTTTAAGAGGTCACAGTGACTCAGTCCAAAACAAAAGTCTCCATTAGGGAAAAATGTTTGACATAGTGGTATTCCACACAAGTTCTAAACCTTTGCTTTGCAAAGTGGTTCACAAGCATGGCATTTAAGAGGCTGTTAGGTGAACAAAATCTCAGCCCCACCACAAACCTGTTGACACAGAATCTGCATCTTAACAAGACCCAACAGTGATTTATGTCTACATTAAAATTTAAGAAACACAATTGTAAACCAAAGGAAAATCTCCAAATCAATGAGTCTTACACATTTGGGGGACAGGGACTTGAAATAGGGTCTCCCTATGTAGTCCAGGCTGGCCTTGAACTTCCTATGTGGCCCAGGATGGACTTGACCTCACTGTGATTCTCCTGCCTCAGCCTCCCAAGTTCTAGGATTATAAGTATGTGTCACCATGTCTGGCTTGCTTATACATTTTATATTTAGAAAAACACTGGGATTTTATGACAATTGAGACAATTAATACTGTTCTAAAATAGCCTCATTTGTAAGAGAAAGATGATACTACTGGCCTGTCAGAGTTGTTATGAGGATTAACTGAGGAAAGCCTGTACAAAGCCTACATATTTTTTAATCCCACAAGGGGAAAAACTATGTTTTCCATCTTTATATCATTCACCATTAGCATAGTGCTCTACTCATAGTACATAGTCAATAAATAGTGTTAAATAAATGAGTTAATAAATTAGTTCTATCTTTAGGACGTTAGCAAGTATATCTGAAACAAATGATCATAGGAACATAAGTTATATCTATGGATAAATATGTTAAGTAAAATAAGCCAGGCACAGAAAGACAAGGAAAGATCGTATGTATGGAAGCAAAACCAGTTAATCTTATAGAAGTAGAGAGCAGAATGGTAGCTATCAGAGCTGTGGGTGGATAGGAAGAGGGGATAATGCAAAAATATTGGCCAAAGGATATACAATTGTAGTAAAAAAGCAGGAATATATGTGTTTTTTAAATGTGTCTAAAATAGCCAAACAAACAAATAGTTAAGTATTTGCCTGAACCCAAGAGATGGGGGAGAGAGGATAACAATGAGCAGTTACAAGGTTTCTTCTTTGTGATAAAAATATTCTAAAGTTGATTTTGGTGATGGTTATACTAAAAAAATCTTTGGATTGAGAAGAAAAGATGGCAGAGTGGTGAGTGCCAGCAACACAGCTTCTCCAAGACAAAATACCCAGAATCTGGAAATTAACAACTTGGAGAGCAAACTGATTAAGGGCACCAGGAACCATGAGGGAATGGAGAAGGAAGAAAATAGGATTCATTACTACAAAAGAAATTGCTCCCCCACCGACACAGAGCAAGACTACAGGGTGAGGTGTAACTGCACCCCTCGGGGGGACTGACGGCAGAAAAAGCAATTTTGCTGCAGGACAGGGACCAGTGGGAGCGGCCCTTCCCAAAGTCAACATGTGGTAAGTAAGGGGAACGGGGTCCTCACAGGGTCGCAGGGAGGAGAGCTGGTGGGCTCGCCACCTTATGTCAAAAGGCGCGGAGGGCCTGGGATTTAGCTCAGTGGTTCCGCCTAGCAAGCGCAAGGTCCCGAGTTCGTTCCCGCACAAAAAAAAAAAAGCGCGGGGCTTGCTCCAAATAGCCCCAAGGTCCAGGGCCACCTTGCTTCCAGTGCCCTGGAGTGGAAGAGGACTGCAGACAGCCGGACAGCCACGCTGCTGAGAAGCAGAGGCCAAGACCGGCACTGCCTTAGCCCTAGCCACTACGGACTGGAGGAGCCTCCCTCCTCTGCACTCGGGTGTGTGGGATGGGCGAGCGCTTTGGCTGGCCACATGGAGGGGACGTTCTCGCCCTGCCGGAGAAGGCAGCAGCTGAGCAACCTCAGCCAGCTGAGACAAGGGCAGCCCCGCGCCCCCATACAACCTGGGATCTCATCAGCAGGATGGAACTGAGGAAGCAGCAGGGTCCTGGAGAGACCCTGACCTGGAAGCAGCCTCGGGCTGGCCCCACTGGAGGACGCCGAGACAGCTGAGCGTGGCGTGGAAAGGGCCTTGGAAGGGAGACGCGCGCAAGCTGCCTGAGGAATTGTATTATTTGGCTTTTTCTTTGACTGCTTGATTTGTTTTCCATTATCCATCCGGTGGCGGTGGCGGTGGCGGTTTTGGTTTTTGTGTATGAGTGGGGGGGGGGGGTTCTTTACCTTGATGTTTGTTCTGTTCTATTCATCCTCTCTCTTTCCCCAACTACCTCTCTTGATTCTATATTTTCATGTGCGTGAGCAGTGCCTCTTGTCTTTCTGGTTCACCTTGCTTTTCTCCGGTCTCCCAAAGCTTGGGTGTTCATCCTGTGCCCTCCAGCCTTGCTTCTACTATATCTCCTTTCACTTATCTCTCTGTTTTGTCCCCTATCCCTCTTAAATTTTCCCCTACATGGTAAAACCACTCTACTAAGGGGAAACTCATTGCATACAAGTGCCTGGTTTATGTTGGATTTTGTTATAAAACGGTAGAGCTTGCTTATATGGTTAAAGATACCAAGCTAACAGTTACCATGGTTTGTCAGTTGCTAGGCTGTGCTAGGCTGTGTCATTGGTATTACTAACTGTATTATAGCCAGGATGTCATACCTATTATAACCAATTCTTCTCCCTTATCTGACAACACTGTGATTGTCTGGGGTCACAACCATAGTCTAGTACCAAAGGACTGGGTGCTGAACTAAATAGATAACAACCTCTATTCCTTAACAAATTGGGAAGGCAGAATCTTGGGATAGACACAAAAACACAAGAGCCACCTACACCAAGAGCACATCTCTGAGGAACAGACATTTCCCAGAGAAACCTTGATATATGTGATAAAGCTATGTACCATAAGAAATCTACAAACAACTCAGAAAAATGAAATATAATTTAAAAACTAGAAAATGACAACACATATAAGAAAAATACAACCCCAACAGCCAGCCCACCAAGGATAAGTCCAGGGGACAATGAGATACAGGAAATCAGAAACCACCTACTAGAATTTTCTGAATTGATAACTGCAGAGGTGAAAAAGACAAATAGATGAGGCAATAGAGAGAATAATCTTTCAGGAAAAAAAAGAAATGACAAATAAAATGAAAGACATGCTCAATGAAGCTAGAGTAGATACAGAATAAAAAAGTAGAAGAGCTTAGGAAAATGACGGAAACCATGAATGCCCAACATAGGAAAGAAATGGAACCCATGAAACAGATTCAAACAGATATCCAGGAGATCAAAAACTCCATAGAAAGTATTCATAATAGTTTGAACTAAAATGAGGATAGAATTTGAGATCTAGAGGACAGAACTGCAGTTACCGACCATGAAAATAAATATTTCTTAAAAATAGCAAGAGATCATAAAAAAATAAATCCAACAATTTCAAGATGATGCAAAGAGAAATAATATAAAATTGACTGGAGTCAATGAGAATGCCGGGGATAGAGCAAATGGTATGCAAAAACTGTTCCAAGAAGTAGTGGCAGAAAACTCCCAAACTTGATAAAATAATATGACATACAAATAAGTGAGGCATATAGAACTTCAAGTAGCCATGACCAAAACAAATCCACACCAAGGCACATAATAATCAAGATTCCAGAAATTCAGCATGAAAACAGAATATTAAGAGCTGTTAGAGAAAAGAAACAAATCATATATAAAGGAAAGCTCATCAGAATCACAGCAGACTTCTCAACAAATCCTTGAAACAGGGAGAGCCTGGAGTGAAGCATTTCAAGCCCTAAAAGAAAACAACATCCAACACAGATTGATGCATCCTGCAAAACTATCTTTCAAAATCAGCAGAGAAATAAAATACTTCCATGACAAAGAAAACTGAAGAAATTCACACCCAACAAACCAGCTCTACAAAGTATTCTGAAGGGCATTTTAGAAAGAGATAATGAAAATCACAATTCCAAGAACATCAATAGAAAGAAGCCACCAGGCAGGGTGAGCGATTAAACCAGAAAGATAGGAAACCAACAGCAGGAAAACTATGCAAGGATACAGCTCTAACCATCAACATAAATGGCCTCAATTCACCAGTCAAAAGAAACAGACTGGCAGAATGGATTAAGAAATAAGATCCAACATTATGCTGCATACAAGAAACACATTTAACTCAAAAAGAAATTCATAGGCTGAAACTTAAAGGATAGAAAACAATGTTCCATGTGACAGGAATCCAGAAAAAAAGCAAGAGTAGCTATTCTATTTTCAGGCAATGTGAACTTCAAGTCAAGACTGATCAAAAGAGACAAAGAAGGTCACTACATACATGTTAAAGAATACTTCAAGAGGAGAAGATAACAATTATAAATATATATACACCAACTGCATCTAGTTATATAAAATACTTAGTAATGGACATGAAAAATCTAATAAATACTAACACAATTGTAATGGGCGACCTTGATACCTCACAGTCACAAATAGACAGATATACTGGCCAAAAATAAATCAACAAAGAAATGTCAGAACTGAACCAAAGCTGTGAACAAATGAACTTAGTAGATGTCTACAGAGGGTTCCACCCCAAAATTTCAGAAGATATATTCTTCTCAGGTACACATGGGACTTTCTCCAACATAGACCACATACTAGCCAGTAAAAACATGCTTACATAAATCCAAAGAAATTGAAATCATGACATCCATATTAAATGACAGTAGTGCAATGAAACTGGAAACCAATGGCAAAAGAAACCACAGAAACCCCATAAACATATGGAAATTAATGCCTCCTTGAATTAAAGGAGAGATTAAACAGTATATATAATTAAATTATAACACCAACACAACATACCACAATTTATGGGATCCAATGAAAGCAGTCCTAAGAAGGAAATTTGTAGCAGTGAATTCTCACATTAGGAAAGCAAAATGAGCTCAAATAAATAACCTAATGTTGAACCTCAAGCTTCTAGAAAAGAAGGAGTAATGCCGAAAGCTCATATGAGGGAGGAAATTATAAGGGTCAGAGGAGAAATTAGCACCATTGAGACTAAGAAAACAATACAAAGGATCAATGAATTGAAGAGTTAGTTCTTTGAAAGATTAAATAAAATTGATAAACCCTTAGCCAACCTTATCAAAAAAAATTCAAAAAAAAGACCCAAGTTCATGCAATAAGAAATAAAAAGGGTAAAATCACAAGAGATCCTGTGGAAATCCAGAAGATCATCAACTTACTTTGAAAACTTATACTTTAAAAAGATGGAGAACATGGAAGAAATGAACAGATTCCTAGATACCTATGAATTACCAAAGGTGAAACAAGAAGATTTTTATTTTTTGGTACCAGGGATTGAACTCTGGTCCTTGTACTTGCGGGGCAGGCACTGGAACCACTGAGCTAAATCCCCAGGCCACAAGAAGATTTAAAAGTATTAAATAACACAATATCAGGTATTGAAATTGAAAATGTAATTAAAAACTTACCAATAAACAAAAGTCCACATCCTGATGATTTCACTGCTGAATTCTACAAGAAATTTAGAGATGATCTACCGCCAGTTCTCTTCAAACTTGATAATGAAATAGAAAGAGAAGTAATACTGCCAAAATCATTTCTGGAAGCATTACTCTGAGAAGGACCAACCAAAATGAGAGAAGGACCCAACCAAAAAAGAAAACTACAGTCCAATCTCCCTAATGAACATAGATGGAGAAATCCTCAATAAAATACTGGCAAACAGAATGCAAGGAATCATCAAGAGGATTATACACCATGATCAAATAGGATTCATCCCAGGAATGCAAGGATGGTTCAATATATGCAAATCAATAAATGTAATACACTATATCAACAGACTCAAAGACAAAAATCACATGATCATCTAAAGTGATGCAGAGAAAGCATTTGACAAAGTCCAACACCCATTCAGGATTTTAAAAAAAAACCTACAGAAAATTGGAATAGATGGTCTTTATCTCAATCTTATAAAAGCCATCTGTGACAAACCAACAGCCAACATCATACTAAATGGTCAAAAATTGAAAGCTTTCACTCTAAAATCAGGAACAAGACAAGGATGTCCACGGTCACCACTCTTTTTAATATAGTTCTGGAAACATTATCCAGAGCAATTAGAAAAGAGAAAGAAATAAAAGGAATAAGGATAGGAAAGAAAGAAGTTAAACTATCATTAATGGCAAATGATGTGATGCTCTACATAGAAGACCCCCAAAAACTCCACCAAAAGGCTTGTAGATTTAATAACCTAATTCAGTGGCATAGCTGGATATAAAGTCAACATTCAAAAATCAATAGCTTTCCTCTACACAAATAATAAACTCACTAAGAAAAAAATTAAGGAAACAACACCTTTCATAATAACATCTAAAAAAATGAAATACCTAGGAATCACTCTAACGAAGGAAGTAAAAGACCTCTACATTGGAAACTATAGTATTCTGAAAAAAAGAGATCAAAGAGGATATTAGAAAATGGAAAGATATCCCTTGTTCTTGGGTGGAAGAACAAATATGGTTCTTAAAAACCATAAATGGTTTGTAAAATGGTCATACTTCCAAAAATATTATACAGATTTAATGCAATCCCAATCAAATTTCCAACAGCATATCTCACAGAATTAAAGAAAACAGTTTTAAAATTCATTTGGAACCAGAAGAGAGCTAGAAGAGCAAAGGCAGTTCTGAGAAACAAAGGCAAGGCAGGAGCATCACAATCCCTGACTTAAAATTATACTACAGAGTTATTCTGATAAAAAGAGCATGGTACTGGCAAAAAAAAAAAAAAAAAAAAAATCAGACATGAGAAATGTCTGTTCATTTCAGATGCCCATTTTTGAATTGGCTCTTTGAATCTGGGGGGTCTGATTTTTTTCAGTTCTTTATATATTCTAGATAGTAGTCCTTTGTCTAAGGTAAAATTGCTGAAAAATTTTTCCCCACATTGTAGGTAATCTCTTAGCTCTGTTGGTGGTTTCTCTTGCTGTGCAGAAGCTTTTTAATAAGATGAAATCCCAGTTGTTGATTTTTTGTGCAAGTTCCCATGCCACTGAGATTTTGTTCATAAAGTCTTTTCCTATTCCAATGTCTTCAAGAGTTCTACCTAATTTATCTTCCAGCAAATTTAGTGTTTCTGTCTTGATATTTAAATATTTAATCCAGTTTGATCTTAGTTTAGTGCATGGTGATAGGTATGGGTCTAATTTTAATCTTTGGCAGGTTGAAATCCAGTTTTACCAACACCATTTATTAGATAGGCTATCTTTCCTCCAAGGAGGATGATTGGCTCCTTTGTCAAAGATGAGGTGGCTGAGCATATCTGTAGTTGTTTCTAATAACTTCTAATCTATTCCACTGATCCTCAGGTCTGTTTCTTTGCCAGTACCATGCTGTTTTTATCATGGTAGCTTTGTAGTATAGTTTAAAGTTGGGGATTGTAATACTCCTAGCCGTGTCTCTGTTGCTTAGAATTGCTTTAGCTATTCTAGGTCTCTTCTGGTTCCAAATGAATTTTTGGATTGTTTTCTCTAGTTATGTGAAATATATTGTTGGAATTTCAATTGGCATTGCATTAAACCTATATAATAGTTTTGGAAGTATGGCCATTTTCACTATATTGGTTCTTCCTAACCAGGAACAAGGGATGTCTTTCCATTTTCTTATATCCTGCTCAATCTCTTTTTTCAGAGTGCTATAGTTTTCAGTGTAGAGGTCTTTTGCTTCCTTTGTTAGATTGACTCCTAGATATTTCATTTTTTTGGATGCTACTGTAAAAGGAGTTGTTTCCCTAATTTCTCTCTCAGTGAATCAGACAAAGAAGTAAAAGCAGAAAATAAATATATGAAAAAATGTTCAACATCACTGGTTATTAGACAGATGCAGATGAAAACAACATTGAGATTCCACCTCACCCCAGAAAGAATGGCTGCTATCAAGAAATCAACCAATAACAAATGCTGGCAGGGAAGCAGAGAGAAAGGAACCCCTTTCCCTTGTTGGTGGGAGTGCAGACTGGTGCAATCACTGTGGAAATCAGTATGGAGATACCTCAAAGAACTACGCTTAGAGGTCCCATTTGACCCAGCTATCCCCCTGCTGGGTATCTTCCCAAAAGAATTAGAAGAATCATACCATAGTGACATATGTGCACCCATGTTTATAGCAGCACAGTTTGTAATAGCTAAAGCTTGGAAACAGCCCAAATGCCCATCAATTGGAGACTGGATAAAGAAGATGTGGTTTTTTTATAAAATGGAGTACTACTCAGACATAAAGAACCAGAAACTAGAGACATTTACAGCTAAATGGATGCATATTGAGGCCATCCTCTTAAGTGAAATAAATAGGACACACATGTGTAAATACTAAATAGTTTCTCTAGTGTGAGAAACTGAAAGTGTAATTAAGATACAC
Source organism: Heterocephalus glaber (assembly GCF_053883595.1). Taxonomy (NCBI): domain Eukaryota; kingdom Metazoa; phylum Chordata; class Mammalia; order Rodentia; family Bathyergidae; genus Heterocephalus; species Heterocephalus glaber. Next base: position 3,259,262 of record NW_028258191.1, read on the forward strand.
ACAGATGAAACAGCCTAATAACATACTTCTTGGATTGTGTTTCCATTGCATGTCATATGACAGTACAGAAATTTAAATTAGGAAGAAGTTTGGCTTATGTGGAGTATGCTAGCTAACTGGAGTTTTTTTTCCAGACCACTATTTGTTCAAGGTTGGTTTTGGGGATCTTTCTGAAACAAATCACATCCTCTGGTGTCTTGCTGGTACTTGAGATTTTTTCTAAGGTATATGGAAAAATATTTAAGTGCTTTTCAGTTTTGTTTTGGTTGAGTTCTACTGTATTTGAATATTATTGTAGTTTTTCTTCCCTTCCATTGTTCTTCTTTGAATGGTTTTAATTTCTGTATGTGTGTGTGATAATAAAGTTATTTTTAAATTTAAAAAAACAGACCTGAAGATCAATGGCACAGACCAGAAGATACAGAAACAACCCCAAACACACTCAGCCACCTTTCCTTTAACAAAAGGCCCAAACACTTTCACTGGAAAAAGGATAGCCTCTTTAATAAGTGGTGCTGGAAAAACTGTCTTTCTACATGCTGAAGACTTAAACTAGACCCATGTCTCTCACCATCCACTAAACTAAAATCAAAATGGATCAAAGATCTAAATATTAAAACAAAAACACCAAATCTACTGGAAGAGAGAATAAGGAGAACACTTGAGGACATAGGGGTAGCCAAAGACTTCATGAACAAAACCTAGACCACATGAGAAATAATACAAAGAATCAACAACTGGGATCTCATCCTATTAAAAAGCTTTTGCACCGCAAAAGAAATCACCAACAGAGTGAAGAGACAACCCACAGAGTGGGAAAAAATTCTGAGCAGTAATTCAGACAAAGGACTAATATCTAGAACATACAAAGAATTTTAAAAATCAGACCTCCCAAATTTAAAGACTCAATCCAAAAGTGGGCGTCTGTATTTTTTTTTTTTTTTTTTGGTACTGGGGATCAAACTAAAAGTGAGCATCTGTGATAAATAGATACTTCTGAGATTAAGAAGTACAAAAGCCAAATAAATATATAAAAAAATGTTCAACATCATTGATCATTTGAGAGATGCAAATTAAAACAATACTGAGATACCATCTCAGTCCAGAAAGAATGGCTGCTATCAAGAATTCAACCAACAACAAATGCTGGCGGGGATGTGAGGAAAAAGGAACCCTGCTCCACTGTTGGTGGGAGTGCAGACTGGTGCAACCACTGTGGAAGTCAGTGTGGAGATTCCTCAGAAAACTAGGATTACAAGTTCCTCAGCTATTAATCTTCTGAGTACCTTCCCAAAAGAATTAAAAGCATTACACCACAGTAATATATGTGGACTCATGTTTATAGCGACACAGTTTATAATAGGTAGATCTTGTATAATGTGAAATAGGAAGAAAAGGTGGGAAAGGGAAGGGGAAGTGGGAGGGGTAGAGGAAAGGAAAGAAGGGAATGGAATTAATATGAGAAAAAGAAAAAATGGAAACAAAGTCTTTGTAGATAGGGAGAGGTGGAGGGGTTGAAGGAGGGCAGGGGAAGGGGGAAAAATAAGAACCAAGATATATTATGTAAAGGTGCAAATTCCCAATGATGAATGTCATTGTATACCTTGAATGTACCAATAAAAGTAATAAAAAAATAAAAAATTAAAATTAAGAATTTTAAAAATAGCTAGATCTTAGAAACAATCCAAGTGCCCATCAACTGATGAATGGATAAGGATGTGGTTTTTCTATACAGTGTAGTACTACTCAGCCATAAAGAAAGATAAACTTGAGACATTTATAGTTAAATGTATGTACCTTGAAGCTATGCTCGCAAGTGAAATAAATCAGACACACATGTAAATATGGTATTACCTCTCTGGTAAGAAACTGAAGATGTAAATGTATAATAGACAATGTGAAATAAGACAAAATTGTTCAAAAGGAAGGAGGAACTAGAAAGGGGGGGAGGGAGAAAGGAAGGAAGGAAAAAGAAAAAAATGAGAAAAGAAGGAAAAATGGAAATGAAGCTTTTGTAAAGAAGGAAGGGGAAGAGGGATTGAAAGAGAGGAAGGGAATGGGAAATAAAAGGAATCAAGATACATCATGTAAAGGTACAAATTCCCTATGATAAATGTGATCATTATGTAAATCTAAATTGTACCAATAAAATTAAAAATGAAAAAAATTGTCAAAAATTAAAAAATATAAATCTTTGGATAGCATAATTTAAAAGAGTGAATTATATGATATATGGATTATAGGAAGAAAAGGTTCAAAAAGCAAGGGGAAGTGGAAGGGGTAGGGAAAAGGAAAGAAGGGAATGGAATTAACATGAGAAAATGAAAAAATGGAAACAAAGTCTTTGTAAATAGAGAGGGATGCAGGGGTTGAAGGGAGGGCAGGGGAATGGGGAAAAAATAAGAATCAAGATATATTATGTAAAGGTGCAAATTTCCAATGATGAATGTCATCATATTGTATACCTAAATGTATCAATAAAATTAATTTTATAAGAAAAGTAAAACAATTTCAGATTAAAATGTGCACACTCAGTTACAAATTCTTTTCTTTGTTAGTTACAAGATAAAAATGGTAGTGTAGTGGTGAAATTTAAGCTGCAAGATGTATTTATTATAGGAAATTGGATTTATCACTTACAATATTTTCACTAGCCTTGTGTTAAATTAATTCAGTGTTAAAGGTACTGGGGAGATTCTATTGTTAATTATTGCACTAGCTTTCTCTTGGCAAATTCAAAATATAAAATGAGTTTAATCCAAGGATTCAAACACAGTTCAAATCTCCAGTCCTCCAACCCTCAAGGAGCGCGTTTTCTAGTGAAGTTAGAGATATATGTAATTAGCAGAATAAAAAAGAAAAAGGAGAACTGTTCTATAGAATGGTAGTGGTATTAACAAAGCAGTTGCATGGGCCAGGGATTTAGCTCAGTGGTTTCACCGCCTGCTGCGCAAGCTCTAGGACCCGAGTTGGATCCCCAGTACCAAAAAAAACAACAAAGGAGTTGCCCCAGGCTCCCTCTTGAAGATGGGTTAGGCTTCAGAGAAAAGAGGGTGAGCTAAGAGGGAGGATGGTCAGTGTTTGAGGTAAGGTAATGAGAACTGTTACCACATGGGCAAAACGAGAACAGGACCTGAGTTGGATCCCCGGTACCAAAAAACAAAAAAACAAAGAATAGAGTGTGGACCCTCAAGAGAGAGGTGCAGTGTGGCCTTGAAGTGGGTGTATTTAAGTGGTTCTGGAATAGAAATCTATGGAAAGCAGGTGCTCAATTTACAGGTGAAAGTTGTTTTCTACAGGTGAAAAGCCCATGTTACACATTAGAGAGGACATTAGAGGTGAGAAGTTTCTTTTTACAATGAAAAATATGAGTCCAGGCTTATTGTGCCTTAATGCCCTGGGGAACTTTTTTAAAAGTTTCCTGAAAAGGAAAAAAGACTGAGTAACTTTTAGGTCCTGAAGCTTCAGTTTCTCTTAAAAGTACAACTTTACAATTAGAATTTGTTTTGTTTCCTTTTTACCTATCTTTAGTTCTTCTAGCCCACCTTATAGTCATCAAGAGAATCTCCAGAGAGTTAAAAATCACATGAGGTAGTGAATTCATTTTCAGTTTCAGTAAGAATCTTTGATGTCTTAAAACAAATTTTGTAATTTTAGGATGAAATAGGTTTAAACTTAGGTATACTGTTGGATAAAGATGTCATTCATTAAGACAAGGATATAGATAGTAAGTGGACTTGAATAAGAAAGAAACTAATTCAGCTGAGAATACTGATGTTGAAATGCCTGTGGTTTACTTAATATTCTGTCTCTTTTTAACCTTACCACTATCCTCATCAGGGTTGCTAAGGATAGATGATAAAACCATCTCCCTTTCTTAATGGACCTTTTCTTTTTTTATCATAATCTTGAGAAGCAACTTTTTACTTTAAAAAGAAAAAGTCAAGCAAAATGACTTTCCCAAAACCTTGTTAACTCTTGAGGCACCTCTCTGTGATTTCCTTTCAAAACCAAACTTCCTAGGACAATAAGATCTCCTTGGGACAAGAATTGGTGTAGTAATTCCTTATAGTCCCTAATAACTTTGAAAAGTGTGAGAAGCTGAAGAGAAATAACAGAGTCCAGAAAATCTAGTCAGGGCCCAGAAGAAAGGTCTTATATCCTGCAGAGTCCCAGGGAAATTTAATATTTTTGTACAAAAAGGGAAATTTTCATGTCTTTCATAAGATAAATCAATGAACTGAAAAGAAGATAAATTCTTGTAATATTAAATAGAAAACATAGAACAACAAATCTCAGGCACTTTTAAAAGACTGCTATTGTATAATTTGGTTAAACTTGTTACAATAGCCTAGTACAAAGAATACAGACCAAGTTGGTAAATTTGGTTCAGCAATAGTTGGCCATAATGTACAGACTTAAAATGATAAAGTTAAATTCTTGGCTTTTTAATAATATGATTTCAGGATAAATTTGCCACTACCCTAAGTAATTATATGACACATTTCAAAAGTTTCTGGAAGCAGTAAAAATGGTACATCTATTAACAGCTATGTGGCTAAAAATATCCATCATACTCATTCAAGGTAAAGAGAAGCAAAGCCATGGACTGCACAGAAAAAAGGAGCAGGCAGATGCAGCTAAGCAACAAGATTTGGACCTTTCCTTGGATCAGACTGAATGTGCTACCCCGGAGTCAGATAATTCAGTTGTCATGCTCAGCATTTAGAGACGTGAGGTCTTACAGATCTAAGTCCTCATGGTTTTTTACCCTTGTTTCTTGAAACATAATTCCTTGTTTATTCATTGCTCAATAATCATTTGTTGAAATGAAATTTATTACTCTTAATTTGCTTCTATGCCAGAATTAGTAAAATCTACTTTTAAAACTTGTGGAAGTATAAATGAGAATGTCCTCTGAAACTCGAATGCTGCATAAATACAAGACTCTCCACCATGAGCTAGAATATGATAGCGTAACACCCCTACTGTATGTCCCACCAGCCAGCCTACCTGTCAGTTCACCAAGCTTCATTAAGAGACTAACAGATGGGCAACGCATAAAAGCTGACATTTGGAAGATTTTGGTTTTGCCCTTGGACTCTCTGTCCTCAGTCCCAGAGTGTGGCCCTTAAATCCATCTCCCCAGGAGACTACAGGAAATGCTTGTGTGGTCAAACTGGTTCCACCATTGGTCCGATTCCAACCAAAGCTCATTAGTTTTACTTTTCCCTTTGAATGTGTGGGTTACAGTTTTATTTGTTACATAATAGAAGGCACTAGCAGCTTGTGTTTTTCTTATGCCTTGGCATTGAATCAGCAATGGATCCATTACATTTCCTTTATTAAGATTAAGTGGTGGTTTTGCTGTATGTCCTTAGACTTGGTTGTCATTTTAAACATTCACTGACTACACCAATTATAATAACATACTAGCCATTCTATACCTCTCATCAAGATAAATTTAAAATGAACAAGTAATCTAGCTGCTACTTTAAAAATTTAGCCCTGCCCTGTTAATAAAGTATGCTCTGGACTCGTGTGACTATTGAACAGATGAAATATGACTTGTCTAAACTGAGATGTGCTATAAGTATAAAATACACACCAGACAGATTTCAAAGGCTAAGTATGAAAAAAGAATATGTCTCACTAATTTCTAAAATAGATTGCATGTTGAGATAATATTTGTTACACTGAGTAAAATAAAGTGTATTCTTAAGATTACCAGAATGCCAATATTTTATTTAATTTTTAGTGAAGTGTCTGGAAAATATAAAATTCCATTATGTGGCTGGCATTCTGCTGAACGATTTTGATCTAGGTGCTGAGAGCCTTTGTAGAAATTTTCATTCTTTATGACTGGTTAGTCTAATTAATTTTAATTCAGTCTTTCTATGGACTTAAGTGTGGTTTTTAAAAAATTTTAAGTGTGTTTAATGTCCTACTTCTGGACTTGCCAAGAATATATAAGGTAAATTAAGTGAAATTAATTAATGATCATTAATCATATTTAAATAACATTGACTTTGACCCTCTAAGTACTCTGGAGCCCTTTAGACACCTGCACTAAGGACTTGGTGCCATGCCAAGTGATATCCAGTGATGAACCATAAATACTCTACTACTGTTTTTACCTAGGGGTGCTTCCTTGGCTCTGAGTCCTACTGAGCGTAAAAAACAGCAAGTGACACATAAAAATAAACTCCTTGTTGTATGGGTTGGCCAAATGTCACAGCATTTCTTCCAAAGCAACATTATAAAATGGAATATAATAAATTAGAAAAGCAGATTTCTAGTATTTGTGATTTAGTTTCACATTCACCTTCCGTTATGTATGTAATGTATGTATGTTTAAAAAATAGGTGACCCCTACTTTTGTGGCCAACAAAGAAAAGAAAATTAAAGAAACTAAAAGAAAGAATGAGAAGAAAAAATCTAGTTTAAAAAAATTTTTTTAAATCACCAACCACCCCTCCACACCTCTGGTTTCAACCACTGAATTGAAAAGTAAAAATCATGACAAAATACCATAAACATGAGGAAAGAGTAATGTCCTTCTGATCCAGAATACACTATATTGCCTTTATTAAATATCACCTAATCCAAAGGAAATACAAGCCTAAGGTGACTCCACTTTTGCAAAGGAAATAGAGGTCTGCAAAAACAGACTGATAGAAAGAGAGCTGATAAACACTCAAAAGAGTATAGTGATATTAAGAAAATTGTTTTGAATGATGTTCCCACCCTTCACCAAGGAAGTGTACTTTATAGGTGTGATAGGATACACATTCCAGCAAAAGAGACAATTATTTTTGTCCAAGACAAGTTTCTAGGAAGAAGAAATGTATTAAATCACTCAGTGGGTTTAATAATGCAAAGACAGTATACTCTGAATAATTCAAAGATTGCCACATTATAAAAACAATGCCCAAAGAAAGAAATGAAGAGACAACTTAAAACTGCTCAAAATTTATATACAGAGCATTTAGTATTATTCTACTTTGTTCATCTTTGAGCTTCTCACTTTTCAGATAGACAAACCAAAGCATTGAATTTAGTTGACTTGGCTAAAATCATAAACTGCCTATGAAAGGACTAAAATTATAAGTAAATGAATTTCCAATTCCCATTTTACTGATTTCTCAGGAAACTCTCCATATATCTTAACTGTAAAACTTGCTATTCTGAGGGCCAAATGAATATCTTCTAAGAGGTGTGACATGAAAGAAATATTCTTAATAAAAGACTTCACTAGATAGATGGTCCTTGAATGAATTTCAACTTTTTATAAAATGAGTATAATATACTTTTTTAGTCAAAATTAATTTTGGCTATACATAGTATTCTAAAGGTTTTTTTCACTACATTATAGACATTTTCCTCTTCAGTACTTCATTGCTTTTTAATTCACATAGTTTGCCTCTCTATGAATGTCATGTAGTTTCTCAACCACTAACCTATCAATGACTATTTAGATGTATACACTTTTAGTACATGTGCTGCCTAAGTGAACACATAGGGTATATATAATTTTTTACTATTGCAAACAATGCTACAGTACTCTTCTTTCTTTGGCTTATATTTTGCAACATATTTAAGGGTTTTAGAAGGATAAATTCCTAGAGTAACAAATTCTGAGTCAAAGATTACATTCCTTAGTGCTTTGTGAAGATATTGTAAAAATTAACCTTCCAATCACTTGGGCCAATTTATAGTCCCACTGGAAATAAATGAAAGGGTCTATTTTTTCATACCATCACCAACTCTGAGTGTTATCAACTGTTTTAATCATGCTGACAGGAGAGGAAGAACATATGTCTAGATTTTTACTGCATTTGAGTTTTTTTTTTCTTTTGACAAATTAACGTTGAGAACCTTTTTCCCCCTTAAGTTTATCTTCCATTTTCCATACACTCATTTAATTGATCCTCACTAATGCCATCTGTTAAAAGAAGATCATAATGATAAAACGTCTCCACCTTGAGGCTTAAAAGATACGTTTAAAGCATCCATTTTATTTTAAGGATTGCTAAGTATAATTCAGTGCTGAGTTAACTGAATGTTATTTTTTTCCTTACACCTTTGGTTTAGCTTTTCACCAGACAAAGCAGTATTCAGTCTTATTCCATATAAAGTACTTGGAAAAGGGAACATTTTATTTAGTCTCTATACAGCAAAGATTCAAAACTGTCAATATCATCCAATTCAAAATTTCAAATTACTACACGATTTTCTCTTCAACTAATTTCTGTCTTTCATGAACACAGACCTAAACCAAGAGAGATTCTTTCATAAGTTTATACTTAAGAGGGAAACAAAAATAAGTGTTCTGAAATTGCCATGGAAATTGACATTCCTATTGTGCATCTTAAGAACAATGTGTGAGTTTTACGAAACACTACATAGATATAAAATGCATTAAATTAAAAATCATTCCCCTCTAAAATAAAACTTTTCTGATATCAATTCTATGAATATTTTTGGAAAAAAGAAAAAGATTTCCCTACAATATGAACATGGTTGAGGACAAAGATATTTTCTTTAAAGAGACTAGATATTTCATTCTTGGAAATGAATGTTAAGATAAATAAATGTAATGCAGATTTATGACAATGGACATGACAGGAAATTGAGCTACAAAGAGAAAATAATTTTCAAATTGTAAGAAACTAGAATGCTTACAGAATACCACTGAATGCTAAAGATCTGAAGATAGCTTTACAAGATGCCTAGTTCAACCACATATCTAGCTAATTCTTAAATCTTCCCCATGGTAGATTGGCCAAATGTTCATTCACCCAATGCTTAAATACTTACAATGATAGAGAATGCAGTACTTACTGGAAACGTTGATGGCTGGTTTGCTCTTTTTGGTATATTCTGCTAAAATCCGTTTTTATTTTTTTAACTTACGATTTACTGGTCCTACTTTCACATTGGCGTTAACATGATAATTCTTAGTTGTATTATTTCTACATCCATTCCTAACCTTTATTATTTTCTATCATACAGCCAGAAAAAATTTAAATCCTTGCTTTCTAGTCTCCATTTTACCTAGGGCTTGTTGGGATAATCCAGCTCTGGCCTAATGAGACATTTAAAAAGTCCACATTGTTCTCCTCCAACCCCTCTTTCTGCCCTGAACATAAAGTTGATAAAGCTACTTGGACCCAGAAAGCAAAGTTCATGGGAATGACAGACCTGCATTCTCTTTTTTGAACCCCATAACACTGGCATCACCCACCTTCAGACTTCTTGTTATATAGAAAAAGTTAGCCCCATCAGTCCTGAGGGATTTTAACTCAGGTTTTCAGATGTGCGCAGTTGAAGACAACCATATTTAATTAACACATGTACTATGTGGTCACACTGAAAAGTGAAATACTTATTCTACTTGATAATTCCTCATATCTTAATGAAGAAAAATATTTTAGTCAACTGGTACATCTAGCCAGATTGGAACTCTCTGACCTGCAAATGTCAACATTCTAAAATATATCTATAATATTATAATTTAAAATATTATATATCTGCAATATTACAGTTTAAAAACTATCAGGTATACTTAACTCAAAGTAAGAGAATACAGTAAACAGAAATTAGTGACACTTGAATTCTGATGGAAGACAATTGTAAAAAATTTATTCATTGTTTCTGGTCAATTCTATCTCTTTCCTATCTTCTCTTTCTTCCTATCTTTCCTCAATCCAAGCTCAAATTAAATTAAGATTTCTAAACTCTAGAGGAGCCTGATAGAACAATCCAATTTTTTCCTGTTTTTCTTTAAATCTATCACAATGTCACTTGTCTACAAATTACTTGTATCCATAATTTAATATCAAAAGAAGCATTAAATTTTATCATCCCTAGGTTCATCAAATTTGGTGCTCAAGTTGCAGTGTGATTTATAAATAAGGGTCTGCTATAATCTTTTTAGACTACAGGCAAAATGTTTCATAAAATTAAACTTTTAAAACTTGGACTTATTTTTCTCTTTTCTTGATGCATAATACCAGTGATACTATAATAAAATGATTGTAAGTTGTATCTTCTAGTAATTATAATCACATCAGAATGAATCTCAATTTATCTCATAATGTATACCCAACTCAGTTTTTTCAAAGAAAAGCTGTATTGTGCAATTGTAGAATCATGATTTGATCAATTGCATTTCTGAATTAGGAGGATTGATTATATATCACCTTGCCTCCATCCCAGGCTCCTAGGGCAGAGAAGCTCAGCCGGGCCCAGCACCCAGAAGGAAGCTCCCTGTCTCCATCCCAGGCTCCTAGGGCAGAGAAGCTTAGCCAGTCCCAGCACCCGGAAGGAAGCTGCCCTGCCTCCATGCCAGGCTCCTAGGACAAAGACCTCAGCCAGTCCCAGCACCCAGAAGGAAGCTGCCCCACCTCCATCCCAGGTTCCTAGGGCAGAGAAGGTGAGCCGGTCCCAGCACCCTGAAGGAAGCTCTCCACCTCCATCCCAGGCTCATAGAGCAGAGAAGCTCAGCTGGTCCCAGCACCCGGAAGGAAGCTGCCTGGCTCCATCCCAGGCTCCTAGGGCAGAGAAGCTCAGCCAGTCCCAACACCTGGAAGGAAGCTTTCCCACTGTCATCCCAGGCTCCTAGAGCAGAGAAGCTGAGCCGGTGCTAGAACCTGGAAGCAAGCTCCCCCACTGCCATCCCAAGCTCCTAGGGCAGAGAAGGTGAGCTGTGTGGGCCCCAGAAGCACCCACACACACACCGTGGAAATGAGAAAACACATAAACAAGCCTCAAAAACAGACTTCCAGATCACCTACAGCAACCCCAAGGGGAAACGAGATGGAACAATCTGATACTCAACCACCTGGACTCTCTGAACTGCCAACAAAAGAGGATCTGGGAAAAATGAAATCAGAAATAATTGCTCAGATAACAGCAAAGATTTTGCTCATGGTGCAAGATATGATTAATAAATCCAGAGAGGACACAGATAAAAAAAACAGAGGATCTGAGGAACATGATGGAATCCCAACATAGGAAACAATGGAATCCATAAAACAGACACAAACAGATTTCCAAGAGATGAAAAATTCCATCGAAAGTCTGCACAACAGAATGAACCAATGTGAGGACAGAATTTCACATATAGAAGATAAGATTGCAATTAGTGAGGAGGAAAAGAAAAATTGCTTTAAAATTGTAAGGGAACACAAGAAATCAATCCAGAAGCTGCTAGATGATGCAAAGAAGAATAACATAAGACTGATTGGAGTCAATGAAGAAAGAGGAGAGAGTGCAGATGACATAAAAAAACTGTTCACAGATGTGATGGCAGAAAATTTGCCAAGGAGGGGAAAAGAACTTGCCATACAGATAAGTGAGGCATATAGGTCTCCAGCTAACCTTAATCAAAAAAAATCCACACATAGGCATATAATAGTTAGGATTCCAGAAATCCAACAGAAGAATAAAATTCTACAAGCAGTGAGAGAAAAGAAACAAATCACATACAAAGGAAAGCCCATCAGAATCACAGCAGACTTCTCAATGCAAACCCTCAAGGCAAGAAGAGCTTGGAGTAATGTATTCCAAGCCTTAAAGGAAAACAGCCTCCAACCCAGATTGATGTACCCTGCAAAACTATCTTTGAAAATTGATGGAGAAATAAGATACTTTCATGATAAAGACCACCTCAGGAACTTCATGAATACCAAACCGGCACTCCAAAAAATTTTAGACAATATCCTAGGAAAAGACAATGAGGATCACAACCCCAGGAAGCCCAGCAGAATGAATCCACTGGGTGTGACAAATTAAATGCAAAGGGGGAGGATCCAACAAAAAGAAAAAGTCATGATAAGGCTTTTAAAACTTTTAACTTCATCTCCCTAATGAGTGTGTAATTCAATCTTATTACTGTACTGATTAGTATTTTTCTGATTCTAGAGTTGCACACCATTCCTTGTGCTATACTGGCTATTTATCATCTTCTTATGTCTACATTTTAATTGGGTTGTCTATTAATGAGCTGTAAGAGTTCTTTATATATTCTGATCATAAGTTATATGCATTGGACATATGGTCTGTTTAAGGACTACTTTTCATTTTGATGATGTCATTTAAAGTTCTAAATTTTGATGGAATCTCATTTATCAATTGTTTTCTTTTATACATCATGTTTTTTGTATCCTAGGTAGTTCTTGCCCACCCTAAATTCATAAATATTTTCCCTTATAATTTCTTCTTAAAGTTTCATACTTTTAGGCTTTCTTATTTAGGTTCATAAATCCCTTCAAGTTATTTTCATGTGTGGAAAAAAAGGGTTGAGGTTAACTTTTTAGATACAGATACCAGGTGTTCTAGTGCCATTTGCTGAAAACACTATCTCTTCCTTGGCTCTTGAATTGAGTTTATAGTCTATAAAATGCTAATGTTAAATAATCTTTCAAAACTCAGTGGACCATATATGTGTGGTTCTATTTCTAGATTCTCTGTTTTATTCAAATGATCTACATGTCTTTCCTTACACCAACACTGCCTTGATTACTGTAGCTTTAGAAGAAGTCTTAAAATTACCTACTAAACATCTTCCAACACTGTTTTTGTTTTTGTTTTTGTTTTTAACTTTTCTAGGTCCTTTGTACTCCTACATAACTTTTAAATTTCAATATCCAATTCTTCATTTATAGCAAGTATACACAGACCTGGATTTTTATATATACCTTGTGTTTTCTAATCCTGCTAAATTCAAGTATAAGTTCTAGGGGCGCCTAGAGATTTGTTAGTATTTTCTTTGTAGATGATCATTTCATCTACATATAAAGATTCTGCTTCTGCCATGCCAATCCTATCCTAGTTGTGTCATTTTATTGCCAGACTATTTTGGTGGGGAGTAGGTTTCAAAGTTTAATGGACAGATAAAGAGTAAGCATATCTGCCCTTGTTCCCCACCTTAAGGAGAAAACATTGTATCTTCTCCATTCATATAAGGTGTACTCACTGGAAGTATGGAGTATATGTCTTTAATCTGTTGAGAAGTTTCTGTTCTACTTCTAGTCTCTTGATAGCTTTTACCATGAAGAGCTGTAGAATTTACTCCAATACTTTTTCTCCAACTACTGACAGGATCATATGGCTTTTTCCTTTCCTCTGTTAAAATGATGACTTTTGGGGGTGGATCTTTCAATGCTGAATCAACACTGCCATCCCTATAACAAAAACACTTTCTACATACTGCCAGATCTGACTTCTAATAGTTTGTTTTGTTAAACAAATTTCTATGTTCATACTTTTTTCTTCTATTATCTTTATCCTGTTTTAGGATTAGCACAATGTTGAGCTCCTAAAATGAGGGGAGAAGTGTTCCTTCTTTTTTCTGCTTTAACTATTTGATATAATTTATCAGTTAAAATGTTTATGAGCCTGCTGTTGTCATATAGGTAGGTTTTCAAGCTAGGAATATACTTTCTTTAATAGGTGCTATTCAAATTTTGTATTTCCTCCAGAGTTAGTTTCATTAATTTGTCTTCTAAGTTACTTCTTGGAAGTTGTCAAATTTATTTCAAAAAAGATTTTTGTAATATGCTTTCTATATCCTTTTAAATTCTGTAAAATCTGTGGTAATGTCTCCTAGATCTTAATATTGTAATTTAAAAAATGTATAACTGATACTGTGTAACAGGAAGAAAAGGTCTAAAAGAGCAGGGGAATTGGGAGGCATAGGGGAAGAGGAAAAAGGGAAAGGAAAAAATATGAGAAGAGAAAAAAATGGAAACAAGGTCTTTGCAAATAGGGAAGGGTGGAGGGGGTGAAGGGAGGGCAAGGGAAGGGGAAAAAAAATAAGAACCAAGAGACTCATGTCAAGGTACAAGATCCCAATGATGAATGCAACTGTATTTTATACCTAAAATGTACCAATAAAATTAATGGGAAAAAAAGAGAGATTATATATCACCCATTTATTTCAAAGAAAACTTTAAAAGAAGATAATAAACTATTTTAAAAATACGGAATTTGGCAAGAATAAAATATGAGTTTGAATTTAAACTTTGCCCACTATATGCTGAGTAGGACAAATAATCACGTTCATACTGATCATCAGTAAAAATGGAATAATTATGCCTACCTCATAGGTTTATCATGGAGATAAATTTAAGTAATATTATGTGTATATATAATCTCATTATCACTAGCATATGTGTCCAATAAATGATTAGCTTTTATAATTCCTAAAAAGATATTATTGCTCTTTGCTGCTTCCAACTTGGCTTCTCTGAATTCCTTCTTTTGATTTTGGTAGACCAAGAATCTCGATTTCTAGTATTTTGTTTCAAAAATCATTGACTCTACCATGAGTAGAAATTCTAGCTATATTTATATAATTTTCTTTTTTATTTCTGACCTGTGGCCAATCCTTTAGAAGAAATAGAATCTAAATGATTTAGCAAGAAGTTTTTTTGTTTTGTTTTATTTTTCTTTTGGTTTTGGGGGGGGTTTTTTGGTGCCGGGGATTGAACTCCAGTCCTTGCGTTTGTGGGGCAGGTGGTGGAACCACTGAGCTAAATTCCTGACCCTGGCAAGAAGAATTTTAAAAGGTAGAAAAGATAAGGGAGTAAAGGTGGAGTCCCCTAATATTAGAGGTGTGTTAGTTTGTGTTCTGACACATAGAGTGCAAATAACTTTGGGGGTGGGAGGCAGGTAGAGAAGTAAGGAAGAAATACAAGGAAGGGTAGTTTGTCAAATCAGCTATCATTATACACAACTTGAGCTTTATCTGAACAAAGAAACTAAAAGCCAGTGCAAAATATGCACCTTTAATCTAGTACATCTAAGGGGCAGAGCAGGGGAGCTGCCCTGGAATATTTAATTCTAACTCCTGAGATGGTATTTGAGGGCAACTCCCACGGTTTGTGAATTTCCTCTCAGTTCTAGCCTTCTGATCATAGAACATGGCCACAGTTGTTTTCTGAGGTAGTAGAAGGTAAGGGGAGCAGACACTGAGATGCCAATACTGAAAGACAGAAGTCAGTTAGAGCCCCCTAAATGAACAAAAGGATAGGAAGAAGAGGACACTAATGGCATGGGCTTCAGGGCACCAAAGACTAAATTAAAACAGAAAGACAGGAGCTGAAAACCAACCATTGCTTGTAACAGGATAAATCTGAGGATAGAAATATTACATGAGAAGAATGCACAGGGGAAGCAGAAGCCTGTAATCTACTGAATAGTAATACTGGCATCCCAAAAGAAACCTGAGCTTTGGGCTAGGAAAGTATAGTACATACCTCAGCCAAACAAATCTCAAGCCAACAAATCTGGCTTGGAACATCAGAGCCAGAAATTTATGGTGCTCCTCCTAAATTAGAAATTTAGATCCTCCTCCTAAGGTCCCTAGGCACACCCTAGGCCTACCTGTTCATCTAACTGACCATTATAGAACATGTGGTACTGCTCAAGGCACACCTGTGTATTCCATTCCAGCCAGTTTGAGGCGCTGTGGAAAGAGACCATGTTAGAGCTCCTTCTTGGACCTGATCTTTCCTCTCTGAAGAAAATTCAGACATCTGCAGACTTCAGAGGTCTTTGGGTACTTGAAACTTAGCTCACTAGCAAGGTATTCTCCTGAACTGCTGCATGGAATCTGTTGGGTGCTGACTTTCTGTGCAGTGAAGATTCAGAAAGAAGCCTGGGGAAGAAGGCTGTGATCTGAAGCAGAGTTTAAGCTGAAGTCACTCTAAAACCATGAGAATCTCCAGCCCTAAAACCCTGATCTTTGCTGACTTCTTCAACAAATGTTTAGGAAGCACCTACTTTTCCCTCATGTACATTTCAGGCAGACTTGCAAAGACAAGCAAGCTATGCACTGAAATCTTCTCTTACATGGTCTGTCAGTTAGTCCATCTGTGACACTTAATGTCCAATGTCTGAATACCAATCTGTCTCCACCTCATTCTTAGCCAGCTCATCCCAGGGGGAACCTTAGTTAAATCCTCTCAGCCTGGTACTAACATGTACCTCTGGCAGTAAATGTTACTGGAGACCTTCTCAGTTATGAGCAATATCATCATTAGAGGGTTTTTGGAACATTTGCAAAGAGATATACAACAATTTTTGTTGGGCTTCTTTGAAGTACAATGTTACACCTAGAAAATTATTAGAATTTAGGATTTTTCCATATTGAAGAACTTGCTTTATAGCATACAACAGTTCACCAAGAATTTCTTTCTTTGATTTTTTTCATTATTTAAAGAGTTCTATAGATTTAACATATTAGAATAAAGGTCTCCCTGGAGCAGGTAGTTCTTATTTTTTTAAAAAAATGGCTGTTGATAAATGTTGGAGTTATCCTTACTTTTTTTGCTGTTTTTTGTTTTGTTTTGTTTTGTTTTAGTATCAGGAATCAAACTCAGAATCTTCTACTTGCCAGGTAGGCATGGGGCCACTGAGCTAAATCCCCAGCCTTTATCCTTACATGTTAATGTTAAAAAAGAAACATGTTTAAAGGGTTATTTTAAATTAACTTGAGGACATTATGAAAGGAAAACTCAATTAGATAATCTATTTCTAGATCTTTGTCTAACATATACTGTTTCCACTTTGTAGAGTGCAATTTATTTTAGAGAACTATGAATGAACATCCTCAGAAATATAACCAAATATTTAGGGGTTTCATTACCTTTGAAATAAGATGATCAAGCTGAGAATGATTCTATATATTCAACTCTAACCTACACTCAGGAAAAATGCTGGTTGAATACTTCTAAAGCATGCACACAAAAATAATTTACAGGTATTTCCCAATAAGAACACATGGAAGCAAGATAAGAAGGAAGAAGGAAATGAAAAATAAGATGCTAGATTCTGACTTCATTATGCCAAGGAGAGGAGTGACAGCTTAAGAAGGAAAATGATGGTTCGTTTTTGGGGCCTATGTGATTCTAATTGCTTTCTGGGATTATTCCTGTTAGTTCTTTTTATAAAATTCAATGTAGTTAGAATACAGCCAGATATTGTTTGTTGGCTTTTAATACCTTTAGGAAGGCCTTACTTTGTACTTTGCCATATATTTCATCTTGCCTTGCTATTCATGATGCTAGTCAAATTTATATTTTGTTTATTCAGCCTGGCCGCTGAAGGCATATGACTTAGAACATCTGTCCTTTATTTTTCCCATCCAGTCAAACTATACTACTTCCTATCCCAGAACACTATTCACGCTACAAGTCCATTCTCAAACAGCTTCCTTCATTTCCTCTCTGAATATCTAAACCCCATTTCTCTATTAAATGTATTCCTATGTTTCAAGAAGGGGTGTGTGAACTTATCACATTTATTATTTATAAGCAGTGGTGTTCTGGCAAATCTTTAATAGCTGGTTCTCCTTGGATGAGAAGGAGATTTATGATCTGTAATTTTTGATGATTTCTGTGTATAAATTCTCTTATCATAGCCAGTTTCAAAACTGAGTTGGGAAGATGCCCACAATCTGCTCTTAATAGTTTGTAAGTGTTGGATCCAGGACATAACTGTGTTATATAAAAAATAGTGCATAACTCTGTAGCACTGTCTCAAGGTGACGTACTTTTAAGAGAGATGAGATACTGTGTTGAAGCAGTTCTGAGCAGAAGTTGAGAGCTGAATTCTAGATCTAGGTCTACCACTACACAACCAAGCCACACTACAACCACTTAAGCACTCTGGATTTTCTCATGTAGAAAGACTAAGCACACAATAAATAACATCCTAATGCTCCCGGGTCTATCATCCTATGTAGCTCTCCAAATGATCAAGTCTTTCCTGAACTCACCTGAAACTCCCTTGAGAGTAGACTCTGCCATAACACATTATATCTTCAGCACATGAAACATGGTGCTTTGTACTTAACAGGTCCTTCATAAAGAACTGCTGAATAAATGACTCACCTGGATAACTGGATGTAGACTGGGTACGCAGTAGGTTAGTAAAATAGAATAGAATGCAAGATTGTATTAAAGTAAGGGAAATGAGGACTGGGATTTAGATCAGTAGTTCCACCGCCTGTCTCGCAAGCGCAAGGTCCTGAGTTCAATCCCAGGCACACACACAAAAAAAAAGTAAGGAAAAAGAGTCAAGTGATGCATTTGAAGAATAATTTTTTCTATGAATACAGGTTTGTTTGTTTGTTTGGTTTTGGTACCAGAGATCAAACTGAGGACTTCGCATTTGCCAGGCAGGCGCTGTGCAGCTCAACTAAATCCCTGGCCCTGAATACAGGTATTTTCTAGACTGGTAATGGACTAACTGGGAAGTGCCATATCTAATTGCACATGATTTTTATTCCTTCCCTCCTGTTTAGGAGCCACCCTAAACTGGTGCCAAGCTGTCCTCATTTCCACATCTTTTTTCCACTTTCGAGATCAACCTAGATTGTGCTTTCAGCATTTCTTTGCTATTTGATTTACCCCTGTCATATGTTGTTATCAGATGCAGAGAAAAGAGTATGCCTTTTTAAACCAATTTCTTCCTTTCTTTCCATTTATCTCCTAATACGACATGTGAATAAAATACCTTAAGGGTAGCTGATTAGGGCACTATTATTAATACCCATACAGTAAAGATCAAGAAGACTTTATACACTGAAGTAAAATTGGACATTCAACAAAATAAGAAATGAAATTCTTTCTACTTCAGCTTTAGTCAAAGCTTCGAAAGCCTAGATACTCTGTAACAGTAAGGCAAGAAGATCCCTGTGCAGAATTGCTGAGATGGTTGAACAGCTTCAGACAGCATTAATTCTCTCTTAGAATAAGAACTCTTGATCTGGAGGAAGGGGAAAGAAAGAATTCTGCTGATAGGGTTACTGGGGGTATGGCTTCCTGCAAGGGTGAATAATTTCCACTTGAGAAAGGACACTTAGAGCATTTGATAAGTGTCTCCTAGAGTTCCAGGTAATTTAGAAGAAGTATAAGATACTGTGGCTAGATTGGCCTGAAAGAAAAATGCAGAGAAGAAAGCAACAATCAGGTTTTCTGTGGACCAGAAGTGTGCCCCACAAGAAGTAAAGGACTTAGAGATATTTAGAAAGGACTGTGTGGAAGGATAAAGTTCCCAAAAGCAATACCAAAAGCAAACAGTTTGTGAAAGAAAAAATCAATTATTATAGAGTCACAGTCGTAATTGAGGGTTCAAGGAGAGGAATCACCCCAAAACACCATCATGATAAAATCAGCTTTGAACATTTATTAGACCCAAATCACATCAATGGGATCTATGCTGACTCCTTAACTATCCTCTGTCACCCAACTCCATTGCTGGAAGGGCCAACAACTGCAGGTAGTGAATGGAAGAGGAGTAGAGGAAATACAGGAGATGCCGCCTCCTACACATACTCACCATGAACTTCCATATACATATGTGCACACTCATATGCATGTACTCATTCACAGACACACACACATACGTGCACACTCATGTACATGTACTCATACACACACACACATACACACACACACACACACACACACACACACACACACACACACTGGGCTTCCAATATTTGGTTAGGCCTTGCCTAGGTTATGGGAGAAATTTTAAAGAAGACAATAGATTTCTATTGTCATATTGAACTGAACCCTCAAGGCTTTAAAGTGACTGGAAGAGAGTAAATAATAACTTTAAAAGCTCAGAAATCTCAAAATTTTATCCAAGAGTCAGAAGGGAAACTATTCAACATAATAGGCTAAAGAGACAGTGAGAACAGTTGTTTTAGGCATTTTTTTCCTAACGGTACCAGCTTTTTACCCTAATCGTTGCAGACTTAACAGAAAAAGACTGGACTCCAACCCCTAAAGTCCTTGAATGTTTTCAAAGCCACTTTAAACACCTGAAAGCATTGATTTATGTGTTAATTCACCTTCCTCTCACTAAACTATAAGGACCTGCCTTTGAAAAAAAGGAAAAAAAAAACCTCTTCAATTGTTTAATTCTTCTATTTTGCCTAATTTGTAGCACTATATTATGTGTTCTCTATTGCTTTCTGTTGAAAATATGCAGTGAATTTTACTTCCCTTAGATTTTTTAAGTGGGCTAGAACTAGGATCTGAAAGACTACTTATAACATACCTTATAAAGGAAAATGTGTGCACCTTCCAAAATCAATGGTTAGAACTTAACCCATTTGGAGACAAACCTCGCTGCAATCTGTGCATTCTCCAGTGATGACTGTGAGAGTAAAATAAAACCTCTTTTTCCAAATGATACTCTCTGCATAAAATGTGTTATACTGATTTCCCAAAGGATGTAGATGCTTTTCCTCAGCAGGTCTGGTCTCCAGGATAAGAGAAACTCATTATTCCATCTGTATTAATTTGTCATGGTGTATATGGTCATGTACTCAGCAGAGAAACAGTACAAGCAGACTTCCAGGCTAACTGTCTCTTGGGAGCCTAAGACACCATAAGTTGACAGAATGGATAGAGATATATTCTAAGAAATATGAACCTGCCCATTATTTTTCTAGGAAGAGCAGCCAAAACCAATAGCCAAAAACTGACCCAACACTGTCAGGCTGGCAGGCATTCCTTACAACACTTCATGCCAATTATTTCTTTTCACATGACAAGCAGGCATTAATTTTCAACCCCTGACCTATTTCACATACCTGGATTTCAGACCAAAAGAAACATTAGCTACCCTAAAATGATATGACAGCCTGCAAATAATGAGGAACCCTTTTAGGCTTCCAGTAATCTAGTTTGGTTCAAGTCTACAAAACTTTTAGAGGGTAGAAAGGTGAGGTAGGGGAGAAAGAGGATAAATGTCCCCCCTTCCTTGAGGGAGCTTATTTATTGCAGTGTCCACTACATCATAGAAGTGGAGAAAGATGGACATAATAAACTAATAATAAACTGCTTGTTTCCATGGTGTCTCAAGGCCCCAACAGACCATGTCCTTGGCTGCTTCCCATCTTTCAACCCCATACTAATCATTCAAATAAAACTTTTAAACAAAGATCTTATGCCTACCTGAAATATTCCAAAGTTGTGGGATTGGAAGTGGAGAGCACATCTAGACTGAAACCTTAAAATAAAGCATGGCAGTTTGCAAATGAGCTGTCATTGCCAATGGCACTCTAGTGCTGAGCAGGGATTTGAATGTGGTGGTGCATCTTCACTAAAAGTTTCCCCAAGAGCCCTGAAAAAGAAAAAGTAATACCCAAAAGTACTCAGCATCTTCCAGGGGTAGATTTTTTAGGGGAAGAATCTCACCCAGTGAAGACTCACAATGTGCTAGACTGAAAAATGTAATGAAGATAACATTCCCACCCCTCTAGGGCAAAGCCCAAAGAAAGAACCACGTCACAAAATAGTCTCTGATTTTAGCCATGTTCTAGTTGAATATCAAAGCCCAAAAGGAGATTCATTTACATTTCTAAGACAATACAGTAAGTTGAGAAATATGGATTTTTAATGAAATATTTTTGCCTAACTATAGCCAGAATCTATAAATAGTAAGTCAATACTAACTCCATCGTTTCAAATGTCAGGTATTGTTTCTAGGCATAATAGCAGAAGCATGAGGAAAAGTGTCAGGTGGTATGCTGCATTGTTATTCAAAGCAAGACCCTCAGCATGTTTCTATACTTTATTTATTCACTGCATTCAATTATTTATTCATTTACAAACACACATTAACTACTACATGTAATGTAGTATGTAAGCTTCTGGAGCCAAAACTATAAAAAGATTTTAAAAAATTAAATAGACTCCTGTTTTTATGGACAGGCCAGGAGAGCACAATTGTACTTCAAACAAGAGACAAGGTTTAATTCAGCCAAAGTCCAGGGATGACTCCCTAATATACCTGGGCAAGGTGGCCAAGCTTTGTAGAAAGTAAGAATTATAATTTTGGTTCTGCCCTGTACCACTCACCTAATGTGTGACCTCAAACAAGTCGTGAACACAGTACTTTTCTACCTCTCAATTGGAAGAGAGTGGCACCTGTTTTAACTTACTGTATATGGAGCTCTCAAAGAAGATAAGAAAGCCTTATAAAAGCACTGCATAAAATTTCTTATGGCAAATATTAGATAACACCTGTAACAAAAATACTTAAAACTTGTCATTCTATTTGTTACCCAAATTAAGCCTAACCAAAAAAAATTCTGCTGTCAAGTGATGAGAGCCAAAAGAGAGAAGGAACAACAGAAAGAGGGCCTTTCTGAGGCCCCTTGATGAAAATTAAAGCCCCCCAGAAAAGTGAAGAAAATCTCTGCAATAAAGGCACACCAGACCACCTTAGTTGGGGTAGCAGTGGTAAGGACCAGAGTACCATGGCTGCAAGCAGATCCCAGCCAGGGCTCTGGCCCAACCCCAGAGGCTGGAGCACATTGGACCAAGCCAAGGACCTGCCTGGAATAGAGCTCCACAGGCACACAAGCAACAGCTAGAGGTTTGCCCCAATACCATCAGTAAGTGCATGACACTCTAGCCAGAAGCTTGCTCACACAACAGGAACTGGGGTGCACAGCCCACAGCCAAAGACCCTCCCAGACAACAGCTACATAGGGGGCCTAGCCATTGGCACACCTGGATATCATCCCAAGTGTGCACAGGCCCCAGACAGAAGCCCACCCAGACAACAGGTCAGCTCATGGATGCAAAAGGCCACCTTTCTGAACCCAGGAATTAGTGTACTGGTAAGCAGCAGAGAAAAGGCAGCTCTGTGGCTTGCTGAGAATTGAAGACCACTGGGTAAGCAAACAGTTGCCTCAACAATGGCACAGCAGGCTGCATCTGTTGAAATGAGAAGACATGTAAACAAGTCTCAAAACCAGATTTCCAGATCACCTAAGGCAACCTCAAAGGGAAATGAGATGGAACAATCTGATACTCAACCACCTGGACTCTCTGAACTGGCAACAAAAGAGGATCTGGAAAAAATGAAATTAGAAATAATTTCTCAGATAACAGCAGAGATTGTGCCCATAGTGCAAGACAGGATTAATAAATCTAGAGAGGACACAGATAATAAAATAGAGGAGCTGAGGAACATGATGGAATCCCAACATATGAAACAAATGGAATCCATAAAACAGATGCAAACAGATTTCCAGAAGATTAAAAACTCCATTGAAAGTACGCAGCAGAATGAGGCAATGTGAGGACAGAATTTCAGATATAGAAGATAAGATTGCAATTAGTGACCAGGAAGAGAAAAATTTCTTTAAAACACTAAGGGACCATTAGAAATCAATCCAGCAGCTGCTAGACGATGCAAAGAAGAACAACATAAGACTGATTGGAGTCAATGAAGAAACAGGAGAGTGCAGATGACATAAAAAAGAGCTGTTCACAGAAGCGATGGCAGAAAACTTTCTAAGCAAGGGAAAAGAGCTTGACATACAGATAAGTGAGGCATATAGGACTCCAAATACCCTTGATCAAAAAAAAAAAAAATCTACACACAGGCATATAATTGTTAAGACTCCGGAAACCCAACAGAAGAACAAAATTTTACAAGCAGCTAGAGAAAAGAAACAAATCACATACAAAGGAAAGCCCATCAGAATCACAGCAAACTTCTCAACACAAACCCTCAAGACAAGAAGAGCTTGGAGTAATGTATTCCAAGCCCTAAAGGAAAACAGCCTCCAACCCAGATTGATGTACCCTGCAAAACTATCTTTCAAAATTGATGGACAAATAAGATACTTTCATGACAAAGAGCACCTAAGGAACTTCATGAATACCAACTAGCACTCCAAAAACTTTTATACAATATCCTAGGAAAAGACAAGGAGGATCACAACCCCAGGAAGTCTAGCAGAATGAATCCATCAGGCATGACAAGAAATTAAATGCAAAAGGGGAGAATCCAACAAAAAGAAAAAGTCATGGCAAGGTTAAGTCAATATGTATCAGTTATAACCATCAATGTTACCTTGATTTCTACTTTACAGTAGCCATGAATCACAAGCCTGTAATGCAAAACTATTTTATTAATTTATTAATTAATATGTATTAATTTTTGTTAATTTTTATTTTCTTACAAAAGGAGAGAAAAAGGAGGAAAGAAAGAAAGGAGGAAAGGACAAGAAAAAAGAAAAGAGGGAGAGAAAGAAAGCGAGGGCAGGCAAGTTAGCTGACCAAGAGCAATCAGAATCAATTATATTTTCCATTTACCAATCATACAGGATATACTAGGCATCCCTCCCATTCTATCCAACTTCCATAATGCACAGCTTTTATTTCTATAGTAGCTGTTTAATGCTCTTTCTCTACCTAAAGTGAGGTTTGACTGATAGTCACTGGAGTTTTCCTGCAGAACTTGGTCATATCCACTCATACCGCTCTGACCACCATAACCACCTCCATAATCACCACTCAGCTGCTGGCTAGCAGGACCCCCATATAACTAGACTGGTTAGATAGGCCCATCCGTCCCATCATTTGGCTACCATAAGCACTACCACTTCCCCCTGCTGGAGAATTCAAAAAGAGTTCTACATAGCTATGATCATAACCTCCTCCACTTGTTCCTGTAGTAGAATTCAAGAAGAGTTCCACATATCTGTGCTGCATATTAGCTTTATCTTTTGCCATAGCTGCCACTGCATCTTCATGAGTAGCAAATTCAACATCTGCCTCACTGGTAACCCTGCCATCAGGTCCAATTTCAACATGTACTCTCATGGGGCTAAAAGGCAAGAAAAAATTATAAATATCATTCTCAGTAGCTCTGTAAGGTAACCCCCTCATGTGTACACAGTGCCCCTGGTGCTCTGGAAACTAGACCCACCATCTCCATATCTATGATCAGACATTCCTGAGAAACAGTAATTGAGGTCTCTTCCAAACCTATCAGACCCAAAGCCATAGCCATCATTATAGCCACCATAGTCATCACAGTCTCCATACCCTCCACCATATGCAGCCCGCTTCATCCTTTCAAACCCAGCTCCTCTGCCAATGCTATTATATCCTCGGCCAGCTCCAGGCCTATCATAAGGACCTGGCTGCTGCATAGCCATGAGCTCTCAAGGGGGATCATAGTGGGTTCGGACTTCAGCTCTGCTACTCTTGAATATTTCAACGTGCCTGTGCCCTATTCTTTCCTTGTGTTTCTTTAAGGCTTTTTCAGCTATCTCCTGTGAAGCAAACTGCACAAAGGCTTCCCCCGTGCTCCGCCCCTGAAAGTCCACTGGCAGTCTCATCCCATTTGGCACAATTTCCAGCCCTGAAAAGAATTAAACAATCTCTTCCTTGCTACAGCCAAATGGGAGTCCTCTAAGCCGGATGAAGCCACCATTGGCAGTATTAGGACTATTTGGACCTGTGTGCTTCAACACCCAATCCATTTCAACACTGTTGGACTTGAATACTTCAACTTATCTTTGACCCATGGTTTCTCTGTTCTTCTTCAAAGCCAATTTCACTTCATCTTCTGATTCAAGTTCAACAAATGCTTCACCACTTGGTCTGCATTCTCTGGTGTAGATGAATACCTGATGTGCCATTCTGGATTTTGCAATCAGAGAAGCATATCACTTCATCAGCTGAGTAGGACCAGGGTAGGCCCCTGACCTTCACCATGAACCCTTCCCTGCCTTCTGTGCTTAGCATCATGGTGACTGTTGGGATCTTGAGGGCAAGCTTGGCTCAATGGAATCTTAATGTGGCTCTAAAGATACCAGGTAATTTTCCTCCTTCTTCCCGCAAACGGCTATAGTGAGATGGTAGATGAAGACCAGAACTACTTCTGCCCACATAAGCGATTGATCACGTGAACACCCAAGGTATTTGGGTTTTGTTTTTGTTTGTTTTTTTGGTACCAGGGACCAAACTCAGGTCCTTGTGCTTGCAGGGCAGGCAGCAGAACCACTGAGCTAAATCCCCAGCCCCGCTTCTTAAAGTTTTATAGTTTTAGTCTTTCATATTTACATTCATAGATCCTTTCAAGTAATTTTTATGTATGGAAATAAAGGGTTGAGATTAATTTTTTACATACAGATACCAGGTGTTCAAGTACCATTTGTTGAAAACATTATCTTTTCCTCTGCTCTTGAGTTGTTTATGTTCTATAAAATGTTAATGTTAAATAATCTTTCAAAACTCAGTGGACCATATATGTGTGGTGATATTTCTAGATTCTCTGCTTTATTCCATTGATCTGTATGTCTTTCCTTTTGCCAACACTGCCTTGATTACTATAGTTTAGAAAAAGTCTTAAAATTAGGTAAAAAATGTCTTCCAACACTGTTATTTTTTTTCTTTTTACTTTTCCAGGTCCTTTCTACTCCTATATAACTTTTAAATTTCAATATCCAATTCTTCATTTATAGCAAGTATACATAGATCTGAATTTTTATATATACCTTGTGTTTTCTAATCCTGCTAAATTCAAATACAAGTTCTAGTGGCTCCTAGGGATTTGTTAGTATTTTCCTTGTAGATGATCATTTCATCTACATATAAAGATTTTACTTCTGCCTTGCCAATCCTATGCTATTTGTTTATTTTTATTGCCAGACTATTTTGGTTTGGGCCTATGTTTCCAAGATTAATTGTCAGATGAAGAATAGGCATATATGCTCTTGTTCCCCACTTCCATTCATATAAGGCATTTTTGGTGAAGTATGGAGTACATGTCTTTGATCTGTTGAGAAGGTTCTGTTCTACTTCTAGTCTCCTGATAGCTTTTACCATGAACAGCTGTGGAATTTAGTTCAATGCTTTTTCTGCAACTACTGATAGGATCTTATGGCTTTTTGCTTTCCTTTGTTAAAACGATGACTTATGGGGGTGGATCTTCCAATGCTGAACCAAGACTGCCATCCCTATAATAAGACATACTGCCAGATCTGACTTCTAACAGTTTGTTTTGTTAAACAAATTTTTATTTATGTTCATGCTTTTCTCTTCCATTATCTTTATCCAGTTTTAGTGTTAGCACAAGGTTGATTTCCTAAAATGAGGGGAGACATGTTCCTTCTTTTTTCTGGTTTAAATGTTTGATGTAATTCATCAATTAAAATGTATATGAGCCTGTTTTTGTCATATAGCTAGGTTTTCAAGCTAGGAATATACTTTCTTTAATAGGTGCTATTCAAATTTTATATTTCTTCCAGAGTCAGTTTCATTAATTTGTCTTCCATGGTACTTCATAGAAGTTGTAAAATCTGTGGTAATGTCCTCTAAATCTTAATACTGTAATTTTTTTAAAAATGTATATTTGATATTGTATAATAGGAAGAAAAGGTCTAAAGGAGTAGGGGAAGTGGGAGGGGTAGGGGAAAGGAAAGAAGAGAAAAGAAGAAAAATATGAGAAAAGGAAAAAAATGGAAACAAAGTCTTTGTAAATAGGGAAGGGTGGAGGGGGTGAAGGGAGAACAGGGGAATGAGGAAAAAACAAGAACCAAGATGCATCATGTAAAGGTACAAGATCCCAATGATGAATGTAACTATATTTTATATCTAAAATGTACCAATAAACTTAATGGGAAAAAAAGAGAGTAAAGTAGGTAGTGATTATAACTAAATATTTACACAGTGCATTCTGGAGAACATATAACACTGGGTTCTGTGCAGTCACAAACTAGAGAATAATGATGTTTTCTTTGAAATATTCATCAACTAAGAAAAAGAAAATAGATTTTTCCATCCAGTTATCTTCAGAATTAAAAAAAGTAAGAGAAACAAAACAAATGGGTCTTTTTAAATAGACAAATATGATTTTCTTTAAGGAACAAATAGGTTTATTTTAGTAAATTTTAAATAACTCCAGAAAAAATAAATAGACTTTGTTTCCATTTTTTCATTTTCTCCTATTAATTCCATTTCCTTCTTAAAGTCTTTGTAAATAAGAAGGGCTGGAGGGTTTCAAGGGAGGGCAGGGGAAGGGGGAAAAAATAAGAACCAAGAGAGATTATGTAAAGGTGCAAATTCCCAATGATGAATGCCATTATATTGTATACCTAAAATGCACCAATAAAATTAATTTTTAAAATAAATAAATAAATTACCATATAAAAGCAAAAAAAAGTACAAAAAAATAAATAAACATAGAGCTGCTTTGATTAAAAAAAAAAAAAAAAAAAAAGGAAAAAGAATTGTCCATGGAGAATTGGGTCTCAGAATTTTTTTTCTTCCTTTCACTTCTCCATCAAAAGAACGGAGTGAAGAAGAATGTTAAGTGGGCCTTTCTTTTCCATCACCCTATAATTCAATAATACTTTTTCCAATTTAAAAGGGGGCAACTATGATCCAAAATAATCTGTTTCAGCTTCAGAGAGGATGATTAAAAGCAGTAAATATGTAGTGTATGTCCAACTGAGTCACATATAGGAATTATTTTTTTCTATATTGAAAACATATATGAATCTAAATAATTTGAATGGCTTTCCTCTAGGTAGAAAATCTATTTTCAAGAAAGGGAATGTGTAAAAAACAAATCACAGGCGGGTCTACCAGGTTCCTTTTATGGCAATGAAAGCCTGGGAATTCTTATTTTTAGGCAGTGAGGACAATGGGTTTAAATCCAAACCCATTGAGGAATCAAAAATTGCCCTGTGAAAGCAGTCAGTATAAAAAGATTTTCAGTGAGTGCTTTTAGCTCTGGAGGCATCACAGTGCAGTTCACAAAGCCTGGTTCCCTGTCTTTGAGGCCTGGCACACATATATGGGAAAGCTCTGACCGTTTTGTGAACAGTCGGCTTGACTCCCTCACCTTTGTGTGGTGAAGACCACCTTGCCCTACAGCTCACTTCCCATAGGGCAGAATATTAGTTTAGCATGAGACGATTTATCACCCAGTTATTCTAGGCATGCCAGAGTAGCTACAAGGAGTAAACATTCTAACACACTGTCACTCAGGAAAGCAAAGACATGCTAGAGAGGACAAGACCATTATAAGTTTAAATCCTTAATACCTTGGTGAGGTAAAGATTTAATATCAGCTCCTTGCCGGCAGAAGTTAGACATGGACAGAAAGAGCCCCAAGTAAGCAGTGAAAAATCACACACACACACACACACACACACACACACACACACACTTTGCCTGTTACAAAATACAGTTCTAAAAATTGCAGAAAAGCTGCAAAGAAGTTTTCAGCAAAGACTGTTAAAAATCCAAAATATCACTATAAAAGGGCTATTAACATGATAAAGAGAAAGATACTGGGAAATTGGGTAATTGTTGATTCACACAAAACAAAAGTGTCTTAGAAAAACATCATCATGAAGAGAAACTATATCTTAAGCAAAACCATCTCATGCCTGAATACTAGGTACTTTTTATGTGAAATTTTTTCTTTTACTTTTGTCTCAGCAGCTGACTGCAATTTTGATGATTTAAATAAAAGCTGGATTTTTTTTTTTGCAGGTGAAACCTATATATTTGAATTTTACATTTCTGAACCCTCTTTACTCACATAAGGTTCTGGTGGATATGGAAGTAAATACTAGACACACATACACACACAAAAGCACACATACATTAAATACTTGAAGTATACTCATTCAGATCTTGGGAATAAGAACACACTTTCTGATGGTATAAAGTATAATCCTTAGGGAGAATTTATCACTTCTGGTTTATAAATATGATATAGTCTTATTGTATCTCAAAGGAAGTTAAACCTGACTTTACCTGCACTAGATCTTAAATTTGCTGAATTCACCAAAGGCTAGCCTGAGTCTAGCAGAGTGCCAGATATGTATAGACACTGAGCACATTTTCATTAAAAAATTAATTTAGTAAGACCAATCAGCTAGCCCATTAAGGTAAAACTGAGGTGTTTTACCTTAATTGTTTGTATAAACTAATTTCTAATGCAATATTGCTAGTTACAAGCTAATAAAGATCTACTATGATTTCACAAATGTATTCAGATTTCATGTACTTCTCTTCTCTGGCAGCAACCAAGTCTCTGTCAATAATTGCTTAGTGATATTTCAAGTCCTCATATTTTAAGCTAACAAATAAAACCAGGTAGGTAGGAAGCAAATTTATGAGGAATTATGTGATAAATACTTAAAGGATTGCCTAAACTATTTTTCCTTCCATTTACTATTGGTGTGATCTGAAATTGCTACCATCAATCTACTGATCAGACTGAAAACATTTGAAGGCTTTAGTAAAAGGCAAACATGTTAAGAGCTGTAATCCCAGTGTTCTTAGGCCTTAACACATGTGAAAGGAATAATTTAAGCATTCCTGGTTTGTACATCTACTCGTGCTGACGGGTCCTCGGGCCTTCACCCATCCCCACTTCACTCCCCAAACCCCCTAAACTCCTTTCCAATGTTGCTTGGCCTTCAGAGAGCGTCTCAGACCTGCCCCTAAATAGCCTCATTCCACCACTTCTGTGATTGACCATGGGCAGGTCCAGCCATCATTCTGTAAATAACCCTAATCTGTACTAAATCCACCAGGGAACCAAATCCATGCAAAGGGCTGTGTCAGAGCAAAGTACATGTACTTCCATTCTTCTTTGGAGCGATTGATACTCAAGCAGTATTTCTTAAGTCCCAGAACAGAGTATTCTCCCTACTCCCAACATCGCTTAAAATTCTAGTTAGCATGGCCTCACTGTCCACGAAGATCAGATGTGTCTTAGTAGGGCTGGGAGACACATGCCGACCCAATGCACCCAAAGGCTAAGGACTTCTGCTGAGAGCTTGTCCACTCTGGCTCCTTCTTCTCCTAGAAAATTTCTCAGTGTTTATGCCAATGTGCTTCTATAAATCAAGCACGAGATAAAATTTTGCCAAGTATGCCTGAATTAAATCTTAGTTGAGATCACAACTACGTATAAAAAGATGAAAAGTTAAGCATTAACACAACAGCATCCGTGAACATCTTCATGAGAACTGCATTCAGACATCAGTTGACCCTGCAACAGAAAGTAGATCTCTGAATGACAGAACATACAGGATGCAATGAAAGGGGTAAAAGGGAAGAGATACATAAAGACTAAAATGTTGGAAAGCCGGAAGTCCGACCCAGGAGCAAAGTCACTTTGAGGTGAACGATTATAGGCAGCCTCAGAATATGCGGTACACTTAACTGATACACAGGCAAAGTAGCTTTTCATACTAGTGTTTCCAGAGCAGCCTGAGGCTTATTAAAGAGGTGCTGAGCCAATGAAAAGACTGAGCAGAGCTCTCCTTTTTTTCATCTCTTCTCCACATCAAGTATTCCAACTAGCAGGAAAAATAAATAAAAGTGACTTAGTGCTCACTTCAACAACACGTATACTAGAATTAGAATGATATAAAGATTAGTATGGTCCTGCATTGGAATAAAACAGATTCATAAAGTATTTTTTACTCTCTATATGTACCCCCAAAATTGTGTGATATACCTTAAATATACACAATCAACCTACTTTTTAAAAAGCAGTTTTTCACATCCCGCTCCCAAAGATTCCTCCAGTGATTCTTGTGAGACAAAACTCCCCAGTATAATGACCAGAAAATTTTCAAAATCAGCAAGCCACCCTTTTTCCCTGCCTCCATTCTCTGTCTGAAAATAGACTTCTTATTATAAAGCATGGTAGCCATTTGTTCCCCTCACCTACCACAGGGGAAGAGATAGCAGCAGTTTCTTCAAATGGCCCCCCAAATGGTAATTCAAGGTTGTCAGCGTTTCAATTTTAAGTCAAAAGCCATTTCAACAATCTCATTCATAAATTTAACACGTTGCTACATCATTTAAAACAAGATTTTATAGTTGTTAGTATCTAGTTTTCTAAAACAGTCTAGTAAGTTATATTCACACAATCCCTTAGGATTGATACTGATGAGGAAAAAAAGGAAATGGCAATATCAAAGTAAAGGAAATGTCATTGAATGTAGGAGAAAACATTAACGTGGAAAAGCGAACAGAATGAAGTCCTTCTACACACACTTGCTTAGTACTTGCACGTCCACTCTGTGCTGTATCCAGAATATTTGTGTTGAAACAGATGCCTCCTACCCGTAGAGAGCTCACATTCGTGAACTGAGGATAACATGTTAAATAAAAATGCTACTTCTCCCAGGCACGGTGGCGCATGCTTGTAATCTCAGCACTTGGGAAGCTGAGGCTAGCGGGTGGCCAAAAGTTGGAGGCCAGCCCGAGCCACATAGTGAGTTCAAAGCCGAGCTAAGCTATAGCAAGGCCTTGTCTCAACCCCCCAAAATGTTATTTCTTTCTACGTAATCTATGTGTTTTGTAAAGTAATATAAAATACAGCTAAAAATACAGGACAAAATCAGCTCCACTGATAGTTCTGGCACTGTCATTAACATTTCGGTGTATTTTATTCTAGGCTCTACTGTATGTGTACATGTGGTATGAATGTTTTTATATTTATACATAAATTATATAGTTATTCCAACTATTTCACATTAGCAATATATTATTACTATCTCTCCTCATTAATAAATATATCTAATTATTTTATACATATCTTATTATATGGAAAATGTATCTTATTGTTAAATATCTAGATAATATTCAACGTATTTGAATTATAAACAATATTTCAATGTAGGTCTTACATATATATATATATATATATATATAGTTTTGCAGTTGTACCAATAATTTAAATATATTTCTAAAAATGAAATAGATTAAAACTCTTGTTACACATCACAAAATCACTCTCCCCAGAAGGCTTATACCAGTTCATAACATCATCAGCTGTATATGTGAGTAAACTGATTCTCTTCCACCCTTACCAAAGCTAAGCTTTATGACTCATTGAAATCTTAAGCAATTATCATGATAATAAATGATATTTCAAATTTATTTCTATTTCTTTGAATACCTAAATGATGAAAATTCTTCATATGTTTATTGGGTATCTATATTTCTTTTTAAGAATGCTTTAAATGTGCATGCATGTAAAGATATTTAGGTCTTAAGCAAGGTCAATTAAGAAACTTTAGTTTGGTTAGTATACAACAAACAATGTCAAAGGACAAAAAGGCAACTATTTAAAAAATAAAACAAAAATAATAAAATAATACAAGGTTTAAACATTTTAATAATAATAGGAGTTTAGAGAAAATAAAAGGAAAGTGGAGAGAAGACAGTCATCAAAGAAAGGATCCAATACCTTTTCTAGAGTTGAAATTCCTGAGTTTTGAAGTTGAAGGGGCTGAGGGAGTACAAAGTATAATGAAAGAAATTAGGTCTACACCAAATGCTACCAGTATGAAATTTTAGAACACATGGGAGGGAAGGACCAGACAATTCAGTAAGAGTCCGGAGGAGAGGAAAAAAAAATAACTTCATACAAAGTTTCAAGAATCACAATGGCAGGGATCTTTGTAATTTCAACACTGAAATCAGAGAACAATGGAAGTATACCTGTAAAATTTTTAGGAAATACTGTTTTCAACCTAGAATCCTATATGCAATAAAAATCATAAGTATATGTGAAGGTAAAATAAGAGCATTTTCAGAGGTACATAAATTCCAAAATTTTTACTTCTTCTGTAAACCTTCCCAAAAAGCTACTAGAGAGTGTGTTCCTTCAACACTGTAAAATAAACTGAAAAGAAGAAAGATGTAGAATTCAAAATATAAGGAATATGACATAGGACATAGGAGGCTTTTGAAGGAAGATCCCAGGACTGTGTGCTAGGAGTAGAGAAGAACTGATCCAAGACAGGAACAGGTCAAAGTATCAAGAGAGATTTTTTTCAAAAAGAAGCAGCTGATAAAATACCTAATGTGCTCAAAACTTCCAAGATTTCTACAACTGAGGGAGAGTTTGGTCTAAAGTAGTGATACAGTCATAGAAAACAAAGAGCAAAAATAAAACTAGACATTTAATAACTTCAATGAGAATAAAATATTGCTCGAGGAAAAAAACTTATTGGTACAATACCTAGATCAACCATGAGTGATTACACTCATAAAATATTTACCATGATTACTGTACTAATCAAATTGCCATATAGCCTAGCCATCTTGAGAGGTGGCTGAGACTAAAAGAAGATTAAGTTGACTGAGGAAAGAAATTAAAAAGAGTTAAATCTTCCATAGAGGAAAGTCAAATCATAATACTAAAATTATTTTCTATTTAAATATCTCTCCTCATTGATTTTGTAAATGCTCACACTGCCTTTATATTTCTAAATCCTAGAGAAAAATGTTGAGAGTGTAATAAGTTTTAAATAAAACATGTTATGGTAAATCAGTTACCATATTTATTTCATGATGGATGACAGTCAAAAAATAAAAATGTTTGACCTTAATTTTATGTAAAATTTTCCTCAGTAGTTTCAGAGTGAAAAAATATTTCGAAAATATATATTAAAAATCTGAACTACTTTTTGCAATTCAGTTTATGACATTCTCTTAACAGAGAATATATTATATATATATTAGATATATAAAAACAACCTTTAAAAATAAAGAAAACAAGTAATTGTATAAGATATGTGGAATTGTTCCATAAATCCAGAATTAATCGTGTAGTTCATCTCTATTACATAGCTGTTGTTCCAAATTACAACATCCAATTACATTTTCTGGCGGTCAGTGAAGTAAAGAAAAAAAGCTATCGAAAATCTCACTGTTCTTTCTACTTATGAGTTTTTTTTATTAAACACACTAGAATGTCTTCACCTTTACCTATGTGCAAGCCTACAATCCCAACATTTAATCACCAGGATCAGCTCATGATAAGGCTGTAGAAGCACAAACTATACGATGGAATCCAGAGTGCAATAGCCAGCTGAGTCATTTCTGTTTCTCCATCCTCAAATCCTTTGAAAATCCTTGACTGTTATCTCTCAGTTCCCAACAGCTTTCTAATTTTTCCCCAGCAATTTAAAAGTCTCCAGAAATTTGATAGAAAGAGCAGACAAGCTGCAAAACTAATCAAAGTAAGATTGATTACCATCTTGACATTCTGTAAAAGGAACAATAGCATTTTAAGGAGCTAAAAGACATTCCTTATTCATTCATTTTTAAAATAAACCTATAATTGAATCATTTGTCTTTAACTATTTCTTTGATTTAGAGAAGAAAAGTCATTATAGTTAGTATTTAAAGATTATGTCAGAGAAATTTATTAAGAATCATGGTTAAGATTTGTAATTAGCCAATATAAGAGAAGTTTCCTACTAATTTTGAGGTATTTTTTGCAAAAAAATTTTGTAAAAATTATTTAACTTTCAGATATACTGTAGATTAAAATATTTTAAAGATAGTTTAAACTACCACAGAAGAGAAAAATTGGAAAACCATAGCATACTCTGAGAAAGCAATTAATTTACAATCATTGCCTAGAAAATATCTTTAAGTACAATGATAAATGTAATTTTATTTGAAAATTTCAGTCATCTTAAAGAATAATAAAAATATCAAAATCATAATTCTTTGTAAATATTCATTTGTGTGTACATTTATATCATTTCTGAGTGGTATTACTATGGTCATAAAAATGCTGTACTCTAAGATTTAGATTCTGCAATGAATCTCAAGGGATTTGTGTCAAAGCTAAAGTAACATATCGAAGCAAAATTCTAGCAGAAGCTGTTTTTAAACAAAAATGAGCTGAAAGATAAAAATGTGTTTATCTATTAAGGATTTAAAACTATAGTCTTCTAATTTGAAGTCAGAAGATTAAAATTGCCTTTTATTTACTTACATCACTACACAATCCATTAAGGCAGTTGTCATACAAATTCTACTCTGGCCCCTCCTGCCAATTGTCTGCCTAAGAGAAATATAATGACTTCTCTGAATTGCAAGTACTGCATCTAAAATAGCAAGAGCAATACTTTGTAAAATTCCAAGACTTCGCAGAGCCTCTACAACAAAATATCACTGCATTTCTTTATATTATCCCATCACAGATGAGGCACAGTTCAAATAGTTTTCTAATTCAGCAGGTCTTTATGATCCTCTTATTTACCCTTACCCTGGAATTAGCAGAATAACCATATATCATTGCTCTTATTAATGTATTGGCTATTGGCTTCTAACATAAACTCTGAGGTGCCCACTTGGTCTTTAGAAGCAAGGTATAAGGAAATAAGAATTACCCACCAGCACCAACAATATCTCCATGCATACTTCTGCTTCAAGCCAAACTAGAGTATAAAAGGATAAATTTAGTACTATCACCCACCCCATATTATAAACAACTAGAAAATAAAACAAAGGAAGTCCTTTGGGCAGAGCTAAGATGACACCAAATGGAAAGTTAAACTTTCCCGAACAACTAAAGAATACCAGACATGGGAAATATATAGGGAAATGTAACAGAAACCATTCTAATTTCTCAAAATGTCTTCAAAGAATAAGGTGAGCATCTAAAGCAAAAACTACAACAATGCAATATGAGATTTAGAGCATATGTGAAAGTAAAATTCATGACAACAATAGTACAGCACAAAAGATAAAGTGACAAAAGGTTAATGCTGTAAAGTTGTTATGCTACATATGAAGAGGTATAATATTTTTTAAAGCATACTGTGGTAAGTTAAAGTTGTATGTCAACCCAAAAGAAGTCAAATTTTTTTTTAAAAAAAAAAGGACGAATAAAGCAACAAAATAAATAAAACACAATTATAAAAGTAATCCCATTAATGCCAAGAAAAGGAAGGGAAAGAGGAAAAAGTCACAAACAACAGGTGAAGTAAATAGAAAACAAACAGCAAGTTGGTAGATCTACTGTAACAGTCTAAAGATTCTAAGTAAAAGGTAGATAGATATTGTCACAATATATTGGGCCAAATATATT
The DNA here is from genome assembly GCF_053883595.1 of Heterocephalus glaber. Classification (NCBI taxonomy): domain Eukaryota; kingdom Metazoa; phylum Chordata; class Mammalia; order Rodentia; family Bathyergidae; genus Heterocephalus; species Heterocephalus glaber. Next base: position 3,295,976 of record NW_028258191.1, read on the forward strand.
GTGCCAATATCTGCCTTTTACTAAGAATCTTTAGACTGTTTATAGTAAAAGGATAGAAAAGTTTGTGTATAAGCTGTTGTTGGACCTAATATTTTGTAAATACCATTTAGGTCAAGTTAGTTGACCTGCCTTTTACTGAGAATCTTTAGACTGTTAAAAGGTAAAAGGAGAGAAAAAGACACACCATGCTAATATTTATCAAAAAATAATTTGAGTGACATTACTCCTAACAACACATATCAGAACAAAGAATATTATAAGAAATAAAGAGGGACATTTCACTGAGAAAAGAGGTTGATTCATCAAGAAAACATAATTCTAAGTATGTATGTACCTCCTATAGACTGAACTGCGTCCCTCCAAATTCATATGTTGAACTCCTGTCCCCCATAAGGGTGGCTCTCTTGAATCCTCATCTACTAGAACTAGAATCTTTACAGGAAGAAAGGAGGAGGAGGAGGAGGAGGAGGAGGAGGAGGAGGAGGAGGAGGAGGAGGAGGAGGAGGAGAAGGAGAGGGAGAGGGGGGAGAAGGAGAAGGAGAAGGAGAAGGAGAAGGAGAAGAGGAGGAGGAAGAGGTGGAAGAAGAGGAAGAAGAAGGAGAAGAAAAAGAGGAGGAGGAGGAGGACGACGACGACAACCACGACTGCACTTCAGGTGTAGCCCAAAGGTAATCCGGTGGCCTAGCATGTCCAAAGCTTTTGGTTCAAGGTCTAGGGTTATCTTAAAAAGATGAAAAGGGAAGAAACACCTGTCTCTCCTTACCATGCAAGGGCATAGTGAGGAGGATGCCATCTACAAGCTAGGAAAACAGCCATCACCAGAAACTGTACGTCCAGCTTTTAAAACCATAAGAAAAAATGTTCATGCTGCATAAGTCACTAGTCTATAATATTTTGTTATGGTAGCTTGAGCAAGTATTCCAGAAGTAGTAGAAGTCATACTAAAAGAACTAAAATATAAGATGTAATACTGACAAAAGTGAAAAGAGAATAGAAAAATCTTTCGATGTACCACAGTTCCCCTTACCCGTGGTTTCACTGTCTGCAGTTTCAATTCTCTTCCATCAGCCATAGTCTAAACATATTAAATTTAAAATTCTAGAAATAAACAGCTCATAGGTTTTAAACTGTGTGCCATTATGAGTGGCGTCATAAACTCTCACGCCACCCTCCTCCGTCCTGCCTGACACACAAATCCTCTTGTCCAGTACATCTATGCTGCACATGCTCCCCACCCACTACTCACTTAATGGCCACCTTGGTTACTGGATGGATTGTCAGGTGTCACCGTGCTCATACTAAGGTAATTTTTATTTCACTTCATCGTGGCTCCAAGCATAAGAATAGCAGTGCTAGCAATTTGGATAGGCCAAAGAAAAGCCATAAAGTGCTTCCTTTAGGTGAAAAGATGAAAGTTTTTCATAGTTAGATATGACAGAAAAAAATATAGTATCTATAAGGTGCCATACCATCTGCAATTTTAGGCATTTACTGGGCATCTTTGTGTATAACCCCTGGGGATGGGAGCGGGGGGCGGGGGTCCAGTGCTTGAAGAGTGACACTTCTCTTTCAATAATAAGGTATGAAGAGGGCCGGAGATTTAGCTCAGTGGTTCCGCCACCTGCCACACAAGTGCAAGGTCCTGAGTTTGATCCCTGGTACCAAAATAATAATAATAATAAGAAGGAATAAAGAGTCAAAAGTCCTGAAAGATATAGAAAATGTGAACATTATTATCAACTAATTTGACCTAAATGACATTTATAAAACATTAGGTCCAATAACAGCATATACACAAACTTTTCAAGAACATATTGAGCATTCACCATATTCACTACCCTAAAATGTCAATAAATTTAGAAGTAAGATTATACAAAGTTTGTTCTATGTCTAGAAAAATTTAAACTAGAAATCAACAGACAGATAATCTAGAAAATATCAAAATATTTGAAAACTAAACAACACACTTTTTTAAAAATGAATTTTATTGGTACATTTTAGGTATACAATATAATGACGTTCATCATTGGAGATTTGCACCTTTGCATAATCTCTCTCGGTTCTTATTTTTTTTTCCATTCCCCTGCCCTCCCTTCAAACCCTCCATCCTTCCCTACTGACAAAGACTTTGTTTCCATTTTTTTCTTTTTCTCATATTAATTTCATTCCCTTCTTTCCTTTCCCCTACCCCTCCCACTTCCCCTTCCCCTTTGTCCCTTTTCTTCCTATTTCACATTATCTATTATACCTTTTAGTCCTTATTTACACTTTCAGTTTCTCACACTAGAGAAACTATTTGGTATTTACATGTGTGTCCTATTTATTTCCCTTAAGAGTATCGCCTCAATGTGCATCCATTTAGCTATAAATGTCTCTAATTTCTCATTTTTTATGGCTGAGTAGTACTCCATTTTATTTAAAAAAAAAAAAAAAAAAACCCACATTTTCTTTATCCAGTCTCCAGTTGATGGGCAATTGAGTTGCTTCCAAGTTTTAGCTATTACAAATTGTTCTGCTATGAACATGGGTGCACATATATCACTGTGGTATGATTCTTTTAATTCTTTGGGGAAGACACCCAGCAGGGGAATAGCTGGGTCAAATGGGACTTCCAGTCCTAGTTCTTTGAGGTATCTCCATACTGATTTCCACAGTGCTTGCACCAGTCTACACTCCCACCAGCAGTGGAGCAGGGTTCCTCTTTCCCCACAGCCCTGCCAGCATTTGTTATTGGTTGATTTCTTGATAGCAGCCATTCTTTCTGGGGTGAGATGGAATCTCAGCGTTAAATGACACACTTCTAAGTAACTCATGAATAAAGAAAATGACAAGAAAAAGTAGAAAATGTTTGAACCAAATAAAAATGAAAACATCACACCTCAAAATGTATGGGATGCAGATAAAGGAAAATTTAAATGAGAAATTATAGCAAATGATGGCATTTTAAAAAATATAAGTCTCAAAAAAATTTTAATGTTCTGCCTTAAGAAAATACAAAATGAGTAGAAATTTAAACCCAAAGCAAATAGAGAGAAAAAGAGCAGACATGAATGGTATTTGAAGCAGAAAAAATAGTAGAAAATCAATGAAACAAAAAACTAATACAAGAAAAATAAAGTTGGTGAATCTAGTTGGACTGATTGGGGAAAAAGAGAAGACACAAATTACCTATGTTGGGAATGAAAAAGGAATATCATTACAGGCACTACAGACATGAAAAAGAAGATCCCTGGCACTGAAGAGTTTAGAATATAGTTAGTAGGACAGGTTCTACTCACAGGAAACAATGGACAATGTTTCGTCAAATGAATGTTAATTCTAATAAATACCAATTTGATCATTATATGCCAAGAAAACTTCTAAGTATGGTCATTTAATCATCATAAATTTAATTAGGTAAGCACTATTATTAACTTCATTCTACAAATATGATCCACAAATATGATCCTAAGGCATTTATGTAATGTAAATATGATAAAATGCTTTAACAACTCAGAATCAGGAGAAGTCAGGATAAAAGGAAAAGAGCATTATTATCAGTTGAGGGAAATTGTTATGGAAAAGATAAGTCTAGCCGGGGATTTAGCTGAGTGGTTCCGGTGCCTGCCTTGCAAGCACAATGTCCCAAGTTTGATCCCTGGTACCAAAAATAATAAATAAATAATGGAAAAGATAAGTCTTGATCCATTTCTTACAAAGCCTATGCTGGTAACTGCCAGGTTCCTTAGACTAGTCACAATCTAATATTATCAAACATATGACTCCAGCAGGGTAGTTTAAATCAATTTCCCAGCTGCCTTCACAGATATTTATTGAAGTATAGTAGGTACTATACTCAAGGCTCTGTGATCAGAAAGATTTACAAAAGATGGCTACCTTGAGAATGCAAATGGAATATACACCAAATTGTTTGATTTCACTGGAGTATAGTTCTTGCCCTCAATAGAGTCAAGCTAGTCAATTGTATATGTATGGGTTCACATGTAAGTCAACTAGGACTAAGTTACAATAATGAGCTAAAGAGAGCAATACTACATTTGGCCCTCCTTGTTTATGGGTGTGCCATCTGTAAATTCAATTGTAGATGAAAATATTCCCCCCAAAATGATGTCTGTATGTAATGTGTACATTTTTTCTTGTCGTTATTCCCCGTGATATATAGTGTAACAACTATTTACATTGCATTATACTATGTCACATTGTATTATGTATGGTAGTAATCTAGAGGTGATTTAAAGTATACAGGAGGGTGTATACATGAAGATTTTATGCCATTTTATATAAGGGACTTGATCATCTGCAGAATTTTTATAACCACAGGGGTCCTGAAACCAGTCCTCTGAGAATACTAAGGGACACCTGTGTATGAGTTGCAGACAGTAGTAGATTCCTGGGAGTTATCTGGAGACAGCTTCATAGAGGAGATGAGTTGGAGCTGAGTATTGAAGCAGTCACATTTATATAAGTAAAGGAGAGAGGAAGGGTGTACCAGCTGGTGATAACAAAGTGAGAAAGGCTCAAGTGGGAATAAGCATACTCAATTTGGCTATGGGTAGGTAATTTTGGAAGATAATTGAAGATAAAGCAAAGCATGTAAAGGGGGCAAAAGGAATACAAATTCCAGCATGAAAGTTCACTTGCATCCAGGATTACTGTTAAGAATATAGGCTTGGTAAATGTCACCTGCAAATTCTAACTAAATCATTCTGCTTCACTTATGTGGGAGAGAGGGCAGTGCAAAGAATGCCCAAAACAATAGAAGAAACAAGTTTTGACATGCATGTGATTTCCTTTGAAATCAGAAATATCTATAAAAATTAAAATTTAAAAAACCCTTACCTGGAGAAAAATCTTACTCATTTTTTAAAGCCAATAGTTCCTTTAAGCAATTAATAAGCATTTTACTGCTCCCACCAAACATCATCAAATCATATGGAAAGTAGGAACTTCATATCAAAGAGCAACATAATCAGGGATACTCCTGTGGGCTGGTGACATGCCTGCTCTGCTCAAATGACAAGTCACTGGGCCTGCTGTGTGTCCAGGGGATATTCCCATTGCAATTTGTCAGCAGATTAGCAAATGTTCTTAGTGACAGGAATACACAGGCCAGGGATATCCTTACCCTCATGCCTGGCTCAGATGATCACAGTGCAATGTCCCTCTGCTCTTCTGGCTCCTTCTAATGGTCCCAATGCCAATTAAACAACTTCCTCACTGCTGGATCTAAATTTGGACATGCGCATCAAGTTGGGGTGGCTTATAACACTAATTAAATCCTTTGCAGAAGTGTTAAGTAATCAGTCCCAGAATGGATGAAAAGAAAAAGAAGAAAATCCTCAAACATGAGTCTGAAATGATTCCTGTCTCTACTGAAGATTCATAAGAGCACAGCTGAAACAACATTCTACCATAAATTGAAAGATTCTGGTAACAGCAGGAAACAAGCTCATCTCCCAAGTCTTCCCTCACTAATTCAGTACAACTACCACAAGTTCTAAAATCATATATGGACACCTAGTGGTCAGAGTTAGCTAAGCCCACAAGGTCACATTTTACTTCAGTCCTACTCCAAGAACTTACTGTGAGACTGCCATTCAGTACCTCCTTTAACCTAGTATGACCCTGTATGATTTTCCTCCCTTCTTCAAGGCATATCCATGAAGGTTTAATTATGTGCTTATTTTATTCTAGCTAAACTCTCAATGTTAAGTTATTTTTAAGTACTTTGGTATTGCAAAGTGTATCCTACGATGAATCCATTTGCCATACATTAAACTCCCACCATTCCTTTGTCCTACTTTCTTTCATTATTAGGGTGTAGTTTCTTTCCCTGCAAAGTCTATGTATTTTAATAGCATTACTTGCTTCATGAAATATAATTGAAAAGAGAAGACTGTACTAGAAATGCATCAGAACAGTTCATATCATAACACCAATATCTGAGTGACATTAGCATCATTTTGGAGAGTCACCTTTTCCCTCCTGTTCCCACAACCACAAAATTAGACAGGCAGAGAGAAAATATTAATAAGAAGAATCAAGAGAATAACAGAATATAACAAAAGTAAAAATAATCCCAAAGGGTAACAATTTAAGAGGCCTTATTTCTGTCTGATCAATCTTTAAAGATATGTTTGAGTCATTTCTAGAGAAGAATTATGACAATTTTTGAAGATATAAGCTTTCAGATAAAAAATTTTGCTGAAGCTGGGCATGGTAATTCACGCCTGTAATCCCGGCACTCAGGAGACTGAGGCAGGAGGATCGCCATGAGTTGGAGGCCAGCCTGGGCTACATAGTGACTTTGAGGCCAGCCTGAACTACACAGTGAGGTCCTGTCTCAAAAAACAATTGCTGGAACCATTTCAAATCAGACTTTTTCACACTATAGAAGATATAAGGAATCAGAAGACGCTGATGGTGTAGAATGGTGAACATGGGTCAGTGTTTTTATTTGGTCTTGGAGCTAAATTTGCCAGATCATCACACAATATCTGGTATATAGATGTATTAGTTAGCTTTCTCGTCACTTAGGCAAAATACCCAACACTTACAATTTAAAAGAGAAAAAGTTTCATCAGGCTCATGGTTTTGGGAGTCAGTCAGTGGTCAGCTGGCTCCAAGGCAGAAACAGTATGGTGAAAGGGTATGGTGTAGGAAAGCTACTTAACCAACAACAATTAAGAGAGAGGAGTCAGGGACAAAAACATATGCCTTTTGGGTCACATTTTCAGTGACCCATCTATTTTGACCTGGCCTCACCAATGAACTCAGGAGACTTTGGGGAAACATTTTAGATCTAAAACATGACAAGTTATATTTTAAAAGTATTTACTGTTTATCTGAAACTATTTTAAATGAATGTGCTATATTTTATCAGAAATTCCAATTTAAAGGGGGTGAAAAGACCTATTTTGAGAAAACAACTGCCTCTGGAAGAATGTGAGTCATTTGCATGGATGAAAATGGTGATTTGCATGACACAGTTAAGTCCCCAATTTAAGAACGAGTTCCATTCTGGGAGAACATTTGTTAAGTCAGATTTGTTTGTAAGTCTAATAAAGTCTTACACACCTTTGAAACAAATATACAATATAAACTATTTTTGGTTTTATAATTACCTTAAAATGGTGGTAAGTACCGTACAACAATTGGGATATAGGGAATTGCATGGAGTGAACTGACACAAAGAGAGTTACTAACTGGAGGAGGGAGGGTTAGCAGGAGATGGCCAAGCTGAAGGATCATCAGCAACAGGAGATGGGGGCAAGATGAAAATCACCCGCACCTGATGTTGATGACACAGGTCTTTTGATGGGCTCAATTCGGTCTACCTTCTTGAGAAAATGATCCAGTGATAAACAGTGATAGAGTGGTAGCTATTTTTTTTCTCATCATAGGTGATTCTGTAGCACTGGATGGCATTCTGAACAGCCGCTGCAACCTTTGTGTATCATTCTACTTTGGGGTCCTGTATCTCAAAAAATAACACAGTACTTTAGTGATTTGTTCACATCTATGAATGTTTATAAAATGAGGTCTGTTCATATCGGTAAAAATTCACAATTGGAATATTTACAAATTGGGGACTTACTGTACTGGCATAAAAACAGACATGAGGATCAATGGGTCAGAATAGAGGAAGGACACAGAAACAACTGCAAGTACATTCAACTACTTGATCTTTGGTAAAGGGACCAAAAGGGACACACTAGAGGAAAGATGGCCTTTACAGTAAATAGTGTTGGGGAAACTGGCTATTCACATGCAAACCACCTACTCTAGACCCATGTCTCTCACCGTGTACTAAATTGAAATCAAAATGGATCAAAGAGCTAAATGTTAACCACTTAACCTGCTAGAAGACAAAATAGGTAAAACTCTTGAAGTCATAGGCATAGGCAAGGACTTTCTGACCAGAACCCTAATTGCAAAGGAAGTAGTTCCAAGAATCAATAAATAGGGTTGTATCAAATTAAAAGTCTTTTGCACAGCAAAAGAAATAGCCAGCAGAGTGAGAAGACAGCCTACAGAATGGGAAAAAATTTTTCACAGTGATTCTGCAGACAGAAGATTTATATCTAAAGTCCTAATAAACTAAAATTAGTAATTCCATTTGACCCTTTTAAGTATCTTCCCAGAAGAGTTAAAGACATCATATTACAGGGATATATGCATACCAATATTTATTGCAGCACAATTCATAATTGCTAAATCTTAGAAGCAGCCCATATGTCCACTAACAGATGAATGGATAAAGAAAATGTGGTGTTTATATACATGGTATACTGTTCTTCCACAAAGAAAATTAAACTTAAGTCATTTGGAGGAAAATTGATTCACCTTAAAACCATAATAGTAAATGAAATAAGTCAGACACATAAGGTTAAATGTCACATTTTCTCTTATATGGTAAACCCAAAACATAAATAAATAGCAAAATAAATGATAGATAAAAGGAAGTAGGGAGACAGATATTTCTTAAAAGGGAAAAGGATCAAGAGATGGAGGGAGGAGAAGGAAAGGGGCTAAGGAGGGAAAAGGAGGGAAAGAAAGGGAGGGAAAGAAATTAAGATGTGTTATATGCATGCACCAACTCCACACAAGGAATGGAAACATTAGATACTACACACAAGTACTAATAAAATTTTTTAAAAGTTGAAACATGATACTTTGGTGGAGTTCCAAAAATTAAAAAGCAAAGTTCCAATATTGTAAGCATGCAGATACTTCGCATTTATTTAATGATTTATAATTGATAAAGTATTTCATACTTTTTTAGTCACTCTCATTGCTGGAAAAATACCCAGCACTTGCAACTTAAAGGAAAACAGGTTCATTTTTGCTCACAATTTTAGAGGATTCAGTGAACAGTTCGCTGTTTCCAAGGCAAAAAGGACCTGGTAGAGGAAAGCTGTTCAGTCATGGCATCCATATATCAGAGAAAAAAGGGAGAATCTGGGGACAAGAACACACCCTTCCAGGTCATCCCTTCAGTGAGCTTCCCCCTCTGATCAGGTTCTACCCCTGAACATGAGACTTTTGGGGGACATTTTAGGTGTAAATCATAACATTTCACCCCTTGTCTCCAAAATGTTCGTGTCAACCTTATTATGCAAAATGCATTAAGTCCAACTGTAAGCGTTGCCAGAGTCTTAATGTGCCAACATTGCTTGAAAGGTCCAATTCCAAAGTCTCCTCAGAGACTCAAGGCAAATTCTTAGCTATAAGCCCCTATGAGAATTAAAAAGAAAGTTGAACATTTCTAATATACAATGGCAAAGGGAAAACATTCCCATTCTAAAAGGAAGAAATAGGGGAATAGAAAGTAGTAGCACTAAAACAAGACTGAAAACCAGCAGGGCAAATATTAAATCTTGTAGTTACAAGTCCAGCAACAAGGACAGGTTTGGGGGAGATGTGAACTCCACAGGGTGCAGGCAGCCCTGCTCCTATGGCCTTGCTGGTAGCAGCCCACGTGGCTTTTCTCTTGGCTTGATCCATGTGGTTTTCCTCAGTAGACATTCCATGTTTCTGGCATTGGCAACTTCCTGGGGTCTCCACTGCACCTTTCAGCTTCACTCTGGCAGCTTCATTCATTGCCCTCCAATGGTGTGTTAGTTATTTTTCTCTCATTGTTGAGACAAAATATCCAACACCAAAGTTAAATGAGGAAAGCTTTATTTGGCTTACAGTTCATAGAGGTTTCAGTCCGTAATTGGCTGGCTCCAAGGCAGGGTGGCAGAAGAGCAATAGTTCATGGTGGAGGAAGGCACCAAAAGCAACACAAGAGCCCTACCAGCTTCCTGTCCCTTTTATCTTATTCAGACTACTTGGGGCAGGTAGTACTTATGCCTTTAATCCCAGTGCCTTCAGGCCTAGCCCCACCATGAATCAACCACACATTCTATATTCAACCACCTCCGGAAAAGCATGAGGCTTTGGGGGGACATCTAAACACAAGCCATAACAAGTGGGCTCATAGCGGGGAATGTGTCCCCATCACACATTTTTCTGGCTTCCCAGGCCTTCTTCTGAAGGCTGAGTGGATTCTTCATGACCTCATAACTCTTGCATTTTGCATGCTTGAAAAACCAGCACCACCTGGATGATGCCATGGTCAGCTTCCAGCTTGAACATAGACAGGCTCCCTTGGACCATATTTATATCAGTATCTGAGTGTCTGGATGACCGAACACACTTTCTCATACAGCCCTGAATGAGCAGGCATCCCAATAACTCTCTTCTCAAATGAAATATTTATAGTTTTGTACCCCTGAACTTGAGATGGGTATGGTCTTGCTGACTTCTGAGATGCCACCAAGGCACCTTCCTTCTTGTTTCTGTACAAAGTACTTGGGTTTTTTAATAGTGATAAACCTTTCAGCATCCACAAATCCTTTGGACGCAACTACACATGCTTCTTTTCTGACCACCAGCAAAATTTTCCACATATTTTGGCTCTACTCATTGCTCCTGAGTTTCACTGTAGACCTAAAAGCAGTACCCATGCCACAGCCTGAATGTTGGTCACCCTTGAAATTACCTCCAAAAGATTAATTAGTTCATTACCTTTAAATTCAGCCTCACATGAAATCTTAGGATGTAGGCAAAATATAGGAAAAGTCAAACACACATTACCTCCAATCCAGTTTCCAGTAGTCTTCATTCCCAACTGGTCATTGTTTGCCTTTCTATCTACATTCTGGTCTTCTGAGCTCCAACCAGAATTACCATCAAACTTGGCATAAGCATTCTAGGGCTTCTCTAGCTGGCATCTCCAAATTTTTCCTACCCCTCCTAAAATCCAGTTCCAAAGGCTTTTAAACCACATGGCTAGGTATAGTAATAGCAACATCCACACTCCTAGTATCAATTTCCTGTATTAGTCACTTTCCTATCACTGGGACAAAATATCTGACACTCACACTAAAAATAGGAGAGGCTCATAATTGGCTCACGTTTCAGTGAGTTCAGTCCATGGCTGGCCAGCTCCAGAACAGGAATAGCACAGTAGAAGGGTTTAGTAGAGGAAAGCTACTCACATCATGGCAGCCAGGAAGCACAGCAAGAAAGGAGGTGCCAAGGGCAAGAATACACCCTTCCAGGTCATACTCTCAGTGACCTGCCTCTTCCAGTCAGGCCCAACCTCCCAACACATGATACTTATTGGGGACATTTTAGATTTGAGCCATAATAATATTTATTGTACTATCAGTTCTCTCTTGATGTCAACCCTTATGTGGGAATTTCTATGCCCATTTTAAGGCTCAGAGATGCTAAAGAATTATCTCCATGATCCACATAGAGCTGTATGGGTAAGCCAGAATTTAAGTCCAAGTCTCTCAGTAGGTATAGTATCTAAAAATAAAGGAAAAGTTCATATGACCACTAAGAAAGACTTTCAATCCCTCAGCTTCAGATGAAACTTAAATGTCTTGCAGACCTAGTGTAAAAGCAACATTGTGGCCTAAAGTCTAGGAAAATGAAAAGCTATTCTCTGATCTGACACATACCTTCAAACTATAGAATCCAGGTTGAAGGCTGGGGATTTAGCTCAGTGGTTCCGCTGCCTCCCTGGCAAGTGCAAGGTCCCAAATTTGATTCCTGGTACCAAAAAAAAAATAAAAAGTTTGAATCCAGGTTGAGTTTTAAGCCATAAAACTATTCATTTTTTCCCCCAAGTACAGTGACACATTATTCTTTTGACTCAGGCTTATTCACATGTATCCAAAACATTTAATTCTCTAACTACTACTCTTTGTAACTCAGGTATATTTTCTAGAGATCTTTAAGAAAATTCAAGATGATCCAAATCATTTTAACTTAGAATTAACTTTCCCTAGATCTTTATACATCAAATATAGAAAGTGTTCTTTTATTAATTCTCTTGTCAGTAAACTAGATGGATCATTTTTAACTTGTAGAGCAGTGACAGCTAGTGTTCAGAGTGAATACTGCACTTCTCTCTTTAACAGTTTTTACCTTTAATCTTTACTCTTCAAATTGTAGTGTTCCTCAAAATTCCCTAAGGAGCTTAAAGTATAGATTCCTAAATTTTCATTCTCATAGATTCTGATTCTACATATATCTGGGGGCAATGCATATTTGCTATCTCGAGTGGTATCACCCCTTTTCCCACCTCCTGGTCACTCTCATCCGCAAGTCTGTAAAAGTGCTTCTCAAACTTCAGTGTATATATGAGGCACTAGGGATCATGTTAAAATGCATATTCTGGGAAAGCTGTTTGGGGATGGGGGTCAAAAAGTCTGCATTTCTAACAATTTCTATTTTAAACCTAAGCATTTGTACTTAGTAGAAGCATTTCTACTTCTTTATGTAGTGAGATCACCACAGACTGAATCCTCTGAGTTTACAAAAATGTCACTGATAGATACTTTTGCTAAATGGTTAGAGAGATTTTATTACATTTCTTCACCCTTGTTCTCTACTCTGCCACATACTTGAAGTCTTAAAGGATATCTCCAACACCTCAAGAAGTAGGCAGGAATAAGGTACATCAACAATCTGATGGGTGTCCTGTCTAAATCCTTGCTTGCTCCTCTCTTGACCAAGCCATTTCCTAACACCAAACAGATGAGCCCAGACAGTATCATCCCCTATAAGTGCTATGCACATATGTGGGAACCAAAGCTCCTTACTACATTATCCCCTCTCAGTAAGAATAGAGTTCAGAGGAATTTGGTGATGACAATAATGATAATGTTGATAATCTGGATGAAGAGGATATTGGCTAACATGTACTGGACACTTGCTAACTAATTCACTGGGATACATTTTTATATTTATATATAATATATTTGTATTATCTATACATTTCTCAAAACATCCCTAATAGATTATATTATTGTCCCAATTTAATGATGAGGAACTGTAGAGAAAAACAAATAGATAATAGTTAACATCCAATATCACAATTAAAGCCTAGTTTTAGACTGCATGAGTTATAGTCAAACTAAAAGCCAAAATATTAAACCATTGTACCGCAAAAGCATAACATTCACTCTAACATATCTAATGTTCATGTGTTGCTATCAATCATGAGTGCCTAGAACATACAAGAGGTTTCCAGGACAAACTTAGGTTTTCTAGAAATAGCTAGAACATATGCCAACCTTAATATATCAAGTACTAAAGAACTATTGGAGCATCTATGAAGGCACCTTAAAAGATGTACTGTCAGTAGCTGAGCTGTGCTGGGAGTGGTGGCACACACCTCAAATCCCAGTACACTTGGGCCTGCCTGAAACAGGAAGATCACAAGTTTGAACCCAGCCTGGACAATATAACAAATCAAAATAAAATTGAAATTTTTTTAAAAGATCGGGGAGGTACTTCAGTGTGAAGGTCCTGGGTTCATTCCCAAGTACTGCAAAAAATAAAAACCACAGAGTTCTGTGACCAAGACAAATAACAAAACTATTCATATACTTTTACCTATATCCTTTTTTATTCATTTTATTATCCTTCCTTTACATGCTATTTTATTCAAACAAGTAATGGCTGTATAAAACCTTTTCTTAAAATAACTCAGAATATTGCCTCCAAATTTCTAATATACTTTAGTATGCTTAGTTGAGCAGAAAAGATTCTCTCTTGTCTCTTTTGGTTTTATAATACTATTGTCTTTATAGAAAGGGCTGGCTTCAATTCAATAATCTTTGCAAGCTGAGAACTTAGTGATGACTACATATTCCCTAGTTTGCTTTAAGTGTATGTCCTTTGTTGTTGAGAATCAATGTTCTCTGGAACAAAAAGGAGGCCATATGTTTATCAGAAAGCATTAATGCAAGCAGGTGTGAGGATGAGACTAGAAAGAAAACTCTAAGGATTACATATTAGCCTCTGAATAATCTCATAATCTAGGACTTTGATCAAGGACTTAGATCTCTGTAGGCTCTGCTTTGCGTCTGAAGACTAAGTACAAACCAAGATTGAGTAAAAGGAAGGGAGCAAGTAGATAAGAGGAAATTGGAAAAACAGTTGAGAGACAGCTAGTCACCTCCCTCTTCTTAATTTTGTTGTCATAGAAGGAATAGAGATTTTGCAGCTATACAAATCTGACTTTGAATCTCACATCCATCACTGTAAGTAGCTCTGCAGCATAAGTAGTTTACTTAGATCTGAGTTTTGCTCAGTTTCTTTATCTGTAAAATGTAAAACCTACAACTTTTCCCAGCAGAGTTCTTGAGAAGAGGATGCTAGGTAGATGTGGAATCCAGAAATAGAACAACAAAGAACAGCTGCTATTAATGATAGCTGCCAACACTTCTTCCTCTGTTCAATTTTCAATACATATATAATGATAACCTCATTGTGACAGGAATATAGAGAAGTCCCAGGAATGGTGAGCAAACAGATAAAATCTCTGTCCTCAAGAAGTTCATCCTTTGACTACCACAGTGACCAAAATTCAATCTCCATTGTGACTCCTTCAGCAAAGTAGCCATTACTCTATCAATCAAATAAGATGGACTCTTTCTTGGTTCTTAATAAGACCTTTGAGTCCAATCCAATAATAATATCCAATTATCTTCCTAACATCTAGAATACTTCAGTCTCTGTCCACACCCCCCACCTTTCATCCTTTATTCTCTGGTGAGACTTTTTTGCTTTTGATGCTAGATTTTTCTCCTTCTGTTACTCCTCTAATATTTCCTAGAGTTCTAAGTTTTACCTTTTCTCTTTACATTCTGCACCAGTGGCCCCTGATCTTTATGGGCATTGACTCTTTCAAGGATCCTCAAACCTCCATCTCCCACATAATCCAGTTTCCTGAGCAAAAAGCCTGCTTTCAAACAACTACCTTGACAATTCCACATGAATGTCCTTCAGGGATCTGAAAATATCCCACACCAAACTCGTTATCTTTCTCCTTCAAACTCTTCTCCCCCTAGGCGGCAGAATTCTATGGGGGAAAGGAACACTATTTTCAACCAAATAGACTAAATGTAAATCCTACCTTGGAAGTTTCAGTAATATACTTAACCTCTTTGGGCTTTAATTTCTTCATTTATAACAGGAGAATAATAGTTTCTTCATTTTCTCTATTTTTATGAGGATTAAAGTAGGTAATAGGCAAATACGTATTCAAGTGCCTGCCACACAGCATATATTCCATAAATATTAATATCACTGATTCTCAGTCTCAGTATAAGCAACCCCATTCACCAAGTACCTTGAGCCAAAAATATAGACATCACCTTCAACTTGTTCCCTTTTCCTCATTTGTAACCACTCTGGATTACTATGCTGTGTTGATTCCTTACCTTCCCCCTGCCTGTATCCCAGGTTCTTGTTTTCTTCATGAATATAACAGTTCATGGTTTCCTACCTGGCTGATTCCATCATAGTTCCACTTCCTTCTCATCTATTCCCTGCACTGAGGCCAGAGAACAGTTCCAAGACCCAAATCTGATAATGCAATGACTCTGTTTAAATCTGCCCACTTGCTGCTCGTTGCTTCCAAAATTACATTTATGTCAGTATTACACTGAAGATTGGTGATGACCTGGTTCTCATCTACCTCCAAATCAATTCCTCAATCTAGTTGTGCATCTTTTAAACCACCCCTAGTGCATTGTACTTTATACCTCTACTCATGTTGTTTTTGTTGCCTAAAACGTCCTCAACTCTATCTCATCTTGGCAGTTAGGCAAATACCTACATATCTTTCAAAACACAATTCAGTTATTGCTGGCAGGCAGCCTCCTGCCATATTGTTGATCACTGCCTCATTTTATCTCTTGTCTATGACAGATGATTTTCCATCATAGCAAAGATGAATAACATGTAGTTCCTGGTCTCAAAAAGCTTACACTCAACATTCAACAGAAATCTTGTTATATATAACAAGACAAATAGGAAAGAGAATTATAAGGCACACAAAAAAATATGAGTTGTAAACAACCACAACCCTAGACCAAATGGTCCCTTCTTTGAAGCCTTCTGTGGTCCACCCACTGCCAACTGTATATATATGTGTGTTACTACATAAGTGTTGGATGTGTGTTAACTCATTCAGTCTTCACAAAGCTAAGAGACACTATTATTATGCTCATTTTAGAAGTGAGAAAACTAGAGAATAAAACTTTGTAAGTTGTGCAATATAACCAAACCAGAAATAGAAACACCAGATTTAAGACTGACCCCGTTTGTGTGGTGTCAGTCTATCCCTTATGACTAGGGTATTCTGCTTTCTAGAAGAGCACAAGCAGAGGTGGTAGAGGTCTTCAGAACAATAACTCTTGGAATCATTGGAAAGATGATCTGGAATTTCCTCTTCAAATCTAATTTAAATCCTGTCACTGATGTTTACAATGTAAAGGCCTCAGATTGCTAACTTCATTGGAACCCTCTGGCACTCTTCTCCTTCCTGAGGGACTTGGCATCCAGACTGTAACGAGAGACCAACAGTCCTAACAGAAAAAGAGAGCTTCTACCTCTTGCTTGGTTTTCTTATGTTTAGTTCCAGACTTGGCCAACCTGAAGTCCATGGGTTGCAGATACCTGTGTTAAAATTAAAAAGAAAGTTTTGTTACTTACATACATGAGCATGCCATATGGTTCATATTCTGCCCAAGAGTTTCTCTTTACTCAGTGTGGCCCAGACATGGCACGCGTGTACAAGCTTTGGGCCACAGGTTAAACACGTGTAGGTGTTTTCTCTGAGAAAATATGCAGTCTGATGAGTTTAGTCGCTGGCCCTCTTTTGGAGCTATTAATTTCCAGCAGTAAAAAGCAACAATTAAAGTAAGTTGAAGTGAGGAATTTTTGTTTTCTATACCCAATCGCCCAGCTCTTTCTTACAGAAAACAGGAAATATATATTCGATATGAGGACTTTGGGCAAGGACAATTTCAGGAGAGTGGGGGTTTTGAGACATTACATAGTATTTCCCAAGGAAAGTCATAGGATCTCCTTCCTTGGGCATCCTTAGCTAAGACATGCTAAGACATTCTCCTTTTTCTAAGATTGAGCATTCACTGATTTGAACAGCTGTGTGGTATAAGATGGCAAGTGATTTGTAAAGCCAATAATTTGGACATCACTTACTATGGTAATTGGCCAGAGGTGGAATTAAGTTTGCTCTGTGCTACTAACATAGAAGACATTTGTCTAACAATATATGGGGGGGGGGGGTGCTCAAATTATGTAACAACTACTCTCAAATAGTTTTAAAAAACAGTTTTGCCAGTAACTGTGCTCCAAATTATTACCCAACTGATTTGGAAACATATCCATAGAAAAACCTGCACATGATTCTTTTTTTTTTTTTTTTTGCTTAAATTCTTTTATTGGTACATTTTAGGTATACAATACATTTACATTTATCATTGGGTGCTTGTACCTGTATATGATGCATCTTGGTTTTTATTTTTTCCCCATTCCCTGTGCTCCCCTCCACCCTTCCCTATTTACAAAGACTTTGTTTCCATTTTTTCCTTTTCTCATAGTTTTTCCTTTCCCTTCTTTCCTTTCCCCTTCCCCTCCCACTTCCCCTAGCTCTTTGGGCCTTTTCTTCCTATTTCAAATTATCAATTATTCGTTTCAATCATTTTAATCCTTATTTACACATATTGAGGCCATACTCTTAAGTGAAATAAATAGGACACACATGTGTAAATACTGCACATGAATCTTTAAAAAAACTTTATTCACAATCATCAAAAACTGAAAGAAACCAAAGTGTTCCTTAATAAGTGAAGGTTTAAACAAAGAATGAAACATCTATGTTTTAGAATATTTTCACAGATTTAAAATAAGAAAAGCTCTTGAGTCACATAAAAATGGAAAATGCTAAAGGAAAATCAGTCTGAAAATCTACATATTGTATATTTCCCTTTCTATGTCATTGTGGAATAGTCAAAACCCTAGAGATGGTAAATAAATCAGTAGTTACTAGGTGTTTGAGGAGGTAAGAAGATTTAATAAATGAACAATAGATTTTTTTTTAGAATGGACTAAAGGCAAAATAACTACCCATAAGCATTGTACTGTATTTGGTAATCTCTTTCCCACAGGCATAACTAATCACAATTCTGAACACACCATACATGCATACTGAGTATGGGTTACCAATTCTGAGCCCACTATACGTTTGAACTGGAATCAAACAATTCAGTAAATAAATGGCAGATGGTGGGAGCCAGGTTTCTCACACTGGAGTGGAAGCTTACATACAAGCAGAACAAAGCTAGCATGATCCCGTAGTGCTGGGTTAGGCCTGGAGATCAGTATAAACTCCTATTTAGCTGACATAGA
The DNA here is from genome assembly GCF_053883595.1 of Heterocephalus glaber. NCBI lineage: Eukaryota > Metazoa > Chordata > Mammalia > Rodentia > Bathyergidae > Heterocephalus > Heterocephalus glaber. The sequence continues at coordinate 3,314,264 of NW_028258191.1, forward strand.
TGCAGATGGGTGCATACATAATATTTATAAATAAATATATTTACTCAGATTAATATACACAAATATATCTCCTTTCTCTGTAGTTAAGCAGGTCTAGAAACAGCAATACTCCAAACATCCAAGTGTTGATTTCTAGTACCATTTTCCATTAAAAAAAGGACCCATGCTTAGCTCCTTGGGAAAGTGGCTGACCTAAGGACCGAAGCAAAGAATATACAAAATGATCCTGGAGCATCTTGTAATGCCAGAAATTGAGGAAATGATCAAGGCAAATACATACAAACTATGAAGGTTTGTCAAAAAAGCACTAGTGCCAATTAAAAGAAATCCCACTACCAAAACTGGGTCTACCTGAACTACAAAATCAAGTAGTATTGGATTATAAACCAAAATTTAAAATAAATATCCACAAGTCCATACTAATATAAATAATTTAATACATAAACAAATGGGGAAGAATAGATAAATCTCCAATGCAGAAGAAGTCCAAATGATTTATGAAGATTCTCTGCCCTCTAAGAGTATCTTCTACAATTCGGGGAGCACTGAGTGACATCCTTCCAAAGGAAAAAAGAAACTTCTTAGTGGAGAAAACTGACAGTAATCAACGGTAATAAGTCATGTTGATATGATGTAACCTTGACTGACGTGGGGATGAGGACACTTCACACCCCTCCCCGCAAACAACCCATTGTTTCAGTCAAAACCTCAGGCAAACCCCAACCCGCTGTTCAAGAAAATACTCGATGAATAAGCCTCCAAACTAACAAGGTCATCAGAAGCAAAGAAAGTCTAAAGAACTGCCTCCATCTAGAAGGCTTGAGACGATTTAGATGTCTCCATTAAATGTGGTGTCGTACTCTAAATTCTGGAAAAGGACATTAAGTTAAAAACTAAGGAAATCTGGGCCAGGGATTGAGCTCAGTTCGATCCCTGGTCCAAAAAAAAAAAAAAAGAAATCTGAATGAAGCACGCATTTTAGTTACTATCTTTAAAAATATATCAGATAAATTAAAACGATACGTTATTTTATAAGTTGCCTGATAGGTCTCTACTGAGCCTGTATTGCGAGCCTGGTACTGTAGTACAGCCGAGGACAGAGAAAAAGGTAAGTAGCCTATGCTGAAAAGCAAGGATTCAGGAAAAATAAACAATAAAGATACTGCAAAGCACTATATTATGAAGGGAGTAAGAAAGGCTGTGGGGAGTGGGGACGATCTAGCAAACGGATTAATGAGTCAAGGAACTCAACTCCAAGGCCCTCCCGGCCCAGCTAAACGGGCGTCACCTCCACGCTTCGGGCTCAGCCTCGCCCCTCCTTTGGCCCACCCAGGCCTACGTGACAAGCGGGCGCATCCTTATTTCGGCGATCCCTTGCCTCGATGTGCTCGGAAGCCACTTCTTCAGCCTGCTTGGCCCACACGGACGCACCTCCCATTGCTTTGACCGCCGCCATCTTGACTGCGGAAGAGTCGGGTTCTGGGGTTGCTGGAGCCGGCCCTGGTGATTGGTACGGATGGTTTCCGCCCGCCTTAGCCCCTCCAAATTCGCCCGTCCTCGGGCCGCAGCTTTCGGTATTCCCCCTCTTTTTACAGAGCCTTTTAAGTCTTTTCGCTCTTTGAGCTTCCTTCCCCTTCAGCTCAGCTCAAAGCGTTGCCTCGAGCTCTTGTCACAAGCCCTGACCCGTGGTACGATACCCGCCTGCACCCCCAGGACTGAAAGCCACCGTCCGGCCCCCACCCTCGGTGGGGACTGCGCGGGCTTGGGCGAGGCGAGGTGGCCTGGGCGGCGAAGAGCGGAGGCGGAGGCGGAGGCGGAGGCGGGCGCGGCGTGGGCAGGGACGCCGGGGAGCGGTGGGCCTGCTCCGAGCTGCCTGGGGCGGGTCAGTCGGTGACGGGCTGTTTTGTTTTGCCCTTTCTCAGGACTGCTTTGTAAAAGAAAAGACTGCGTCTGTTTTCTCCACTAGAAATGGCCAATGTGAGTAAATGAGTCTGTCGGTGAACTATTTTGAAAACTTGTTAAGAAATGGGCGCTTTAATTATGATGGCTTTGGCGCTGTCAAGAGAAGCCATGACTGTAAAATTGTTATGCTTTGAGGACAATTTGAACACGTTTCTTTTAAATACACGTGGATTCTTCAATTTCATTTGTATGGACAGAAGTTCAAAGCATCTTAGTTAAGATATTTCAGTACTGAGAATTTTAGCCCTTTTCGATTCTCTTTGGCTGACTACTGAACTGAAGTTTGTTTTAGCAGTTCTAGTATAGGAAATGACTAAAATTGTACAAAACAAGGCTAAGAGATATTATTCACGCACACCAGTATGACTGTAAGTGCGCAGTTTTATCAGAAGTTGGGAGTGTATTTAACTCTAGTACTTGCCTAGCATGTGCAAAAAGAAAAAATTAGACACATCCTAGTAAGGGACATAAGATACGTATGGAACAGTTAACAATAAAAATAGAACATAATAATTTTTTAAAGCTTTTAAATGGTACAATTCAGAACTGATTAAGAGCAGATTCCGAGCTTTGTGCAGAAGAAAAAGTAGGAGTTTGGGATTACTTAGTGGGAAAAGCATTAAACTTGCGTTTTGAAAGATGAACAAGATTAGATAATTAAGGTGGGGAGAAGGACCAGAGTGTAGTACAATGTATTGAAAGGAATTCCCTCCCTACCCATTTTAAAGAAGTCATTTCTGCCTGTCTGAATGTAAGATGTGTGAAAGATTACTGGGAGAAAAATTTACATTGTGAGATGCAAACTTGAATCAGCCATACTCAGTAATTTAGACTTTATTTAAATTGTGATTTAATCAGAGCTGCGTGTTAGGAAGATTGAAGTGACAAAAATTAGTGAAGATGATACTTTTGTAATTGGTAAGAGTATAGTGACTATAGAGAAAAGTTTTAAGAGTAGATAGATTACCTAGCTGGGTGGTTGGCACATGCTTGCACTCTTACTGCTGTAGAAAGCTGAGACAGGAGAATCGCAAATTCAAACTCAGCCTGAGCAGTTTAGCCACTTAATAAAGTCATGTCTCAAAATTAAATAGGAATAGAGGACTGGGGATGTGCTCCTTGGTAGAACACTTAATTGGCATGTGGCCCCATGTTCAATCCTCAGTACTGGGGGAAGAAAAAAAACAGACTACCTTTCTGAACTAAGTTTTACATTGAGTTTTTACCTAGCCATAACCCACACAGAGAGAAAACAAAAGCAGCATATGGTATTCCCCAAAGAAATTAGTTGAAATTGAATATTTGACCTGATTTTATTTTGGTTTAAATGAATAAATTAGTTCAGTAGGGTGAATATTTTGGAAGATGCTTTTATAAATTCTTTGCTGTTGTGAAATAAAAATTCAGACAATATGGCAGCAGTAGGTTCATATGTCCAAATGATACTAGGAACATCTCTGTAACTAAGGGAAAGGTGCTTGTTCCTTTATATCACAGTGGCATTTTTCAGTTTGTAATTTCCATTATACCAACAGTTAGCAGTTTGGGTTTTTCTTATTTTTTAATGTACAAAGGCGAATAGTAAATATTGGAAGCTTTGTGGGCCATAAACTGAATTACAGCTACTCAACTCTGCCATTACGGTGTGAAAACAATCTTTAACAACAGATAAATAAATGGATGTAGCTGTTTATAATAAAACTTTATTTACCTAAGCAGTGCTCTACTAGGAAATAGCTTACCATCCCTTGATTTAAGTTATTCTGACCCAAATATTTTGCTAAAAGATTATGTATGGAAGATATTTACATATTTCCACATTACTTGTAACTTACAAGTCTAGAAAATGAACATAAGATCAGAAAATGTATCAGGAAGGTACAGTACTGTATATGCTAACGCAAAGGAAAGTGGACATTGCCATCAAACTAAGAGGAAAGAATGACACAGGAGATACCACAGTAAAAAAAGAAAGGTTTTGAAAATTAAGTAGAATTTGCTCCAAGAAATTTTAGATGTTTTATATCTTAAGGGTAAAAGAATGCCATTAGTTACGGTACCTTTTTATTTTATTTTATTTTTTTGGTACCAGGGATCGAACTCGGACCTTGCACTTGTGAGGCAGGCGGTGGAACCACTGAGCTAAATACCCGGCCCTATGGTGCCTTTTTAGTTTTGACATTAGAGAAATTTTTCTAGACTTTTTTCACTTGTGCAGCACTCTTGAATTATGACCTTTATTGAGAAAGATGTTTACCCAACATAGTTTAATACTTGCTTGGTATTTTGTTGTTGTGTTTGCTGATACTGGGATTGAACCCAGAGCCTTGATACTGAACTATATCTTCATCCCTTTTTAATTTTATTTTTTATTTTGAGATGGTCTCACTGAGTCACCACATTGCCCAGACAGGGCTGAAATGTGGCAGTCCTCCTGCTTCACCTGGGGTTAAAGGTGTGCGCTCATGCCTGACTTACTTGTTTTAATATTTGTGTTGTCAACATAAAATGGAAGAGTTTATTCAGGAGTAAGTGCAAGAATACACACACCATGGCATACTGAGAGGGAGCTATAGATGCACCCAAGCAGGCAAAAGAAGGCAAGGATTTTAAAGGTAAAACGAGGATAGTTACACAGTTGTTTTGAAAATTATCCTTGGCATAAAGGTCACTAACAAAAGTATCAGTCCAAAGTTGAACAGGCATTTGGTGGATGGGCATCTTCATAGAAGTATTTTTGTATTTGCGCAAGGTTGTGCTTTTTGCAGAATCTTTTGTGATGGTTCGTATTATGAGGCAAATATGATGACCCCCCCACACACCCCATCATGGCTTGGTTACTTCGTTTCATTAGGATATGACATAAGTAATTCCATTTTGATTCTGGCAATTTTCATGGTATTTACTTTAAAATTATAAACATATTATGTGTTTTACATAGGTAATCAGAATTTATAATATTTATCTCCAGAATAAATCATCTTAATTTTTTTATCATTCTTAGGTGCTCTATAACAGGGCCAGACTGGTTTCTTACCTCCCAGGATTTTACGCTTTAGTTAAAAGAGTTGTCAATCCAAAAGCCTTTTCAACAGCAGGATCTTCAGGTTCTGATGGATCTCATGTGGCCACTGCACCCCCAGATATATGTAAGTGAAAGATACTGCATTTAATACACCTAACCTACCAAATACCATAGCAACACAGTACTTGATGAAGTTTTGATTATTTATAGTGACCATATAACTCACTATTAACTGTAGCTCACTGCCCTGCATTGAGAGAGATTATAGCATATTGCTAGCCAGGAAAAAGATCAAAATTCAAAGGTTGGGGCCTATTGGTTTCACACCTTAAAGTCAAAATGTCATGTGTTAAACCACCACAAATCAGGGTCTATCTGTACTGTTTTCCAAAGCTTATTTGCTGAACTTTAATTTCTGTCCTCAAATAACACAGTCCTGCCTGAAATAAGTCTCTTTTTCATCCCATGAAAACATTACATCTTGCCATTCTTGATAAATTTCTTAAATGTAACTGACAGATTTTATGTATAGTATGTATTCAGTGATTTGCAGCACCTGCAAAGTCTGCTGCTTCTAATCTGTTTGGCACAGCCCTGTCATGCTGATGAATTTTTGTTGTTGTTTTTTGGGCAGTACTGGGGATTGAACTCAAGACTTTGCGCTTTGTGAGGCGGATGCAGTGCCACTGAGCTAAATCCTCAGCCCTGATGATTTTTAAATGTTTTGTGTCCCTTAATAAACCTTGATTGTCTCTCATTACTTTCAACAACAAATCTCAAATTACCCTCAAGCTATGAGTCATTGTTTTTGTTTGTTTGTTTGTTTTTAAGAGGGTTCTGTGGGGGCCAGAGGTTTAGTTCAGTGGAGCCAGTGCCTTCCTGGCAAGCTCAAGGTCCTGAGTTTGATCCCTGGTTCCGGAGAAAAAAAAGAGGGTTCTCTGGTTAGGTAAGTTTGAGAAATGCTACATTCCTGTCGTATCTTGAAAATTAAGAAAAAGTTTTTTTGTTAGTACATGTTTGCAGTATATTTGCATTCCTTGTGGGGAGTTGGCACATGTACTTAACACATCTTGATTACTTTTTATCATTCCCTTTGCCTTCCCTTCCCCCTTCATCTCTTGGTCCCCTTCCCTATTGCAAAAGATCTATCTCCCTATTTCCTATTATCTGTCTTTTACTTTGCTCTTTATTTATATTTTGGGTATCTCATATAAGAGAAACCATGTGATATTTAAGCTTGTATATATGATTTATTTCAGTTAACATTGTCTCAAGGTGAAACTATTTTCCTACAAATGACTCAAGTTTATCCTTTATGGCAGCTCCATTGTGTATAAATGCCACATTTTTTATCCATTCATCTGTTGATGGACATATTAAAAATTGTGCTGCTATAAGCATAAGTATGCATGTATCACTAATATGTCTTTAAACTCTTCTAGGAAGAGAGTTAGAAGGGGAATAGCTGGGTCAAATAGAATTCTAATTTTAGTTTTTTGTAGTCTCTCCATACTGATTTCTGTAATAGTTATCCTGGTTTACATTCCCACCAGCAGTGTAGAAGAGATCTGTTATAGCCGCAGCCTTGCCAGCATTTTTATTATTTGATTTCTTGATGATTCACATTCTGGAGTAAGATGGAATTTCTGTGTTTTAATTTGCCCTTCACTAATGGCCAGAGAAGGTGAACATTTTTTCGTGTATTTATTGGCCATTTGTACTTCTGTAAAGTGTCTATCCATTTCAATTGCCCATTATTTGATTGAGTTTTATTTTGGGGAGGGTCTAATTTTTTTTAGTCCTTTATATATTTTAGATGTGTCCTTTATCAAATAGTTGGCAGAAGTTTTCCCCTGTTCTGTAGGTTTTCTTTTCACTGTTGGGTTTTTTTGCTGTACAGAAGCTTTTTAATTGATATAATCCCATTTGTTGATTCTTGGTACTATTTCACATGCAACCAGGGTATGTTGAGGTGTCTTTGTCTGTGCCTGACTTCAGAGCTTAACCTGTTTTTATCTTCCACAGATTGCTTCAGTTTTAACATTTAGTTCTGTGATCTATTTTGATTTTAGTTTAGTACATGGTGGAAGACAAGGGTTAAATTTAGTCTTCTGCATGTGCATAGCCACTTTTCCCAATACCATTTATTAAAGAGGCTATCTTTCCTCCAGTATATGTTTTTGGCCCTTTTGTCAAAGAGTAAAAAGTTGAATGTGTTTGCAGTTGTTTCTGCGTCCTCTGTTCTATTCCATGAATCCACATGTCTGTTTTTGTGCCAATACCATGCTGTAATATAACTTCAAGTCCAGGATTGTGATGCCTCCTGCTTCACTCTTGTTATCCAGGATTGCATTTGCTATTCTGAGTCTTGTTCCATATGAATTTTTGGTTTGTTTTCTCCATTTCTCTGAACAGTGATGTTGGTATTTTGTTTGGGATTGCATTAAATCTTTGTATCAATTTTGGAAGTACAGCCATTTTGACTGTGTAGTTTCTGGCTGTCCGGGAACAGGGGATACGTTTCCACTTTCTGATGGATGTCCTCTTTGATTTTCTTTTTCAGAGTACTATAGTTTTCATTCTAGAGATCTTTTACTTCCTTAGGTTAATATCTAAGTATTTGATTTTTCTTGGTGCTATCTTAATTGGTAATTTTTTTTTCACCATGGATTCACTACTGCTCCATAAGAATGATACTGATTTTTGTGTGTTGATTTTGTATCCTGCTACACTGCTGAACTTGGTTTTTCAGGAGTCTTGGTGGAATTTTTTGGGTCTTCTCTTTACAGGATTATGTCATTTGCAAATAATTTGTTTTTCTTTCTTACTTGTATTCCTTTCTTTTTCTTGCCTGATTGCTCTTGCAAATGTTTCCAGAGCTATGTTGAACAGAAGTGGTGAGGGTGGACATCCTTGTCTTGTTTCTGATTTTAGAAGGAAAGGTTTTGGTTTTTCCCTATTTGATATGATGTTGGCAGTAGGTTCATCATAAATGGCTCTTATGAGATTGAAATAAAGTTCTGACCTTCTGTTCCTATTTTCTTCAGTGTTTTTATTGTGAAAAGTTGTTGGATTTTGCCAAAGGCATTTTCTGCCTCTGTTGAGATGATCATGTGATTTTTGTCCTTGCTCCTGTTTATGTGATGTATTTATTGATTTGTGTATGTTGAACCATCCCTGCATCCCTGGGAAGATTTTGATGATTCGTTGCATCTTCTTTGCCAGTATCTTGTTGAGAACTTTTCCATTTGTGTTCATTAGAGAAATTGGCCTGTGGCTTTCTTCTTTGGTTGGGTCCTTGTCTGGTTTTGAAATCCAGGTAATGCTAGCTTCCAGAAATGACTTTGGGAGTACTCCTTCTCTTTTGATTTCATTGAAGAGTTTAAGGAGTATTGACATTAGATCTTCTCTGAAGTTCTTGTAGAATTTGGCAGTGAATTCATGAGATCCTAGGCTTTTCTTGGTAAGTTTTTTTATTACTGCTTCACTTTCATTGCCTGCTATTGGATAATGAGGGATTTAAAAATTTCTTGGTTCAGTTTTGATAATTCATAAGTATCCAGGAATCTGTTTCTTCTCAATTCTTCAATTTATTGACATACAGTTTTGCAAAGTACTTGTTAATAATTGGGTTTCAGCAATATCCATTGTTATTTCACCTTTTTCATTTCTAATTGCGTTGATTTGGGTCTTTTCTCTTTTTTTTGTTAAATTGACTAAGGGTTTGTCTGTTTTGTTTATTCTTTCAAAGAACTCACTCTTTCATTCATTGATTCTTTGTAGTTTTTTGAAGGAGGGTCTCAATTTCATTGATTTCTGCTTTGATCTTTAAATTTTCCTTTTTCATACTAGCTTTGGGTTGGATTGTTCTTGCTTTTCTAGGACTTTGAGGTACATGCTTAGATTATTTATTTGGGCTCACTCTTTTTATGATGTGAGGATTCACAGCTACAGACTTCCCTCTTTGGCCTGCTTTCACTGGCCCATAAGTTTTATGTGTTCTACTGTTATTATCATTTAGTTCTGGAAATATCATATTTATTCCTTGATTTCTTCATAACCCATTAATTATTTATGCACACTAGAATATTAAAGACCCTTAGAAGTTTAACCTTATGTGTCCTTAAGGTATTGCAGGTAAAATCATTTTTGCTTGAAACATATCGCTACAGTGTAATTTAAGTTCACTTGGGTATTCAAAGCCTTTCATCTTACCTTGATTTTCTTTTATAGCACTTTCTTTGACTAATCCAGTTTACATCACCTAAAGACTAACCATATATGTATAATAAATGAAAGATTTTTGTTATTTAGATATGTAACAGGTTAGTATCCTGATATATAAAAAGAATTTTTATAGACCAATAGGAAAAAGACAACCCAATCGAAAACCAAATAGAAGCGTATGAACAGGCCTTTCACAAAAAAGAAATCCTAAATGACTAATATATGAAAATGTGCTCAAATCCACTGTTAATGTGGAAGATATATTTTCTTTAAAGAAAACCTGAGACTGTGAGACCTCAGTGGTCTTTAAAACTCGTCTTGTTCAGAAATAGCTAACAGATTTTATCTTATGAATTGACTCCAGTCAATCTTAGTGGCTGCCTGGATCCCTGTTACTCCATATCATCTGGGAATTTATTAGAAATGTAAAATCCTGAGCCTTACTCCAGATTTATTAAATCAGAATCTACATTTTAACAAATCGGAGATGATTCTTAAGTACTCTAAAGTTTGAGAAGCATTGGTGTAGAGTAAGTTGAGAATTTTGAAACAGTTCAGCAGGAGAGAATTGCATGGTTACTGTGTCTTCTTTGTTATTAAGTATGGAAGAGGAATATAATGGCATTCATGATCAAGCAAGGAGGCAGACATATCAACGTAGTCATATGCAGACATTAGTTCTGGCAGGGTATTAAAAATAATTATTTTATTCCTAAGTAACATGCACAGCATCGTCCATCTTTTTCTCTAAACCAAACTTACACTCTTGAGTGTTTATTGGTTTAATTTCCAACTTTATTCTTTCTGAATCCTTATGAATTTTTATAAATTAGTATATTTTTTAAATTGTATGCAAATAATGTGGTCTGTTCTATTGTACATATTTATAATCTATTAATTCATGCAGCTTATAAACACAAGGTTATGTTACGTAATACATGGCTTTTCCCATGGTCCATTAATCCTGTGTGCCCCTAGAGAACAGCAGATAAATTGCCCCCCCCAAGGATAACTACTGTTAAATTGAGTGTCTTTTCTTTTAAATCTTTTTCTCTTTATTTAAAAATAGGAATATAAAGATATAAATGTTATTTTGCTGTTCTTGATACAGCTTTTCCTTTTAATGCTGTATAACCTGGACTTTACTCAGGTCAGTCAGTACATAAACATTTACTGTATTCTTTTTAATGACTGACATCCAGTATATGAGTGACAGTACTTTATTGACTCTTTCCCCGAATAGTTGATCTGCCTGTGAGCCAACAACTAGTTGTTGTGATTAGCATTTTGGAAACAACAACATGAAACTAATTTATATTTATTCAAGAAAGCAGATATCAAAGATCTGTTAGTAAAAATCACATACATTGTAAGAACATTTTTTCAGGCTCCCTGTGTGCTTGACTTTTAAGGAGAAAATGATTGCTTTTGTTGCTCTTCTTTAGGCTCTCGAACAGTGTGGCCTGATGAAACTATGGGACCTTTTGGACCTCAGGATCAGCGTTTCCAACTTCCTGGAAACATAGGCTTTGATTGTCACCTTAATGGGACTGTTGCACAGAAGAAAAGCCAGGTTCATAAAACTTTACCTGATGTATTAGCAGAACCTTTATCAACTGAAAGACATGAGTTTGTGATGGCGCAATATGTAAATGAATTTCAGGTAAATTGTTCTTTGCCATTGTGTTTTTCTTTTTTTCTTTTTTTTCTTAAATTCTTTTATTGGCACATTGTAGGTATACAACACAATTACATTTCTCATTGGGAATTGTACCTTTACATGATGCATCTTGGTTCTTATTTTTTCCCCATTCCTAGCCCTCCCTTCACCCCCTCCACCCTTCCCTATTTACAAAGACTTTATTTCCATTTTTTCCATTTCTCAGCATTTTTCCTTTCCCTTCTTTTCTTTCCCCTGCCCCTCCCACTACCCCTACCCCTTTGGACCTTGTCTTCCTATTTTACATTATCGATTATTCATTCTAATCATTGGTACATTTTAGGTATACAATATAATGACATTCATCATTGGAAATTTGCACCTTTACATAATCTCTCTTGGTTCTTATTTTTCACCCTTGCCCAGCCCTCCCTTCAACCCCTCCAGTCCTCCCTATTTACAAAGATTTTGTTCCTATTTTTCCTTTTGCTCATATTAATCCCATTCTTCTTTCCTTTCCCCTAGCCCTCCCACTTCCTTCCCCTTTGCCCCTTTTCTTCCTATCTCACATTACCTATTATACATTTAGTCCTTATTTACACTTTCAGTTTCTCACACCAGAGAAACTATTCGGTATTTATACATGTGTGTCCTGTTTATTTCACTTAAGACTATCTCCTCAGTGTGCATCCATTTAGCTATAAATGTCTCTAATTTCTCATTTTTTATGGCTGAGTAGTACTCCATTTTATTAAAAACCACATTTTCTTTATCCAGTCTCCAGTTGATGGGCATTTGGGCTGTTTCCAAGTTTTAGCTATCACAAACTGTGCTGCTATGAACATGGGCACACATATATCACTGTGGTATGATTCTTTTAATTCTTTGGGGAAGATCCCCAGAAGTGGAATAGCAGGGTCAAATGGGACTTCCAGTCCTAGTTCTTTGAGGTATCTCCATACAGATTTCGACAGTGGTTGCACCAATCTACAGTCCCACCAGCAGTGGAGCAGGGTTCCTCTTTCCCCACAGCCCTGCCAGCATTTGTTATTGGTTGATTTCATGATAGCAGCCATTCTTTCTTGAGTGAGGTGGAATCTCAGTGTTGTTTTCATTTGCATCTCTCGAATGACCAATGATGTTGAACATTTTTTCATGTACTTATTTGCTATTTCTACTTCTTTTGTCTTTGAGAAATGTCTGTTCATTTCAGATGCCCATTTTTGGATTGGGTCTTTAAATTTCGGAGGTGTGATTTTTTTAACTTCGTTATAGATTCAAGATAGTAGACCTTTGTCTGAGGAAAAGCAGGTGAAGATTTTTTTCCCACATTGTGGGTTGTCTCTTCACACTACTGGTGGTTTCTCTTGCTGTGCAGAAGCTTTTTAACAAGAGGTGATCCCACTTGTTGATTGTTTGTGCTAGTTCATGAGCATCTGAGGTTTTGTTCATAAAATCTTTTCCTATACCAATGTCTTCAAGAGCTCTACCTAAAACCTCTGTTCCAGCTGCTCCACCGTTTCTATTTTAATATTTAGATCTTTAATCCATTTTGATTTTAGTTTAGTGCATGGTGAGAAACATAGGTCTAGTTTTAATCTTTGGAGAGTTCAAACCCAATTTTTCCAGCACCATTTATTAAAGCGGCTATCTTTTCTCCAGGGAGGATGTTTGGCTCCTTTATCGAAGATGAGATGGCAGGCTGTGTCTGGCATTCTTTCTCCATCTTCTAATCTGTTCCACTGATCCTCAAGTCTGTTTCTTTGCCAGTACCATGCTGTTTTTATCACAGTAGCTTTGTAGTAGAGTTGCAGGTTGGGGATTGTGATACCCCCTGCCATGTCTCTGTTACCTAGAATTGCTTTTGCTATTCTGGGTCTCTTCTTGTTCCAAAAGAATTTTTGGATTGTTTTCTCAAGGTCCATGAAGTATGCTGCTGGGATCTCAATTGGAATTGCATTGAATCTGTACAGCAGTTTTGGAAGTATGGCCATTTTCACTATATTAATCCTTCCTACCCAGGAGCAGGGGATGTCTGCCCATTTTCTGATATCATCTTCAATCTGTCTTTTCAGAATGCTATAGTTTTCAGAGAAGAGGTCTTTGATTTCTTTCATTAGGTTGATTCCTAGGTATTTCAGTTTTTTGGATGCTATTGTTTGCCCTATTTCTCTCTCAATGAATCTGTCATTCGTGTAGAGGAAAGCTATTGATTTTTGTGTGTTGACCTTGTAACCAGCTACTTGACTGAATTTGGTTATTAAGTCTAGAAGACTTTTGGTGGAGTTCTTGGGGTCTTCTATATAGAGTATCATGTCATCTGCAAATAATGACAATTTGACTTCATTACCTGTCTTTATTCCTTTTATTTCTTTCTCTTGTCTATTTGCCATGGCTAATGTTTCCAGAACTATATTGAACAAGAGTGGTGATAGTGGACATCCTTGTCTTGTTCCTGATTTTAGTGTGAAGGATTTCAGTTTTTGACCATTTAGTATGATATTGGCTGTTGGTTTTTCATAGATGGCTTTTATCAGTTTGAGGTAGAGACCATCTATTCCAATTTTTGTAGGGTTTTTATCATAAATGCATGTTGGCTTTTGTCAAATGCTTTTTCTGCATCTATGGAAATAATCATATGGTTTTTGTCTTTGGCTGTATTGATATAGTGTATTACATTGATTGATTTGCCTATGTTGAACCATCCCTGCATCCCTGGAATGAATCCCACTTGATCAGGGTGTATGATCTTCTTGATGATCTTCTGCATTCTATTTTCCAGTATCTTATTAAGGATTTTTGCATCTATGTTCATTAGTGAGATTGGCCTATAGTTCTCCTTTTCAGTTGGGTCTTTCTCTGCTTTGGGGATCAAGGTGATGCTTGCTTCCAGGAATGAATTTGGGAGCATTGCTTCCCTTTCAATTCCATTGAAGAGTTTAAACAGTAGTGGCAGTAGTTCCTCTCTAAATATCTTGTAGAATTCAGCAGTGAAGCCATCAGGGCCTGGCTTTTCTTCATTGATAAGTTTTTAATTACATTTTCAATTTCATTGGTTGATATTGGGTTGTTCAGAATTTTTAGGTCTTCTTCGTTCAACTTTGGTAATTCATATGTATCTAGGAATCTGTCCATTTCTTCTGTGTTGTCCATTTTACTGGCATATAGGTTCTGGAAGTAGGTATTGATGATCCTCTGGATTTCTGCTGGGTCTGTTGTAATTTCACCCTTTTCATTCCTAATTCCATGGATTTGTGCCTTTTCTTTCCTTTTTCTGATAAGGTTGGCTAAGGGTTTGTCAATTTTGTTGATTCTTTCGAAAAACCAACTCTTGGCTTCATTGTTTTTTTGTATCATTCTCTTAGTCTCCATTTCATTGATTTCTGCTCTGATCTTTATAATTTCCTCCCTTGTATGAGCTTTGGGGTTGTCCTGCTCTTCTTTTTCTAGAAGCTTGAGGTTCAGCGTCAAGTTGTTTAATTGGGCTCATTCTGTTTTCCTAATATGCGTATTCACTGCTATGAATTTCCCTCATAAGACTCCTTTCATTGTGTCCCATAGATTCTGATATGTTGTATTGTCACTGTCATTTAATTGAAAGAACTGTCTGATTTCTTCTTTAATTTCCTCTGTGACCCATTGGTTATTCAGAGGTGTGTTGTTCAATTTCCACATGTTTATGATATTTTTTGAGTTTCTTTTGCTATGGATCTCCAGTTTCATCGCACTGTGGTCTGACGGGGGATAACTTCACTTCCTTTGCACTTACTTAAACATGTTCTGTGTATGAGTATGTGGTCTATTTTGCAGAATGACCCATGTGCAGCTGAGAAGAATGTGTAATCTGATTTTGTGGAGTGGAAGACTGTAAATATCTGTTAAGTTCATTTGTTCAAGAGTTTGATTGAGTTCTAGTATTTCATTACTTATTTTTTGTCTAGTTGATCTATCTATTTGTGACAGTGGGATGTTGAGGTCCCCCACTACAATTGTATTAGTGCATATATGACTTTTCATGTCCATTAGTATTTGTTTTATATAGTTGGGCGCACTAGTGTTTGGTGCATAGATATTTATGATTGTCATCTCTTCCTCTTGGATTCTTCCCTTTACAAAGATGTAGTGTCCTTCTTTGTCTCTCTTAATCAGTGTTGGTTTGAAATCTACTTGATCTGCAAAGAAGATAGCTACTCGTGCTTTTTCTGGGGTTCCTGTTGCATGGGGTATTGTTTTCCACCCTTTAACTTTCAGTCTATGAGTTTCCTTTTGAATTAAGTGTGTTTCTTGTATGCAGCATATTGTTGGATTTTGCTTCTTGACCGATTCTGCCAGTCTATTTCTTTTGATTGGTGAATTGAGACCATTTACGTTGATGGTTATAACTGAAACATACTGACTTGTCATTGCCATGACTTTGTTTTTGTTGTGTTCTCCCCCTTTACATTTAATTTCTTGTCATGCCAGATGGGTTCATTCTGCTTTGCTTCCTGGGGTTGTGATCCTCAATGTCTGTTCCTAGGATATTGTGTAAAATTCTTTGGAGTGCTGGTTTGGTATTCACGAAGTTCCTAAGGTGCTCTTTGTCATGAAAGTATCTTATTTCTCCATCAATTTTGAAAGATAGTTTTTCAGGGTACATCAGTCTGGGTTGGAGGCTGTTTTCTTTTAGCGCTTGGAATATGTCACTCCAAGCTCTTCTTGCCTTGATGGTTTGTGTTGAGAAGTCTGCTGTGATTCTGATGGGCTTTCCTTTGTATGTGATTTGTTTCTTTTCTCTAACTGCTTGCAGAACTTTGTTCTTCTGTTGAGTTTCTGGAATCTTAACAATTATATGCCTATGTGTAAGTTTTTTTTGATCAAGGGTATTCGGAGTCCTATATGCCTCACTTATCTCTATGTCAAGTTCTTTTCCCCTCCTTGGGAAGTTTTCTGCCATTATTTCTGTGAACAATTTTTATGTCATCTGCACTCTCACCTGTTTCTTCATTGACTCCAGTTAGTCTTTTGTTATTCTTCTCTGCATCATTTGGCAGCTGCTGGATTGATTTCTCACGTTCCCTTATAATTTTGAAGCAGTTTTTCTTTTCCTGTTCATTAATTGCAATCTTATCTTCTATATCTGAAATTCTGTCCTCACATTGTCTCATTCTGCTATGTAGACTTTCAGTGGAGTTTTTCATGTCCTAGAAATCTATTTGCATCTGTTTTATGGATTCCTTTTGTTTCCTATGTTGGGATTCCATCCTCAGCTCCTCTCTAGATTTTTTAATCATGTCTTGCAGTAGGGGCACAATTTCTCCTGTTATCTGAGAAATTATTTCTGATTTCATCTTTGCCAGATCCCCTTTTGTTGCCAGTTGAGTGGGTCCAGGTGGTTGAGTTTCAGAGTGTTCCATCTCATTTCCCTTTGGGGTTGCTGTAGGTGATCTGGAAGTCTGGTTTTGAGACTTATTTACGTGTTTTCTCATTTTGACTGGGTGGCCGGGGGTTCGGTGCTGTTGGTGCCCGCGGGGCTCACCTCCTCTGAGCTGGGAGAGGTGGGACAGGGGCCAGTAGCGGCGTTAGGGATGGCGGCCCGGAAGCCCCTTCTTCTGGACCAGGAGCAGTGGGAGGATGGCGGCCCGGAAGCCCTTTCCTCTGGGCCGGGAGCAGTGGGTGGATGGTGGCCCGGAAGCCCCTTCCTCTGGGCCAGGAGTGGCGGGAAGAGTGATGTTCCAAAAGCCCTTTCTGTGTTTTTCTAATTATTAATTGTGTATTTTTTATACTGTGAGCATATTTTATTGAAAAGGAAAAAATCAATCCCAATATGTACAAAAACAACATAAATAGCTTAAAGTACTTGATGTTGTCTAAATTATATCATATTTGCTATATAATTTTATTTAACTTTATTGTCTCGTTTAGGTAATTAAATAATTCTTTAAAAATACATTTTTAATAACTTGCACATACAGATAATTTAACTTTCTGTATTGCTCGAAAATTACTTTTCCTGTTTTTCACTTTTAAAAATTATAGATACAATGTAGACTTAATTCCAACCAGCTTTATATTCCTCCAGCTATTTAAAAACTTAAAAATTTTGACGTCTCTGAAATTGTTCATATATACTAAACAAAAAACACTAAACGTTTGAGTGTTTATTTGTCTTTAAACAATTTCTGAGGAGTTTGGGGGTAATTTCTGAGATGTGTTTATAAAGATTTTAAGCTGGTATTGCATCATTGCTCACTCAGGAAAAGCTCATGCAATTCAGGGTCTTATTCAAATACCTAATATTTATTATTTTCACTTTACATAATTTCAGGCAGAGTTTTAAGTCCAAGCCACATTATTAGGAACAGCGGTCCCTTACAGATAGGCGTTACATCAGATGACCTGACATTGGACACAGTTGACGTCTCCTGTCTTTCTCACTCTTCTTGGCTCTTTGCTCCTCTACTCATCAGTTAAATGATATTTCCCATAGGTTTCTGTCCTTTTTCTCATTTAAATTACTTTTTAGCCAGATGTGGTAGCATATGCCTGTAATTCTAGCACTTGGGAGGCCAAGGCAGGAGGACTGCTGCAAGTTTGAGGCCAGCCTGGACTACATAGCAAGACCTTGTCTCAAAAAAACTAACTAACTAAATAAATAACTTTTTGATCACTTAATCCTTTAGGTTCCTCCACAGGCTATATACTTTTTTTTTTCCCCCGCCTCTGGTACTGGGGATTAAACTCAGGACCTTGCGCTTGTGAGGTAGGTGCACAGCACCACTGAGCTAAAGCCCCAGCCCAAGGCTACATTTTTGTAATTCATAATTGATTATTTTTATTTTTGACATTTTTGGCTCTGTACTTATATTTACCTACCAAATATCTCTATTGGATGTCTTAAAAGTCCCCAGTTTTTGTGTGGTAAAAGAAAATGGCCATGTTAGTCACTTTCCCAGTGACCCACAATTTAAAGGAGAGGTTTATTTGGCTCGTGGTTCCACTGGGCTCCATGGAATGGCTAGCTGCCTCCAAGGCAGGAAAGCATGGTGGAAGGACCTGGTGAAAAAAGTTGCTTAACCCATGATAGCCAGGAAGCAGAAAGAAGGGAAGAACCAGGGACAAGAACACACCCTTCCCAGGTCACGCCCCCAATGACCTGCCCACTCCAACTACATCCCATCTCTGAACACAAAGTTTTTGTGGCACATTTTAGATCAAAATCATAACATTCCTCCCTGTCCCTGAAAAGGCCCATGTCTATCTCATTAGCAAAGTGCATTTAGTCCATCTCAGAGTCACCAAAGCCTTAATAGCCTCAACAGTAGCATTGTTGAAAAGTCCGAGTCCAGTGTCTCCCTTGAGACTTAAGGCAAACTCTTACCTGTGACACCACAAAAAAATTAAATACCTTCAACATAACAGTGGCACAGAATTAACATTTCCATTCCAAAATGGAAAAACAGGGATAGAAAGGAATTTGGCCAAAGCAAGATGAAAACCCATCAGGGCAAACATTAAATCTCTTAGTCCACACCAGTACCTCTGGCAGATTGTTGTGAGATTTAAACCCTAAAGGCTTGGGCAGCCCTGTCTCTATGGTCTTACCAGTTTTAGCCCACATGGCTTCTCTTTGGGGCTGCCTCTGTTCACAGCCTGCAGCTTTGCTCAGCAGATGTTCCATGTTCCTGACGTTTCCAACTTCCTGGGATCTCCATTACACTTTAAGCTTCATTCTCATAGCTTCACACGCTACCCTCTCAAGGGCATAATGCCTGGCTTCCCACAGTTTTCTGGATCTGAGCAGAAGCCTCCATAATCCCTCAACTCTTGAATTTAGCATTCCTGAAAAGCCAGCACCACAAGAGTGACCCTAAGGTCCTTCAGATGACCTGATACATCGTTGAGACATGTCAGCCTGAGGAATAGCTTCAGTGGCCCCTAAGCGCCTGGATGGTGAAATTTGGGGAAGCGCTTCTTAGGTGGCCTTAAATGAGCAGGGCACCCTGCAGCTCTCCCTCAAAGTAGAGTGTTTCAAAAGCGTTTACTGTTTTATACCCTTGAGCCTGTGAAGGAAAATCTGCTGCACCTTTGACATCGAGGAAACGAGGGACAGGAATGCACCCTTTCTAGGTAACGCCAGTGGAGACTTGACCCCTCCAGCCTGTCCCCACTTCCCAACATAGGACTTTGGGGGACATTTAGATCCAAACCACAGCAAAGGCATATTTTTAAAAATGGAAATATGTTGTGGTTGGGTGCAGAGAAAGACAAAGTAGTGGGAAAGATTAGGGATAAAAACTGTAGAAGGCTATTTATGCTGTATTAAGGTAGGAAGCAGTCCTTTTTTCTCTCAAAACCTGTTCTTATTCTCATATAACAAACCGTAGTATAACTGTGTTGTACCAAGAGAAAAATTACGATGCCAACCTTGACTCCGCTTTGGATCAGATCCTCATAAGTGGTGTCAGAGTTCCATCGCTTCTTTCTGTGTGATTGCTTCATGCAGTTCTTTGCAAGAGTTCAAGATTTATTTTATCTGGATTAAGAGGCTTTTTATAGGATGATGGACTGTGGAAAGAGAATAAACTTAAGGTTTACAGATTGGCTCTGTGAAAATGTATGTAAAGCACTTAAATCCACTAAATAATAAATGTTGGTTAACTAGTCTATTACCTGCTCCTAGTTAACCATACATCCTCTACCTTAACTCTAATATTAGCTTTTTATATTTGATTTTACTATTTCTCATTGCTTATAGACCAAAATCAGAATTTCTTATTGTAGCATGAATAGCCTTTCACAATTTTGATCCCTTACCTCTTCCATTTTATTTCTCACTACTTCTTTCCCTGCACTCCAACTGCAACATACTTCCTTTTAAAAAAAAGCCATTCTCTTTCACTGTTGTGTACTTTTCTACTCTAAGTGCTTTCTTCTTTTGCTAGATGATTTTTCCTTCTGAATTCCTAGCCTATGTTCTACTTATTCTTTATCAAACAGACATTAATTAATATATACCTCAGATACAACCATTTCAATATTTTCATGGTTCCAGCAAAGCAGGTTCCTTCCTTATTGTGTCCATAGACTTTCTTCTCCATTTTGAATTGCATTTATTTCTTGTGCTTTTTTTTCCTCTCTTAAGTCTGATATATTTGACAGTAAAAACTGGATTTTTAAAAAAACCATTACAGTGTCTCCTTCTGTCAAAGTGCCTGATGTATTATAGATTCCAAATTTCAGTTGAATAAAGACCTCTAAGCCCTTCTTGTAGGGGAGGCTATATTATCATGTTACTTTTTTAAGTTAATCTTCTCATCCCCGTTTTGGATTATATAACAAAAAGAGATAGATATTATTACAAAGTATCAGAAGAGGTAACATTGTAAGGGACAATTTATGCTGTTTCAGTTTCTTAGCCAATTTCAGTTTATATCCAGTACTAGAATATCAGTATATTCACTTTGTTTTATTCAGAATTTCAGTTTCAGATCATATATTCATCTTGGACAGAGGTTTTTTGAGTATAGAAGCAAGCATTACCTCACCTTCCAGTTAGGATTTTTTTTTTTTTTTTTTTCATGTGTTGGTAATTGAACTCAGGACCTTGCGCTTGCCAGGCAGGTGCAGTGCCACTGAGCTAAATCCCAGGCCCCAGTTATGATTATTTTTTAAAACTTCGCTAACAAAATAACTTTTTAAAGATGTGTTATTTTCTTTGAACTCTAGCCTTTGTTTACTTGAACTTTATTTTCCATAGAGTAATGATGCACCTGTAGAACAAGAAATTAACAGTGCAGAAACTTACTTTGAAAGTGCCAGAATTGAGTGTGCAATCCAAACATGTCCAGAATTGCTGCGAAGAGGTATGTCATATTTTATACTTTGAAATGCTAATGACTATGAGATAATATTGTTAGTTTTTTTAATGTATTGAAGGAATAATGTATTCTTTAAGAATTTTAATGCTCTGTATTTTAGTATTTAGTGTGTCTAGAAAAGATTGCATGTACAAAATAAAGGCTTTCAGATATATTCTGATATCTGACCTCATGCTGCAATTATGTAGAAATAGTAGAATTTTAATAACTTTTTACCTACAGCTTGTCATTTCTGCTCCTGGTTGATGATTTTATTACAGTTTCATGAGCTAATATAAAATACAGAAAAATCTGAAAATTATATTAACAGCAAAAATATGTAACCCTATTTACCATTCAGGATTGTTGGCAGTGATTATTTCAGCTCATTCCACAAAAGCAGAGATAAACTAAGTTTGTTTTACTCTTCAAACATAATATGCATCTATAAAAATAACTTAGTACCACAGAAACTTAATCATCATTTTGTAAAGGTGTATTTTTTTTATGAACTATATCTTTTTTTAAAAGCAGATTATTTCTTCTTGAAATTTGTATTCATATTTGCAGACTTTGAATCATTATTTCCAGAAGTGCCTAATAGCAAACTAATGATTCTGACTGTGACACAGAAAACTAAGAATGATATGACTGTTTGGAGTGAAGAGGTAGAACTTGAAAGAGAAGTGCTCTTAGAAAAGGTAATTCTTTCAGTTGCTAGCAATTTCATTTTATGGTCTTATTTAAATACCACTAAACCAATGTTCTAAAATAATGTATTTTTCAAGCCTTTAGTCATTCTGTGAAGGATTTCATTGCTAAAGAACTTACTTTTTTTTTTTTTTACATCTCTTTTTTTTTTGCATTGCTAAAGAACTTACATCTCCTTATTGTTTTTTTATTGTTTTTAGTACCCTTCAGATACTAGTACTTTTCTGAATTTTTCTGTAATTTGTTTTAAGAAATTTAGATAAGATGGTAAAAAAATCAACAAAAAAGTGAAAATAACAGTCTCCTTTTCTTTCTTTGAGCTCCTCTTTCCTCTCTGCTTTAAAGTCTTTCAGATAAATATGAAAATTGCCCCAGTCATTTCTAACAAGTAATCAACCAACAGTAAACAGCATGATGATAATACAGTACTAAATACTATATATTTAAGTGGTAACTTAAAGTCTGATAACTTAAAACTTTATCTACAAGATAGAAAAGAGTATTCTTCTGCTTATATGACAGGTTTCTTACTCCTTTGGGCACCATGGCTAATGAGTTGAAAAATCCCCTTTACTGATTGCCATGCAAGTTAATGTTAGCAATTTTCTGTAAGGTTGAATATATGGTTCTATTCATTTCTAAAAATATATTGTTATTTATATTCAATAATATTTTATGATAACAACTTTATATGTAAATGTCCCATGTAAAGCTTTCTAATAAGTTTTTATGTAGTCAACAATCATGAACATATTAGTCATAACTAATCAACAGAGAAGTTATAGAGAGGTATAAGACATCTCTGATTTTAAGATCTGAATTTAGACTTGGAGTTTAAATAGGCAATTAGTAATAAACATTTTTATTTAGATATTAAGGAAATGCTTAGTACATATATTCTTATAACTGTTATTGGACTACTAGAGATTTATCATATATACATTGAATTAGAAGTCCTAATTTCTTGATCAGTTAAAGATAAGCCTAGGTCTGTGTCAGTTTCTCTAATAAGTTAAAAGTGCTTTGAAATAACAACATGCTTCATCTTGAAATTTATAATTTTATAATATTGAAATGATCTCTTTGTATTAAAAAAAGATGCTTCAGGGGCCGGGGATTTAGCTTAGTGGTTTTCACTACCTGCTGCGCAAGCGCAAGGACCCGAATTCAATCCCCGGTACCAAAAAGAAAAAAATTTTAAAAAGCTGCTTCAGTTGAAGTATATTAATGATTATTTTGAAACCATGCCTAGCTTAAACTCCAAGTGTATATTTTAATGCTTTAAAAATCCAGTTGTATTTTTTTCCAGCAGATGTCAATATTTACTATTGATGAACAGAAATCTTAAGAGAAATATTTAAACTAGTTCTTGTAATAATTTGGAATACTTTCAATTAAACTTTGTAAATACTGTATTTGATTACAATATTTTGTTCTTGTAGTTTTTTAAATATGGCACACCTTTTAATTGAGATATAAGGACTATTTTCATATTTAAGGATTATGGGGATTAATGAAATGCAGTGGTGAATATAAATACTAAATGTGAAAAATAACCTAGAGAGTACAGTATTATTTTAATATGTATCTTACTTCACAAGTAAGAAAATAAGTTAGCTTCATGGATGTGGTTCTGTAGCAGGGATCAGCAGAAGTTTTATGTGAAGGAGATCAAAAGACAAAATTGTCCTTGTAAGCTCAAGGTCCCAAGTTTGATCCTCAGTACCAAAAAAAAAAAAGACAAAATTGTAAACAGTTTAGTTTTGTAAAAAAGAAAACTTTTGTCAAATTTAACAGAGTTTATTTGAGCAAAGAAGTAGACACGGGGTAGCCCTCAGAATTAGTTCAGAGAGCTGCACCCTCCAGAGGCAGTAGGAAGTACTTACAGGTAGAAAATATACTGGATTCCAGACACAGTTTATGGTTATAGCTGTGAGCTTGCCGAATTGACCATGGTATGATCAGTTGGCAGCCAGTAATTGACTGATAATCTAGTACTTGTTAGATAATATATTCCTAAATTAGGCTTTCAATTTTAGTTATATACCAATTTTGGTTGCAGTATGTTAAGTTGGGATTAAAGTATCCGGGCAGCTTCAAGCAAAATTAATTCAATGGTTTAGAGATCTAATTGGTTCCCCACAAGCAGAAAGTTGGGGTGAAGGAAGTAGAAATAGGAAACAAAAAGCAGATTGCTCTTTTCAAAGTTACTTTGCTTACGGAGTTAAAAAGGACTTTATGCTGGCTCAGGTAAGCTAGGTCCCCTTTGAGTGGTTGCTGTGAATCTCTCGGCTTTGTTTTTTAACTGCCTTATTTCAGAGTTAGTTGATTATTGAGTATGTGGCACATGGCATGAGTAACCCCATTCTAGTTTGATCTAGTCTGCTGGTGCCTAGTACCAAAACAGTGGCTTCCCACAAACTTTGTTTTGTAAGTGTAAGACAGTAAACATAGAACATACTGTAGTCTTCCTTTACCAATAGGGCATAACATTCAAGATCCTCAATGGATACCTGAAACTGGATAATATGGAATCCTATATATACCATTTTTTCTTATACATACATACTTATGAGTTTAATTAATTTATATACAGTAACTGATTAATAATTATAGCTGATAATAAAATATAACAGTATACTGTAATGAAAGTTATGTGAATGTGGTGGTCTCTGTCAAAATATCTTACTATACTTTAAATTTTTTTTTTTTTTTTTTTGGTACCGAGGATCGAACTTGGGTCCTTGCGCTTGCACAGCAGGCGGTGAAACCACTGAGCTAAATCCCCGCCCCTATACTTTAAATTTTTAAAGGAAGCTTCTCTTTGGCATATCCTAATTGTTACCATCCCTGTTCTTGCATTTTGGGGTCATGATTAAGTAAGATAATGCTAACTTATTTACAGTCACTGTGATACCTAGACAGTCGATCTGATAATCAAGGGAGCTACTAAATGACGAAGAGACAGGTGTGGCATACACAGTATGAATCTGCTGTACAAAGGGATGATTTATATCCCAGTTAGGATGGAGTAAGATAATATGAAATTTCATTATCTTACCCTACTCAAAATAGTATGCAATTTAAAACAATTATTTATTTCTAGAATTTCTCGTTTAATACTTTTGGAGACCAGTTGACGATAGATAACTAAAACCACCAAAAATAGGGATAGGGAAACTGCTGTATTAAAGACATCGTAGACCATTGAATCATCCCACGTAGCTCTACCTTATATTGTAAAAGCATCCTTAAATAACAACATATAAATGAATAGATATGGCTGTGTTCCCATAAAACTGATAATACAAACAGGTAGCAGACTAGATTTAATCCTAGGGCTATAGCCAATTTCTGATTTTGCCTATGTCCTGCATTCCTTCGTCTGGGACTTCTACATACTAGAGATTCTCAGTGAAATCTTTTCATTCTGTGTGGGCCAGAAGTCTCTTATTTCCCAGCGCTGTGTGATCCCTCATATCAACACTCAGATCTGAGCCTCACATCTGGCAGTCTGTGCTGTGCCTCTCAGAATCTTGCTTCCTCCTCATACAGCTCAGCCCTTTGCTAAGGAACCAGGGTAAATTGCTCTCTCTGTAGGCTACTCAGGAGCTACCTTCACGCATCTTCTCTTTTATAGTACTCCAAATTCCAGGTGCTTCAGTAGTCCAGAACTCTTGCTTTCTACCTTCTTAGCTCAGTGACATCACATTTTGCTTGGGCTCCAGTTTGTCCATACTTCAAAAGAAAACGTCTTTATGCAAAAAGCTGGATATGAGGATTATTCTATTTATTTCACTTTTCTCAAGGACTACAGTCTTATCTGTTGTTCAGTGTCTAAAAATAGTTGCCTTGTACATTTTGATCAGTTTTAAGTTTTAGCAGAACAATGAGTTCAGTACTTATTACCCTGTTAGAACTAGAAATGGAATTGTGTGCCCTTGTTAAACATTGATGATCCCTTTTTTTTAAAAGCACTTTAATTTGTTAACACCTTTTCACTACTTCTCCTAAAGATAATGCAAACATTATAGAAATTAGGCTGAGCTGGGGATTTAGCTCAGTGGTTTCGTCGCCTGCTGCGCAAGTGCAAGGACCCGAGTTCGATCCCCAGTACCAAAAAAAGAAATTAGGCTGATAAGCTCAAATTTTAATACATGCAATGTGATATGTAGCAGTTATACATTTATATACATGGAGAAGCCCAACATGGTAGTGGCACATATCTGTAATCCAGCACTCTGGGAGGCTCTGATGGAGAATCACAAGTTCAAACCCAGCCCTACCCAGACTTAGCAAGACCTTAACTTCAAATAAAAGATTGGGGAATGTAACAGTGCAGGGGCCCTGGGTTCAATCACCAGTACCACCAAAAAAAACCAATAATAATACATGGGCTGTATAACAAAAAGTGAGTATCCCGTTTACCCTTCTACTCCACCTATCCAGTTCACACATTTTTATGTGCCTTCTCAGAAGTATTTCATGACTTTTTGAAGAGACAAATATGTTTTGAAGGACACAAAAGCAATTAGAGGTTTTTATAAACAACTTTCATTCAAATTAATGAAAGCTTCTGATGTTTTCATATTTTCATTTTCTTAACCATTTCTAATCTCCATAATGATACAAAATAGCAACATAGATATAATTTTCACAAGTTTGTGAATTAATAATACAAAACTGGTAACACATTTCATAAAGTGGAAAATACAGAAGAAATATAGAATTTCGATTTTTGAAAGAAATCAGTTTTGTGTTAACCATTAATCTTTTTGAAATGATGAAAATCTGATGCCTTTACAGTCTATTTTGTGATTTTTAATTTTGTAGTAATCTTACTGAGTTCTATATATGAAGCAAATATTTATTTAAAAATTCATTAAATAAAATTGTAGTGGTGCTATATTGAACATACTATTTGTACCTTTTTCTACATAGTTCATTAACGGTGCTAAGGAAATTTGCTGTGCTCTTCGAGCAGAAGGCTACTGGGCTGACTTTATTGACCCATCATCTGGTGTAGCAGTGAGTAATTAAATTATTTTGAAAGCCAGATTATGTAAAGTAGGGATAGTTTTTATTATAAAATTATTTATAATTACGCCTTTGGTAAATACAGATCATTTACAACTTTTTTAATCTTACAGTTTTACCCAGAGTATTATACCATTAGTTGCTTTCAAAACTTGGGAGAGATCTCTTGCCACTTACAGTTTCTTTGATACTTTAATTATTTTATTAAAATAAGTTATTTTAATCCTTAATAGTAGATATGATTATGTTTACTGTTTATAGTACTGAAAATATAAAATTAGAGAAAATTAGAAAATTAGAAATTAATGTTTTCTGGTCTAGTTTAAGAAACTTTTAAAAATAAAAAAAATACTGTATAAATGGTAAAAAAATATTTAGAGTAGTAACTGCTTAGAAATTAACATTTAATTACATTACACTTTGGAGAAAATGACCACCTTATCCCATTTTAAATTCTGAATATATCTTTCAAATACAAGTAGGAATAAATTTTTTTTTAATCTTAAGATAGAATATGCACTGCTGCTTCTGAAAAGCAAAGATGTAATGTAGAGTAGAAATGAAAAACTTGTGCTCTGGGGTTTATTTTCCTTACCTTGAAAATGGAGAAGGCAAACCAAAGGTACTTCTTTTAAGCTTCATTCCGTCTTTACAATATGTATAATATTATGAACTTGATTGTAACAGGAAATTGTTAGACCATGCATATCACATTTCCAGAATGCACAGGTATTGGAGGAAGGGTGTTCGGACAGTTTCAGTAATGAATGTGATCTTTTTATTTCTCATTTGACTTTTTAAATACTAGGAGTATTAAAATAGATTCATATTCATCCTTGCATAAAAGTTATTACTACAGTATCTTTCTAATGAAAATATTACTTGATTTTTTATTTCTTCTAGTTTTTTGGACCATATACAAACAACACTCTTTTTGAAACAGATGAACGCTACCGACATTTAGGATTCTCTGTTGATGATCTTGGCTGCTGTAAAGTAATCCGCCATAATCTCTGGGGTACCCACGTGGTTGTAGGAAGTATCTTCACTAATGCAACACCAGACAGCCATATTATGAAGAAATTAAGTGGAAACTAGCAGTAATGTCATTTTATTTGCTCTACCAATGGATAGATCAATATAAACATTGTCAAAGGCTTCACTTTTTAAAATATACTTATTTTGGGTATTTATTTCAGCATATATAGATTTACAGCTGAGTGATTGGGATTTTAAAATAAAAAATGTTAATTATTCATATTGTTATTGAATACATGTTAAGCAATACTACATTGTACAGAATGTGGTAATTAACATATAACCAGGGTATGATTTATTTTATGAATTCTCCCCTTTATTAGAAAAACCTTAGTTTTAATTTTTTCAAAAAATAAATCATACATTTGGTTATAATATATGGCTTTTTCATTACAATTTTTTTAAACTATAATTCTTAAAGATTCTAAAGAAGCTACATTTTTTTTTTTAGTAATGCAGTTAATTCTAGACTTTCCTTTTTCTAGTATTCTTTTTCTTTGCTCTCTATTATGTGTCCTGGTACCAGTTTTGATTATTACTTTGAAATAATAGATGAGCAGCTAAAAAAAGAATAAAGATAATAAATAACATCTTTATGTATACAAGCATATGAATCTCGTTCTCTCTCTTTTCGGGGGGGGGGTTACTCTTTTTTGGGGAGTCGGTATTGAGTCCATAGAGAACTGAGCTACATCCCCAGCAATTTTTATTTTTAGACAAAGTTGCACTAAGTTACCCACATTAGCCTCAAATTTGCAGTTCTCCTGCCTCAGCCTCCTGAGTTGCTGGTATTACGTATGTGTGGCACCATGTGTGATATGAATCTCATTCTTAATGCACTGAATAATTATTACTCCTAAGTTGAGACAGATAAATATAACGTATTTTCAGATAAAACTGTGCCTCGGCTGCCAAATCATTTGCATGATTACATTATAAAAGTGACTTTTATGACAGCTTCATTTTTTAGCATTATGAACTTTAAAAAGGATTATCTGTCATTTGTGAGGCTTTTGCTAATGGAAAAAAAAATCTCAGAAAAAACAACTTATGCCAACTGCATTAATTGAAATGAACTTTTTCCTTCGGTAAAAATGCCTATTTTTTTTTAAAAAAAGGTTACATAGAAATGATTAACTTTTTATTCACAGCTCTCCTATAATTTCCTGAAAATGTTGCTTGTGATCTAAACAGTACATGCTGCAGTTTTTATTCATTATGAAAAAGATGTAATGATTTCTGTAGCATTTTGAAATAAAATTATTAAAATGTGTATATATATATAAGTGCATGCCATAAATCCTTGATAAACATTCATCTTCATTACCAGCACCCAGATAAAAACACAGAACACGAACACCCTCACCCTCATCTTTTCCTTTCCAGGCATTTTCACCCCTCTCAAGGATAACCACTATTTAGATTTCCTATAGTGTAAATTGATTTTGTTTATTTGATGCTTTATATATATGAAACCATATAATATGTTTACTTTTGTGTCTGGTTTTTATTCAGGCATTTTATTTTCTACACCATTCTTTTGTGATGGTTCCTTAAAACGTCTGTATGCCTTAACAATTGTGCAGTGCCATCTACTGGTAGAAAGTGATATTTATAGGTGGCTGGGACTATGTACAAGTATTGTGTTGGGGGAAGTGTACATGGTGAGACTTTATTATTTTGCTAAGAGAATTTCCAGAAACAAAGAGCATGATAAGCAGTTACTTCCACTTTAAAAAATTCTGAACTATTACGACAACATTCAGTTTTGGGGGACTTACTGATGATAATAGTGAAAAATGAGTATTATGTACTACAGTAAGAAAACACCCCATGTCAGTTTCATCTTGTTCACTTGTTCAAGACCTAGTGAACAAGAAATAATTATTTTAAATTATTCATTTAAACATCAGTTTGCTAATGAGACCATGCCATTAAAATTTATATTAAACATGTCACTGGAAAAAGAACTGTGAAGCTTAAGCTTTGACAAGAGTTTAGGAATTTTGGTAAAGAAGTTAAATGTTGTGCCAGGGATTTGGCTCAGTGGTTCTGCCGCCTGCCTTGCAGGTGCAAGGTCCCAAGTTCAATCCCCAGTACCAAAAAAAAGTTAAATGTTGAAAAGGATCTTTTAGATCATCTGCTATATCACTCATTTTTTAGAAAACCAAATTCAAAGTAATAAAAGCATGCATCAGGTCACTTGACTAATGTTAAGACTGCATTGGAACTTGGCTGTTATTCCATTATTTGTATCCTTTCCATATTTGCTCTTTGTGGTTATCAAGAAGTCTAATGTGATGGAAAATATCAAAGAGTTGCAGATTTTAAGCTGAAAAGTTAAGGGTTAACTCTAGCTGCTATATTTTATAGATAAATTTAGGAATTCATTCCATTGAACTCTTCATGCTCTGAATTTCTTTGAAAATTACTGAAACGTATCAAAAAATTCAATTATAGAATGCTACACTTCAAATAGAAGTTTCTAAGTTTCGTTTAAAACCTCCATGTCTTAGGCTTCCATCACTTGTAATCTCAACCTAAACTTTGTATTTTAACAAAATTCTGCTTTTAGTTCTCTTTCCTCTCTTGGTCCCTGGTTCTCTTGTTCCAAAGCAGGTTTTATCCACCTTTGCACTTTTTAAATTTTGAACCAAGTTCTTTATTGTGGGAACTGTCCTTATGTTGTAGTATAGTTAGCAGCATTTCTTGGCCTCTGCCCACTAGATAATAGTAGCAAACTCATTGTCATGACAGAAATGTCTCCAAATATTACCAGGTTTCCAGCAGAGGGCAAAAAAACTTTCATACCTAAAGTCAAATTAACCAGCTTTTTCCTTTTTTGGTACCGGGGATCGAACTCGGAACCTCGCTCTTGTGAGGCAGGTGGCGGAACCACTGAGCTAAATCTCCAGCCCTAACCAGTTTTTTTCTTATCTGACAACTCACCTCTGGTTGAGAACCACTGATTAAGGCACCTTCTAAGCTAGTGATTCTCAGGTTTAGCTGTGTATTTGGATTACTTGAGAAAACATTTAATGGTATTGCTGATTTGGCCCTCACCCACAGCCTGAATTCATTAGTCCAATGTTGTTTGGGCATCAGTAATTTTTAAAAGTTTCTAGGTGCTTTACTATGCTGTCAGGGTTAGAATCATCAGAATGACTTAAAGTTAGGTGAATTAAAAATCTACGGGAGGACTGGGGATTTAGCTCAGTGGTGGCTGCCACCTGCCTTGCAAGTGGAAGGTCCCAAGTTCAGTTCCCTCTACCAAAAAAAAAATCTATGATAAGAGCAAGTTACAATTTAATAAAGAGATATAAACAAGACTGAAGGCTCTAATGTTTTGCATTAAAGTAACTTAATCAGGCCCAAATCAAGGATTGGATTTGTTCTGTCCCCCACTTTATGATGAAACGTTTCCTGACTACTCCATTCTTCACTGGTTTTGTCTTTCCATTTATTGTATAGTACTTGGTTAACACCACACTATTTTGCATTTGACTGTATTGCACTAGTACACAATTCTTTTGGTTTTGTGTTAAATTTAGCCACCCATACCTGAGAAGTAGGAATCCAACTTCCTACTGAAATAGCATTAAATATGCAATAATAACCTTTATTCTTATTCTCTTATTAAGCAGGATATTTTAAACTTTCATAGGTTTTATTTTGTGTTTGTCTGCCCTCCCCTCTGTGTCAGTAGAACTCATTTATTACTGGAAGTTATAATCATTTAAAGCCATGTCCATATGATAGAAAGCATACATGTGGTTGCCTAGTTGATGACAGAATACTATAGTGATGTGAGAAAAGGATGATCTTATCAATATATATTGCTGAGCCACTGGATATATATGTAAGAAAAGAATGCATTTTTACTTCCAAATAATTGCAGGTATACATGGGAAAAATTAAAACTTTAAAGGAAAAAAGATCTTTGTTACTTTGACAAAGACTTTTAAAAAAAATAACAGCCATATTGGAAAATTGATGAATTATTATTAAAACTAAACTTTTAATTCATAAAAAGATATGAAGCCAAAGACATCTACCAGAATTGAAGATACATGTACATTCAATAATACAGCAATATACATCAACAAAAGACTCATCCAAAATATATAAAAGCCCTAAAATCATAAGCAAAACAAAAATAAACATCTACAAAGATAATCAAATAGCCAATAAAGATGAGGTGCTTTGCTTTGTAAATCATCAAAAATGCAATTAAATTCACATCACCATACCACTACACATCCCTCAGAATGGCTGAAATGAGAAAGAAGACAGATGTAGAGCAACTTAACTACTGTTGATAGTTAATGTAAGATAGTGAATACACTGGAAAATTAAGAGTTCTGAGGTTTAACATAGTGTAGGACTTAGTAATTTCACTCTGAGGCATAGATCAGACAAATGGAAACATTCACCAAAAAGCTAATAAATAGGAAGCAAATGCTGACCATTACTGGAATGGATGTATCAATTGTGGCATAGTAACATAATGAGATACAGTGTAATAATGGAATATTTTATGACTGCTTAGAAAATGGAAGAAACTAAAACAGTGACATGCAAAAGAAGTCAGACCTAAGAGTACATACTATAGAACTCCATTAATGTAAAATATGAAAACTCTACTGCTAGAATTTAGGATGGTGCTTACCCTTGGAAGGGGAAACACTATTGTTTAGATCTGGAATGTCCCCAAAACCATGTGTTAAAAGGGTTGGTTGCCACACTGTGGTGCTGTTGAAATGTGGAACTTTTAGGAGATGGGCCTAAATAGAGGAACTTAGAACATCGGTGTCATGCTCTTAAAGGGGGTACTGGGACCCTTGTCCATTCTACTTCCTCTTTGCCAATGTCATGACATAGACAAACTTCCTCCATCACCCCTTCCCATGCTATATTGTGCTGCTACACAAAAGCAATGGACCAAACAGACCATGAACTGAAACTATGAGCCGAAATAAACCTTTCCTACCTTTAAATTGTCTCAAGTTATTTTTTCACAGCACTAGAAAGCTTAATTAACGCCAGTAGTCACTGGAAAGAACAAAAGAGGATTCTGGAGTGTGGAAAATGTTCCTTTTTCTGAATTTGGGTTTTGACTGTTAATCTAGTTGTGTAAACTTATGTGCATGTTTTTATATAGAGTATAATGAAAAATACAACTGCTGTTTAAATAGTGATAGAACCTATTCAAAGATACCTAGTACCAGCAAGGACTCTTAAACTGAATCCATTTTTTAAAAGAAACTAAAATTTATAGTTCATTGTGAGGGAATTTTGAAATATTATGTCTTCTTAAATATGTATTTAGGTATAATTTCAAGAGCATCAATACTTACATTTAAATAAAATATCAAGTTTGAAAAGTATTTCATTTTTCTTACAGTATCATGATATATGTGTGTTTTACATTTTTTGTGTGTGTAAAGTATGATCAACTTTGCCCTGAATTGTAAGAGTTTTCTGAGAACTTTTTAATTCTTGGACAGTTAAATCATTCCGCTCTCTCTGTAGATTCTGTCTTTAATTATTAACAGATCTAACAGTTTTTCATCATTTTTAGTTACTTCATGAAATGTTGAGCACATTCACTATTTTACTTCAGTGTCTTTATATCAAAAGGCATAGTTATTAACTTTGCTTCCTTAGAACAAAAACAGGCAAATAAATGAAGGTTCTGTGCTAGAAAAATAGAAGCTGTATTGTTTTAATTTTGTTATGTAGAATTATATTTAAATTACAACTTCGTATTTTAGTATAAAGATTTTGTATTGTCTGTTTAAAATGAGTGACAATAGAAAAATAGGCATTAAACACTGGTGTATATTCATAGTCTATTTTACAATTATATATCCCATTTTGTTACAAATTGAATTTTTGGTAGTTTTTGTAATATTAAGTCATTCTTGTTGTAGACATTTGAAAAAGTGTCAGCCAAAAGGTCCAGTATTATTACTGGTAGAATGCTAGAGCACACTTCTTGTCCCATAAATGTTTAATGATAAATGTGAAGTCGATGCTGAGTGACTTAGTGATGGTTTGGAACAGTAAGTCTGGAGCTCTGTCCTGGTATCAACTGTAGTTCAACAACCTTGTGTGTGAACCCTCCAATTAGTTTCAGATGAGTTCAACCTGTTTTATAATTACAGTACTGTTTAATCAGCACAGCTGGAGGAGTATATTTAATGAAATATACTGCCTGTCTCTCAAGTATTAAATTGTACATACCAATATTTTTAAAACATTTTATCTGAAATTCAAAATTACCTTAATGTACTACATTTTGTTTGGTAAATTATTAACCGTGAGTGAATGAAATTTACTGTCAAAAAGTTTTATTAAGATTGTAGAGGAATATAAATAATACTAAAGTAAATTTTTTTTAAAAAGAAAAGAGACAATACCTGTTAAAGTTAAAAAGGGTACAGGCTTTGAGTTCCCTGAAAATCAGTGTTTTCACAATCAAAGCTCTTTGGCTCATCCATTTATTTTAAGATTTTGCCCTTGAGTGTACATGGTTATTGTCCCTTGATTGCTATTTTATCCTGTTTGTTTTCAAGTTTTGACTAAATTAGACACTCATGAAAATCAGAAATAATTTAGATTTTTATTTTCTCCATTCCTATTTGATTATAGAAAAACATAAGATCCATTTGTCATTAGCTTACAGAGCATGTGGCTTCCTTTACTCTTGTCTGAAATCATTTTAAATAGTGCAGACTCCATCTCCAGTGTCACACAATCTTAATTGTCAATTACAAGGTTTGTTGCCACTTAAACTGAGTTAAATAACGAGTAGGATCAAAAGGAAGACATAGCTTTGGTACTGAGTAAGCAAGCTGGGAAAGAAGGGGAAACTGTTTATTACGGTAGTAATGAGATTTTCCTGCATTAAGGTCGCTTAAGTTAAAATACCTTCTCAGAGTCAAGTGGTCACTCATGGGAAATAAATTAACTCTCCTAGGATACAGAAGCATGAGTTAGTGACCTGGAAGAGCAACTAATCTCAGATGGATGAGCACTTGGCTTTTAGCTTCTCCATTTATAATTTCCAGATTGCTCTCCATTTATAGCTTCCTTAGAGTCAAGTGTAGATCAGCCCACAGTGTAGTTTTGTACAGATAAAGCAAACTCTCAATTCAAGACACTAATGTCTCCAATTGGCAAAAATTATTTTGTCATAACATTTTATGACACATGGTGAACACACCATGTTCTTCCAAGCAAATTAGAGGTGAGGTAATAAATTGAAAAGCAATTACTATTTTAAGGCTATTGGAACTTCAGACCTCCAATTTACCTTGCTTTGGATTTTAAAATTAAATTTATATTGGTGGCACATACTTGTAATCCCAGCACTTTGGGAGGCAGAGGCAAGAATCACAAGATCATGGGCTGGGGATTTAAGCTTAGTGGTAATGCCGCCTGCCTCACAAGTCTGAGGTCTTAAGTTCAATCACTGGTACCAAAAATAAATTGAGTAAGTAAGAATTCTTTTAAAAAAGAATCACAAGATCAAACCAAGCCTGGGCAGATTAGTTACTTAGCAAGGTCTTGGTCCCGCCTCAAAATAAAAAAGAAGGGTTAGGGATATAGCTAAAAAGAATGTTATTTTCACAGGTTAAAAATATGAAAGTACTTTTCTGACATTGTGGTTATTGTGGAAGAAAATTGAAATGAACTAAGAATAATTAACCCCATAAATATAAAAGTAAATATTGACATCATTACCCTTCCAGTGATTTCACATAGTAGATCATCAGGCTTCTGGCTACTGGACCGTTTAGTCACCAGCAGGAGGAACTGTTGCAAATCCAGGATTGCTTTTAGCCTTTGGGCTTTCCATAATGCCCCTCCATTTCATAGAGAAAAAAATAACCTAATGCTAATATTGAGTGTCTTTTTAATGAATGTTACATATATGTAATGTTATATATACACACACACACACACATATATACACATTTACACCTTGTGAACAAAACTAAAAGTAAAATAGCTGTATATGTGAGATGTTACCTAACTTAAAATATTTTATTATGGTTTATCCACAAATGGAAAAAACCTCTAATGTACTTGGGACTTTGCTGATGTTTTATTTTTAGACATTTAAAAAGACAGTCTGTTATGATACATTTGACCAATAGGTGTCACCATCTAATTACCTAGAAATTCCTCAAATTTGAGACTTCTGTTTTGTAAAGAAGGGCTTCTGATTTTCTAAAAAAAAAAAAAAAAAAATCCCTACCTTATCAATTCTGCATTTTTAAAGTTTAGTCTATTTAGAAAAAGGTATATATATTTTTGTCATTACTATTAAACTATATTATCCTCAAAATAGAAAATGAAATGAATTTCCCATCTAGTAACTCTGATTGTTCATTAGTCATACATAATTTTTTAAATTGCAAGTTCCTAGAAAAATAATCTCTCTCACAGTGAAATCTAACGTCTTTAATTACAGAAGAACTATGAGGAGAAGGACTCCTAGGTGCTAATATTTAAGGAGAGTGGCAGCAAAAAGAAGTGTGGTAGTCAAATTTTTCTTTACCAACAAGGCAGACAAAAATCCTGGAGTAGTCAGCACAGCATTTTATAGAAAGATCTAATGTGATCTCAGATTTAAATTATTTTCTAGTGGTTAAGCAATTATTTAATGTTTCCTGTCCCACACAAAAGAGACCATGTCTGGAAATATGAAAACAAAAAGTTAATAAGCATGAGTTACAGGGCTTTAGAACTGTTGCAGCGTGGTTTTACATTTATAGACTCATTTAACAATATATAATAGGTGAAATAAAGAGAAAAATGCACAAAAAATGAACAATTGAATTTTTTCATATTTTTAAAACAGGACATGGCAAAACCCAAAATGTCTCCTGAGTTAGAAAATTCAAAATTTGTAACTTTCATATTAAGTTACATTCTAATTTAAAAAATAAGCTATATGTAAATAGACACATTCATTGAACTTTAAGATCAAGGTAAACAATCAAACTTTGTGCATTTTACACTTTTATAGGCAAGAAAAGAAAAAATTGATGTTTGGGAGTCTTAAGAAATCATCTCATCCTCCACTCTTTGGATGAAAAAACTCAAGAACATGAATTAATGACCTGAGGTTGAAGTCATTTGCCAGAGCTTGCCAGAGGTTTGCCAGTCAGGTTTCCTGGATCTTAGTCTGTGATCTGTTTAAGTGGCCATTACTAATAATTCATCTAGGTGATTTATAATTGATATTTTCTATGAAAAAATTTTCATATGTAGCATAGGCTTTTATAATATCAATTTTTAATCATGTATTTTTAATGCAATCTTAATGAGAAAACTTCCCTATTCTAAAAGGGAAACCCCTAGTACTCCTGCTTTATTTGAGCACCTCTGCTCCGCTCCACTTATCCCATCATTGATGATAGAAATGGTAAAAAGTTCTGATTGTTATACAAGAACTAATAAAGGCCAATACCCTTGATATAATGAAATTCTCAATGTGCTCAGTTATATATAGTTAAACATTTATGGCTTTAAGAAAGCACCTTTGTTAAAATTCTTTTAGAAACAATGTTATGAAACTGAAACTCCTGTTTTTCTCATTAACCTTTTTTTGTCATGTAAGATTTCTTAGGAATGCAACTATCAGGTTATGGCAGAACACATAGATGATGTGGCTATTAATTTAATCTTGAACAATTCAAGCATTCTGTTGTGCACAATGCAATATGTTAATTAAAACAGGTAACAGCAAAACTCCTTGCTATTACTTCAATCTGTTTTCTATCACTATATGTTTTAATATGTATGTTCCTCCAAAATCAATATGTAAAACTGGAACCCTAAAGTTATACTAGTATTGAAAGGTAGAGTCTTTGAGGGAGTGATAAAGTCGTGAGAGTCCTGGCCCTATAAAAAAAGGCTTCAGAGAGCTGCCTTCTAGTCCTCCAGCCCTTCTACCACAGGAAGAGGCAGGGTTCTCCGTCTAGGACCCAGCAACAAGGACCCATCCATCTTGAAGCAGAGAATGAGTCCTTACCAGACATTGGAGTCTGCTGATGGCCTCATGGTAGACTTCTCAGCCACCAGAACTATAAGAAACAAAGTTTTATTATTTACAAATCATCAAATTTGTGTTGTTGCATTATAGCAGCACGAATGGAACAAGATACTATATAGATAAGAAAATGAATAGTTTTAAATTTTTGTAATTTAAAGAATATTTATGTAACTCAATACCTTTCATTTGCATTTTACATAACTATACCCATTACAGATACATGTCCAAACTGAATTAGTAAATTTTGATGTTTATTTGCTGCACCTCTTGTCTGCCCCCAAGATGGGAAGTGTATGGCATGTCTAGAGGCTCCCAGAAGAGAGGGAGATCAAGCCAGCACTTGGTGGGCAGGAAGGATTTGAATAGTGAAGAAAAGCTATTCCAGATCTTGGAAATCTGTAAAGTACATAAAGAAGGAAGTTGCCTGGGTTGCCAAGTGTTGTTTTACCACACAAGGAAGTGGAAAATGAGGCCAGAAAGATAGGTTGAGGCTAGATTAAAGGAATTTTTAGTCCTAGTATGAGGAATTCACCTTTTTGCATGAAATTATTTTAAAAGGTAGACATATATTATAGGAGAAAAATGACCCATCAAGAAAAATGCTATTGCAATGGGGTAGGTAGTAGAGGCCTGAATTAGGATAGTGGCTATGAGAATAAAATAATGTACTCCAAAATAGGAAATGAAAGGATTTGGTGACTACTCCCTGTGCATTGCTCCCACATCCTCCTCACTTCAGGCAGTCTAAACCGCAATTTTTATTCTAGATAATTGAAAGAATAATTATAACAACAGCAATAAAAATAAAAGTAACCAACATTCCTGTGGTGCTTATTATGTACCCAGCCCTTGTTTAAGTGTTTAATCATCTCAAAAACCTGGTGAAATAAATAGTGTCATTCCCATTTCATTGATGTGAAGTCTGAAGCAGAAGAGATTAGATGATGGGCTCAAGGTCATACAGATAATGAATAGCATACCTAGGACAGGAACCCAAACAGTTGGGCCCAGAGTCTGAAGGAATGCTTCTCCCCATGGTCTCATTCACCAAGCGCTAGCTTGTGGCAGATAGCCCTCGAGTTTCTATCTATTGAAGCTGAAGTGGAACGTCTGAGTGGGAATATGTAGCGGGTAATCAAGACTGAGATCTGAAATTCAGAGAATAGTCAAGATTGAAGACAGGGAATTGAGTACCGTGTACACCTTACTTAATTGACTTGGGTATTGAAGCCATTCCATTACCGAATCTGAGATCAGGGTCTAACCCAGGAGAGGAGGCGTGGTGCTGAGAGGTGATCAAAACAAGATTTTCAGACTGCTGGAAAAAAATGCCTGCAGACTTGGTCACCAAACCTCTTGGTAGTTACATCCTGCTTATCTTTTCTTTCTCATGTATTCTAATGAATTGTAACATAGTATATTGATTTCCATATAATTCCAGGAAATGTGGTGGCTTATAGTATTTTCACGTTTGTTTTTAAGTTCTAACTTCTACCAGTTATTTTAGGACCCTGAAATACTCAATATGGCAATATACCATGAAATATGATGAGCTCAGACATCAAGAACTCAAAGAGTTCATGATAGGATCATCGTTAAGAGAAACCACTTTGGAAAAATGACTGGGTTTGGATCTCAGCCCGGCCACTTACAAGTTTTCTGACATTGAGCTTGTTATTTTGTCTCTAATAACACCCATCTCATGGGAAGGTTTAAAAAGGATGACATATATGTGTCGTTTCTTACTATTCCTATGAAAGAAGTCAGTAAATTGTAGCTGTTACTATTATCTGATCTCTATATGTATACAAATTGTATGGACCTCTGAACAGATAAAAATTACCCAAGATGCATTTCCCTTCACTT
This sequence comes from Heterocephalus glaber, assembly GCF_053883595.1. Lineage (NCBI taxonomy): Eukaryota > Metazoa > Chordata > Mammalia > Rodentia > Bathyergidae > Heterocephalus > Heterocephalus glaber. Next base: position 3,353,698 of record NW_028258191.1, read on the forward strand.
TTTGAAGACACACTTCTTCAAGAGATGTGTTTGCCAGAACACTTTAGTATGTAATCTAACCAGGACTTTGGAGAAGGAAAAGATAATGCCATCACAAACAATCCATCACATCCAAGACAAATACAAGATGGGCTCCCACTAACTGTTCTTGCATAGGTAGGTATTGTGTTAAATTAGGTAATCACGGGACCTTAGCATTAATCAGAGATTACATGCCAGAAATATTTATCAGGAAAATTTTATATCCATTTAAAAGTTTCCCTAAAACCCAAAACATAAATATTTAGTTGAATAGAACTCAACCTCAGAAGTTTAGAAATATATACATGTATGTCTCCTGAAAAATATAGATTTGAAAGGTATCATTATTTATAGTGACAGATGCTGTGTGTTTCTATAGCCAAGTTTTATGTCTTACCCTAGTGCAAAAATAGTTCCCTCTATGGAGGCTTTTCCTTTGTAAAGGACAAACTGTTGCTCATGTCTATTATGATGCCTCTATTTATAAGTTGGTAGGAGATTCAAAATTAACTTTTTATACACACATTGTTGACATTTACATAAATATCATTTAATATTCACAAAATCAGTATGGGATAAGTTATGGTATCTCCAGTTCCTGAGGCGGAAATTGAAATTCAGAAAAAAAGAATAAATTACTTAAGGTCATAAGACTTTCAAGTAATGAACTAGAAATCCAAACTCCAGTCCCCTCCCCCATACTGGGGATTAAACCCAGAGCCTTCACACTGAACTACACTATCAGCCCTTTTCATCTTTTATTTTGAGGCAAGATATCACTAAGTTATTAAGTTACCCAGCCTGGGCTCAAACTCTCCCTGCCTTAGACTACCCAAGTCTTGTAAATATAAAAGTCTCAATCTTTCATAGCATTACTGCCTCATGAAAACCATTGATCAAGCTTTTCCCTTTAAGAAATAGCTTTTGGATATTTTATTGGAAGAATGAGCTGTTGATTATAGATAAGTGACTTAAACATGACTGAAACTGAATTTCCTAAATGATTTTTTAGGTTCCCAGAAGTCATGGTACAAATTTGATGGTACAAGTGTTTATATGGCAGGTGACTCAGAGCATGTTTTGCTGTTTTGGAAAACTAAAAGTTCAAGAAGCCTGGAAGTTCTCCTTTTAGAAAAAGAGCACTACTTTTAGGCTTGACTAATGTTAATGTATGTATGATTAACATTTAGTCGAAATTAAAATTCTAGGCTGAAGCTATAGCTCAGTGGTAGAGCACTGCTTAATTATTGTTCAAGGTCCTAAATTTGATCCCCAACACCACAAACATAAATTTAAAAAATATAATTCTTAATACTGCAATCCTCAGCATGACCAATGAATAATGTAGAAATCAGTACCTGCGCTTTATATTTTTTGGTGATGATAAAGTATATTTTAAGTAACTGAATTTTAATATTTGTAAACTCATGAATGAATTAGAAAGAAACATACTAAAAGAGGTCTTAGTAGGTATAAATGGCTGTGGTTGCCTTCAATATAAAAGATTATAGATATTCATGCACATATGTTCAAACATAAGCAAATATGCAGTTTTGTTTTGCTCCTGTTATTTTATCATATTACTTATTACAAATGATTTAATACTGTTGTGATAGTCAATACTGTAAGTTTTTTACTGTTATAATTCTGTGTTTCTTTATCACATCTTCCTAGACATCAACCCAGAAATACAGTGGTACTTTGGATCATGAACTTATTTCTTTCCACAATTCTGGTCGCAAACCAAATTGGACAAGAATCAAATCAAATTTCCCCATGGGTTAACCATTGAATTTGATTCAGTTCTCATCCAATTCAGTTTGCAACCAGAATTACGGAAAGAATTAAGTTCATGAACCAAGGTACCACTGTACAAATTTTGAAAGCAGCAGCCCTACTATTTTAAATTAGATATTCATTGCTACATGGAATAGATATTTTTCAAGGGTTCTTATTATTCTTCAATGCTGGGCCCCTCTTTTCAGAATAATGTTTTTAAATCATTAAAATAGACAGGATTATTAAAGTCAATTATTTTGAAACATACTCAAAATATTTTTGAAATTTGTGATGTGCTTTAATTTATACATTAAATGACAAGATCTACCAACAGTCTAATAGCTATTATATAATTGTTTCTCGGCCTTTTGGCTAAGATCAAGTCTATTAGCTATTATATTTTCAAGTTGTGATAAAGATAAATGACTTTACAAGATATCTGTAACATCTATACTATGATAGGAAAAGATCTGTGTTTTCTATTGGTGACATCAGTGATAAGTCAAAGGAACTGTTAATAATACTAGATGTCTTCTGTCTATTTATAACGGAGAGAGATACTAAATTTCAGTTGAATGAAAGTAAGACTATATTAGGGTTCTCTAGAAGAACAGATTCAATATAAAATATATACATGATTAACAAGGGATTTTATTAGATAAATTTACCGGCTCATCTAAAATGGCCATCTGGGCACTGGAGAGCTAAGGGGGATCCAGGAGCAGTCGAAGGCTGATGGCCTGGAAGCTCACTGCGGGATCACCAGTGTGAGTCTGCACAAGCCAAAGAGTTTGGGTTGCATGGCTAAAGAGTCTGCCCAGGAAGGCTGAAGAAGCTGAACACCAATATTCAAAAGTAACTGCAAGGTCAGAGCTCCCCCCAAAACAAGGAAAACTTTTCCTTCCGTATTCTCTCCAAGCTACAAGCCTATTGGTTGGTGCCACCAGTGGGTCTTCTCCCCTCAGTTTGCTGACTTATGAGTCAGTCATCCACAGACACACTCAGAATTTACTAATCTGCTAGGCAGTTCTTACTCAAGTTGATACATTACAATTAATGATCACAAAGATGTACATTTTTTTTTCCAACCAAATATATACTACACATGGGACTTCCTGGGTTCCACAGGACCCACATTAAAAATAACCTGTACTAATCTATTTTCTAAATGCTTATATCAGCAATGATTTACTATTATTGTGTGCTACAGAGCTTCTACTTTAACATCCTTATAATATGCCAGTGCCTTTCTTCAGGTCTTCATAAATTCTCCCATGGACCGTCTACAACAGCCTTCCGGCTGCTCTCCACCTACAGCGTTATCCTCCCTCCCAACGCCATTTCTCTACCAGCATTCTCCAAACTTTGAAAACTGCACATCTGTGAGTGGAAATGTTGAACACACACTACCACGTGTGCACACTGATATTTTTCTAAGTAATGAATAATTATTCTTATACATGTGTTATAAAATGTTTATATGAAGCATTTTAAACAGAGAAATTAAAACATGAGTAGAAATAGAAGTTCTGAAATGATCACCTCTATCCAGTGAATTATTTACCTGATTTTGTCTTAAAATCTTTCTTTAGCTTCTGTTTGCTTTATTTAAAATCATTCTAGCCTTGGACGTTTTTGTTCATTTACTTATGTAAGAGTATTAACAAATAAAATAAAATTCTTATATTAGGCTTTGAACAGTAAGAATCCCGGAATCCTCTCATTATTCCACAGCCTGTGCAATGCTCTATTAGTAAAGAAACTTCCAGGTCCATAGAACCTGTTTAAAAATCACCACCCAGCCCAGGGATTTAGCTCAGTGGTTTGGCCGCCAGCTGTGCAAGCGCAAGGACCCGAGTTCAATCCCTGGTACCAAAAATTAAAAAAAAAAAAAAAATCACCACCCTAAATGTTGACATCCAAAGTAATTAGTGTGGCATATAAGGCCCTTCACCATCTGCTTCCTGCCTACCTTCTCAGTTTCATCTTCTAATAGCATTTAGGCCACCCTATGTGCCCGCGTTCCCACTTTAATTATTCTTTCCATGGAGCTTTTCCTTGGCATATCGTTTCTCCTTTGGAATTCTCCTCTTATCTCATCTATCAAGTATACTCTTATTCACAAATTGTCATTGCCTACAGATAATTTCTCCTAGTTCTAACAATTCCCCTCCTATGTGTACAATACTTGATACAAAGTAGGGTTCCAAAATTATTGATTCCATGAATTGAGGAGGTATGGAAATATATAATATCCATTATTCATTCCTCATTTCTCAATTCTATAAGCACTTAGCAAAAATATAGGTAGTGCATAGTTTTATTTTTAGTGTTGTTTTAGTAGTATATACCTTTGTACTTGTGTGTGTATACCTTTGCCAAAACCAAGAGGGTTTTTGAAATTTCTCAATGAAAGATATTTTGCTTTTGTTGGAGAAAAAGTTACTTTAAAAAATAGCAAATCAAGCATTGCTGGACTCTGATGTTCATAAATTAAAACTGTAGCATTCAAAGCTCTTCACTAACTTTCCTTTGCTTTCCCTCTAACTCTCTCACCTACCATTTCTCTATTCTAAGGCCGGACAGCCCCCTGACAATATGCACAAGCAATGTTAGGTTTTATTTCCAAGCCTCTTCTTATACTGTATTCCTCTTAGAACATCCTCATCTTCCCTTCTGTGTTTCCTATTCATATACTTTCCAATAAGAAACATCCAGTTCAACAACTACCACTTCTAAACAGTTCATATTGATCTCTTCTGACCTGAACTTTATTGCCAGTATTTGCTTTATTTCATTTAGCAATTAATCCCACATTGCCTTGCATTACTATGTAGATCTTTCAAGTCCTTTTGTCCTGTCTACCCACAAAAGACACAAGTCTGGGCCAGAGATTTAGCTCAGTGATGCTGCTGCCTGCCTCGCAAGCGCAAGGTCCTGAGTTAGATCACCAGTACCAAAAAAAAAAGTCAAGTCCTGAATTATCAAAGATGTAGCATTTTGTGTTTATTCACATTATCTTATGTGTGAATATACATAACAGATGCTCTACAAGTACAGTAATTATTTTACAATTGTATATCTTAGAACATGTCCAAGGACTAGAACATTTTTCAATTTTGTTTAAATTAATTGATTCAGTCTTTCATCAACAAAAGTAGATATTAAAAATATATTAGCACAAGTAAATAAACATTATTTTATATTTGGACAGCAACTTACATGTAACCAAGATTTGAATATCTAACATAAAAACAGAACTGTGGATCAGTACTGAATAGTAGAAGTCTTCTTGGGTACTATATTGGCAAGAACACTGGATTGAGATTTAGAAAGCATAGTTTTAGTCCTGGATACCTCACAGCAGGGAAACAACTCTGTGTGATCTGAGTTTCAGTTATATATTTCTAAAAGAGTGTTGACATTAGTCATTTTTGTCATCCATTCCACTTTCTCCCACTCCTGACCCCTAAATTATCTGATTTGTCTTTAGGAGAAGGTACAGATGTAAGAAAAATATAAGAATTCCAAGAGGCATTGATGGAAATCTTTCCCTCTTCCTATATTAGGCAGAATAATAACTCCACCAAGGTAGCCACATGCTCTAGTCCCCACAAATTGTGGACATGTTCTGCTACATAACAAAGAGGTTTTACAGTTGCAGAAGAAATTAGAATCATTAACCAACTGACATAATAAGGAGATTTATCCAGGTGGGCTTACATAAATTATAAGGGACCTTTCAACATGGAAGATGGGGCAGAAGTTTGTGGCAGATGATGCAGAGCAAAAAAAACCTTAGCCTCCATTTCTGGTTCTGAAGCTGGAAGGGACTGGGAGTCAAAAAAGACAGTCATTAGGTGGGGAAGAGATTGTTTCCCCAGGGCTCAGAAGGAACTGGCCCGCCAACATTTCAGCATTAGCCCTCTAGCACCCATTCTGGACTTGACCTCTACAATGGTAAGATAATAAATTTGGGGTGCTTAAAGTCCCTTACTCACCCAGTGCATCGTAAGTTGTTACAACAGCAATAGGAAACTAATACAACTCCCACTGAACAAAAGAGATTAATAAAAGAAAAAACTGTAAACTTTTTCTAGGGAAGGAATGTGATGATAATAAATCAACATGACATATACAAACTAGCAACAGTCACTTTAGGGACTGTGAAATCCTCATTTGTTAAAATGAAAGTAGAATAACTCAGCCACTTATATACTTTACGAAGCACTTATTTTCATCTTCCTGGTCTCAGAAGACAGATCGGTTTGGGCATAATAAATATTACAGAATAGCATTACCAACATTTTTTTTTCATTGTCTGGGAGGGTTTTTTTGTTGTTTTTTTTCCCTAAACATGATTACTACAAATAAGCCATCCTGACTGTAGAATCTAGTGCCTTCAGGAATTTAGAAGATAATTAAATTTAAAAGGAACATTTATGATCATTTAGCTTACTCCCTTCATTTGAGAGATAAATTATTGAACTCTAGAGATAAAGAGACTTGACCAAAGTGACTCGGTTTTTATTATCCAAGTGGAAAGTGAAATGCCACTCCCTCCTGATCCTCCAGACGAGGGTCACTGGCAGAAGGTGAGAAGGACGAAAGGGAGGATGAGAAGAGAGGGGAACCTGAAGAAGAGGGAGCAGCCACACAAAGGAGCTTGGATTTACTCAGAATGCAACAGGAATCCAGGGATATGTTGTATATTTTTAATGCATAAATTTAACATAAATTTAATAACATGAATATACAAATTTAATCTAGTAGAGATACGAAAATGAAAGTAGAGACCAGTCACAAGGTTATTGCAATATTAGAGTGAGAGATGATGGCACATGGAAGAGGGTGGTAGTCAAGGTGGCAATGAGAAATAGATCAATTCAGGATCTACTCTGGGGTTACGAACGACAGGACTCATTGTTAGGCTAGGGATGGGTAAGGAAAATAGTGAAATCAGATACTATTCCAAGAGTGTGACTTAATGTCGCCACATCCTGAAGTGGGAAAAATAAGGGGGAAAATAAGAATTCACTGTATCTTTTAAGTTCAAAACACCAATTAAACATTAATAGGTAATTTCTTGATTCGGTCCTTACATGTCTACTTTTGCGTAGAGCTTTCTCCCAGGAATAACAACACACACTTACTCTTCTTATGCAGCTTTAATTGAAGGAGGAACTAAGCATGAGTGGTGTTGCATAAGAGGAGTTCAAAGATGTCTGCAAGGGAAGGCAGCAAAGGATTCACCATGAGACAGGTACTAACAAAGTGCTATAGTAGTCATAAGGAGACTGTTTCTCACTGGAAACGAAAAGAATAATTGAGGAAGTATTATTGAAAAAGGGTCTTTTTGGAGTGACAGGTGGTATTCCAGAGAAAACTGTTCTCAAAGGTGAGGTGGTGTGGTAGTTCACAGCATGCCCAAAGAAATAGAGCACTCTTATGTTGATAGATTTGTTCATTCATGAAGTATTTATTGAAAACGTAGTATATGTCAAGTATTATGTTACCTGATAAGGATTCAAAGATGTGGCAGACACAGAACTGTGGTCCTCAGGAGCTTTACTGAGTAGAGTAGAATAAATTCAAGAACATATGGAAAAGATATGAAAACAAATACTTATTCATACATTTGTCATTCTTTCACTAGATATTTGTCGAGCATCTACTTGTTCTATAAGTTGCACATTGTTCTAAGACATATTCTGATATAAGTGGATGTGCTTATGAAAATACTAGGCAAGAAACAGTAAAGTCCAGGTGGTTTTACTTTGGGATGTGATTGTGATTATTTAGGAAAGGTTTTACAAACCAGTCAACTCTTAAATTACAGTAGTTGGAGTTATGACCAAAATACAATACAGTAACATACTATGGAGGGCCCATAAGCCAGTCCAAGGAGTTTGGGCGGTATACTGTTGGCAATAGGAAGTCATTGAAAGGTTTTTAACACCTTAAGTGGCAGAATTAGAGTTTTCATTTGGCGCTTAGTAACTTGATATAGACAGAACTAAAGAAGGATAAGCAGAGAGAGAAAGAGAAGTTTTGAAAGACTTTCAGTCTCCCAGAGGAAAAGTGATGGAGATCTGGTCTGAGGTGGAGATAGCAGGTGTGGAGAGCTCAGGAGCCACTGCAGAGGTCAAATAAATGAGACGGGGGCCGCTAACCCGCCATACCTTCTTTGTTTCCACATCCAAGCCAGATGACTGCTGCAAACGAAAGCAGCTTGATGGGTAAAGATGCACTGAAATTAAGGCACTCAGAAGGATAGGAACGCAAAATGTATTCTACTTCCACTACAGAAAACTGCTTTGCAGTTTCTCAAGAAGTTAAACATAGTGTTACCGCGATATCCAACAATTCCACTCCTAGGGATATTTACCAAAGAACTGAAATCATGTCTACACAAAACCCTATACAGGAATATTTACAGCAGAGTCAGTTGCAAATAGCCCAGAGAAGAAACAGACGTCCATCAACAGATGAATGACAAAGAAAACGTGGCACAGCCATGGAATGAAATATTAATCATCTTTGAAAATGAAGCACTACTTCATGCTACAATGAGGATGAACCTTGAAATATATCAAGTAAAAGGAACTAGACACAAAAAGTGACATATTATATATTTGCATTTATTTTTTGATTCTCTTTAAATGTCTACATTAAGCAAATAATTAGAGGCAGAAAATAGATTTATGGTTTCCAGGGGTTTTGATGGGCATGGATAGAAAATGACTGCTAATGTTTTCGGAGTTTCTTTGAGGGGATGATAAAAATGTAAAATCAGATAGTGGTGCTTGCTGCACAACCCTATGAATATACCAAAAATCATTGAATTGTATACTTTAAAAGGGTAAATTTTATGGCCTATAATTTGTATCAGTCAGTGCTTACTATAGAAACAGATTTAATCCAAGATATACAAATATATAAAGATTTACAAGATTGGTTTACAATGGCTGCCCACAAAATCAAGTATTACAAAATCAGGTGTGGAAGAGTGGAAAAAGGTCTGTCTGCATGATCCAGAGGATCCAGTCGAAGGCTCACTGTAGTGTCCTGGGCAAGTCCATATCAGGAGGCTGAAGGGTCTGCACTGAAAGGCTGAAGATGATATCCAAGGTGAAGGTGAAGACTAGAGCTCCTTGGAAGAAACAGAAGCAAGGCTTCCGTCTTCATTTCCCCTTTCTACCATTCAGGTGACAGGCCAGCCTAAGGTGGGTCTTCGGTCTTCAGTAAATCTCCAGCCACACTCAGAATTATGTTGGTCCAAACTTAGTTGGGCGTTTCCTACTCAAGTTGCCACTATCGGTTAACTATCACATAATTTACAAGTCAGTGACTTTACTGGATAAAGAAAATGTGGGGTTTTTTTATAAAATGGAGTACTACTCAGCCATAAAGAATGAAAAACTAGAGTCATTTATAACTAAATGGATGCATGTGGAGGCCGTACTCTTAAGTGAAATAAATAGGACACACATGTGTAAATACCGAATAGTTTCTCTAGTGTGAGAAACTGATAGTGTAAACAAGGGTTAAAATGATTAAAATGAATAATTGATAATTTGAAATAGGAAAACAGGTCCAAAGACAAAGGAGTGAAGGGAGGGGAAGGGGAAAGGAAAAGAGGGAAAGGAAAATCTATGAGAAAAGAAAAAAAAATGGAAATGAAATCTATGTAAATAGGGAAGGGCGGAGGGGGTGAAGGGTGCACAGGTAATGGGGGAAAAAATAAGAACCAAGATCTATCATGTACAGGTACAGACACCCACTGATAAATGTAAACGAATTGTATACCTAAAGTGTACCAATAAAAGAACTAAAAAAAAAAAGTCAGTGACTTCAAGATTCCATAGAGCATTACCAGGATATAGTGAACACAAGGAGGGACAGATTTAGAGGAAGAAAAAATGAGTTTGGGTCATACTAAAATTAAGACTAATATTTGTAAATATTTAGATAGAAATATCTATTATTGGAAATATGTTTGTCTAAAGTTTGGAAGAGGTGGATTTGAGTATTGTCTATATGGAAGTGATTGGAAACATAGGAGTGTATAAAATTCTGAGAGTGAAAAGATACGATCAAGACAAGATGAAGTGTTGACACACATTGTAGAAAGGCATCAATGGGGAGAACATTATCCCCAAAAGAAAGAAAAACTATCTGAAAAAAATGCCTGTAAAATACAGAGAACTGATGTATATGGCCAGTGTGGCAGAGCACAGAGGTAAAGGCGGAAAGATGAACCTGGATGGGTCATCAGAGGTGAGTTCATAGAAACTTTGTAGGCAGGGATCAGGATGCTTGGTCCTTCTCTTAAGAATAATGTGAAGCTATTTAATACGTATAGTCATAATTAAATTTGCATTTTTAAATGATCACTCTAGCTGTAACGTGGAGAATAATTTAGAGAGAGGTCTGGCCAAAAATGGTGATGAGAGATACTAATCTGATATAGCATGGTGACAGTGTAGTTGAAGAGATTTGAGGATTTCAGCAACCTTAGTATGGATCAAATATGGATGGTGAAGGAGAGGCAAGTGTCACAGAATAGGTCTCATTTTCTGCCTTTGGTTGTTGCTTGAATGGATAGTGGTCCCCTTGAACGGGATAGAAAAGAAATCCATTGTTGGAGATGAGTGGAAAGGTGGCAGTCAGAATCCACAATTGAGAAGAAAGCTGTGCGTACAAGTCTGCTGCCCAGCAGAGAGCTCTGAGATGAAGATGGTAGCTTAGACATGGTCAGCACGCGGTTAGTAGTTGAGGCCATGGAGTGAATGAGATTGATTAGGGAGAGAGAACACAGCCAGAAGCAAACAAGACCAGTCTAGAGCTACAAGATTAATGACTATAATAAGCTTACAGAACACAAGCATTTAACTGTCAAATTGAGGAGAGTGAGCCAGTAAAAGAGTGGGAGAAAAGAGTTGATGAGAGAAGTAGAAAGGACATCAGGATAATCCAGTGTTATAGAAACCAAGGAAAAGGGTTCAAAGAGAAACAAGTAAATAGCTTTGGGTGATGTTAAATGACGAACAACAATAAAGACTAAAAATGTTGGTTGTAAAAAATTAATATAATCCTATGGCAACAATTTACCATAATAGATTAAATTACAAAACTGAAATCTGAACTCAACTTTTTAATAAGAATGTGTGACTGATAGTGTTTCTTGTTGTACATGCTTTGCAAATGCTGAAAGGAGTCCCTGTTAATGACTGGGGAACTGAAACTTGGTAGCATTCCAAGAAGCTTTCGTAAGAAGCCATGACTCAGCCATCTGGAGAGTGCTCCAGAGATTTCCAAACCCGTAGCCTCCTGACTTCCCCCTTCCTACAATCTCCACCCAAAAAAGACCAGGAAGGTAGAAATGAACTTGGAATTTCTATAATTTCTGATAGTTTCTAAAAACAAAGAAGGTAGACACCCATATTCAACTCATCAAGTCTTTTGATAGCACAAAAACACATTATTTCATAAGTCCATCTTCCCACTTTCATATAACCCATTCCCACTTCAGCAACCTAAAAGTTCATGCTCTGATTCTTCTTTCTGAAAATAAGTTGGGGTTTATCAATTATAAGTGTAACAACACTAGCAATGTAAATTACAGCAGTGTCCAACCCTTTTTGCAAAATTGTCATAGCCCAGTAATGACTCCAGTCTTGATGGTTATCAGTGAGGTAGGATGGTGATTTTCTGTTATTTAGGGTAATTCAATCCAAGCAGAACATAAACATTAGGAAAATTTATACTTTTGGCTAGATCTATTTTACATGCATTTGAAAGCTAGCTGTATTTAATCACTTTTTATTACATAAACTAATGATGTGGATAATGTTATTGACTTTTTATTCATCTCTTAATGGGTAGTTTCAGAGCTAACCCACATAAATGTCCTCCTACAGTGCTGCTAAATGATATGATTAAAGTCATATAGGAAAATGACAAATCATTCATCAAGAACCACAACCCGAAGTTACAGGGGTGATAAAATGGAGCTGAAAGGTATGTATAAGACCTCTCACAATTGTTCAAGAAATAGTAAAGTATCTCTCTGTTTGATTGTACACTGTGAGTAAAAGCTAGGCTGCCCTACTAAACTTCTTTTTACCAAGCTAATCAGCCAAGTTTGACGTTCAGGGTGTGTGTACTTCCCAACTAATGGGCCATTAGTGAGCCCTTACTTTTTCAGAAGCTAAGCCTTGGTAGTAATGGTTTTGGACTGTACAGTACGTCTATTCTTTCTTTTTCTCGTCTTCCTTTCTTTGCTGCCTATTTTTGAAATATGCCATCCCTTGTTAATATTTCCACTTGGTAAGAAAGCAGAGAAAGGAGCTGAAACTTAATTCTGTTCACTTTACTTTTTGCTAGCAGCAATGGTAGAAGATTTCTTACAGGAAGAGGTTGAAGGTATTGGCTGAAATGCAGCTCAGGGAATATAGCGGATTTCAATAACTTGTGCTCTCGCTCTGTTCTTCAGCCAAATAATCCAGTCCCGGTCATGCAGTTAACTACTCAAATCCAGTCATCTCGAGTGTGGTGTGTTCACACACCCTGCTTTCTCTTCTCCGCTGCTCTATCTACCCGACTTGGTCAGCAGTCTCATGCATTACTAACTCTGTCTGGAGACAGCAGCCCAGGTGAAGTATGCCTTCTAGAAAAGTGAGAAATTACAGTGCCAAAGACACAGCCCTCTGAGGTGACTTAGAATCAACTGGGCCGAGATTCTGCACTTCTAGCAAGCTGCCTTGTGATCCTATCATATTGCTGCTGGTCCATGGATCCAAGCAGAGGAAGCTTAAGAAGACTGTTGTGGACAACAGTAGATAAGAACTCATCTTACTTTTCAAATAAGGTATTGGAATATAGGTAAAACAATAGATATTCTGAGTTACATTTTTATTCAAATACAGGAAGATATATATATTTGCCATGCATCAGTGACTTTCAAACATGTTTTATTAAAAGCAAAATTCCTTTTACAAAAGAAATATTTTATGAAACTTCTATATATAAAATCTAGAAAAGTGGCTGTATGAGGGGTGGGTCCAACACTTGCACCCACATGACTCCCTCTCAGCTTCCACAGCCAGAAGGGTCTCAGTGGAACTTGGCTTTCCAAAGGACAAATTTAAAACCACTACTTTAGGCTGCAGTTCGTACCTCCTAGATACAAGGTAATATACATTCATTCAGCACACATTTATTGAGTGCCTGCTGTGTGCCTGTACCATAGGTGAACTTATATTCTAGAGGACAGGTCAGCAATAAATAATAAACAGATCAAATACATTAGAAAGAGATAAGAGCTATCAAAGTAATGAAGCCCACAACTAGAGGATGCAGAGTCATTTACAATTCTATCTGCCATGGGTCAACAGAGGCCTCATTGAGGAAGGACCCAAGCAGACACTTCTAATTTTGATCCGGTGCTTACAGTAGTGGTTACATGAACCCATGGTAAAGGCTGCTTCTAAGACCCAGCACACATGAGTTCGTCTTAAAGGGCACCAGAGCCAACTCATGGTGGTTATTGATCTTGCAGCTCTCCTGGCCCGGACCGCATCTCTCAGATCCCCAGGTGGCGTGAAGCCATACACTGGTTTCTGTACTGCCGTCTTGCAGAGATCAGTCAGGGTCTTGGAGTCAGTATCAGTTATTCACTCATCCATCCACCAATCCTGTGTTTATTTTCTACCATGTCGGGGACCATAAACAGGGCTCAATCCAATGAGGTCTTTCCTATTTATTACTCAAGAAGTGTGCAATGTAGTCAGAAGTACACATACATGAAATACCAGTCCCAAAACAACATGTTAGGGGCAAAACAAAGTTATGCACCTGGCTAATGAGAATCCAGAGGGCATCAACCTAGGCCTGGGGGAACATAAGGCCACTGACATAAAGGACGAAAAAGCCTTCAGTGATGGCAGCCTGCCCTCCTTCCTAACAAATTCACTGGCTGAATAATTACCCTCCACAAGTCTGAAACACTTTATAAATAGCAAATTCTGACATGGGTTTTTTTTTCTTCACCAAATAATTGTTAATTGAAGTAAATTGTTACCTTCAGATATTCTTGGACTCTACATTAGTGAAATGTTTTTCTTTGTTTATAAAGTAATTTATTTTGCTATACATTCCTTGTGAATGACACTTCATCATGCTGAAATGCATTTTCTTTATTGTCTGTGGAGTGACCCAGGGGTAATAAATGTGTCGCTATATTTTGTAGACTGGAAAGTGTGTTGAGTAGAAGAGCAACAGAGGAAGGGCAGAGGGGGAGGGAAGGAGAGACAGGTTCGTAGAGAGAAAGGCAGAGAGTGAGCAAAATGAAGCCCTACAGCAGGGAGAGCAAAATTATGTTTTACCCGTGTGATAAAGCATTTTGGCAAAGGTTATATCCAGGAGATGCAGCATGGCTTATGCCAGGAAGGCCAGGAGTCAGCCTGCAGATAGTCACTTCTAATGTCTTTGTCCGGAAACAAGCTACCCAGAAGAGGAGCTGGATAAATGGCAAGATATCCCAGTACAATGGATTTTCTTTTCATAGGACCAGACTTTTCAATTGAGAGATCAAAAAGGAAATCTCAGAACGGAAACCAGATTTCAAAGGATGTCACCAGAGCCGTGCTCATAGGCCTGGGTGGTTCCTTTATTCTTACATCCCACCCTGGCCTTTCAGGGTGTCATGCAGATTTCTTCTGGCTGTGACCCTCCAGCCTGAGGGGGGTGTGCTCCAGTGAGTTGGCAAGCTCTTTTTGCTTCCAGGAAACAGCAACATTTTGCCCTGAGGAGTGACTTCTCTAGCCCCAAATCCCGGTGCACTGAGGGTGGCCCCAGTGCTGCCTTTGCTCTTTTCTGTCCACCTCCTGCTTTCTTGCCCACTCAGTCAGATAGCAGCTGCCAAAAATAGTTAGGGCTCCTTTAGTCCTTCTGGACAAGTACTTGCTTACCACCTCACCCCTTCAAGCTAAAGAAACTCCATCTCAACTGTTCCTGGGACTGTGTCTCGTGACGCAAATGGGCGCACAGCCAGTTCTTAAGTGGTCCCACCCCTCCACTATCTCCATGTCTATCTACATAGATGGTCATCAATCCTGGGAGCTCCTCTACCCCTACAAGCAGGCAGGCTAAGTCTGACAGTGTGGAGAAGAAGAACAAATGCTTCTTTCCTTGCCTGGTTCTACTTTAAAAGCTTGTTTTTATAAAAAGAAGAACCACACTGAATGCATAGATTGCTCTTTCTGAGAATGACTTAGTGGGATAATTTATAGAAAGCCATAGTTTGGAGACCTTTTCTCAAATTACATTACATTTCAGCCATAATGTCAGATGATAACCGCAAACATCCCTTGCTTCCCTTATAACCTATTAGTGTTGTCTATAAATTTACCTATGTACACTCACTAATTTTTTTCATATACTGCCCCTTAAGAAAATATGCTCCTGGGGGGCCGGGGATTTAGCTCAGTGGTTTCAACGCCTACTATGCAAGCTCAAGGACCTGAGTTCAATCCCCAGTACCAAAAAAAAAAAAGAAAGAAAGAAAATATGCTCCTGGGGCCGGGGATTTAGCTCAGTGGTTCTGCCACTTGCCTCGCAAGCGCAAGGTCCCTAGTTTGATCCCTGGTACCAAAAAAAAAAAAAAGAAAATATGCTCCTTTATTGTTCTGGTGTAAAGTACTTCTTTCTTCTTTCTGAGTCTGTTAAATTTATCTTTTTAATCCTAACTTCCAGCATTTGGTGAATAAATCTATGCTCTATACAATATGAGATTTTGATTAATTCATGTATCTATTTAATAAACAATGAGTACTCTTTATAGCTAAAGTCTTTTACTCTTTGGTACAGTGTGTCTTCCCAGAGCTGCATTTTTCTCTCCTAACTTATATGCTTGGCCCTAACTGCTTCACAGGCGCCATTACCTGTCTTAATGACTTGCAGCCAGTATTTCCCCCAGCACCCTAGCAGTTTTGATGCAAAGATAGGATAATACTCTCTTTTGTTCCCAATACTCCTTTGAATGGTGGCCTACTTTTGTTATTACTTTACTTCTTTACTAGGCATTATTGGTAGTTATTATTTACAACTGTTTCATAGCAACACCTGAGTGTTTAGGGCTAATACTACTTTGGGGCACTTTCCCTCAGTGCCATTATCCTCCCTTTGCCCATACTAAACTGCATATGACATTTTCAAAGCTACTTGAAAAGTCTGGAAAGATCATTGTTTAGCGTCTTACTCTCTGAAGGATTTTATCCTGTCCTGCTTCTTCAGTTCAGGTCAACCCATAAGCAGTTATACCTAACGGTTCTCGATTAGCCTATTAAGTATTATAGCAAATAAAAATTTTAGCAAAACCAATTATTTCCTCAGTCCCTGTGGATTCTACCTGATCACAGAGAACACAGAGCACTGTGTCATACTAAACCCACAAATAATTCATCAGCCTCCTTCACAACCATGAGCTCACTAACTTCCGAAACTTCTCTTACATATGGTTTTTCACCTTCTTTACCCTTATGCTTTATCTTTCTATCAGAAGAGTTTTTGAATGGTAAGAAGCTCTGAGGATATTACTAAAGATGTGAACAGTTACCTAGATGTAAGCCAAATCCTTTCTAAGCAAAGCAGTTGAAACTATAACTTTTTATTAGGGATGATTTCAGAGCATGAAAACAGACGCTACCTGTCCCTCAAAGCTCATGCCCCCTTCTTCTCGGCACACACCTGGACTTCGTTTTGCAGGCTCCTTCCGTGTCAGTGTGGCCACGTGCCCCAACCCCAGCTATTACCCATCGCACTGAGCCTTACATGTGTAGAGCTATTTCTGACCTCTACATGGCGTAATTTGGCTAGTAAAACAACTTTTCTCTCAGAATCTGGTCTCTCTCTGCCAGGAGAGATGATTTCCTATCCAGTAAGCAGATGCCCAGGCTGCCCAGGCATGAGGTAGAGCTCCTAGAGAGAGAAGGCTGCTCTATTATCAGCCCATTGGGTCTGTGATTTTAAGAAATGAGAAAGGAGTTTTATATGGATTAGTAGCAAGTGTGGTGATGAATATGTCCCTAGGTCTAATTCATTGATTTTTTTTTCTCCCCAGGCCCTTTTTCTCACAGGTTCTGCGGAAGAAGAAACAATCAGAGAGATAACTCTGTGAGTTTTCACAATAAATGCAATCAGCAGCACAATAAATTATACATTTTCATCATCCCTAGTATACCTCCATGTCCTTTGTGGCCAACCAGTGAGACCCCTTGATCTGTTTTCTGCAGAATGTCATATAAAAGAAATCACAGCATTTCAATGCAGTCTTTTGATAATGGTTTCTTTCATTAACTACAGCATTAAAGCTTTATTCTTGGTTTATGTATTATTATCACTTCCTTTTTTCACTGAGTTGTATTTGCTTATATTGATATATCACATCTTGCTTATCTATTCCATAATTGAGAGATTTTTTTTATTTTGGTTAATCTAAAAATGGTAAAAATGCATGTATAAATTTTTGTGTGAATGTAGGCTGTATTTCACTTGACTAACAAGTGAAATAAAAATAACAAACAATGAGATTGCTGGGTTGTACGTCAAATGTATGTTTATAAGAAACTATCAAAGTGTTTTCCATAGTTCTTTTCTTACAGTCTCACCAGAGTTCCAGGTTTATTTTTGTAGTTTACTCACTCTCTCAATGTCATAAATTAATTTGCCTATTCTTGAACATCAAATAATGGAATTATTTATGTGGCTTCTTTTGCTTAATATAAAGTTTGTAGAATTCATTCATGTTATTCCATGTAATAAGAGTTTATTCTTTTTTGCTGATGAATAGTATTCTGTAATATGAATACAAACCTGTTTTGTTTATTCATTCATTTGTTGTTGGACATTTGGGTTGTAAGAAACAGCAGGGAAGTCACAATAGTTTTGTGGTGTGTGTGTGTGTGTGTGTGTGTGTTGGTTAATCAGCAGTTTCCACAATAAAGATAGGCTTAAAATAAGTAAATACTCTATAAAGTAGATGGTTATTTTTCCAGCTAAAAGCAGGAAGAAGTTTTTCTTATAAAACAGAGGATTTGAGGTAGAATTACTTTTTTTTTTTTTTTTTTTTGGTGGTACCAGGGGTCAAACTCAGGACCTTGTGCTTGCAAGGCAAGCGTGGTGCCACTGAGCTAAATCCCCAGCCCTAACTTTCTAAAGTGCAAAACTGATGATGGTCCACAATTTCAAACAGCTAAAATTCCTATAGTTTGGGCTACTATGATTAAAGTTCCAGTGCATATCCTTATAAACTTTTTTTTAAATATATGTTAAGCTTTTGTGGGTATCCACCTGGAAGTACAATCACAGAGTTATATAATAGCCATGTGTTTAACTTCATTGGAAATTCCTACATCCAAATTTGTGTGATTTTTTTCTTAAAAGAGGATCCTTAAATCTTTGTGATGTTCAGGTCTCATAAAGCTGAGTAGTCACTACCAAGAATATTTCTGCTGAGGCCAAACTCATCCTCAAATCTCCCAGTGAGTTGACTCCAAACACACACAGCAAGTCTAGGAGTCCTCAGCCTTATTTTCCTGAGTGCAGCTTCCTGCTGGCAGGTACTGTAGACAGAGCTTGGTGGACAGCCTAAAACATATGGCCTGCAGTCAGTGGACCTGCATATTCTGAGGGAAGGGACAGTTATCCTAGTAAATCAGGGCCATAATCCCTCCTGGCTAACACTCTGTTAATTAGATACTGCAGTTTATAAACCTTTGGATCTTGATATATCTGGATCATGGCATATACCCTCTTCTTCACTTGCAGGATGTTGGCAGAGGCCCAACAAGTCATTACAATATATTTGTAATGCAAGTTCTCTCTATGGCCAGGAAACAGTGCCTACTTGTTTATCCATCATAGTTCAAAATGCAGGAACTGAGGTGTGGTATTATATGCAGGCAGGACTTTGTGTGTTGGCAAGCCCATCCCTGCACCACTGGGTGAAGACTAGTCAGTCAATAACTTTGCCTCAGCTACAGTGTTTCTGCACGTATCAAGAAGCTAAATACTTCCCCATCCCTGGCCGTGGTCTAACTCCTGGGTCAGTTTGTTTCCCAGCTTTGCTGGATTGCCTTACACATGGTTCATTTCAGAAAATGGCCCAGTGATGAAAGACCGTGAAGTTTGTCTGTGGTTATTGCTACTTACTGTGCACCAAAAGAATGCTCACCTCACCATGTCCTCCAAAGAACACACTTCTCATGCTTGGGAACCTGATTACAATGGTCTGATTAACCCACCAGGGGCTCAGACGGGTTTTAGTCAGTGCAAATTTACCTGAGCACTAGTCTTTCAGTTAATCCTATCAAAGGTTGTAGGCTAAAGGGGATGAGATTACAAATCCAAACATATTTACACAGATGTCTTTTTTGGGGCCTGCTACACAGCCAGAATTGCATTTACATCTTGTAACAAAATCACAATTATCACAGACCCTCTTTGTTAGACATTTAAGACCAGGATATTGAGAGAGAAAGGGGAATTGGGGGCAGGGTAGAAAATGGATAGAGTTTAATCGGGGGAGGAAAAGCGCCCGGGGAAAGGCTTCTAGCAGCAATCAGCTGAGAACAGCAGGTCTGTGTTCAGACTGTGTTGTTATTTTCTGATTAGGCTGGGTCATTTGTCTAATCAGATTTTCTGCTCCTCTGCTATCCAGTTTATTAGGCCCTTTCTACATGTGCAGCTTAGGGTCCCCTCATGGTCACAAGATGATTCAAAGTAACAGCCAACAAAGCCACTTTTCATGGGATGGTATTTATTAGGCTTATTCCAAGTCAGGCTCACTGACTCTGAATAAGGAAAAGGAGAGATTTTCTTTCTCCCACATTTCAGCTGATGAGAAGTCTAGTTTTCATACAATCTAATAAAGAAGTTTCTTGATTACTCAGAAAAGATACACAGGGTAGAACCTGATCTAGTAGAATTCCTTCCACATAAATAAATATTGCTTAAAGCTTACCATGTGCCACACATGGTGCCAGCCAGTGGGCAGAGAATGATGGAGCGAAGGATGGATGAAGGACTTACAGCCAGTACCTATCAATGTACATGGTTTCAGCCAACGAAAAGAAAATCCTTTTCTATCATAGAAAAGTACACAGGTGAAGGGGACACGGGAAGTAATCTTTTGTATCGGCCTTATTCTGCCAGAGGCAAAGTGACATTAGAAAAAAAATTTTTTGCCCCTAAGGGCCAAGTAAGTTTTTGTGTTTTTTGCCTGCCCAGCCTACAAAATAAAGTATTTATGTGAACTACTTTTGAAGACAAAGCAAAATGACACAAGATTTTCACATAATCTTTCTATACTTTTGAACTTTCCTATTTGGGGCCATAGGAATGATGGGAACAATTTGTAAAAATAGTACTTTAAAGAAAATGTATTAAAGTTTAGGATAACTGCCTCATACAGTTGTACACACAGTCATCTTATTTCAGATTCCATGACAAGCAAAATATGGCTATTTAGCAGAGAAGGCAAATTCTATCCTATGGCTAAGAAGAATTGAAGTCCAAATGACATGTGAGAATAAAATTCAACTTACGTTTAAATGCCATCTGCGGATGTTTTCTAGCATGCCTTCAGCTATTTCACAAAGTCATACACTGCACAAGGACTTTTTGAAGATTATGTGTATGTTAAATTGTTTAGAAACCCTTCTCAGAGAGAGATCCTTATAAATTTCCTCTCTTTGCTTTTAAGTCCAGCCATTCCTAGGGCACAATTTCTCATGATTTGAAAAGAAAAATAAATCCTGTTTACTTGTGAGTTCTTCCTGTTTCTGAATCTGTGCTTCAGAAATAGAAATTTGTTATAGGCCTTGCATTTACGATTGTGGAGTCCATGTTTGGTGATAGTAGCATGGGGAAGTGAGTCGTGGAGATACCCTGAAGCCGTTCTGTTTTGGGAATCAACTCAGAAATGGCAAGTTCCAGCTCTGTCAACCACGTATCATTGATCAAGGTACAGTTACTGTGTGACAGGCCCTGAGCTAGATTCTGAAGCCACAAAAACAAAAAGTCCACTTTCAAAGGGTTCAAATACTCTAAAAATAAAGACTGGATGACTCGAAAGGTATGTGCTTCACCTCCTCTATTCTTTTTTTGGGGGGGGTACCAGGGTTTGAACTCGGGTCCTTGCACTTGCAAGGCAGGCAGCAGAACCACTGAGCTAAATCCCTGGCAACCTCCTCTATTCTTGTGATGGGGGCACTTCTCAGCTCCTCCTCTTTGCTCTGGTTTCTGAAATCTGCTCCAAGTGGTTGTCAGAATGTCAAACACTTGCAGGATTTATTCTAGATTCAGATCCACAAACAGGAGACTAGAAAACCAAATATGAATCATGTACAAGAAGGAAGGAGACCTACGAAGTCAGGTTTCTGTTCCAATCTTGACGTGGGCCAAAACTCAGAGCAGACTGCAAGCTGGTACATGCCCCACCTCCCTACCTTCTTCCTATCAGATGGAAACCAAGGATGAGAGCAAGAGCAATGGGAGGCAGCTGGAGTTAGGAGTTCTCTAACTCCTGTCTCTCAACCATTTTTCTCTTGGGGCCTGCAGAACACTCAGACTGGCCTTCCAACCCCTGCTTCCTTAATTTTCCTTAACGTATGATTGTTACCACACTCACAAGTGCTTCTGCCGTCTGCTCAGGACTCTCAGGTTTTTCAGTTCAATCTCTACTCCCTTTATACTCCCACTACCCTCCTTCCATAGCTGGAGGAACTTTCCTCCTTGGATCCCATTATTTTGGCATCCTTTCACCAACTTCTTTGCTAAGCTCCCAGATCCCCACTGTGTTTAGTGGTGTCAATCTAGATACGCCAAACTCAGGGACTTGAAGTGGGTGGGAGTTGTAACTCAGTGGTAGAGCACTTGACTAGAATCCATGAAGCTCTGTGTTCAATTCTCAGCACTAGAAAAAAAAGAATACAGAATATAGTCTTTTTCCATCTTCAACATTTCCTTCTACCATTGTTCAGGAAGAGGTGAAGTCAAACCAGAAAAGGTAATGTATGGAAGGGGGGGGGGGAGTAAAGACCAGGCAAAAAAAAAAAAAGCCAAATTCAAACTGCCCATAGATATTTGAGTTCCTAGCCCAAATGCCTATAGGTAATAGGAAAGTCATACTCTCCATATTTTCACAGCTCTAGCTTTGAGAAGATTGTTTTATAAGTGGAGGTGTATATTCCTATAATTAGTGTTGCTGGTCTAGCCTTGCCTTTTGAACTGTACGTATGGCTCTTAATGTAATGTGATTGGTGGAACCACTTTCTCCTCCAGACACGATCTTCCCATGAACACAGACTAAGAACTCCTTACATTGGTGGTGGTGGTGGTGGTGGTTTGGTGATGACAGTAATAGTGGTGGTGTCATTGGTCATGGCGCTCATGATGGCCATAGTGATGGGGTTGGTGATGATAGTGGAATTAGGGTAAAGGTGGTGTTAGTGGAGGTCGTGATGACTTCACTGATCATGTAATACTTTTATTTACCAAGTCAGTGAATTAAAACTAGAAATCTGTTTTACTGCTATTCCTATACCCACCCATCATCTTTTCCAAGTACTGTTGGCCTTTTGACTAAGTTGAAACTATTGAACTTTATCTTGGTAGATTTGAGCCAACATAGTGAAGATCATTTTAGATCCTGATTTTGTCATTTTGTGTGCCATTTTTTCTCAGCTTTGGTTCATCTAATGATTAATGAATATGGGTTCTATAATTTTATTCAGGTATCTGATTAAATATGAAGCAAGCAGTATTAAAGTTAGGGCCGATGAAAGGATACTAAAAAGTGTCCATCAGGGTGACATTTATCTATTAATCAGCATCCTGTGAATACAGTTGTTCAATTCATCAATTTTAATGTACCTAATTTTTCTTCTGTTTTGTCCCCAAGGCTAGCCTGAATTTGACTGCTTTTTATATTGCATTTCTCATTTATACCAATTTAATAGCCGTGACCCTCCAAAAAAATTAGTTTGATATAATTTAATCTTAGTTGATTTTTGTTCCTGTAATGAAATATCACAGACTAATTTGTATGAAAATTTTATTCCTCACAGTTCTGCTGGCTAGGAGGTCCAAGATTAAGGTGTCAGCACCTGGTGAGGGATGTTCTCTCCTTCCCAGATGTGCCTTGAACTCTGACCAGGGAAAGAGAAATAATATCTTCACATGGCAGAAGATGGAATGTCAAAAAGGGCAGACTTTGTTCATCAAGTTCTTTTATAAGGGCACCTCCAGATCACACATATCTCCAACACCTCCCAAAGGCCATACCTCTCAATCCTGTTGGGTTGGGGGTTCAACATGAACTGGGGTGGGGGTGGGCAGGGCGAGCAAAAACATTCAAACCACTGCAAACTTCTTAAAGTATTTATTGGTAACCATATTCCTTTTATAAAAAAATCTGCCCCCCAATCCTGTTAATAATTAATTCTAAAATCCTACTCAGAATCTGTGAAATTCCTACTCATCTTTAGTGAGAAGAACACTTCTTCATTTTGAGAACCAGAATCATACATCCTCACCTCCAGGCTTTCAACATCTCCTCTCCACAGTTACTTTCTTTGGGAAACAAACATTCCTCTTGGAACTTCAAAATTTATTGAAGTCTCATGGTTTCTCTGGCTTCTATTAGCGTTACTTGTATAGACATCATATTCCTTCTATGTCCATCCACCAAGATACTCACACTTTACTATGAAGTCCTCAGCAACAAGGGATGTTGCTTTTTTTTTATTATCCTTTGCAGTACTTTGCATAATATATTTGAAGGATTGACATGAATGGCACAAAAGAAACAAATAGTTTGATCTATGCAGTCTCAAAATAATTTCTGGTCAAATTGGATTCTTTTCATCTATCTTAATATCTAATTTGTGCATAGTTGAATCAGTCTTGCAGTTAATCTGATGTGGTAGTTAAGAGTACCAAAGATAGTATATTCATTTTTCTGATCTGGCGATTTTTAATCATATAGTCACAACCACTCACACAGAAAAATAAAATAGTAAATTAAATAGCGGAATGATGAATGGAATTATCCTTAGCCCCGAAGGCAATTGCAGATAATCTATAGTTTCTGCCAAATTCACTCATTCAGTTTTGATCCAACATTCTTTTGTTAGGTAACATTAATAGTAATCAGTTACTATTTCCTAAATGACACGTAGGACAGAGGAACAAGGTGGCTAGGCCTGTAGGGCTTCTCTTGTGTCCCGGCTGTGCACTACTTTGTGACCTTAAACCAATTACGTCACTTGTCAAAAAAGGCAAAATAACCATTAGTTATGTTTCTTATTTAAATGTATCGCCTCTTTGAATTCTCACACGAACCCCTATGAGCCACTCCTTCCTTGTTTTCTTCTTCCTTACAAATTTGCTGCATGCTGGGTGCTAGATGTTGAAAGTCTTACAAAAATGACCATGTCAGAATCAGTCTTGATCCTGCCCTCTAAAACTTTACAATGAAATATAAAGGGCCAAATCTTAAATAATTAGCAATAATCAAAAGAAGAATAAAATATTACCCATAGTGTTATGAATGCAGAACACAGCACAGGGGATTCAATGGATGGCTTTCTATAAAAGGGAGAGTTTTAGTTGAAACTGGAAGGATGAAGAGGATTTCCAGAAATACAGCAGGAGTAAAAGGCAATCCCGTGTGAGGGACCTCCCAAAGCAAAGAGTGGAAGCATAAAAACTTGGGGTGCAACACTGTGCAGAGTGTTTCTCAACCTGCGAGTCGTAAGAATTGTGTGAGCCGACTAGAATTACTCTTTATGTTTATTTATTTATTTATTTTTTGTACCAGGGATTGAACTCCAGACCTTGTGCTTGTGAGGCAGGCAGCAGAACCACTGAGCTAAATCCCTGGCTAGAGTAACTCTTATGTGGAATGTATCAGCTGGGAATACAATATAAAATGTATTTCTCACTGTGAATTGTGGTCTGAGAAGTTGGGGAGAACTCCATCTAGAGCAATTGAACTTTTAGTCGTGGAGAGGGTGGGCTTGTGGCTGGTAATCAAGGAAGATAGCAAGCAGAATTGGAATGTGTTGGTGTTTGAGGTGGCAGATGGAAGGGAGATGGGTCAGGAGACCTGCAACAGCCTGAGATAGCTCATCTCAACTTAACATCAAGCAAGCCTATTCTCCGAGGTATTAGTAGGTGCGAAAAGGAAAATGTTTTCTATGAGCAAATACAATCATTTAACACAGGCATAGAAGTGAATTCACTAGAAAGCTCATGAAGCTAAAGTTTCGGGAGTCCTGGTTTTCAGTGGTCCTTTCCAAAGCCCTGTTCTGAAATTTGTATTATATTTGTATTATATTTTGTAATATGTTTGTGTCCTTTTTCCCTAAAAAGTACCTTCAAATTGTATAAACTTTGATACCCACCAAACCTGAATCTGCCCCAGCTTGTAATTAATTTTAATTTAATTTATACAAAATAAGGCTTCTCGTAAAGTTTAAGATACAGGTATGCATTTTAAATTCCACTGAGATAACAATTGTATACCTCCTTCTCTATCCTCAAATTTCCATGCCTCTTCATTTACCCTTCTTCTCAGGGGTCTTCATTCCTCATATTTCATGGGCAACATGGAGGCCATTCAAAAGAATTTCATTCATCTTTGTACAAATAAATCTATCATATTGCTACTAAAATTTACATGACAGCGTATGTTTTTTTTTTTTTAGAAAATGGTGACTTTTGTTTTTGCTAATTGACCTCATCTTTTCCTAGCATTCTTATTTCAGTGGGGAAAATG
Source organism: Heterocephalus glaber (assembly GCF_053883595.1). Classification (NCBI taxonomy): domain Eukaryota; kingdom Metazoa; phylum Chordata; class Mammalia; order Rodentia; family Bathyergidae; genus Heterocephalus; species Heterocephalus glaber. The sequence continues at coordinate 3,379,343 of NW_028258191.1, forward strand.
AAAACAAGTTTTTAAAAAATTAACTTAGTTTCTTTCCATAAAAGAAACTGAAATAAATCAGACACACAAGCTTAAATATCTCATGGTATCTCTTATATGAGAAACCTAAATTATAAATAAAGAGCAAAATAAAAATAGATAATAGGAAGTAGGGAGATAGGTCTTTCTCAAATGGGAAGGAGATCAAGAGTTGAAAGGGGGAGAACAGGGAAGGGGGATGAGAAAAGGAATTAGGATGTACTATGTACATGCAGCACTTCCACACGAGGAATGCAAACACTGTGTGCTAATAATAGATAAATACTGAAAACAAAGACGCTGTTGGCTAACTACTCTCTGTGGAGTAAACACTCTATCTTCCCAGGTGTCTTCAACTCCCTGCTGTCTCCTGCATCTCCTTGGGCCACAGTGGAAGCTGGTGGCCATGGACAGCAATGGGGGAGAGGTATCCAGTCCACTTGCTGTTTTTTGGCCTTCGGATCCCTGCGAGGGATCAACTTGGGCTAGTTGGCTCCTAGCTGCCCTGTGACATCCCCAGATAATGCCTGGTCTCTCACCATCCGGCTCCTCTTCCCAGCCTCAGGCTATTCTGCACCTCCCTTCCCTTATCACTTTCTACTTCCTGGGAGCTGGGACCAGCTACTTTCGCCCACCCGAAGGGGTTGGGTTGTACTGGTGGCCAGGCTCATGGAAGCAGTTCTCAAGCAGCTCTTTCAGCTTTCACTTGTCTCCCACCCTCTATGCCTTACTGGATGTGCTGCCAGGTGAAATATCATGCTAAGTTGAGAGGATTTCAGCCACCCCAGGCTTTCCCCCAGGAAAGTAAGTATCATCAGTCTAGATTCTGTTTCTTATAAATCTTTCGGAAACAGTCCAAAAAAAGCATACTCTCGTGTTAGGCCTCAAGAGGATTTTAAACTTCCTCTCTTTTCTGGTCTCTCTGCCCTTTATTTTCCTTGCCTGACTGAGGTAACCTTCCTTCTCTTTACTTCCTTCTCCTCTTCTATTCATTGTGTTTTGTCCAAATGCAGTATCTTCCATTTCTTCCCTGGAGAAATAATATTTGTGATTTAGTTGAATAGTAGAAGGTCAGCAAGGAAGAAAAACCCAAATGGTAGAAAATAAAATGACATCAATATATGGTCTTAAAATGTTCAGTTTACTACACGACAAGTAACTGTCCATCCATAATATCTTTTTCTTCTCATTACCTTTCAGACCGGTGACATCAAAAGCCAATCTTGTGCTTTCCTTGTGGTAAGAGTCCCTATTACCCTTAGGATTTCTTCCTCTCTCTCTGCCTTATCAGTGTCTTCTTCTGAGATTACTTCTCTCAGCATACTGATTTCAGTATCACCCGTATTAAATTGACTCATTCTTGACCCCAAAGCTATAGCACCATCTCTTCTGTTATTCAGACTCACAAAAGAAGTGTCTCACATGCCACCCCATTTGTTGATATCTCTTTAGCTATTTAATTCGCATTTTTTTTTGCCATTCTGAAAGTACCAACATATCGTTCCTTTTTTTTTTCTTTTTTGCAGAGTCTTGCTATATAGTTCGAGTTAGCCTCAGACTCATAGTATTCCTCTGGCTTCAGTCTCCAATGCTGGGATTTTAGGAATACACCACCACATCTGGCTCAGCATCTGTTTTTTTTGTGGGGCCCTCTTGGCTTGTGTCGGCCACTGTCAATCTGTCTCCCCACATTGCCTTTAGTCAGGGCATGCACCAGGGAGGGGGGATGGAGAGAATCTCTCTTCTAATAAAGATACCAATTCTACCACATTAGGGTCCCACCCAGGTGATTTCATTAACTTTAAGTACTTCCTTGAAAATTCCATCTCCAAATACAGTCATATTGAGGAACAGAGCTCTAACATATGGTTGGGAGAAGGTAGATGACAATTCTGTCTGTAGAACTTCCTTACTGCTAAAGCCAATGGACATTTAATTCTCATATTTGTCCTCTAGACAGTACTGAATGTAACCATTTATTCTTGCTTTTTGAAACATTCTTCTCTCTTATTTCTGTGACACCACCTTTTGTTGCTTTGTTTTGTTTTTCTCTTACTCTACAACTCTCCTTTGTAGGGCTCTTGTAGGGGACATCTCTTACTGTCTGATTTTTGAGTTGCTGTAGTCAGCCCTGGGTGCTTTCCCTCTCTTTACCCTTTATCTATGCTCATGACGCTCAAATTTATATTGTCAGCCTATACTTCTGTTTTTGAGTTCACTATCATACTCATCAATTAACATCTTCTTTGGAGTGTCTTGCATATATGTTAATTTGGACATACTTGAAAAATAATGACTTATTCTTCTGAATACACTGCCCCAACACCATTTTCCTTCCCATCTTAGAAAAGGGCAAATTTAGTAACTCAAACTAGAAGTCTAAGAGTCCTCTGTGGTTTCTACCATTCCTTTACTTGCCACAATATTAGCTAAATGGATGCACATTGAGGCCATACCCTTAAGTGAAATAAATAGGACACACATGTGTAAATACCGAATAGTTTCTCTGGTGTGAGAAACTGAAAGTATAAATAAGGATCAAAATGTATAATAGATAATGTGAAATAGGAAGAAAAGGTCTAAGAAAAATTTAATCAAAAATTGCTTTCAACTCTGCAACTCTTGCACTACCAGCCCCTTTAATCATTGTTACTTCTCCCTCTGATTTTGTGCAATCTCCTTTTAACTGGATTCCCTGTGTCAGTTGGTGCTTTTCCCAGTCCATACACTATGTAGTTTTCAAAGGATGTTGACCTAAAACGTATGCACCTTTTCTTTCTCTTCCATTTCTCCTTTCTTCCTTACCCTTTCTCAAAAATTTAGTCCAAAACCATAGATTTGTGCTAGACCACATAGAGATTAGTGTGGGGAACTGAGTGTAATGACCCAGAACCTGGTAGACCAAATCCAAGCAGGATGGGGTGGACATCCACGCAGAGTCATGCCTTGGTGCATTATTGCCTAAGCCTGGATAGGTGAGAAGGATCACCACACGGAGCTGGTGGAGATGGTGATGGTCCACCATGGCCGCGGGAGCCCAAGGAGATGGAGGAGTATGCTGGGGGATGATGGGGGCTTAGCAACACAGATGGGAGATTGATTATATGCAGGGACACTAACTAAATAATGAAATATGTTAAAGGTAATCAAGTCAGGTTTCTCACTGAGGAAGAAAGTGGGGTGTACAAATACGTGAAAGGTGTGCCAATATGGTTTACCTTGTGATGTTGCTTTGGAATTGGGGATAGCACTACAGATTCGTGGATTTCCAGTATACACTGATAGACATGAAAATAAACTTGATATAAATATGTATAAATATACATTTATATAATGCATTGCCTCCTAGCCTGTATACTGAGAAAGTGTGGAGCAGTGACATACTAATGGCAACAAGAACAGATCTTGATTTCTCCACTTCAAGAAATCAGGAATCCTTAATGAAATTGATGATCTCCAACTTTCAGGGGTTTTCACTGTACTTTCAGCTTCACTTTCACAGCTTCAAGCATCACCCTTTCAGGGATTCCTCACAAGGACTGTGACTGTCACACAGTTTTGTTTGGTCTCCCGGGCCTTCTACTGAAATCTAGGTGGAAGCCTCCATTACTCCATAAGTCTTGCATCCTGCATTCCTGAAAAACCACCACTACTTGGATGATACCAATGGCTGCTTCTAGCTTGAGCAGTAACATGGCCCCCTTGAACCATGGCTAAAGTGGTCTTGAGTGCCTGGATGGCTGAACCCAGGGTGATTCCTCTCTAAGTGTCCCTGAATGAACAATTTATCCCCGTGGCTCTCTTTCAAAGGAATTTACTCTTTTACAGTATACCCTTGAGCTTGCAATTGCTGGGGTCTGATCATTTCCTGAGATTCGCTTGTGGTATCTTTCCTATTGTCCTAAAGCAAAGTACTTGGCTTCTTTTTAATGACAATCTTTTCATCAACTCTTTGGCTCAAATCTTACAGGCACTTCCTTTCTGCACATTTTTCAACATTATCTTTTGGCTCTTCCATTTGTTCTTGATTCTTATGGTAGTTCTGGCTGAAAACAACCATTAGTACCTATGCCAAAGACTAAATATTGGGCTGCTCTGAGATTACTCCCACCAGATCAATTAATTTGTCACCTTTAAATTCAGCCTCACAGAAAAGTCTTACAACACACACAAATTTAGACAAACTGCCAGAATAAAACATGGATAGCTTCTAGTCAAGTTTCCAATACAGTCCTTGTTCCTACTTGAAACCTCATGAGTTTGGCCTTTATTGTCTGCATTCCTATCAGCATTTTGGTCTTCTGAGCTCCAACCAGAACCATCCATCAAACTGGATGGATCAAGCTAGCTTACAATATCCTAAGTCTTTTCTATTCCACATCTCCAAACCCTTCCAAACTCCTCTCACAAGCCAGTTCCAAATGCTTCTAAACCACGTAGTCAGTTACTTATAGCAATGATGCGACTTTTGGTACCAACATTCTGCATTAGTCACTTTCCAGTCATTAAGACAATCTGACACTCACAACTTTAAGGAGGAGAGGTTTATTTTGGCTCATGATATCAGAGCATTTAGTCCATGGTTGCTTGGCTCCAAGGAAGAAATAGGACGGAAGAAGGGCATGTGGAGGAAAGCTGCTCACAGCACGGCAAGCAGAAAGCAGAGTGAGAAGGGAGGTACCAGGGACAAGAATATATCCTTCCGGGTTATGTTCCCAATGATCTGCCTCTTCCAACCACGTTTCACCTTTAAATATGTAAGACTTCTGGGTACATTTTAGATCTAAATCATAACACAGTGTAAGCCAAAACTTTGTTAGCAACCTTGCAAGAGACAGACAGAAGACACAACTAAGCCACACCTGGATTGTGACCCACAGAAACTCTGAGATCCTAAATGTGTTAAGCTAAATTTGGGATAATTTGATATACGCAATAGGTAGCTAGCATAGGCTATCATGTTATAACTTGCTCTCAGAAGGTCCTGAGGGGAATGCTATACTTGAACTCTGAGCTTTTTTTTTTAAAGGTGTGTGCGTGTGTGTGTGTGTCTGTGTTTCATGGATAATCCCTTCTCTACATAAAACACTTTACTGGATTTCCAACACACTTAGACTAAAATCTGAACTCCTTCAAGTTCTGCTTTTAATCATTTCCCAGCCCTCCTTGTCCCTCTCACCACTCCTAATTGCTAAATTGGTTTTCTTTCAATTCCTTGAACAAATCCTGTTCCTTACCATCTTTCTCTCTAGCTTAGTGCTCTTTGCCCATGCCTCACATGACCTCTCATTCTCATTCTTTGGATCTCACATTAAATGTCAGCTGGAGAAGTACTCTAACCTCTGTTTATAGTCTCTTTCTAAGCTGCTCATTTTTTCCCTTCACATACTTAGCAGATCTTGTGATTGTTTTATTTGTATACTTGTTTTTAATCAGTAAACCTCTGAATAAAGCCCAGGAGATTCACCCTTCTCCTCTACATTGATCCCTAGGACCTAAATATAATAGATACTCTTTAAATATTTGTTGAATAAATTGATAAATAGAATACTTTAATCACCTAGGTGGAATTAAAAGGAAAACAATCTGATTTTTTCCCAGTTCCAAAAAGCAAATTTAAAGTTACACAGAGAAAATTCAATTTTATTAATATAAGCCATTAGGCTTGATCGTAATAATTATTTATCTTCCCAATCAAAACTGACTATGCACATTGAAATGACTAAACAGGTCATGGCACCTTTTTCCTGGATTACTTTTTGTTTAAATCTTGTTTATCATATTTATATACAGGCTGCAAAGTTATTTTTGTTATTCTTTTCCACTTTTCCAGGCCTTATTTTATAGACATCCCAATGCAGTTTTATTCTATGTAGTAAAATCCCACATGCCGATAACAGCATCATCTTTCTAGAATCCCAGGAGCAGCCTCCGTGTGGATTCGGAGGGCGCTGGAGCAGGGTTTTCGGGCAGCTGTGTTGGTGAGGCTCAGGCCCTCCTCTGACAGCTCCATACCTCCCTCCCCTCCAACAGTTCTGCACCAGCAAGAACAGAGAATCTGGACGAGAGGGAGAAAAAGAGCCTAAAACCTCGCAGTTTGTTCCTGTCGAACTCATCAGTTCCAGGCCATGTTTCTGCAGCCCGCGTGTCATGGAGCGAGCACGAGCTGTCAATACGGAGAACAGAGCAGCTCCTTTGACAGATCCCGGGTCTACATTCCAGACCCATTACAGCAGGGGAACTCGTTGTTCCCCTTGAATGAGCCGCCTCTCCCTCTGTGGGGTCCCCCAGCTGCAGTGCCAAGCCCTGGAAAAGGCCATGTCTCTGCTTGTCATGTACATTTTCAGGAGAGAGCTGTTGGATTCACAGCAGAGGGTCTGGGTGAAAAGGCACTGACTGGAGGGCGGAAACCCAGGCTGTCTTCCAGAGGTGCCACCCACCATTTCCCATTCTCACCACACAAGTGTGTTCAGATCAAACCCCAAATCATAAAGAAGTGAGCTCAGAATTAACTCCTTTTTAGTGAGAACCTCACATTTCTGAAAGTAGTGCTCAAGAAATGAGACAAAACATTTTAATGAAAATCATAAACTGCGTAACTACTCATTCCCTTGGAATTCTAGCTTCTGGATATGAGGGAGTTGGGGAGGAAAGAAAATTCATTCTTTCATTGGCTGTAGCCACTTAGAAAAAGAAAGGAAGTTGTGTCTGACAGCACAGCATAGTTTAAAGGCACTGATACATCTTCTCCTACCTTCACATTAAGAATATCAGAAAATTCAGAAGACAACGTACATTTTTAACACTGGGTAGAGTTAGTTCCTAGACTCAGGCTATTGCCCAAATCTAAGAGAATTTCCAAGAACTATAAAAATGATGGAACTGAATCGAAGAAGCACATTTTTCAGCCTTCTCATTCTTCACCTCTAGTGAATTTGGCAGCCCTTCTACCATTGCACTGGGTGTCACTGGCTTGAGGTCAGGCCCGAGCCAGATCACAGAGGTGGCAAGAGTGAGTGAGGAGGAATACTGTTGACTAATGATGAAGCAGGGGAGGATAGGAATGGATGATGCTGGAGAAAGCCCTGACAGCATTTCCTGCTGGGAGTGGCAGTGTTATATATGAACCAGGGGCTCCAAAGTGCCATCATTCCAGATTCCCACAGTAGAAACATACATATAGAGCTCGAATTTAAAGTCATGTGACTGGATGAGACTGTCTAGGGAATGAGAGTGGATTTAGTTTTGGAGCTGGCTTAAAATTCTTCCTTCAAGGATAAAATCATCCCTCTGTTCAACAAATATTGAGCAGCAACTATATGCCAGACATTATTCGCAGCAATGGGCAAAGAATTTCCTTTAAGGAGCTTAATTTTAAATGGTGACTCAAGAGCAAGTGTTGCTATTTAACAATAAGTGCTATGAAGAAACATAAATCTGGATTAGGATGTGGGGATGAAGCACAGAAAGACCTGAGGAGGTGACCTCAGACTCATAGGAAATGAGGCAAGAGGGCCAAGGTAAAAGTTGGGGGAAGTCTTGAAGAGACTAAGAAATCAAAACTGTGGGGGCAGAAGTGAATGCACAGCCTGTGTGTGTGGAGGAGAGAGAGAGAAGGCAGAAGAGATAAGACAGGTTGCCAGGGGAGGGGCAGGTGGGACTTTATTTCCAGTGTGATTCAGAGGATTTTGCAAAGGGGAATGGCGTGATCAGATTTACAGTATTTAAAGATTCATGCAGGTGCTGAGTGGGAGAATTTATGGAAAGTGAACAAAAGTGGAAGAGAGAGCCCACTTAGGAAGCTATTGCAGGAGTCCAGTCCAAAAACAGTTGTGCTATGGGACTGGGTATTAGCTGTGCAAATGGCAGAAGTAGTGCTGATGAACTGGATATGGCATGTGAAAGATATATCAATATTAAAGATGATTCCTTGGTTCTAAAGCAGATCAACTGAGTGAGTCGCAGTACTATTTACTGAAATGGGAAAATCTGGGGGGAAGTGAGCAGTTTAGAGCAGTGATGGCAGACTTATGGTACATGTGCTGCAGTGGGTAGTTTTTATCATTGAAAACTCTAAAAGGTTCAGCAGCACTGGTTTAGAAGTCAGAATCTAAACCCTGTTTTGGATAGGTGAATTTTGAGCTCTTTAGCCTTCCAATCTAAAGGGTGTGTGTAGGTATGGGTTTGTATATAGTTTAGGGGAGAGATATGGACAGGAGATATGCATTTGGGGGTCACTGGCACAGAGTTGGAATGTAAGGTCATGGGACTAGATGAGACCATCTAGAAAATGAAGGTGGATTTGGAAGAGAAGGCCACTAGGATTTGGGGACACCAGGATTTAGTTGAGGAGAGAAACCAGAACTGGTATGAAATATGAGAGGAGTCCACTAAGGAAAGACAAGTGAAGAAAAGACTCCAAATAATACCAAAAGATGAAGAGGAGCACTGAGGATTGGCCTTTGGAGCTGGCCTGATGGAGGCTGCTAACCTTGGAAGAAACAGTTGCAGGTGAGCAGACCAAAAACTGATAGGGGTGGGTTCCACAAAGAAAAGGACAGGGGGACGTGGAGACGGTCAGCGTGGACTCCCTTTGTAGGGAGTTTTATTGTAGAGGGAAGTAAAGACGTTAAAGCAGCAGCTAGAGGGGAGCACAGATCTGGGTCAATATTTTTTCTTTCCTTTTCTTTTTGTACCAGAAGCAGATACTCTGTTCTCTTTGCTCTGTCACAATGAACTCCATTTTACCATGTGGATTCTCATTTCATGTGGGCTCAGATGAAAAATCATGACTAGCTTTGCCGTTGGAACAGCATTAATTAAAATAGGTTATGTTATAGCATAGATATGTGTATATACACATATATATATGTGTGTGTGTGTGTGTGTATGTATGTGTGTGTATATGGAGGAAAATTCTGTAGACCCGGAGAAATTATTGACAAATGGAACAGGGAAAGACAAACTATTCTTGCAAGCCAAACTTGGACCTTGGCCTACCTTTTAAAATAAAATCTTGTTGGAACAAGTAATAGATATGAAGCCCCAAAAGCCTGCAATACTTATTATGTACTCTTTCACACAAAGCATGCTCCTCAGATAGTGGAGACGGGAGAAAATTGGAGAAACAATGGATTTGAAGAAATGAAAAGGGTGTGAGTCAATGTACAAATGGAAGCACTGGCCTTGAGCAGGAAGGAGGACATTTCTCCTTTGTAAATGGAGTGAGAGCAGATCGAGTGCACAAATAGTACATTGCTAAGTCTGGGGGCATTTATCAGAATCTTTTCTTCTGATTGTTTATATTTTTTCCATGAAATAAGAAGTGGGGGCAGCCACTGAGAGTGTATAAAGGGAAGAGAGTGTTGGATCTGAAGGCAGAAGTGAATTCAGTAGTGCCAACTGAAGGGCAAGTGAGGAAGGCTGTATCCAATTATTAAACAAAGAGCACGTCTGCATAGATCTTCCCTCAAGGGAGGTAAGATTTTAAAACATCAAATGAAAACAAATGAACATGTTACTTCAATCACTGAAGACCAAGAGGAAAGGAATATCCTCACCAAGGCTTCGACAAGAAAATAAATAGGATAATTTATAACCAACAATTCATCATGAGATGTTAATGTCTGCCAGAACATAAAACATACATTCTCAATGACCCAGCAATTGCATTTTCAGATGATGCCCTAGTTAAATATGTAAATATAATAAATAACCCCATGCAAATACTTTTACTGCAATCAATTTTTAGAGCAAACAATTGATAAGTCTATAAGTTAATAGATGTGGTATGGATAACTTAATTTCAGTATATTTATACGATAGATCTTATTGGTATATACATAAATCCTGAAAATATAGCATTGAAAAACATTGTTTGTAAAATATTATAGATAGTAATTTACATAAAATTTCCATACATAAAACTGTTTATTAATATAGGTTTGGTAAACACATAAAAATAAGGATGAGCATTACAGACTTCATCAGAGCAGTTAACCCCAAGAGAAAGAGAGTAGAAGGAAGAAAAATGTCATCAAGGAGGTTATTAGGAAACTGAATTTATCAGGAGTTGTCTGTTCATTTACTTACTTATTTGGCTATGTGGTCTTGATATGTAGTCTAGACTGGACTCAAACTTGAAATTCTCCTGCCTCAGCCTCCTGAGTGCTGGGATTAGGTAGTAATTTCTTTCTTAAATGATTAAATAAAATAGAACGTAATATTTGTTAAATTTGTTTAGTAGGCACAAGGGTATTGTTATGGTTCAGTTATGAAGTGACACCCACAGACCACTCGTGTATTGACAACTTGATCTCCCATGTGGTTTTTTTTTGGTACCAGGGATCGAACTCGGGACCTTGTGCTTGCAAGGCAGGCAGCGGAACCACTGAGCTAAATCCCTGGCCCATGATCTCCCATGTTGAGAGGCAGAGCCTACAGAGGTGAGAGGATCATGAGAGCTCTGACTTCATCAATAGACTGGTCCATTCATGAGCTCGTAGCTGAAGGGGCTCTTAGGAGGAAGGGCCTGGCTAGAGGAAGGAGGCCATCAAGGGCATCCCTTTCAAAGGTACCTTGCTTGTAGACTTTCCTCTTTCTCTGGCTTTTCCCATATTTTTGTGCTGCCTGGCTGGCTGCCATGAATGAGAAGCTTTCCTCTGTCGTGTTGTTTCTACCATGGAGCAGCTGATCATGGACCGAAACCATGAGCCAAAATAAACCTTTCCTCCTTTGAATTGTGTATGTCAGGTACTTTGTCCCAGTGATGGGAAGCTGACTGATACATGTATTTCCCTCTCTCTCTCTCTCTCTCTCTCTCTCCTTAACATTTTAGTATTTAAATTATTTTTCAAAGTAAAAAAAAATCACCAAGTTTATAAAAACCCAGTTTTTAAATGCTTTGTAAAAATACAAAAACTGAAACTGAGGTGAGTTTTTAAGGACTGTTAGCAGGGTGGGGAACAGTGTTATAAAAGCTCGGAGATCAGGGGCACTGCTGGGAATAAAAATGGCCTTGCACCCTGCTTCCTACAGAGGGGTCTGCCAGTCGACCCCTGCCAGTTCACTGATGAACACCACCTCACCCTGTATTTCTCAGTTTACACACCTTTCTATCCAGAGCATCTTTCCAATGTTCTAAGAATGAGGCATACTTCCCTCCTTTGTACTTGAAAACTCTCTGTGTACCTCAACCTTGCAGCATTTATTGCTCTAGTATAACTTCTTGTTTATGTGTGCTCCCCTCCCCAATTTCTGACTCCTTAAGGGAGGGACCCTATGGAATGCATCCTTATAATCCAGCTGGCACCGTTCCTAGTCCTGAGTACACGTGCCTTACATTTTTGCTGAGGTTAGTAGATTCTTGCCTCAGACAGGGCTCTGCAGTAGGGATCTATGCTGGCAGAGAGTAGAATGAGATATTAAATACTTGGAGATGCCAGCAGGATACCATAGTCACGACTAACCATAGCCTAAAAACTTACGCTGGAATTGGTCTTGCATTTCAGAATCATTATCTTCTAAAGCTGATTTAAATGAGCAGAGAAAAAAGAAATTACTTAATTTTTTAAAAGCAGCTGATCTACAGACCTGCCTTTCCTCTTTTTTTTTTTTTTTTTTTAATCTAAACACAGTAGGGAAAATTGGCTTAGAAATTGTTCAAAGTTACATTTTAGGGCCGGGGATTTAGCTCAGTGGTTCTGCTGCCTGCCTCGAAAGCTCAAGGTTCCAAGTTCGATCCCCGGTACCAAAAAAAAAAAAAAAAGAAGAAGTTACAATTTATTTTTATAACTTCTGCTCAAAATGCCCCATTTAACACACACACACACACACACACACACACACACACACACACACGTTTCAGGCCTACAGAAAAAATGCTATGGACATTTTCCTGCTGTTGCCACCTTGTTTGACTCAGGAAAACATCAAACCTACCTGTTGTAGCAATGGGGAAAAATGTGTGGGAATGATAGTGGTGTCACAGAGTAAATCACACTCCCCTTAGCTTGACCTTAACCCATCTTTAATTTTAAAATCATAACCTAACATTGCCGCTCCTTGACTTGAGAGGAACCAGTCAGCACATGTCAAGAAGCATGTCTGACTGATTTTTGACAAGCACAATGTTTTGGGGACTCACACAGCTGGATCTAAGCCCCTGGGGTAGGTTGTGCAATTGTTTCTGAGTGGTCCCTGTACTTTCCCACGCTCAGCCCTCACCCTGTGGCTTGCAGAACCCCCAGGTGAGGGGTGCACTTCCTCGCCCTGCCCTACAGATGGCCTCTTGGCCTCGTGACTCGTGTTGGCTAATGAAATAAGAGATGAAGCGAAGAGGTGCGGTCCCTGGCTGAAATCTTTAGTAGCCTTTCAGCTTTCCTGCAGTGATTTTTGTCTCTCCTTGCCTCTGCCAAAAAGAATAGCTTGTCCCGGAAAGTGGCTGTGATTTTATCCTGCGTACCTAACAGAGGGAAAGCCACGGAGCCAACTAGCAGTTGATACGTATTGTGAACAAGGAGGGAAACAATTAACAAAAAACTTTCTTTTTGAATCCATTATGATTTCAGTGTTGGCTACCATGGCATAACTTTCTGAGAGATGACAGATAGTGAATTTTAAGATAGTAAGATATTAAAATATGTCCCAGGGAATCGGACTGTGCTCTTTTCTTGTGCAAGGCTAGTCGCAGCAAATTCTGTTCTAGTACACAAGCCAACAAGAAGCTTTTTGGGTCTTTTGCCCACCCTCATCTCAAAGGTCTAGGATTTTCTGAGTCCAAGACAAGCTCCAGTGTCCACCTTAATTTCCCAAGGAGAACTTACACATTTCTCACGTGGGCACACAGGATCTTTGTTGTTTGAGCAGAGCAGATTGCTAACTTTTATTGTCTGTATCACTGGTTGGAAATACTAGAATTTCCCAAATTAAAGATTTTTTTCTATTGATTTTGCCATTAGTGACACTAGTGGCTTCTCCAGAAAGATAAAGAGCCTTTCATCATATATTTATTGAAAGAACTTGCCTGTGGTCATCCTATTTTACAGAACCAAAACAAGAGTTGTTTTTTTATAGTTACAGTGAAAATATTTTAAAACCAAACAAAAATTTAGAGTTTCTTGGTACACAGTGCTGTTGTTGTTCTAGAGGAAATGAAAAAGGGAAGGTGATAATAATCCTATAAACACTACACGTGGAATGAGCTAGGTATTGAATTCATCTGACTTTAGTAGATTCAATACATTAGCACACAAAAGAGCATATTGTATATTAAAACAATTCTCTTTCAACAGTGAACATGTATATTGTTGTGGTTTTACATGTCATTCTTATTTGCTATTACTGTAGGTCTTGGAAGTGCCACCAATATATTGTGTGGCCTGGGATAAGTCTCTGTGTTTCCAGGTCCTCATACATAAGAAGAACTGAAGATATTTGGTTTCCTAGTGTCTTTTCTTCATAAGCAAGCCCTGCACAACAGAAGGTGATACATCGTAGCTACCTTTCAGTTGGCAAACCAAAGGGAATGACAGCAGTCATACCAGAGTCAGTATACTCTGTGTTCAGCAGGGCTGAGAAATGACATCCACAGTGTTGCATACCATTTGAGTCATGATCTGACACATGGCAGGCATCTAAACCCCGAAGGAAAAAAATATGTCCTGCAGGTCTAGCCAGTGGCAAGCATCAAACCTCTCCTAGAAGGTAAAATGACTTGTGCCATGAGAAGCTTTCTTCCCAAATAATTTGAAGATGGAGAAGGAGGGCAACTTATGTTCTCCATACATCTACTTTCCTCCACTGAGTTAATGTGAATATTCTTGTTAATATTTCTAAATGAGAAAAAGAGAGAACTTAGAGGTAAAATATTTACTAGACACTAATTTTAAGGAGGGAATGCAGAGACTCATACACTGTAGGTATAAACCTAAATTGGCGTACTCTTCTGGAGGGTAACTTGGCAACAAGAAGCAAAATTCTAAAAGCATAAAACCATTCCATTTCTACCAGTTATCCTAACATTAGCTCCAGGGAGTGCACGGGTGTTCATTTCATAATTGGTTGTGACAGCACAATCTAGAAACAGCTATTAGAATATGCTGAATTTGGATCAGTAGGGGAATGGGTTAAATAAACTATGATCCGTTCACACAACAGAACACACAGAACCACTCAAAAGGCATGTTGCAGAACTTGCTTTCTGCATGCATATATAAATTTACATAATTGCATAAACATTTCAAAAATGTTTCTATATGCACTAGGAAATATGCAAAAGCATGGTCAAAAAATTAATACTGGTTTTTGCTTCAGAATTAGAAGAGGTGGGAGTAGAATGACAGGAAGATTTTACCTTTCTTTATTTAACTACTTATACTTCAATGCTCATGCATTCACTTTATATAAAATTTTTTCAAATAAAAAATTAGAAACACCTTCAAAAAGGAGGAATAAATGGTGGAATAAATTATGGCACAACTATGAAATGTAGTAGTAACCAACCATTAAAAATCACCTCCTACAACTCTACTTGCTGAGAAAAATGTTGGTGATGTATTGCTAAATCTAAAATGCAGTTTACAAGAGAAAATAAAAGCAGGAGTGTGTGAGCATGAGAACCACTGCCGTCCATTGCTTAGGGACTCCAGGCCTGTTCTTTGTCACTTTGGTGCTGGCAAACCATCACAGCAGCCAGCAAACCATTGAGAAGGGCCATTTGTTGGATGCTCACCACGTGCCTGTGTTATGCTGTGGGCTACATGGCTTATGGAGGACCGTCATAAAAAGCTCATTTATCCCCACTTTACAAGCAAGAAGATTGAAGATTAGGGTGTTTAACCAGTGAAGCTTGGATTCAGACCCAGATTTGTCTTCCCAAACTAAAAGATTTGTGGAGTAAACTAGTCAACAATCAAATGAATGATGAAATGAACTATAGAGAGATTACAGAACTACAGCAGAATGAATTGGTACAGGAGTGAATATGAAACTCATAATTTGGAAAGAAATTCGTACCCTATTACAACACTTAAGCAGCAGGGGAGTGGTCTCCAGGCTAGGGATTTAGTCTTGATTTCTTCACTTCAAATATATAACAGGGGTGACCAGGGATTTAGCTCAGTGGTTCCACTGCCTGCCTTGTAAGTGAAGGTCCCGAGTTTGATCCCTAGTACCAAAAAAAACCCCCAACCAAACAAATATATAAGAGGGAATAAACACTAGAGAGGTCACTAGTAATCATAGTTCACTAATTTTCAAACTATCATTTGTAGTCCATTGGTGGGTCATGAAATCAATGTAGTGGGTTAAAATCAAGATTTAAAAGGAAGAGTGAATAGAATCTAAACAACATTAGAATTAGAATGGAATCTATACAATAAGATAACACTATATAGTATGAAAGTCCATGTGTTTCTGTGAAACATTTCAGTTTTATTTTTATATACATAGAAATGTGTGCATTGGGTCACTGTTAGGGTTTAGATCTAGAATGCCCCCAAAGCCTGACATATTCACAGGTGGGGCTCTTGGAAGGTGATTGGATCATGGCGGCTCCATAGCTGATTTGCTGTTAGGAGGGGGAGCCTGGTTGGAGGTGGGTAGCTGGGGTTGTGATCTGGAAGGGCACATCTCCCTTCCTGACTCCTGCCTTCACACATGCTTCCTGGCTGCCATGGAATGAGCAGCTGTCCTGCACGCAGACCCTTCTATCCTGCCTTTTCTGCCTTAGAGCCAGATGACAATGGACTGAAACCTTGAACAACTGTGAGCCAGAATAAACCTCTCCTCTTTTAAGATGAGGGTGTTGGGTATTGTGTTTCAATGATAGGTAAGTGACTATGACAGTCACCCTGCAAAATACTAGTGTAAACAGCTGCCAGGAAAGGTTCAAAACCACTGATTTGGTCTCTGCACCTTCCTCAGATGATTAGCTTGAAGTCTAGAGGGATTAGATGCTTCTGTTAAGGCTATTTCTTTGCTTACTGAGCCTGCTTCGTCTGGTGCTTTCACTTACTGTACTTATAGTCTTTGTGTTTTAATATTTTCATCTATCAAACGGATCCAGTGTTACGAGCTCATCTTTCTAACATGGCTCTTAGGGGAATGAAATTATCTTAAAGAGCTTTGAGAAGATAAAGTATGTATAAATATGGAAGCTACACTCTTTAAGACTTACTCTGTTATCAATACAAGATGAGCTACTGGGCTTTACAGGATCCAAAGTCATTGCCTCAACATCAGGTAAACAGAGCAGGCTTTGTGACACTGAAAATGAGAATTCCATATCCATTTATGCTAACAACGAATTAGAATGTTTCCAATTCATGAATGACTGATGTAGAGAAGGAAGGCTGTGGCATCAGTATTACTATCAGTGATACAACAAAACAACAAATATCTATGGGACATCCAATGACACTGTCCTCCGAACACCTGGGAACAGTTCCCTTTCAACTCCCATTCATGCTCTAACTATACACCTTTAACCTCAACATATATATTAAATTAATTGAGAAAGTTCCCCTTGTGACTAGTTTTGAATACTTTGACTGTTTTTCTTAGTGAATTACTAGTGCTAAATAAAAATGGTTGCTTTTCTGTAGTCTACCAGTGCATCATTTCACTACAGAATTACAAAATTTGTTTTCTCCTCAGAAGCTTAAGAAATGCCTTCCTCTTCTCCAGAATTAGGTACAAATACTTTCTCCTTTCTTGGCCCTTAGCTATAATCACTTTTGCCATGAGACTGACTTGTCCTGATGGACACAGGGAAAGCCCAGTTAGTAGGACTCTTTGTCTGACACCAGGCACTCCACACACACAATCAAAACACTATGGCTGGATATCAATTATCCTAAGACCATGTCTTCCTCCAAAACTAGAACAAGGTTGATAAGTTAAGTAGATTTTTCTAGATTGTTGAGCTTCCAGTTCTTCCTTTCTTTGCCAACACTGGACAGACCACAGAGATCTGGGCACAGGCAGTGCTAAGGGCAGAGAACATATGAAAATGATAACTCCCCAAATGCAGAGTATTTTTGCAATTTATGACCAGTTTTCACCTAAATTATTCATTTGCTCATTACAACAGGTTTGATTTAGATGTGCTTCTGCTGACTAACTCTGTTCTGGTCCCAGTAGGACTGGGCTGAGCTAAAATGTCCATTTCTTAATACAAGCTTCCTTTTTTTTTTTTGTTTAAATTCTTTTATTGGTACATTTTAGGTATATAGTACGTTTACATTTATCACTGGGTGCTTGTACGTGAACATGATGCATCTTGGTTCTTATCTTTTCCCCATTACCTGTGTGTCCTTCACCCCCTCCACCCTTCCCTATTTAAAAAGACTTTGTTTCCACTTTTCCTTTTTCTCATAATTTTTCCTTTCCCTTCTTCCCTTTCCCCTTCCCCTCCCACTTCCCCTACCCCTTTGGACCTTTTCTTACTATTTCAAATTATCAATTATTCATTTTAATCATTTTAATCCTTATTTACACTTTCAGTTTCTCACAGTAGAGAAACTATTCAGTATTTACACATGTGTGTCCTATATATTTCACTTAAGAGTATGTCCTCAATTTGCATCCATTTAGCTATAAATGTCTCTAGTTTCTCATTCTTTATGGCTGAGTAGTACTCCATTCAATACCCCACTATCACAAATAGACAGATCATCTAGACAAAAAATTAACAATGAAATTCTAGAACTGAACAAAGCTATTGAATAAATGGACTTAATAGATGCTTACAGAATGTTCCACCCCACAAAATCAGAATACACATTCTTTTCAGCTGCACATGGGTCATTCTCCAAAATAGACCACATGCTAGTGCACAGGACATGTCTAAGTAAATATAAAAGAATTGAAGTTATCTCCTGTATATTATCAGACCATAATACAATAAAATTGGAGGTCAATAACATAAGAAATCGCAAAACTCCCACAAACACATGGAAATTGAATAACACCCTCCTGAACAACCAATGGGTGACAGAGGAAATTAAAGAAGAAATTAGACAGTTTCTACAAGCAAATGATAATGCCAGTACAACATACAGGAATCTATGGGACACAATGAAAGCAGTTTTATGTGGGAAATTCATAGCAGTGAATGCCCATATTAGGAAAACAGAGAGAACTCAAATTAACAACCTAATGCAGAACCTCAAGCTTCTAGAAAAAGAAGAGCATAACAAACCCAAAGCTCATACAAGGGAGGAAATTATAAAGATCAGAGCAGAAATCAATGCAATGGAGACTAAGAGACCAATACAAAAAATCAATGAATCAAAGAGTTGGTTTTTCACAAGCTTCCATTTTTAATCTTTACTTATCAATTTGTTTCAATAACAACCTGGTAATGATTCTACTTTACAATTCTCTTTTCATTGTAACATATTTTGTATTTTCTGGACTTGTAGCACTGATTGCAAGATATATCCATGGTTTAATAACATTTTAGGAAAAAAGTATTTTAAAAAAATTTAAAATTTGCTTTTAATTGACAAAATTGTATACATTTATGAGGTATAAAGTGAAGTGTTGGTAAAGTTTACATCGTATGATTTTTTTATACAGGATCACACTATGTAGCTGAGGCTGGCCTTGAACTCCTGACTCAGTTTCCCAAGTGAGGTTACAGGCATGAACCACGTGTCCCAGTTTACACTGTGTAATTTTAAATCAAGCTAATTAATATATACATCACCTCACATATGTATCCATCTTTCGTGGTAAGAACACTTAGTATCTAATCTTGAACCAGCAAATATTTACCCCTTCAATTTCATTCTACTCAGAGTTTGAATCTAAGCTTTCTCCCTATTAATGCATCCTCTGAATCATTCTTGGCCTGGTACACCATTTTGAGAGAAGGAAGCAAGGAGGAAGGGAATGAAGAGAGAAGAAGAGAGTTCTCAAAGGGAGGATTAAAACTCCCTTCCTTCTGAGCACAACATTCCCACGTGTTCAGCCAACATAAGTTGGGGAAGGTGAAGCAAAGAAGCAAGAAATGCATTTTTCAGTATTGTTTTTCCTCCAGGGAAATACGCAGCCCATAATACCTGGCATTGAGCAGACATGCTGAGACACAAAGATCCCAGTCAGAGCTGCCTTATCACAGAGCCTGCAGCAACCCTGCACCTGAGTGTCCAGATGCAGAATGCCAGACAAAAGCAGCTCTGACATCCTGCCTGGGGCCTGGGAGTCTGCTGGCACACAGACACCACTTTCCCTTTCACTGAGATCTGGGAAGTGTGCATGACACACTCAGGCTTGACAAGGTCCCACGGGGCTCCTGTCCAGCCAAAAGCAGTAAACTTTAAAGTTCTGTGTCTGCTGGGGATTCCTGGCCATGGTCTCTTGCTGCTTTGGCTACAAAAGTCAAGACTTCCAAAGCAGCAGAAAGAAGCTCTTATCCCAAGAGCCAGCCTTGTCCTTCTTTATCTGTTTTTCAACTTCCTTTCAGTTCTGTATGCTCTTCTCTTCTTCTAACCAATCCCCCTCTGTTCCAGTATAAAGTCTCAATGATAGCTGGGACCAATTTCTGTTGCTTCCCACCAAGACCCTGCTGGTTCAGAGCAACTGAGCCACAATGTTCCAACCCTTGGGTCCTTTATGGATGTCTTTAGGGTTTTGTGTGCTATCCTAGGACATTACTGTCTTTTCTTTTTAGGAGATAAGTTGTTCCATGACACAGAAACTGGTGGAAGATCAGTGTCATTCCTGTCCACAGAAGATCACACCTGACTATGGTCCTGGGGATCAAATCTTTAGGAAAAAAAGTCCTGGCAGGCTAGGGGTGTGAGTGAGCAGAGAGCAAGCCGCCAGCCTGCTTCTCCCAGGTTTACTTTGCTCATGGTTTTGGAAGCTGAAAACCTAAGATCGGGTGCTGTGTTAGGCCGGCCTCTGGTGAGGGCTTCATGGCAGTGGGAGCACAAGCAGAAGAAACAGGTGAGATGGGAAGCCAGACAGATTTACAGGCCAGGCTTACTCTTTCCACAACAACACGTTGTCTCAGGAACTAAGATGCCACAAGAAGTGTCTCACAGGCCTCCAAGGAGGCTGCCTTCCATAACCTAACCACCGTCGCCTGGGCTCCACCTCTTCAGATCTTCACCCTGGGAGCCAAGCTTCCAGCACGTGAACCTTTGGAGTCCACACGTCGATTACATCCAAACCATAGCAAGGGGAGAAGAGACATAGTGTTTGCAACTGTTCTAAAAATGGTTCAGAAAACAAATAACAATTGTTATATTATTAGAGAGAAATGAGGATAACTCAAATGTGGAAAAATTTAAAAATTAATGTCTTCTTAGATTTTTCTGTAAGTTTGAAATTTTTAAAAAGAAATAGTTTTTTTTAAAAAGCATTTTCATTGGAAGTGGCAGTGCATACCCATAATCCAGCACTGAGGGAGGCTGAGGCAAGAGGATCACATATTCGAATTCCAGTTTGGCAATTTATAACACCCTGTCTCAAAATAAAAAATAAAAAAGGGGGCCGGGGATTTAGCTCAGTGGTTCTGCCGCCTGCCTCGCAAGCGCAAGGTCCCAAGTTCGATCCCGGGTATCAAAAATAAAATTAAATTAAATTAAAAAGGGCTAGAGGTATAGCTTCGTGGTAGAGTCCCCATGGGTTCAATATCCATTAAGAGAGGGGGGGAGGGGGAGGGAGGGAGGAGTTTTAAAAATTGTAACCTCCATGTTTTCTATTCCAAAACCAGTATGATCTGAAGTTCTGGGGGTGGGATCCAGGCATCGGTAGCATTTAAAGCTCCCAACGGACTACAGTGAGTCAGGGGTCAGGAGTCAGAGGCCTGTCCTGGGTTAACATCTACACTGAGAAGGAGCCTCTAAAATAATTATAACCATTAATTGATGTGGTCTTAACTGTTTACTATATTTATGCTTTTCATTACAAAAGCAATATAACCACATTGCATTAAAATTGGAATATATTTTTAAAGAAAAATAAAAAGTTATTACTATAACATAAGCAATGAAAGTATTTTGGTTTATTTTCCACAAGCATGTTCGCTTCCTAGAAAGGATGACCCACTGAACATACAGCATGAGTGCTGCTACTGTCATTTGACATGGAAAATGTCTTTAGGGCAGTCTTTTTTTTTTTTTTTTTGGTACTGGGGATCGAACTCGGGATCCCATGCTTGCAAGGCAGGTGAGGGAACCACTGAGCTAAATCCCTGGCCCCAGGGAAGTCATTTTTTATGATACCACATCCACTGGATGTGCAGTTATTGACTTAACTATTCCCCTACTTTAGCACACATACATAGTCCTAATTTTTTTGAATTACAAATAATGCTGCAAGGAACAAATTTGTTCATAGCAGTGTTTCTATATTTTAGGGCATTTACAAAGTTAGATCACTGGGTCATGATACATCCTTTTGCATAGTCTTGGACACATTCAGCCATACTGCTTTGCAAAAGAGCTTAAACAATTTATGTTACAAGCAGGAAGAGATGCTGGTTTTGCAGCATTTGACATTATAAATTTTTGGTGTAAATTTAATATGTGAAAATATGTCAGAAATTGACCGAACTATCAGAAGGACAATCTCAGTTTTAACTATTTCATCACCAATTTGGTGGTTTGAGGTGGTCCCTTAATCTTTTGTTTTAATCATTTTGTATATTTATTCAAGAAATGCTTATGATCCACCTACTGTATTCCAGGCACCATTCCCAGTGGACGTGAATATACCTTGTAAGTTGGGTGTCATGGTTTCATTAATGCTGCTTCTGCTATTACGATTATTCACCCCCAGTGGCTGTTCAGTGCTTTGTGTCTGTTGGCCATGCGCTTCCCATTAGGAGTACCATTAGGAGAGAAGCATTTGCTTCTCTCCCCTACATCCTTTTGCAGAAAGTACTATGACCTAGTCTTTTGTACAACCTTCTCTCTTGGGCCTTCCGGTGGTAAACCTGTTCTTTCTATTTTATCATTCCCTGTGTGTTAAGTACTATAAATAAAGTGCCTCAGGCACCAGGCTAACACATCTTAAAGTGAAAGTATCCAGAGTCATGCTCAAAAACATTTCCTGTGCTGGTTGAAATGTTCACTTCCAGAGACCAAAGAGGGAGTTCCCTGTCTTCTGAGACTTTGTGGCAGTATTTATCTTTCATATTTGTTTGGTAGATAAGACCACTGACTAGGGGAATGGGGATCTTAGTGCAAATCTGATTTCTACTAGGCTGCCTCTGTACCCTGGGGTTCTTGAGGTGAATGTAAAGAAACACTTACTGTCTTGCTTTCTTTAAAATGACAGTGGCTGTAAGTAAAGAATTATGCATGGGGATGTTTAAGACATTAGTTTTAAAACTCCCTCCATCCCTAGTCCCCTGGTAGTAATGGGTAACCACTTGCTAACAGACATGAAAGGATAAACAACCACTAGAGTGGAACGTCTGTAATTACAGAAGCAATCTTAGTAAAGACCAGTCTAGAAAAATAAATTTTTGATTGCTTCATTTTCAAGTATATTTATTTAGTCAATTGTCATCTTCTCCCAAACTTTCCTAAAATTCAATATCCATGAACTTTTTTCTGCCTGTTCTACAAGCTAACTTTCTTAATAGCCTAATATCTTCTCATTTTTCATATCTAGGCTGTATTTGCCCAAGGGAGTCTTCTCTTACCTCTAAAATGAAGCTAGTGTCTATATTCTGGCTATTCTCAACATCTTCGACTATAGCCTCAGCTAGCACACTACCTATGCTTGTGTTCCAAATACTGTACCCCAGTGGGCCTTTCAGTTCTTTTCTCAGTTTTCTTTTGAAGGAAGTGAATTCATGGAAAGTCAGATTGCACATTTCACGTCATTCTCAGGCAGTCTCAAATCAAAGAGGGTGTGTCTCTACCCAGTACCCTGTGTATTTAGGTTGGTGCCAAAACATATATATGGTCGTCAATTCATTAAACATAGTAAAGTCAGGGATGGGCCCAACTCTTTGAGAATTTAAAAGACTTTGAACGTAGGAATAATCCCAGGGTTGACATGTGCCAGAGCCAAGCCAGGATGAGTCATGAATGAGCCCAATAATGTCCTCTACCAACGCTGAGGTCTACTCAGCTCCTCTCATCCCAAGTACCTTAGTGCAAAACAATTCAAGCATAATCCCTCTCCCCAGACAGCTTGCCTTCTCATGTCCCTGCGATGCAGGTCCCACGCTGCTCACCATCCTGGTTTAGTTCTGCCAGAGGCTGGGTGGGGGCAAAGCCTAGCCAGCAGGCAGCTCTGAAGCTGTACCAGGAGCCACCACCCAGTGAACAGCAGTGAGAAGCTAGACAGATGTGCTCAGACTGCTGCAGACATCACGGATCCAAGAGTAATGCTTCTCTGTAGATGACAGAGCAAGTTGATTTTTTAATTCTTCTCAGAGATGAATGGATTTATTGGGGTGTGACTTATTTTCAGTCCTTACTTTTGCATCATCACCACATTCTGATGGTACTTTGCTTATTTTCCAGACTCAATAGAGTTGCTTTACAGACACTTTCCTCCTTTGACATGTTGCCTGTCACCTTCCCAGGGGGACTTCAGTGGAGGCCTGAATTCTGGGTGCAGGGATAACACGTGGTTTAGAAGGGTCGGTTTCTGACACTGGGCATGCAATAATCCTCTGAGAAAAGTGTTTTTGAATGACTGATACTTCCTAATTGAAACAAATTGTTCTGCTTTTTGAAGGCCATGATTCTGAAAGTATTTCTCAGAATATATTTTTTTCATGAATTAGAATGAGTACTTTTTTTCCCCCATCAGGCTAGCTTGCTTTCTTGGAAAAAGTTTGCCCCCTCCAACTTTTATTCTTTTCTCTTTTCTACCATGATGGTCCTCATCCCATTGGGCCATTCCATAGTGAGAGTGAAGCACGGGCATTTGGAAATTATATCCCATCACACACATCTTCATTATCTTGGACATCAAAGAAGGGCCATTTTGATGACACCTATCTTTTCTGACAACAGTAATGTGATGTTCTCAGAGGCAAATGATCTGCATTCTCTGGGGTTCTTTTCCCTCCTATATAAAATAAAGGGGGTGGACTAGATGTTTTCTAAGTCCCACTCACCTACCTCTGAGTTGCCTGAGAACCATTTTTAGTGAAAATGTCAGAGAAGGTTAGGGCCATCATCCATGTCTTCTGGATGACAAGTATGTGTGGAAGAGAGTTGTGGATCAGGAATTATAGTCCTTTTAGTATAACCACCAGGGAGACCTCCCATAACCACTCCAGAGCTATAGTTATCAAAACTGTGAATGGAGTCATGTTGAACAACTGAAGCAATGTATTATGTAAGTGTTTAAAGATAAAATCGTATACAAATATCAGAGTTGCTATTAGGAGAATAGAAAAGAGGACTTTGAGAAATCATTTATCAACCTCTAACTTTGGGAAAAAGATGTTTTTCCCTGGAAATTTCAAACTATAGGGTATTAGAGAATAGCCATGAGTCACAAATAGGCTGAAGTTTATCAAGGTTACTTTCAATCTATTGTCTTACTAAGAAAAATATAATAAAAGTGTTGCATAGATTAAAATGACATATACTATTCCAGCTTTTGTTTCTAGTTGCTGGAAAAACCTTCCAGGACAAATGCTTTTTGTTTTATCATCATTAACATAATTCACACCAAGAATAAATTAAGATTTAAAAATAAAATTACTGAGGACTTAGTTCAGTGGTAAAGCATTTGCTTAGTATGCCTAAGGCCCTGGGTTCACTTTCTAGCACCACCAAAGAATAAAAAAATAGAAAAATAGAAAGGAAATAGATCTATTTATACACATATGATATCTTTATATTTCCTGATTTAAAAATGAAATGTTGAAAGGAGCTGTAGGCCTGATTGAAAAGTTTAATAATCTTTTCTTCTTTGATTTTTTTCTGCAGCACTTATAATCTGTATGAATCATGTGGCATGGGTGAATCGTCTTGTGTCTTTTATGCATGTATTTGTTTTTTGTAGAACCAGAAACTGAGCTCCTGCAAGGAAGGCCCAATGCCTTGTACAGAACCTAAGTGTTTTAATCATTGATTTGCATTTTCAGGAAGGAGCCTGGTGAGGTACACTTAAACCCTTTATTAATTTATTTACAAAATGTACAGTATTTATAACATTTAGGCATTAATGTCATCTTGACATGAATGTTACCTTGACATGAATGTTGAGGAGAGTCTAAAAATAAATATGTGGCACATAGGATAACATACACATCATGGCTCTTTGCACTTCAAGCTGTCACCAATGGTGAGATTTAAAGGAAAGTTTAATGGGTAGAAAAGTCAGATGGCTGATCAGCCCTGGATCTTTTACATGAATGGCTCTTCCTTGGTTCCTTGAGACCAGGGATAGTGAGCAAACCATTTCATTTGGAGAGAATTTTTAAAAAGCCATTTTGAAAGGTGTGCAGGATGCATGCAGCACATCTGTGCAGCTTGTATTAACACCCTGGGTGGTGGATCTTCTGACCTGACCCCACCCCCTGCCAGGGAGGCTTTGATGTGGTAACCTTTTCGTCTTCTGTTCAGAATTGCATGCAGTACTTAGAAAATGTCAGTGGATTGTGACCATGCACAAAAATGATACTTGTGGATATGTACAACATCAAATTCCCATTGTTTTATAGCATCTCTTGATGCAATATCAACTATCTCCTCTTTCAGCAAGAGGGATGAATGAAAAAGGTATACCCTCACTTTCCAAAGAAAAGACATCATCTGGGGAACACATGCAGATGGCATCCTGCACAAGCAGGATGAGATAAACTCCATGTGATAAGATAAACAAATTCCCATGAAGTGAGGCCTGGAAATTTTCCTAGAAGTGTAACTCCACTTTCCTTGCCTTTTCATTCCTGCTTCATCTCACATAACCTATATCTGAAGGAAAGGGCTTCACTTATTGAGCTTCTTTGAGCCTCAGTACCTTCATTTGAAAATTGTAAATACTAATAATATTCCGTATAGAGTTCTTCTAGGGATTATATAACCCAACTATGTAAAGTGCTTAGCATAGTGCCTGGCACATAGGCGGTGCTTAATAAATGTCTTGCTTTCTCTCTGTTTAACACTCTCCCAACCCCAGTTATAAGTAACAAATTAATAAGCCTTCCAAACTCTGAATTAAGGCTATGTGATATAATTAAATTGCTCTGAATCAGAGTGACTGATGTCATTTCCTATTTGATCCCTGAAGGAGTCTCATTTTATGAGCCAGGGATGGTTTCCTGTGCAGGGAAGATGGAGACTAACAACACTGTCCTCTTTATCACCCATGGCTCCACGGAGGTCCATGGAAAGATGCCTTATAACCTTGCACAGAAATTCTGACTGGTGATGGTCTCCACTTGAATATTTCCGAAACAATACCACTGAGGAAACCGTGAGCAAAATCCTTGAGGCAAACACATGACTCTTGCTCACAATAACTTTTTGTAACATTGGTGTTACAGATAACTTTCCACAAACATATATTATAAGCTCTACTTCTACCACTGTTGAAAAATAAGTATTCTAATTTGATCGATTTGTTCAGAATAAAGAATATTTAGAATATATTTTAGTTTCCAGTTATATCATACAAAAATAAATAGTTTAAAGGATTTACAAGAAAGAAGAAAAATTATAACTTTGGGTGTTAAAAATATAGGAAGGATGGTGAAGAATTTACCCTCTATTTTAAAAGCAATATCTAAAAGAAATAAAAACTTCCCATTGGGTTTCCTTACTAGTCTTACAACTACCTTTTTTTCATCCTACTATATTATGCTGTATTTCTCTATTGATCTAGTAGAATTTAATGCAGAACTTTCTCCTTAAAGTCACTAGGAATTTGGAAGGAGAGGGCTCTTTGACAGTAAGTACTGCAGATGGAGGAAGAAGCTGGCTCAAAATGAACTGGGACTAACCTCCATATTCTGCCTTTCATTCCAGAAGCCTCTATCTAGATTACTCATGCCAGAACAGAACCCAACTCCTGGAGAAAATAATCCCATGGTGTTTTGGGACTCTGGACACCAACAGTGTAGGTGGAATGGAGGCTCTCATACAGCACAATTAGGCCACATGTCAAAGCCAATCTCCCCAGTTATACGAAGGGCTAAACATAGCTACTTTATGGATGTCAGTTTCCTTAGGTTGGGGAAAGTCCTTCTCTAGCCATCCCTACAAATATACCAAAATTTTACCATACCCTTTTAATCCTCCACATGGAGCACAGAAAATATGATTCTTAGCAATGAAAGACAAAGGCTAGGAAAATTAAATTGAGCAAATTGCTTACTACTCTTCTAGGGACTCAGCCAGAATCTCAAAGGAAATAGTCTATTCCTTTGGGATTTGAAGTTTTAAAGCTCTAAAGCTATAAGGGAATAAATCATTGTAATTAAACGAGTGGTTCTTTTTCTTTCTCCTGAAAGAAAAAAAATCTATGTGTCCATATAACATATTTCGAAGATCTCAAAGGATTCCAGGACCTCCTGCAGCTCATGCATAAATTCTAAACCAAGAACATCAGATCACAATAAATAAGAACTATTTTGTGGAGTTAAAACAAAGGTTTGTGGTACAGAACTTAGGGTCTACGTTGTGGGTGGGCTAGTTTTGATGGGTTCTTGGGTCAAATCAAAATAACAACATTGGAACGGTGCTTGTTCTTCATGGTAATGGTAACGCCTGGCTGTAATGATGTTCACGAGTGCAGTGTTCTCACACATGGAACTACTGTCTGGTCAATGACTCATGCATGACTGCGGACCATCACGATCCCAAGGACCACTGCTATTATGGCACTGTCGAGCTGCTATAGTGTGAGCCCTAACCATACCCACAGGCAGGACACAATCACCGACATGCAGTGTGGGTGTCCATCGGTCTGATTTACAGGGGACGTTGTAGCAAATGTGGCATCGGTTTCATTTCGAGGGAGGGGCAAGTTACAGATATTCCCTTCGCAGCAGGAGGTGCAGACCTGAAAGAAAAGGAGAGGAGAGAGGGGTGATAAGAAGCCGGTAGGTCCTGGAAGGCGGCGGGGGGGTTGCCGGATCTGTCTCCCTCATGGCATGGCAAGACTGAAATGGAAATGATCTGCTCTACAAGGAGACACTGACCCTACAGTTAGAAAGGGTGGGACAATAGTCCATCTAGAAGCAACTTGCTCAAAATGAAAATTCTTCAGGCTACATGTCAAGGAACTGGGATTCTGTTTTTGATGCCCTAGCGTGTGGGTCTTACAAAGCTTTGCATCCCTCCCAGATCTCAGGTATTCCTGTGAAGTGGAGCTTCTGAAACTTGCCTTTCCTTTCAGATAGGCCCTTTCTTCTCTCCCCATCCCCTCCCTCCCTCCCTCCCTCCTCTCCTCTCTCTCTCTCTCTTTCTTTTTTTGGTACGAGGGGTCAAACTCAGGACCTTGTACTTGCCAGGCAGGCGCAGTGCCACTGACCTACAGCCCCGGCTCAGATAGGCTCTTCTGACAACTGGAGGAAACTCTGCCAAGTTTTAACAGTAAAAATGAAATGGCAACAACCCACACAATTTAAACTTGAATATTTATTTTCATTATCACTATCAGCATAATTATCTCCATTCTCATGAGTGAGCTAATGTTTGAAGGGTTTTTCATTTATGCAATGAGTCCTATTTTCTACTGCTTCAGGCCTGAATCATAAGATAGAAGTAAACCAAGAGTTACTAACAGAAATTATTTTAGGCTAGGACTACACAAAGCATAGACCAACAGGTTCAATTTGAGCTAGGATCGTGTTAGAAATGCAGAATCTCAACCATTCCCCAGACTTAGGGATTCAGAATCTCCTTTTTAATAAGATCCCAGACGTCACAGGGTGGTTAATGTCCTAGACAGTAATGATCTGCAGAGATTTGATTCTTTGGTCATATTTGAATGAGAAGACAGTACAATGCTGAGAAGGGAGACTGGAGATGAGAAATGAGTTTGAATTCTGTCCCTGTCCCTTACTAAATATATGATGTGAACCTATGATGCAACTTCTCTGATCCTAAATATTCTCCTTGGTAATGCCTGCAGGCCAAACCCTGTTTTCTGTAGGGGAAAGGTAATGACCTTGGTTTTACCATTCATATTTCAAGCCAGGAACAAGCAGACAGATTGTATTTTAAAATTTAATCTTAGTATATTTGGGAAGTTTCTTAAAAACTGGATACCTTTTGGGGGGGGTACTAGGGATTGAACCCAGGGCCTTTGCACTTACTACATACCCATCCCTTTTCTTAGTTTTGAGACAGGATCTTCCTAAGTCAATAAATTGCCTCAGCTAGGCTTGAGTTTATAATCCTCCTGCCTTAGCCTCCCAGAGTGCTGGGATTATAGGCTTCCCTCTTTAAGAGACAGAAGCCCTTTCTGGAAGTGCTATTCCAGAGCAGGGAGAAAGGGATTTTCCCTAAACCACCAGGAAAGTGGCCTGACAAAAAAGGGCAGATACCAAATAAAGGCTAAGGACTGACATGTCAACCAGCTCTGAGCCATCACCGTAAAGGCTGGGCATTCATCTACCATGAGTCAGGCTGCCTTTCTCATTTTTTATATTCTCCTTCAAGGGTGCCCTCAAAGTTCATTTTACATGGAGTGCTTCTGTATACAGGCACCAAATGGCATTTAAGGGGAGCAAATCGATAGGAAGATAGGTGTCTCATTGCCTATCAAATGATTCAGGAGCCAATGGTAATATTCCCTAGATGGCATCCCAGTAAAGACATGAGCCCTCATTTTACAGAGTTATCAAAGGTGAATGTTCCTGGTGAAGGGGTCGTTGGTGCTTCTGCAATGTTTCCCATCATGGGCAGAAGTAGCCACTGTTCCTCTCCCTTCTAATAGCTTTATGACTTTCTTCTGAGTAAGTAAAGTACAGTACTTGTGATCATCTTAATATCCTCTTGGTATATGCTTATACAATTTATAACAGTTTTTCTATGCCCTCATATGTACTTTCATTCTTTTAGAGAACACAAGAAAGGAAGCGTCTTTTTCAGGTGGTGTAAAGACAATCAAAAGGTAGCTTATATGGGGGTAGGAGGACAATCTGCTCATGAGCACTGGCAGCCATTTGAAGTAGACGGAGGCTGGCTATGCTGTGCTGTCACTTGCTTTTTTGCCCAGACCTTGTGGCCTTCATGCTCTGAGTCTCTGCAGCCAGTGGACAAGCATTCTTCCAGTGGGACACAGCGTTTGGTGACAGAGATGCTGTTTCCTGTGACTTCCATTGTGTGCTGAGTGTAGCAATATCGAGTCTCTGTCAACAGAGAAAATATGCTTTAATTGAGATAGGAAATGTTAGCCTAGTCTGCCTAAAAGGAACACAACAGGAGTGTGGACACTGCCAGTGCCAGCCAAAGTCTAACAGCATACAGGAAGTACAGGGGCACAAGCATATGTCCAATACTAACGATCTCCCTGGAAAGTTCCACTTTGCCACAGTAAGAAGACAGTCTTCCGGAGAACAGCGGTG
The DNA here is from genome assembly GCF_053883595.1 of Heterocephalus glaber. Lineage (NCBI taxonomy): Eukaryota > Metazoa > Chordata > Mammalia > Rodentia > Bathyergidae > Heterocephalus > Heterocephalus glaber. The sequence continues at coordinate 3,409,875 of NW_028258191.1, forward strand.
TCTCTGCCATGTGATCCCCATACAGCAAGAGACAGCGATATCCCTCTTTGCCTTTCCACAAATTTTGCCACTGTCCTGCTTTTTATTTTGGGCAGATGAGCGGTCTGGAGGGCCGATTTAGGAGGTGAACTCCCATGGTAACTTTCAGGAAGGAGGGGTGAAAAGTTCAAAGAGCACAAGCCTAAAAGAAAAAAAGTTAGGTAGATAACAATGGCTGGAGATAGAAGACTACAACAAGGCTGGTGTGTGTGTGTGTGTGTGTGTGTTGGGTTAGGTATTCCCCCAGGAGGGCAGAAATGGATTCATTTTATCTGGAGAAGATGGCGTTATCTAAAAGAAAGAGCTTCTTAGCAATGAGCACAGCTTGATCCCAGGCTGCAGTGGGAAGAATGCTGAGCCGGCAAGGCAGGTGATCCACTACTGAAGAGCTTTGTCTCTCCCCACACGATTTCAGGGTCTTCCTGGGGCGGCAGATGATGACTGTGATGGAAATTAAGAGAGATCTTCCCATGTATTATGAGTCTGAAAGCTTGCAATGTCTTCCAAAATTCCACAGAGAGTTGTTTTAGTGGTAATTTAAAAAACATAAGAAAAATGGCTTTGTCAGTGTAATGCTTTAAGGCCTCCGGGCAGCATTCAGCTCTCTAAGCCTGGGATTTAGGAGACCGTTCCTGCTCCATTTTCACATTAAAAAAGAAAATGAATAATTCTTTGGAAATGTCACTGAGCTATTTTTCATCCATATCTTGGACCCAACTTTGCATGCTTTATACATTTTGGATATTTAGTGGCTAATATGGAATTATGACCTCCTGTGATATTATTTATTAGGCAATAAAAACTCCTACCAGAGTCTGTCATGATTTGGGCAGTTTTCAACTAAAGTGCTAATGTTCATAGAAGAAAGCTTAAGAATTTGAGGACCTGAGAATGAGCTAATAAGGACCACATTGACACATCTTGGGAGTCATAAAACTCAGGGGTTTTACTAGGATTCATAGACACCCGCACCTGACAGCGACCTGAATGACCTCTAATTGAGGCTAAGGGCAGCACCTCTCCCAGGGTTACACTGTGGTGGGTGTGCCTGGGGAGAGCAGGGTCAACACCCTCCCCGACATGCTAGCTCCACCCTGTACCAAGGCTGGAGTTTTGTTCATTGCAATCAGGTCAAGGCACCCTTGAGCTTACTCGGGGTCCTATGGAACTCACTACGGGTAAGGTAAGTGAGGTCATTCTGGGAGTAAAAAGTTGAAGATTTTATACCTGGCAATGATTCTCTCAAAGTCCTAGACTATTTTAAAGTTGGAGTGATGGCCTTTCAGATGAAGAGGAGGCAGCTCTCTTCTTTTAAAACCTTTGGCAGGTTTTGACAAACAGAGGCCGGTGGCCTAAGAGATTTACCACGTCTTCCTTCTAAAGAGGACTGGTTTCCTTCTTTAGTACACTCGGTGGACATTTATGGCCACAATAGGTACACCTTTCCCAATCCCACCCCAACTTCAAATGCTCTAGAGGGCAATAAAAGCAGGAATGTTCTTATCTCCTGTCTCCTCTTCATCCAGGCAACTGGGAGCAGCTGCCAGAGGTTTATTGCTCCAAATGTAAATCTGAGCAGATAAGATCATACTCTTATGGAATAAGTAAATCACTACCAGGTTTCAGTTTGGGGAAATTAGGTTTGGCTCCCAAGTAATGAATTATGTTGTTTTCAGTAAGCCTTAAAATAACAATTGGAGAATTTGATACTACTACTTTTTATTCATACTTTTCTGTCCATAACACATTCCCTTATTCATTTATCAGTGAGAACTTATTCCATTGAATGAAAGTACGGGCAACAACTGATAAAATTATTTTTCCAGGAAAATGTGTAAATCCTAAGTACCCAATAAGCCAATTCTTGCCACTCTAGGGAGAGAAGGGAGATCAGTAAAGATTATGGGTACGAATTTATTTTCTTATACTTCAAGTCTGATTCATAAAGACAAGGATAGATTGAGAATACTGCCTTTACTTCCAACAGTAGAAACCTCAATTCGGAGGCATCAATCCCTCAAAAATATCCATTCCACTTCTTATCTTACAAAACCTTGAGGTGGGTTATGAAATGTTAATGTGGAAAAAGGTTCTGCAGTTAAATAAGTTTTGGAAATGCTCAAATAAAGTTGAACTGGTTTCTTCAGTGCCTATTTGATGAGGGCCTTCAATAAGCACTGTGATCTGTGATCTCCAAGGGTGTGTTCAGGACAGCAGGCAAAATTTCCCAAGCAGAACTAGGTGGACGTGTGTGGCTTATCACTGGACTGTGGGAGTGATAAAACACTGGGTTTCAGTCACAGAGCATTGCTCACCATGCATTTTGAATAATCCTTGGGTTAGTAATGAGGTTATATGAGAATCAAGCCTTCTGATAACTTCACAGTAAAAGGATTTCAAAGGCTTTTATCTAAAAGATAAAAGACGGGTTTGAATTTCTACCAGGTTAATTTCGGCCTCTAAAATCTCATATTCTGCAACTGCATAGTATTCCCAGAAGTTGTGAAACCAAAGTCTTTGATTCACAGTAAAATCAGAAAATGGGAGAGTTTAATCCACAATTGAAAAACACAAATATAATTTTCATAAAGTTCACATACACACATACACTCAATAATCTACTTTTGAAATTTAAAACTAGTTCAAAGCTAAAACGCACATTTTCATTGGCTCACCAATATTCAGTTTCCAGTAAAAGAAGGAGTATTTAAATAATAGCTATATATAAGATGACTGGAGTTAGAATCAGACAATACCAATGCTCATCGTGATAAAAGGTCTTCTCACCACTCAAGTATCCCATGTGGCTCTGATGCTAGAAAGCAATTCCCTAGATGCAAGAAAATGAATGGGTGGAAAAGAATTTTAATAATAATACCATAAATAATAGCGAAAACTAAAAGCCTAGTGACATCTGTCTGGGTACTCCTTAGCCTAAATATTTACTGCATACTCAGCTCCTCACATCTGCATGAGACTTCCAGGCTACAACTGTCCTCAACACCAAATGTGATTCCTTTTACCATGTGTGGCCCTGAGGGATCTCTCTGTGGCCCAGGATTTCCTTTTCTTGTGTCTGACCATGGAGGATCTTTTCGTGGTCCTGGACTCTATTAGGTCTAATCTCTTCTGGGGGATTCCCCATCCTGGACTTGAGAGATTTGCTTCTAGATTTTTCTTCTACATCTCAGGTTTCTTCTTTTCCAACATTTTCCTGACCTGAATGTTGATATTCTCCCATGCCTGTCCTTGAAATTCTTTTCATTCAAGTGACCTCATCAGGCTTCCAATGCTATACCTCCATTCTACTTCTCTCTCCTAGCAATGGAATCAAATTTCTAACTATCTCCTGGATACTGCTGGTATCATCTCATACCTCACATGTCTCAAACCAAGCTCTACCTCTCTTCCCCTCATACCTGTTTATCTTCATGTGTGCCTCTCTCAGGAAGGAACCTCCTGAGAGGTGGCACCTTCATCTTCCTGTGTAATGTGGACTGGAATCTGAAATCAGCTGAGATTTCTCTCCCCAACCAGTTTCTACGTCCTCTGAAGCATCTCCGTTATCCATTTCTTCAATTCTGGACCACATCCCTGTTTTGTTTAATTTTTTCCCTTTTCCATCTTCCCTGTTCAAAACAGGTGCCATACAAGCTCCAGATATATTTCTGAAACCAAGGTCAGACTGTGGTACTCATCTCCCACAGTAACACCTCATTGTCAGAGTGCTGGCTGCACTGCTAGAAGAACAGGCCTCCCCGAGTGGCAGGCAGGTTTCTGTGCCCTTTCTGCTCCTAAAACTGTGTGTCCAGATTGCAGGGGAAACTGCTTCTCTGATAGTCCCTTCCAGGACATTTCCAACTCGGAGTTTCACATCTGAGTCTCACCACTTAGGACTCAAGGTTTTCCTTGATCAAGGCCAGGCTAGCTCAGCATTGCCTACTGCATACCTTGAGATGCTGTATCAAAACTTTTGACTGTTCTTCACAACACTTTTTGTGCATCCTTTGTTCAGTCTGGAAGACTTTTTCCTATCTTCCATTTCTGGAAACCTGAAGTTCTCCAAGACAATCCAAATTGAGAAATTCTGTGAAATCTTCCCTGATTTTCCTCCCAACTAGGTCAACATTAGTTTTTTTCCTCCATGTTGTCACAGTCCTTCTTTATAACCTATTTTGATATGTCTGGCTTTCCTTCTAAATTAAGATTTTTCAAACTTGGCACAATTAACCTTTACATTTTAAAAAAATGACAGTTACTCTTCTGTTGTTTTTAGTTCTATCTTTTGAGATAACTATAAATTCACATTTGTAATAAATAATACAGAGATTTTATGTGCCTTTTACCCAGTTTTCCTATATGGTAACATCCTGCAAAAGTATGATACAGTATCACAATAAAGGTGTTGCCGTTAATATCATTAAGACACAGAACATTTCCATACCTACAAGGGTCCCTTGACCTTTAGGGTGCTACCAATCATTCCTTAACCCTTGGAAGTCACTAATCTGTGTTTCACTTCTAAAATTCTGTCTTTTTTTTCTTTTTTTTTTTTGATACAGGGATTGAGCTCCGGACCTTGCATTTTCGAGGCAGGCAGTGGGACCAATTAGCTAAATCCCTAGCCCAATAATTCTTTCCTCCTCCTTTATTTCTTTTTATGGTACTGGGGATCTAATGCAGGACCCTGAGCTTGAGAGGCAGGTGCGGCACCACTGAGCTAAATCCTAAATCCCCAGCCCTTTTTTTTTTTTTTTTGGTACCGGGGATCGAACTCGGGTCCTTACACTTGCGCAGCAGGCAGTGAAACCACTGAGCTAAATCCCCGGCCCTTCCCGCCCTTTTATTAATAGGCTTTTTGGGTTTTTGTTTGTTTGTTTTTGGTACCGGAGATTGAACTCAGGACCTTGTGCTTGCAAGGTAGGTGCAGTGCCACAGAGCTAAATCCCAGGCCCAAAATTTTGTCATTTTAAGAATGATACATACACACACACACACACACTAAAGAATGATACACAAATGGAGTCATAAGAGTGTGCAACATTTTGGGGTTGAGTATTTTCATTCAGTATGGTTTACTGGAGCTCCATCTGGGTTACTGCTTGTATCAACAATTTGTTGATTTTTAGTGCTGAGTAAGAGTCCACAGTACGAATGTACCATAGTTGCGTACACCACTCACACATTGAAAGGACCGCTAGGTCGTTACCAGATAGGGATTTTTGTTTTGTTTTGTTTTTTTGGTACCAGGGATCGAACTCGGGACCTTACGCTTGCAAGGCAGGTACCAGAACCACTGAGCTAAATCCCCAGCCCCGATAGGGCTATTTTAAATAAAGTTTCTCTGTGAAGTCTTCATTTCTCTGAGATAAGTGCTCAGAAGGGGAAGTGCTGGTTTGTATGATAGTGCATGCTGAATCTTTCAAGCAACTGTCACACTTTGCAGAGTGGCGGTACCATTCTATATTCCCACCAACAACATGAGTGACCTAGTTTCTCCTCATCCTTATCAGTGTTCAGTGCTGTCACTGTTTTTTTTTAGCCATTCTGATAGATGAACAGTGATATCTCATTATGATCTTTTTTATTTATTAAGTTTATTGATACATTTTAGGTATACAAGATGATGACATTTATCATTGGAATTTGTATCTTTACATGATATATCTTGGTTCTTATTCTTTTCCCCCTTCCCCTGCCCTCCCTTCAACCCCTCCACCCCTCTCTATTTACAAAGACTGTTTCCATTTTTTCATTTTCTCATATTAATTCCATTTCCTTCTTTCCTTTCCCCGACCCCTCCCACTTCCCCTTCCCCTGTGGACCTTTTCTTCCTATTTCACATTGTCTATTATACATTTTGATCCTTGTTTACACTTTCAGTTTCCCACACTCATTATGATCTTAACTTGCATTTCCCAGTGGCCATGATGTACTGCTTTGCCACAGGCCCTAAAGCAACAGGGCCAGGCCAGGGTCAAAGCTTCCAGAACTGTGAGCCATAGTAAAGCTCTCCTCTTTTTAAGTTGATTTTTTCAGGTATTTGTTACTGTAATAAAAAGCTCATTAACACATGATTGCCATTTTTTACTCAACTGGAGGTCTTCTTGGTACAATGAGTGATGTTTTAAGTTGAAACATGGGTATTTTGGTATTGTGCTCTAACACTGTTCTTACGGTACTTCCCTGCTCGAGAGTGGTATGAGTACCTCATTAATGCTCTCCACATGGCCTTTACTGATGCCATGGTGGGAGGCAGCTTCATGCCAATGAATGGTGGTGACAACCTGATGCTACCTACGCTAAGCCTCGTTTGACCCAGCTCCAGGGAAGGTTAGAGACACTGCATGCTGCCAGGGAACTTGGAAGTGCAGCAGCTCCACACACCACATGGTCACCACTGACATTATGGAGAGACCCCCATGTCTGCCTAGAGGGAATTAAGTCCCCTCTCCCTCAATTTCCCTTCTTTGATAACCATCCTAGCAGGGGCCTTGGGGCCTCTCACTGCAGCCTCCTGTGGTTGGAACTCTATGTTCTCTATTCAGCCTCAGCTAGTGTGTGTGGGCTACAATTTTTTCTGTGGTATTTGGCTAGGTAGAGCACTTATTATGTAAAAATAGTTTGCTTTTCTAGGCTATTCCCTTCTTAGTCCTTCAGCTGCAGAGAGCAAACTTTTTGGGGATTTTGTTCATGCCTGTGAGATTTTTGATTATTGATTTCCTTAGCTTCAAGTCTAGAATATATGAGACAAAAAGAATATCCAGTAAATTCACCAATGTGTTCTTTGAGTTCTGAAGTTCATAGCAACTCTGTCAATTTCCCTATCTCCTCGTTTCAGAGTTTTATGTTTTGTTTTTATTTGTTTGGGGTTAAAAATATATATATAGTGTTCAGGATTTTTAATTGTACTTAGTGGGAGGAATAGAAAAGTATCTCTGCTCCATCTTTCCAGAAGCAGAAATCCTCAGCACTTCTGAAATTTTAGAATAGATAATTTACTTAAGGCAACTGCAGGATGTTTAGCAGCAGCCATGCCATTTTCTGACTACATTTCATCCCTAATTGTGACAAAAATGTCTCCAGATATTGACAAATATCCCTGGGGTGAGGAGAATCACTCCTGGTAGAGAATTACTGTTCTAAATTATAATATTGAGAATCAGGTTTATTCTTGTGCGTGCCAGCACTTCCCTCAACATATAACACATGCTTGTACAAATAGCAGGCACTTAATTTATGATAAACATTGATCAATGTGAAGGAATCACCTAGCCAAACTTTTCTACTCAAATTTGAACCAAGTTAAAACATTTCAATTTAGCTGTATAATGTGTATAACATCTCTTCTATAACTGTGTTTGAATGGTCTGATCCAATTTGAAAATAAAATAATAACTACACTTCTGCAAGAAGGGCAGTTTTTATACAGTATAATCACTTGGAAAATTATTTCTCAGGATCCATTAAAAGTAAACCTAAGTATGTTCTATGAACCAGAAATTCCACCATTAGATATATATCCAGTGCAGGAAGAAATAAAATATCTTAGAAATGTTTTTAGGACTGTTTGCACAAATGAAAACTAGAAACAATAAAATGCCTATTAATGGTTGAATAAATGAATTATGGCACATATTTACTTAATGAGACAACTAGATCAAACAAAATGTGAATCTCATATAATGTTAAAAATGAACCCACAATGTGGGAAAAAATTTTCACCAGTTGTCCCTGAGACAAAGGTCTACTATCTAGAATATATAAAGAACTTTAAAAAAATCAGACTTCCCAAATTTAAATACCCTATCCAAACATGGGCATCTGAAATGAACAGACTTTTCTCAGACAAAGAAGTAGAAATAGCAAATGAACATATGAAAAAGTGTTCAACATCACTGGTAATTCGAGAGATGAAAATTAAAACAACACTGAGATTCCACCTCATCCCAGAAAGAATGGTTGCCATCATGAAATCAACCAATAACAAATGCTGGTGTGACTGTGGGGAAAGAGGAACCCTGCTCCACTGCTGGTGGGAGTGTAGACTGGTGCAACCACTGTGGAAATCAATGTGGAAATACCTCAAAGAACTAGGACTGGAAGTCCCATTTGACCCAGCTAGTCCCCTGCTGGGTATCTTCGCCAAAGAATTAAAAGAATCATACCACAGTGATATATGTGCACGCATGTTCATAGCAGCACGATTCGTGATAGCTAAAACTTGGAAACAACCCAATTGCCCATCGACTGGAGACTGGATAAAGAAAATGTGTTTTTTTAAAAAATAAAATGGAGTGCTACTCAGCCATAAAAAGTGAGAAAGTAGAGACATTTATAGCTAAATGGATGCATATTGAAGCAATACTCTTAAGTGAAATAAATAGGGTACCCATGTGTAAATACCAAAGTTTCTATAGTGTGAGAAACTGAAAGTGTAAATAAGGACTAAAAGGTATAATAGATAATGTGAAATAGGAAGAAAAGGGGCCAAGGGGAAGGGGAAGTGGGAAGGGGAGGGGAAAAGAAAGAAGGGAATGGAATTAATATGAGAAAATGAAAAAATGGAAACAAAGTCTTTGTAAATAGGGAGGGATGGAGGGGTTGAAGGGAGGGCAGGGGAATGGAGAAAAATTAAGAACCAAGATGGATTATGTAAAGGTGCAAATTTCCAATGATGAATGTCATTATACTGTATACCTTAAATGTATCAATAAAATTAATTTAAAAAAAAGAAAAATATCAGACAGATAAGAGTTTGTGCTGTAGTATTCAATTTCTACAAAGAACCCAATATGAAGCAAAACTAATCTATGCTATTGAAAATCAGGAGGGTAACTATATTAGTTTGCTAGGGCTGTCATAAAAAACTATCACAGGCTGACCGACTTAAAAATTTTCTGAGTTTTGTTTTTCTTTTGGTACTGGGGATTGAACTCAGGACCTTGCGCTTAGCACAGTGCCACTGAGCTAAATCCCTAGCCCTTTTAAAAATTTCTTCTATTTGTTTGTTTTTGTGTTTTTTGTGGGGGTATTTTGTTTTGTTTTTTGTTTTTTGTTTTTGCTTTTTTGGTTTTTTGTTTGTTTGAATTTTCTCTGTTTTAGAGGCTATTAGTTTGAAAGCAAGGTGTTAGCAACACTGACTTCTTCAGCGGTCTCTGTCCTTGGCCAGTAGGTAGCCAGTTTCTCCCTGCATCTTCACATCATCTTCCCTCTGTGCTTCTCTGCATCCTAATATCTTCATGTAAGGACACCACTCTTATGACTTCATTTAATCTTAACTAGCTCTTTACAGATCCTCTTTCCAAAGACAGTCACCTTCTGAGGTATACAGATTAGCATTTCAATACATGAATCTGAAGGGAACACAGCTCAGCCTATCATGGCGGCACTTGGTAGTGGGGGAAATCATCGACTCCTGGAAATGGCCACTTCTTAATCTGGGTGCTGTTTATATGCTGTGCTCAATTTACAGAAAACCATTACACTATTCTATAAGGAGTGATCAAAACATGCAGTGAATGTTTAAATTTTTTTTAAATTATGACAAAAAAACCACATGGCCACAAATGCCCCTCAGAATAGCCCCCTCACTTGAAACACACTTGTCCTTCCATTCTTGCCACTTTCGGAAGTGCTCTTTTGTGAGTGTCTTTACAAGATATAATCAAAATTACTACGAATGCTGCTGCCGAGTGCCATCCAATGGAAAGGTAGGCTAGTAAAAACATTCCAGTGTGTTCCCCTCCACTCTGTTCTCTAGATCTGGCATTGTGCAAGCTCTGGATCTTCTCCAAAGTCAAGATGATGGTGAGAAGTTAATGTTCTGAATCAATTCGGACATCGAGGCAGTTGTGACAGTGCAAGTAAAGACACAAAAGAGGACAGCAAGAACTGCTTCCAAAAGTGGAGGGAATGGTGAAATTAATGTGTTCAAAGTGAGGGGGATATTCTGGAGGAAGTAATGGCAATGTGGTTTTCACTGTAATAATTTTTAAATTTAAAATATTCACTGGATTTTTCAATCACATTGCATATGTATTATTATACCTTAATTCAAAGTTCAGTAAAATGGAAAGTGAATGAAAAAAGAACCCCACATGAAAGAAAATAGACTTATAAAAAGGACGAACTACAAACTGAGCTGCAGAGAAGCTGAATTATTTAAAGCTTGCCCTAATTGGAATTATTTCATGGCCTCTGGCATTGGGCCATCAGATTATTCTCTTGGTTTTCCTGCTCCTATCAGTGACTCTGCATAGATTCCTAAAAAGGACATGTTTTTATTCTCTCATCCCCACGTAAGAAATTCCTCAAGGCAGAAATTAAAAATAAATAAGTGTTCGTGAACCTGATTAAGTCGTGACTGGTCTCCTTTGTGCAGTCAGCATCTTGTGTAGAAACTGCTAAAACAGACACTTCCCTGTCTTTTCAAAACATCATCCATACTTCTTAAGGACAGGTGTCTTGGGGAAAAATCTCTCTCTCTCTCTCTCTCTCTCTCTCCTCATTTTTGAGAGACAGGGACTCACTATGTATTTCAGAATGGCCTTGCACTCACTATGTAGCCCAGATTGGCCTCAAACTCATGGTGATCCTCCTGACTCAGCCTCCTGAGTGCTGATTACAGGCATGTACCACCATATCCAGCAGGAACTTGTTTTTTAAAGCAAATCACTGACACTCAGAAAGCAGCATACATATTACCAGGCAAAGGCCAAAAAAGTAGTTAGAAAGCAATGAAAAGCAGTGAGCAGTGAGGATGAATAGGACATCTCAGTGGACAGTGGTTAAAATAAAAGCCACAAGGCAAAAGCAGCAAATGGATATGTTCCACCTGTGGCCACTGTAATTTTAGAAAATATCTGGACAAAACTGCTATGAATTGGAGTAGGTTAGATGCTCTTCATGTACCAAGAAACATCTTACCAAGAAACAGAATAAAATTAAAGTAGCAGGATAAACTAAGAGAATAAATGTCTACATGAAAGCATAGGAGAGCTACCAAGATAGGATTTGAAGAGCAAGGTAACAGTGGAGAAAAGAGCTGTCAGTGGAGCCTGAAATTCTGTACCTGTTCTCTCCTCAAGGCATTTGCTGACTCCAAGGCTGCACAGGTGGAGAGGCTGAGAAGCCAAGTAGAAAGCCCTGCCAAGGGGCAGAGAAGTGGGGCAGAGAAGTAGGGCAGAGCTTTCATCAGTCTCCAGGGTACTAGATGCACAAACAGGAGTTTAGAGCTAGCAGAGCAGCCAGGAGGGAAGCAAGACTGACAGGCTCAGGTTATAATTAAAGGTTGGAAGGTATTTGCTTTAGCACTTTAAAATGTCATTAACTTCTATTGTTTCTGTCAATACTAAGTTCTGGCAAGGTTGCACAGCAGCTGGCACTGTGTACATGGCTGGTAAGAGGGTAATCAGTATAGCCACTTTAAAAACTACTAGGCAGCACTTGGTAAAGCCAACAGCTATATGTCCCATGTTTGGAAATCACACTTCTGGGTAGAGCTTGCAGAAATGCATACATATGTATATCAAAAGACATGGGTAAAAATATTCATAGTATTCCAAAACGAGACACAACACAAATCTTCATCAACAGTGGAATGGATGAGTTTGGTACATTCATAAAATGATCTACTGTACATCTATGAGAAAAAATGACTTGGCTGCTCACACACAAAAAATGAGTTAATTTCACATATACATGTTGTTTAAAAGCAAGGAGCACATTCTTTATGGCTCCATTTATGTAAAGCTTAGTCATAGTACTCATATTTGTGGAGTAGGGTACAATGACCAGGATACTTCTGTGGTTCTACTGCTTCATATGGGTGTGGACACCCAGCATGCTATCTTTGTAAAAATTTACCAACTCTGCGCTAATGATTTGTTCCTTTTCCTGAATGTATTTTAATATTTAGTTACAATTTTACTTTTAAAAAGAAAGAAGTCTGAGACTTTCATCTAGCAATGTCACAGGGCAGATAATCTGAAATCCATCTCATTATTTAGCAGTCGGAAGTAGTGAATAAGATGTAACCAACACCTCTGTAAATGCACCAATGAACTCTCCAGAAAGGGAAATCCCAGGGGCCTACACTGGATAATGTACTGACCTTCCTACCTTAGGGAAGAGGGCACATTAAAAGGCAAACTAGAGGACATTTCAAGGCCTTGGGCCCTAATACAATTGAGTGACACCTTGGTATAATAATAGAACCCTCAAAAGACTAAATCCTAAGTATAAAATTGCTTAAAAGAAGGGGGGAAAATCACTCTAGGTTATGTAAAACAGAAAGGTTATCTCAGGGAGCACCTTGGTAAGTAGAAAGAAATCTTTCCTGGAAATTTGTAACCCTGGGCTAGGGATCACATATATTTCCTGCTTGTACTAGGAACCACCAGAAAACTGATCTAGAAACGGCCATCAAGCAACATGTTCATTAATTCCCTTTCACAGAGAAACAGCAACAAGAAGCTGGGTCCAAAAGGATATGTACCTTCTATCTCGGAATTTGTCTTCTGACTTTCTATCAGCAATAATTCCTAAGGAAGTTTGTCTTGGAGGACATTGCACTTCCTAATTAATTCGCTTAGGTGTCCTCTACAGATATTTAAGTTTGCAGGTTCATAATAAACATTTATATGGTTCCTCTTTCAAAAAACGTTTAATCTTGCAGCACAGAGAAAAGTCACTGGCAAAATGATATGGATCCAAGCACATGACACTCAGCTCTTTGTTTACTTTATCCATCCCTGCAAACGGTCTCTCATATAACATTTCAAGATTCTTTCTCATTCTGATTCATAAAATCAAGAAAATTAAACAGATTTATAAGCAGTCAGTTATGGCCGGCATCTTAAATTCTCAGGTGTAGGGAGCACAGATGGTACCCTCAATCTGTAGGTACCAGAGACAAAAGTAGTGCAATGGAGGAGGAAGTACTTACACAACCCACCTTTTTGTTTTATTTTGCTTTTTGTGGTACCAGGTATTGAACCCAGAGCCTTTGCATGAGCTACATCCTCAGCCTTTTTTATTTTGAGGCAAGATCTCATTAAGTTTCCTAAAATGGCCTCAAAGTTGCAAGCTTTCTGCTTCAGCCTCCCAGAATGCTGGGATTACAGATGTGCACCAGCATGCCCAGTCACAGCGTACATTCTGAAAGAATGACAGGGAACCTCATGCTGCCATTGCTGTAGAAGTGGATCTAGACAGGGCCAAGCTTTCTTGAGGCATGCTGACCCAAATGATAATTCACAAGTCTTTGACTCCATAATAGTCAGCTGCCATGATATGCTATGTCTCCATGCACATCCACTTGATTGAGTTTAGGTTTGGAAAAGTCTTACAATTTAGTCATTACAGATGTGGGCTTATTCTGTACAGATTAGATCAGTGATGGCGAACCTTTTAGAGCTTTCAATGACACAAATGGTCTGCTGTGGCATATGTGCCACAGGTTTGTCACCACTGGATTAGATCAAATGCTTACTAGAAATATTGTTTTTATCTTTAACAAGTTATGTTTCATCATGTGATGATTAAAACTTAATTAAATTTGTCACAAAACAGACAAAAACCCAAGAATGGCTCAGAGAGACAGGATGCCTCTCCATGGCAGTGTATGGGCTGCTCCTGCTAAGGCCCTTGGTGGTCCTGCCTGTAGCTGCTCCAGGTAATGATAAACAGACAAAACAAATTCAGGGCTAATTAGTAAGCACACCTCATATTTTAATCTAATAATAAAATGGTAGTATTTTATTTTTAGAAAAATCCAGAGAAAACCTAGAAGAACAGAAGACATTGGGAAGTAGGGTTGGGCAAGTAGGAAACTAAGCAATGCTTTACCACTTTGTAGACTGTAGCTCTGACTTCTCACTCTTTACCTGATGCTTAAGCCCCCACAAAATAACTCCCACAGGAGTTTGATCCACAGTGCAAAAAAAAAAAAATCTCCCAAAGTCATCCCACAACAATAACCTGGTCCCAGGTTATTATGTTCCTATTATTATTATTATTATTATAAAAATTATTATTATTACTTTTTTTGCAGTACTGGGGATTGAACTCAGGACCTTGCACTTGCCAGGCAGGCGCAGTGCCACTGAGCTATATCCTTGGCCCCCTGCTCCTATTATTTTTTGAAACAAACTAGTTGCTACTCCCAGATCAGTTCTCCCCGTGTCCACTGAGCACACTGGGGAAATCCTGTTTCCACAGCATCACTGTGAGTGACTTCACCAGGGGACTTTCCCCTTTCGACCACTGACATCCACTCCCCATTTGTGGGGCTGCTGCAGCCTTCCTAATATATGAGGCCTTCACTGGCCACCTTAGCCCCTAAATGCTTCACTTCTCTTAAACTCACACAGCACTTAATGCCATGTTTCACATGGCACTTAACTTTATCCTATTTTTGACATTCGATATGTTCAGATCTTATCCCCAAGGCTAACCTGCCTGCTCCTCAAAAGGAGAAACCAGATTCCTATCTTTCACTGCATAATCACCCAAGGGGTCTGGGATAGTTGTTTTATGTTACGAGTCTCAGTGCATGACTTTTCATTTATCCCTATAAATTTAAGGACAAAAAGATAAAAGTGGAGGGGATAAAGGGAGAAGGATAAATTTGTGTAAAGATCACTCTGTGATACCTTTAGGTATCTGTATTTTGAAGGGAATGATTTTGATCTCAAAAGAAAGCATCAAGATGGATCTTTATTTTTCCCTGAGAGGCATACAAGCAGAATGCTTCTGTCACTGTTTATCCTCTGACAGGGATATGTATGTAGTACACAGTCAAAGTCTGTAGAGAGCACCAATTCACATTCCCTCCTTTTCCTCTGAATAATCTGTACTAAGGGATCTCAGAGTTAACTCAGTCTAAGAGAAATATAGTCACACTTTGCTATTGTCTGAATGTGTTCTCCAAAATTCTTATGTTGAAACTTAATCATCGATGTGATATCAAAAGGTGGCATCTTTATGAGATAGTTAAATCATGAGAGCATGAGCATCATAGGTGGGATTAGGACCCTTACCAAGGGACTTCAGGGCATAGGTCTGCTCCCTTCTAGTCCTGCTGCCTCTCACTCTGAGGATATAGTTCTCCTCCAGAGAGGAGGGCGCCATCTTAGAAGCCTGGGCCCTCACTAGATCTGCTGCTGGCAACTTGATCTTGGCTTTCCCAGCCTCCAAAAATTGTGAGAAATAAATTTCTGTTGTTTAAAATGAGTGAGTCTGAGATCCTATGTTATAGCAGCACAAATGGAGTAAAGTTACAATTTCTGTACACAGCTCTGATTAGTGTCAACAGTTTCAGAAGCTAACTGGCAAGCTTAGTCCCAGCAGGAACCAGCCCAAAAGTTAGTGGAAACCCACACAGATCATCCTGTTTTTGCTCAGAGTCACTGTTTAAAATCACCACATTTTGCTTCCTATTAGAGTCACCAAGGGAGGTTTTAAAAATTCTTATTCCCAATTCAGTCAGGTCATTAGCAACTTACACAAACATTCATCTAGAGAGCTGTCAGAAAACACTGGCTCATCCAGAAATAAGCAGTGACTACAGAAGGCAAAAGGGACAGGATTTATCACTGATTCCCCAGTGACTGAGTATCTAACTTGTGACTAAGAGTCTTCAAGGTCTCACGTTTTTCTCTTTCCTATAATATTTTGGGACCTCTATTAACATATTTACCTCAAAGTAAAGAAGGAGAATCTAGAAATGACAGCACACTTCTTACTAAAGGTTAGAGAAGCCTCCAGTGGTTCTGCAGTGGTTCTTGCTCTTGAGTATTCATTAGATCACCTGGGATATTTAAAAATACTCAAAAATGTACAACCTTAATGCAGAGATATTGGTTCAATTTGTGTAGAGCTGTGTGTTTTTCTCCCTTTTTCTTTTTTGGTATGGGGGATCGAACTCAGGACTTTGTGCTTGCGAGGCAGGCGCGCTGACACTGAGCCAAATCCCTGACCCCAAAGAGCTGTGGTTTTTAATGCATGCTTTCTAGTCAGCAGCATTTTATTCACTTGGAGACTCTAGAAATGGAAACTCTCAGCCTATCTCAGACCTAATGAATCAGACTCTTAGGTGGGGTAGGAGGGTGGGGATAGTAGCAGCTATCTGCTTTAATAAGCCCTCCATGGAGTGATGGTCATGTTAATATTTAAGAGCCACTGGTGTAGGTGAGGTACAGGTCTGTGATTTTGAAAAATTCCACAGGTGTTTTCTACTGGGCAGTTTAGGTGGAGACTTCTGGTTAAACTGTTGTAGCTCAGGTATCTGACATCTGTCTTTTAATGATGTCTTCATATTCTCCTAATTTCTAATCCACCATAGGAAGCAGAATACTACTCACTGGGCAGAGCATGCGAGGTCTTCCATTACGTTAAAAAATGATTTGATGTACGATCATTTTAACAACTGAGTTAGATCAATAGTTAAGTACCTTAACGACTCACTCAAACATGTCAGTAAAAATGCTCTATCTTCATCACCCCCACTACCCAATCAATCCACTTTCGTCCAAAATAAAACAGCCAATAAATAATGACTCCATTGCCAAATATAAACATCATTTTTTACTTCTTAGGATAAAAGAGATGTGAAAATGATGGGTCTTCATTTTGAAATGAGCCTTTCAGTCAAAATTTCAAGCTTCAATTGGGTACCATCTCATCCTTCAAAGAGACCTTAACAGTTTAAGAAGCTTAGGACTTTTAGTTGTGCAATAGTGACATTCAGAATTCGAACTTTTATGCAGCGTTGGAATAGAAGTCTCGGGCAAGATGTGGAATAAATGGAATCTTTATATGAGCATCAATTCATACTTTACATGACAGAAGTTACTATGCAATGACTAATGCTTCAAAGAGGGGTGAACAGGCTGGCTGTTCTCTTCTCCTGCATTTGGCTGGCCCCAGGGTGGAAAAGTCTCACTCACCTACTGTGGCACTTCAAAGATGCTTCATGAGAAAGGAGGCAATCCTATGGATCCTTTCATATTTCTGACAGTCTTTGAGGATAAGTTACTGGTGCAGCGAAAAAAAAATTTTCTAATAGCCTTAGACACAAGGAGCAGTTAAGATCGCAAGCTTACACCAAACTCTATGGGGCTATTCACTCATCAACAGCCCTAAAACCCCAGTCTGTCTACTGAGGGTTTACCTTGAGGACAGTAGATGTCAGGAGCCCATCGGTTGCATTCATAATTGTCTGCTGCCTTTTCACAGGTGAAACATTTAAATCCACCAGGATATGGGGTAGCTACAAAAATTGAGAGAAAATATTGATTTTTAGACTGGGCACAGAATCTTGTGAAGGCATACTCATTTTTTTTAAAAAAGGATTTGCAAGATAATTGTCAAGAATATTAAAAAGCTAAACATTCAACTTTCATATGACCCAGCAATTTCACTCTGAGAAATTTATTCCCGAGAAATGAACATTTATATTCACACAAAAAATTTGAATACAAATATTCACAGAAACTTTATCTCTAATCTGAAAATCTGAAATGTAAAATTCTCAAAAGTCTGAAACTTCTTGAACACCAACATGACATCTCCCCAAAATCCACACCTGACCTCACGTGATGGGTCTTAGTCAACATGCAGGAGCACTAAAAATATTCTAAAAATTACCTTTAGTCTATACATAAGGCATATATGAAACATTAATGAGTTTCATCTTATACTTGGGTCTCTTCCTTAAGATAGCTCATGAGGTGTGTGCAAATATTCCAACCCCCCCCCAAAGAAATATCCAAAATCTGAAATACATCTGGTCCTGAGCATTTTGGATAAAGGATACTCAACATGTAATGACCAAAACTGGAGATATCCAGATATCTCTGAATGATGAATGATGAACAGCTCAGCAAGCTGTGATACATCCATATTATAAAATACTAGGGAGCAATCAAAAGGAATGAACTATTAACATGTTCAACAACTTGGATATATTTCCAGGGAATTATTGCTACTCAGAAAAAGCTAACCCAAAAAACTATATACTGTATGTTTCCATTTAGGTAACATTTCTGAAAGGACAAAATGTTGGAAATGGAGTATGGGTGAGCAGTTGCCATGTGCTGGGTGGCAGTGTGGTGGGCAGCACTGGAGGAAGAAACCCTTGAGTTGACGCCATCCTCTCTCCTCCCCAGAGCTGCCTCATCTTGCCTTCTTTAGGGACTGTCTTGCAGGTGCTTGTATTCCTGGCCAGACCTGCAAGCTCAGCTGGGAAGCGGAACACAAGAGTCATGTTCTAAAGAGTGCTCAGCACACCAGGTCTTCCATCAGCACAAGGATGGGGGTCAACAAGGAATGTCAGGCCAGGATGTCCTTTGTCCTTTTCACCAATGTGCTTTTAATTGTCTCATGGCTATAATCATTTGCTGGCTTTGCTACTTAAGAGTTCTGCCTTTCATGAAAAAAAAAACTTGTGTATTCTTTTTTTCATTTGTAAAATTACCTGGCCTATTTGAAAGCTGCAGACACTCAAACCCTTCATCTGCAGGAGCCAACTGTTCTCCCTCGCAGATGGCTGAGCCTGCGAATCCCGCAGATGGAAATAATCAACTCAGGGTAAATTGCTTTGGCCACATGGAACCAATTAAGTATGTTATCAAAAATAATGAAGGAGGAGGCAGCAACTTAAGGCCAGAATTATGGGCCAGATATAACTTTGATTTTCACCTTGCCTAGAAGAGTTGCCCATCCATGTACTTGCCTACAATATTTCACAGAGCTGTGACAATATCCCATACCCTACATAGTCAAAAGTCTTAACTCTAAAAAGTCAAGCAACTGAACCTTTTTATGGGGCCTTCTGAGAGTTCTATGTTCCTCCAAGTACTTGGTGACTCAAATTTATAAATAGAATGATAGCAAAGGCATGGATCATCTTACAAAATAATGAAAAGTGACCGAGAGACAGCCACTTCATTCCCATGAGGAAATTCCACTGTGGAGATAATGCTGTCCTATTACAGAATTCTCATAACCAGAAGAAAGTATTTTGTGAAATTACATATAAGTAATTTGTGTACCTACATCCCACCACCTAGAAAACTGGGTTACATTTGAACTAAAAGATACTATTTTGTTTTGTTTTTTTGGTACCGAGGATCGAACTCAGGTCCTTGCGCTTGCGCAGCAGGCGGTGACACCACTGAGCTAAATCCCCGGCCCTAAAAGATACTATTTTGATGAGGACCTGCCTGAAGAATTTAAAACAAACCATCCTTAAATACCAGAGCCATTCAGAATTCTTATAGATATTTTAATTAAATTATATATATATATATATTATGAGAAAAACCATATGAAATATTTTGAAAAATTTTCCTGATTGAATACATTAAAATATTTTCACTATTAATTTTTAAAGTGTTAATAAATAACTTTAAAAGACAAAATTTCAGCTTCTAAAATCTGAAATGAAAGAACACAGTTTTAGACATAAAGGATGTGACAATGAACGGCATTTCTCAAAGAAAATGATCATCATATCCACCAAGGTTTAGGACTGCAAGCTAGTCTTACTACTTCAGTTTGCATGATTAATTCACTAGAGCATCCAATTTTATCTGTCTGTCATTGCCGCCAAAAAAATTTTTTGGCTAGGATGTTGGATTAGTTATTCCTGGAAACTTTCCCATCCAAGAGATAAATTAAGAATTCTGAATGAAGATTGATGATCCAACTGTTCTAAGAACAAAGTTATTGAGGACCAAATATGAATAAGTTGTATTGTTCCCAAATTTGGATTATTTATTAGACTTTTAAAGATGACCCTTTACAAAATAGTGACATATTAAATTAAATACTGTCATTTCTTATGTAAGTAGGCTTGGACTCTGAAATTAACCCAAAGGATGTTGAAATCTAAACAGGAATATGAGCTAAAATACTATGGCAGCAAAATGAAGCTTTGTTTCAAATCATTTATCTCTGAATGAGCTTATCAGCATACATCATTGGCAATAAACCAAAGGATCTCATTTTTGGTTAAAATCTACAACTTCCTATCTGTATACATTCTCCATACTGCAGCTTAATATTTTCTTATAGGAACTTTCATTGACATCTTGGCAGGTAGTACTGATCAGTGAATAATCACTGATTAGTGACAAATCTGTGCAAATACTCATCTTTCAGTGGCTAGTTATAGTACAAATCAAGTAAATAGTTAAATTTTTCCCTCTGGAAATATTTAGGCAAAAAAAAGGTCAACAGATGAACAACTATCTCCAGTAACTTGCTAAGTGATACTGCATCTGATAAAGAGGTTTTTCTTTCTTTCTTTCTTTTAAGGATGGAAAGAGAGTCCTAAGAGATGTGCTGTTTTCTTCTTTGTTACTTCAAAGCATTATAGAGCAAGCAGAGTTTCAGATGGTTGTGGCCCCAGCTGTGAATGAATCTAATTTGGCTCTTGATCACAGAGTTAATAAGCTTAGTACCGTGTATTTCAGGGCATAAGTTCGTGATCCCTCAAGAGAAAGTGATTGTAAGGAGAATAGAAACGCCAAAGTGCCCAGTTACTTCCTGTAAAATAATATGTGCATTAACCCGCATGGTCAGCCATAGTTCAACCTAGCATAATTCACTCATAAGATACTGGAAAAGATTAAATCTTCGTTTCCATCTCTTGGAACTTTTGCCTGTACAAAGGCCTTCAGTTACGGAAAAGGTGATGAGAACAGACATTTTGAAACGCATGCTGATGTGTAATGCATCCAACCTTTTTCTCTTCTTGCCAAATTAATTTCCATGTTTTGGGAAACAACACTCAAATATAAAAATTCTAGAAATCTAAAAAATTTATCTTTCTTTTCAGTCCACTTGGCAACAAAATATCGTCAGTGTAATTTTACTATGAACACATTTCTGATAGAAATGCATTCCCTGGTACTCTTTAGAAAGTCTCCTGACTCTCTAAGAGTTGGGTAATACAGTACTACAGGGTTGTGAGTAAACATGTTGCTCCTACCTGGGCATTAATAAGACCTCCTGCAAGAACACAGATCTCTGGTGCACATGATTCAGTAAAGGCTCAAAATATGTATCCAGAGGAAAATATTTTTAGAAAAGGTTTTCATTCTATGGAAAGAAATGGAGACCTAGGCTAGATTGCAGCCACACAGTACTTCATATTTTGTTATCTTGAATGATGTCTGACAAAGAAATAAGTAAATCCAGTTCTCTTTAATATTGCTCTTAGTTTGAAGGTTTTTATTAGATTTCGGTGTTTTAACCATAAGCTAGGGGAAAATCACCATTTTTCACATGAAAATTAAAGGAGAACAGCACATACAAAGTATAGAACAGATTTCTTTTTTTTTTTTTTCAGAAAAGTGCCCCAAGTTTGAAAGCTATAAAACTTTTTTTTTTTTTTTTAAGGCTGAAGAACTTCAAAGATTACAGTAGCAGAATCAAAGGAGAATTGTCATGGAGACCAAATTTTCTCAGCCTGAGTTCCAATCTCACACACTATTATTGATAAAGGCTGTTCTGAGCCTTTGAGAAATGAGTTTATGTCTGGCATAGAAATCTCGTCCTGCAACATCACATTTCTCCTTGGGCAGGTGCTAAGCTTTTCCATGTAGTATTAATGGAATCTGGCCCACTCACTGATCCAAAGATGGCTGTTTTGCCTCCATCTACAAAGTGAGGTGATTATATAAATAATTCAAAATCAAACTAATCCTATGCTTCCCTTATATATTTTTTATGGCTTATGTTCAACAGGAGCCTGCTTATTGGTAGAAAGATCTCTCCACCTAAACAAGGTATGGTGGTAAAGGGCAGAGGACCAGGGCCTTTTAAAAACTCAAAAGTGGAAACAAAAACACACTACAAACTTCTGAGATAGTTTGGAAAAATGTGAAGTTATCTGATTTGAAGTAGGTAGAAAAACAAAGTTCTGGCAAGAGGGAGCCATTCAGTGTAACTTCACTCCAACGAGAGTTTGTATCACCCCTGATTCACTACGGAGACTCTCTTAAAGAGAACTTGGGCCCAACCTTGCTGGAGAATTATCTATTTATAATCTAGTTTAGGAATAACTTCTATCCATCTCCATATTTCTAGATCATATCAGAAAGCTCCATCAATTCTTTACAAATATTGAATTCCTTCTAATTAGTCCATAGCTCTATTTAATAAGTACGAGTCATATAAGCAGAACTTTTCTAACACCTTTTAGAGAGAAGTTGATTCTCCCTGTAGCCTGGCAGAGCTCATCCTTCAAAGGCTCCATGCTAAAATCAACTTCCCAAATAGGGGCCCACTCAACCCAGACACTGACCTGCCACCCACTGAGGTAGAAGTAGTGTGTTTGTTTTGTTCTTGTTCACTTAAACCTGTTCACCTCAATTTTCCTCCCTCCTGTGTACAATCACAGCCTTAAAAGAGGTCACAGATATGAGCCTGATGCTTCATGCTGTTATACCTTCTTCTTTTTTTTTTTTTTGATACCAGAGATCGAACTTGGGTCCTTGTGCTTTCAAGGCAGGCGGCGGAACCACTGAGCTAAATCTGATGCCCTTATGATGTTATTTCTAGTCCATAAAATAATGCGAGAAGATGTGCACTGTTTTACTATTTTAGAAATGAAATAAGCACTTTAAAAAATTTCCTAACATTGATTGAATATTTACTATAGTTCATATTCAATGCTAAGTGCTTTGTAACATCATGTTATTTAGTCTTCATAAAGTTAGAGAATATATTTCAAATTAAGAGGCTAGGAAGCAGCTCAGGGTTAGGTAGCCTCCAAGCCCCTGTGAATTTCACATACTACTTCTCAGTGAAATCAGAACATACAGACATTAACTATTCTAGCCCCATAGGATTGAAGGAGTCTGAGTGGATGCCTCTACTTTGTAGACTGTACAGTCCTGAAAAGTAAGACTGTGTCTTATTTGCCTGTATACCTTTCACGCCTAACAAAATGCTTGACAAATGGTGGATATGTGAACAATATTTATTGAGCAGAATACTTAAAAAATAATTTATTTAGAGACAAATGCTAAAGGCCAGAATATACACAATATACCGAACTCATCACCATATGGGGTGTTACAGAAGAGGAGTCAAAAAGAGAGGAGATAAACAGAGATGCAGACCAAAGGAGAAGTCAAAACGTGGGGTTTCCCCAAGTATGAGCCTCAGCCAAAAGACCTGAAAGTCTTGCTCAAAGCATCAATCCCCAAGTACAACCCCAGATATATGCAAATCAGAAACTGAAGGGTTTCTGATACACCATAGATACACCATCATGACCTCCCTAGAGAGTTATTAAACATAGGAAACCAAAAAGCACTGGGAATAGGGAGTCGTGGAGGGCAGCGATGCCCACATTGAGAGCTAGATGCACAGAGAGGAAGACCAGCTATGTCTTACCTACAAAGGATCGATCTTTTACAGACAATCCTCCTCCTGGGACACAGCAGTATACTTTGCTAACTTACTGAGGGATAGTAAAAGGGAGATATTTAGGGTCACAGTGATTGTGTACGGGCCTTGAAAAGCAAACACTTTGTGAAAAAGCAAGAGTAAAACATAAAACATTTTTTTGCTCAAATATGGCATCTCCTAAATACACTACCAGATATTTCCTCTGCGTGAAAGTCTGCTTTCTCCCAGCTACTTTTCAACCCACTTCTTACTTGAAATAAAGTGACATTTCTTCAGCAAAGAGAACAGAGTCTTACTTGAAGGGTGGAGATATATAATGTCTTTCACTGTGAAGTCTCGGGACTGAGCAGCTTTCAGACAATCAGCCAGCAGGCTCAGGAGCAGAAGCCAGGCCAGGGCAGGGCCAGGTTCCATGGCAGACTGACGTGTCACTCATACACAGGGCCCCAGAGTGGGAACTCGAGCCGGAGCCGATGGGAGAGAACTTGCACCTGAAATACGAAGACAGACTCATCTCAGTGTACAGCTGGAGAAAGCCACAGGAGGCTTGGCTGAGCTCCTGTGGGTGACATGGGCAGGGGAGCAACAGGGAGCCAGGGTGAAGGAAGTGGGGAGCCCCGGGGGAAACTTAATTTTAGAGCACTTAGAATATCCCAGCCCAAATATACTCTTCTAATACCAAACCCTTCTAATATCCACCAGAGATGGTATCGAGAGAGGGTGACTTTTAATGAAATCTAGCTACTTCTGCCAAGAGATCAGGAGAAGGCTGCCAGAGAGCAACAATAAATAAGTCAAGTACAAAGGCTCAGAAATATTTCCATGATAACAGTGTAGGCCAGGCACAAGAGTTCAGCCTTACAGAGTCCTATCATCAATGCAGAACTGCACAGGGTAGACATTCAGATTTGGAAAAGAAGAGAAATACAGGCAAGTGACCTCTTCCAAACCAAAAAAGTATCTCAATAGCACAAATCTCCTTAATATAACTGATGTTTATTGGTCAGGCACTATTTAAATCCTCTATAAATATTAATTTATTCTCCCAAGAGCACCATGAGACAGACATCATAATTGTCCTACTTTGAATAAACTGAGGTCCAACAAATAAGTAGAAGAGCCAACTCAAAACCAGGCAATGTGGATTTTATGTCCATATTTTTAAATACTAGGTAATGTTGTATTCTTCCTATGACTGATCAGAGTTTGTAAGCAAAACTGATAAGATTAAGTTATTCCTTAGCACTAAGCAGTCGTCTACTCTGTCCTTTATTCTGATTGTGTTTCCACTCAAAATTGAGGACAGTATAAAAGTGTAAATAAGTTAAATTGTCTAGCTTACTTGGAATGCACAGATGTCTTCATATGTGTGCTATTTGCTCAACATCTTACAAGTTTCTTATATCTCTTGCTCCTCACATTCTGCTATTTTTCCAAGTACCATCATCACTCTTTTTCATGCAAAGGGTCAAGGCTAGATAATTCCTTTTATTTTAACCCAGCTGAAAAATAACTTAATTTCAATATTTTGTTTACAGATTTAACACAAATATCCAATGAGATTTTTTAAAATAGCATTAAAAACGTAATTAGTTTGTAAAACAAATAAGGCAATGACTAAATACCTTATGAATCAAAAACTTAATGAAGAAAATCAATATATCCTTGTCGGATATTAGCATGTACTACATAGCAATATTAATCAAAACAGAATGACAAAATGTATGACAAGGAGTTTGGAAAAATGGAACATTCACGGGAGCCCAGAAATAGGCCCAAGTCTTTATATAAAATAAGTAATTTTTCAAAATCATAGAACAAGACAATATGAAATGAACAGTATTACAATAACGATCAAAACTGTGAAAAAGATGAAATGAAACCAAACAATGCAAGATACACCAAAATTATCTCTAGATGTATTAATGTGTTCATTACTCAAAAATGTGCAAAATGTTAGAAAATAGAATAGAGCTCTTATCATCCTCTAACAATCATTTGATGCCAACCCTGCCAATTTCAGGCTCACCTGACTAGCTTTTGACTACAATTTGGTTTCTGAGAAAATTTGTATTCAGGAAGACAGTGGACTGCTGGGTCCCTCAGTAATTGTGACTGCCAGGCACAGTGGTAGGTACTTGGTTGAACAACATGATCAGAAAATAGAGGAGCAAATATCAGTGGTATTTCCCTGGCTCTTCTTAAATGAATACAACAATGCCTCACTTTACATCCATTCTGGCTTTCCTCTACTGGGGTAGGTACCATGAGGCTGCACCTGGCAGACACAACGTACTGTGGAGACCTGACTACACCATAGCCACCACCCCATCTCCTCCCATCCTATAACAGAGCTCAGTATGAGTCAGAGATTAAAATGTCATGAACATTATGTTTGCAACTCTAAATATGTGAACGAATGTACACAGACAAAAGATAAGAAAGCAAAATACAAAATATAAATAAGAAAGGTAGAATGCTTAACTTTGCCAAGGCTGCCATGATAAAGCACAACATACTAGTGGCTTAAACAACAGAAATGTATTTGTCACAGTTCTGAAGGCTGGTAGTCAAGGTGTCAGCAGGGTAGTTTCTCCTGAGCTCTCGCTCCTTGGCTTGGAGATGGTCACCTTCTCGCCATGTCCTCTCATGGCCTTTCTCTTATCAGAACACCAGTCTTATTGAATTAGAGCCCCACTTTTATGATTTCATTTAATCTTAATTACCTCCTTACAGGCCGTGTCTCCAAACACAGTCACATTCTGAGGTACTTGGGGTTAGGGCTTCAACACAGGAATCTGGAGGGAACACATTGCAACCCACAGCTCAGGGTTTTTTTCAAACATTTCACATGACACTTGACATCACAGAGATATTGTTGATATTTTAAAATGGTATAAATGACCTGAGGGAAGTGTAAACTTCTTCCTATGTTGTAAGACCATGTGTTCTTCATGCTAGGAACATGCCATATATATCTTTACTCCCCTAGCTCAGAATCTAGCACAGAGATAACTCAATGGCCACAGTGCAGTCAAGGGATATTTGCCTCAAACTCTTCTAATACCTCAGGGATGGCCCCCTAGCTTCTGCTTACTACCTTTACCAGCTATTCCAGTGTTTTGCCATAAGAGATGAATGATGAAAACATCATCACATTTCCTAAAATAAAATCCAGATCCCTGCTACAGAATAAAATTTAATTTAAAGCCATATATACTATAACTGTATCTATTTTATGACCTGATAGGTGTGGGGAGTATCTTGAGGTGATATTTTAAAATTTGCAATATCAAGACTATAGAAATTAACCTTCATAGCAAAGTAAATACAAATGTAAACACCTGGTAGGAATTTAAATTTAAATGGATGAGGATTAAGTATGATTACTTTTTGGTGTTATAAAAAGGACTTGCAATACTATGAAGTATCACTTTAATTTTTAATTTAGTATTCCACTGTAATCTTATGCAGCATTTCCCATTTTTATTTTATCTCTTTTAATTCCACTTATTTATCATCTAACCAGTGTTTGCAAATGTCCAAGTGCAGAATGGTGAGAAACCATGGTACTCATCAAGTCAAGGGTTCTGAGATGATGAATCAGGCTAGATAATCTGCATGAGCTCAACATCATCACAAAAGTCCCTGTGAGAAGGAGGCAGGAAGGTCAGAGTCAGCAGGAGGAGATATAACAACAAAAGCAAGAGGTTGGACTGGTGGGGCCACAAGTTAAGGAATGCAGCAAGTTCCAGAAACTGGAAAAGGTAAGGAACTAGACCCTCTCTGGAAGCCCCAGAAGGAACCAGCCCCTCCACCACCTTAATTTAGCCCAGTAAGACTGATTTTTAGGCTTCTCGTCTCCAGGACTAAAAGATAAGAAATTTGTGGTGTCTTAGGCCACTAAATTTGTAGGAATTTATTTATAGCAGTACTGGGAAACTAATAAATTATTTTAAAATCAGACTTTTAAAACAAAGTACAGCCTATCTACAGCATGAGTAGAAAATGAAAATAAAACTACAGCATTCATTTTTGTGAAATTTTTAAAAATTCCTTTTCTAGATTTTGAGTCGCTAACAGATAAATCAGGTTGAACTATATGAAACTGCCATTTTTATTCATTTAAAAATGGTTATATATTAGCAACTTCAGAGAGTTTAACCTATAGCTTCCATTAGCTAGTGTTTCTATCACAAAAGAAAATTAAAAATTAAATGGTCATTGGAGCAGTAGATCTAATGCTATATGAAAATATATGTCTAAACCCAACACAAATTACTCCTAATTCTGTTTCCTTGGTTATGAGTTCAATCTGCACAAAAGTCTCCTCAAAGCCCCAATATCATTTACAAGCTTCAGACTCTTACTCAGCCCCTGCACACACATACCTCCTGTATTTTGTTCTTCATGGAGTATCAGAAGTATATTTGAGTAGGGCCCATAGCTTTCTTATGTTCTCCATTCAACAGGCTCAGTAACTCCTCCAGTGGTGGCAAAACTATGGCACATATGTTATACTGGGCTGCTTGTTATCACTGAAAGCTCTAAAAGGTTCAAAAGGCTCACCATTACTGCATTTCTACCACTGCCACCATTTATGAAGTTCATGTTTCATGTCTATATTTGGTGTGTGTGATATACACACTATGCAATACTATTCCTGCTTTACAGATGAAGTTGAGCTCAGAAAAGAGGACTAACCTGCTCACAATCACAAAACTGTCCTAAATGGTGATTTGAAACCAAATCTTTTAGCATGCCTAAAAACACTTACATGGATGAATGCTTCACACTGATTTCTTTCATGGAATAGATGGTGAGGAAAGCTATCTGGTTTTATTTTTATATAATTTCACATTAAACGCCAACTTGTTCTTTTCTTTAATGTGCAACTGGAAGTTAACATCAATGCTCCATATATATCAAGCACTGCAAGTGACATGTTTTTATTAAAACATTTCTCACCCACAATATTCCTTCCAGTTATTGATTTAAAGGTCTCTCTGTACAGCACTTACACCAATAATTATGCATCTGGATATCATCTGACTTTAAACTCCTTGCAACCTCTGAAGCATGACCACCCAGCTTGAGCCTTCATTTCAGAGCCTATTTCGAGTATGTGTAAAATACAGACATTAACAGTTAAGACTGCCTGGGTTTGAAATCTAGCCCCTACCCCTCTGGTCCCTACTTTCTGTGTAGTTTTTATCCAAGTTACTTAGCCACTCTGTGTCTCACTTTCTTCATCTACAAAATGAGGATACTACCTACCTCAAAAGTTTACTGTTAGGATTAAATAAGCTGACATATGTAGACCACTAAAGACAGTGTCTGCCACACACTAGATGCTAATATTTTACTAGTATTATTTTGTCCAAAATCAGCCAGTGTAGTTTTCTAAGTGAAAGTAAAATATAGTAAAATTAACTTTGTTCAATAAACAATACTTTCCTTAACTTAGAAAAATATAATCCTTCAAAAATATTAAGTACTGCATGAAAAATGAGGATTCATGTGTCTCCTCCATCCCAACATTTGCCAAGGTCACCAAACAAGGGACACAGCCAGCAGGGAGAGTAGGAGACACCTCCTGCCAACCAGCATTTAATGTGACTGAGGTTCATGCAAGCCGGGGTGATTTTCTGCCAACCTTTACCAGTGAGCACATAGGTGGGTACTGCAATCAGAACCTTCCATGTATTGCCTCAGGCTGCCCTTTTAGGCAGTGGTGGCAAACCTATGGCATGCATATTATTGTTTTCCTTTTAAGACAAAAGATGTTGATGTATGAATTGTTTTTTCTAAATTAAAACCTTAGTATTCAGGGTTAATTGCAGTGTTGGCACTTTGTGATAAATAAGTGGGTTTTGAATTGCATTTTGGCAGTCAGTCTTTAAAAGGTTCATTATGACCACCTTAAGGCCTCTGTTAAAACCCATGATCTTTACACATCTGCTTTAACTAGACTTTACTTATGCAAAAGGTGTGACGGAAGTCAGAAGCACATCCATTCCCTTTGTATTCCTTCCAAGGTACATGTAAGTGCATGCACACAGAGCCTTCTTGGTGGTGGATTATCATGAGTGAAGCTAAAGCAACTGTTTCATTCATGACAACATACTTGTGTTAGCTTTCCATTACTGTAACAAAATACCAGAGATAAACAACTTATAAGGAGGAAAAGTTTGTTCTGGCTCACAATTCTAGAGGTTTCAGTCTGTGATCAGCTGATTCCATTGCTTTTGGGCTCATGGTAAGGCAGAATATCTTGGTGGGGAGCACCTGCCTAAACAACGCACCAGCCCACCTCATAGTAATCAGGAACTACACAGAAAAAGAGAGGAAAGGCTAAAGTTCCAATACTCTCTTCAAGGGCACACTCCCAATGACCTAACTTCCTCCCACTAGTCCCTACCTCCTAAAGGTTCCACCACCTCCCACAGGCACCACAGGGTGACAACCAAGCCTTGAACACATAGTCCTTAGGGGGCACTTATCCAAATTATACCAAAATCCACTTCTACTTTCTTTCTTTCTTCTTCTTTTTTTTTGTACCAGGGATTGAACTCAGGACCTTCTGCTTATGAGGCAGGTGTCAGCACCACTGAGCTACATCCCCAGCCTGACTTCTACTTTCTATAGGAAAAGACAAACCAGGTTTCTTGGACTTGATTTCTTTAGTTCAATTTTCCAGATTAGGAGGGTTCAAATTCTTCTTTTACCATAAATTTTATGTGTTTAATGGAAAATTTATAAATTTGTAAAATAATGGAATCTTGATTCTCTTAAGTTTATTTGCAAAATTATTCCTTCTTTGGAAAAAAAATGAAAATCAGGTATTTTCTAGATGTAAGTATGACTAGAAAAGGGCCTGAAAGGATAGACTGCAACATGATGTAGGATTTAGGAAACATTTAATATTAATTTACATGTTCAAAAATTTTAATGAGCAGGTATTATACATAAAGTTGTTTTTTTGTTTTGGTACCAGGGATTAAACTTGGGACCTTGCACTTGTGAGGCAGGTGGCAGAAAAAACAAGTTGCTTTTGAAAAATAGTCTTTTTGTTTCTTTTTTTTTTGGTACTGGGGATTGAATTTGGGACCTTATGCTTGAGAATCAGGTGGCAGAACCACTGAGCTAAATCCCCAGCCCTTAAAAAATAGTCTTGATACAATAATTTCAGTTTTTTCCTTTTTCTTTTTCTTTTTTTTAAATTTTTTTTGCACTAAGGATTGAACTTAGTTCCTTACACATGGGGGGCAGGTGCTCTGACACTGAGGTACAACTCTAGCCCAGTGTAATTGTAATTTTTAAGCACACATTATTTCTAATTTACTTAAAAATTTTTATGGAGATAAATTCACATTAATATCAAATTCACCATTTTATAATTCAGTGATATTTGGTATATTCATAATATTGTACAATCACCACTATTATCTAGTCTAGAACATTTCAATCACCTCTCATAAAGAACCCTATACCCTTTTACTAGTCCCTTCCTTTTCCCTTCTCTCCCTGAGTTCTGACAACCATCAACCTGCTTTCTGTCTCTATGGTGTGGCCTTTCAGGAACATCTCATGTAAATAGAATCAATATCTGGCCTTTTGTGTCTGGTTTCTTTCACTCAGCATGTTTTCAAGGACCATCTATATTGCAGCATTAACCAGTAGTATAACCTTCATTATTATGCCTGAAAAAAATCTCATTATAAATTATGCTATATTTGTTTATTCATCAGATGATGGAGGTTTGGATGGTTTCTATATTTTAGCTATTATGACTAATGAATTAGCATTCATGCACATATTTTTGAGTCAGTACATGTTTTCAGTTTTCTTCAGTATATGCAGGGGTGGAATTGCCTGGTCTGAAAGTTACTATTTGTTTGACTTTTTGAGGAACTGCTAGTGTTTAAATGCAGGAGCACCATTCTACATTCTCATCAGCAAAATACAAGTATCCCAGTTTCTCCACATCCTCACTAACACTTATTTTTCTTTTCTTTTTAAAAAAGTTACAGCAAACCTAGTGAAATGTGAAGTGTACATCACTGTAGTTTTGATTTGCAATTTTCAAGAGACTCATGAGACTGAACATCTTTTATATGCTTGCTTGATATTTGTAAATCTTCTTTGGAGTACTATTCAAATTCTTGGACTTTTAAATTTAGCTATTGTCATTTTATTATTGGTTCTAAGAGTTCTTTTGTATATTCTGGGCTTTAGATATTTTCAGATACAATATGTGACTTGCAAATATTTTCTCCCATTCTCTGTGTCATCTCTTAACTTTCTTGATGATCTCCTTTCATACACAAGAAATACAATTTTGATAAAGTCTACACTCTTTTATCTTGAGGGATTGGAGATTGAACACAGGGGCACTGAGTTACATTCCCAGACCTTTTTTTCTTTTTATTGTTTTGATTCGAGGCTAGGCTTAAACTTGTGATCCTCCTGCCTCAGCCTCCTGAATAGCTGGAATTACAAGGGTGGCCCACCACAGCCACCTTACACATTGGTTTTTATAAATATGGATTTTGTTCCCTATAAAAGTCAAGCGCAATATGACATTAAAAAGAAAGACTTGCAAACATTGCACAGTAAAAGAGCATGAATACTTTGTAGTGGCCATAGCTATATTTTCCACCTCTCTTTTCCATGAGAAAAACAGGATGGGTGGGCCTATTTATTAATATCTCCAGTGCTTATATTCCTGTACTCAATCATGAAGCACTACTCATTCTATTAGTATTTTTCAGGAACTGAAAAATGAAAGATGAGTGACATGGATTCATCATGGTTGAACAGTGACACAGGCTCTGCTGAGGACGGTGTATTTTTCTCTACAGATTCCCAGTAGCAGATGGAACTTTAATCCCCAAACTTCACAAACACGATGTTGGATATGCTCAGATAATACAAAGAGTCTTTTCTGGGACTCTGATGATTTTCTTTGGAGTCGACTGTGCCTTTAGACTGTTCTAGACATTTATTTTTTATTTTTTATTTTTGTTTGGTACTGGCGATTGAACTCGAGTCCTTGTGCTTGCAAGGCAAGTGGCAGAACCACTGAGCTAAGTCCCCGGCCTGTTCTAGACATTTAGAAAAGATGTTGCATTTCCATTTTATGATGCTGCTTTTTGAATATGTACTATGAATTCTGACCCTGAATACGATTATCTTTATGAAGAAGTACATTCTCATTTTCACAGCTCTGTGACCTTTCATTTGTTATTTATGAGCTTTTGCAAATCTAATACCACTCTGACAGATTTAATTTGTGCTCTAAATTACCTTTGCATGAGTTACTCAACTGCTGGTTTTATTCCAATGGATTACTTGCTATATTCCAAAATAAAAAAAAAATAGTTTGTGATCTATTAGACTTCTTCCACCTAAGAGAAAGCTGAGGAGAGTTTCATTCTGAATTTTTACTCCACAAAAGATATCAGATAATATAAAGGAGGATTTCTCATAGAGGCAAAGTGACAATCATAACCCAGATCAAATTTTACAAATCTATACCCTCATTGCTATTTCATGTTGAGTCCATAAAATAAGATACTCTCACTCCTTAAACTAGTCACTAGGAGAAAATAAGCACTTCTGGAAGCCACACTGACTTAAGAACCATATACTAAAAGATAAAGCCTCAGAGTTAAGTCAATATACAAGCAATTGTGAAATAGAGGACTAATGCAAATCTAAACATGTTTGGATGCTATTCAAATAGAGATGACTAATATGAAGGGAAAACCAAATTCTTGGGGCCTGAAATATCATGACAAATCTTGACTTAACTCTGAATATATATATAGACTGTTGGGTGGTGATTTAATGACCTGAAAGAGTTAATTCAGCTCCTAAAAGTATAAACTGAAGGCATGTCTTTGTAAAACTGCCTACTTAAGTATATTATGCTGATCATAGGTATGTTTCTTACAATTAAAAAATTGCTCAGAAAATATAGTGCTTTTAAAAAATGGTTGAAAATTCTTTGATGTGTCTCCATTGAGAGATGGAGTCCATATGCTCTGCCCTTGAATCTGGGTCAACCTTGTTAATCAGTTGACTAGAGTGTAGTTGTAATGACCCTGTGCAACTTCCAAGGCTAGGTCACGAAAGATGATGCAACTTATACCCAATGCTGTGGAACATTCATGTTCAAATCTTGAGATGCCATACAATCTCCGTGCCCCACCCGCAGGGCTGCCATGATGTAAGGAAGCCCAAGTAGTCCATGAGAACTACTGAAACTTCATGACATGAGAGAGCTGCCCGGCCAGCTCCAGGGGCTCCAGTCACCTCTCTTCTGCACATTCCAGCTCAGCCAGTTTGACTGCAACTAAACGGAGAATTCCCAGAACAGGAGGTCCAAGTCCTTTCCACAGTCCTAACTCACAGAGACTATGGATGATAATAAAATGATCCTTACTGTCTCTAGCCATTAAGTTTTGTGGTGATTTTGTGGTGATTTTTGTGGTTAAACAGCAATCCTGGACCATAAGGCAGCAGAGCCAAAGAGCAAACAATGAACTTTAATTTAACTCATGAAGCTAATTTCATTTTCTAGGACACATTGGTTATAAAGTTCAGAAATCCAAATCAAACAGGCTGTACCTAAAGCTGGGATTAGAAATGAAGGGGAAGAATTATACTGTCTCCTTAACTGCTCGGTTCAGACATGCCCAGACTTTTAACTCTGTTTTTAGGAATTTCCAACCTTAGCTCTGCTTTGCCTTCTATTTTGCCTGTTACTCAAGTCCTCCCAAACTGTGACCATCAGCAGCTTTAGAATCATTCCCAGCCTCTTTCCCAGCTGTTCCAGAAAATGCCCCAACAGCAGAAAGAAGTACCTTCATGGAGTCACAATTTGCCAGGGGAATATGGCATTCCTAAAATTAGCTAGTGCCTCTGTCACTGGAACAACAGAGTCAACTCCACTGCAGTCACATGATTTGAAAGTGGGGGGTGGTGGTGGTTCCCAACAGAAAATCTAGGTGTCACCCAAGAAGAAGACTTGGATGGTAGGACAGCAAAAAAACACTGATGTGCACTACTATAAACAATATAACATTTGAAATAACTCACTCACCTGAAAGGACAAAGTGAAGTTAAAGGTAGCTCAAATGAATACTACTGTAGATGCCAAAAGGAGGGCATGTTACCTATGATGTGACTTTCTTCTCTTAAAATGAATGCAACTTCATTACAACTTTTCAAATAAAAATTTAAGGCTGAAACAATGAAGACACATTTATAGTGGGCATTTATAAATAGTTCTGCCCTGTACTTCCCCCTGTGGAAAGGTCTTTGGAAAGGTCTTCCATTGTTCCAATCATGTGCTGCAATTTGGGCACATCAGGATCTCACATAGTCCGTCCTACTGACCACTGATGTCTGGGTCAGGGTTGGACATCTGATTCAACTAAATAAACAGAAATTCTTCCAAAGTATTTCTCAAACTATAATCAGAAAAAAGGTAAGTATCCCTCTATGGTACAAGACCTCAAGATATGAGGCTCAGGAATACCTGTATACCACATTCCTCCCCATTTGGAGGAGGAAGAAAATGAAGCTTGCTGACTAAGAGAGACAGAGATAAGAAATAAATAGAAGCGCCCCAATTATGTTCAACTCTTACCTTTCAGCAGAGTTTTAACTCTTCTCTTAATTATTAAGTAGCCTCAGTATCCATGGAACAAATACCATGTTTCTCCAAGGTAGTCTAAGTTGGTTTTCTGTCCCTTGTGACCATGGTTCTAATTCAATAGTCTTTCAAAAGGGTCCAGCCACCAGTTTAAATTTCCCTATGTTACAAAAGCTTTTTACCTCAATACTTCCTTAAGGCTTATCAACTAAAAGGTTAGAATTGGCTTTTTAAAATGTCAATAATAAAGAACTAGCCATAAATGACTTTTTTTGGATTTCACAGACACCAATGTTTCATTTCCAGATCTACAGGGAGACAGATGTTCACACATTTTCAATCTGAATTAAAGATTTACTTGCACAAAAGGTAATGCTTTAAAAAAGTGTTCATTTCTTTTTCTGGTACCTGTTGGCGAGGCTACAGTTACAGGAAAAAGCTGCCGTTTCACCTTGCTCCAATCTGATTTAATGGCCAATTGCATCAAAAAAGCTTCAATTCCTAAAGAATAAATTGATGTCTGGACAAGTATGCCTAGGAATATGTTCACATTTTAAGGGGTTCTGTATTTACTGTGGAACTATTCTGCTTGTTGGTTCTGCTTGTTAGTTGTTTCCTCTATCAATTTGAAGGTTCTTGAGAACTGGAAAGAAAGCATTCTTAAGTATAAACAATGGGAAGAGAATGAAGTAAAAAAAGAAAACAAAAACCTCTTCAAACAGGAATGGTACACCACGTACATTTCTGTTATGTTTATCTATTTTTTGTTTATGTGGGAAATTTTTGGTTTGGTGTCTTTTATTACACTTCTTTATCTATTTAAGAATATCATACTTTCATTTAGTTTTCTGGAGATGTTTATCACAGAGATGTTCCAAAGACATAGAAGTATAAAATGCCCTCAGGAATAATATCATAGTTATAAGTGAATTAAATTAAAACAAGATCTGCTCTTATGTATAAAGTAACTCACTTCCAAATCTGGTATTTTGATTATTAGGCATATATTATCAGTCTCTCAGTACTACACAGAAAGGATGTTCTCTGTATTTGGAGTGATGCATTCAACTTTCTTCTACTAATTTTCAATGTTTCCAAACTTCAGAAAGATGAAGGAGGTACTAGTAATAATCAAAAAGAAGATCCTGCCTACTGTAAATTGAAGGAAGTATTTTGCACTATTTGGGCCAAGTTTTATTGGCAAAAACCATTGCACAGTTGCACAGAGGTAACTTCACTTTGGTTTTAGAGGCCTGTTGTGAAGCTTCTGTTGGAGGCATGAGGCATGTCAACTTGTCCCCGTCGCCTCTCCCAGGACCTGTGGCACTGCCAAGCTCATCTACATTAAGGGTTCTTAGCCCCTGGTGACCCCCTCATCATGTTATCTCAGTTCAAATGTAAATAAGCAACTGTGACATTTCTGACCTCTTTATGAAATAGTTCTTCTATCTCTTTGTGTCGACTAAAGTCAACTCTCAGTGAAAATCCAGCTTCCTTTTAGCTGTCCACAATAGAATGTCTTCATTTTCCCATGCTCCATCCTGATCCTGAAGACAAGAGAAGGCCACAATTCTTTTTCCTCCCACTATAGTTTATAAGTCATGGCTCTCCCTCTTCACACAAATTCTCTTCACCCCAAAGGCCAAACCACTTGTCCTTATATCTAGCTAGCAAGGAGGGATTGGAGAACATGAAGAATGTATCTCACTTTCAGACATCAAAAATCACTTAACATAGGGGCCGGGGATTTAGCCCAGTGGTGCTGCCGCCTGCCTCGCAAGCACAAGGTCCCAAGTTCGATCCCGGTACCAAAAAAAAAGTCATTTAACCTAATCTCGATTCTCAGGATTGAGAAGAAACAACTCATACTGATTTTTTTGATTCTGTTTTGCCCATGGTTCCTTGTCAAAATGCTTTGAGCACTGTTTCTATTGACCCTGACAGAACTGAGGTTCAAGAATAAACTGTATCTACTACTTTTATGCAGAGCTCTTTTGGGATTTCTTATGGAGCAGGAAAGCCAGCCTGGGCTCTCTTTTTCTGAGAAAAAGAAAAATCAAATAGCCAATAAAAAAAACAATGGTTTACACAAAATCCCTATGCCTAAGCCACTATTTTTCAATTATTGGTTGGGTTTCTTGGCAGCTAACTTCTAAATGCTAACCAATGTTTCCCGCTTGATAAAGAATATGTTTTAAAAACAAATCTATTTATGTACTTAGAAGCAAACTGTGGATACACTGAGCTAAGCACAATGTGTCCTAATAGCTCAAAGACTATCATGATTTCATTTTTTTTGAAAGGGTATCAGGGTTGGTGAAAACACCCTAAACTATAACTTCACTTTTCAAGCACATTTAACAATTTAGTGCAATAATCTAGAGGGAGGAAGGATTTCCTTATTGAATTTGAAGAAAAAGGATTGTATCCAGTAAACCTCAATTTTGCATCAGTGACGTAGGAATTCTTCATTGGTAATACATTTTCAGGTTTCAGGTTAAAGCACTGTAGAAACCAAGAAGCTTATGATGCATCTGCTTTGGAGCTAGCAGACTACAGACTGAATTCCTCAAAATCATAAGCTAAATTAAACCTCTCCTCTTTTAAGTTGTGGCTGTTGAATATTGTTTCAGTGATGAGAAAGCTAACACAGAAAACTGATACTACAGAAGTGGGTTCGTTGCTGTGACTATACCTGACCATGCGGTTTAGAAGCCTTTGAAACTGGGTGCAGAAAGGAATTTGAAAGATTTGGATAATTAGGCTAGAGAAGCTATAGAGTGCTATTAGAAGAACCTGATGGGTAGTGATGATTCTGGTCTAAGCTTAGAAGAGCAGCATGCTGATAGAAATTCAGATAGTAAAAGCCAGGCTCAGGAGGTTTCAGTTGGGAACAAGGACTCTTACGGCATTTGGACTAGAGGCCATATGTGTTACATTGGCAGAAAACTTGTCTACCTTTTGTCCGCATACTGAGACTTTGCAGGAAACTGAGATTAGGGGTGGTACTAATTAATCTGGCAGAGGAAATTTTAAGATGGCCCAATATTCATGCTGTGCCATGGGTACTGCTGACAGCTTTTATCCAGGTTTATAGTGAGAATCAAGGTCAAAAGGCAGAATAGAAAAAATTTTAAAACTTTTAAATCTGACCTACAAGGAACCAACCACGTGTAAAGTTGGAATCAAAGAAGGTGTGGTTGCTAAAGAGATTAGCACCATTAAAAAGAAACCAAGTACTTTTTACAGGGACAAAAGAAAAATACCTTGAGGGAATCTCAGAAATCAGTAAGATCCCACCCACTGCAGACTCAAGGGTACAAAAGTATTAACATTTCATTTCAGAAGAGTTTCCTCAAGACCCTACTCAAGAAGGGCCTTCTATGGAATTGTTTGCCTAGGATTTATTTCACTCTGCCCAGCCATCCAGGTGCACAGAAACCACTGAAGCCATGATCCAAGGGGGCCTACCTACTGCTTTCACTGACAGACTTCAGCAATGTACACATGATGCTAGTTTTACTGGCACACAGAAAGCAAGAGTTGTGAGGTCAGGGAAGCTTCTACCTTTATTTCAAAGGAAGGCTTATGAGACCAGCCAAGGAGCCCCTGAGAGGGCAGTACATGAACCTGTGGAAATGAAGCTAAAGGTAGTAAAGACCTCAGAAGACTAGAGATGCCAGGAATGTAGAATGTCTGCCAAAGAAACCTGCAGCTGAAGAGTGAATCCAGCCCGTGAGCAAGGCCATCTGGGCTACAACAGGAGGTCCACAGGGGTGGGGCTATCCAGGCCCTATGGAACTCAAATCTCACCACCATGTGCTCTGAAGCCAGACATATGGCATGGATGGGTTTCAGTCTTGGTTTAGTCCAAATCTTCTCTATCCCCTTATTCCTCCCTTTTGGATTGGAAATCTTTACTCTGTGCCACAGTACCTTGGGATTATATAACTTATTTTTTATTTTTACACAGGTTCTCAGCTGAGTTTGCCTTGAGTCTCAGAAGAAGGTTAGATGTGAATTTATGAAAAACACTGGAACTGATGACACTTTGGGGAAGAATTATTGCATTCTCAGTTGCATTCACAAGATCTGTATTATATTAGACAGAATTATGAACTTTCTATTGTCTTAAGGAGATGTGATTGGGTGTGAAGTTGACAAGGAGTGAATTATGACCATTAATCTTGAGTTGTTAATTTCACAGGATTAAGAAATGCCTGGGAGGTTAGTAAAGCATATTCCTGCGTGTGTCATGGAAGCATGACCTTGGGTACCATATATGGTCCCTAGCCCATTACAGTGTTCTTCCCCTGTTCTGCTTCCTGGCCACCATGAACTAACCATCTTTGCTCAGGCACATCCTTGGAGCCATCCAACTATGGACTGAATTCCCTGAAACCATGAGCCAAACTAAACCTCTCCTCTTTTAATTTGTGGGTGTTGGGTGAGTTGAGAAAACTGACTAATACAGTCCTCAAAAGGCAATATAGTGATGCTGGAAATGCAGATATGTCAAAGAGAAGTCTTAAAGGTTTCCTTTAAGTGAAAGGTAAAAGTTCTCTACTTAATAGAGGAAAAAAATTCATATGCTCATGCTATGATCTACAGAAAAATGAATCTTTTATTGATGAAATTATGAGAAAGAAAGAAATCTGTGCTACTTTTGCTTTCACAACTGAGGCTACAAACATTATGGTCGCAGTAGGTGATAAGTACTCAGTTAAGATGGGAAAGGGATTGGGCCAGGGATTTAGCTCAGTAGCATCACACTTGCCTTGCAAACACAAGGTCCTGAGTTCAATCCCCGGTGCCGCAAAAAAAAAAAAAAAAAAAAAAAGAAGGGAAAGGCATTAAATGATAGAGTTCACTGTTATTCCTGGAATGCATCCCTGTGGATAGGGGAGGTATGACTGTATCTCTGCAAGGTCAACGTGATACCCTGACTTGTATGTCCCACCAGTCCCATGGTGCTGATGACAAAGGGAAGTGGAGTTTGGCACTTGGGCAGGTCAGTCCAGCTGCTCTTAAGGGTGCTTATGAGACAACTCTTTATTTCTATCCTCTTTTAGGGGCAGGAAGTTATGTGCGCTGATGTTCCTCTTAAACTGTCAAAACAACCTAGGATTTATAACACATTATAAAGACCCAGAAAAACTTTTAGTTTCATTCCAATGATCAAATAAGTCTATTAGTACTAGGATACTGGAAATAAGAGGGATGAAAATTCAACTGTGATAAGATGGATGAACCTAGAGGACTGTATGCTCAGTGAAATAAGTCATGCAATGAAAGACAAACACTGTATGATTTCACTATATGTAAAATCTAAAAAACACTGAACTCATAGAAGCAGAGAATAATAGAAAAGGGCTTGCCAGACATTGTTCACAGATGGAGCAGGTACAGGTAGAGAGGCTGGTCAAAGGGTCCAACACTTTAGTTTGGAATAAGTGCTGAAGATCTATTGTACAGCACAGTGACTATTCTTAAATGTGTATGGTACACTTAAAAATTGCCTAGCGGATAGAGCGTAAAGGTTTTCACCACAGAAAAAGCATAGCATGTGACAATATATATGATAATTAGCTTGATTTAATCATTTCATAATGTATGCATACTTCAAAAATCACACTGTGACTATATATAATTAAATACTAAATAAATAAATAATAGGGAAAATTTTGAAAGTGCCATTGCCAAAAGTGCATATATCATGGAAGTAGTGAAGTGTAACCTCTGAGTACCTGATTGCATGGGCACCTGCCAAAGTCCTGCTCCTAACTCTACAGCTGTAATTTTGTATTCTTTTCCTTAAGGAGGGCTCTGCTCTCAAAACCTTGATTAGCCCACTTTGGCCAGAATATTATGGAAATTATTTTTATGATTAGTAATATTATACTTGCTTTTCTCCAAGAGGGGTTAGATTAATAAAATAATACACACTGATGTTCTACTTTTTTTTTTGCAGAACTGAGATAAACCCCTTTATTTATGTATGCTTCTCCACTTTGTTTAAAACAACAACAACCTTAATGTAACTGACAGCCCTTCCCCCTCACCCTTGCTTGGGTGAGCGGGGTGGTTCAGGGGGAAATGGGCCCAGAGGTGGGGATGGCTAGAAGAGCCCCTCAGGGAATTCTACTTTTATAAAATGGAACAACAACAACAAAAAGAAAATAGGGAAAGATGACATGCTAACAAAGACAAGCCTTTCACATATGGGAAATGGAACTGGAACTGGAGGAAACCATCAACCAAACCAAGGCCTTCTCCGCGACCCCCCTCAAGGCCTCCTTGCTCTGGGTAATTTTTCAGATGCTCTAAGAAAGCTCAGAGAAACCACTCCATCTTCTCACCGTAGCCATGCCAGAGGCCTAGGACTGGCTAGGAAGCACCTTAAGGTTAGTGATATAGCCACATACAATAGTGATAACAGGGATCCTGAGAAGGACTTGGGATGATCAGGGAGCTGGCTCAAAAACAGACAGACTTCAGACCCCTTTTACTCACCTCCTAGGAGGATTGTGAGGGAAAAATGCAGTGCATGGAAGGCAGTGTGGTGCAGGCCTGAGAACATGGGCTCTGTAGTCATCCAGGCCAGGCTGGAATCCTGACTGCTATTGCTATGTCTGCATGATTTTGGTTGGGGTTCTTAACTGCTCTGGGCCTTCGTCTCCCCATCTACAAAATGGCAAAATTTAATCTTTTACTCATTGGCCATTTAAAGGATAAAAAAGGAACAAAGCACTTGGAACTCTATTTTATGCTTGCTAGCTGTTACCATTCTCAAAATTAGCTTGGGGTGGTCGAAGAAGCACCTAATTTTTTATGTGTGTCAAGAGGCTGCCTGGGAATTATTTGCTTTCCAGTCCAGAAAGGACCCGTGAAAGGTTGTCCAAAGAACACTATGAGGGGCAAGTTCTATGAAGAGGAATCAAAAGTCAGGTAGGGATTTCTGTCCCATTTTCTAGCTGATCACAGCTAACATCAGCATCCTGTGCTGAGAAGAAAAATGCAGGGAAGATGAACTGAGGAAGATTAGGGAGTTTCTCAAATTTGAAAAATGCTTTCTCTCTAATAGAAAAAAAAAGTCTCACAGGTACCACTTCTCCCATCCTTGGAGCTCACTGATTAATACTAATTAAATAAACACAGAAAATTTGGAAGGAACTTCTAATGCATAAATCCCATGCATAGCTTTAAAGATAAATAAAAATGCCAAATATGAACACATTACATTCAGATTAAATACAATAACTAAATAAAATGCAAAATAGCAGCAATAACACTAACACAATAGAATTGAATGATGTATGTGCAAGGCACTCTTGCAAGTGTTACTCCAATCCTCATTATACCCCTATAAATAGGATGAATACCCCATTTTACAAATGAGGAAACTGAGACACCAAAAATGCAAACACTCATTTTTAAATCTCCCAAACAGCTGGCTGAGGCCTGAAGACTCCTTTTCTGAGAAGTGAGTGACACGGCTTTGGGAAGCTCTGTGCTAGAAGGAAGACTATCTCAGAGATACAGTGATGGAGGAAGAGCCAGACCTAGGTAAGAATTTAGGGCAATCAGTGGGCACTACAAGGACAGAGACCTGGACACCTGGACATGTCTCCTGCTGGAGGGAAGGGACCAGTGAAAACCATCTTGACCAGTTTCCTGTTGTTTTTGCTCAGAGCTGGGCAGAAACGGACATCACTGGTACTCCCTAGAAAGACAGGTGCTAGTCCTGGTAACAAGAACAGTAAACTGAAAAACCTTAGCAGAGGAAGGAGCAGAAGAAAAGGGTGAGGAAAGGAGAGGAGGAAATGAGGGAGAAAAAGAAGAGGTGTCCAACGAAAGAGGTTTCCAATCTTGATACACATTTTAAACAACTGGGGATCCCTAAAAGCAACTGATGCTGGCTCTTAGCCATTACAATTTCATTGCTCTGAGGTGTGATCTTAACACTGAGATTTTATAAACTCTGCAGGTCATTCTAACTTGCTGCAGAGCTTAGGAAAGTTTATATGCTTCTGCAAGATGCTGGTGGAAGAAAAAAGTCTGAAATGCATTCTGTTCTTTAAAGTGATCATTAGCATAAAGAAAATTCCCCATTCAGCTCAGGTAAAGGACTATAAAGCAGTCTGACACGAGCTGGGAGCCATGTATTCTACTGGGTCTCCTCTATCTATCCTTACTGTGGCTCCTCCTGGTCTTTGGGCAAGGAAATGGGCAGGCCTTTACCTATTAAAATAAAACAAAACAAAAAAACCCTACCAGAGCAGGCTTCTGGTTTCTATAATGCCTAGCATTAAATTTGACAAGATTCTCTTCACTTTTTCAGTAACAACTTTCCTTAAAGTGGTTTTCACCCTCCAGATGAAGTTACTGCCTATGTTGCCCTAGAAATGCTCCAAGGTAAACACATTCTACTTCTCCAACTTAGAACACATAATATTTATGACATTAAAAAAAAATCTTGAGGCCTCTCCAAGGGCAATCAAAGCCATTAATTTAATGGTAACTAAAGGGATGGGTGAGTTTTTGAGGAGGAGACATGTTAATAGTTTCCAAATGTTGGAAAGAGATAGCTTTGCTGACTGTAGGGCCTATGGGAAGAGACAGCTTTCCAAACTGAAGACCTGAGCTTGAACTCATGCCCTGCTACAAAGAGCCATGTGAATTCAAGCAACATAATTTCCCTGAAGTTTAATCTCCTTATCAGGAGTGACACACAGAGATGCTTTCAGTCCACAAGGACACTCACAGTGACATTTTTACTGTGAGTAATGACTCTGAGGGGTAAGGCATGATTGTGACCCCCTCTTTCTTTAAGGGTGGCAAATTTTCCATCTTGTCTGACTTTCTAGCCACTTGTTCTGATGTTATTCAGAGAAAAACCAGGCAAGGCTGGGAATAAAGCAAAAGGGAACAAATACAAGTAATGTAGTCAGGACTACAAAGGAAGAGTAATGATACATTCATCTTGATTTCACTCTGTGAAGTTAAGATAACCTAGTTACAATATCAATACCTTACAATTTATGCAGTTACATTGTGTTCTGTAAGTTCTTTGTCCTGTGCATGAAAAGAAAAAAAAGTTTGAGTGCTTGTTGTTAAGAATTATCCTAGAAGAGGCAAAGGAACTGGATCAAAGGTCTTGAAAGGAGTAGGATTTGATATGAGATGACTCCTCGCTCCAATTCCTGCCTTTTGCTTATAGGCATCTGAAGTTTCCAGCCAGCCTGTCTGCACCCAGATATATAGTAGGTAGTAATGATAAATGCCACTGTGAGTCTACATACACAAGGGCAGTAGAATAAAGGGTCTCTGTCAACAATGTCCACAGAACTTTCTGCAATGACACACTTGTTCTATGTCAGTGCTGTCCACACTGGGAGCCACAAGTCATATGTGGCTGTTGAGAAACTGAAATGTGAGACTGAAGAACTACATCTAATTATATTTAGTTATAATTTAAGTTAAATAGACACATTTGGTCACTTGCCACAGTGTTGGATTTGAATATCCTAAATGAATGATAA
The DNA here is from genome assembly GCF_053883595.1 of Heterocephalus glaber. Taxonomy (NCBI): domain Eukaryota; kingdom Metazoa; phylum Chordata; class Mammalia; order Rodentia; family Bathyergidae; genus Heterocephalus; species Heterocephalus glaber. Next base: position 3,454,551 of record NW_028258191.1, read on the forward strand.
ATGGATGAAAGGGGCTATGACTTCAGAATCAGTCAGGACTAAGGTGAAGTAGAAATGGTTTACCCAGATAATACCAACATATCAGCATTAATTAAATCAGAAAATACCACACAACTGCTTCTCTGGGAGGCACTCTAGGCTTGGCATTGGTGCTGGAGCCAAACAGCATAAAAAAGAATGAAAGAGACCTAGGTGTCAGAATTTGAGGAGTGCTACCAATACCCACTTTGCCCTCACCTTTGTTTTTTAGTTGATGGTTAAAAATATCAGCTTATTATGTAACAAGACTGATTCTAAATGCTTTATCCTGTGGTATAGGATATTACTTTTAATCTCAAGATTGGCAGATGAACAAACTAAAGACAAGGAACAACAGGTCACCCAGATAGAAAGGGGTGGAGTCAGAGTCTGAATTAAGGCACTCTGGCTTCATACACCACATTTTGAAGTCTTTGGACATTTAGAAGTTAGGGAGATTAAAAGAATTGCCTTTCAGAGGAGGATGCCTTGCTCAGCGTTTCTTGGACATAGTAAAGAATGTGTTGTGTCAGTATGTCTTAATTTGTTTTCTGTTGCTATAACAAAATCCTACCCATGAGGTAATTTACAAAGGGAAGTCTAGCTCACAGTTCTGAAGCTGGGATGACCATGGTATGCTGCTGGTATCTGGGCGGCCTTTGGCTTGTGTTGTAACACAGTGGGAAGTGTTAGGTCAAAGAAGCACATACAAAGAGAGAGCATGGGCAGACCTGTTTTAAAAGAATTTGCTGTCCCTGCGCTGCACTAATCCACTCAGGGGAATGGAGTCTTGTGACCTAAAGTCTTCTGAAGGCTCCCACCTCCCAGCACGGTCACAGGAACAATTACAACTCTACATTAGGAGACAATCAAACCACAGTAAGGGGAAAATGGCCATTTTGGGGGTAATTAGTATAAAGACAGAATGTGGACACTGGGTACCAAAAGGAGGAGAGTGAGAGGAAAGAGAGAGGTGAAAGCCTAGTGCTCTGTAAGATTCACTTTACCAACTGTCCACTTTCACCAGAAATAGTTCCTTCTTAAGTCATTAAGGGTGGGCAGAGGATGGTGGGTAGGGATGTAAGAAATTGCAGGTCTTGAGAGAATGGAGCAAAGCAATGTTCTGTTGTAGGTAAGAAGTTGATCGCTGTCCAACCCAATCAACTACAAAATCATCCTCACAGATCAAACTTCAGGTAATTCTAAAGTGCTATGGCCACCTCTGCAATCCCTTATTACCCAGGGCAAGTGCTTCCAAATGTTTGTGTTTTTGTAATATGAGTAGTATCTTTGTTACTAAGCATATGGTTTATTCACCATTATTTTCTTATAATAAATTCCTAACATGAGGGAAAAAAAGGAAAGAATCAGACACTGATTTATACTGGTTGGACTCATAGGAATGTTAAGGTTTCTCTTCCCCTGAAAGAGTGTCACAAAGTGATACAGTCTAGGGTGTTCCCCCTGCTTGTAATCAAGAGGAAAGGAAGATGGTCTGTCTTAGTCTTTTTTGCTATAGGATTTGATGAAGCAAAAATGACTGAGTCTAAAATTAAGTTGCCATGTTGCCCTTAATGAAATAGGGCCTAGCATTTGAGTTGCCCTTAACTAAATAGAATAACTAGTTTCTACTTACCATAAGACATTTCTTGTACAATATTTATTACACTGTGGGTTCAAAAAATGTAGTTACCCAATGTTTACAGCAAAAAATGCATCACAAATTCCAGATTAAATACCAATTTAGCCAGGAGAATTCATTCATCCATTTGATAAATTTCTAATCTGTCTAATATGCATTGGGCATTGGTCTGCTTTTAAGGTTACAGGGCAAACAATAGATGAAAACAATATTTGATGGTTGTAGTTCAGTGTATTTCTGGTTTACCTGAGTTGATAATTTTGGAAAAAATTGATTCAATACAAATTAATATTAAGGCTTAGTTCAAGATCCAGTTGATAAAATACAGCCCATTAACATTTTTGGCTCAGCACAATAAAAATTTCTTTTAGTGATCTGATCCTTTGGAATGCCTTACTCTAAAATGTAATAGCAAAAATGTGGCATATGAATTCATTTCTCGTTATTCAGCAAGTCCCCAAATCCCAGAATTGTTCTGGACAATATTTTTCTTTCAAAATGCAATTTCTCTCTGTTTTGCTAATTCTGCTTTCTAAATGCCTTTCAAGTCAGTCCTATGGCCAGTACCTTATTTTCCAACCTTAATTTTTGCCTGGACTTCTAAACTCTTCTCACTGCTTCTGGTTGCATTTCTTGCCAATCTTTCTGTCAAAAAGTTTTGTAAAACAGAGATCTAATAATGTAGTTTATAGTTAGAAAAAAATCAATGGTTCCTACTGCTCACAGGATATAGTTTAAATTCTTTCCTTTTTCCCAGGTACCAGGGATCGAACTCAGGACCTTGCACTTGCAAGGCAGGTGTGATGCCACTGAGCTCAATTCCTAGTTTAAATTCTTTACCAGGACTGTAAGCCCCAGTGGAAGATTCACAAAACAGGCCCCCAGGGTGGAACAAGGTCATGCCACCTGTAGTAGAGAAGTACAGCCCTTTTGAAAGTAAGCTCTTGGCATCTTACTGAGTCCTGTGAAGAACATAATACTTGCTTAAATGACAGTAATGTCTTGGCATGTTACTGAGCCTTAGTGTGTCTCTTGTTATCACATGAGCAGATATTCTCTTTAGCAGAGCTCAGTAATACTCCATGAATTCATACCCAGCAAGCCCTCAGCCAGCACTATTATCTTGTGGAATGCTTACTCTATAGGCATAAGATCTTATACAACACAGCATGTGCCCTGGACTACTTCCCAGAATGAGGTGCACCCAGGACCATGGGATCCAGTGCCGAATTATACCCTGTACTACCCAGAAGAAACTGGCCTCCAAAATACAGAGACAGCCTTCAAAATAGTCACTTGGAACCACAGCTTCTTCAGTGGCCATCTTCTGAAGGTAAGGCACTTTCTTTAGGAAGCACCATGTGCACCACAGCTAAGTCCTCCATGTGATGCTGTGAACCCAGGAGGAAGAATACATGGAATCAAAAACCAAAGTTTGAAGCAAAAATGTCTTTTCTTATTGTCATTCCCAATGGCTCACCAGGTGATCCTGTGCTTCCCATTCACAAACATCTGTAAGGCTGAAAGTCATGGTTCTCAATGGGTGTAGTCTTGCCAAACAACACAGCAATATTCCCATTGAACTTCAAGTTACAGTATAGCTGCCATTAGGACACCTTGGATGCCACAATGCAGGAAGTGCTGAGTCTAGCAGGAAAAGGCAGACTGCATGCACAACGAAGACTTGTAGAACACATAGGAAACCAAAATGATGTACTTGGTTCCTCCTGCTACTCCTTATTCCACTGCAACTGTGAATAGATATGTGCAGCAATAGCAACCTGAGAAGAGGATGTCCACAGGCTTCAGGTGCCCCAGCAGAAGACTATCTGGTTTACACCTCTAGGTAGACCATTAGGACCTACCAAAGAGATTATTAAGGATGTACTATATGGAACTAGAATGGACAGCATGAAAAGGAAAGGAGGACCTCCTACTGTGGACTCCAACTTGGCTGTGATAAGGGAAGGATACAGTTTGCTCCCCCTCACTTTCCTCTCCTGAGCTCTTTCAGGAGCACTTCATGGAGACCACAGAGATGCCATTCCTTAAACATGCTTTGAGAAAGGTTAGTAGGTCACAAGAGATGAACTGCAACAGCCAAGACAATGAACAGCTTAGGGCCGACATCCTTGCCGCTGCTCCCAGCCCAGAGGGAGGGGCTTCTGAGCCGCTGTCCCACCACTCCCAGCCCAAAGGAAGGGGCTTCCAGGCCACGTGCACCCCACCACTCCTGGACCAGAGGAAAGGGCTTCCTGGGCACCAGACATCCCATCATTCCCGGCACAGAGGAAGGGGCTTCTGAGCTGCTGTCCCACCTCTCCCAGCTCACAGGAGGTGAGCCGCACAGGTGCCAACAGCACACCCCCCAGGTCAAAATGAGAAGACACATAAATAAGTCTCAAAACCAGACTTCCAGATCATGTACAGCAACTCCAAAGGGAAATGAGATGGAACACTCTGATACTCAACCACCTGGACCACTGAACGGGCAACAAAAGAGGATCTGAAAAAATGAAATCAGAAATAATTTCCCAGATAAAAGTAGAGATTGTGCTCATAGTGCAACACATGATTAATAAATTTAGAAGGAGCTCAGGAACATGATGGGATCCCAACATAGGAAACAAATGGAATCCATAAAACAGATGCAATTAGATTTCTAGGAGATGAAAAACTCCACTGAAAGTCTATACAGCAGAATGAGCCAATGTGAGGACAGAATTTCAGATATATAGAAGATAAGACTGCAATTAATGACCAGGAAAAGAAAAATTGCTTCAAAATTATAAGGGAACACGAGAAATCAATCCAGCAGCTGCCGGACAATGCAAAGAAGAATAACATAAGACTGACTGGAGTCAATGAAGAAACAGGAGAGAGTGCAGATGACATAAAAAACTCTTCACAGAAGTAATGGTAGAAAACTTCACAAGCAGAGGAAAAGAACTTGACATACAGGTAAGTGAGGCATATAGGACTCCAAATAGCCTTGATCAAAAAAATCTACACATAGGCATATAATTGTTAAGATTCCGGAAACTCAACAGAAGAACAAAGTTCTACAAGCAGTTAGAGAAAAGAAACAAATCACATACAAAGGAAAGCCCATCAGAATCACAGCAGACTTCTCAACACAAACCATCAAGGCAAGAAGAGCTTGGAGTGACATATTCCAAGCCCTAAAAGAAAACAGCCTCCAACCCAGATTGATGTACCGCCCAAACTATTTTTCAAAACTGATGGAGAAATAAGATACTTTCATGACAAAGAGCACCTTAGGAACTTCGTGAACACCAAACCAGCACTCCAAAGAATTTTACACAATATCCTAGGAACAGACATTGAGGATCACAACCCCGGGAAGCAAAGCAGAATGAACCCATCTGGCATGACAAGAAATTAAATGTAAAGGGGGAGAACCCAACAAAAAGAAAATGTCATGGAAATGATAAGTCAAATACATTTCAGTTATAACCATCAACATTAATGGTCTCAATTCACCAATCAAAAGAAATAGACTGGCAGAATGGGTCAAGAAGCAAAATCCAACAATATTCTGCATACAAGAAACACACTTAATTCAAAAGGAAACTCACAGACTGAAAGTTGAAGGGTGGAAAACAATACTCCATGTAATGGGAACCCGAAAACAAGCAGGATTAGTTATTCTCTTTGCAGATCAAGTAGATTTCAAACCCACACTGATTAAGAGAGATGAAGAAGGACACTACATCCTTGTAAAGGGAACAATCCAAGAGGAAGAGATGATAATCATAAATATATATGCACCAAACACTAGTGTGCCCAACTATATAAAACAAATACTAATGGACATGAAAAGTCATATATGCACTAATACAATTGTAGTGGGGGACCTCAATTGTCACAAATAGATAGATCAACTAGATAAAAAATAAGTAATGAAATACTAGAAATCAATGGAACTCCTGAATAAATGAACTTCACAGATGTTTACAGAGTCTTCCACCCCACAAAATCAGAATACACATTCTTCTCAGCTGCACATGGGTCATTCTCCAAAATAGACCACATACTTACACACAGAACATGTTTAAGTAAGTGCAAAGGAATTGAAGTTATCCCCTGTATATTATCAGACCATAGTGAGATGAAATTGGAGATCTATAGCAAAAGAAACTCAAAAAATATCATAAACATGTGGAAATTGAACAACACACTTCTGAATAACCAATGGGTCACAGAGGAAATCAAAGAAGAAATCAGACAGTTCCTTCAATTAAATGAAAATGACAATACAACATATCGGAATCTATGGGACACAATGAAAGCAGTATAACGAGGTAAATTCATAGCAGTGAATACACATATTAGGAAAACAGAATGAGCCCAATTAAACAACCTGATGCTGCACCTCAAGCTTCTAGAAAAAGAAGAGCAGGACAACCCCAAAGCTCATACAAGGGAGGAAATTATAAAGATCAGAGGAGAAATCAATGCAATGGAGACTAAGAGAACGATACAAAAAATCAATAAAGCCAAGACTTGGTTCTTCAAAAGAATCAACAAAATTGACAAACCCCTGGCCAACCTTGTCAGAAAAAGGAAAGAAAAGGCCCCAATCCATACAATTAGGAAGGAAAAGGGTGAAATTACAACAGACCCAGCAGAAATCCAGAGGATCATCAATACCTACTTCCAGAACCTATATGCCAGCCAATAAGATGGACAACACGGAAGAAATGGACAGATTCCTAGATACATATGAATTACCAAAGTTGAACAAAGAAGACCTAAAAGTTCTAAACAACCCAATATCAACCAATGAAATTGAAAATATAGTTAAAAACTTATCAATTAAGAAAAGCCGGGCCCTGATGGCTTCACTGCTGAATTCTACAAGACATTTAGAGAGGAACTACTGCCACTACTGTTTAAACTCTTCAATGAAATTGAAAGGGAAGCAATGCTCCCAAATTCATTCCTGGAAGCAAGCATCACCTTGATCCCCAAAGCAGAGAAAGACTCAACCGAAAAAGAGAACTATAGGCCAATCTCACTAATGAACATAGATGCAAAAATCCTTAATAAGATACTGGTAAACAGAATGCAGAAGATCATCAAGAAGATCATACACCCTGATCAAGTGGGATTCATCCCAGGGATGGAGGGATGGTTCAACATACGCAAATCAATCTATGTAATACACTATATCAATAGAGCCAAGTACAAAAACCATATGATTATCTCTATAGACACAGAAAAAGCATTTGACAAAATCCAACATGCATTTATGATAAAAACCCTACAAAAAATTGGAATAGATGGTCTCTACCTCAAACTGATAGAAGCCATCTATGAAAACCCAACAGCCAATATCATACTAAATGGTCAAAAACTGAAATCCTTCACACTAAAATCAGGAACAAGACAAGGATGTCCACTATCACCACTCTTGTTCAATATAGTTTTGGAAACATTAGCCATGGCAAATAGGCAACAGAAAGAAATAAAAGGAATAAAGATAGGAAATGAAGAATTCAAATTGTCATTATTTGCAGATGACATGATACTCTATATAGAAGACCCCAAGAACTCCACCAAAAGTCTTCTAGACTTAATAATCAAATTCAGTAAAGTAGCTGGTTACAAGGTCAACACACAAAAGTCAATAGCTTTTCTCCACATGAATAACAGGCTCACTGAGAGAGAAATAGGGCAAATAATTCCTTTCACAATAGCATCCAAAAAACTGAAATACCTAGGAGTCAACCTAATGAAAGGAATCAAAGATTTCTTCTTTGAAAACTATGGCACTGTGAAAAGAGAGATTGAAGACAATATCAGAAAATGGACAGACATCCCCTGCTCCTGGGTAGGAAGGATCAATATAGTGAAAATGGCCATACTTCCAAAACTGATATGTAGATTCAATGCAATTCCAATTGAGATCCCAGCAGCATACTTCATGGACCATGAGAAAACAATCCAAAAATTCATTTGGAACAAGAAGAGACCCAGAATAGCAAAACAATTCTAGGTAACAGAGACATGGCAGGGGGTATCACAATTCCCAACCTGCAACTATACTACAAAGCTACTGTGATAAAAACAACATGGTACTGACAAAGAAACATACCTGAGTACCAGTGGAACAGATTAGAAGATGCAGAAACAACTCCAGACACACTCAGCCATCTCATCTTCGATAAAGGAGCCAAACACCCTCACTAGTGGAAAGACAGCCTCTTTAATAAATGGTGCTGGAAAAATTGGGTTTCAACTTGCCAAAGAATAAAACTAGACCTATATTTCTCACCATGCACTAAAGTAAAATCAAAATAGATTAAATACCTAAACATTAAAATAGAAATGCTGAACCGGCTGGAACAAAGGTTTAGGTAGAATTCTTGAAGATATTGGTGTAGGAAAAGATTTTATGAATAAAACCTCAGTTGCCCATGAACTAGCACAAACAATCAACAAGTGGAATCTCTTCTTATTAAAAGGCTTCTGCACAGCAAGAGAAACCACCAGCAGTGTGAAGAGACAACCCACAATGTGGGAAAAAATATTCACCTGCTCTTCCTCAGACAAAGGTCTACTATCTCGAATCTATAGAGAACTTAAAATGATCAGACCTCCCAAATTTAAAGACCCAATCCAAAAATGGGCATCTGAAATGAACAGACATTTCTCAGACAAAGAAGTAGAAATAGCAAATAAATACATGAAAAAATGTTCAACATCACTAGTCATTTGAGAGATGCAAGTGAAAACAACACTGAAATTCCACCTCACTCCAGAAAGAATGGCTGCTATCATGAAATCAATCAATAACAAATGCTGGCGGGGCTGTTGGGAAAGAGGAACCCTGCTCCACTGCTGGTGAAACCACTGTGGAAATCAGTATGGAGATACCTCAAAGAACTAGGACTGGAAGTCCCATTTGACTCAGCCACTCCCCTGCTCCCCTGCTGGGGATCTTCCCCAAAGAATTAAAAGAATCATACCACAGTGATATATGTGCGCCCATGTTCATAGCAGCACAGTTTGTGATAGCTAAAACTTGGAAACAGACCAAATGCCCATCAACTGGAGACTGGATAAAGAAAATATGTTTTTCAAAAATCAAATGGAGTATGACTCAGCCATAAAAAATGAGAAATTAGAGACATTTATAGTTAAGTGGATGCACATTGAGGTGATACTTTTAAGTGAAATAAATAGGACACACATGTGTAAATACCGAAAAGTTTCTCTGGTGTGAGAAACTGAAAGTGTAAATAGGGACTAAAATGGATAAAAATGTGAAATAGGAAGAAAAGGGGCAAAGGGGAAGGAAGTGGGAGGGCTATGGGAAAGGATAGCCGGGAACAGGATTAACATGAGAAAATGGAAAAATAGGAACAAAATCTTTGTAAATAGGGAGGAATGAAGGGGTTGAAGGGAGGGCTGGGCAAGGGTGAAAAACAAGAACCAAGAGAGGCTATGTAAAGGTGCAAATTTCCAATGATGAATGTCATTATATTGTATATCTAAAATGTACCAATGATTAGAATGAATAATTGATAATGTAAAATAGGAAGAAAAGGTCCAAAGGGGTAGGGGCAAGTGGGAGGGGCAGGAGAAAGGAAAGAAGGGAAAGGAAAAATGATGAGAAATGGAAAAAATGGAAATAAAGTGTTTGTAAATACGGAAAGGTGGAGGGGGTGAAGGGAGGGCTAGGAATGGGGAAAAAATAAGAACCAAGATGCATTATGTAAAGGTACAATTCCCAATGAGAAATGTAATCGTGTTGTATGCTTACAATGTACCAATAAAAGAATTTAATAAAAAAAAAGAATATTATTTTTTAGAATTCCATTTAAAACATAACTTAGCTCTTTCTAAAGATTTTAATAGCTGAGATATCTTTTAATTATAAAATTATAGAATCAGAGAAGTGTGAATCATTTAAAAATATTAATAAATATCTACTAAATGTTTCAGTAAATGCTTTACTCAAAAATCACCTCAAAATTGTAGCTTATTCCCACACTCTGAATTTTCTTTTTCTGAAAGGACACATACATTGAGAGAAGAAAACAAAATATGATGCAATTTTCTCAACTGAACATCTGCCCTATCAAAGTTCTATTTCTTATTAAGTCCTATTTCTAGTGATATAAATTTGTAGTATACACAAATACAAAACCAAGGAGTTCTAGAGAAACTTGGACATAGATTCTTGGATTGCTAAACAGCCATTGATACACTGGCTGGCCCTTTTCCTTCTAACATGTGTAGTAACACCCAAAGGTTGCACAGTGTGTTCTCAGTGTGTCGACAGGCGCTTTGTATGGATGGAGTCCAGAATGAGAGTGCACTCAGCAACCATTCCAAATCCCCCAAAGCCTAAAGTCATAGGGCAAATTGATTGCCGGGCACCATCCTTGTTCTACGAAGTAGATATGTAAGCTTCACTTTCTTAATGACCCTAGGCAATACTTTAAAACACACAAATTGAACCTGCTTCATGTCATTGAGAATTGGGAGAATTTTAACAACTGGATTAAAAGGCCAATCAATTGGTCAATCCCCAGGGAAAGTGCTAATGCCAGAGAATAGATTAACTGTTAAATAGATTTCAAGAACAAATGGAAAGTGCAAATCTCAGAGAAAGGAGGTGGGAAAGTAGAATAAATAAGTGGGAATGAATAGCTGAAAGAGTTTGAGGCCATAGAAACTAGTGTCTGTAACAAGGTAAAAAGATGCAATTCTTTTTCTCTTTTTTTGAGACAGGGTCTTGCTGCATAGTTCAGGCTGTCCTTGAACTCACTGTGTAGTCCACGCTGGCCTGGAACTCACAGCTATTCTCCTGCCTCAGCCTCCCAAGTGCTGGGATTATAGGTGTGTGCCACCATGCCTGGCTCTTTTTCTCTAATTTCTTTTCTGTCTCTGTATATCACTCTCTGTCTGTGTCTGTCTGTCTCTCTGTCTCTCACTCACACACACACACACACACACACACACACAATCTATGGTTCTGCTTTCTTTACATGAGAAAATGGGTTGGTTTAGTCTATCTATTTTCTTATATGATATTGTGGTAAATCACAGGGTAGAAACTGTGCCCAGTGAGGGGGTTGGGGAAAGAGAAGGCTGGGTTTGTGAGTACATTTCATATCTTTCTGTACTGTTTGCATTTTCTTACCATGTACAAGTATTCAAATACATATGTGCTGTTTCCTGCAGGTCATATTTAATTCCAGGCCATCTTCCCCTACTGTCTAGTGCATTTCTTGGTCAAATATTTCTACTGTCAATCACTATGTAAGCAAGTCAATTTATTTCAAATTATATCACCCTACACTGCCAACCTACTTACTAGCAAAATGGATTTGAGGAAGCCTATAATAAAAGATTCATAGTAAGGCTGTTAAATAAAACAAGCAAATAAAATGCGTGGAAAGAAGGGGAAATAAAAAAAATCCAGGCAAATGTATTGACTATGATTGAGCAATGAACTTAGCTCCAAGTTTCCTGCAAGAAAAGACAGAAATGGGAAGATAATGGGTGATGTCATTCTTGTCTGGAAAAAGATGTCATGCCTGTTTATCAAAGGAGGCATTTTACCAGGTGCTGAATACTAAGAGATATTATGCAAAATACTTTGAAAACATCTTTAGTTTATGGCTTTAAGCCCAGCCATTGGCTGTCAGATTTGACCTGTTAAAGAAAGCTTATTAAACCAGAGTTCTGGGCCCAACTTTGAGTTTCTGATTCCATGTGTCTAAGGTGGAGCCTTCGACTTTGTGTTTCTTAGAGGTTCCTATTGATGTGGACGCTGCTGGACTGGAATCATCCTCTGAGCCACTAGGACCCAAGACCTCCCAGTCCACTCTCAGTGGTCACGGACTCCCTCAGGAGTTTTGCTGGAGACTGTAAATACTATTTATATAAGCATCTCAGTAAAACATTGAAATGCAGCCCAGTGAGAGTGTTTCTAAAGCTGAGGCCAAATTTATTCCTCTCTTATGATCTAATCAGAAAATAAAGATGAAACCTGAGGACAACCATAGATATAAGTGTTTTGCATAGACTTAGTTCTTTTTAACACAAATGTGTTACACATCATATGTCCCAGTAGAGCTTGGATAGAAACTGATAATTCAGATTCATAAAACTGACTCATAGTAACCATACCCACACTGAAGGATGGTTTGCTGCCAACATCCAAAATACATGATAATTCAATAGAATCAATGACCTTTAGACAATCTGCACTGTTCTTCTTCTCCTCTCCCTCCTTTCTTCTCCTTCTCCTTCTTCTTCTTAAAGATTTGTGTAATGGAGGATTAACTGTACCAGGAATTAATACAGGACTTTTCTCTCGAAAGTAAGAGTTACTTTTCAGGTAAAGAACCTTATTTGTCTTTTAACAACATCCTTATGGGATGGGGGTAATCTATACCTTAGTCACATTCCTAAAATTCTACATCTGAGACCACCATCTATAACTCCTACTTAGTTCTTGATTGTCAAAAGCACTTGGTGAGACAGGAAATCATGAGTTGCACCCAGATACCAATCTCATACTCAAGTGCATACACACACAAACATCCCACATATACCAAGAACCAGCATGTTTAACAAGAATAGAAATACCTAGGGCTGGGGATTTAGCTCAGTGGTGCCTTGCCTGCCTGGCTAGCTCAAGGTTCTGAGTTCAATCCCGAGTACTAGGAAAAAAAAAAAGAGTAGAAACACCTAAAAACATATTCAACAGATTTAGTCGTAAATGCATGCATTATACCTAAAATATTAACATTTTTAAAGAAAATATTTAAAAATCTAAAAATTTCTCTGGGATTCTTGAATTTTAACAAGGTAAACTAACTGTCAGTAGTTGAGATCAATTTAAGCATCTTCTGTACACCAAATGCTGTATGTGGAGCTGGGAATAAATATTGTCCACAAACCCTACTCTGATGGCACTTAGAATTATAATGAGGTAGCACTTATAAAACAGCAGTGATTTCCATACGCTATGGGTAAGTTAGAGATTATGCTGGATATGACTAAAACACAACATCAATGCTCAAGGAATGGAGACTTCACCTCCCCCTAGGGCTCCAAGGGGGCTTCCTGGAAGACATGAGCAGATGGATGCCTTGCAGGTAAGCCAAACTCAGCTAGAACAGGACAGAAGGGAATGGTAAAGGACACTGGGGCAGGCACTGCTGGTCATATGAAAAATCCAATCAACCCTTCTTCATTACAAATGGAACAATTGTGTTCAAGGTGGCAGCCTGTGTGATGCAAGACACACTTCCCAGAATTCCCCACAGGGATGACTGTGACTTCCTACTCCTGTCAGAAACAGGAGTGACAGCCACTGGTCAGATTGCCAAGAAATCCTCATATTCAGCTTTTGCTTTCCCTTCTTTCCATTTTACCCTTCCATTTTCTGAAATGTAGACAAGAAGCCCAAAGGTGTGGCTTTCATTTTGAGGAGCATGTAGTGGAGAAAGATGGAATGAGATCAGTTTCTCAAAGCTATCACACCAACTAAGGACTGCTTACTTCTAGATTTCTTATTACTGAGAAAAACAAATATCTATTTGGTTAGGGCCCTAGAGTAAGGATGTATCCAGATGAATGCAAACAGAAATGCATCTCATACACCTAGATCATGCTATTTAAGAGTTACTAGTTACCTATTTCCATGTGCAGAAGGCCTCAAAATTTAAAGCAAATGCTAATATCCAAAAGCAACCTCTCTGAATCCTTCACTTGCATCAAAACATGCAGTTAAGGTTCTCTGAAACTTATGTAAAATGATCGGGTAGTAAACATTAGGAATAACTTTGTTACCAGAGAATTTAAATACAATATGTAATCAAAAGCTAATAAAAAACACAATTACAATGGCTAGCCTATTTGTAGTTTCCTCCAATAAAGTTTACACGAATACATAATCCTTAAGCCTAAAGACACTTTGTCTAAACATTTGTTCTTCTCTCATTCTCCTGAAAGAAACTGAACTATGAGCACAGCAATGTGTATGAGCAGGCACACACAGAGTCATGTAAAAACACACTCTGCCCCTTCCTTTTGTGGTCTCTTTAAAATCACTAGTCTAAAAGACTGGTGTTGCTCTGTCAGTGTGCTACATAAACACTAATCTCAGACTTGGATCTATCAGTCTGTTGGGAACAACGCAAGAGTTTTCATATCCATGTCTGCCTTATCTCCAGTAAGAATGTTTAGAGCCAGGTAATATATGAGGGTCGAATAAGGAGCAAGAAGTGCTCAGAGGGTACATTACTGATATGCCCCTGCAGGGGACACCTCACTACATTAGCTCTCAGTTGCAGGAGAACCAGGCCACTGTGGGAGGCTTCTTTGCCGCCACACAGGGCTGTGTCCAGCACTGGCATGCTGGGAGGACCTGGAGACCTGGGCAGGGATATGCCTGATTTGGCTTCTGCCCTAAGCAGCTGCCCCCCCCCGTGACAGTCACATGGCCTCTCTACCTGGAGCACAGGAGGCCTGACCAGTATCCAGGCTCCTAGACAGAGGATGAGGGTGTGAACACATAAGAAGTGCTCCAACAAGGCACTGGCAATGCTGTTTTTCTTAAAAAGAGTGTACAAATAAAGCAACAAACAAAGGTAAAAGCCAAAAGAGATAATGTTCCCAGACAGCTCTTATCGAAAAGATTTGCTTCTTTATCACAGAGGACTTCATTCTTCCCATTTTGGAAGTGTTGGACTGTGCTCCATGTCTCTTAACATCTCTCTAATGATTTACTTATTTATATTTTATTACTTATATGTTTGCTAACAATCTTATGTTTTATTATTTATAATTCTTTGTTCTGTTCTTATTTATATATTTTTCTACTTGATCTTCCAGGCTAATAATTTACCCCTACAGACCCTATATCCCATACATTATTGACCTTTTGTGGGGAACAGATCTCTTTGTCAGTTCAATGAAATCTATGGATCCTTCCCAAAATAATATTTTAAGAGCATATAGTGAAATCCATAGAATTGTCAATAAAATCAATTGTGTGTACATATCAGTATCAAAGTAATGCAATTCCCAAACTCCCTAACATAACATTTGCACTTCTTTATTATAATATGAAACACCGAGCTGTAGTTGTGGTACTATTAACAATTATATTTATAAGCAGTGACAATCATAAATGATATTCAAGATGTCTGCAACAATGGTGATGTTATATGAAAAGATTCCACTGCTTGGTTTTTTAAATACTTCATTCAATTATTCATTCAACCACCTAACTGCATACATATGTGATATGTCATTTTGGACACAGTACCAAATGTCAATGAATAAAAGCTGTCTTCTCACCCTGGTCCCCTAGCCATCCACTGTCCCCAACTCTGGAGACAATCACTGTTAGCAATTTCTTGGTGTCTTTTCCATACTGAATGTTTCATTTTAAACGCACTTTATTTAAATTCTAGAAAAAATACAATTTTTTGCAATACAATTACTTTACACCTTTGTTTTAAAGAATTATCATCCTTCCCCTCCTGCACTCATTTTGACTGGCACCGCTTATCTGTCCCCTGTTTATGATCCCCTGGTGGCTGAGCTCCTTGTTGGTTTGGCCTAACTCTCTTCACTCCAGAGTTCAAGGCATGGGGGCACCTTGAATTGCAACAACCCCAGGACAATGGGCTAGGTCTGGGGTGGAAATAGCTGACTGGCTGGCTGTTACCTGTCCAGGTCCACAGGAAAGCTCCTGTGCCACTCCACCTTCTTCAAGGGAGAGTGCCTTGAGAGGGAAGCTGTGTCCCTCAAGACACCTGCTGAAAGCGCACTCAAGGCAGCCATAAAAAAAAAATAGCACAACACAAACACAGCCCCTTTCTGATTTCCCATTGTATCGTATAATAAGGGAATATCTTCTAAGATCAAAATTGGAAAGACCAAACTTCATAATGAAAAGATAAATCTCTCCAAGAAAAGGCAGTCATACAAATAACAGGAACATACAAATAATAGAGAAAAGTGATATAAAAGGAGGAAAGGTAATGGCTAAAGAAATGAGGGGAAATTTTCCCCACTTTGTGAAAAGACTTCAACTGGTGGATTAAAAGAGCTCACTGAGGGCCAGGGATTTAGCTCAGTGGCTCAGCACCGGCCTTGCAAACAAAAGGTCCTGAGTTCGATCCTGATATCAAAAAAAAAAAAAAGAGCTCACTGAAAGAGGTGTAAGTTTTGGATTATAAAGATGGGCACGGTGATGCACACCTGTAATCCCAGCTATTTAGGAGGCTGAGGCAGTAAGATCAGAAGTTGAAGGCCAGCCTAGCCAACACAGGTAACACAGGGAGAACTCATTAAAAAAAAAAAAAAAGAGCTAGTTGTGGTGGCACACACCTGTAATCTGAGAGACTGAAGCAGGAAGATTACAAGTTTGAGCCCCGGCCTAAGGCAACTTAGCAGCAAGACCCTGCCTCAAAATAAAATAATAATACTAGATTAAATTTTCAAATTTTAAAAAGAGCTGAAGATGTCCTTAATGTGAAGGCCCTGGCTTCAATCTCCAGTACCACAAAAAGAAAAGGTAGATTTTAACAAATTCTTGTCAATGCAAACTATGGCATAGAGAAAAGCTACTATTTTTGTATGTTTTGTACTTATCACATTCCCTTTTAATTTAAATTAGTTTTTCTCCCATTCCTTAGGTTTCCTAAGAATAATCATTAGCACAAAGAGGAAATTATATCTCTTTTGCAACATTTAGTTCTTTATTTTCTTGTCTTATATTTTCTAAAACCTCCAAAAGTCTGTTAATCAATGGTAATTACTATATTATTTCTGATTTTAATGAAAAATCTTGAAAGCTTCTAGATAAAAACAAATTACCTACAAAGGACATAGAATCAGGCTGGCATCCACTTCATGGACATAGTACTAAATGAAAAGAACCACATTCCCAGACTTCTGTATCCACACAAGGCATCATTCACCTCTCAAAGTAAAAGAAAGTATTGAACATAACAAGTCCAGTAATGTCACTGAATTAACAGTTATACGGCAATTATTCAGTGCCAAGTTCTATTCTAAGTACTTACTTCACTTATGTAACTGTCTACAAAGGTAGCTACCACAATTCCTTCCTCCCTCTCCGCTCATGCTGCTCCTCCAACTCAGGCAGAGTCAGAGAGAGAGAGAGAGAGAGAGAGGGAGGGAGAGAGAGGAAAAAGGAGAACATAAAGAGTGTAAGACATGTTCTGAGATTTAAATGGAAAATGATGCCATAACTTAGAATATGTAAATAAAATGTTAAAAGATTCCTGAAATAGATAAACTGCAAGGACACACTGTCAGTCATAGTCAAGAGCTAAGAGTGAAAGAAAATGTAAATGTTGAGAAGAAGCAGAGCTGAAAGCAGTAAGGAGAGAAAGAAATAAAAGCATTCTGAAGTTCTCAGTATGAATTTCTACAGATATAAATTAACACAAGTGACTCAAAAAGTGGAAAATTGAATACAGCAATTACTACAGGAGAGATTGGGGAAGTGATTAAATTTCTACCATTAATTTCACAGTAAGTTCTACACAACATAAAGAATAGAAGTATGTTATTTTAATTATTCAAGATTATAGAATCACAGGGAATAGTCTCTAAGTCCGTTCTATGAGACTGGTTTAACCTTAAGACCAAAACTGATAAAGGTAGCACAATAAAAGAAAACTACACAGCAATCTCACTTGTAAAAATCTGCAAAAACTTTAAATAAAATATTACCAGGTACAATACAGAAGTCTATCCAATGAATACTGCTAATGAACAAGTGGTGTTTACTCCAGAAAGGCAATTTTCACATCAGCAAATCCATCATTGATGGTAGCAACATATATGTGGGGCATACGTGATTGGTTATATCCATAGGTTTTAAAAAAGCATTTGGTGAAGTTCAACAGCCATTTCTTTCAAACATAAAATAAATTATGAATAAAGAAACCTCAGAAACATGAAAATAGCTAACCATAGAAAATCAATGGCTAAATCAGTGGCTGACTGTGCTGTTCAGATGTGGGGCCTGCTTAAGAGTCACAGGGGACATGACCTGGACAAATGTATTCTTGTCCTTGCCTCCTCTTTTCCTTCTCTGGTTCCTGGATGAAATGGGCTGAAATCAATGACTCAATCAATTGCAAACATCATTCAAACAATCAAATGCCAGAGATAAAATAAGACAACAGCTATTAGTATAATTCAACAGTAAATTGAAGAAAATAAAGTTAATATAAATACAGTAAGTAGAAAGAAAAAAATTTCCCTTTTTATTAATGAAAAGTTTATACTACTGGAAATGCCAACTCTGCTTTAAGAATAAAAACTACCAGGGCCAATGAATGAATTTGATTAGATAGCTGGCAAGGTTAGAGCTCTATGTCTACAATGGAAATTGAGGGGCCGGAGATTTAGCTCAGTGGTTCCGGTGCCTGCCTCACAAGTGCAAGGTCCCGAGTTCGATCCCTGGTACCACCCCCCAAAAAAGAACCTGTACAATGGAAATTGAAAACTATAATAGCATTATAATGAAATAAAATATTAGAAATATATAAATTCAAAACATATACACTAAACAGAAAAATTCAAAATTCATATATATATTTAATTATAACCACAAATTTTTAAAGTGGATATCATATATATTTAGGTAAGATTAAATATCCCAAAATTGGGGCCGGGGATTTAGCTCAGTGGTTCCACCGCCTGCCTGGCAAGTGCAAGATCCCTAGTTCGATCCCCGGTACCAAAAAAAAAAAAATTCCCAAATTGGCAAGAAATTTTTGAAAAAGAATAATGAAGGGAGGGTCATGCCAGAGTTAAGTTCATTGACTCAAAACATGGCACAGTAATATATACAAAACAGACTGATGATCTCAGAGATAAATCCAGTATCAAGAGAAATGCTATTATCTGAATGTTCGTGCTCTCCCTGAAATTCATGTTGAAATCTAATCGCCAATACGCTGATATTGGAAGGTGGGCTCTTTGGGAAGTGATTAGGTCAAGAGGCTCCCATCTAGCAGAATTACTACCTATTTGTGTTGCTTTCCTTGTTGCAGGACAAAATACCCTACACCCTGTGGAGAGCAGTGTTAGCCATAGAGGCTCCCGACTCTATCTCTGTGTCTTTATGAAAAAAACTGACCCTCTTATAGCCATGATTAAACATCCAACAGGACCCAGGCCTTTGTCTGTCAATTCTCGGTCTCTGTCACCATTACAAGCTACCCTGCAACATGCGGTTGACAGAGGGGAAGATACCCAGGGGTTGCATTTAGCTTGTCCAGTATTTGAGGAAGCTGACGCTCAAGGGAATATGGTCAGAATCCATCGGCCGATATCTTTTAAGCAACTCAAAGAGTTAAAAATGGCATGTGCGCAATATGGCCCTACTGCACCTTTTACTCAGGCTATGTTAGAATCGTTGAGCACGGAGGCGCTGCCTCCCGGAGATTGGAAACAGCTTGCTAGGGCATGCCTGTCTGGGGGAGATTACCTCCTTTGGAAAGCAGAATTTTCCGAGCAGTGTCAGAGACCGGCTGAATTAAATCGGGCTAATGGAGCAGAGCCTTCCTTAATTGGAGTCCTGTTTGCCAAACAACAGTTAGATTGGCTATTCCAAAATGTGGACCTGTGGGCCATTGCTTTTGCACATTACCCTGGATGTACAGATAACCATATCCCCAAGGATAAATTATTGCAATTTGTTAATATTCATGCTTTGGTGTTCCCCAAGATTATGAAACAGGAACCCATAAAAAATGCTCAAGTGGTTTTCACTGATGAGTCTTCCAGTGGTACTGTGGCATATGTTATTCAGGGAAAGCCACAGATTGTTCATACAGCCCCCGCCTCCGCTCAGATTGTTGAGCTTCACGCCGTCGCCGCGGTATTTGAACTTTTGGTCCATTATTTTTTAATTTGTATACAGACAGTCATTGTATTGTTAAAGCTTTACAGGTGCTTGAAACAGTTGCTTATATTGATGCTGCCAATAATCAAATACAGGAGCTCTTTGCTCAGATACAACGGTGCATATGTGCCCGGACCTGTCCTTGTTATGTGGGTCACATTAGGGCTCATTCTGGGCTTCCCCGACCCCTGGCAAAGGGAAATGATCTTGCGGATCAGGCTACACGGCTAGTAGCTTTCAGTCAATTGGAATTAGCTCAGCAGTCTCACGCTCTACATCATCAAAATAGCCACAGCTTAAGGAAGCAATTCCATATAACTCAAGAAGCCGCTCGACAAATGGTTAAGCAATGTTCTGCCTGTCCTACACATCATTCTGTCCCTCATTATGGGGTAAATCCCCGCGGCCTTAAACCTAATCAGTTATGGCAAATGGATGTTACCCATATTGCTGAATATGGAAAACAGAAATATATACATGTAAGTATCGATACCTTTTCGGGATTTATTATGGCCACCGCACAAACTGGAGAAGCTACAAAACATGTGATAGCCCATGGTTTAACATGCTTTGCCACAACTGGGGTCCCTGTCGTTCTTAAAACTGATAATGGCACAGGATATACTAGTAAAGCTTTTCAAATCTTTTGTAAACAGATGGGTATCGCCCATAAGACAGGTATTCCTTATAACCCACAAGGCCAAGGGATTGTGGAAAGAGCCCATGGTACTCTAAAAAATCAATTGCAAAAAATAAAAAAGGGGGAGTTATACCCTTTATCCCCACAGAATTATTTACATCATGCTCTCTTCATCCTGAACTTTTTGATTGTGGATGCTCATGGATTGACTGCAGCAGAACGGCTGTGGTATCCTAAAACTAAATCATCATATGCTCAAGTGAGGTGGAAAGATCCCCTCACGGGTGTATGGAGTGGCCCCGACCCGGTATTAATATGGGGACGAGGGCACATTTGTGTTTTCCCGCAGGACGCTGAAGGTGCCAGGTGGCTGCCTGAAAGATTGGTCCGTTTTGCAGGAAATTCTCCTGCCCCTCAGGATGATCCCGACAACTGTCCTGCTGGTAAATCTAACGATGACGCTTAATGAGAAGGTTTATTGGACTTATGTACCTGACCCACCTGTTGTACATCCAACGAGCTGAAAAAATGGAGAAGTAATGGTATGGGTGAGCAATACCAGGCTGTTGGATGACCTGGCGGCACCTGACAAGAACGAGGTCCGATTGTTCAACTACACGGGATCAGAAACCGGAACCCCCATATGTTTCTCCAAAATCAACAGAACTGATTGTGTAAGACTGAGTGCTCGCACCCTGGCAGGAAGGCAGGTAGATCAGTGCAAAGGCGGGATCACTGGAGCCCATCTACATCTACCTGTGGGTATAGAGGCCACTGGTGTAGTGCCTCCGACTTTTAATGCTCCAATAAGACTATTCCATAGAAGAGATGTGTGGCAGATGCCCCTGTGAGATATAATATTACTGGGCTTAATACTTATGTTTTGGACTGGTCTGAAAATTCTTGTCATCCCAAAAGAAAGGTCACTGCATATGTCATGCGCTCTTAGGTATTGCTTGTAGGAAATATTAGTGTTCAGAAAGATTATGATTATTATAATGTAATTTACTTCAATTGTCAAATAAGCAATTGTGTCACCCAAACAGAAAATCAGATAATGGTTTTGCGAATGTGTTCTTAGATTTGGATATTATAGGTCTCCAAATGCAGAACCCCTGGAATTTGATGCAGCCCAGGCTGCACAGGATTTTATTGAACAAATTAGAAAAGTTCTGCCATCTACATCTGCATTTACACGGTAACTCATTTCCATAGTAATTACTGGAGGAGGGCTGCCTCTTAGATGCATGATCCTTCCGGCATTACTACAGATGTTTGTGCATTCTTTAATGAGGATGGCTGGAAGTATCCATGGTCTACAATTACATGCTACACCACCTAAACCCATAGTGTAATTCCCTGCAGAGGCTGGTAGTCAATGACGGGTAAGAGGAATACAGGAAATCACCAACCTAAGACAAAGCAAGAGTACTGTGATGCTCTTGACTCCATGACGGGTAAGGGATTTCTTTATATTCCTCGCCTAAGACAGGCACAGCCTATCTGCGTGATCAAGGGACCTTGATCATAATATATAAAATGGGGGGAGATGTGGAGAGTGGTGTGTGGAGAGTGGTGTTAGCCAAAGAGGCTCCATTTTGAATCTTACCCTCCATTGTATAGAGCAAGGAGACTATGTGACGAGGAACCACGTCCTTGCCGAATTAGATTGCCCTGGAACGTGATGAACGTTCTGTAACCCCGAGAAACAAGGAAGCCCATGAGGGTGGGGAATTCCCAAAGAACTAGAAAACAAGGAAGCAGGTGTCTCTGGATAAGGGTCATGATTAACAACCAAACTCACCTGCTGTATAAAAGAGAGGAGAAAAATAAATTTGGGTGCTCGGTCTCTGGGAGCCCTCCCGACTCTATCTCTTTGTCTTTCTTTTTCTTCATCCTCACTCCCCCATTCAGGTGCTGTTCAACAAGTGACGGCTGGCTCTGTCAACACCCTCAATTTAAAGAAGAGGTTTATTTTTGGCTCACAGTTTTAGCCCATGGACTGAAAGGCTGGCTCCATGGTAGTAATAGGATTGCAGAGGAGGATGGCACAGGAAAAGGAATTGAACCCATGGCAGCCAGGAGTCAGAGAAAGAAAGGAGGAGGCCAGCCCCCACCAGACACTGAAGCAGCTGGCATTTTGATTTTGAACTTTCCCCCCAGAACTGTGCAAGATTAACTGCTATTGTGTATAAGTTACCCAGTCTGTAGTATTTTGTTATACCAGACAAAACTAAGACACAAACTCCAATATGACCAAGTGAGCATTGTGACCAACTGTACTAAACACACAGCTGATTACGCAGAGGGGAAAATAGGTGAGGTTCCCTCTCCCATCCTGTTTTAAGGCCATTAGAGTACTGGGCCCTACCCTACCCCCAAAAGGGAAGTACACAAGACATTTCTGAGTTAGAAAAGTAACATGCAGGCAATACATTTTACAACAATCTCACTACTTTCAGAATTTCTCATTCACAATTTAGAATAGTGGACAATGGATTCCGAGCACACAGCCAAGACTGCTTTGGACAAAACATTTTTACACAAAACAACATATAATTATACACATTTGCAGGTGGT
This sequence comes from Heterocephalus glaber, assembly GCF_053883595.1. Classification (NCBI taxonomy): domain Eukaryota; kingdom Metazoa; phylum Chordata; class Mammalia; order Rodentia; family Bathyergidae; genus Heterocephalus; species Heterocephalus glaber. The sequence goes on from NW_028258191.1 coordinate 3,477,381, forward strand.
TACATAAACATGAGGGGAAATGTAGAGTATGTAAATTAAGTTATTCAACACTGGATGATAGTTCGGGGGAGTACGGATGTCAAGCAAACAAGCAATGTAATTTTTTTTTTTTTTTTCAGAACCAGGGATTGAACTCAGGACTTTGTGCTTGCCAGGCAGGTGCTGGCACCACTGAGCTAAACCTCCCAAGCAATGTAATTTTTAAAAGATCTCTATGATAAATATAGAATGAATATGATTGAATTGCTGAAAAATTAATGATATGTCACACATTACTGTGTACGATGATACAGAGAAAGTGAGGCAGAGAAGTATAGAAAAAGATGCACGTCTAAATGTTATTCATGGTTCTTTTAGTCACTGTCATGTTGCTGGGACCCACTGCACTACATCCACAGCTTAAAGGAGGAGAGGTTTATTTTGACTTACAGTTTCAGTCCACACCTGGCTGGTTCCAAGGCAGAAACACAATGGCAGAGGAGCACAGCAGAGGAAAAGGGCTCAGATCATGGCAACATAAACAGACAGCTAAGGGAGGACTCAGGGACAGAATACACCTCTCCAGCTCATGATCCTTGTGACTCATCTTTTACCAGGCCTGATCTCCTAATGGCGAGTCAGCTATGAGCTCATCAGTGGACTAATTCACTGAAGGGTACAACATCCCTGTGATCCTGTCACCTTCCAAACATTTGAGACTTTGGGGAGACATTTTAGACCCCAACCATAACATCAGTCAGCACAAGCATGGAATTTCAAATGATTTTTACTTTATATAATAAGCATAGAATTTTAGATGATTTTTACTTTACATAATCGGGAAAATAAATTTCATTACCAAAAGTATGTTCAAAATTATGACATAAATTTAGGGTAAAATTTAATTTTAAAATATATTTGGAATGGATGTCCAGTTGAGCCAAGGGTCCTTCATATTGTTTTGGTGAAGTTTAATCAAAGTAAAGAATGAAAGCTTGTAACACAGTGCCTGATACAGAATAGTAATTGCTGCCATTATTCTTTCCAGAAGTTTAGTGGGGCACCTAATGATAACTCTTGTCTAATGTAGCAAAACTGAAACCTAGAGCAAAGGGAAGAGCGTAGAATCACTAAAGGCTCTCAAATCATTTCCATTCAGAGCAACAAAGACTACCAGCTGATTTCCTTGATACAACTTAAGAGTGCAAGGAGATAATTTCACTGGGAGTTAAAAGGTGAATCAAAAACATTTGCTTGACTTTCCACACAAGTTGTTTCCAAACAAGCTTGTGATTGTTAAGCTTCGTTGTGTCCACTTGATTGACTAGGGGATCAGGAAAGCACACTTCTGGGTATGTCTAGATGGGTCATGGAGGTGTGACCTTAGGTTCTTTATATGGTCCCTAGCCCCATTCTCTGGCACCATGCCCCTGTTCTGCTTTCCAGCTGTTGTGAATTAAGCAGTTTTGCCTCTACCATGCCCTTCTGCCATGACGTACCTGCCTCAGAGCCTGCCAACCAGGGACTGAATTCCCTGAAACTATGAGCCAAATTAAACCTCTCCTCCTTTAAATTGTGGGTGTTGGGATTACGTCCAATGATGAGACAGCTGACTTAATACTGTGCTTTTGGCATCCTACTAAGAATGTGACAGAGTAGGCTGATTACTGCATTTTTAATTTTAGACTGTCAAGCCACCCCATTTGCCCGTGCACTTTGTATATAGTACCTCCTACCTCCATCACTGGGTCTGGAGCAGATCATAGCTTTCTCAACAGGCACCAGAGTATTTAAAGTCCACCACAAAGGAGGACAAATCATCTGGTACAGACATCCATTTAGCAGCTGGCGTGTTGAAGCCCCAGGAGCTAATACAAGTAACAGATTCCAGAAAAACTTAAAAAAATCCTCCAGTTAAATACTTTAAAAAATATATCTAGTCTTGTTATCTGGGGAAAACTAATCTCATCTTCTCTCACAGTAATGAGCAACACAGATCCCTTAATCTTTCTCAGATTTTGTATAATAACCTCTGATGTTCAAGTAATATCTTGTCCAAAGAGCAGCTCCTGCATGCACTTGGGCTGCCGCATGTGGTAGGCAGGACCACACTCAGCATGCACCATCCCTGCCACCACTCTCCAGTCTCCATACCCGCTAACTCACTGGGCCCTAATGCTTGATAAATTGGCTACTTAGCTCCATCAGATACGCTGAGAGAGAAACTTTGAGGCTATTTATTTTCAAAATGTATGCTTCTGTAGTTGTGAGATGAAAATAACACTGTTATCTTCACACAGTGAAGAGCTTTGCATTAACACACTCACCCACTGTCATGATGACCAGACTGACTTCATTAGCCTTGATGCTGAAAATGCTAGAAACACAAGAATGTGTTTTAAATGGAACCACTTCAAGCTAAATCAGCCCTCAAAATACTTCGGATGACATCTATTTACATGTGAAACTGCAAAGCTATAGATGCATAAATGTATTCAGATGTCTGATTATAATTACCATGAAAAAAGTCTTTTATAGTTGTCACATTTTAACTCCAGAAGTAAAGAAAAACTTATGTGAGCTTCTACACAATTGGGTGGGTACACTGAAAGAACCATAGGTGTACTTTTCATTAGACATCTGAGCCAAGGTGCTAGGATTATTGTTTCCAGTGGAATCATGCAAAAAGCAATATCCTCTCAGTGGGCAAGGAACTTTCCCAAGAGCTTCAAATTTGGATCTAAAGAAAATCAAAAGAACAGATAGCCAATATCTTTGTGCAGCTTCAAAAAGAAATAAATAACATAACACCTCTGTATTGCTGCATCCTACTTATGTGAATGGTAGTAACACTCACTATAGTGTAATCATAGCTTCCCTTTTCCTCAGGGAACTGATGATCACCCTGTGAATTTCCATGGAGCTGACAGAAAAGTTGAAGTATATCACACATTCACAATTTCCAGTCTCTTCATATTTATAGTTCAAATGAGCACCAAGAGAGCATTTTCTACAATCACATTGTGAGTTTTAGGTCTACATGTATATGGTCACATATATTACCTCAAGCATTCCAGAGTTCAAGTGACCTCAGATCTAAAGTCTGAACTCTATGCCATCTGTTATGGCCTGTGTATAGATGTCCCCACAAAACCTCATGAGGTCATATGTAGGACTTTTTCGGAGGTGGCTAGATCTAGAGTGTGTGATGCTAGGATCAAGGATGCAATGCTGGGATTAAGGGTATGAGTGTTATGCGCTTTAATGGTGGGTAGCTGGGATAAGGGATAGAAAGAGGCTTGTCTATTGTTGCTTGTTTGCTGCTCTCTGCCTGTCCTGCTCTGCCTTGGACTGTTTCTCCTCTTCAAGGTCCCTCTGACATGCCATCATGTCTTGGAGCCAGCCAACTATGAACTGAAACCTCTACAAACTGTGAGCTAAATGAACCTTTCCTCCTGTAATCTGAGGTGTCAGGTATTTTGTCTCAGAAACAAGAAAAAGTAACTAAGACACCATCATACCTGGTGCAATGAACTAAATTGTGTTTTTTCCCCAAATTCCAATGTGAATGCCTGAACCCCCAGCATGATAGCATTTGGAGATAGGGCCTTTAGGAGATGTTAGGTTTAAATGCATTCAGGAGGATGGGACTTTCATGGTGGAATCAGTGCCTTTATAGGAAAAGACACCAGAGAACAAACTCCATTCACCATACCATGTGAGGACACAGCAAGAGGGGAGAGGTTTACAAGCCAGAGAGCAAGCCCTCACTAGGACTTAAATCAACTGGAATCTGTTGTTCAGCTAGTCAGTCTTTGTCATGGCAGCTGGAGCTGACTGAGACGCCTTTCATGCCTGTGGCTCTACTACTTGAGCCTGGCTGCCAAACATTGGTCCTGGTGAAGGCATACTGTTGTCCTTCATTTGGAAAACACACAACCACATTTTCCTTTGTTCAATATACCTTCTCTTTCAGAAAGCTTCATTCTCTCTATAGCAAAACCTCTCCCGCTAATCAAAAGAGTTAACACTGTTTTGTCACAGGGAATGAGAACTCAGGGTCACATCTGGCTTATCACATGCTCTTGAGTCTCAGAATCATTGCTGTGAAAGTGGGATCAAAAATCTATCCTTATGATTATCAAATCAAACAGCATACGCAGAAAGCATCGCATAGATTGTGGGGACTGTACAAATGTGAACTACAATTACACTCTCTTAGCACCTTTTGTAGAATCTGATCTCAATTAAAAAAAAAAAAAACACAGAGCTCCAAAAACAAAATAAACAGGTTTTTAAAACCCTACACATATACACAATATCCATAATAGTCTATGCCATCCTTTAACATGAGTTACTTCAGGGAAAGAAGGTTTCTCCTTACATCAATAAAGAAGGAGGAGAAGTTTGCAACGTTAGAAAGCTCAAGATGGTTTTAAGAACTTTCCACATCAGACTGTCAGCATTATTGAACAAGTGGTCTCTCCACTCACTTGTGAGATGCTCAGGAGTAAAAGCCAAGTCTTCTGCTCCTTCAAAGCTCCAGACTTTCTTAGCTCCTTGGCACACAGCAAGAATCAATCTATCACCCATCCAATGAACAAATACGATGCACATTCAAGAGAATGTCTGAAAATGTTTTCTCCTGCTGATAGTAGGTCACTAATTATAACCTGTAAGATTCTTCTTTGAGAACACACAGCTGCATCACATAGTTTTGCCTTTGAAGACACATGAGCTTCCACAATGATAGTGATTCTGCCTCTGGCAAGGATCTCAATCCCTTCTTCTGTAAAATGGGATACTGATATCACCATAAAGACTTACTGTGAATGTTAGAGGGGATACACAGAAAACACTTAGAAGATTATTCAATATAGCATATGTGCTGAGTCAATAAAGGTTGTTTTTATTATTTATGAATTTCTCCAAGAAGAATCTACATATGAGCCCAATTATCCCTGCAGCATGTGTGTCATAACTTGTTCATCATCTATAAATTATATCAAGCCATGGTTTCATTTAATTAACTATAATGTGACTTAATGGATTGCAGTATGTTTTGCAGGACATCAACAAGTCATATTACTAAGGAAAGAACAGAATTAACTGCCCTAAGACCATTAAGACTTAAGAGCAGGATATGTACCCTCATCTCTGGGATAAGCAATAGGTACAAGGCCTGCAGGGCCAAAGGGGTGGGTACTGCTTCAATAATTCCAAGCAGCAATGCCTCAATGAATTTTCCAGAAAATCAAAAATCACTTATTCCTGGGTAGAGTCACTAAGCAAGGTCTGAATGATAAACATGCAAATCGGCAATGATATGGAAACATGGGAAGCACTGGATGATGGGAAGTAGGTGACCCTGGCAAGCCAGGCCTCCAAAAATCCCTAAACCAGAGAAAACCAGCAAGCACTTAGCTTCACAACTACAGCAGATAGGGATCTCTCCTAAGGGAGAAGGGTACCCCCTCCCTTTCCAATAAATGGACAATAAGTGATTTAAAGGAGAGATGAAGTAAGAAGATGCTGAGGGTAAGACATAAGAGAACCAAACCGAAAGATGGAACTGAGGGATTAACCACTGCAAGGTTAAAGATTTTCAACACTGGTCAAGGCTTCTATCAAGGTCAATATATAGCACAATTCATATTCAGGGCCCAAAATATGAATGAAACAAGTAAACAAAATAAAATGGCAGGGAATTGAATGCAAAATAATTGTAATCACCACATCAGAGTGGATCCCCTATATTGAACTCCAAGAGAAAGAGAGAGAGCTTGGGGTCCTGTCCTAACAGGACACGGGTGGTCTGCAGCCTCACAGGTAGCTGAATCATTAGAAATGCAAGACCTGGCTCAAGGAGAGAACTCTGCCTTGAACAAAAGACTATAAAAATAAAGATACCAAACCTAAGCGCCATTGTAGTGATGAGTCAAAACTCTTAATCCCAGGTGGTCCTTGCTGCTATTCAAATGCAGCTATTGTGATGAAAATATCCCTGGATTCAGCTGGATACCAAGAAGTCTCAGTGTTCCCTCAAGTCATTCGTTAAGAAATGGGGACATTTTGGCTTCTCTGTTTTTAATTTTCATGTTTCTCTGATTTGGTTCTCATCCTCTAAATGCCCAAGTCTCATTTTTCCCTGAAGCTAGTTCCATGCCTAGCTATGACCATAACATTTATATGTTATAAAATTTTAATTTCTTCAGGAGTTATGATTTCAGTAAAGTCAGAACAGAATTATCAAATCAACAATAAAACAGTGGAACTGTCCAGTAGGGGCCTCTGACTGGCCCCTACTCCTCTCAGGCGTGCACAGGACAGTACCTCTATCATGAAAGGCCTTCCTAGGAAAAGGCTAGGGAGAATGTTACCAAAATGGAAATTAAGAAAAGTGCTTCATCAAAAGTCACAAAGGTGACTACAATTTCATCAATCTTAACAAACCAATGTGTAGGTATTTTTTTTAACTTCTATTCACTCTCTCTTTAAAGTCAAGGCATAACTGACCTTCAGATACTGTTCTGCAACTTGATCAGACAATGTCCACCATATAATTTAATGAAGTGTGCAGTAGAGTTATTAACCCAATCTATTGGGCAAGGAACTTTCTTAATCCTTCTAGGGAAGGAGTAAGATAATATGCCCAGTACTAGAAAGTTTAAGTTCACCAGGCTGTTGGGAATTTTTAATTTTTCCAATGTAAGTCATAGTATGTACCATTAACTTCAATGTTATTGAAAGCAGGTTTACCTGACTAGCTCTTAAAATTACAACGGAGACAAGGGAAAGGTATTTCAACTTCAGTGAAGCTAAGAATATGTGCAGAACAGGTTTTTAAATGTTGCGAATTGTCTTATAAAAAGAACCCAAGCACTGAAACAGAATTCCATGCCTCTTTCTGCCTGCCCCAGCACACCACTTTGCCAGCACCCTCCTCCTCATTGTTGAGCTGTGCAAGCTCTACGGGAATTAACTCCTCCCAGATATGCCCTCATGACACATCATTTTTGCCTAAGGACACTACTGTGTGTGGCTTTGCTTAATGATGGATGCCAGTGCTCCTCAGCCTTCACCTCTTAACTCTTCCCAGTTGCATGGCATGGTTAAGAGCCTACCCAAGGTCTTCAGATGCAGCTCAGAGTAGAGATTTCCTTAATGCCTCAGGTTGGTTGGTTTGCTTTTAAAATATGTGTAAATTCCATTCCACTCCATAATATATCCATCTGCTTTCATATAAAAGCAATATGTTTCTGAATTTATGTGACTAGTTCAGGATGCTGTGACCTTGTGTATTTATGGCACAGAGCATCAATGTATACTATTTTCTATTTCTGTGGAAATTCACTCAAATATTTAACTCCCTCTGTCTTTGAAGACCAAGTTTAGTCCAAAAGAAAAAAAAAAGCTAGAGAAAGGTAATCGTATCTGTTTAATTATTTTAAAAAAATTCAAGTCATTATTTAAAAACATTTACAGCAAAGAGAATATTTTAATTTTATTCCTTCCTCTCCCTTCCCCTCAATCACATCCTCTATACTGTAATGGAATATGGTAGCTAGAATTTTTGCTGTTTTCCTGTTGCCTTTCTTTGCAGCTACTAGACTCTTGTGCCAAGTGGGATAGCCATCCCAAACAGTTAGAGAAGTTAGTTCCCCACAACAGTAGATAGGTGGCATCTTGTCCACACCAAGATGGAATACCCATATCCTTAGCTGCAAGCACTGGTTCAGAAATAGGCATGTGGTCAACCAAGGCCAACCAGAGGACTCTCGAAGCTCCTCTGCCCCAGAGCTTGAGAGAAAGATACTCTCTTTCCCTTACAGTGCTACCATGTGGGCTCTAACTTTAAAAGGGTCAGTGGGCCTCTTTAATACATGAAGAAGGCCATCTGAGAATCAGGCCAACTTATAGAAAAGAAGTGCTGAGGGAGAACTAGGAAGAAGAATGGCACAGAGACTCACAGAAAAAAAGCACAGACAGACAGATACACACACACAGAGACAGCCAAGGCCCCCAAAGTAAAAAAGAACAGAGTTCTGTTGACATCATTTTGATCCCAGCTTCTACTCTACCTGAAGCCAGAATATTGCCTCAGACCTCTGATCTATGTGAGGGGGGAAAAATCCTCTTTTGACATAAGATGATTTAAGTTAGTCATTTATAATAGTCACAATACACTTCCCAAAATAAAAATAAGGACATGTGATTGCCAACTTCAAATCTCTCTGTGCTCCCTAACAAATATTTAGAAGGAATCAGAACTGCTCAGTGTAACACCGACGTCATCTGCAACCCAGATCTCACCTTCCATGTGTCAGGGTGAACAATGAATGAGCCTTGGTTTTGGACAATACATGCAAAGATGATTGAGCAGATGGCCTAAGTCTTGATAAAGCGCATCTTCCCATTTTCTCAGTTGATTTCACTGTTCACTGTTCTGCTTCTCTGCATACTCTCACTTGCCCATGGTTGCCTGACCTATTCCCCTTGCTGGGACTGTAATCATGCACGTTGCCTGCCCAATGAACACTCGTCTGTCAACCTCAGCATGAACAGATCCCCCTTTAGAACTCTTCCCCAGTCCTTTCCCACATTGTTGCTCACTTCTTCCCAGCTTCCTTACCTAACACCACTCTCAGCGCATATACAGCATCCCAGTGTTGTCCACAGGCTGCCTCCCCACATGAGTAAGGGCTCGTCCAAGCTGCTACCTGTCCTACTTGTCTTTGCATCTGCAGCATCTGACACATCGCCTCCCATGCTGTACATCTCATGTTCACATTTACTAAATAAAACAATGAATCAGTGTAATTAACTTACACTAATCAGTGCTACTTTAAGAAAGGCCAAGATGAAGAAGAAAATTAGATGCCAGCTTGCTTCCTTCTACCTGGAACCCAGCCAAGGACCTCTATTACTCAAAATTATTTGGCCTGAGAGAAAAGCATCAAGAGGACTAAATGTAGGGAACTAGCAGTACTAAGCATTTTCTTCCCCAACTAATGTTCACATTCAATCTCAATATTCCTCCTTGATTCTACTCACTTTTAAGAAATCTTGTATTCAGATGTTCATATGGGAACCAAGAGTTAATACAAAAATTAAGAATCTCAAGCCAAGGAAGGAGTTGACTTTGTGGAAGAGCATACCTCACTGTTGATGGAAGCAGCTGTGTCGCACAGAGTACATGAGTTTTTTCTCTCTAGTGTGGTCAATGTCCATGGTACCCCCTAGCCTTTCCAGGAAACAGTCCTGTGGATTTGATGCAGGTGGGGGCAGAATACTCGAAGTATTTACAGTACTGGCAAGAACAAGGCTAATGGGTGAGCCTTGACTTGGGTGCTACAAGCAAAGGTGATCAGAAGACATCCTAAGTCTTCCTTTGTTCTCAATTTGTTTCATTATGTATACTCAAAAGACAGGATACATAAGGGTCACATACAACCATCTGCTGCTAGGCTATAGGAAGGGGCACTGCTTGTGGTCTACCAGAACCTCCTATTCAGTATTGACTATAGCACACCTTTTATCAACCCTTTCTTTTTAGAAACTCCAATAGCCTCCTTGTTTTTAGCAGTTGAGAATATATCCACAAGCAAGGCTCTCACAATTTCCATCTGGGAAGCAGGTAAGAGGGTTCCCATTCTGAATCAGATAATCAAGGACCCATTTCTGCCCTCACTGCTGAATGCTGTGCATTGCAATCAGGCTTCTTTCAGTGAGAACATTTCCAGTAGCTGAAGTCAAGAGGATGAGATCAGTAAGAAGCAGAAAATCAGGACCTTCCATGTCAATAACAGGATTAAAATTTAAAGCCTTTGGTGGATGAAAAGTCTGAAAATCACCCTACAAAGAGAGGGAAATGCTCAGGCAGCTGTTATGGAAACAAAAATATTCTACATACTATAGGAAGCAAAGCCTATGGCCCTGCCATTACTGTTTTAAAGACTTTCCTTTCCTTAAAATTATAACTAAATTTGGTTTAGTCTTCTTTCTTCAAGAAGATGTAAACCCAATGCTATGTATTACTTTACACATGATTCACAGGGTTAAAGTACATATGGCTTAAGTTTAAGGACATTTTCATTTCAGAAAAAATAGGCAATTATAGTGGTAATTATAGGTTTTGAGGGGGAATCCTAATCTTTTGCCAACATGCATCTGTTTAACCACACCTGGGGACTAGTGGCTGTCTTCCAGATCTAAATGCTCTGCTCCTTAACTGTCCAACTCCTGGAAGGGAAAGCCCAGCCCCATCCAACATGCAGTTCCAGTAGAGTCTGTCTGTCTGTCTCTGCCTCTCCCTTTCTCTCTCTCTCTCTCTCTCTCTCTCTCTCTCTCTCTCTCTCTCTCTCTCTCTGCCTCTTTCTCTCTGGCTCTCTCTCTGGCTCTACCTCTGTCCCTGTCTCACAAAAGTCAAACCCATTTACCCTCCCTCTTTCCTATAGCTGTTCTGCTCTGGAAAGGGCACAAACAAGTAAGCTTTGATTTCTCTGTTTCTTAATCATGGGAAAGGAAAAAGGATATTGTACAATATCAGTCTAATTGTTTTCACTGAATTCATTCATCATTTCAGTTGAAGAAAATAAATCTCCCCAACTGCCTAGTTGCTTGGCTTAAGAAGACCACTTAAGTCCTTGAATTCTTAACAAAAAGTGACCGAAGTAACTTTATGCAGACATGACTTACATTAGGACTCAGTTGCTACTTTTCCCAGTTGCGAATTTCTTCAGCACACCATGGCTTGTCTTTAACACAGTTAAACTCAGATATATCCAATATGTCCTGGCTGAGTTTGTCCTCTTTGGGGGCCTAGTGGAATAAATGTGCCTTCCAGATGCACCAGATCTGAATGCTGCATGCTGAAAGGAGTGCCCCAGGCAAATAGGGTCTGAAGGATAGGGAGACTGGTTTCCACAATGCAGTAAGTCAGGCACCTGTGAAAACACCATCTTACTCATTTGTACCCTGCCACTGAAAACTTCATAAACAAGAATGAACTCTACTTCCTTCAGAGTAAAGGAGGAATCAAAAGAAAACATAGGAAAGGGTGAAGATAAAGGAAAGATGGGGATCAGGAAGACACTTAAAAGTAGAGAGATGCTGTATAAGCATGGGAATGGAGCCTTGGGAGTAAGGGAAGTCCCACTGGCCGGTCACGGAGATCTGTGGTGACACCGTGACACAGACTGTCCCCTGTATGCTATTTCCTCTTCAGGTCAAGCTGTAGTCCCAACACCAGTAACCATGTGGCAAACACCAAGTGGGAATTTTCCACTAACAATGTCTACAACCAGCATGGGGTATTTGCACAAGCAGACAGTGATGACTTCACCCTCTAGCACAGGGGTTGTGGAGGCAACATGTTCCCCAGTAGTGTCTAATCAATCCCTAAGACAAATACAGACATTCTGGGAATTATTAATAGGAATGCTACGTCAAGTCTTCTAAGGTCCCTAACAAATACTTAGGAATTCATAAGCAGAGTACTTTGATTTCCAGTAATGTCACAAATGAAAATATCTACTGCTTCAATACAAAAAAATTAGGCTTTTTGTGCTTTTGTTGATTCCCTTAGGATATAAAATCTGAACATCTTATAACTGAGACACTGCTAAAACATGAAAACTCCAGTATGGGAGGTTAGAACTATAGGTTCAGTCAGTCAACAAATATTTTAAAAGTTTCCAGTGTGTGCTAGGAACTATACTGAAAATAAAAACAGGAATAAGATATACCACTTAACCTCAAGAAGCTTACAGTAAGAAAAAATGAGAATTTAACGTGATGATTGTATAGTATGGATTTTTTGTTGGATATTATTGGACCATAATGCAAGATTTAATAACTGTCTATGGGAACTGGGAAAGTCTTCACAAAAGAAACAAAATTTAATTTAATGCTTAGGATGAAAATGCAGGTTATAGGTTAAACAAAAAGAGGTGTAGATCATAGCAAGCATATGGTACCTGGGGAAACTAAGCTGTATTATATACTGATATATATCATCACTTTCCAAGAAATGATCACCACTGTTATCTAAAACCAATTGCATCAGTGCTTTAAATTGAAAAGTTACAAATTTGCTCTGTTCATTGGAATTTACCAAGTTGGTTCCCTTATGGTTTTTACACAGTTCATGGGAGGCTTTGACCCATAATGATTTAGTAAGATGAAAGTTTCTCTCATTCTCATTCACATACTGTTTCCTTTAGTCATCTGTTATTTTGGGGTCTCTTTAAACTGAACCGACTTTAATCTTTGGACTGTACATGTGGCAACACACATGATCGTCAATTCTCTTTGATCTGAAACTCATAGAAGTCAAGTGTAATTTTGTGGTGCTTTGATAAAAGGATTAAGAGAAGGCTCATGAAAGCAATCACTTCACCTGAGAAAGTTAAGTTTAACAATAATCAATGTGTCCAAAGATGTGGTTGAGTTTAGCCTAGTAAGAAATGCATACGTTTCACAATGAATACTCCTATTGGATAGATTTTGACCCAAAACTCATTTACTGACCTATTAAATCTCAAGCCATATTCAATGTGAGTCAACTGGTAAAGAAAACTCTGACTACTTCCATGCCATTTAAAAACACTTGCTGGACTTGGGACAATGAAAATGTCTTGAAAAGTGGTGATGGTTGCACAACATTGTGAATTCAATTAATGCCATTGAAATATACACTTTTAAATGATCACAAAAATGATTAAACTGGTAAGCTTCATATTATGTATATTTTAGCACAAAATACCTTACTGGAATATTTTTTAATTTTAAAATGCATTTGTTAGAAGATTTTCTTTATAAACCAGATACTTCACATTCAAAGTTGTTATTCTTACCATTCTCCTTGGAGACTGTTTAGCAGATCATCACAGATTCCAGTTAAAACCTACTGCCTTATATCCAGGCAAAATCTAAGTAGGAACAGTATGAAAAAACCTAGTTTATCTTAAGGAACTCTAGAGGAGGACAGTCCACAATAGTTTCATACGTTTCTATTAAATTAATGAGCTAACAACATCAGGCTACCCATTTGAGTGACTACTACTTTCATAAACATCCTGAAATGACTTCCATTCCTATAGCTTTTATCTATAAACAAAATTTTTGCCTAGTTAAGTTTTGCTGATACTAAATCTTATACAAAATTTGAATCAAGCTGTTGAAAGATTTAGGAACTTTAGTGAATTATGGTAGACAGTAATACAAAGTGACATGCTGATTTATATCCATGTGAGCTTCACAAACATAATTTAAGGCCACAGAATCAGGTCTAAAAGAGGGTAAATGGAAATGAGCACATATTCAGAGGGTGGAGTGTAATGAAGGGTTCATTCTAAGAGGTGGTACTTTGAGGAGATGTAGCAGTTGACACTGATTAAACTACTTCTAATACAATTGGGGAATAATCAATCCTACCTTAGAAATTCTAATCATACCTAAAGGAAAATGAGAGATAGTAAACAAAATATGACTTATGCATATGACACAATTAGCATAGTATGAGATGTGATTGCAAAGTAAGAAGAATAATTCCATATACCTCATCCCTATTTATAATAATATTTTGCATGTAAGAAAATTATAACTTCTCATGTTAATGAAAGCATTTCTAAAAATGTATTTATGGTCTGGAAAGAAACCAGAGCTTCCATTAACAAAGCTATGTTTCTCCCATTAAGCAGATTTCATTTTTAAGCTCTGTAAGGATTTTCTCACCATTAAACTTGCTCAATACTGAACTTGAACTGAAAATGATGAAACTGAAACTTAATAATAATAGACAAAAAATAATTAACCTGATCTTTTCTATCTAGGACTATTCACAGCAATAAAACATAGATGAGGAATAGAGATCCCCAGAGTACTTTCATACCTACATATCATCTGTAAGTAAGAGTCATTTAAAAAGAGTATTAATAGAGGAAAAGAAATCTGTACTGTAACTCAGAAGACCTAGATTTAAGATTCACACTTTGAGTTCAAGCTCTACAATTTTAGAATCCCCACTCTCTTTGTCACCTCAGGGTTGTTGAGGCCATCAAAGTATTCAGAAGGATTTGGTGAAGGAAAAGTCCTAACAGAGGAAGGCTGATAAAAACCACCACCATTAGAAATCAGTCCACGGTATTAGACATTAGTCTGTTCATATCCCCTCTCCTGGATGACACTGCTATAACTTTCTTCTCTTTTCCCCTCAAATCTCGACCATTCTCTACCCAAGTGATACTCTCTATTGGTGACCAGCTGTGACTTTGCTGAGAAATCTGAAGAAAGAGAAAAGAACTTCATGCCCTCTAACTAGCTACAGAATCTAATACATACATGCTACCTGTCTCCTCTTATAGAGGACGAATTGTCCATTTCCTAAAACAGGGCAGCCGCTCCAGTGAATCCTATCCCTTCTCAGCTACACAGAACAACACTCCAGCACTTCTCCACTTAACATCATCAATTTTTTACTCTCTACTGAATCAGTACCCACAGCAAACTAACAGGTTGTTGTTTTGCCTATCTAAAAGCAAAAAACAAACCAAATAACATAAAAAGAGAGTTCACTTTACTAATGTTCCCCTATGAGGTACAAGCCTATTTCTTTTCTTCCTTTTTGCAACAAAACTCTTTGTCTTATTTCCTCCAATTCCTCTCCTTGCATTCTATTTCAATTCCCTCCAAAAGAAGCATTTGCCCACCACTCCACCCAAACTGTTCTCAGCTAGACCTCCAGGATGTTGAATCCAAGATCAGTTCTTAGTTGTCATCCTACTTAACCAATCCATAGCATTTGACTTTATACCTTTTTCTTCATTATGTCTTCATACCCTTTTTTTCATTTGGCTTCTGGGACGCCTCTCTATTCTAGCTTTCCTTCTTTTTCAATGGCTGCTTTTCCCCACTTTCTTTTGTTATTTCTTCCTCTTGTCTTAGACCTATAACACTGAGTATCTCAAAGATGAGTCCTTAAACCTCTTCTTTCTGTGCCTTCAGCGATGGTTTGGGTATGGTTTGAATGTTTGCCTCAAAGGTTTATTTTTGGAAGCTCGGTAACCAATGTAGTGATATGAGAATTTGTGGTATCTTTGTGAGGTAGAACCTAGTGGGAGGTCACTAGAGATGCTGCCCTCAGAAGAGGATAAGATACTACCTCTTGTAGGACTCTGAATTAGTTCTCTCCAGAGGGAAGTGTTACAAAAAAAAAAAAAAAAAAAAAAGCAGGTCTTGTCCTTCCCCACTCTTTGGCTTCCTGTCTGATCAAGTGATCTCTCCAGCAAGATTTGGCAGAGCCAGGGAGCCCCTAACAAGGCCTGGCAGCATTCTGTTTGGGATTCCAGCCTCTAAAACTGTGCACTAAATAAACCTCTTTTTTATAAGTTACCCAGCCTCTGCTATTTTGCTATAGCAATAGAAAACAGACTAATAGACCTTCTTTCTCATTTATATCTTGGTAATATCTAGACTGATTTTCTTTAAAAATCATCTATGTCCTCGTGAGCCTCAATTACAGTACGTGTTTTCCTTCCGGATCTCTTCATTGAGTTGTACACCTGTATCCAGCTGTCTACTCCTCATTAGATGTCCTGGAGATCTAATTCACATAGAAAATTTAAAATGCCCCATGCAGACTAAGTGATCTGTCTCCAAGTGTCTCCTGTATTCATAGGATATCCTGTCTGAGTTAATGGCAACCCATCTTTGCAGTTGTTTAGCCAAAATGTTGGGAGCCTTGACTCTACTCTTTGTCTCACAGTTAGGCATTCTCCATCTACAAATTTTCTAAGTATATCTAGAATCTAGCCACTTCCTACCACTTCACTGCCAACAGCCATTCTAATGTAGAATACTATACTAGTCTTTCCCCTGGGCTCCCTATTTTCATCCTTTGCCCCTCAACAATCCCTTCTCAGCGTTCACGTCCTTCCTTCCCTTAGAACCTTCCTGTGGCTCTCTTTCTGACTTAGAATAAAATAAAAGAGTACTTAAAAAGCACCCAAGACACTGAATAATTAAGCCCCCATTACCTTTCTGAATACCTCTCTTGTCCCTCTCCCAGGATCACTCCACTGCTTGCCATTCATCAACCTTGCCAATAAGCTCCTGCTTCTGAACATTCACACTTGCTCTTTCCTCTGGCAGGAATGCTCCCACTTCAAAGATCTGTAGTTTGCTTCCTCACTTATATTTTCATTCAAAGCTGCCTTCTCAGTGAAGCCTTCCCAGACCTCATTGCAAACTACGAATTTCTCACCTTCCCAATGTTCCACTTCTATAGAGTTCTCAACAGTACTTTTCACCTTCTAATATATAATTTAACAATTTATTGTGCTGACTGTTCCCCCTCCTCCACTGCAGATGTATGCTTCTCAAGGGTAGTCACTCCATCTGTTTGTTCCCTGTTCTATAACTAGTATTGGCTCTTAGAAGGTTGAAACATTTGTTGAATAAATGAATTAAGTCACAAGATCACAGCCACTAGCTATAAAGGATTTTACTTATTTCATCAATTGCCTTACTCTGAGATGGATAGAAGATAACGCTTCTATTTTCTAAATGGAAGAACAGATCCCAAGTGGCCACAGCATATCTGAAGAAGCATAGATGACATGGACAGAGCTGAGCTCAGGGTAGGGTGTCTTTCAGTCTGCTGTTTCTCTCAAAACAAAGACACAGATCCAAAGAACAAATAAGTTGAATCATGATTATGAGAATAAAATCCCCTGATGCTCATCTGGATTGAATTTAATGCAAGGTAATTCACAGGTTTTTTTTTTTTAAATATTAATTTTAAAATGAAGGCCTATCTAACCCCAGGCATTAGGCATCCTTTGGTTAGTTTACGAAAGTCTCAAAGTTTAACCCTTTAACAATGGTTTACCAGTTCTGCATGTCCTGTTTACCAGACCTCAGGCAGTTGCTGCTGCACAAGTCTCCATGGTCTCTGAGCAGTCTCTGCTTCCTCCACCTTCCTCCACACTGGCATGAGTCCTCCTGGCTCTCAATTTATAGCTGCTCATCTGATTACAAAACCAGCCCCAGCCTGAATGACTCTCCGCTCCCCTGAAGTTGAGGGAGCCTCCTACCACAGATGTATTGCCCTCCATCCAGCTCAAATCAACACAAAGTTGGCTTTACAAAACAACTAAGAATTTATCTCTCAGAGTGCAGGTTTCAGTCAACTCAGAGAATGAGTATCTTCTCCAAATAGCCCAGACAATCATTCAATGTTTGCTAATCCTTAGCACCCTCAAATTGAAGCACTCTCTGTCCAAATGGAAGCTAATCATACAAACAGTATTTGGGGGCTGTATATCTACTCTAAGCAAGACACTTGTCGAAAACACAGTAGAGAAAAAACAAAGATATGAGCAGGAGATTCCTGACAGGGCAGTAAGACATGGTAAGACAACCAAGGACACAAAGGTGAGTGAAAAGGGCCCAGAAATGGAGGGAGAGAGTGCCTGAGCAATGCAGACGCTCTGAATCACTCAAGGAAGGTTTCATGTGGCAAGGCAAAGGGGCTAAGTCACAACAGGGGCATAAATAACGTGACTGGTTCATTCAACACCGGGAAAACAGCTGAGCACTAACTTCTCTCACTTATAAGGTCCGTGTGAATAAGAACATCCACTCATCAAAAACATGAACATCATGCCTTGTGGATAACATACATTCAAAAACTAATTGTTAGAAAATTAATTTTTAAAATTAGAATAAGGTAAAATATTGCCACAAAATTAACCACTAAAAAACAAGAGGATTAAAGTGAACTGGTGGGATAAGTACTATTATTAAAAACTTGAGCATACATGCTTCCTTGATTCTTACTATATATTAGATATAGTTAGGAAAGGTACTTCCAAGAACAAACAAAACTAGGTATATCTAAGGGAAAAAAGGGACAGAATGTGGATATGAACTGTATCTGTCTCACTGTTGAATCCCCAGGGTCCAGCCCAGTGCCTGGTACAGGAGAGACACTTACTGTATGTGTGATGAAGGAATATGAAGCTAAATGGAGCACCAGGTCAAGAAGAATGACAAAACCAGCAACAGGAATGATGATGGGAAAATCAGAGGAGCCCTAGGAGTTCTCTGCCTTACTTTTCAGTACTCCCATTACTCCTGGGCCTCTGTGAACTGCTGTGCCCACCGCTGGCAGAAGTGCTTTTATCTTCTGCAGCATCCCTTCTGATCTCACACGTAGCTCTCCAGTATGAAGCTCACTTCAATCTAAAACCTGCTCAGCAACTGTGGTTTTCTTAAGTCATTAAGCAAAGCAGGCCAGTTCCTGAAGTTTCCTTGCATTTAAGCCTGCCAGCTGACTTGAGAAACCACATTATTCAGCACATTTAAAAAAAAAAAGGGAGAGGCACAGAGACGTCTACTTCACCACAGAAAAACAACTTGCCTAATTCAAAATAGAACAGACTGTTCATCTTTTTGTTAGACAAAGTTCTAAATGAGGCATCATCAATTTTCTCAGCAGCAATGGTCTAAAGCCCGGTCAGACAGTGGGATCCTGTCGTGAGATGGCTCATATATGCATAACCAAGTACACAAGCAGACTCATTCAATGCCATCTCCTGGCACCAGTGTGAAAAAGGAGATAGGAAGGTTTAGTGTTCGGGGGCTACAGTCTGTATAAAAACAAGACAGAAAAACACACATGCTTTGCACTGCTCTCTATATAATTAAGTTAATTTAGTCACTGCTGCTACCAAATGCCAGATTCCAAAATAGGTGACAGGAGCAATGGTTACATATGAGCTCTGCTGTTAGTCCTAAGGGTCTCAAACCTCAGTTTTACTGTTTACAGCTGTGTGCCTTTGACCAAATCGCTCACCTCAAACGAGTTAGTACACATGAAGCCAGCAGTGCATAGGGCATGGAGAGTACTGAGTAATATATTAGAACATTTACATATGTACAGCCTCTAATAATACTAATGCTGTTTTTACATTACATTACAATAATACAATTAAATGCATTTAATTCTTACAAAAACTCTGCAAAGGAGTTATTATTAGTAACATCTAACAGCAGAGTGTTTAGGGTTATTTGACTCAGGCCTTTGTTCTTTGATCCCTTCTCTAGCACACCCAGTTAGTGTGGTTTTTCCAGACTAGAAAGGCCACACCTGCTGAGATGAGTTCAGAAGGCAATGCAGTAAAAAGTGCTGGGTTGGTGTGGAATGGGGAGGGACTGCTGCTCCCATTTATTTTAATAGTATTCAGATAAAACACGGGGCAGACAAATAAGATACACATAGTGAAAAAGCCGTATGCATACACCCAGAAAGCTCTTCAATATTGCCAAATTAGAGAGAAGTGTTTACTTTTATGGGTTTTGGATTACAAATCTGGAGAACATATCTGTTGGGCTGTTTTCCCAAGGCTCCCAAAACAGATCCAGGGCAAACCACACATCCCAAGCTGACACTGTTCAACTTCAGCTTCTGTTGTTTCAGCTCGTAGGTTGTTTCCATATCAGCCTGCAGCCCTTTTATGTTTTTTCAGCTCCTTCCTGGACAATATTTGTTTAGGTGTGTTTGCTATCTCTAGTTCAGTTGCCTGCTCTCCAACTAAAATAACACTTGGAACTATGAAAATGCTGCTGCTGTAATTTTCAATGGCAGCACTTTTGGAACTAGACATTCAATTCCATGTGTTTTGTGTATTTATGGCATTGTTCTTGTCGGCCGTATCCTATCGACTCCTCCCTGTATCTCAGCCATCAGGTTTCCCTTCAGCCCAGCCATACTGTTCCTGGATACCCCACTTCTACCTCTCAAATTCAGTTCCATACCTTCTTGCAATAAGAATGACAGAATAGGTATAGCAATAAACAGTAATAGTGTAGTGTTTGAAAGAAAATTCCAAATGTCTTGGGATCTGTTATGGCTTGTGTCTAGATGTCCCCCTAAAGCCCCATCCAGTCATAGGTAGGGCTTTTTCAGAGGTGGCTGGATCTAGGGTGTGTGATGTTGGGATTGATTCATGGTGCAATGCTAGGATTAAGGGTGCCAGGATTAAGGGTGTGAGTGCTACCTTAGGATGGGTAGCCTAGATACAATATAAGGTATAGAAAGAGCTGTGGTCATCTCTTGCTTGCTTTGCTACCTTCTGCCTGCCATGAACTGTTTCTCTTCTGCAATGCCTGTCTGGCATGCCACACTGCCTTGGAGCCAGCTGATTATACACTGAAACCTCTACAAACTGTGAGCTAACTTAACCGCTCCTCCTTTAACTTTGGGTGTTGGGTATTTTGTTTCAGCAACAAGAAAAGTAAGACAGGATCGATTATAGCAACAGGCCACAAGAAAACACAGTCCAAGAGGCAAAAAAAGAGGAGTATGCAAGGACCACATGACAAAACTTCAAACATTTTCTTCATTTTGTTTAGAAAAGATACTTTCTAAATCTTATTGTACACCATTGGGATCCCAGGGTCAAAGAACATATGTATTTTCTGAGATTATTTTCATTGTGCCAACACAGAGAAAAGGACCACATTTTCTGTCCATGACTGATTAACTATAGTAACTGTGATTGTCAACTTGATTGGTTTGAGAGATGGCTAGAAGACTGATAACCTTAACCCCAACCCTAACCATACTCTGGGTATGTCCGGGTGGGTCACGACCTTGGATAGTGTATCTGGTCCCTGACTCCTTCCTCTCAGGCTCTTCCCTAGCTCTCTGCTTGCCAGATGCCATGAGTGAGCAGCTCTCCTTCACCATGCCCTTCCATCATGAAGTTTCTGCCTGGGAGCCTGCCAACCATGGACTAAAACCTCTGAAGTTGTATGCTAAAATGAACATCTCCCCCTCTAAGTTACAGGAATCAGGTATATTTTCTCATTAATGGAAAGTTGACAATACAACAATAAGCAGTAGATATTATTATCATTAACTAACCTTTAGAGGAAAAAAATCTCTTAAGTTTCTCCCCACATTTACCTCTAACAGCTCTAGGACTCTGTCTCCCCAGAACCCAGACCAACGTAATTTGTCAAAAATCACAGGGCCATACACAAAGAGACAGTTGGGCACTTACAGATTAAGTTCTTTCCCACTGATGAAAAATCCTCAAGAAATCAAGATATTCCCTGATTTGGCCACCTGCAAAATAAATCCTCCCAGACTCACAGCACTAACTAAGCAAGATGTACAAAGTGTTGGAGATTCCAACTCAAGTAAACGCTGAGGTCTGATGAGCCATAGATATTTCCCCAAGTCTGCCTAGGTTCTTGAAGACTCTAGCTCACTGTAACCAAACTGGATATTCATCCAATTGCCCCTCAAACTTAGACTTACTGCCAAAACCAATTAAGCTCTGCAAATAGTAGGAATGAGGTGTTTTCCTTCACTACATTCTCTCTGGTTATCTCAGCAATATGTCCTTACATTAAAATTTTTTTCTCCTAATTTCATTACAATATAATATTTTATAAATATTATGCTGTAAAATTAAAAATATTAATATCCTATAATAAAAGCCTAATATGTGCCACTTTCTGATTTAGCAGGACATTAATGTTCCCCCTTGATACCACTATAAAGAGAGACCTGATTCTCAACAGAGCCTCCTAAGTGGAATAAGAAATTTAATACAGATCATTTCTCTTAGAAGCCTAAGAATCAAAAGGAAAACAGGAGTAAGGAGCTTGTCAAGGTTGGAATTTTCTTCTGTGTTACATTATTCGACCTTTAATATCAGCTAGACACTCAACACTTGCTGGGCTCTATCCAGCAAATACTGGAATCACTGCTATTTTTCTCAAGATGGGGAGTACTCAGGATCCAGGGCAGAGATCATTGCAACTCTGGATATAAGAAAGTCATATGTCTACTCTGTTGTCTTTAATGTCAATCAAACATGGACTTGACATTGAATACTTATTGGCCAAAGCCATAAGATACAACATATTCATAGAAATACTTTCTAGACTGAAGACATGCACAAATTTTAAGACTTTCCTCTTTTTCTCAATTTATATATTTGAGTCACCAAAACAGTATGTTTGACTCTTGAAATAATGTGACATGAGAATTCCTGCTCTGGTTTCTTTCGATTATTGGAATTATTGTAAAAAGTTTAAGAAAAGATGCTAGTCATTTAGTGTAGGGAGATACTTAGCCTCAAAACCAGCAAGAGAAATTCTAAATTTCCCAAGAAGTTCACTCAATATTTCACCCTTTGCAGCCACATGAATCAAATATTTCTACATGGGGGCACAAACGGCCCATGAGATAATCCCTTTAAAAGACTTACTGAGTAAATATATGAACTTGAAAACAATTTTCCACAGCATTTTCTAAATTCAGTTTTTTTCACTAAAACAGCTGAAGAAACAAGGACCCAATTAATTCCTTCTACATTGCACTGCAGGATTAAACTTCAATTTAAATGGTACAAAATTGGCAGAGGAAGGGGCTTCCGGGCTGCCGTACCACCACTCCCAACACAGAAGAAGGAGTATCTGGGCCACCATACACCGCTCACAGCACAGAGATAGGGGCTTCCGGGCCGCAGTACCATCGCTCCCAGTGCAGAGGAAGGGGCTTCCAAGCTGCTGTACCACCACTCCCAACACAGAGGAAGGGTCTTCTGGGCCACTATACCACAGCTCCCAGTGCAGATAGGGGGTTCCGGGATGCAGTACCATCGCTCCCAGTGCAGAGGAAGGGGATTATGGGCCACCATACCACTGCTCCCAGTGCAGACATAGGGGCTTCTGGGCTGCCATACCACCGCTCCCAGCTCAGAGGAGGTGAGCTGCATGGGTGCCAACACACACACACCCCTCCCTCTCCGCAACTGAAATGAGAAGACACATAAACAAGTATCAAATCCAGACTTCCAGATCACCTACAGCAACCTCAAAGGGAAATGAGATAGAACACTCCAATACTCCACCACCTGGACTCCCTGAACTGGCAACAAAAGAGGATCTGGAAAAAATGAAATCAGAAATAATTTCTCAGATAACAGCAGAGATTTTGCTCATAGTGCAAGATATGATTAATAAATCTAGAGAGAACCTGAGGAACATAATGAAATCTCAACATAGGAAACAAATGGAATCCATAAAACAGATGCAAACAGATTTCCAGGAGATGAAAAACTCCACTGAAAGTCTACACAGCAGAATAAGCCAATGTGAGGACAGAATTTCAGATATAGAAGATAAGATTGCCATTAGTGACTAGGAAAAGAAAAATTGCTTCAAAATTGAAAGGGGACATGAGAAATCAATCCAGCAGCTGCTAGATGATGCAAAGAAGAATAACATAAGACTGATTGGAATCAAGGAAGAAACCAGAGAGTGCAGATGACATAAAAAAAACTGTTCACAGAAGTAATGGCAGAAAACCTCCCAAGCAAAGGAAAAGAACTTGACATACAGATAAGTGAGGCATATAGGACTCCAAATAGCCTTGAATGAAAATATTCTACACATAGTCATACATTGTTAAGATTTCAGAAACCCAACAGAAGAACAAAGTTCTACAACCAGTTAGAAAAAAGAAACAAATCATGTGCAAAGGAAAGCACATCAGCATCACAACAGATTTCTCAAGGCAAACCCTCAAGGCAAGAAGAGCTTGAAGTGACATATGACAAGCCCCAAAGGAAAACAGCCTCCAACCCAGATTGACGTACCCTGAAAAACTATCTTTCAAAATTGATGGAGAAATAAGATACTTTCATGACAAAGAGCACCTGAGGAACTTCATGAATAAGAAACCAATACACCAAAAAAATTTAGAAAATATCCTAGGAAAAGACAATGAGGACCACAAACCCAGGAAGCACAGCACAATGAATTCATTGGGCATGAAAAGAAATTAAATGTAAAGGGGGAAAATGCAACAAAAACAAAAAGTCATGAAAATGGTAATTAAATATGTAACAGTTATAACCATCAATGTTAATGGTCTCAATTAACCAATAAAAACAAATAGACTGGCAGAATGGGTCAGGAAGCAAGATCCAATAATATGCTGCATAAAAGAAACACACTTAATTCAAACTGAAACTCAAAGACTGAAAGTTAAAGGGTGGAAAACAATACTCCATGCAACAGGAATACCCAAAAAAGCAGAAGCAGCTATCCTCTTTACAGATCAAGTGGATTTTAAACCAACACTGATTAAGAGAGACAAAGAAGGACACTACATCCTTGTAAAGGGAACAATCCAAGAAGAAGAGATGACAATCATAAATATCTATGCACCAAATGCTAGTGCACCCAACTATATAACACAAATACTAACAGACATGAAAAGTCATATATGCACTAATACAATTGTAGTGGGGGACCTCAACACCCCACTGTTACAAAGAGATAGATTAACTAGGCAAAAAATAAGTAAAGAAATACTAGAACTCAATTGAACTCTTGAACAAATGAACTCAACAGATATTTACAGAGTCTCCCACCCCACATAATCAAAAAGCACATTCTTTTCAGCTGTACATGGGTTGTTCTCCAAAATAGACCACATATTCACTCATAGAACATGTTTTAGTAAGTGCAAAGGAATTGAAGTTATCCCCTGTGTATTATCAGACCATAGTGCGATGAAATTGGAGATCCATAGCAAAAGAAACTGCAAAAATGTCATAAACATGTGGAAATTGAACAATACACTTCTGAATAACCAATGGGTCACAGAGGAAATTGAAGAAGAAATCAGGCAGTTCCTTCAATTAAATCACAGTGACAATAAAACATATCCGAATCTATGGGACACAATGAAAGCAGTCTTACAAGAGAAATTCATACCAGTGAATACTCATATTAAGAAAACAGAGCAAGCCTAATTAAACAACCTGATGCTGAACCTCAAGCTTCTAGAAAAAGAAGAGCAGGACAAACCCAAAGCTCTTACAAGGGAGGAAGTTATAAAGATCAGAGCAGAAATTAATGCAATGGACATGAAGAGAACAATACAAAAAAATCAATGAAGCCAAGAGTTGGTTCTTCGAAAGAATATACAAAATTGACAAACCCTTAGCCAACCTTATCAGAAAAAGGAAAGAAAAGGCCCAAATCCATGCAATTAGAATAAAAAGGGTGAAATTACAACAGACCCAGCAGAAATCCAGAGGATCATCAATACCTACTTCAAGAACCTATACACCAATAAGATGGACAACACAGAAGAAATGGACAGATTCCTAGATACATATGAATTACGAAAGAAGGCATAAAATGAAGAAGGCATAAAATGAAGAAGGCATAAAAATTCTTAACAATCCAATATCAATTGATGAAATTGAAAAAGTAATTAAAAACTTGCCAACTAAGAAAAGCCCAGGTCCTAATGGCTTCACTGATTAATTATACAAGCTATTTAGAAAGGAAGTAATGCCACTATTGTTTAACCTCTTCAATGAAATTTAAAGGGAAGCAAGACTCCCGAATTCATTCCTGGAAGGAAGCATCACCTTGATCCCCAAAATAGAGAAAGATCCAAATGAAAAAGACAAGTATAGGCCAATCTCACTAATGAACATAGATGCAAAAATCCTTAATAAGATACTGGCAAATAGAATGTAGAAGACCATCAAGAAGATCATACAGATCAGCCCGCTGCAGACAGGCAGGTCTGCCCATGCTCTACTGAGGTCCCAAGTCACGTGGAACACACCGAATCAGCCCGCACCCCAGCAAAAATCCACTGGACACCCCACCCCCTGCTCCTCTGTACAGCTACCTGGTTCTACACTACAAAGACGCAGAGGACACCAGACAACCAGACCATGGTACTGAGTCCCGCCGCTCCTGGCCCAGAGGTAGGGGGTTCTGACCCACCATCCCACTGCTCCTGGTCCAGAGGAAGGGGCTTCCTGGCCACCATCCCTCCCGCTGCTCCCAGCCCACAGGAAAGGGCTTTTGGGCCACCATCCCTACCATTGCTCCCGGCCACTGTCCCGCCTCTCCCAGCTCAAAGGAGGCAATCCATGCAGGTGCCAACAGCACTCCCCCACCCAGTCGAAATGTGAAAACCCGTAAATAAGTCTAAAAACCAGACTTCCAGATCACCTACAGCAACCTCAAAGGGAAATGAGATGGAACACTCTGATACTCAACCACCTGGACCCACTGAACTGGCAACAAAAGGGGATCTGGAAAAAATGAAATCACAAATAATTTCTCAGGTAACAGGAGAAATTGTGCTCCTAGTGAAAGACATGATTAATAAATCTAGAGAGGAGCTGAGGAACATGATGGAATCCCAACATAGGAAACAAATGGAATCCATAAAACAGATGCAAATAGATTTCCAGGACATGAAAAACTCCATTGAAAGTCTACACAGAGAATGAGCCAATGTGAGAACAGAATTTCAGATATAGAAGATAAGATTGCAATTAATGACCAGGAAAAGAAAAATTGCTTAAAAATTGTAGGGAACATGAGAAATCAATCCAGCAGCTGCTAGATGATGTAAAGAAGAAAAACATAAGACTGATTGGAGTCAAAGAAGAAACAGGAGAGAGTGCAGACAACATAAAAAAAACTCTTCACAGTAAAGCCAGAAAACTTCCCAAGAAGGGAAAAAGAGCTTGACATACAGATAAGTGAGGCATATAAGACTCCAAATAGCCTTGATCAAAAAAAATCTACACATAGGCCTATAATTGTTAAGATTCCAGAAACTCAACAGAAGAACAAAGTTCTCCAAGCAGTTAGAGAAAAGAAACAAATCACATACAAAGGAAAGCCCATCAGAATCACAGCAGACTTCTCAACACAAACCATCAAGGCAAGAAGAGCTTGGAGTGACATATTCCAAGCCCTAAAAGAAAACAGCCTCCAACCCAGATTGATGTACCCTGAAAAACTATCTTTCAAAATGGATGGAGAAATAAGATACTTTCATGACAAAGAGCAACGTAGTGACTTCATGAATACCAAACCAGCGCTCCAAAGAATTTTACACAATATCCTAGGAACAGACATTGAGGATCACAACCCCAGGAAGCAAAGCAGAATGAACCCATCTGGCATGAAAAGAAAGTAAATGTAAAGGGGGAGAACCTGACAAAAAGAAAAAGTCATGGCAATGACAAGTCAGTATGTTTCAGTTATAACCATCAATGTAAATGGTCTCAATTCACCAATCAAAAGAAATAGACTGGCAGAATGGGTCAAGAAGCAAAATCCAACAATATTCTGCATACAAGAAACACACTTAATTCAAAAGGAAACTCACAGACTGAAAGTTAAAGGGTGGAAAACAATACTCCATGTGACAGGAACCCGAAAAAAAGCAGGAGTAGCTATCCTCTTTGCAGATCAAGTAGATTTCAAACCAACACTGATTAAGAGAGACAAAGAAGGACACTACATCCTTGTAAAGGGAAGAATCCAAGAGGAAGAGATGACAATCATAAATATCTATGCACCAAACACTAGTGCCCCCAACTATATAAAACAAATACTAACAGACATGAAAAGTCATATATGCACTAATACAATTGTAGTGAGGGACCTCAATACCCCACTGTCACAAAAAGATAGATCAACTAGACAAAAAATAAGTAATAAAATACTAGAACTCAATCGAACTCTTGAACAAATGAAATTAACAGATGTTTACAGAGTCTTCCACCCCACAAAATCAGAATACATATTCTTCTCAGCTGCACATGGGTCATTCTCAAAAATAGGCCACATACTCACACATAGAACATGTTTAAGTAAGTGTAAAGGAATTGAAGTTATCCCCTGCATATTATCAGACCATAGTGCAATGAAATTGGAGATCCATAGCAAAAGAAACTCAAAAAATTTCATAAATACATGGAAATTGAACAACACACTTCTGAATAAACACGGACTCACAGAGGAAATTAAAGAAGAAATCAGACAGTTCCTTCAATTAAATGACAATGACAATACAACATATCAGAATCTATGGGACACAATGAAAGCAGTCTAACGAGGGAAATTCACAGCAGTGAATATACATATTTGGAAAACAGAATGAGCCCAATTAAACAACCTGATGCTGAGCCTCAACTTTTTAGAAAAAGAAGAGCAGGACAACCCCAAAGCTCATACAAGGGAGGAAATTGTAAAGACCAGAGGAGAAATCAATGCAATGGAGACTAAGAGAATGATACAAAAAATCAATGAAGCCAAGAATAGGTTCTTCAAAAGAATCAACAAAATTGACAAACCCTTAGCCAACCTTATCAGAAAAAGGAAAGAAAAGGCCCAAATCCATGTAATTATGAATGAAAAGGGTGAAATTACAACAGACCCAGCAGAAATCCAAAGGATCATCAATACCTACTTTAAGAACCTATACGCCAATAAGATGGACAACACAGAAGAAATGGACAGATTCCTAGATACATATGAATTACCAGAGTTGAAAGAGGAAGACCTAAACATTCTGAACAACCCAATATCAACCAATGAAATTGAAAATGTAATTAAAAACTTATCAACTAAGAAAAACCTGGGCCTCGATGGCTTCACTGATAAATTCTACAAGACATTTAGAGAGGAACTGCTGCCACTACTGTTTAAACTCTTCAATGAAATTGAAAGGGAAGCAATACTCCCAAATTCGTTCCTGGAAGCAAGCATCACCTTAATCCCCAAAGCAGGGAAAGACCCAACTGAAAAGGAGAACCACAGGCTAATCTCACTAATGAACATAGATGCAAAAATCCTTAATAAGATACTGGAAAATAGAATGCAGAAGATCATCAAGAAGATCATACACTCTGATCAAGTGGGATTCATCCCAGGGATGCAGGGATGGTTCAACATACGCAAATCAATGTAATACACTATATCAATAGAGCCAAGTACAAAAACCATGTGATCATCTCAATAGACAGTGAAAAAGCATTTGACAAAATCCAACATGCATTTATGATAAAAACCCTACAAAAAATCAGAATAGATGGTCTCTACCTCAATCTGATAAAACTCATCTATGAAAAACCAACAGCCAATATCATACTAAATAGTCAAAATCTGAAATCCTTCACACTAAAATCAGGAACAAGACAAGGTGGTCCACTACCACCACTCTTGTTCAATATAGTTCTGGAAACATTACCCACAGCAATTAGACAAGAGAAAGAAATAAAAGGAATAAACACAGGAAATGAAGAAATCAAATTGTCATTATTTGCAAATGACATGATACTCTATATAGAAGACCCCAAAAATGCCACCAAGTCTTCTAGACTTCATAACCAAATTTAGTAGAGTAGCTGGATAAAAGGTAAACACACAAGAATCAATAGCTTTCCTCCACGTGAACAACAGACTGACTGAAACAGAAATGGGGCAAACAATTCCTTTCACAATAGCATCCAAAATATCGAAATAGGAATCAACATAACAAAAGAAATCAAAGACTTCTTCTCTGAAAACTACAGCACTCTGAAAAGAGAGATTGATGATGATATCAGAATGGAAAGACTTCCCCTGCTCCTTGCTAGGAAGGATCAACATAGTGAAAATGGCCATACTTCCAAAACTGCTATATAGATTCAATGCAATCCCAACTGAAATCCCAGCAGCATACTTCATGGACCATGAGAAAACAATCCAAAAATTCATTTGGAACAAGAAGAGACTCAGAATAGCAAAAGCAATTCTAGGTAACAGAGACATGGCAGGGGGTATCACAATCCCCAACCTGCAACTATACTACAAAGCTACTGTGATAAAAACAGCATGGTACTGGCAAAAAAATCAGACCAGAGGACCAGTGGAATAGAGTAGAAGATGCAGAAATAACTCCAGACACACTCAGCCACCTCATCTTTGACAAAGGAGCCAAACACCCTCACTGGAGGAAAGATAGCCTCTTTAATAAATGGCTAGAAAAATTAGATTTCAACCTGCCAAAGATTAAAACTAGTCCTATATCTCTCACCACACACTAAAGTAAAATCGAAATGGATTAAATATCTAAATATTAAAATAGAAACGCTGAACTGGCTGGAACAGAAGTTAGGTAGAACTCTTGAAGACGTTGGTGTAGGAAAAGATTTTATGAACAAAACCTCAGTTGCCCATTAACTAGCACAATCTATTAACAAGTGGGATCTCTTCTTATTAAAAAGCTTCTTTGCAGCAAGAGAAACCACCAACAGTGTGAAGAGACAACCTACAATGTGGGGAAAAATCTTCACTTGCTCTTCCTCAGACAAAGGTCTACTATCTCGAATCTATAAAGAACTTAAAAAGATCAGACCTTCCAAATTTAAAGACCCAATCCGAAAATGGGCATCTGAAATGAACAGACTTTTCTCAGACAAAGAAGTAAAAATAGCAAATAAATACATGAAAAAATGTTCAACATCACTAGTCATTTGAGAGATGCAAATGAAAACAACACTGAGATTCCATCTCACTCCAGAAAGAATGGCTGCTATCATGAAATCAACCAATAACAAATGCTAGCCAGGCTGTTGGGAAAGAGGAACCCTGCTCCACTGCTGGTGGGAGTGTCGACTGGTGCAAGCACTGTAGAAATCAGTATGGAGATACCTCAAAGAACTAAGACTAGAAGTCCCATTAGACCCAGCTATTCCCCTGCTGGGTATCTTCCCCAAAGAATTAAAAGTATCATACCACAGTGATATATGTGCATCCACGTTCATAGCAGCACAATTTGTAATAGCTAAAACTTGGAAGCAGCCCAAGTGACCATCAACTGGAGATTGGATAAAGAAAATGTGTCCTTTTTATAAAATGGAGTACTACTCAGCCATAAAAAATGAGAAATAAGGATATTTATAACTAAATGGATGCACATTGAGACCATAATCTTAAGTGAAATAAATAGAACACACATGTGGTAAATACCGAATAGTGTCTCTAGTGTGAAAAACTGAAAGTGGAAATAAGGACTAAAAGGTATAATAGATAATGTGAAATAGGAAGAAAAGGGGCAAAGGGGAGGGGGAAGTGGGAGGGGTAGGGGAAAAGAAAGAAGGTAATGGAATTAATATGAGAAAATGAAAAAATGGAAACAAAGTCTTTGTAAATAGGGAGAGATGGAGGGGTTGAAGGGAGGGCAGAGGAAGGGGGAAAAAATAAGAACCAAGAGAGATTATGTAAAGCTGCAAAAATCCAATGATGATGTCATTATATTGTATACCTAAAATGTACCAATAGAAGAAGTTATTTTTTTAAAATGTAGAAAAGATAAATGGTACACAATTAAATGTTACATAAAAGTTTGATGCTTTGAATACAGGGCCATAGCAATAAAAGCTCCACATGAAAATAGAAGAAACACATCTTTGCCTTTTTCCAGGTGGCTTCTACCACTCGACATAACCACTCTTGCTGAGGTGGCCAATGCCCTCTCTGCTACTGAATCCCAATAAGGATTTCAGACCTCAACTCAACTCAACCCCTTAATGGCACTCACCACAGCTGACCTCTCTTCACTTCCTGTACCGCTTACCTTGATGCAGTCTCTTTACTGTCTTCCTCCCTCTCTTGTACTCCTTTTCAACCTCCTCTTCCAATTCCTCCCCTATGCAACCTCTAAGTGTTTGCAATTCCTTGGGGCACATTCCTAGAATCCCTTTCCTTCTGACTCTATGCTCTCTCCCAAAGTGATCTCA
Organism: Heterocephalus glaber; assembly: GCF_053883595.1. Classification (NCBI taxonomy): domain Eukaryota; kingdom Metazoa; phylum Chordata; class Mammalia; order Rodentia; family Bathyergidae; genus Heterocephalus; species Heterocephalus glaber. Next base: position 3,509,003 of record NW_028258191.1, read on the forward strand.
TGCATTCACATTGCTTTAAATACCAAGCCAGCAACTCCCAATTTTATAAGCTCAGCCCAGACTTATTTGTTTTACTCCAGAACCAGCTATTTAATTACCTGCTTGTATTCTCTAAGGATGGCTCCCTGGCATCTGAAACATTTCTCCAGATTAATTTTGGATCTCCAGGCAGTGGCCCTTCCATCCTGTCATAAACATCACTGCTGCTGTGGGACTTCTGTGGTCCCCTAAGCACCTCCTTCTCCTATGCCCCACTCACTCCTCCATCTATGTCTGTCGCCAGTTTCTGTCTTGTGTTGGACCACTGAATCAGCCTCATATCCCCATCTTCCCTTCTCTACCAAGAACTAGAGAGAGCTCCTCCAAGTACACATCTCATTGTGTAATTCCCTATATGATCTTACAATTTTCCAAAGGTACACTGAGGACCTACAACAAAGCCCATAAATTTGGAATACAATGGTATAAACTAGATAAGAATGCTCTTTATCACTGATGCAAGCCTTTATTAATTTTTATATTTTGTGCCCCTTGCTATGGTTTAAATATTTGTCCTCTCTCAGGCTCATGTTGAAATTTAACTTCCACTGTAACAGTATTAAAAGATAAGACATCTAAGAGGTAGTCTGGCCATGATAGCTCTGCCCTCATGATTTAACTGGTACAGTTATTATGGGAGACAGTCCATTATCAAGAGAGTGGGTTCCTTATAAAAGGACACATTTGGGCCCCTTCTGTCGCTCTCACACCTCTCTGCCCTTCTGCCAGGGGATAATACAACAGAAAGCTCACTCCAGAAGCCAGGCCCTTGATCTGGGACTTCCCAGGCTCCAGAACTATGAACTAATAAAATTCTATTCCTTATACATTTCCCAATCTGTAACATCCCATTATGGCAGCACAAAAAGGCGGAAGACACCCATTCAGAGCAATAGGCAGATATTTCTAGCATTCTAGAAAGCTCATGCCCCTGGTACATCTCTACTTTCTTCAGAGGTAACTGCTATTGTACCTTCATTACAATGAATTAGTTTTGTCTGTTCTTAACCAACTCTACATTGGCTCATCCAGATGAACAATTTATTTGACTAAACCAAACTCTTCAAATGCTCATGCAAGTTAATGATCAGAATAGCTTTAAGACAAGAACATCATGGAGTCACCTAAGCCAGGTGTTCAGTTCCAGTGTCTAAAAAGTTTGTTAATTAACAAAGGAGAATGAAATGGGCATTGCACTGCCAATTAAGTTGTCCCAGTGACTAGTTCCTGGGCATTTAAGACAACACAGGAACTATTAACTTCTACTTATAAGCTTTGAACATATCTGGATAACTCATCTACTAGGAAAACAAATCAAAGTGAGTTTTTTGATTCAGACAGCGACTTCAAAGTGACAAAAATGTGACAGCAAGAGCAAAGTGTAGTTAGTCTTAATACAGGAAAGGGTTTTTATCTGGTCTTTCAGAAGAGTTGCTAGAGGCATCAGGAATTAATGAGGATGGGCTACTGATGACAGTGGGGCAGTACAGGGGAGGCAGGTTCCAACATTGTCACTTCACCCTAAAGGATGCTATCAAATCTCAATTTTCAAGACATAGTCTCCAATTCTCTCCCTCTACCTAAGCAAGGGCCTATTGCAATGAACGGCATAGGGAAGCCAAGCCCTTGGGATGCTCAGCCATTTATGAAAGATTACTCTGACACCTGAAGTCTAAAGAGATATGTCCTCAACATGTAAATCCCTGAAGCTTCAGGGTGGGGTAGGGAAGGCTCATTGGATGGTCCAATATACCCTCTCTGGGTCCAAGGCAAAAAACTCTAGTCCTAAAATTAGAATCAAGTACATAGGAGTATTGTAAACATGTCGGTAAAGTCTAGAAGAACTGACAAAATTGTTCTCATCACTGAACATCACTGCTACTAGAATATCTTGCCCTCTCCACTCTTTGGCATCACAGTTAGACATCTGATAAATGTACCAGCAGACCATGCCTAGATACCTGCTAAATCCCAGGAATGGGTTTTGATGGCATGATTCTTGGCACATTGCAGGCACTGAAAATCATTGGTGATTATTAATGTGAAGGAATTACTACAAATAGTTTTTGCTTCCTAAATATGAAAGAGAAAAGTGTTTGAAGGATTGAGGGGGTTTGGGAAACCGAGGGATAGTAAATTAATTTGGTTAAAATCACCATCATCCCAACGTCTTTTTGATTAAGCCAGAAGATTTTCCTGAAAGGAAGAAACATTTTTTTAAGAATACTTAATGACATATAAGTCAATTTACTCTTATTTACTATACCTAAATTTCCCTTGAACACTACACTAGCAAATCTCACTTAGTCTGGGTAAAGAAATCAGAAGAAAAAATACCTTCCAGATCCTCTGATGGGGTCAAAGACAAGTCCAGCCAAGTCCAGAATACTACTTACCTATGTTCTTTCTTTTTTTTTTTTTTTTTTTTGGTACCTGAGATTGAACTCGGGTCTTTGCGCTTGCATAGCAGGCGGCAAAGCCACTGAGCTAAATCCCCGGCCCCCTATGTTCTTTCTTTACTGGTAACTTTCACAGATGTTGAGAGGAAGCCTACCTAAACAAGACAGAACCTCAACCTTGCATTGTCCTCAGACAACCAAGAGCCAGCCTCAGTGAGAAGGAAAGCTAGGATATAGAGACAGGAGAAGGACAAATTAAGTTTTCTAACTTGCCAGTTGCCACCAGCCTTGACCACTTTTTCATTAGTTATGCTCACACGTTCATGTTTTGTTCTTACCGAGTGCTCTTGGGCTTGTTTAGGAATTGTCTTAGTTCGTTTGCAATGTTATAGCAAAATACAGTTTGGGAGTCCAAGAAGTCTAAGACTAAGGCACCAGCAGATTTGGTACTGAATGAGGGCTGTTCTTTGCCTCTAGGATGCTGCTTTATGTTGCATCTTCACGTGGTAGAAAGGATAAAGAGCAAAAGGGATAGAAAGATGAGGGGTTGCCCGTCTTTTTGGGTCATTAATTCCATTGATTTAATCACCACCTCATCTCTTAATATCATCACAGTGGTGATTAAATTCATATCCCATGGCATATAAAATATCAAATTCTTTTGTTAGCAAAGATATTCAAGTCTCTTATCTCTGCATGTATTCAATATATTTAAGGAACAAGGAAGAACATGGGAGTTTTTTTAAAGTGAATAATTCCTAGTATCAGAACTTGGACTTAATATTTTAGCACTCTACCGTCTCCCTCTCATCACCAAATTAAAGACTTCTGTAACCCTTTCCCTCCTTCCTTGGGGAAAGCAATGGCACCGTCCTATTTACTAATGATCTCCGCACTTTCCCAAGAATCTCACTCATCCACTCAGCCCTCCCATCCCAGGTTTTAAGACTGCCCATCACTTCATCTGCACGCTATTTGGCTTTCTTGTCTCCCAACATATCAACTCTCTTTCTGCAACACAAATTTAGTTGAGTTATCTCTTGATTCTTTCAAGGTAAAGTTCAAACTTCTTGGAACAATAATCATCTGATGATGATTTCACTCCTAACTCCCTTGCCAGCCTCATTTTTACCATTCCCCAAGTGGGTGCTTAAATTCTATCCAGACTGAACAACTTGCAGTTTTCTGAGGTCCCAAACTTCCCCCTACATCTGAGCCTTCACGTGTAATGACCCAGCACCTCTGCACAGTCTGCCCACATGCCTTTGAAGGTTAACTCCAACTAATTCAGCCCACCCTCCCCTCTTCCAGAAAGCCTTCTTTGAATGTCATCTAATACCCACTCACCTGCAATTTGGAAATAGGTTTATAACCTCTGTGCTCCCTAAAACCTCTGCAAAACTCTTTCACAAGCCACTTCTTTTTGAGTCTCTTCCACACAACTGTGTGTTCTGCAAGGAAAGAAATAGTGTCTTTCTCACTGCCATGTATAGTTTAGTGACAGAGATGTTCTGAGAACTACATCATCAGATGATTTTGCTATTGTGAGAACATCATAGAATGCATTCATACAAACTAAGATGGCTACTATGCCATGAGATGATATAATTTAATGGGACCACAGCCACATATGCCATCAGAAATTGACTGAAATGTTGTTCTGAGTTACATGACTATATTTGTATTCACAATGCTTGCCATTCAAAAAAGGCTTTAGGCATATCTTGTACAGAAGCACTCAGCAGGGAATTAATGGGAGAAAAAACCTGAATCTCACCAGAACCAGAATTTCTTTTCTTCTGAAACAGCATTGAAAATGAGAAGAGAAAAATAAGGGTGTGTTTTCTGTCACTGATTTGCTAGAGCTCTGAGGCCTTTTCTTTCTCTTGAGTGAGATTCCTCATGGAGTGTGTTCTCTACATGCATTCATTTACAGAGTGGTCTTGCCCTGTACCCTGCTGACCTGAGTTGTAGAACCTGTTCCAGCAGACAGTGCTAGCCACCTCCTACCCAAGTCTCTGTAGGTACTTCAACTCTGAAAACAACAAGGTATCTTCAAAGAACCTAAACTATTAAAGGCTTGTGGAGTGGAGCCATGTATCTTTCCAGCTTTGAATTTTAAGGTGCTCCCCAATCTAGTATTAATGCCCTTGTATAATCTGCCCCTTTGTATAGACGGGTCTAGTGACTGTCTAAGCAATGGATTGCAGGAAAGGTAATGAGGTGTCTTTCGAGCAGACTGTGCACTGGCTTTGACCAAGCAAACTGCAAGGCTTTGTGGGGACCAATGTAAGAATGAATTAAGGCTACCCTCCAAGGCAGCTACGAAGCAAGGCCCTCAAGAAACCGAACAATGCAAAATCCAGGTGAGCTTGGAAATGGATCTTTCCCCAGTTGTGCCTTCTAATAAGATCCCACCCTAGTAACAACTGATCACAGCCTTGGAAGAGATTCTGAAGCTAAAATCTAAGCCATGCACCATAGACAATGTGAGATAATAAGTATGTGTTTTACTTGTGGCTGTGTGTTTTGCAGCAATAATGAATATAGTTTATCTCTATTGAAAGACTAGCACCTTAAAACAAACAAAATCTTTCTGTTCTTCAGCAAATTAGACAGAAAGTCATCAACATTTAAATGTTTAAAAATTACACACCTTCTAAAAACAGCTTTTAAATCACTTTAGTATTCTAAAAGCTAAGGCTAAAACAATTCATGTAAGAGACAGTATGAATTAAACAAAGAGAAAGGAAACAGAGTTAAAACTTGTAAAGGGGCCCCTGGAGAAAATCTGCAGGCCGCCTCGGTTTATTTAACTTTCAAATCTTATTAAATTTTCTAGATGCATGTTAGCATTCATGGTTCATTTACTTTTCTTCTGACGTCTATAAATAGGTGTTCTATGAGCCCTGACATGAGTTAAAATCTTGCTTCACTTCAATAAAGAAACTAGCACGTTAATCCAAAAAATTCTATCCATAGACATAAAAAGAAACTTCTCTTTGGGCCACCCCCCTCTGCTCCAGCAAGCACACCTCCCAAGTCCCTCAGCCCCTCCCTGCCATCCTTGCTGTTTTCTTTGGCTCTGTGTCTAGAAAGTCTGTCACTCTCTCAAATCGCTTAGATCTAGCTCCCTTGTAAAAACAAACAGAAGCTACCTAGGCTCTTTCTTCTCCCACATTTACATTCTTTCTATGCCAAGGGTCAGGGGGTGTCAGAGTTGGTAGCAGCCAATCAAGCTCAGCATGGGATGGCCCTTATCTATCAATATAGTGTTTTCCCACCTCTGAACATGCCAGCATTTATTCTCCAAATTATACATGGAATCATAAATAACTGCTACCAGTGTGAAACTAATAAATCTAAATGTTCAGCCTGGAGCTATGAGCACAAGTAGACAAAAGCTCATACCAAGCTAATGAAGAGGCAGGCAGTGGAGTGCAGGGGAAGCTATCATCTATCTGACTATACAACATATACAAAGCAGGGGCAAATTTGATTTCATGTGGTTTGATCATACAAACAAATACCTATCTAAATAATTAATTTTTATATTTAAGCAATTAGTAGTTCAGAATACAGCATAGTTTTTCAGAACAGTAGTTTGTAGTTTTCTAACCACCTTCTGTTAGAGTGAGAGAATTTTCCTATGTGAGATTTGGATATATTGATAGATATCGGTTCCATCTGTAAGTCAAATGACGACCCTCTTTGCTCTCATAAACAGGAACAGGGTCATCTAAATCGGTTTGCCCACGAACGGCATGTTTAAGCTCCCAGGAAGATTAAAATTGGTCTTTGGTGGGGCTACCATGTGGACATGGTTTGTATCCCAGGGGCTCATGTCTTGGAGCCTTGGTGCCCAGGAGGTCCTGTGAGAGGTTGTGGGACCTTTGAGAGCTGGGGCCTAGGGGAGGGTGATGAAGGTTACTAAGGATGCTGCTGTTGGAGGGGATCAAGATCGTTCTCCTGGGACCCTGAGTGAGTTCCCATGAGAGAAGGCTGTTACAAAAAGGGCAAGGTTAGCCCCTTTGCCCTTTCTCTGGCTTTCTGTCTCATGATGTGGTTTCTTTCACTTACCCACATACCTGCCACTGTGACATCTTGCATCATGAAGACGTCACCAGGGCAGAACAGAGCTGATGCCAGTGCCACGTAGTTTAACAGAGAAAGGCCTACATACATGGCTTTTCTCTATAGCTACCTGGCCTCAGGTACTTCGTTATAGTGAGAGAAAAGCAACTAATATGGGGGGGTGAGGGTGGCCCACAGACATTACAATAATTTGTGGCTCTTCAAAATACAACCCTAGCCAACAAGACAAGGTTTTATTCTCTTGTATTTAATTTATCTCATTAGGAAGAATTTAAATTTAATTTGATTTTTTTCTCCTGAAAGTCAAGGGAAAATAATGAAAAGAAAAAAAAACGAAATTGAAAAATACTGCTCTGAATGTTTAGAATTCTGGATGCATTCATAGAGAAAATGAGCACAAGAAGGGTACAGCAAAACCAGGCAGACACTAAATGAAATAACCCAAAGAACAGTCCAATAACTGGATCCATTTTGTATTAAAACAGGAAAAGAACTAGGGAAATCCCAGGGGCAGGTTATGACACAACATTAGGAACTCTGAACTTGAGGTCAGAAGATTTGCACGAGTCAGCTCCTAAAACATAATTATCAGTTATTCAACTTTACTTTGTGAGTTTCTTTTCATTTTTCTCTATGAATGAAACTATCTGGTTCACAAGGTCACTAAAATAACTGAATGAGATAATATCAGTGCAGCTCTTTTCCAACAAGAAGATGCTGCTCAGCTAGAAGGTAACATTGCCCCACAGAATTATTTGAACACTGAGAGAAGATTATATTACCAAGCCTAAAGCTGACACTACTGTGATTTATTGCTGCAAGCAAGTAAATGTGTTAGCCACTTTACTGTTGTGGGGACAAAATACCTGATACCCACAACTTAAAGGAGGGGAGAGATTTATTTTGGCTCACAGTTTTCAGAGGATTCAGTCCAAGGTCAGTTGGCTCCAAGGCAGAAACAGCATGGTGGAAGGGCACAGTGGAGGAAAGCTACTCTATCTATGGCAGCCAGGAAGCAGAAAAGAAGGAAAGGACACAGGGACAAGAATACACCCTTCCAGGTCACGTCCTCAGGGACCCTTTTCTTCTGACCAGGCCCCATTTCCAAACACAGGAGCTACTGAACTGATCAATGGATAAATCCACTGATCCAATCACCTTTCAAACACATAAGACTTTCAGGAGACATTTTAGATCTAAATCACAACAGGAGCTGGGTATCTAATCTTTAAGACTGAGTGTGAAGGAATGGCTCACTATGAATATCATGGTCTATATACAGAGAAAAACAAAAGCAAAAACCAGGAATAGGGCCAAGGATGTGGCTCAGTGGGACCCTGCCTGCCTGGCAAGCACAAGGTCCTGAGTTCAATCATGGGGGGGGGGGGTGTACAGAAATGACTTAATGAGACTTATTATTCTATTCTAAGGGGCTTATTAGACATATTGGGACCACACAAATATACTGAAAGGAAATCTTTTTTATCTCTCTCCTATTAATCAAGCCTATATTTGAGTACTTTTGAAAACTTTGAAAAATGCTTGAACCTGAAGAATGTGAGAACTCCATAAATGTTCATGGAATAAGTGAAGATTTCACTGACAAAGCTTAGTGCAGTCCTGTGGGAAAGCAATTTATTAATGTAAATCAATTTTTTTTGTCTAGTTTTAATTTTATAAGCTCATCCTTTCATTAAGTATTTCTATGTCTAAGAATTTTCCCCAAGGAAATAGTCAAAGAAAGGAACAAAAAAGTATACATAGGGGCCAGGGATTTAGCTCAGTGGTTTCGCTGCCTGCTGCGCAAGCGCAAGGACCTGAGTTCGATCCCCAGTACCAAAAAAAAAAAAAGTATACATCAATGATCACAGTACCATTTATGTCTGGATGCTGCACTATTTGGGATAGCTTGATTTGCTCTGAACACACATAAAACACTTGTGCTCTATAGATCCATGTTATGGGTGAGACTATCTAGTAGGTAAACAGAAGAAGCAAAATAAAAACAAGATGTTATAAAAAGTCAGGTGTCATCTCAACCAAAACTCATTAATTTTTCACAAAGTTGAGAACTTGACAACCAGTTCAGGTCTGATCAGGTCAGGCTTCAGCTTTCTATCATTCTGGTGAACTGAACTAATTTCAAAATCAAGCAGACAATTAGCAATTGAGGCATCTTTTTTTAGGAGTGGGGGTACCGGAGATCGAACTTGGGACCTTGCGCTTGCCAGGCAGGGACAGCACCACTAAGCTACATCTCCAGCCCAGCAGTTGAAGCATCTTAAAGGAATAAGTAACGTTACAGACTAAGGCAGGACAGGGAGACGGAGCATAAAATTTACCTCACTAGCTTTCTTATTAACCTCCATGTCTTCTTGAATCCCCAGCCTTTGCAACACATCACTGGTCTGGGATTTTCCACCAATAATGACTAGTGTTCTGAAGGGATTAATTGTTCTCTTAAAATCCCCCTGAAAGCCTGCCAAAGTCATTGTACTTCTAGAAATCTTACCTTCCTAGTAGGCATGGTGGCATACGTCTGTAATCCCAGCACTCAGGAGGATCACTGTGAGTTTGAGACCAGCCTGGGCTACACAGTAAGTTCAAGGCCAGCCTGAACTACATAGCGAGATACTGTCTTCAAAAAAAAAAAAAAGTCTTACCTTCCTGTGGGCAAGAAGATAGAAATATTCTCTTAAGAGTGCAATTAAATAAAGAAGCTGGGGAATGACGATCTACTCAGGAGACTAAATTGTGGATCTTCTTTTTCGGTATCAATTACCCAAAGTATAAGATAATGACCAAAGAGCCAAAAACATTTTTGTCAAATGCACTTATCAAGTCTTACTAAGCCCCTACTTGCCAAAGGAGTAAGATGTCATAGCAAATCAGCCAAGTATGGCAATCTATGAAAGACACACACAATCAAATATGATAAGCCTCATACATGTACTGTCAGATATTTACCAAAGCACTTTCACATATGATTTTTCACTTGACTGTCATATTAACTTCATAAGTTAAGCAGAAAAAGAAACATTTAACAAAGACAGGAATAGAGATCTAGGTTAGCAGACTTGCCCACATTTAGGGTCACGTGATTATGGAACGCATCAATATTGAAATCTAGCTCTTCTAGTTTCCTTCACACCTCATCACTCAAGAAGACACATACACCCTACATATGTGACGTGAACATGTGGTTAGGTGAGACAGAGGGCTGTAGCCATAAACCTAGGAGCCAAACGGCTCACTTCCTAGTCCCAGTGCCACTACCTATTGGGTAGTGTGACCTGGATACATTATTAAATCATGTGCACCTATTTCTTCTCAGCTCAATGAGAATAACAGCAGTATCGAGTCATGGGGTGATGATGAGGCTCACATATAGGTGTAGGTGACAGTGACTGGCACAGAGCAAAAGGTTCAATAAAGATTAGCTATGGCCATTAGGAAGGCCATGACTGAGGATCAAGAACAACTCCCACACTGAGCTCAAGTATGTGTCCACCATGTCAGGTGCTGCTGATGGGGCTCAGAACTCACTACCCAGAATGTTGAGTATTTAAATTGAAGCAAACAGAAAGAAAGTGGTCTCTCTGATCTCTCGTCTTTCTCCTCTGAAGCAGGTCATAAGACATAGAAGGATTTTCTGACCTTACCCTGAATAAGACCTTGTTATGATACGAATTTGAAATGTTTTTCAAAACTCATATGCTAAAGGTTTTTTCCAGATTTTGGGCTTTTTGAGAAATGATTGGATCATAAGTGTTCTTTCTCATTTCATCAAGTGGATTAATCCACTGATGAGATCATAATTTGACAGCATTACTGGCAGATGACGGCATCAGGATGTAGGGTCTATTTGAAGGGAATGGATCATGGAAGAGTAATGTAGGAAACTATGTCTGGTCCCTTCCACTCACTCTTTCTCTCTCTGCTTCCTGGCTACCATGAGGTGAGCTGCTTTCCTCTGTCACACCTTCCTGCTATCATATTTCTGCCTCACCACAGGCCTAAAAGCTATGATGCTAGCAACTATGGACTGAAACCTGTGAAACTGTGAACCAAAACAAACTTTTCCTTCTTAAACTGGCTTTCTCGGGTATTTTGTCACAATGAAAAGCTAACCCACACCCTCATGTGAGAAGCACATTCCCTCTACCAGGAAAAAAGAAATGCCCTTCTCCCTGGAGACATAAGAGACAAGGCTTGCTGTCTTCCCCAGTTCATTACCATTAGCATACACCCTTCATGGCCTATCACTTTCAGCCACGTGACCATCTACTCTTCATCAGGGTTAGCATCAAAATGCTCAGGTATAATCATTTCTTTAAGTCTTTGTTTCCATGTTAAGTTTCCTACGTCACATAAAACCTATTAAATAAATATATGTTTTGCTCTTGTTAATCTGTTTTCTACAGGGGCCCTAGCCATGAGTCTAAGACGGGTAAAAGAAAAGATACCTTTTGAACTCCATACTACATTAGCTTCCTGTCTGCTACTATAGCAAATAGCACAATTTAGTGACTTTAAATGACATGAATTTATTATCTCATAGTTTTGGCAGTCAGAAGTCTGAGATGGGTATTACTAGGCTAAAATCAAGTGTTGCCAGCTCTATATTCCCTCTGGAGGCCCTATAGGGAGTCTGTTTCCTTGCTTTTTCTAGCTTCTCTCTATTCTTGATTATGGCTCCTTCCATCATTCCAATCTCCGCTTCTGTTGACTACCTCTTCCTTCCCCTACTTCTCTCATCATATCTCTCTCCCCTGCCTCCCTCTTATAAAGACTCCTGTGATTACACTAGGCCACCAGGAAAATCATGAAAACTAACCCATGTCAAAATTCTTAACATAATTCACATTTATGAAACCCCTTTTTCTAGGTAATAGGACCACAGGCTCCAGGAATTAGGTCATATACATTTGGAGGGATTAGAACTCTGTTTACCACAGGTTTCTTGATTACAAAAATTAATCTAATAGAACTGCTGAGCTTAAGGAGTTCAAAAACAAATGATAAATTTTTGAGGTGATGTATATGCTAATTAACCTGATTTGATTAGCATATATTGTACACAGGTGTCAAAATCATACTGAACCTCATACATGTGTACAATTATTATGAGTCAGTTAAAATTAATATATTTAAAACTTTTCAGAAACTATTGAATAAAACGGTCATATTTTTTAAATTATTAAGTCTAGTGAAACATCAGACTAGATTACTCAAGGAATCAGAGAAGTATAAACAAACTGCTATGGGAGAAATCGAGGATGATCATTTATCTCAACTAAAAGAGAAAGAGAAAGCTCATAAAGTGATGCATGCATAACATACTAGAATATCCCATCCAATAATATGAGTGTAGGAGACCAGAATATATTACTCCAAAGTATGTTCCTTTGGCATAAAAATTATTTGGAAGGGGCCGGGGATTTAACTCAGTGGTTTCAGCCCCTGCCTTGCAAGAGCAAGGACCCAAGTTCGATCCCCAGTACCAAAAAAAAAAAAAAAATTATTTGGAAAACTGCAGGCACAAGAGGAGCTCTGTGAACAATGTTATCATTTGTGAAGTAAATTTACATCTATAAAGGAAATCTCCCATAGGGAAACCAGAAAAGATATGAGTAGGGGAAATCAAAGATATAAAAACTATAAATAATAGCTTCTATTTTCTGTTCCATCTTTTGTTCCTCTCCAAAGCAGGAAGAGAAGGACGACTCCAAATCACTTAACGCTTACGAAAGGAGAGGCATTAACTTAAAACTGCCTAACCTATATTATACTTGTGTACGGTGTGTTTTCTCAGTTGTTTCCCCATAATCAGCACCCTAACATCCTTCTTTTTCTGTTTCAATTGAAGATGATATTTAAGCCTGAATGGAAAGCCATGCTTTGGAGATCTGCTCATTTCCCTGGGTATTTCCTATGTATACACAATGTATATACATTACCAAATTTCTGGTTTTCTCTTGTTAATCTGCCTTTTGTTATAAGGATCCAACCTGACTAATAACTATGACGGGTAGAGGGAAACATTTTTCTTCCCATACAGCAAGCGTAATATTGGGCACTAATATGTGCTTAATTAGTGATGAGGAAGAGCAACCCAGTAAAGTGCATGAAAAAGTTGGAAACATTGAATGGGCTGGTGGGATTAGAGGCAGAGAAACAAAGAAAGAATAAAATGTCCAGAAGAAAATGTCGAAGAGAGATTTGAAGCTATATTGCAAAGGGCTCATGGCAAAGCAGAACTTTACAAATGAAAAGCCACTGAAGGCTGTTGAATTCATCATTCAGAGTTATGGTTTACAAAGAAAACTCCAGAGGCAGTCATGAGAAGAAAAGGGGAAAGATTAAATTAAGGAAGAAAATAAAATCAAAGTGAAATCAACAGGACAAAATGACAAACTGAATATAGGATAGAGATAAAAGTAACTCTTGGAAATGGGGCAGAGGGCCAGGGGGAAGGGGAGAGGGGAGGAAGAGAGGAGGAAAGGGAGTGAAAATGATGGAGGTATGTTATATGCACATGCCAATTCCCCAAAACAAACACTATTCTGTATTAGGAAAGGCACTGACAAAATACTTCAACTTTAAAAAGTGATACTAAAGTGACTGGCTCACTGGATGCTCTTACTGCTAACTGATCTAAAAAAGAGAATGAAGACAGTTTATTGAGGGATATATTTCAGATATGCTTATTAAAAACTTTAACAGTGCTAACTCTAGGAAAAATGAAAGACCTGTAGAAATGTCATCTACGAGATTGACAGACCAGAACGATCTATTATTTGAAGTTAGAGGAGCTGGTCTTGCCTTTTTCTGACATTTATTAGCTTTGTGATTTCCAGTTCCTCAATTCCTCAGGGTCTTGGTTTCCCCATCTGTGAAATGGGAAATTGAATGTATTAGATAAGCATTAAATTCTCCTCTCATTCTAACCTTATATAGGTCTATCATCTGAGTAATTATTTTCTTCTTAGTTATAAACACTTTTGACATGAGCCAAAGAGAAAATCCAATGGGTCCTGATTTCAGTTAAAAAAAAAAAAAGAGCTAGAATTTAAAGAGGAAGGTTAAGAACACTCCTAGGGTATAGATGTGTCTCCCCCAGTTCAAGGGTTGGAAGCCTGGTGCCCAGTATGGTGGTGTTAAGAGGTGGTAGAAACTTTAAGATGTAAAACCTAGCGGGAAGTCATCAGTCATTGGTGGTAAGTCCTAGAAGAGATTAACATAATTTTTGAGAAACCCTACCTGTGATCTGGCTTCATATCTCACCCCATGATTCCCTCTTGCACATGTTCCTGCTACTGTGATGCTGTCATGAAGCCCTTCCCTGAGCTGAGCTGAGCTAATGCCAGTACCATACCCAGAACTGTAAGCTAAATAGGTCTCTTTTCTTTTTTACAGATCCCAGCCTCTGGCATCCTCTTATAGCATTAGAAAGCAAACACAATCTTTATGTGCCTACTATGTTCCAGGCACTCTCACTTGGCCTGGAAATGCCCATAAAGGACCCAGAGAAGACCTGAATCATGAAAACCAAAGATGTGAAACAACAAATAGCTTCCACTTTCTGTTCCATCTTCTATTTTATGTCCTCAAATACTCTTTTACTATGAGTCTTTAAAATGTGCTCATGCCAACAGTGCAACAGATAAATTTTTTTACTGATACTAAAAACTTACATGGTGACCAGGGAGCCTAGATATGCAGGAGGAAAGTAATTAAATTGCATATTATTTCTCTTAAAGAGTAACAAATTGAGATGATTCTGTAATAAGGTCATCGATATGAAAAATACTTTCAGTTCTCATTTCAAAGTCTTCCATGGTTTCCACAGCCAGTAATTTTTCAACGTGGTTGAGGTGGAGACTTGACACAATCACTTTGGTGTCCCTTCTTCAATTGCAAGACATAAAACAAGATTACGAAAATGCTGTCACCCAGGGTAAAATGTATACCCTCGTCTAATATACCCACTCCTCCACGATTAAGCCCTACCCTTTCTTTCCTGGGTCCCTATTCCACCCATCCCTTGTACTCTGCCCTCTGACCTTAATTAAACCAATGACTTCCCCCAACTGACCACACTGCTTTGTGCTATGCCTTGGTTCATTTCTTCTTTCTTCCTTTTTCCTTCTTCGTTCTTGTCTTCTCTGCACACACTACTGAATTCAACTATCATCTTCCAGGTAAATCCATCTTTGAACTGAATTGGACAGTTCCTAATTTTATGTCTCACTATAACTTGTCAGAATTTCTATAATTTGTTACATGTCTGTATTTACCTAAGTCTTAAGTTTCTAAAGATAGAATAATTGATGTTTGTTGATTGAATATTATAGTAGGAGGAAACTGCAGTTGCATTATTTAATCTCTCTAATGCAAGGATACAATGAAAATACATTTATAGGTCCAGAAAATTTATGCTGTTTATTTACTATCCAATAATTAAAGGTAATAAAAATTTCTAAATGTGTCATTGTTTTTTAAATACTGTATAGTGTATTGTATGATTTAGGGGCAAAAAATAAATCATGCAGGCTGGGGATTTAGCTCAGTGGTTTCACCACCTGCTGTGCAAGCACAAGGACCGGAGTTCAATCCCCAGTACCCCCACCAAAAAAATTAAATAAATAAATAAATCATGCATACAATATAGTCAGAAAAACTGATTGACTAAAAACGTTTTTATTTTATTCACTTAGCCACTGTGTCCAAAAAACTAGAAAAAAAAATAGTAGAAATTGAATTATCACTACCTTAAATTTCATGCTGCAGTGGGATTCAACTTGCAACACTAAAGCAGTAGGACATTCATTTTTGTTCCATCTGTGCTGAAACAGGTACAGTTTTACCCTTCAGGGATATATTTATGACCACATCAGTCATCAAGCCCAGGGAAACAGCTCCTGGGGAATAAGATCCCCACTGATAGCAAAACTAAAGCAATCATGTTAACATGTGCCAGGTGAGATTGCTATTGATGTATTTGTCTATTAAATGGAAACCTGAAAAAGAAAATCAGGTAACCACGTGTCCAAATCCTCCCTCAATCCTAAAAGACAATGCCTTTGCTGGCAAAAAAAATGCTTACTCAATGTCAAATATAATGCAAACAGAGACACTGGCACTTGAAGCTAAGCTCCTATTAGATCTCTTTAGCAGGAAAAAAATATAATTCAATGGTTAAATGCCAATCAGAGTTCTATAACTAGCCAGGAGCTGAAAATACAAGATTTAGAAATCTACTGCAACCCCTTTGGGAATGCATTACTTCTGAATGGCTGTCAGAAGCAGAACTTTAGGGAGTTAGCACCATTCATTGAGGACAAGATGGGGGAGGAATGGCTCCTATTTAAGTGAACACTCAATAGAATCCCACTAATTTTAAGAGTTACATGTTCAATGGGTTTGGAAAACTTGCTCACCCTAACAGTGCTTGCAAATGAATTTGGACAATAAAAATACATCAGGAAACAAAGAAAAATCAGAGGTACCTTTTCCCCAACTATCACACATATGTTATTCTTACATAAAGGAATAAATAACTCCTAAGGTAGTCATGAAATTTTGGACTCATGACGGATCCATCCATCCTGAAAAAACATTTAGCCTTTAGAAAAGGGCATCTTCTCCTGGGCCAAGAGCATATGGTGAACTTCACCATTTGACCTTTTCAGCTGCCTCCTCCAGAACTGCCACTTCCCCCTGCATTACAAAACAGGAAGACAAGGGTGACTGGAGTTCAAAGGGAAAGGGCAGAGGAGATCTGATCTGCTCTAACTCACCAACCCAGGAATTCTCCTCTTGTCCACAATATGTTTTGACCCAAATACTTTACCAAACCTTTAAAATAAAAATGGCATGCAAGGGCTCGGGATTCAGCTCAGTGGTTTTGCCACCTACTGTGCAAGCGCCAAGGACCCAAGTTTGATCCCAGGTACCAAAACAAACAAATAAAAAAATAGCATGCAAGGTAGTGGCAATAGTGAAAAAAGAAGATAATCTGGGAGGGGCCAGGTAGTCCTGGCTGGGAAGAGAGAGATGATATGTCTATGTACGAGAAAAAGAAACATCTCATTTGTACATACCAAGCTTCTCCAGCCCATATGCTCCTACTGTACACAGGAAAGGGGCCACCAATAACAGGTTCATACAATATGGTCCTACTGCTAGCCACAGCTGATTGGTCCATGGTGAAATCTGTCCCCCCGGGCCAATGAGCTCTCTTCCTCAAGGCTGCTGAATCTGGGACTGGAGAGAGCATGACTCATTCCTACATAATGGCATGATCTGTGAGATACACACATCTCAAGAGCATTTGAGCTCACCATTCCCACCTTGTTTGCGGCTGGACTGCATCAAGAAAGAATGAAGGGCCAGGGATTTAGCTCAGTGGTTTTGCCACCTGCTGTGCAAGAGCAAGGACCGGAGTTCGATCCCCGGTAACAAAAAAAAAGGAAAACTGCAAAGCTGAAAAAAAAGAGATGGGCATCAGATGCTAGTTCTGCTCATAAGGACCAACTACAGCCCTGCTCTTCCAGCAGTTTCATTACACTGTCTCTTCTTTCAATTATTATACAGTTAATAATATTAGGGAGGGATGACACAGTCCATCACCAAAAAAATTTGCTCTTAGCTAATCACACAGACCCAGAGGACAAAGACCAACTCTCAGAGTACATAGAAAGTAAGTCAAGGGTGAACAAACAAGCCACAAAAAACCACAAAAAAACAAGCCACATTCTGCCTCATGCATAAAAGAATCATTTTAAATAAATTTTCCTAGGTTAATTTGAGTTAGGTGTTTACTGTTCATAAACAAGAATTTAAATACTTGATAACAAAGAGTTTATGCCTTCAAACGTAATTGGAGATTTAGAAGGGTGACTAGTTTGAGAAGCACAGACTTACCGGGATGACTCCTTTGAGAAGCAAAAGACACCTGGCCATCTGAGCTCAATAGTGGGGTTCTTTGGGAACTGCCTACTCATGTATGGATACACGTACATCTATATGTATATGGATTTGTGATTATCAGGTCTTGTCTTAGAACCAGAGGGTAACCCAACATCTCCTCTCCCAAATTCAATGCAATCTCAAAATATTGTGAGATCAGGTTTGAAAGCTTACAGTTTTCTAAAACTATACCATGTAGGGCTGGGGATTTAGCTCAGTGGTGCCACGCCTGCAACGTCCTGAGTTCAATTCCCAGTTCTGGAAAAAAAAAGTTAAAACTATACCATGCATTTGATAAAGCACAGAAAGTATTAATCTTTTATCATAAGAATAATTAGACCAAGTCTCATAAGCATTTAAAATTGACACTTGAAGACAGATCTCGTCCTTATCATACTACCATAACTACAGTACCTATCATAGCAAAAAATGATTTCCCCCCAAAATGGACAATAATATCGTTTCAATTTTTAGAGGCGGAATGCTGAGATTGAAGGTTCTTTTCTTGGTCCTATCTTAGTAGATTATTCTACTGGCCTGCAACATTAGAAATATCCTGAATTAACACGCAATGTAAGTTTGGAAAGATTGAGCCATTTGTTAGGAAGTTTTGTCCCACAGGAAAAAATTTAATGAATTAGGTAAGTTTTAATTAAATAAATTCTAGTTCTCTTGATAATAATACCTCAATGCCACTTTATAGCACACCAACTACTCTAGACCTACAAATTCAAGGTTCCTCAAACCCCCCATATGCCCCCAATTTGCAGGGCTCAACAGCTGCCAAGACAAACACATCTGCACATTGTGAAGGTGGTTAGAAGACTCAATTTTTGGCTAGCTCAGTCATTCAGCCAATACTGCCAAGGTTGGCATTCTCTCCAGATTTTGCAGGTTGTTCATATTCTTGAACTTCTATTCAAGCTTGAAGCAGATTGACATTTTCAAACAGTAAAAGGTCCATTGCCCTCCCAGCCCCTTTATACCACAAAATGGAGGGAAAAGGGAAGCACAGGGGTTGAGGGACTCACTTTGGACTTCCCCAACCACACAGGTACATTCCTTAATACAACTGGGATGAAAGGACCCTACAAAGCTACTGTAACCCTGCCTAGTCTCTTGTTCCGCCAAACGGTGGAACAAGACAACAAGCCATGGCTTCTGTCCTAAATAGTTTTGCCTTTTTCTCTCACAGTGCTAAAGGAAAGAAGCTACCAAAGTGGTCTGAGTTACCAGGAGCAACCTCTGTAGTCACCAACGTTCCAGCCCCACTTTGTACCTGCCTTATCCATCAGAGCAACCTGTCCATGCTGCACAAGATGTGGGGCAAGGGTACACATGGGAGGAAAAACACACGTGATTTTTGTTTGTGTATTTCTAACACAGCCCTTTTCCCTCAGTTATATCTTTTTACACTAGATTTCAGAATAGTAGTCTATAAAAACAAAAAAAAACCAGCAGCAGCTGGGGATGTAGCTCAGTGGCACTGGCAAACACCAGGTCCTGAGTTCAATTCCCAGTACCGCCAAAAAAAAAACAAACCCATCAAAACATATCACTGAATTCAAATTCAGTTTTCTAAGGGAACTTTTAGCCCAAAACACAGAAGGCTACTCCTCAGAGCTCCTCATTAAAGCAGCAATCCTTATCACAAGCCCTACCACTTCTACCATTAATCTGTGGAGTGCCAGAAAGTTTTGATTCACAAGCTGAAAAGTCAGAGAGAAAAGAGCCTTACAAAGGTTTCGAGGTGGATAATTTTTTTAATGAGCATATTTAGGTTGTTTTGAGTCAAGTTCAAAATTCAACTCACATATGAACAGTTTTTACAAGAGGAGGAGTAACCTGATGTTCAAATCCATTTGCCTCTCATTTTGAAGTAATTTATCTTTAAAATTTCTGGGAAAATTCTACAGAGTTGCCCAGAAAACAGCACCAACCATCTGTAAGTAAAAACAAAAGCTCTCTATAGTATATATCACAGGTTCAAAGCACTTTGGCATCAGCAGATTGAACGAGTTACTAAAAGAATTTAACTGCAAGAAGAGCTACCATAATTACACAGCAGCTGGTCTAATGTTGACAAAACAACTTTTAAAGGCTTTCAGAAGCCTTAAAGGCTAATCAGTTAAAAAGGCATGAATACTAATGTGCATCCTACCCTTAACTCTGCAAGTGACATTTCCTAAACATACAGTGATGTTTCCATTTCAGAACAATCATTTCTTACATCCTACAATTGAACTGAACACGTGAATAAATTCCAAGTTGTGTCTAGGTGAGATGATTATACTTAAAATAAAGTAACTCCATGAAACTCAATTATAAACATTGAACTTAATGAGTATTTCTGTACTAGCAAAGTTCTTACCAAAATGCCAACAGCTCATGCCAGAATGTGTGCTTATGTTACCAAGGCCAAGAATGTTTCAGATTGCTTACGTTATCAAGAGCAAGAAAAGAATGTTTAGGGTTATCAACTGGAGTTGATACAATGCAGGAATGAATGAGTATAGAATGATGACTTAAACCTCCAGAGGATTTGGATTGTCCAAGTGGTCTTTGGGGAAAGGCTTCTCCCAGCACCATCCCACGTTTCCTTCAAGGTACAACTGATGATCTACCTCTTTCAAGAAGCCTTCTCCAGACCTTCCCCAAGGTTCTAGTCTTACTTTGTTTCTGAATTCCTTAGCAAGGGTTTTAGACATCACTGGCCCCAGTCTTTAGGGCCCAGCAACTTTTTCTGTGAGAGCTGATGATAAACATTTTAAGCTTTGTGGGTCATGTGATAGATGTGACCCAATGACAACACTCAGCTCTACCACTGTAGGGTCAAAGCAGACAGGCACAGATGTTAAACAAATGGGTATGGCTGTGTTCTAGTAAAATTTTATTCCTAAAAGGAAGGAGCCAGAGGATCTGACTGACCCTGGCTCTGCCAGCGTATGCCCCGTCTCTCCTAGTGTACCAGGTCTCTTTGTGAACATTGGGCCAGCCTGTTTTCTGAAGCTTTTCCTTCTACTGACTGAAATAAACCTCCGCGGTTACTTGCAGCCACTGACACATCTTCATAATCTACACTTTCTGTTCCCTCTTAAATCATTCTCTCTCCCCAGAGTACTCTGCATAAATAAGCCTTCAAAAACCACTTCTTTAATTAAAGGAAAATACCATCAGTTTTGCCTTCTGGAGCCCCAGAGAGTAAGTCTAATACCTCTTCCACCTGATAGCTCTTTATGCATTTGTCAACAACCATTGGCTATGGTATTTACTATCTGGACCATTCATTGGGGATCTATCTCATGGTGTGTTTTATTGTTAGTTTTCTTCTTCCATGTACATATTTTTTTTCTCCTCATTTAGATAGCAACTGAAGCATAGTCCCTGGCACATAAGCTCCATTTAGTTTTATGAGTGAGAACAGCAGAATGACCACAGAAATATCAATCAACAAATCTTTTTCAATAGCTTCCTCGGCAAGTCCTCGGTATAGCTTCTGATCCAGGAGGATGGCTAACAAGCAACAGTCAGATAGTCCTTTCAGATGTGAAACTGAGTAAGAGCCAGATGACCTCTTTCCTCTATCGCCTCCCACCACTGTGTTCCAGAAGCATGGCTTTAATGGGTGTGCTCATAACACCAATACTCCGCAAGAGAGTTCTGCGGCTAGGTCCCCACTGTGTGTCACATACCCAACCCCTCACTGGCTCACGGTGATCCTATCTTAGTGACTGCAATATCCTGTCCTATTTATCGCTCTCCTTGGTAACTTCCACCCCAAAGCTACACACAGTCTATATGTATGTAAAGGCAGATAGTAGGCCCTCAATAATACAAGCTTAAATTTTTAAAAACTAAAATACACTTGAAAAATGGACTTTATGGACTTCCAGTCATCCTCAAGACATGAAACTGGGTCTCTCACATTGTTACTTTCCCGGCATTAGTATCTCCCAAGGGAACCTCTAGAGTCCACTCCCCAGGATTACTCTCTTTCTCCAGCAGTGAAGAAATATTCAGATAGGCTACTTTTTAATATCTCTATGAGAAAAGCAGCATTTAACACCGTAACAGTGGCCTCATTTCATTGAACATCATTCTACCTTTCTGTACACCTTCTCCCCACCTCCAACCTCCTGCTGCTCACTGCCAGCTACACTCCAGCTGACACCCACAGAAACCAACTCAAGAGGGTATGGATGACGACAGCAGGGAGGGATTTCATAAAGTCTTGGGCCAGGGCCAGTTACTAAAAGTAACCAAGGGTGCCATGTCCCTATACGAATGTCTGCTTATGGACACTCAGCAGGGTGGTAGAGGCTCCAGGGAAGGCAGCATGAGTATCTATCTACCCACCCATGCACCAGCCCAAGATGAGCTGTCAGTTTGGGCTGTGTCATCGCTAGAGTACAATGAACCCTGCACACTGCCTCATCTACCTGCTTACATTTAAAATAATTAAAAGGGAGGGGCTGGGGATTTAGCTCAGTGGTTCCACCTCCTGCCTCGAAAGCACAAGGTCCTGAGTTTGATCCCCAGTACCAAAAAAAAAGAAAGGAAAAAAGGGAATAAATTTAAGATGCAGGTTCTCCATCACACTGGGCACATTTTCAACTACACTAGGCACACATGGCTAGTACCTAGCTTTCTGGCCAATGCATGAGCAGAACAGAGGACAGAGCTCTGCTGGACAGCATTATAGGACCCACCTGTATTTCTCCATCCCTGAGCCACTCACTGACTGGCATTCTCAGCCACTTCCTACAGAACTCAATAGATACAAGCAAAGTGTCAGGTCCTGCTGGGATAGTACTCTGTACCTCCTTGACGCCAAAGGGAAAGTGAGGATATGGGTCGTCACACTTGGTCATTAAAGACAATGACTGCCATGCTGAGTTTTTGGCACTGTTTAGGGAAAATGAGCAAAGAAACACCTAATTTGCTCCTATCTCCTCAGAGAGTTTCGCCAAAGTTCTTCACTTTTGTCACTCCATAAGGAACTGTTGCACAGAATAAAACAAGAATGAGTTCACATATAGATTTAAGTAAAAAATAGAGGGAGAGGGAACAAGGGGCAAAATTTCTCTAACTATTATTCTGAGATCAGCTTGCTTTGTATTATTTTTATGAGGTATTTTTGTATTTAATTATCACTTTGCACCAAAAAAAGGTATGCAGAGATTTTTTCCTTTTTAAAAATATTAAAGTTCCAGGGAGAGTGTTAAAATAAGTACATACCTTAGATTTATCACTAGGCAAGTAAACTTCTTCAATAATTTGCCTCTAGGTAACACAGCATATAATTTTTTTAGGTTACTAAAATTGCCATTTCTCTCAAATCTAAGAACAAGAGAAAGCTGCTAATAAATTTTAAATTTTCCACATAGTTACTTTGGAGAACATGAAATTATGAGAAGAACTAAATTCAAATTCCAGACTGCTTTTTTAAAGATGAGATGACCTCCTGATAGCCTATGAAGTCTGTGAAACATCTGTTTTGATAACGTATGTACTTAAAATTCCCCACATGTCAGTTTCAAATTACTGCAAAATACAAGGCAGCACCAGCTGCAGGATAAGAAGGAAAAGCTGTTAGTAAAGTGTCAGGAAATGCTAAAGATTTTAATGGGAGTTGTCTTATCATTTCCATATAATAATCCCAGGAAACTGACCAGAGACTGTACAGTGTATGTACTCCTTCCACATGTGGTAAAATTCTGCCATGACCTTGGTATGCTTTCCCTTTCTATTTTTCTACTGAGGGATTGCAGAGTATTTAATTGTAGTCATTTTACCAAAGTGCCCTCCCCTCATTTGTCTACCCCTCCAAACCCTAACCATCTCTAGGGACCAGTTAAATTCCCACACCTTCCATAAAAGTCTACATCTCTTCTAGCCTCTAAATTCCTACTTTTCTTTGCACCTGCTAACAAGGGACCATATCATTTTAACTTAATTATCTTCAGTCTGTTGCTGACATAAAGATGTGATTGCCTCACTCTGGTGGATTTGTCCCCATTTTGTGGCTTTTACACAGACTGTGAGTCTCCCAAAATTGTACCTTCAAGCTACATCTTGCCTCTGAACTCCTATTCATAATTTCCAACTGCCTACTCCGTATCTCCACTTGGAAACCTAACAGACATGTCAAATTTTAGGCACCCAAAGGTTATCTGATCCTCTTCCAAATCTATTCCTCTTCAGTTTTTGTATCTGAGTAAATGACAACCTCATTCTTCTAGTGATTAGTCCCCAAAAATTGGTGTCATCTTCAACACTGCTTTCTCATTGCTTTCCCACATTATACCCTTCAATAAATTTTATCTCCTGAATTCTTTCCAGTCAAAGAATGCCCTTTCCATCATCTCTACTGCAGCTACACAGATCTAAGCCAACATCTTCCAAATTATTGCAATAGCAATCTCCCTACTTCCAACTTCACTCTCCTATTATTTATTCTCACAGTAGCCAGAGATCTTTTAAATCACGTAATTAATCAGGTCATTCCTCAATGCCATATTTTCTAATAGCTCTCAACTTACAAGAGACAGAGATACAGAGAAAAGGAGAGAGAGAGAGAGGGAGAGAGAGAGAGAGGAAAGAAGAGGGGAGGGAGAAGGGGAGGGGAGGAGCTAAGCGAAGTGAATTCTAAGTTCCATGTGAATAGATGCTATGTCTTACATATTCTTTTTATATTCCTGGGTAAAATCCAGGGAAAAGTACATGTTGGTGTCTGCATTGGTGAAGATATGAAATATTAGGCTATTTAAATTGCAGGACATGTTAAATGCAGACAGTGTTGAAGCAATGTTAAAAGATGTAACGATTTTTAAAAGATTTCAAAGCTATTTAAACTTAAGCTTATAATCTCTGTTCAAGTGTGAACAATTTTCAAAAGCACCAGTAAAGCCAGTTTCTTTTGTGCTGCCAAAAAAATGGCACAAATACCTGCTCAAAAATGATAGGAAAGAAAATCTCAATACTATCATTTTGGGTGTCAATTAAAACAAATAAAATAAATTTCAATGTGAAATCCCAAAAGTATTTTCAATTCTTTTGCCATTAAGTTGATTATTAAAATGGACAAGTGCTTTTATAAATCAATTCCAACTTGTCAAGCAATGATATTGGTGATAGCTTAGTCAAATTGTCAAAGAACTGATGAAATCATGGGACTGCAACAAAGACACAAGGAGACTTCCGTCTCCCCTATCCTAAAAGAGAATGACATGTATCTATGACATGGACTGAACGTTTTTGCCTTTCCCTCAAATTCATAGGCTGAATATGATGATTTTTGGAACTGGGGCCTTAGGTAAGTAACTAGGTCATGAGGGAGTGACCCTTATGAGTGGGATTAGTGCCCTTGTAAGAAGAGGCATGCAAGAACTTGCTTCTTCTCTCTTTCTTTCTATGTCCACCATGTGAGGATGTAGTAAGAAGAGGATCACCTACAACTCAAGAAGAAGAACTAGATCTGCCAACACCTTGATCTTGGACTCCTTAGCCTCCAAAGCTGTGAGCAATAAATATTTGTTATTTGAGGCATTTTGCCTATGGTCATTTGTAATAATTGCCTAAACTAAGACACTCTGTCATCTCTCAAACTAGTCTTTAACCACAGACTTACTGTGCTAGTCAGTAAGCCTAACAAACGGCCTGGAAGCCTGGATCTTTCTATATAGCCAGAGCGTTGCCTGTAAAATATCAACAATTAAGTTAGGACCGAATGCAAACTAGCTTCTTTTTTTCATACAAGACGACTTGAAGGTTATATAGATGGCTTTATGAAAATTCTTCATTCATTAAATGATTGAGCACTTCAGAGGACAAATGCTGTAACACACCAAAACAAATTCTACCAAGTGGTTTTACAGAACTTATGTTCATTCCCGTAAAGAGTATATCAGTCCTAAGTGAAAGGACTCGAAATTCATGGAGCTGCTGCATTTCAGAATCAATCACATGGACACATCTGTTCAGCTTTGTGAAATCTGTACAAAAGTTTCTATGCAGAGTGCTTTTAACTTTATCTATGCATCTTTAAAAACAAGAAAATAAACATCAGACACTAATTAGCATCAGAGCTTGTGAGTTACAAAAAATTTTACTTTTAATTGTTAGGTAAAATAGTGTGGGATACCAGGTAATGGTCACATTACTGGCATGAAAGTAGAGACAATTATAATAAGCACTGCTCATTAGCTCATCTGTTCATTTACTCAGCAAATACTGATTAAGAAGAGTCTACTCATCAAATGTCTATCAAGCATCTACTCTGTGCCAGAGCTTGCAATGAGTGATGAACTAAGACATCGTTTATATATTAAAGGGGATGGAAAAAGTGGCTTCTAAAAATGGGAGAGCTGAATTCACAAACTGGTGCACAGTGTAGTGTGGGGTCTTCTCCAAGACAAGTCAATGAACCATGGGAACCATGAAAGCTCAGAAGCAAGCCAATATCATATGACATCTTTATCACTTGGATAAAACATACTTATCACTTATTTATCAATTTTGAAAATGCAATTTGGAGCTTCATATATATAGTTAAGTGGATACAATTCCAATTTGGAACTGCATTTACTTAGTTTTATGTCACAGAACTTTTTATTGTTTTGGATTTTTTGCTAACAAGCATTGTTTGTATGAATGGCATTTAGTGTGATATTTCCATACATGCATATATGCACTGATCAAATCCAACTACCGTTTTCTACCACCCCCACCCTGCCACACACACACATACATACTCAAGCATACACTTTCCAATCTCTAGAAATACCTGCTGTTCTACTTTCAGGTCAACTTTTTAAAGCTTCTAATATGAGAAAGAATATGTGGCTTTCTGTGTCTGGCTTATTTCACTTACTTTTCACAATATCTTCCAGTTCCATCCATTTCACTGAAAAGGACAGGATTTCATTTTTTCTTTATATGTACACACACATATATATCCACATTTTCTTTGTTCTTTCATTTCTTGGAAGGCACATAAGATGATTCTATGTCTTAGCTAATTGAATAGTGCTACAATAAACACAGGCATGCAGGTATCTCCTTGACATGCTGACTTAAATTTCTTTGGGATTTAAATAGTAAAGTGGGATAGCAGGATCTTATGATCTATTTTTAATTTTTTAAACAATTAGAGAAAAACCAAGTAGAATATTAATGTTTCATTTTAAGTTACACAAAATTCAACAAAGATTCTTTTTTGTTTGTTTTTTTGAGACAGAGTGTCACTATGTAGCCCAGGCTGGCCTTGAACTCATGGCAATCCTCCTACCTAGCCTCATGAGTGCTGGGATTATAAGTCTGAGCCACCATACCTGGCTCAACAAAGATTCTTTAAAAAATTTTAAGAGGGCAGAAAATAGACAACCAAATATTTGAAACAGTGCAACATGTAAATTTAAATGCAAAGGGAAAATGATTTTGATTTTAGCTTTTGCATTCTAACATTACCTGACAAATCATTTTTCACAAACATATTAAGAAATCCAAACTCATAGCCTACTGTCATATGCTGGCTCTAGATCATCTGTAGATTTAGATTACTCTAATTCCAGAGAATGCAAAAAGTGCAAGGATGAAATATGGGGGGAAAAAGTGTGAATCTTTACTCTCTTTCTGCCCAAGGGATCACAGATGACTACCCTTTCTGCAGCCTCTCCCAATACCTCCTGGAAGGGGAGCTCTTTTAGAAGGTGGAGGTGCAATCTAGACATCATCGTGACTCGCCCTGGACATCACACCTACCTCTACTCTCCCACTTATACCTGCAAAACTCTCCAGCTTCTACTTGCTCCTCATCAAGGCAAGGGTAGATCTGGCACAGGACAAAGGGAAGGTACGAAAGTGATGTTAGTATGCAGAGGGGTGAAAACACCTGTAACCCTGAGGACCAAAGAAGAAGGGTACATACTCTGTCGATATTCAGCATCTATCTTTTCATCATAGCTCTATAATTATTCACACTGCTTTGCCCAGAAATGTGTCTGTCAGAATAAAATCAGGGTGTTTTATAAATTGTTCTTTTCTGAAATATTATCCACTCTATTAATATAAATGTTTCAATATTTTTGTTAGGATATCTGTGTGCGTGTGTGTGCATGTGTGTGCATGCACTTGGGAAATTCATTCTTTGTATTTTCATTGCCTGTGATTTGATGTAATGTGAAGTATAAAAATAAAGGGAAAATTTGCAGCTTGCAAGTTTGCATTTTCACTGTGTATTTTTCTTAAAGCAGATGATATTTTCTAATAGCACATTTTTGATAAAAGGTTTACATGCAACACAAACTCCTGCAGGTAAGAGGCAAAGGAGCTAGCTATAAAAGAAACAGGAAAAGAGACAAACTAGATGGAGATTCACAGAATTTAAAAGCACAAAGCCTCAAGCATCAAAATATGGCTTAGCCTATATTTTCTATTGTACAAAATGCTGATCCTCAAGATGAGCCCTCATAATTAGCAGGTAAGTTTCAGGTTCATTGAATAGTATATTCCTTTCTTTTTGTCTTTTCTTTTCTTTCTTTTTTTTTTTTTGGTATCAGGGATCAATCTCAGGACCTTGTACCTCCAAGCCAGGCGCAGTCCCACTGGGCTGAATCCCAGGCCCATATGCCTCCTATCTGATACTTTGAGTAGACATTCAGTTTACTACAAGTTCTGAAAAGTCCTGCAATTTAAAATACAAAAGCATATTTGACCCTTGGCTTCCCAAGCACACTTGTCTTTGACCATCATGCATGTTTTCTTTCCTGCAACATCTCAAAAAACAATGTCTCTCCTCTCAGATCCTGTTCAGTGTTCAGTAAGTGCCGATGTTTAACATTTTACACTGGAGGAAACCGAAGTTCAAAGGTGTGAATTGGATTAACCAAAGTTCTACAACTGCTGGTGACAAGGAGCAAATAGCCTGATGAGAGTTTAGATAAAAGTGGGAAAGAAAGAGCCCAACATCTTTCCTTTCCACCCACATCTCATCAGGAAGAAGTAACCTCCTCTGTGTTCACATCTCAGTCCTTTTACTTACACTCATCTTCCTTCAACTTCGACTTACCTGCCAGAATTTCAAGGCACCTAGCCTCGCTTCCTTCATTATTGTGCATGCCCTTCTCTCAGGGAAACCTTTAACACGAATCTTCTAGATTCCAGAGTGAGACAATGTCCTGCCAAAGAAGTAGCTATAATGGTAGGGACTTAAGGTAGATGGAGATTTGTGGTTCTCCTTAAATGTATTTCTTTTTATTTTTAGGGATCCCTTTGATAGGACTAGAACCAGATAGGATCAGATAGGATTTATTTTAAATCAGATATAAAGTAGGTGATACTTTCCCTATTCTAAGTCCTTCAGCTCCTTCTCTTTACTCTTTCTCTTTCCATTTTTGGTGTTCAATCTTATTCAGTACACTTTCTCTAGAAGAGATGTGAAATCCACATGCAGTGTCAGAACTGCCCAGGAGCTGTACAAAATGAGTCTGCTGCATTCCTGCAATGTCTTGTAGGCCCTATAGCACTCTGCATCCCTTGAATGTGAATGGCCTAGCTGAAAACTGCCCTTCTAGCAAAAGTCTCTTCTACATAGTTCCACACCTGAGAAAAAGTACCATGACAGACAACACATTTCTTTAAAATTCTATTCAGTCTATGAGATGCATTGCCCCTCATTTAGAAAGTTAAGCCTCTGAACAGTATTAATGGGACAACATCTTTGTGCCATGTTGGCTTGTACTTAATTGGTTGGCCCATCTCCTCCCCTAAAAGGAAAGGAAATCACTGGGCAATATGATAAGTTGAACGTTGTTTCTCAGAATTGGTTGAAACTGAAGCTGATCCAGCCATATCTCACCTGGTATCCCTTAAAACAATATTTCAAGTTACCTGTTTGTCATTCCAATGTAGCAATGAACAGAATAACACTAAGCAATAGAGACTGAACAGATCTAGCCTTGTCTGATACCCTGCTTAAAAAGCACCAGCCAAATGTGCATGATTCCCTTCTACAAACATGGGCTTTATAGGAAATGGCTGATGAAATGGTTTTTCAATAGCACAGAAGGACAATGTACAATTGTATCTATGTACAGAAAGTTTGCTATATTGCCCTCTATTTTATTCTGTTAAGACAAGGACCAAAGTCATTCAACATAGTCTATATGCATAACTCAACAGCGACTATGTGACCTATAGAAAAAGGCAGCAGCAAAGAAATTACACATGAATAATTAAATCAGGATAGTGGGAAGGGGAATGATTATCTTCTTCCCTGAAATAGAAAGTGCCTCCACACTTTGAGAAGTATAGACTGATGGAGGAATCGGGGGAAGAGGTTCCTGTGGGGAGGCTGCAATGAGCTAGGCCCTGAAGGATAAAAGGCTTGGCAAATGAGAAATAAAGGCTGGAAGAACATTCCTGACCTGATACATCTGATGGAGGATGAGACAGAACTGCTGCAAAAGTTTCTGTGAATTCACTCAGTTGAGTGACTGGGAATCTACATGAAAAGAATTTGATAAAAGAAAAATTTTCTATGAAGTTATACATAAAAGAAAAACCATGTATTTCTAATACCATTCCTTTGATCTTCTATGGAAAACTACTACATAAATGCAGAATATTACTTCTACTAAAGTCAGTATTTTAAAGTGGCAATATTTTTAGAATACTTGAAAGTGGATTTTTTTCATCGCCAACATTGAAAAACTCTAAGAAATTAAATTTATTCCGCATGAATAATCAAGTCAAAGAACAGTGAAACTCCATATAGTGAGAAAAGAACAAATTCTGAGGGGATGTGCTAAATCTTTTAGAATTATTTATTATTGATCTGCTCTTAGAAGCCAAGCAGGATGTATATTTAACTTAGTTTGGTCTATATATCCAAATTATGCTATACTTTTGGTTAATCAAAACTATTTTATTAGATCAGCACTGATGGTTAGTTTTAAATGTCAGAAAACATGTTAGTTCTTACTCACCTGGGAATTTACAGTTTAATTAGGGTAGCTCCTTGATTTTATAGTCGGCAAATGATGCCAAGACTGTAGGTGACCAGCTGGCAACAGGTCAGCCAGCCAGTTAAGCTACAGGAAACTAAACCTGCCCAGGTCACACAGGTAGCAACTGCTGCGGCCAGAATTACAACACAAGAGAGCCAAGACCCATAATCTCCACACTGACAATGTGATACGAAAAATTAAAACAATCTCTCACAAGCAGGTAGACGGCTGTAGATGAAAAGCCATGCAAACAAAATATGGAGGGTAATGAATGCTGTTATTATAGGTGCAAATAAGTTTATACATTATCTAAATTGCTTTAATGGTACCGAAGAACAAGTATTTCCAGGCGTCTTGAATGGAAACTTAAATAATGTGTAAATTTGATAATTTATACTATTTGGCACTGAAAAGGGAAAAAAATAAGATGAGAATAATACAGTATTTATTTTTCTTGCTTTTAGGGCACAAAAATATAAGGAATATATTGTTGAAAATGCTTGCCCCAAATCCTACTACTCAAACACATTAACCTCATTGTTATTTAATCATTTGAAATACTTAAAGATATTTGTTTAGATAAGTAGCAATCATGATTTCAAAAAAATAGCTGAATAACCCTGGATTTAAGAAGTCTTGTATCTGTGACTTTTAAAAAATTCTATCAAAGATTTTACACCCAATATTGGTTTTGCCTAACAACGTATTATGTGGTAATTATTCATGCATACACCCAAATATTTTTTAACCTATTTTAAATTTCACTTTGTGTCCTTACAGCAAACGAAAGTAAGGATGAGCAGGTGGGAATGCAGAACAGAAGACAGGGGAATTACTTCTTGGCTCCTGGGGGCAGGAGGCTTCTCAGCTATAGGGCTCCACACCAGTCCAGTACAGATGTCATCTCCTCGCCCTAGAGCAGTGGGATGTGAGCTGTTTCCAGGGCTCTCAAGAGGAACATCTGACCTACAGCCTTCAGATTTAAGTATCCTTTGGGTTGACCTACAGAAGTGTTGCCCTCTGATGAGCTGAAAATAGGAAGATCCTCCTGCAGGTAATCAGGTCCTATCAACCACAGTTCTTTTCCAAGCTACAGTTCCTTTCTGTACACTGTCGTCAGATAACAGCTAATTTCCCCATGTCTTCAGTCAACAATCCTGGGCACTCACTTGATGAGTACTCTGATTCCCTCATATCTGTCTTCCTAGAAGAATGACAACAAAAGTTGCAAACTCTAACATACACATCAAATTTCAGACAAGAACAAGATAGAATATCTTGTTGCTAAGATTCTTTCTGACAATACCAGGTATATTATTGAATATTTTGACCATATCACCTTATTAAGTTGATGTCAGACAATGGTACACAAGGACTCCTAAATCCCTCCTGGGAACCAAGCATTAACATTTGTTTTAATCTGTTCAGGCTGCTATAACAAATTACCTTAGACTGCATATTTTGTTAAAAAACAGACATTTATTCTTTACAGTTCTAGAGGTTGGAAAGTTCAAGAAAAGGAGCCAGCAGACTTGATATCTGGTGAGGGCTCATATGCCTTGTATGTGACACTTTGTTGCTTCATCCTCACTTGACAGAGGGGCAAGAAGCTCCCTTTGAGGGCACGGATTCCATTTATCAGGGCTGTGCTCAAAAAGCCCCACCTCATAATGCTGTCACATTAGGTATTTGTTTAATCTGAATTTTGGGGCCAGGGGACACATATTCAGATCATAGAATACTTAATGCTGGGCCAGGGATTTAGCTCAGAGGCGCCGCGTCTGCCTTGTCAGCGCAAGGTCCTGAGTTTGATCCCCGGTACCAAAAAAAAATAAGAAAGAAAGAAATAGTTAATACTATTTAATAGTTTTAGACATGCAATGCAAAAATTCTAGTTTTACCACACAGGGCCAGTGCTAACTGGGATCATATATACTAGAGTCCATGTGAAGAAAAAAGGTGGTGAACCCAAGCCATGGCTAGAGAGGTACAATTAGAGTCAAGGGAAGAAAAAAATCACCAGTCCCCAAGCACAGAAACAAAGTGAAATAACAGGTGGATGTAGTGACAGGAACCAGAACAAAAGTCAAAAATAAGCTAGAGAATCCTAGATGACAGACAAACTACATTTGTGGCCCAGGAGCCCTACCAAACAGAGAAGGTCAGGATGACTTAAGGGTACAAAATTAAATTAAGAGGATTGAATCACAGGACCTACAAGGATAAAATGGGCCTCAGGCACTCTTCTTATTTCAAATTTCGGTGATTCTATGACAGCTTTCAGTCCTTTCATGCAGTTTAGAACATCCAACATGACTGACTGGTAGACTCCTCTGTGCCAGGAACCAAGGCAAGCATTGTGTTGTTAGCAAGGAAAGAAACAGGCTTGGTCCCTGCCCTCACACGGCTTACATTCTAGCAATGAATCAGCAATGCTTCTGTAACTTGGTTCTTCATATAGTAATAGTGATGGCAAAAATGGAATCCCTTTGGAGTTCCCAGGACCTGCTATATATGCAAGCATTTGGTGTTCATCTCCAGCCATACTTTCCCTTATACCAAGCACAAAAAAGTCATTTCAGCATCCTGCCCTTTAGAGAAAAAATTGGGACAGACGTGGGAGGCAATAAAATTTTTAGCCATGAAAGCTGTAAAGACAAAGATCATCGTCAAATGAGCTTCTCTTTATAATAAGTTTGATGAAGTCTTCAGTTACAATAGTAAATCTTTTTCTTCATAACATTTTTTTGTAGGAGTAATTATATCAACATTGTAGAAAATTCTGAATAATACTGAAGTTAAAAAAATGACAGTAAAAATCACTTGCAATTCTGAGATACCCAGAGATAAGCACTGTCAATCCTTTGATACATATTTTTCTCCATATAAGCTGATAAACAGATATAGATTTATATAATCATACTCAACTATATATTTTTTAAAAATAGTACGACATTAATACAGAGTTTTATATCTTACTATTTTCTTGACATTGACTTTAACTTGGTGGACAATTTTTTAAAGAGAACGGAGAAATACTAGCCAGTTATTTTGTGTGCTGATGGGAACAGAATTTAAAACCATCTCCTGTAAGTGTGCTTTGGATTGCTTTTTCCAAGTACACTTACCTTCAATCTTCCATTTTGACTTTAATCTTCCATTATTTTTCTTCCCATTTAGGTTGTCTTTTAAGATATTCCCACAGTTCACCTTCCCTAGCTTGGTTTTTACTTACCATAAGAGCTGCCTATTTTCTGTAAACATGTGTAGAAGTGTTAAATAAGATCATCTCCAAATTACTTCCTGGAAGAACCTATTTGTCTACTCAGAAGTACCTATTGATCTCTACTTTTGATTCTTGTTTCTTGGCCAGCTTCCCATTCATAACAAAAGATTGTGAATAGTGAGGGAACTGGGACTTGTTTCTCGATTAGGCTTTTTGAAGGATTTTTAAATTACATTTTCTGTAACACTTTAACAGCAGATGTATTCTCCTCCTTTAACTCAAATATATTATGCCTCTTTTCTCCAAAACAAGTCACTATTTACTAAAATCTGTTTGCTTTGAATACTGATCTCCCCATCAACCACATGGATGGGGAGGTTTGACGCGCCTAGGGTCCTTCCTGAAACCCTTTGCCTGGCAGTAGCTCTTAGGACGCTAGCTAGTCTCCCACCAAAGGTGCAGACTGCTGTCACTATCACACAAGTTTCCTCAAAACACCTGGATGAAAGCCTTCCGGTGCTGGTGATTTATCTGTATCTCCCGTGTTGATTAGGTCTAAAGTATCTTGCCACTTCTCCATCTATTACCTCCCCAGTGTGTGCTCTGCTTGAGAGAGACTGAATCCAAGAATATTACTCAGCAAAAACAGAAGCAAAGGACTCATTTACACCCTGTTTCATCTCTCATTATCTCTGAGCATATGTTTTGTATGATGAAAGCCAAGGGCTCCACAATCCTCATTTCACAGTATTTGTCTTTAATTATTAAGAAATCGATTGGGAGGATTTTTTCCTCCAGTTCATTTTTGGCTACCTCATGTCTAGGGTGCACAGGATCTGTAACCTTTTAAAGGCTCAACTTAAAAACACAACCCTTCAAAGATTCTTCTTCTATTACACCTATCTAAGTATTCTTTTTCTTTCCTTTATTCTTTCCCTAAGAACTTGTTTTAAAGAGCTCGAGCACGGGACCTTTTCTCTCTTTTTTTAAAATCACATTTGTAGTCCCACTTTCTTTTAAGCAATTTGACTTTTTCAAGTATTTTTCCCTAATGTGTCAGCATCACATTCCTTTTTAGAGAAAGATTATGAATTTGACATTTCTCTTTGGAGTTCCCGCTCCCTTTAGAACACTGAATTGAATTGAATTAAAATGTATATCACTCTCATTATATGCTCCAATCTATGTTGTATCTGGTGGGGATTCAGTGAACATTTTCTGAATGAATGTACCATACTAACAGCTAACAATCATGTGGCACTTGCTAGGTGTCATGTCCCATGCTAACCACTTTAAATGCATTACATCATTAGATCTCAGGTGCTACCCTGTGAACTTCATTGAATTTGCCAATGAACTGCCACCATCTAGAGCAAAGCTGGTACACACTGAGAAATCAGACATTTGCCACATGGACAAACTGAAAAACTGAATGAGGGAGGTGCACTACTCATGTGTTACACACAAGGAAACTGGAACACAGAGGTTCAGTCACTTGCTGCTGGCCCACACTGTACGCAAAGCCAAGACTTAACCCAAACCCACACACTCTAACCAAGACCTATGCAAACAAAATTAATTTCATGTATCTTAATAAATATGATCCAATGTCACAAATATTGTGAGCAATAACTTCCCAGGAAAGGATATGCAAATGATAGGCCTTTAATAAATAAATAGGCAGATGACTATGCATTTCTTATTGCTAGCTACGCAAGTAGAAATATAATTTCAATGTCTTCTGCTGCACTCGTTCACCAGAAGATTTCTGGACTTTTCAAAAATGGGTGCTTTTTTCCTGGAATCGTTCTTGGTTTAGTTAAGTCATCTGTTCTGTCCATTCTATTAAATATAAAAATAACATAGGGGCTGGGGATTTAGCTCAGCAGCACCATGGCTGCCTTGAAAGCGCAAGGTCTTAAGTTTGATCCTGGGTACCAAAAAAAAAAAAAAGTGGTGACTAAGAATAAAAATAACATTAATGAAGTAATCATTTAAGACTTCATTGCTTAGAGAGCAAATGAGAAGTTTCTGCTTATAAAGTAGAAAACTTATTTCTCAAACGTCCCTGCCACTGTATCACTTGATTTTCCTGAAACACTCTCTTTCTTTGTGGACATAACTCTGGGGTTTTCACTGCGTGTATCTTTAACAACACACTAGTAAAAAAATAATAGAATGAAAAGGGTGGTTCCCTAAAATCATTATTAGATTTCTCCTTATATCTTTATCAACATACACCTTTGCAATGAAATTTAGCAGAAAGCAAAACCTTTTGGGAGTAGTACACAATGGTCCCTGAAAGTATAAGCTGAACAGGAAAAAAAAAGAGGTGCAGAAAACAGAAATAGGCAAGCACTAAAGTTGTAACCCAGAATGAAGAAATTAAGAAATGGAGGAAGGAGAGAGGGAGGAGAGAATTTGGAAACTAGGTGAATTTGAACTCTGCTATTTACTCTGGAAAAATCAATCTCTAAGAGCCTCAGTTGCTCCATCTGTACAGTGGGGATGATAAAAATATTACTTTAATAGTAAATTTCAATGTGCCATGTAAAATATACAGTATATGGTATGCTTTTTATTTGATATTGCTTGCCTAGAATCAACCCCATTTGTGCTTTTTGTGCTATAGACATTCATCTTACAAAGACTATCAACAGCTTCAAAAGGTAGCCCCATGAACTGTGTCTCCGTTTTTAGTCTGTAAGCATTTCTGATATTTTTTAAGCCAGGGAACCAATTTCTAGCAGGCTTTGTATTCCTGAAAGCTCAGAGAGCTTACTGGATGCTTTCAGGACTACAGCACTGTAAACCTCCATTTAAACAAGGAAGCCTCTTTCAGTCCAATTTCACTCTAGTGCCTTTGGTTGAGGTGGAAACTAAAATTGAAAACAGATCGATGTTTTACATTTAAATGGGTTTAACATAAATGTGCATTAAGCCATTTCATGGATGATTGCACAAATATCTTTTGCAAACTTGGTACACATGAGCACATACACAGTAGCCATTCGTGTCTCCTAAAGAAATAAGGTGCAGACCTGAAATTTTAAACAGCTACTTTGAGTTCCTTTCACTGGAAAGAAAATGTAATGGCTTTAAGGGAACTGCTCTAATAATATCATGGCATCTGCAATGGCTAGCCAGAGCAGAGCAGAACAGAGTGTATGTCACTGCAAGTCAATTTGACAAGAAATAAGCGTCCCTCTGGAGAATCCAAACTCCCTTGCCTCCCACAAAGAAAATTGAATTTTGGAGGTCACACCTTGGGTAGGTTACCAGAGGGAGAAGCTTAACGTTCTTTCTGTCATGTGCTCTGGGAGGTCAATGCTGTTTTAACAACAATGGCTATCAAAGACTTGTTTCCACCTCCCCCCCCAGCACCCCCGAATTAAAACAAGTATTTGGAGTCCCCTAGGATGGCAAGTGATTGTGGTACTACCACTATCTGGGACCACTCCGGATACAATCACGTCCAAACATCAAGTTTTGAACCTCACAGTGAAGACAGAGTAGGATCTATACTGGGGGTAGATGAGACTGGTGGGGAAGGGGGTGTTGGCAGAAGTAGTGAGACAGTGTTTGAGG
Organism: Heterocephalus glaber; assembly: GCF_053883595.1. Taxonomy (NCBI): domain Eukaryota; kingdom Metazoa; phylum Chordata; class Mammalia; order Rodentia; family Bathyergidae; genus Heterocephalus; species Heterocephalus glaber. The sequence continues at coordinate 3,546,331 of NW_028258191.1, forward strand.
GTTACAGTGAGTGAGATCGACCCACAGAGAGCTTCAGCTGAAATCGACTGCTTCGTCAAATAGGAATCAACCGAACTGCTGTTACCCGAGAGAAAAACGGTCGCCAAGTCAAGCCCGGCGAAGTCGCTATTCTTTAGGTGGACAGTCCCCGCCTGGTAGGGGGGCGGGGGTCCAAGGGCCTAGCGCGACCGCACCGAGGCGGGGAGGAGCCCAGCTCACCGCACCTCCCGCAGCGGCTGCGGATGGGCGAAGCCCGGCCAGAGCCACCGCCCCCCGCAGCAACATGTGGGGCGCTGCCACTCAGCTGCCCAGGAACTCTCCCTCCGGCTGGAGTTCCCGCGGACGCACGCCTGGCCCCAGGGCGGTGCTGAATCGCCCCGGAGAAGCTTCCTGCAGCGTTGAACTTGGCTGCTTCTGACGTTTCATCCCACCCAGCAGAAAACACCCGCACACACGCCCCCGACCCGACCCGCCCGGGCTGCTCGCAGTGTTCTCGATCCAGTCCCGAGCAAAGCCCGCCAGCGGCGTGCAGAGGCCCAGCTCCGCCCGCCCCGAGGGGGCTGTCCCTGCCCCGCCGGCTCCAGCGTCTCAGCTCGCTCCCTCGCCCGGCCCAGGCCCCTCAGCAGCCGGGGCTGCCACCCTCCACCTCGTCTCCTTTTGTGTCTCCCGGGAAGCCCGCCTCTACTCACCCGGGCTGCGCGCGGATTCCGGCCGCCAGCGGCAGCCCGCTGCCCCATCCCACGAACACTGCGGCGCCCCCAGAGTGTGCAATGCGGAGCCCCGCCAGCGCGCGGCCGGAGCCCTGGAGCTCAGGGAGGGAGCGGGAGGAGGCGGAGCGGGAGGGAGCGAGCGGGCCGGCGGGGGGCGCGCGCGCCACGCCTCCTCGCGCCGGGCTCCCCACGCGGCCCGCAGACCTGACCGGCCCGCCGGCCTTGCTGGGATCCGGCCCAATCAGCGCGCGCAGGCGGAGCCCAGCTCTCCGCGGGGCGCGCTCATTGGCCTGGCGCGCGCGCCCCAACTCCGGGTGAGTCTGCGAACTCCGGCTGGCGGAAACCCACCGCCGGCCCGGCACTGGTGGGGCGCCCGGGCGCCGCTCTCCGGAAGAGCGGAAAAGGGGGTGTTTGGGACCAGCCCGGGCAGCCTGTTCCCAGAGAACGTCCCGAGCGAGCAGTGTTTGCTCAGGTTTCGGGTTCCTTCCTGTGCGCGACCCCTGCCCGTCTCGTCCCGTCCGGCAGCAGCTTCCCGGAAGCCGGGGCAGAAAGCAGCGGCCCGGGCCAAGCTCACTCCCTGACCGGAGCTGGAGATCAACTCGAGCTCCAAACCCACCTCCAGCTAAAGCCACTTAATGTTTGCGGGGCGGAAGTCAGAGACGAGGGGAAGTAGGTCTTCGTTTGGAAATGGAAATTTGCTTCTGGGTTTTGGTGGGGAAAGCCCAGTGCATCATTCTACACCCTGCTAATCGGTTTCCCCAAGTAATCCTACCCCTACCCTCTGCGCGACCAGGCTGGTTTTTCTCTTGTAAATCGTGTTTCACGCTCCTGGACTTTTCAGTTTGTACCCTGAAAAAGGAAGTGGAACTCATCCCTATCCCTGCCCGTCTGAGCAGTGCCAGACATAGAAGGGGTCCTGGGGCGACCGGGGAGGGTCCCCAGGAAGGGCTGCAGGTTCAGCCTGCGAGTGGGGACCCGCGCATCCGGTCTCCATCCCGCCCACCCCGCTCCCACCGGGTACCCAGCCCAGTACCCTGCCTGCAGCAAGAGCGGCCTGCCCCAGGGACTGCACAGGTCGTCTGTGACTCCCCTCTTCCTCTTCCTTGAACTTTATTCCTGGAGCCTATTTTCAGACATCTGACTCTCCATGCGGCTACCATTCTCCATAATCGTGTTTTCATATGAAAGCATCCTAAACCTTTTCATTTTTAAAACCTTCTTCCCCAGTCCTTTCTTTTGGAAGGGCCTAGGATAAGGTATTTTTGATCAACTGCTCCTGGACCTCAGAAATCTTTTCTCTTAGTTAATTTATGTACACAAGCTTACATAAACTCAGGGTTCAAGTGGACAAAAATAATTAGCGCTCCTTTAGGACTTTTTGACAAACAAGGAGGAGATAGCTGCCGTGTTTGTCTTTCTGCAGGGCTCAGCTCATTGAATTGAATATGAATTAATCAAATGGAACCTGGCCTTATCCCTCAGTATCTGGGCAGGTTACCTCTGCAGGTTAGAAGCAGTCACTAATGGGGGGAGGTGGAGAGTGTCATCCTGCCAGTTATTTAGCTTCCTTACCAGGGAAAAAATTGTCTTTGCCAATTCCAGCTATGAACCTAACTTGACTTCTTTGCTTATTTATTTTTATTTATGTATCTATTTATTGGCTGTACTGGGGATTGAACCCAGGGCCTTCTTCTGAGCTACATCCTCAGCCCTCTTCCTTTTTTTTTTTTTGACAGGGTCTCCCTAAGTGTCTAAAATGCCCAGGCAGGACTCAAACTTTTTATCCTCCTGCCTCAGCCTCCCAGAGTGCTGTAATTACAACCATCTGCCACCATGCCTGGCTAATTTTTTTGTTTGTTTTGTGAAAACTTGATGTTTGGATTCAAAATGAAGTTCAGGATACTAAAGCAGCTCATGAGACTCGAGTTCCTGGTAGAAATGGAATCCCTACTCCCTTTTTTTGCTCTCTTTTTAAAAATGCATTTTTGGAGGACAGACAGATATGCATGTGAAATGTCAGCTGTGATTATTCCTTGTATGAGCGATAATGGATACTTTTTGTTTCTTCTTTATAATTTACTGAATTTTGTAAATCACATATAATATCAGGGAAAGACTTAAAAATTGTTTCCTACCAGCAGTACTCCTCAGGCCAGCAAAGCTAAAATGTTAAGTCCTCCTTCTACTTTATCCTTACACCTTATCCATCACTATAATTCTGTGTTCAGGAGCCGTCTTCAGGTCTTGTCCTTCCTGACACCTCTGTTGCCACAGGGTGGGGAGACCTTCATCACCTCTGAACAGAGCTTTATCGATCTCTCCTCACAGCAACTTTCGGACCATGCCCCTCCCTACCTCGGCCCAGACCGCACAGCTCCGGAATGCTGCCCTTCCCTTCCTCAACACTCCCCTTCGCTCATTAGCAAGTTCCTGCCTTTGCTTCAAGATTCCCTTCAAAAGTCACCTTTTTTTTTTTTAAATTGGAAAATAATATTTATTTAAAATCCAAGAAACCACAATAACTTTCGAATTTATAGAAGTTCACTAGGGCCAGGAGTGGTGGTGCACACCTGTTATCCCGGCCCTCAGGAGGCTGAGGCAAGTTCAAAGCCAGCCTGAGCTCCATAGTGAGACCCTGGCTCAAAAAAAAAAAAGTTCACAAGAGATGCTACCAAACTGGAAAAATAACAGAATATATTTTTATGAATTAACTGCTTAACCCAATTATACTTTCGTTTGACATTTTGCCTTTACAGTCTTTGTCTCTTCGTATGACAATTTAAAATATCATTAAAATTAATCTGTTCTTTACTATGGTTGCTCTAAATTTGTTTTTGTTGTTGTTGTTGTTTTTCTTAAATTCTTTTATTGGTACATTGTAGGTATACAACACAATTACATTTCTCATTGGGAATTGTACCTTCACATGATGCATCTTGATTCTTATTTTTTCCCCATTCCTAGACCTCCCTTCACCCCCTCCACCCTTCCCTATTTACAAAGACTTTATTTCCATTTTTTCTATTTCTCATCATTTTTCCTTTCCCTTCTTTCCTTTCCCCTGCCCCTCCCATGACCCCTACCCCTTTGGACCTTTTCTTCCTATTTTGCATTACCGATTATTCATTCTAATCATTGGTACATTTTAGGTATACAATATAATGACATGTCACCTTTTTAATGAAATCTTCAAAACTGCCAGGGACAGAATTAGCAACTCCTCCCCCTGTACTTCAATAGCAGGCACTTTATCTCGTCAATGGCTATTAATCCAGACCCTGCTATGTGCCAGGCGTAATCATAAAAACAAAATCGCATTTCTTCTCTTGAACCATGAGAGAGACAGACTTTAAATCAAGTAGTCACACAAACCAACATCAAACTGAGATAAGTGTGATGAAACCAGTACTTTTGTAGCATGTGCAAGAAGAAGCAAGGTTTACTATGAACATATGTCAATCATAGTTCTTACTGAATTATTTGATGATCTATTGATTTATTTATCAAAAGTTTTGTCTACCACTGTATTCTTCTATGTACCCCATGTAAAGCATAGTGCTTAGCTCATAGTAGGTGCTCAATAAAAAAATGTAAAATACATAAGTGGGTGAACAAATGAATAGGTTTTTGAAACCCCCACCAAGCGTTATGTCATGTTTACAGGCTGGTATTGTATAAGATCCAAAAATCTTTAGTTCTGTGTTGTAAAAATTGTTATCATTAGGTCTTTGTCTCCTCTTTCATAAATCTAATTTAGCTCTTCCTGCATAAGTTATCTAATATCTTATTTGATTTCACTTTAGAAGATATAGCTAGAATATATTTAGTAGATAATTTACTTTTGCTAGGAAGAATTTGTTCTTTTTTGTTTTCACAAATTTTACTTTTAACATAAAAATCCAAGATTGAAAATTTTAAGATACAAAATAAAAGCACAATCTGTAAGAAAATAAGTAAATAAACCAGACTTTGTCAAAATTAAACCTTTTATCTCCAAATACTATTAAAAGAATGGAAAAAAGAAGAGACTGACAGAAAATATTTGCAAATCATACATCTGATGCAGAACTCTCAGCCAATATGCACAAAGAATTCTCAATTCTCAATAAAAAAAACCCAACCAACCAAATATCTTTAGTAGGCAAACTATTTGAACAGATACATTGCTAAAGAAAATACAGATGGTAAACAGTACATGAAATGATGCTCAGTATCATTAGTCATTAGTGAAATGCTAATTAAAACCACCATGAATTAGTACCACAAATCTGTTAAAATAGACTTTTTAAAAAAGGAGAAGAAGGGCCAGGGATTTAGCTCAGTGGTTCCAGCACCTGCCTCAAAAGCGCAAGGTCCTGAGTTCTATCCCCAGTACCAAAAAAAAACAAAAAAAGGGAGAAGAGCCAGGTATGGTGATGCATGCCTGTAATCCCAGACCTCAGGAAGCTGAGGAAGGAGGATTTTCTTGAGTTTGAAGCCAGCCTGGGCTACATAGTGAATTCAAGCTCAGCCTGAACTACAGAGCAAAACTCTATCTCAAGAAACAAAACAAAAGAAGGTGGAGGAAAAAAATAAAAATAAAAAGTCTCAACAATACCAAATGCTGGTGAGAATGCAGGTAAAATTTCCATGCATTTATGGTAGGAATGCAAATAGTATGACCACAGTAAAAATAATTTTGCAGTTTTTATGAAGTTCAATATGTACCTAAGCTTATCCCACCCCTAGATATTTATCCAAGTGAAATGAAAAAGTTACATTTATATAGAAATGTACAAACAAAAATATTTTAGGCAATTTTATCTCTAAAATCTTGAAGCAACCTGAAAGTTCCTTAACTGGGAAACAAACTGTATTGCCTCCATAGGATAGACTACTACTCAATAGAAAGAGTAGACTATTGATATAAACAGCACTTTATATCTCAAATGCATCATGCCAAGTGAAAGACAACAGATTCAAAAGGCTAGATACACACACTTCTAAGAATCACAGAGCAGCAACATAAAGGACTTGAGGTTTTCCATGATGATAGAGCCACTCTTCGAGGTCTGATAATCTATATTTACACGAGGCATTGTTGAAACCATTGTTACTTTAGGGTTCCACACAGATCAAAACCTCACTTTACCAAATATATGAATGTGTGAGTTAATTGTTGACCTTTCCACTCATTGTGGGCTTGTATTTTCACTGAAATATCACCAAAGCCTCCTAGTATGCTAACACACAGAGTGGATACTCTATAAATATTAGTTAAATGTATAAACATATAGAAATGAAGATAAAGTCAGAATTTTACAGGAACATAACAAAATTTTATGTTCAGATCACTTTGTTCCCCTTCAAAGTAGGTACTTTGGCACATTACATTTTTCATTCCAGTGACTGTGCTTCTATCTCAAAATATATTCCCCTTTCTCTTTCTGTTTATTAAAATATTGCCCTTTCTTTAAGTGAAATTGTTTTCCTTAAATAAATTATTTGTTTTTGTTCTCTTAATGAGCAAATAATAAATTTAATGTTTTACTCATTTTTCAATATCCCAAGTAGTGTCTAATTTATCTTTTTTTTATCTCTAACAAATATAAGAAGTTTGTATTAACAGGCACAAAGTAAAAATAAAAATCCAGATTTTATGCAAAGCTTGAGAGATTTTGGCTCAAAAAACCATCGTATTTCCAGATGTATCGCTAAAAGTGATTTGCATTTATAGGACACTGATGGCTGACATTAAGCTCTAGAAATATCATTAATATATTTCTGCTCTAACCAGTTCGCACAGTCAAGTGACTTTTAAAATATCATTTGCAGCTAAGCTGCTGTTACGGAATTTATTATACAAACTCAATTTTCTCCACCAGATTTCTGCTTTGGAACAGTAATCCTGGCTGCCAGCAGAGAACCCTCAGTTGCCTTAAGACATCAGTTTTATGCCTGTTTCCACGGGGGAGCACTTTTTGCATAAATACAGATACCAACATGCATGGAATAGATGTTGTCATTCTTCAGATAAATAAATCTGTCTCCAAATTTTATTGAGTTTATTTATTGAGGCTTGTTTATGTGTCTTCTCATTTCCATGGTGAGGGGATGCTGCTGGTGCCCACACAACTCACCTTCTGTGCCTTAGGAGCCTGGAATGGAGGCAGAGAGCTTCCTTCCAGGTGCTGGGACCAGCTCACCTTCTTGACCCTAGGAGCCTGGGATGGTAGCAGGGGAGCTTCCTTCCAGGTGCTGGGACCGGCTGAGCTTCACTGCCCTAGGAGCCTGGGATGGAGGCAGGGAGCTTCCTTCCAGGTGCTGGGACCAGCTCACCTTCTTGGCCCTAGGAGCCTGGGATGGCAGCGGGGGAGCTTCCTTCCGGGTGCTGGGACCAGCTCAACCCTTAATTCTATTATTATACTAGGGATTAAGTTTTCAACACATGCTTCTGGGAGATGCATTCAAACCACAAGAAACTTATTCTAATGGTGGAATTATGGGCATGGACAAATGGCAATGGGGGAAGAAGTTGATGGGCTGATGGAAACCTGATGTCTTGAAATCTTAAATGGTTCACTTTTTTGGTCCTGAGTACCAAAAGAAAAGCATAGAGAGAAACTGAAGCGAAAATGATTATCTCAGGAATAGTGAAATAAACTGGGAAAAATAAAGGGAATAAAGTTTTAGACCTTTTTGGAATCATTCTTTACACTGTCCTAGTTAGCTTACACATGTCCGCCTATCTCTCTCAACTTTTCTCTTCTTCACTCCCAATATTTTTATTGTCAATGGTCAATAAAATTCGGAGACAGGTTTATTAATCTGAAGAATGTGAAGCTCAGCCAGTCCCAGCACCCAGAATGAAGCTCCTCCGCTGCCATCCCAGGCTCCTAGGGCCAAGAAGGTGAGCTGGTCCCAGCACCCAGAAGGAAGCTCCCTGCCTCCATCCCAGGCTCCTAGGGCAGAGAAGCTCAGCCAGTCCCAGCACCTGGAAGGAAGCTCCCCCGCTGCCATCTCAAGGTCCTAGGGCACAGAAGGTGAGCCCTGTGGGCGCCAGAAGCACCTCCCCTGCAATGGAAATGAGAAGACACATAAACAAGCCTCAAAAACAGACTTCCAGATCACCTACAGCATCCCCAAAGGGAAACGAGATGGAACACTCTGATACTCAACCACCTGGACTCTCTGAACTGGCAACAAAACAGGATCTGGGAAAAATGAAATCAGAAATAATTACTCAGATAACAGCAAAGATTTTGCTCATGGTGCAAGACATCATTAATAAATCTAGAGAGGACACAGATAAAAAAATAGAGGATCTGAGGAACATGATGGAATCCCAACATAGGAAACAAACGGAATCCATAAAACAGATACAAACAGATTTCCAAGAGATTAAAAATTCCATGCAAAGTCTGCGCAGCAGAATGAACCAATGTGAGGATAGAATTTCACATATAGAAGATAAGATTGCACTTAGTGAGGAGGAAAAGAAAAATTGCTTTAAAATTGTAAGGGAACATGAGAAATCAATCCAGCAGCTGCTAGACAATGCAAAGAAGAATAGCATAAAACTGATTGGAATCAATGAAGAAAGAGGAGAGAGTGCAGATGACATAAAAGCTCTTCACAGAAGTGATGGCAGAAAACTTCCTAAGGAGGGGAAAAGAACTTGCCATACAGATAAGTGAGGCATATAGGACTCCAAATATCCTTGATCAAAAAAAATCTACACATAGGCATATAATTGTTAAGATTCCAGAAACTCAACAGAAGAACAAACTTCTACAAGCAGTTAGAGAAAAGAAACAAATCACATACAAAGGAAAGCCCATCAGAAACACAGCAGACTTCTCAACACAAACCATCAAGGCAAGAAGAGCTTGGAGTGACATATTCCAAGCCCTAAAGGAAAACAGCCTCCAACCCAGATTGATGGACCCTGCAAAACTCTCTTTCAAAATTGATGGAGAAATAAGATGTCTTCATGATAAAGAGCACCTCAGGAACTTCATGAATACCAAACCGGCACTCCAAAAAATTTTAGACAATACCCTAGGGAAAGACAATGAGGATCACAACCCCAGGAAACCCAGCAGAATGAATCCATTGGGCATGACAAATTAAACGCAAAGGGGGAGAATCCAACGAAAAGAAAAAGTCATGACAAGGCTTTTAAAACTTTTGACTTCATCTCCCTAATGAGTGTATAATTCAATCTTATTATTGTACTGATTAGAATTTTTCTGATTCTAGAATTGCACATCATTCCTTGTGCTATACTGGCTATTTATCATCTTATGTATACATTTCAATTGGGTTGTCTATTAATGAGCTCTAAGAAATCTTTATATATTCTGGTCATAGGTTATATGCATTGTAAATATGGTCTGTTTAAGGACTACTTTTCATTTTAATGATGTCATTTAAAGTTCTAAATTTTGATGGAATCTCATTTATCAATTTTTTCTTTTATACATCATGGTTTTTGTATCCTAGGTAGTTCTTGCCTACCCTGAATTCATAAATACTTTCCCTTATAATTCTTCTTAAAGCTTTATACTTTTAGGCTTTCTTATTTAGGTTCATAGATCCCTTCAAGTTATTTTCATTTATGGAAAAAAAGGGTTGAGGTTAATTTTTTATATACGGATACCAGGTGTTCTAGTGCCGTTTGCTGAAGACATTATCTCTTCCTCGGCTCTTGAATCGAGTTTATATTCTATAAAATGCTAATGTTAAATAATCTTTCAAAACTCAGTGAACCATATATGTGTGTTTCTATTTCTAGATTCTCTGTTTTACTCAAATGATCTACATGTCTTTCCTTACACCAACACTGCCTTGATTACTGTAGCTTTAGAAGAAGTCTTAAAATTGGGTGCTAAACGTCTTCCAACACTATTTTTGTTTTTGTTTTTCCCTTTTCTGGGTCCTTTGTACTCCTACATAACTTTTAAATTTCAATATCCAGTTCTTCATTTATAGCAAGTATACACAGACCTGAATTTTTATATATACCTTGTGTTTTCTTTCTTTCTTTCTTTTTTTTTTTTTTTTGGTACCGGGGATCAAACTCGGTTCCTTGTGCTTGCGCAGCAGGCAGCGAAACCACTGAGCTAAATCCCTGGCCTCTATACCTTGTGTTTTCTAATCCTTCTAAATTCAAGTACAAGTTCTAGGGGCTCCTAGAGATTTCTTAGTATTTTCTCTGTAGATAATCATTTCATCTACATATAAAGATTTTGCTTCTGCCGTGCCAATCCTATCCTAGTTGTGTCATTTTATTGCCAGACTATTTTGGTTTAGACCTATGTTTCAAAGTCTAATGGACAGATGAAGAGTAGGCATATATGCCCTTGTTCCCCACTTTAGGGAGAAAGCACTGTATCATCTCCATTCATAGGAGGAGTTTTTGTTGAAAGTATGGAGTACATGTCTTTGATCTGTTGAGAAGGTTCTGTTCTACTCCTAGTCTCCTGATAGCTTTTACCATGAACAGCTGTAGAATTTAGTCCAATACTCTTTCTCCAACTAGTGACAGGATCATATGGCTTTCTCCTTTCCTCTGTTAAAATGATGACTTTTGGGGGTGGATCTTCTAATGCTGAACCAACACTGCCATCCCTATAACAAAACCACTTTCTACATACTGCCAGATCTGACTTCTAAAAGTTTGTTTTGTTAAACAAATTTCTATCTATGTTCATACTTTTTTCTTCTATTATCTTTATCCTGTTTTAGGATTAGCACAATGTTGATTTCCTAAAATGAGGGGAGAAGTGTTCCTTCTTTTTTCTGCTTTAGTTGTTTGATATAATTTATCAGTTAAAATGTTTATGAGCCTGCTTTTGTCATATAGGTAGGTTTTCAAGCTAGGAATATACTTTCTTTAATAGGTGATATTCAAGTTTTATATTTCCTCCAGAGTTAGTTTCATTAATTTGTCTTCTAAGTTACTTCTTAGAAGTTATCAAATTTATTTCAAAAAAGATTTTTGTAATATGCTTTCTATATCCTTTTAAATTCTGTAAAATCTGTGGTAATGTCTTCTAGATCTTAATATTGTAATTTAAAAAATGTATAACTGATATTGTGTAACAGGAAGAAAAGGTCTAAAAGAGCAGGGGAATTGAGGGGGTAGGGGAAGGGAAAACAGGGAAAGGAAGAAATATGAGAAGAGGAAAAAAATGGAAACAAGGTCTTTGCAAATAGGGAAGGGTGGAGGGGGTGAAGGGAGGGCAAGGGAAGGGGAAAAAAAATAGGAACCAAGATACTCGTGTAATGGTACAAAATCCCAATGATGAATGTAACTGTATTGTATACCTAAAATGTACCAATAAAGTTAATGGAGAAAAAAAAATAGAACTAAGGGCTGGGAGGTGTAAGAGGTGAATAAGCCATACAGGCTCTTCCCTCCTGAACGAATTAATGCCATTATCACAGATAAGTTTGTTATAAAAGGGGAATCTGGCCCCTTTTTACTCTTTCTGTCTTTCACTTCTGCCTTGTATGAGGGGCCAATGCAGCATGAAGACCCTCACCAGATACTGACACTTGATCTTGGACTTCATAGTCTCTAGATCTTTAAGAAATAAATTTCTGTTGCTCATAACTTTCCTAATCTTAGGTATTCTGTTCTAGCAGCACAAAACAGACTCAAACAAAGCATTTATATTGAATCAGGTACTAATCTAAACTGTGTCAATGGTTGCCTGGGGTATGGTGCTGACAAGGATTATGAGGATAATCTGATAAATCAGTTAGTAAAACTTTGGTGAAGAGGGAAGTTAAAATTTCAATTTTAAACATGTAGTTGAGGTGGGTGCAGATGTCCAGGCATCAACATAATCCAGTAGATAGTTGGTTCTGCTGGTCCAAGCTTAATAGGGACATAAATTTTTGAGACTTGAGGATAAAGTTCAAACTCTCTACACGCTGTACTTGTGTCCACAATAGACATTGTAAACCAATCATGTACTTATTTCTTTTGAGCCTAACTGGGCCTCAGCCCCCTTTTCCATACACAGATCCTCATAGTCACTACCAACAGATAGTTGAAACAAGAAATAACAAAGCATTTGCACCACAAAATTGCAGGGTTGATTTAAGTTTAGCCCTCTGTGATAGTAGCTAAAGAAGCTGTGATAATGACAGCATTATTTAAGCGATTGACCATGCGATCTAGGTTGAATAAAGAAAGAATAAATCAAAATGGACTTAAAAATGAATTTATTTCTTCTCACCAGTCTCAAGAATTGATACACCTAGGTCTGTAATTTCTTACATCTTGTGAAGATAATTTTGTGGCTTTAAATGGATGTTTCTTAGGAAGGGAACAAGCTTTGGAGAGTCCCACTCTACCAACCATCTTGCTGACAATCATCCCAAACTCAAGTTGAAATAAGCATAATTTCCTGTCATTGTGTTAACCAATTCTGGGACCAGACATGATTTTCTCTCCCTGTGTTAAATATGACTAGTTTAGCTCTTTGCTCCATGAAATGCCTGTTTCTAGAAATAAGACTGTGGGCCTATTAGACTGTTTCAATTTAAGACTAACAACTTTTCAAGTTAGACTTTAAGTTTTTCATCTTGCAGTGCCTTCTGATTTAAATGTATATGTCTAAGAAGTAAAAGCAGCAAATAAATATATGAAAAAATGTTCAACATCACTGGTCATTCAAGAGATGCAGATGAAAACAACACTGAGATTCCACCTCACCCCAGAAAGAATGGCTGCTTATCAAGAAATCAACCAATAACAAATTCTGGAGGGGCTGTGGAGAGAAAGGAACCCTTCTCCATTGCTGGTGGGAGTGCAGACTGGTGCAACCACTGTGGAAATCAGTATGGAGATACCTCAAAGAACTAGGGCTAGAGGTCCCATTTGACCCAGCTATTCCCCTGCTGGGTATCTTCCTGAAAGAATTAAAAGAATCATACCACAGCGATATATGTGCACCCATGTTTATAGCGGCACAGTTTGTAATAGCTAAAGCTTGGAAACAGCCCAAGTGCCCATCAACTGGAAACTGGATAAAGAAGGTGTGTTTTTTTTATAAAATGGAGTACTGCTTGGCCATAAAGAACGAGACACTAGAGACATTTATAGCTAAATGAATGCATATTGAAGCCATACTCTTAAGTGAAATAAATAGGACACACATATGTAAATACCGAATAGTTTCTCTAGTGTGAGAAACTGAAAGTGTAAGTAAGGATTAAAATAATTAAAATGAATAATTGATAATTTGAAATAGGAAGAAAAGGTCCAAAGGAGTAGGGGTGGTGGGAGGGGAAGGGGAAAGGGAAGAAGGGAAAGGAAAAATTATGAGAAAAGAAAAAAAAAATGGAAACGAAATCTATGTAAATAGGGAAGGATGGAGGGGGTGAAAGGTGCACAGGTAATGGGGAAAAAATAAGAACCAAGATACATTATGTACAGGTACAAGCACCCAATGATAAATGTAAACATATTGTCTACCTAAAATATACCAATAAAAGAATTTTTTAAAAAAGTATATGTCTTATACTGCCCATTCCTCCCATCCCTATTTTGAGATACTTGTATTGAAATCATACAGTCCTGGCTCTAAATGCTTTATAAATATTTGTGGAAATAAATGAATAGAACCCTGATGAGAAAAGAGGCTATTTATTTAGTGCTTGCTATAGCAAGAGAGTAATCCACCATTCAGCATTTGGCAGAAACTAAAGGCAGTAAAGTTTTATAGTTTAAAAGTCAGAGAAGACAGTGTTGAGGATGTGGCCTGCTGGTAAACTATTTGCCTAGCATGTGCAAGGGCCTGGAATCAACCCTCCCCGCATAGTAAAAATAAAATAAGGGGCTAGTCACACACTACCTGATCAACCTAGGGAGCATATTTGACTTTTTCAGTTGGGCTTGAGTTGAGAGGGGAGCAAAATTAGGAGAGTTGGCAGTCACTGACTAAGTACTGACTGTTTTGAACCAATTACCACAGAGATTGTAGCTTGGCTATCTTGGCTGATTTCTACAAAATTGTGGGTAATACAGGGTCTGGCCATTGTCCATTCATATATTCACCTCTCATATCTTCCCTTAATTTTCCAGTTTTGAGATACAGAGACTAAGACCTTGTCTAAGAGATATTGTTCATATTACACTGTACCTAATACATTTAGACTTTCTTGATTCATAGATTTTTCAGCTGGTCTTTTGAGGACTCAACAGTACTATAGTACTATACACTGAATTGGATCATAACTCTGTTTCTTCTCCTTTTTCCCAAAGAGAGATTACTTTTAAAAAGAAAACTGAATTCCTCAATCAATGATACAGTTCTCTAGCAATGCATTTCCTCTCAGTGCCTCTGTGTAAGCTATGGCTGCCCTACTTCAGTAAATATTTGAATACCATAGGCTCCAAATGTCCAGCTTCTAGGATCCCATCACCTAGTCCTTCTTATCTGGTCAGGAGACTTGAGACATTGTCTTGTCATTTTAATACAAAGATGCCTCTATGTCAGCATTCTACCTGGAAAATGTGGAAAGTCATGGTATTGACAGTGTGAAAGTGCATAGAATAACCAAATCTGAAAGTGTTAAAGTTCCCTGGAATTTTGTATTAACAGAATAACAGTGAGTTTTGCTAATAGAATAATTCATCCATTTACTAAATATCTATTAAACTGAAAGTACATATTACAAGCTGAAAAGACAGTAGTGAACAAAACAAAAATATAGTTGGTATCATGTCTCACTGAGTTTTCAGTTTAGAGGGAGACAAAATCATTGATGGGAGGTTCTAAAAATATCTTTATAGCTTTCCTTCACCTCTCTATAAGAGAGGTGACCATAAAGAAATTCCCTGACTTACCTCATTTGATAGTAGGTCATTAGACCCTCATTCCAAAAGGGTCCTTTCCCAGGCCCAGGAAGAAGGAATGATACAGAGAGAAGCCAAGAAGAATTTGGACAGGTAGGTTTTGCTGGATTTTCCCTCTCAGGCTAAAAGGACTTTTAGGTCATTGTTTTTCAATCACATTTACATACAGCTGTTCCTTCTTCATTGAATCTAAGAATAAAAATAGCTTCCCATTGGGTCTGAGTCTTCATTCCAATGCCTCAGACCACATAAAATCTTATTAAATAAATTTGTTATGCTTTTGACTTGTTAACCTTTTTTTTCTGTAGAGGTATGGGTCATTCATGACCATTATGATGGTTTGGAAAATGTATTACCCTTATCTGTCCTACTTCTTCCTCACACCATAGCTGCAGGCAAACAATGGTGAGTGTTTCAAGAGAAAGAAGCCAAGTAGAAGACTTCTGTGACATACTGCTTGTTGTAACCTAGTTTGTCACTTTTACCAAAGTTTTCTCATTCAAGGAAAATCACTACATTCTACCTTGTTATAGAAGTTTCAAAAACTTTGAGAACATGTTTTAAAGCCACCACAATAATAGTGCTTTCCTAGTCAGCATTTTTCATTCATTGCACTGTTTTGTGACAATAGGGCATTCTCAGTCCGAAAACTCACTGTCATCAGTTTGATTATTTTCTTTGGATTTTGCTTATCATATTTTTTTTTGGTACCAGGGATCGAACTCGGGACCTTGAGCTTGCGAGACAGGCAGCAGAACTACTGAGCTGCATCCCTGGCCCTACTTTCTATATTTTCACTTTATGCTGTGCCTACTAAATTTTTGAAACTGCTCTGTCTAGATCCTAATTTATTGTCTCTTCTCTCCTATTTTCCATCTCTGTCTTCATTCTAGTTTCTCCAACTTCGTCTTCCAATCCTTGCAATCAATGATTTTTAAAATTTTGCTAACCTAGTGAGCTGTTTTTACTCTTTTGTCCTGAATTTCTAGAAACCTATTCTTGTTACATAAATATAATAATTCTCATTTCTGTAAGAATATTTATACATTTAGTATTTCACTATAAAATTTGCATACATACAACCTAAAAATAATATGATGACTATTCCATTCATCATCTAGTGTCTCTGAAGAACCTAAAGGTGAGGGCTGCCAGGCTGAGTATAATCCAACTAAGCCACTTACGACTATGAATGACTTTGTTCTTTGCTTTTTGTATTTTTGTTTCCTGTAATGGGCACATTAACTTTTAAAAATAAAGTTTATTTTTAAAACTGAAAAAAGTAAAAATCTACATTCTGAAGCTACAATCTCCACTTTTTATCCCTGTTCAGAAATCAGAAGGTTAATACATAGATTATAGACCTTATTCTTTTCCCAGGGCTAGCCATAAATCAGGTGGCTTAGAATGGCAGAAATTTATTGTCTCACATTTTGCAAAATGAAATCCAGGTGTCCTCCTGGAGAACTCTGAAGGAGAGTCCATTCCATCCCTTTCTGTTGCTTTGGGTAGTTGCCTATCATCCTTGGTGCTCCTCAACTTGGCTTGGGGATACATCTCTGATCTCTGCTTCATTGTCACATAGTGTTCAATGTCTTTTTTCTTCTCTCTTGTAAGGAAAATAGTCATTTGATGAGGCCCCAGCCTGATCCAATATGACCTCATCAACTAATTGCAAACACCCTATCTACAAGGAAGGCAACATTCTGCTGGAGCGCCAGCTATCAAAATATCTTTTGTGGGGATACAGTGCAACCCATCTCCCCCTATTTTCCACCCCCAACATGGGAGATCGGAGGATAATGTTCACTGGACTTCTCCATGTCTCCCCCTTGTTTCTCCAAGTCAGGCCCAGCCTGAACTTTTCTGCCTTCTAGAACTTTCCTTTTATAGGATCTACTTTTGTTTGCAAACATATTCAACTGTACTGAATACTTTCATATTCATTAATATATTTCCCCTTTGAGTACTTACTTGAAAAAATATTAAAGCACTTTCCTAGTATTCCACCCCTGATTCAGACATGTTTTTAAAATCTATCAATTAGTTTTAAATCCATTTCACAGGGATTTAGGTATATGCAGTAGCTATTTCGTTTGTCTTTGTAAGACTAAGCTAAAACTTGAAAGAGAAACCAGAATATGAAAATAATTTCAATCATTTAGCAAATTACATTTTTGTTAAGTATCTTTCCTTTTCTCACATAGATACAAGGATGCACATGTTTTACCATGGGTTCTTTTGAGTGTAGACTTAGCCACTGTAAGCTAGGAATTACACGTGTATGTGTGAGTGCCTGGTGGCCTCACACACATTTCACTTCACTTTTCTTACCTTATAACTAAAATGCAAATACAGTACCATTGTGTAGGTGGAGTTCTGAATAAATTGCCTTTCAAGGAATGAGCCAGGTTTCTGCTATAGTGTTGTGAGTTTGCTGTCTATTGGGAAGTACTGGTGAGCTAAATTGCTTGCCTGCATTCCTTCTGCAGATGTCACACCTTGTTACCA
Organism: Heterocephalus glaber; assembly: GCF_053883595.1. Lineage (NCBI taxonomy): Eukaryota > Metazoa > Chordata > Mammalia > Rodentia > Bathyergidae > Heterocephalus > Heterocephalus glaber. The sequence goes on from NW_028258191.1 coordinate 3,563,407, forward strand.
GCTACCCCTACTATGGTGAGAACACTCTGCAGACATCTGTTCCCTTTGAGTAAATGCCACCCTCCGATGAGTTTTATTCTTTCTACAGGATAAAACATGCTTTGCACAAAGTCCATTCCTGATTAAATGAGGGACACAAAGAACACTCTTTTTAGGGGTAAATAAAAGATTTAAAATATAGAGGTTACAAAATTTTGCATTTTTCCCACTGGCTGCATCTTATCAAAGAAAAGAGTCCTATTCCCAGATCATGAACAACTGATGGTGTGCATTACTTAACTCGCTGGAGTAAAAAGAAAAAAAAGGAGAACTAATAAGTGTTTTGGATGACAGACACAGGGTCCTTTCCATACAACAGAATCTAAAAAAAAAGCCTGGAAAGAGATGTATTTTTCTGTATTTCTTTACTCTTGCCTGGGGCAGTGCAGCCCCTGTCTTTGAACAAGGTCAGGTGCATTGTGCATGCCCATGATTTGATGAGCATTGAAAGATTCCTGGAGGGGGTGTATCTTCAGCAACAAATGGCTCTGTGGGGGAGGAGGAGGGACCCCACACAGGCGGTCTCTTTATCTACCAAAGTAGGGGCCCTGAAGGCTCTTAAAAAGTTGGAGTGGATTAACACCTGCTGTCAGAAGGAATGTATTCAGGCTCTCTGGTCACAGGTAGCTGACTTCCTGATGGGTATGGTTGGAGGCCCCTTTCAGGGGGAGTTTTTTCTCTCCCCATCAACAACAAATTGAAACTAGACAAGGGTACAATGCTTTTCAAGTTGAGAGGTCGGTCAGCACTAACTCTCAAAGCATGCAACAACAACAAAAACTCTGAAAATGTCAAATATGTACACATTTGTATATTACTTAGAGCTGTGCATTTTTTATTTCAGCATTACCTTTGAATATATAAATATCATTATTGAGCATCACAGTTCACTTGAGCAATTAAGGAAATCTGAGGTACATGGAGTAAATCAATCTGATAATTGATATTTATATTGTTGCTTTCTCTGGGTGGCTACCAGACAATGTGTCATTTGGGGAACACTCTAATGATGTCATGGTCCCTGTTTTTAAGCAGCTACAGATTATATGGAGAACAGAGATGCACAAATGTACAATTCCAACAAATCAACAAGTAGCAACTTGTAGACATACCACATATATTAATAAAAGACATCAATGTTTAGGCTCTGTCAAGTGGAGGAATAAATCAGTCAACCACAGATGTTTTTCAGAAGGTTTAGAATATTGTGTAAGGGATGTGAATCTATGGAGATTTGTGTTTTAAAGAAGTGTCATTTATTTACTGTTTTCAAATGAATTAATCAGGCTTCTATAATAATGATCACAAAGGCAAGTAAATTTACATTTCTGATCTGTACATGCAAACAGTGACAGATGAAAACCATTTTTAAAAAGAAAGAAAAGAAAAAACATAGATATCTAACCAGGCTCTGGTATAAGAGAAACATCTCCTTGGCCCATAAAAAAAAGGGAAAATATACAATAGCTTATAAAAAGACACAGAGAATATTTAAATTTTAAAAAGTACTACAATAAAATGCACATTAGCCCCCCTCAAAATACTGCCCCTTATTTCAAACACACTTATCCCACAATTCTTGCCACTTTCTGAAGGAGTCCTGGAAGTCCTTTTTCATGAATGTCTTTAACTGTACTGTTGTGGCTGCTTTAATGCTCTGAATCAATTTAGAACTTTCATGGTCATTTTGAATTTGAGGAAGAGCCAAAAGTCACATAGTGCCTGATTTGGTGGATAAGGACACACTCCAATGTTTTCTTTGTTTGTTTGTTTGTTTGTTTGTTTAGTTTTTGGTACCTGGGATTGAACTCAGGACCTTGTGCTTTAGAGGGAGGCAATGGCACCACTGAGCTAAATCCCTGGCCCCCAACATTCCAGTGGTTTTAGGAGCTTGCCTTTCCATTGGATAGAATTCAGCACCAGAATTCACCAACATTTTTATTACATTCAGGAAAGAGGACTTGCACAATTGCTTCAGAAAGTGAAAAGAACTAGGGTAAGTGTTCAAAGAAAGGAGAAGGATTCTGAGAGAGATTAATGACAATGTGTCTTTCACTGTAATAATTGCTAAATTTAAACACACAGTATTTTTCTATTAAACCTTACAAATTCTGGATTGTCTGATCTCTGGAAGTAGGCAGTCATGACAAAGAGCTTGCTTCTTATGGAATAAGGAATTCTAAACATAATGAGTCCTGGAGCAGAGCCAAGACTGATTGATGCCAGAGGTGGACAAGACTCTCCACCTTCCTGGGACCATAGCTTCAGATAAAACTGTGAGCCTGGGGAGATGAAGGACAAAGAAAAATTGTTATTCCCACGAACTGAGCAATTGCCTGCAGACTCCATAACGGATCTGCCACACCCCTTAATGTCTACTCCTGTCAGTATATCCCAAGCTCAGTTGTAAACCTGGTTTGGGGTTAGAAGTACAAGAGCTGGGCTATGTAGACACAACTATCAAAGTCTTACAGAGGGAGAAGTTTAGAAGAGATGTTCAAAATGAGCCCATACACCAAAATTCCAAAACACATAAAAAAGTTTAATTTATCAAAGAACATCCATGAAGCAAAAGACTTGGAAGAGTAATTCATTTCAAATGAAATTTATTTTAGAGTATAGCCTGAAAAGACATCAGAATAAATTTTTGAGAGTTCAAATACATATATAAATCCATATATACATTAAAGGATAAATTACTGAACAGAAATAGGCAAAAATGAAATGCAAATGAGACTAATTAAATCATATCCTCAAATTCCACATTGCTAGAATAACTAGGAAGTAAACTAAAGTCACAGACTTCACCTACCTACGAAGGGGTAATAACTCTGTGAGGTTTATATAACACTAGAAGGTTAATGGAAAATTTCTATCATTAATCCATTCTAGGTGTATTAGTCATTTTCCTCATTTCTGAGACAAAATATCTGACACCTGCAATTTAAAAGGAGGAAAGGTTTAATTTGGCTTTTGGTTTCAGAAGTTTCAGTCCATGGTCAGCTTGCTCAAAGGCAAAAATATCCTGGAGGAAGGACATGCTGGAGCAAAGCTGCTCATTTCATCTGGGAAGCAAAGCACGGAGTTAGAATGCCAGAGTGTAAAGAGACAGAATATAATCAACAAGGTCGCACCTCCAAGACCACCCAGGCACACCCAGAGTGTGCTTTCCTAATCCCCTAGGCACCTGTCAAACCAATTTGATGATCAGGATTGTCACACTGATCATTAGTGTCTTTGTTGTCTACCTCATATGGTTCCCCATAAGGAATATGTTGCTTGAGTTATAGGGGAAGGATTGTGCTGAAGTTGAAAGACCTCCTTTCCAGGCCTGAGCCTTCCTACTTGCATCTTTTCAGAGATCACATCATTAAACAGGATGCTACCAAGGAGGACACTGAATAATCCTCATGATATTCCTATCACTTTTATGTTTAAATACACAAGTTTTCAGGCCCTATCCCAAATTTTTGATCCTTTCATGTGGAGCACATCTTAGAAACTAGTATTTCTAACAAGCTCCCCTTGTGGTCTTTATGCAGCAGGCTCAGCATTTGGGAAATGTTGGTATTTCTTAAATTCCTCACTTTTCAAGTGATAGGCCAGGCTGGATCAGAGAAAACAATCCTTTCCTGGGTCACACAGCTAATTATTGCCAGAGCAGACCCCACCCCTTGTCTTTCTTCTGATTTGGGCCTTCATTCCCTCTTCTGTATTCAGTTTCCTAGGGGAAAACTGAAGCCATCGATTTGATATTTTTCTTCTATTCCCGTATAAGGGTTTTGTGCTTTAGTGAAATACCACAAATTTTGTTAGGTTGAGTTTTTATGTTCATTCAGTTCAAAATACTTTTTAGTTTCCTGTTTGAATTTTGCTTCAACTCATAGGTGATGTAAAAGTTTGTTGCTTTCCGAGTGTTTGGAGATTGTCTATATATCTTTTTAAAATTCATTTCCTCTTTAATTATTTTGTAGCCACAGAACATATTATATAGGACTTTGAGCTCTTTTAATTTATTGAGATTTATTTCACGGTTCAGAATATGGTCTATCTTGGCAAACATTTTGTGTGCCCTTGAGAGGAGTGTGCATTCTACAGTGAACGAGTGAGACAATCTATAAATGTCAATCAGGTTAAGTGGGTTATGAGTGGTATTCAAAATTTCTTGTTGGTGTTCTACCTACTTGATCTACCAATTATTGAGAGAGGGTTGATGAAATTTCCATAACTCTGACTTTGTCTATTCCTCTTTACAATTGTATCAGTTTTGCCTTCATGTACTTTAAAGGTCTGTTATTAGCTATATAACTACTTAGAATTAATATACACTCATGCATTGCTTAATAATAGAGATATGAAATGAAAAATACATCATTAGGTGATTTCATCATTGTGCAGACATCACAGAGTGTACTTATACGATATAAGATGGCCACAAGTCACTAGCTGATATAATCCTATGGGAGCAGTCTTTTATGTAGTCTGTCTGTCATTTACCAAAACTTTGTTTTGTTATCATACATTGTACTTCTATGTGTATTAAAATCTTCACACAACATTATTGTTTTTGTTTAGTCAATTATTTATTAAGAATATAAAATAGGAAAAATAATGTATCTTTACCTATTTGGTTACCATTTCTCATGTTTTTCATTCCTTTATGTTGATCTATATTTTTGCATAACATTCTTACCTTCTGTCCAAAAGGCTGCCTTTAATATGTTTTGTAGTATGAGTCTATTGGTGATGAATTCTTTTTACATTTGAAAATGGCCTTCATGTTGCCCTTGCTTTTGAAAAATTTTTGTTATGTACAGAATTCTAAGTAGGAAATCTTTCTTTTAGTACTTTAAGGTTTTTTGTCTACTGTTTTCTCACTTGCCTTACTTTCTATGAGAAATCTGTAGTCACCTTTATCCTGGCTGTTCCTAATGTTTAACTTTTATCACGGTTGTGAACATTTTGATTATTATTTACTTCAGTACAATTTTATTTCTGTCTCCTGTATTTTACATTCTTTGTGCTTCTTATATTTGTGGCTTTATGGTTTTTATAGTCTTATCCTTTCAAATATTTTTGTCTCTTCTGCCCCTTTGAGGACTGCAGTTATATGTTGATTAGATTGCTTAAAGTTTTTTTCACAATTCACTGAAACTCTGTTCATTAGTTTAATTCTCTTTTCTTCTAAATTTCCTATTGGGTAGTTTCAATTTGGATAGTAATGTCCAGTCTAACCTTGATCCCATCCAATGTGCTTTTCACCTCAAACTTTGTAGTTTTTATCTCTAGGAATTTGATTTGAATCCTTCATCTTTCACTTCTCCACTAACACTCTTTAGTCTTTCTTCTGACTTTTTTAAGACAGAAAATATAGGTATAATAACTGATTTAATATCCATCTTTACAAGTTCTATAATTTATGTCAGTTCTGGATCCATTTTGGTTGACTGAATTTTCTCTTCATTTTTCTTTGCATGCTTAGTAATTCCTGGTTGGGTAGAAGAAATTCAGATTTTATTTGTGCTGAATATTTTGGCTTTTTAAATAAATATTTTTGAACTTTGTTCTGGGATCCAGTTAAATATCTTGGGATCAGATTGATCCTGCTAGGCCTTACTTTCAAGCTAGACCTTTCATATGAGACCAAAGCAAAATTTAGTCTACCCCTAATTTTGCCCTATGATTGAAGCAATACTTTGAATATCTGGTATTCCATGAATAATGAGATCTGGCGAGTAAGAATAGGCATTGTTCCCAGTCTTTTATGATCTCTACTCATTGTGCCCTCTAATACCTTCAGATTGTCTTTTTTCTCCCTTTCAGTAATATCTTAGGTCATTTTCTGATGCTATAACAAAATATCTTGAATCTGGTAATTTATAAAAATAGTTTATTTGTCTCTCAGTTCTAGAGGCTGGGAAGTCCAAGATATGGCAGTGCCATCTCTTGCCATCTGGTGAGGACATTCTTGCTGCATCATAACAGCAGAAAGCATCTTATGATGCGACTCAGAGCAAGTGTGCTAATTAGGTTTTATTTTCTCATCTTGTAAACTCATGAATGCTACCATGGGGGTCCCACCCTCATGACCTCATCAAACTCTAATTACATCTGAAAGGCTCCACTTCCAAATACCATCAAAACATGACTCTGGGGATTAAGCTGCTAATACATGGCCTTGGGGGGGGGGGGTCCACATACAAACCATAGCAAGTAGTTAACTTACATGCAAACAATGATCAACCCTTGGCTACTTGAGGAAAGTCCTCTCCAGATCTCTAGAGTTTTTTCACTATACAATTGTTTCCTCTCTGACATTTTGATCTGTCCTGACTCCTAATTCCATTTTCTCAACCCAAGGATGTCTCCAGGCTTTGCACAGGTTATCCTTTCCTGTGCCACACTTGGAAATACTCTAGGGCAATAAACTGGGGCAGCTGTAGGATTAATCTCATTTGTTTCCTCTCTTAGGCATCACTGACCTTCCTTATTTGATATCCAATGTCATATGTTTTGTTTATATTTTTATTTGGTTCATGTGGGAGTGTAAATCTACTCCCTGATATTCCATATTGGCCACAAGCACAAATCTCCTCAGATATATTTTTAAAGTAAAGAATTTAATTTACATAAAGAAAAAGATTACAAACTTATTGATGTAATGTCATATGACTGTGAAAGTGCTTTGTAAATGAGAGAAGTTTAGGAAATACCTGTCTACTCCAAATCATTCACCCTAGAAGGAAAGTAACTGAGGGTCAGATTGGCCAAGTGATCCAATGACACCCACTCAATTCCTTAGTGAGAGGTCTAAAACCAATTCAGTTTTCCTCCCACTAGGACCAGTATTCGTGCCAGTAGTTCACTATCTTCAACTGTATCAAAAAAGAAGGATTTGATGCTCATAAAATACAAATGACTAAAGAATAATGCCTTTGCATTTAAAAGCCACAAATAAATGTCTCTAATTTCTCATTTTTTATGACTGAGTAGTACTCCATTTTATTTTTAAACAACACATTTTCTTTATCCAGTCTCCAGTTGATGGGCATTTGGGCTGTTTGCAAGTTTTAGCTACTACAAATTGTGCTGCTATGAACATGGGTGCACATATATCACTGTGGTATGATTCTTTTAATTCTTTTGGGAAGATACCCATCAGGGGAATAGCTGGGTCAAATGGGACTTCCAGTCCTAGTTCTTTGAGGTATCTCCATACTGATTTCCACAGTGCTTGCACCAGTCTACACTCCCACCAGCAGTGGAGCAGGGTTCCTCTTTCCCCACAGCCCCTCCAGGATTTGTTATTGGTTGATTTCATGATAGCAGCCATTATTTCTGGGGTGAGGTGGAATCTCAGCGTTGTTTTCATTTGCATCTCTTGAATGACCAGTGATGTTGAACATTTTTTCATTTTTTTATTTCCCATTTCTACTTCTTTGTGTGAGAAATGTCTGTTCATTTCAGATGCCCATTTTCAGATTGGGCCTTTAAATTTGGGAGGTCTGATCTTTTTAAGTTCTTTATAGATTCAAGATAGTAGGCCTTTGTCTGAGGAACAGCAGGCGAAGATTTTTTCCCACATTGTGGGTTGTCTCTTCACACTGCTGGTGATTTGTCTTGCCTTTTAATAAGAAGAGATCCCACTTGTTGATTGTTTGTGCTAGTTCATGGGCAACTGAGGTTTTCTTCATCAAATCTTTTCCTACACCAATGTCTTCAAGAGTTCTACCTAACTTCTGTTCTAGCCAATTCAGCGTTTCTATTTTAATATTTAGATCTTTAATCCATTTAGATTTTAGTTTAGTGAATGGTGAGAAATATAGGTCCAGTTTTAATCTTTGGCAAGTTGAAACCCAATTTTTCCAGCACTATTTATTAAAGAGGCTATCTTTCCTCCAGTGAGGGTGTTTGGCTCCTTTATCGAAGATGAGATGGCTGAGTGTGTCTGGAGTTGTTTCTGCATCTTCTAACCTGTTCCACTGGTCCTCAGGTCTGTTTCTTTGCCAGTACCATGTTGTTTTTATCACAGTAGCTTTGTAGTATACTTTCAAGTTGGGGATTGTGATATTCCCTGCCATGTCTAGCTAAATGGATGCACATTGAAGAGATACGCTTAAGTGAAATAAATAGGACACACGTGTATAAATACTGAATAGTTTCTCTAGCGTGAGAAACTGAAAGTGTAAATAAGGTATAATAGACAATGTGAAATAGGAAGAAAGGGGGCAAAGGGGAAGAGGAAGCAGGAGGAGTAGGGGAAAGGAAAGAAGAGAATGGAATTAATATGAGAAAATGGAAAAATGGAAACAAAATCTTTGTAAATAGGGAGGGATGAAGGGGTTGAAGGGAGGGCTGAGCAAGGGTGAAAAACAAAAACCAAGAGAGGCTATGTAAAGGTGCAAATTTCCAATGATGAATGTCATTATATTGTATACCTAAAATGTACCAATGATTAGAATGAATAATTTATAATGTGAAATAGGAAGAAAAGGTCCAAAGGGGTAGGGGAAGTGGGAGGGGTAGGAGAAAGGAAAGAAGGGAAAGGGAAAATTATGAGAAATGGATAAAATGGAAACAAAGTCTTTGTAAATAAGGAAGGGTGGAGGGGTGAAGGGAGGGCAGGGAATGGGAAAAAAATAAGAACTAAGATACATCATGTAAAGTTACAAGTTCCCAATGAGAAATGTAAATGTATTGTATACCTAAAATGTACCAATAAAAGAATTTTTTAAAAAGCCACAAATAACCAGTCAGTGGTTTAAATTGTTTGTGCAGTGACAAAAAACAACCTATGGACCCTTCAAGGACAAAATCGTTCACATTCCTTCCACTGAAATTATGTAATTTTGCAGTTCATTTAGAAAGGAAAGATTTGTTTCATGTTAAGTGATAGAATCTGACACTAGCTTAATAACAGATTGTAAAATCTGTTATTTTTATGAGGAGCAGGAGGACAAGCCAGCAAGTAGATATTTGACCATTGACTCCCGTCTGGTCAGGTTCTTTAATCCAGTAGGCACCATAGGTATGATTGTTTGGCCCTTCAAGATTCCCAAGGGCCTGTAAAAATGCTTGAGATGTGCAAGAAGAAATGGATTGGATCCAAATATAAAAAAGAAAAATAAAATAAAAACAAATGTTTTTATTTCCAAAAATGCAATGTGGCAACCAATAGCTAGGACTCAACTTCTTGTATATTTCTGTATTTATTTTATTATTTAAAGGTGGGTTGTCAGGTCCTTCTAATATGTTTGATATGAGATACGAAGGGTGTCCACAAGCAACAGTTCCCTGAGCCATTGAAGGCCTTTTCAATAGCTCATTTTCAGTTGTTGAAATTCCATAGGAGTATTCAAAGTGTTACTGGCCAACTTTGTTTAGAAATAATGATGAATACACAGTATATGTACATAGTTAAAGGTTTTACTTTTCATTTTCCCAAATGGATGTATTGTTTATATAATTCCTAGTTGGTTTGCATTTTTTGTCAAGTTTTCATTGCCTTAGCCGGGTATAGTGGCATATATCTGCAATCCCAGCACCAAGGAGGCTGAGGCAGGAGGATTCCCATGAATTTGAGGCCAACCTAGGCTATATAGTGAGTTCAAGTCCAGTCTGAATTACACAGTGAGACCTTGTCTCAAAAAATTTTTTTCTTTGCCTATTAAATCATTTCTCAAATAAGATTAGAGAACTACATCCCAGTGGGAATAGATGTTTCTTTAAGTCATCATCTACTGAGAATTTTAACAGATCTGAATTGCCACAGGACTTCTGTGACACAATCGTATTTGTATTCTTTAGTTTTCCCACGTAACATAAATCTTCCAACATTCTTTCACCAAAGTTGATGAGAAGTTTGGTAATCAGGGGTTTATCCCCACCTTGGATCTTACAAGATTCCTAGGCTGATGTTGTCAAGAAAAATGGAAGATAACTCAGTTGGGATGGTGATTTTTTTCTTCATAGGTCTTAAAGGCATACAAAATAGCTGCCATGGACAGTCCCTCAGACTATCCACCATACACTGCTGAACTCAGCTGAGGGGATCTGATCTGTACTAGGGTCCTTAAGCTGATGCTTCTTGGCTCCCAGTCCCACAGAGTCATTTTCATCTGAGGTTCTACCACCTCCGAAAGAATGTTTTGCAGCCACCTCTTCCATTTGCACAGTTGCAAGAAAACTTACTATGCTCCAAGGTCAAGCCCTGTAATGAAATGAAAAATATGTGTTTGGTCTGTGCTCTAGTTCTGCGGCATAGAACCCCTAAAACACTCGTCGTTTTTTTTTCTAAGTGATGGGGATGCTAGGATTATGTTTTGTATTAGTACTTGGTCTTTGACCCTGGCTCCTGACACAGAGCTCCTAACCCCTTGGAATGAGGGTGGGTAGTAATAGTCTTTGTTCTATTGAGGCAGCTTTGGATACTTCCAGGATTGATGCTGGTCCCCAGAAAGACTAAGCCGTAATTAGAAGCTTGAAACTTTAATTCCCTATCCCACTCCTCCAGGAAGGGGAGAAAGGCCAAAGGTTCAGATAATATTTGTCATGCCTACATGATAAAACTTCCATATAAATCCTAACACATGCTGTTTAAAGAGCCTTCAGGTTGGTGAACACATCCATGTGATGAGAAGGTGACACCACCCAATCCCACAGAGATAGAAGGTCCTGTCCTCATGATCCTTCTGGATCTCACCTTATGTAACCATCTGGCCATTCATTTGTATTCCTAGTTGTATCCTTTATAATACACCATAAATGACAAGTAAACGTTTTTCTGAATTTTGTGAGTCATTATTACAAGTCATCAACCCTAAGGATGAGGTCACGGAAACCCTCAATCTGTAGCCAAGTTGCCCAGAATAAGGACCCACCATTTGCAATTGACATCTGAAGTAGAGGAAGTCTTATGGGATTGAGCCCTTAATAGGTAGGGTTCACACGAACTCCAGACAGTTAGCATAATAATTGGATTGCAGGCTACAATCTTTGTCCAGAGTTGGAAAACTGCCTGGTGTGGGAACCTCCCCTCTACCTCCAACCAGGAAGATGAGTATGGTGCAGCGTTGTTAGGTCACTACTGAAGAGGAATTTCTCAGGTGGCATTCAAAAACTCTTGCCGTCTGAAGTATTGTGAGAATAGAACAAATTATCTGTTTTTCCTGTTTAGACCCCTTTCTCTTCCACTCATACAGGACAAAGTTTCATTTCATTCTCCTTCCACACAATGCAGCCCATCCCTCAATGGACCTAAACTGCTGCTTCTCATTATCTGGTCCAAAGAACACTGGTGATCCCTGATAGTCCATCAAATAATCTGCATGGTTTGAACAGTTCCACATGAATAAAAATATGCAAGAACTTTTGTTTCCATCCAATTTAAAAATTTGAAATTTAAGCTTAATTGTAACTTTTACAGAAATCCCATTGAATCCTTTATAACAAAATGAAGTATACCAATAAGCCTCTGCTGGAATAGATGCCCAAAGGGGTGAGGTGCCATAGTGTAAGAAAGGACAGGTATGTGAGATAAGTCTGTGGTGGCTTTGTGGGTGGTAGTAAGCTTTAACTAATGTGAATTCTGCAGAAGCCTTGGAAAGGTCTCCTTACACAATGCCACTGATACTGCTATCTTTGTTTGCTTCAGATTCCCCAATACAGAGTGCAAGAACAGCTGAAAAGGGTCTTTATAACTCATGAAGAAATGCTCACATACCTCAGGTCTTTGAGCATGTGAGACAAAGCGCCTACCTTCATGCCATATAAAGTAGAAACATGGTTGATGGTAAAAAAAATCATTTCAGAAAGTCTATTCTCTTTAAAAGCTCCCTGTGGTTAGTCTTTATGATCACTCTTAAATATTTTTTAGGAAAAGCTAAGAAATATTTTTAAGAGAGAAGAAAGAGCTGCCTCAGTGAGATAAAAAATGCCTGGTAAATCTTAAATTAGAACCCTCTCCCTACGGTAAATCTTTCCAATAACCCTGAAATTCAGCCCAACATATTTTGGCAGCACATTGTGGGTATATTCCTTTTCACCTCAAACACTAGAGTAACTAATAGGATCTGATATCAAGAATCACAGACTATTCCCAGAGCAAAGCAATGCAACTAAGAACAAGAGTTTCTGAATGCTGCCAAGGAGCTTCCTCCTCAGCAGTGACCTAACAAAGCTGCACAATAATCATCCCTCGGTCAGTGCTTCTGCCTTTCTAATTTATACCATGCAATTAGCACCTCGTTCTATCCCACTCTTCTCTATACTTGACTCTTTAGCACTTCGTTTTTGTCACTATAAAAAGTTAATTATCACATTGTCTTCTCACTAATTGCTATTTGAGATTATTTTATTTCACCAACAAAGTTTTAAACTTTTGTGAATAGACAGTATTGAAACTCTTTGGCATACCATAATAGCTAAAATAAGCACAACTACCTAATAGTTACATGATTATATAATCAATAATTGACTGCTAGCTTTAAAACACACATCAAGAATATAACAAAACTGGATTATGCCTTAGTTTTTTCATCCCCAAAATTAGCAGAGGTACTACAAAACATTAGATTATTTGTTATAAAGTCTTTTGTTTTTCTTTTAAAAGCCTTTTTAGGGAAGCTGTTGTGGTTTGGGATGGTTTGTGCATGTCCCCAAAGGGCTCAGGTATTGAAATTTCATCAACATTGTGAGGCATTAAGAGAATGGAACCCTAGTCCAACGATGGTGTTTAGAGGTGAGGTCTTTGGGAAATTACTAAAATCACATACAGTCATCAAACTGCAGTCCTCGTGATTGGACACTGGTGGTTTTATAAGAGAAAAGAGACCAGAAGAGACACATACACTTGTGCTCTCTGTCTATTACCATGAACTATGGTTTGCGGTGGTCTGAGTGGCCCCTAAAAGTCCATTATGGTTACAGGCTTAGTCCTTGGGGTGGAAAGTGCTATGGGACATTTAAGAGGTGGTGTCTAGTGGGGGGCCATTAGGTCTCTGAGGGGGTACTTTCAGAAAGTCATTCGAGTATGATCCCATGAGTTTTTGAGAGAGGATTATGATAAGAGGAGCAAGGCTGGCACCTCCCATTCTCTCTGCTTCCTGGCTTGTCACGTGGTGCTCCCCACTCCAGCACAGTCCAACGTCTGGGCCCGCCAAAGCTAGAGCCTGATCTGTTTGGACTTTTAGCCTCCAAAACTATGAACTAAGTAAATCTCTTCTCTTGTAAAACCTCTGCTCAGCCGTCTCAGAAATTTCACTGTAGTGAAACAAAACTGAAAAATGTGCCATATGATGCTCAGCACCTTCTTGGACTGCCAGCAAGAAGGCTATCACTAGATTCAGCCCTTGAGCCTCTGGAACTGTGAGGGAAATGAACCTCATCTTTCTTTGTATTAACTTCTTTGATTGGTCCATTGTAGGCATACAACACAATTACATTTCTCACTGGGAATTGTACCTTTACATAATGCATCTTGATTCTTATTTTTTCCCCATTCCTAGCCCTCCCTTCATGGCCTCCACCCTTCCCTATTTACAAAGACTTTATTTCCATTGTTTCCATTTCTCATCATTTTTCCTTTCCCTTCTTTCCTTTCCCCTGCACCTCCCACTACCCCTACCCGTTTGGACCTTGTCTTCCTATTTTACATTATCGATTATTCATTCTAATCATTGGTACATTTTAGGTATAAAATATAGTGACATTCATCATTGGAAATTTGCACCTTTACATAGTCTCTCTTGGTTCTTATTTTTCACCCTTGCCCAGCCCTCCCTTCAACCCCTCCAGTCCTCCCTATTTACAAAGATTTGGTTCCCATTTTTCCATTTGCTCATATTAATCCCATTCCCTTCTATCCTTTCCCCTAGCCCTCCTACTTGCTTCCCCTTTGCCCCTTTTCTTCCTATTTCACATTTTTATACATTTTAGTCCTTATTTACACTTTTAGTTTCTCACACCAGAGAAACTTTTCGGTATTTACACATGTGTGTCCTATTTATTTCACTTAAAAGTATCGCCTCAATGTGCATCCACTTAGCTATAAATGTCTCTAATTTCTCATTTTTTATGGCTGAGTCGTACTCCATTTTATTTTTGAAAAACACATTTTCTTTATCCAGTCTCCAGTTGATGGGCATTTGGTCTGTTTCCAAGTTTTAGCTATCACAAACTGTGCTGCTATGAACATGGGTGCACATATATCACTGTGGTATGATTTTTTTAATTCTTTGGGGAAGATCCCCAGCAGTGGAATAGCGGGATCAAATGGAACTTCCAGTCCTAGTTCTTTGAGGTATCTCCATACTGATTTCCACAGTGCTTGCACCAGTCTACACTCCCACCAGCAGTGAAGCAGGGTTCCTCTTTCCCCACAGCCCCACCAGCATTTGTTACTGGTTGATTTCATGATAGCAGCCATTCTTTCTGGAGTGAGGTGGAATCTCAGCGCTGTTTTCATTTGCATCTCTCGAATGACCAGTGATGCTGAACAGTTTTTCATGTAATTAACCTCTTATCTTTATAAAGAAACACAGACTCAAGTATTTTGTTATAATAACACAAAATGGGCTAAGATAGAATCTGATCTGAAAAACTTCAAAACCTCAGAAAGATGGTGATATCATAGGAGAGTGAAGCTGAAATGAATGGCACTGTTTTCATTCTAATTTGAGTCTTAAATTGGATTGATTAGATTAAGAAAGACAGCCCTTCCTCAGGCCTATTTGCGAGAGTTAAAATTGGGACAGGTGGGAGACTAAAGACAAAGAATAAGACACAGGTCAAAGGTCTTCCCAACAGAGAGGCTTCATGACCGATAAAATCCATAGTGTCTGTCACTACCTTCACAGCCCAGCACAGTTCACAGCCCAAGGCAGGCCACTGGTTCTATCTGCCTTGAGATTACAGACAGGATCACTAAATTGCAGGCTGATGACCCCAGTTGCTGACTGAAGCCTCCAGGCTCACTTTTTATCATCTCCGTGTCTTTTGTGAATGACCAGAGTTTCATCTTCCCCTTCCTGTCTGGTTTGCATCACTGACAAATTCCACCTTTCCTCTCCGGAGACATTCTTCCTCAGCCCTGCACACTTGGAAGAGCACATTCCACTTCCAGGTGACCTGGAATACAACTTTCATCATAAAACAAAAGTAAATTGTTGAGATAAAGCAGCAAATAAAAAATAAAGCACCTGGAAGTAGAAAAAGACAAAGAATTCATGCTCCTCATCCTTCAGTTAAAAAGTAAAATCTGAGGGCTGGGGGTTTAGCTCAGTGGCACCGCACCTGCCTCATAAGCGCAAGGTCCTGAGTTTGATCCCCAGTATTGGGGGAGAAAAAGAAAAATCTGGGACATGGCTTAAAGTTTTCATTGAAATGGAATAGAGTGCCAGGAAGTTGGATTTGAACCAACATCAATGAGATATTTTTCTTACAGTTCCCCTTCTGTAGGCAGATTTGCAGTGGCCTTCAAACTTCACTCCCTGGCCAGACGCGGTGAAGTTACTTTCTCTTCCTCTTTCTGATTGAGCCAGAGCTTTGGGAAGGGCAGTGAAGTAAGCTGAAATGAAATTGCCAAAGTTATGGTTCTCAAGTAAATGAGATTTTCTCTAATGCTTACCAACTGTCACCAGGTCAGATGGATTTTCCTGCTTGAAGTCCCTTGATGCATTAATGTCTTCACTGTCTTATGGTATTTCTTTGAAAGTAACCTCAGCAGCCATAAAAACATAAACAGAAAATGCATAGCATAACTGTTACACACACACACACACAAAAGTAAGAAATAAAAAATGGGAGAGAGATGAAAGGAAGGTCTCTAGACAAGCATACTGTTCACTTGATTTTCCAATCAGTGAGCATTTCACACATCACACCTCCCAGACCTACCTGAAAGGTAGGTGCATCTTCTCTTTTCTTGATTCATCTGGCACAGTGATTTTCTGAAGAAATTTTTAAAACAGTGAAACAACAATATATAAAGCATTTGGAAGCAGAGCTGCACTGGCAGCATTAGCGGATCTCAGGGGAGGGCTTTCCCTTCCCACATCACGAGCCTACACGAGCCTCTAAGTAGCTGCAGGCTTAGAGGTTTGAAAGTCACCTTCCTGGATTTTCAGTGACCCAGCATGTGCTAACATCACAGTTTCATTTCTCTGTATACAAGTAGCTATGATCTATGTTAGAGAACATCTCTGCCCCTCACAGATCCACATAATTTCCTCCTTCTTTCTCAATTTCGGGGGTAAAGATTAGCATCATTTATTACAGACACACAACTCTAGTCACCTACTATCTAACTTCTCTCATTTTCCTTTCAAAAACATTTCAATAGATGTTTTATTGAATATCTTATATCCAAGGAACCATCTGGTCATTGAAAGATACAAATAAATAAGCATAATAATTAAGTAGTAGTAACAGCAGTAATAATAACAATGATAGCAAACATGCATACAGCATTTACTAAGTTCCAGGCACCTCTTGAAGCTCCTTATATAATATTTATTAAATCATTCAATCATGCAAATGACACTGTAGAAAAGACATGATTATCATTTCCAATTTATAAACGAGGAAACGGGTAGAGAGGTTAAGTAATTTGCCCACATTTACATATCTAGCAAGTGGCAGACATTTGTATATCTAGCAAGTGAACCCAGACAGTCTGACTCCTGAATCTTTACTTTTATATTTGCTATATGTTCATTGTCTTTGTGATTCATAAGAACACTTTTATCCATCTTTCCTATGCTGCACAAAGCAACTTTCTGCATACAGACCTTTTTAAACCTTCCTTTCAGAACTTCATAGAGGACCTATGGACAGTGCGTATATGAGAAATGCTACAGACTGCATCTTCCTCAACCAAATCATTCACTGAATACTATTCACTGAATAATATTTCTTAGGTACTTTATGTCACCAGCATCACTGATTAACCATAAATCTTTCCAGGTAGACATTTTTTTCATCAATAAAGAAACAGAATTTGAAGAACTTGTTTATTTGCTCATACCTAATAAGGATTCGTGCTGGATTCGGACCCATACTCATTTCACTGAGCTCCTTCCTATCCTGACACTTCCTCATGCTATCAGTCTTGACTAATGGTCAAATATTTCTATCTGGTGTTAGTAATGCCACTTTTTCCGATTTTCTTCTTTTATTCTGTTTATATCCCCACGTGATCCTTAAGCTGTGACTACTTTTGAAAAAGCCTTGCTGTATTGATCTTACTGTATTGACCAACAGTTGTCTACAGCCTGAAATGTGGGAGAAGGGCAAGTGTTGCTTCCCTAACCCATATATGACATGAAAATGGTACCTGGCGATGTTGGGAACCTCACTACTCCATGTTCTGAATCCTGAGCTCTGGCCTGCTGAAAAGCATCCAGTTGCCTGAATATTTATGATCTCTTTCACTCATCAAAATGCACCACAGAGCTTTGATGACTTGACTGAAGCTAACAGAAGCTGACAATGCCGAGTCAGACCAGGAGAGCTGGGGTAATATGGAGATGGGTAAGAATGACAAATCCATCTCATTTTAAGTTGGCTTTCACTTCTCTTTCCTAACAACTCAGTAAACAAGCATGTAAATAACATATACGAGATTAAAGAACAAAGTAAGTGGCTGTCATTTTCCCATTCCTTCTGTGACATTAAGTGGCCCACTGGAGGGAGGACTCTGCCATGTCAGAGGCCCTAGACTCACAGACTTGGGTTTACTACACAGCAGTGCTCTGGGGTGGGTCAGGTACATGTGCAAACACCACCTTATTACCACACACGGAATTGTTAGCAACATCAGACTCATTTGTGAATTCTATAACTTATGCATCAGTAGATCTACAGTAGGCTTGGCTGCGGGCTTCACTACTGTCAAAATCACTATGATGCAGGAGTAGGATTAAAAAGTGCTATCCTTGCCAGATGTTATTGAGTGTCTTATCTGGACTGGGTGTGAGACTGCTTATTAGAGTGGGAAGTTAATACCACTTTCTAAAAGTCTTTTGAATTTTCAAACCAGAAAGTCTCTTGTTGTGGGTATTCAATTAACTTCTTAATTATCTTAGAGTAGTCAAAGGTATTTAAATCTGATGTCATACAGTTTCTCTTGATTTTCATGAAACCTGAGAGACTCACATCAGAGAACAAGAATCTTTTCTCCAATGTGGCTTCAGACATTACAGGTCAATTGCATAGACTAGGTATCCTTTAAAAGAAGAAATATAAGCCAGACATGGTGGTGTATATCTGTAATCCCAGACTCTGGGAGGCAAACACAGGAGTTTGAGCCCAGCTTGGGTTGGTTATTTATTTATTTCTCTATTTACTTACTTACTTTTTGGTACCAGGGATAGAACTTGGGTCCTTGCACTTGTGCAGCATGCGGCGAAATCACTGAGCTAAATCCCTGGCCCCTGCTTGGGTAATTTAGTGACTTAGGAGGATCCTGTGTTAAAATATAAAATTTAAAAAGGGCTCGGCATGGGCATACTGCTCAGTGCAAAGGCTCTGAGATCAATACCCAATAGGAAGGAAGGAAGGAAAAAAGGAAGGAAAGAAGGGACGGAAGGAAGGAAGGAAGGAGCACAGCTTTCTAGGGGAGAATGAGAATGGCCAGTACAAGAGTCAGAGGCTGAAATTTGATCAGCTTCCTGTGGTGTTGCAATATACTCTGTCCACAGGAAAGCAGGCAACAACATGGACAGCAGTGAGACCAATGTCCAGGGGTGACCAAGTGACAGGAAAAAAGATCAAGACAGTAAGGACAGAAGCAGAGGTCCTGAAAATCTGTGTCATCTGTGAGTCAGCATCCCTACTTGCGACCCCTGAAGAGGACCTGTCTCCATTTTGGACTCTTAAAACCAGAGAAGGAGTCAGGAAGAACTAGAGACATTCAGGGGACACTTGTAAATATTCTGGGAGAGTCTCTACTTTTAGGGGAGAGGTTATAGGAGGAGGTTCTTACAGTTAGGTAAGTGGGGGCCTTGAAGCACTGAGATTCAAGCTATTACTGAAAATGTGACAAACATCACTGTGTGAAGCCTGGGACTCACAAATTACACATATAACATTGAACTTTGAATCCAAATGACTGCCGACAGAGTGGAGTGCTAATAGAGAAGTCTCTGGGTCCTCTTTCATTCATATACTTCCATCTTTCTTAATTCAGCAAATATTTATAGTATGCCATGCCTTAGGCCAGGAGTTGAGAATACAAAAATAAATATGGTGTTGTCTCTGACCTGAACAACCTCATAGCTTAGTGGAACTCTGACCTATTAAATAAAGAATATGATGCCGAGTGATGGCCATGTGTGGCCATCAAAGGAAAGGCTGGAGGAACACTGAAGAAGGGAGACAGTGGACAACCCACACAGATCTTAATAAATGGAAAGAGTTTTCTCTGACAACTGGGAAGCAAGCTTTTGGGTCTGTAGGGGCAAACGGAGAACATGCAGTTTAGTCTCCAGGCCCTGTCTCCCTGCTCTGTACCCTTAGAGTTTGTTTCTGTAGACTACCCTTCCTTTTTTCTCTGCCTTTTAGTTTTGTCTTACTAAGTGGAGATGCTAGCAGGAGGTCAGAGATCAGAGAGAGAGAGAGAGAGAGAGAGAGAGAGATGTTTACTCTGCCCACTCCCTTTCTACTCAGGCTGTGTTCCTCTGTCCAGGACTGCCTCCCTCCCCAGGTTCCAGCAAGAGAAGAGTTAGATGGGAGCAAGCTTAGCAGCTTTCTGCTGCTGCTGGCCCCAGGGAAGTTACCTTTTCTTACTACGTGCATTATCCCTGCCCACCCCTTAAAAAGGAGTGCTTTCATTTAACTGTGTTCCGTCACATTTTAAGGTGCACTGTCCGTTCCCCATTGGGACCCCGCATGATGTAGCATCCTAAGAATAACAGTGTATGCAAAAGGAGCCATGAAATGGCACAGCTCATTTAGGGAGCTGCTGGAGGCAGAGCTCAAGAAGCAGAGACTGGGGCTGCAGCTGGGGACCCTGTCAGGGGCCAGGTCGCATAGGGTCCATGTGCTCTGTGTAAGAGATTTTATCCGAAAGACTCTGCTGATACCACTGGGGTTTATGTTTTGGGCCTTTCTGGTGATTTTTTTCTCAGAATTGCTTAGAATCTTATATTATTCGTGACCTTCGATAAAAACCTTTCCCTGCCTCTGAATTACAAAACACAGCTTTTAAATAACGTAGCTCTTGGGGGGGGGGTTAGAATTTCCTCAGTGTCCTGCTTAAAACCCACCATGGGTTTCTCTTAGAAATGAAAACACAGAACCTAGTTAAAGAAGTAGTTTCTCCCTCTCCATGTGCATACACCTTAAGCAAACTTTGTAAGTTTTATTGACCCAGAATTGACTACTCCCCTAGAATTAAATTGTAGTTGTTGCCCTTCACTTTATCTTTGCCCCAACCAACCACTGGATGACTTTGGGAACATGAACCAGGTGAGAGTCATTATAAGTCCAGAAAATAACAGTTTATACTCCTTCTCAAACTTCATCTGAATGAAAGGAGGAGAAGAACCGAGTGGAAGAGAAGACAGCTCTTAACTACTGAGCCCAGTACATTTAGTATAATAGGGTATTGTTGGGATACTGATTATTCTAAAGTAGAGATGATTAAACTCTCCCACACGATGAGACATAGCTTGTAGGTGGGCTGACCAACACCCATTCTCAACCCCTCTCTTCTTCATCAACCTCTATTATTGAGAGAAGAAAAATTAATATTTATTTTATTCATATTCCTTTCAGAATGGACATGTGATGAAATTTTGACCAAGGTAGGTAGAAGTCTGCTAGTGGTTTCTGAGAAAGCTTTTGCATTTTTGATTTTTTAAAAAAGGATTATCACATCATCATCCCCTCCTCCTTTCATCCCGACTTGAACGTAGAAGGACTAGCTGGAGCAGAGCGGCCATCTGTGGGCAGAAGGCAATTACTCTAAGGATGGGAAGATGCATTGGGTCCATGCTGGCATTACTAAGAAGTTAAAAGAACAACAGCAGTGGTTTTGCTTCTGGAGTTCTTGCTATGTTAGATGTTATTTAGGTTACTGTTTATTGAGTCATCTGCTTTTGTTCTTAACTATATTCTTCACCAATATACTTGTATCATATTAAACCACAGCTACTTACACCTCTCGCTTCTTGATTAGAATCAGTGTTTTCGACGATAATAGCCTGTCTCCTATAATGAGCCAGTATTTTTTTCTGAATGACCTTGACATGTCTCTGCACAGAAATCAATGTTCCTATCTCAGCCGACATATATTTGGCAGGAGCAGTAAGTTAACTTCCATTATTGTTGAATTTAAATTCCATGGCCACTATTACAATAATTTTTTAAAAGACCTTCCCCTCTTTAACCCCACAATGTCTTACCTCTGTCATAATCAACTGGCAAAATCCCAACAATAGAGAAATCCAACCAACTTCTTTTCCTTTGGGGCTAATTGGTTGAGGATTTAGTTTGTTTGTTTTTGTTTTGTTTGCAAACTGATACATTTTGTAGACTGGCTTCATGTAAGTTGTGATTTTGAACCGCAAATCCATCCTTAACTTTGCCACCAAATCTAACTGCTACTTTGGGGCTTGTTTCTCCATTCTCTGAGATAATTTTTATGCCTCATCTTTTTTCCCCCCCAAATTTCTTATCCTGCTGACTCTTTCCTTACTCTCCTAGTTCACTAATAAACTAGAAACTATGAGTTACCCATGCCTTGCTGCCTCTGCAGCTTCCCGTCGTCTCTGGCTTCCCTACTCTTCTGACAGGAGAGTTGCCATTTGTTTCCATTAAAGTCATGCACATTTGTGCTCTGTCCTTCTACTCAAAGTGGTCTTTGGACCAGCAGCTGCAGCATCACCTAGAAACTGTTGAAAATGAAGGCTCTCAGGCCCCACCCCAGACTTTTTGAACCAGAACCTTCCAGAGGTTTCAGTTGCATATGTACATGAAAAGTGCTCTTGTTGACTATCTTTTCTTGAGAATTTTGAGCCTGTCATAATCCCCATTCCCCCAAGTTATCATTTGCTTTTTCCCTACTGATATAATAGTTAATTCCTAGCAGTACCTAAATATCCTGTAGTACTTCCTACCTGAGAAAACGGAAACCCTCAGGCCCCATATTCCTTTCCAGTGACCACTCTCTCCCCCTACTTCCCTTTCCCAAGTCCTTAGGAGAGGCTTTCATGCATGCCATTCACGCCCTCCTTCCATTCGCTCCAAATCTAGTCTGGTCTCTGTCCCCCCTTCCACCAAAACACTCTTGTCACGTTCAGCCATCATCTCCCTGTAATGGACAGGGGTTAGAACAGTTTCTGCCACTTAGTGATAAGTAGGGAAAAGTTAGAATTATTTTCTCCCTTGTGTAGAAAAGCCCAAGGCTCATGTCTCTGATTTTGTTCTTGATCTCGCACAGCTGAGCTGTCTTCTGCAGAAAGTCGTTCCCTGGGCTGTATAAGCCTGCATTCTCCAGCTCTCGCTCCTTGTTTCATCCACAGACAGTTTCTGCAATCTCTTTTCCTTTGCCTCATCATTGTTTGCTTTCCCAAGGTTTGGTCCTAGGCCTGTTCTCTAACTAGACCCTAGAGGGGCTCACTGAGGTGGATGGGTTTAACTACTTCCGATAGGCTGATGTTTCCCAAATGTTTCTCTCTGGACTCTGAAATCCTTTACCTGCTTATGTGTTATCTTTGTGCTGAATTTTGTGAGTGTCTCAAAGTTGTCATGTTTAGAACTGAACTACACACACATACACACATACATTTTCTCAGAAGCAACATTTTCTCCCCTGGTCTTTTCCATCTCTGCAGATGGTGTCACCAACTACTCAGTGGCATAAGCCAGAATCTTAGAAGTTATTCTTGATTCCTCCTTTACTCACTCCCTACAATGTATGGATCGGTGTGAACTGTCGGTTTTGATTCCTAGGTACAGCTCAAGTCAACCTACATTTTACTCCCCCAGCCAAGCACCACATCTTTCACCCGAACCACCACAAAAGCTTTTTTATTGACTTCCTTTTTTAGTTTCACCTCCTGCAATCTCTTCTCCAGGCAGAATCCAAAGCAGTCTTTTAAAAATATTATTCTGATGAAGTAGTTCAATTTCTCTTCAATGATTTTAAATTGTATCTAAAATAAAATTCAACCATCTACAAGTGCATGACTTGACTCTGCCTTCCTGCATTCTCACCGCTCTCCTCATCTTTTTCCTCATGGCTTCTTTTCACTTCCTTGAAAGTGCTGAGCCTTTTGTACAGCTGGGTATCTAGGAACATGCTGTTTTGCTCTTCCTGGTTCCTTCTAATCTTTCAGGCAACAGCTTAAATGTGTCCTCCTTAGAGAGCCTTTCCTTGACTACCATATTTAAATGCCTTCCCGCACATTACCTGTATACCTGGGCTGTATATTTCGCAGCACTGCACACATACACTTGCTTACCACTTACTTGACAGCTAGCCTGTAGGCTTCATTGATGCAGAAATGGCACTTTCTTCATTCCCAATATAAGCTATAAACCCAGTACTTCACCCAGAACAGAGTCAGCAAATAATACAAGCTTTCCCATAAAACTATCTCCAAACTTTCAAAGAAAAAGGACTGCTTATCATTGTGTTTTCACACTAATAATTCTCCAAATGTAATAGAATAGAGTGCATTAGCAAAGACTTTTGAAATTGGGATGGAGAACAATTAGAGAAAATGCTTTAAAAATTGCAAGAAGTTATCTGTTTTTTAAGAAGTAGAAGATTGCTTTAATTTGGGGAGAAAGTAGCATTCTTGATTTGGAAAAACTATTAGAAGGGCTCTTCACTCTCACATAAGTAAAGCAAGTTCCCACCACGTTTTCTTTGGGTAAACTCTGAAGTCCTCATTGATCTAACGCAGTTATTTTAGCCTGGATGCTAAGAGCTCCATGTAATCCAAACTGTTGAGCATAAATATAGAGCTATCTTCACAAACATGAGTGTTCTCTACTTTTTATGAGTTAGGAAACATGTACTTCATCAGGCAGATTGTATGTTACACTTTGCCTACAATTGTCTCTTTTGTTTTTTCTGAAAGCCTGGTTATGTTCATTTGTAAGTAAAAGCCCACTGAGGGGCTGGGAGTGCAGGAAGCCAATAACAGAAGCAAACATTATCAAGGATTTACAAGTCAGGCATTGATCTAAGAACATGCTAGGTATTGTCTCTGGTCATCTTTTGATTTATCTTTGAGGTGAGTACTATATTTGCCTCTATTTTATATTTAAAGAAAAAAGACTCAAACAGTTAAGTTACTTTTGAAATGTGATAGATCTACTAAGCAGCAGAGCCAGATTCTGAGCTGAGTTTAGGCAGTGTAGTGGGTGTGTGTTAAGCAGGCAGCCTGCGGGTTAGACATGATCTTCTCCTCTTGCCAGAAGAGAGGCACTGGGAAAAGCAACTCAACAGGACTGAAGCAGCTCTATCCCTGGCAAAATGTGAGTGAAGGTGAATGCATCACTGGCCAGTATGGGCTAAGTCACTATCCTGGTGGGCCCAGCAAGCAAGATGTATTCTTGTGGGAGGCTGGGCTTTCCCTACACAGAGAAGGCAATTCCATTATTCACCATCTTGGAAATATTTGCTGCAGGAATGGGAAATACCATTTGGAAATTTGAGCTCATGTCTGGAGGACCTAGGTATCACGTCTCTTCCACAGGCTGTGACCCCAAGAGATGGACGTCCCCCGCCTCTTCCCCTCTGGGCAGGGTGGAGGCCAAGGAGGAAGGATCTGGGTGTGTTGGCTGAGTATGGCCAACTGAGCCTAGTTACTTAGTTATGTTTGTGCTGTCCAACTTAAGAAATTGATGTTCTTTCGAGTGTGAGGAGTAATGATGAAACTAAGAATAGCCCAATCCTGCCTCACAAGAACAGAGGGAGATAGAATCCTGGAGCTTTAGAGAAAGCATCAGAAGCACAGTGTGGCACCATGGCAAGGAACAAAGAATGAGTGGGACTTCTTCCAAGGAGTCACATCTGAGTACTGGCGAGAGAGGGCCCCACCGGATGTAATATAACAGGGGACAGTTTAGTTCTTTGTCTCTACCTTCTGGCTGACCAGATTCCAGTCTCTCTCATTCATAATTCATAACTTAAAATACATGCCATTATATTTCTAGTCAAAAGCTAGTAAGACCCTTTCTTATTTGAGGTGACATTCTTGACTTACAACTGGCATTTTGTGTTTGGTTTTTGATCAAAATCTTTCAGACTGTAACAGAAAACCAACTGTAACTGGCTTATACAAAAAGGGATTTATTGGCCTACATGGCTACAAAGGCTGGCAGTCTGGGCAAAAACATCTCCAGGATTCCATACAGTGTGTGCACATTCATTGATTTTTCCTCTTTTGTCCCCTCCTCCCCTTTGCTGGTGTCCTTCTGAGGCTGACTCCTTTAGGCTACAAAGAAGCTAGTTCTTGCCAATCTTAAATTCCACTCCCTTTTTGTAGAGCATTTTTCCATTTTATGTTATTTTTTATGAATAACATACCTACTCAAGATAATTTTACTCAGTTTATTTAAATAAGGATAAGGCTACTTAACAGACTTTTTACATACAAAAATGTACACTAGAAGGTCAAACTTTTCTGTACTGAATTACAAAATGTGTACAAGAATTTTACAAAGGAGCATGCTTAAAATCCTTTGACCATTTGGTAGCCTCTAAAAAGCACTGAGGCCCCACCATGCTAAGTAGAATAAGCTCTTTTACATACCTATGCAACTCGATCTACCCGCAGTTTAGAAATGCAAATTTAAAAGTCATTGCTATTAAATGAGTCTCTGCATCAGTGTTAGAATCATCTCCCAAAACTTGTCAACCAAAATATAATTTCAAATAAAAACTCCAATTCTGAAACATTTTAATACTACCAAATGTATCACAGCCTCACAGTTGTAATGAACCAACTTTCCAAAGTGACAGGTGGCTGTCCAGACTTAGCAGGACACTCTGGACATTTCACAGCTGGGGTCTGAAGGCTGCAGGGTCCTTGCAGTGTTGTGCCCAGATTGTGAGGTCCCAAAGACCACCTGGAGGCCGTTTCCGATGTAAGGGCACGAGGGTCATTTATTCAAGCTTAAGCAGGGACTCTCAATTGTCACTGACACAGCGGATCGAGATTGAGAGCCCCGAGTTCCAAATTAGCGGGGTTTTTATAGAGGTTACAGCAAGGTTTGGAGATTCTCTACTTAGCAGTTACAATGATTGGTCAGCGCTTAACATGCATGAAGTGTACATTTCTGATTGGGTGAACTCATCAGGGGTAAGGGGTGATTACATATAGGTTTTACAAAAGAAAAGAAGGACAAAGGTCAGTGGGCAACTGTCAAGTATTGATGGTCAGCAGACACGGTGACTAATGGTCACGACCACTCAGCACTGACAGTCAGCACATTGACAGACGGTTTCTACAGATAGTGGGCCCAGGATGTTCATTTCCTGGGTAAACAGATGGCTGAGTAATTAACTTAGGAACTTTGATTTGTTACAGATTGTATCTTTTGTCCTAGATCAAGCACATTTTAATCATTAATGTGAGAGGACAAAGGAGACTACTCCATTTTGGGCAAAAGTGGAGTCATTCTGGTTTCACATAAGCAAAATGGAGTCACTTTGGTCTCACAGCAGCACCCTGAGATCCTGCAAAGTAAGAACCCCGGGGGTCAGCCTACTTCAGCTTCTTGTTGAATGAACAGGCAGAGCAATATGCCTTGCAAACCTAAGCTTGAAGCACAGGTTTAATGGAAGGAAAGAAGGAAATCATACCGGGAGAGGGCACAGGGAAAGAGAGAACAAACAGCAGCAGAAGAAAAGAAGCCAGGAGCGCCTCCTCTTATTGTATCTCACAAGCCACTCATGGCTTCAAATGCCACTCATTTGCCTAACCCAGTAAGGAAAGCTGCTTCATTGGAGCACAGAGTGAAGAGCAACAGTATCCTCCAAGTGAGTGAGGAAAGGTTATCTAAAGTCATCACTCAAGTCAAGTCCTTCTGAACTTTCAAGCAAAGTAAACATTTCAAAGCCAAAGACCCCAAATCTCGTATGCCAGGTCCACCTGGAGGAAGACATCTCACGCACCAGGGTGTGACTCAGTGCTCTCTGCCTTCCAAACTTGAAACAGCTCAGTAAGATGCTGTGATTTGAGCACTGATTCTGAATATTTGTGATATAATCTTCAGTCTGAAGCAATAATGGTACATAGTTCAGCTGTTATTACCAGCCTACTCTGTAAATTAAATATACAAGTAAAAACTAATTTCACTGAGTAACTAAAAGTAAGTTCCCACTGATTTAAAATTTTCAAATGGCCAACTCTCTCTTAACTAAGAGAAAAATATACATGGAAACAGTGGGACTAACAGAGTAGAAAATATAATTTGTCATTCTACCCTAAAATCTACCCTTTTTACTACTCTTTACCCATAGGATCAGAAATTCCATCAACAAAATTACATGTATAGGTTCCGGTTCCTGTCCACAGCACGGTGAGGTCCTGGGTGTGGCTTGGAGCCTCGCCTTCATCCGGTGCTCCACTTAGATGCGCGGAGGCATGGGGGATTATACTTCACATAGTCAAATGTGATAGATTAATAACTACCACGAATTGTCATTTTCTAAGCTGTGCTTGATGCTATGGTATTAGCATAGCATACAACTGATTGTAACATTTGGCCTAACATGTTGTGATTGATCTAATCAGTTTTCCTTCCTGGTATAAGGAAAATGAAATAGGCTCAGAGTCATTAGAGCCTCAAAAACCTAAACACAAGCCATATCTGGAAGACATCTCTGAAAAGCAATCATTCCACAAGGGGTTTAAACACAAGCAACAAAGATACCTGCATTAAGGAATTTTGAAATATCAACCCAGGAATTAAACCAAGGACAGTACCAAAAACAAAAATGAGAAGGCATTTAAGCAAGGCACAAACACAGGCTTCCACACCACAAAAAGGAAATTCTGGGGGAAATGAGGTGGAAAAGTTAGATAATCAACCACCTGGACACCCTGAACTGATAGCACAGGAAGTAACAAAGCAGATACATGAGGCTCTAGAAAAATTCAAAGCAGAAATGATCTCCCAGATAAATAGAGAGATGGTGAGTAGAGTGAAAGACATGATTAGAGGCTCTAGAGAAGAAACAGACAAGAAAATAGATGAGACCAGAAACATGCTGGAAGCCATGAATGGCCAGCATAAGAAAGAAATGGAAAACATGATCGCCCAACATAAGAAAGAAATGGAATCCATGAAACAGATTCAAACAGATATTGAGGAGATTAAAAACTCCATTGAAAGCATGCAGAGCAGACAAAGAGAATCTGAAGACAGAATATCAGATATAGAAGACAGTATCACAGTTAAGGACCATGAAAACAGAGATTTCTTAAAGATAGTAAGGGGTCATGAGAAATCAATCCAACAGCTGCCAGATGAAGCAAAGAAGAATAACATAAGACTGACAGGAGTCCACGAAAAAACAGGAGAAAGTACAATTGACATAAAAAAACTGTTCACAGAAGTAATAGTAGAAAACTTCCCAGACAGAAGTGGAGAATTGGACACACAGATAAGTGAAGCATATAGAATTCCATCCAGCCATGATCAAAAAAAAATCTGCACCTAGGTATATAATAGTCAAGATCCCAGAAACCCAACAGAAGAACAAAATTCTACAGGCAGTTAGAGAAAAGAAACAAATCACCTACAAAGGAAAGCCCATCAGAATCATGGCAGATTTCTCAACACAAACCCTCAAATCAAGGAGAGCCTGGAGTGAAGTATTTCAAGCCCTAAAAGAAAATAACTTCCAACCTAGACTGTTGTATCCTGCAAAATTATCTTTCAAAATCAATGGGGAAATTAGATACTTTCATGACAAAGAACACCTGAGAAATTTCATGAACACCAAACCAGCACTCCAAAATATCTTATGCAATATCCTAGAAAAAGACAATGAAGGTCACAACTCCATGAGGGCCAACAGAAAGAAGACACCACACAAGGTAATGCACTAAAGGGAAAGGAAGAAAAATAAGAAAAGAGCCAACAACAATAAAACATCATGGCAAGAATGAGTCAATATCTCTCAATTATAACTATCAATGTTAATGGCCTCAATTCACCAATCAGAAGAAGTAGACTGACAGAATGGATTAAGAAGCAAAACCCAGCAATATGCTGTATACAAGAAACACACCTAACTCAAAAAGAAATTCACAGACTGAAAGTAAAAGGATGGAAAACAGTTCTTCACGTGACAAGATCCCAGAAAAATGCAGGGATAGCAATCTTATTTGCAGACAAAGTAGATTTCAAACCGAAACTAATTAAGAGAGACAAAGATGGTCACTACATCCTTGTGAAGGGAACAATGCAAGAGGAAGAGATGACAATCATAAATATATATGCACCAAATACAAATGCCCCCAACTATACAAAACAAATATTAATGGATATGAAAAATGAAATAAGCACTAACACAGTTGTAGTGGGGGACCTCAACACCCCTCTATCACAAATAGACAGATCATCTAGGAAAAAAATTAACAATGAAATTCTAGAACTGAATCAAGCTATTGAACAAATGGACTTAAGAGATGTTTATAGAGTATTCCACCCCACAAAATCAGAATACACATTCTTTTCAGCTGCACACGGGTCATTCTCCAAAACAGACCACATGCTAGTTCACAGGACATGTCTGAGTAAATGTAAAAGAATTCAAGTTACCCCCTGTATATTATCAGACCATAGTGCAATAAAATTGGAGATCAATAACATAAGAAACTGCAGAACACCCACAAACACATGGAAATTGAATAACACTCTCCTAAACAGCCAGTGGGTCACAGAAGAAATTAAAGAAGAAATTAGACAGTTTCTACAAGTAAATGATAATGCCAGTACAACACACAGGAATCTATGGGATGCAATGAAAGCAGTTCTATGTGGGAAATTCATAGCAGTGAATGCCCATATTAGGAAAACAGAGAGAACTCAGATAAATAACCTAATGCAGAACCTCAAGCTCCTAGAAAAAGAAGACAATAACAAACCCAAAGCTCGTACAAGAAAGGAAATTATAAAGATCCAAGCAGAAATCAATGCAATGGAAACTAAGAGAATGATACAAAAAAATCAATGAATCAAAGAGCTGCTTTGTCTAAAGAATAAATAAAATCAATAAACCTTTAGCCAACCTTATCAAAAAAATGAAATAAAAGGCTCAAATCCATGCAATTAAGAATGAAAAAGGTGGAGTCACAACAGATCCAGCAGAAATTCAGAAGATCATCAATATCTACTTTGAGAACCTGTACTCTAATAAAATGGAAAACATAGAAGAAATGGACAGATTCCTAGCTACATACAAATTGCCAAAGTTAAATGAAAAAGATATAGAAATTCTAAACACCCCAATTAAAATGAGTGAAATTGAATATGTAATAAAAACTTACCAACAAAGAAAAGCCCAGGTCCTGATGGCTTCACCGCTGAATTCTACAAGACATTTAAAGAAGAGCTATCACCATTACTCTTTAAACTCATCAAGGAAATTGAAAGGGAAGCAAGGCTTCCAAATTCTTTCCTAGAAGCAAGTGTTACTTTGATTCCAAAACCAGGGAAAGATCCAACCCAAAAAGAACTACAGATCAATCTCCCTAATGAACATAGATGCAAAAATTCTCAACAAGATACTGGCAAACAGAATACAAAGGGTCATAAAGAAGATCATACACCCTGATCAAGTTGGATTTATCCCAGGGATGCAAGGATAGTTCAACATCTGTAAATCAATAAATGCAATACACTATAATAACAGAGTCAAGGACAAATCCATATGATCATCTCAATAGATGCAGAAAAGGCATTTGACAAAATCCAACACTCATTCATGATAAAAACCCTGCAGAAAATTAGAATAGAAGGTCTTTATCTCAACCTGATTAAGGCTATTTATGAAAAACCAACAGCCAACATCATACTAAATGGTCAAAAACTGAAAACTTTCATGCTAAAATCAAGAAGAAGACAAGGATGCCCACTATCACCACTCCTGTTCAATATAGTTCTGGAACATTAGCCACAGCTATTAGAAAAGAGAAAGAAATAAAAGGAATAAGGATAGGAAAGGAAGAAGTGAAACTGTCATTATTTGCTGATGATATGATACTTTACATAGAAGACCCAAACAACTCAGTCAAAAGCCTTCTAAACCTAATTGACAGATCCAGTAGAGTAGCTGGATATAAGGTCAACACTCAAAAGACAATAGCCTTCTTATATGCAAATAGCAGACCCATTGAGAGAGAAATTTGGGAAATAATTTCTTTTACAATAGCATCTAAAAAAATGAAATACCAAGGAATCAACCTAACAAAGGAAGCAAAAGACCTCTACACTGAAAACTACAGCACTCTGAAGAAGGAGATTGAAGAGAATATAAGAAAATGGAAAGACATCCCTTGTTCGTGGTTAGGAAGAACAAATATAGTGAAAATGGACATACTTCCAAAACTACTATATAGATTTAATGCAATACCAATTAACATTCCAACAATATACTTCACAGAGCTAGAGAAAACAATCCAAAAATTCATTTGGAAGGAGAAGAAAACTAGAATAGCAAAAGCAACTCTGGGCAACAGAGACAAGGCTGGGGGTATCACAATCCCCAATTTGAAGCTATACTACAAAGCTACTGTGATAAAAACAGCATGGTGCTGCCAAAGAAATAGACTCAAAGATCAGTGGAATAGATTAGAAGATGCAGAAACAACTCCAGACATACTCAGCCACCTCATCTTTGACAAAGGAGCCAATCGCCCTCATTGGAGTAAACATAGCCTGTTCAATAAATGGTGTTAGAAAAACTAGATTTCAACCTGCCAAAGATTAAAACTAGACCCACACCTATCACCATGCACTAAACTAAGATCAAAGTGGATTAAAGAGCTAAATATCAAGACAGAAACAGTAAACTTGCTGGAAGATAAGTTAGGTAGAACTCTCAATGATATTGGCATTGAAAAAGACTTTATGAACACAACTTCAGTAGCACAGGAGCTAACACAAAGAATCAGCAACTGGGATCTCATCTTATTAAAAAGCTTCTGCACTGCAAAAGAAACTACCAACAGAGCTACAATATGGGAAGAAATTTTTAGCAGCTGTACCTCAGACAAAGGTCTATTATCTAGAATATATAAAGAATTGAAAAAAATCAGACCCCCCAAATTCAAAGACCCAATTCAAAAATGAGTATCTGAAATGAACAGAGATTTCTCAAAGAAGTAAAAACAGCAAACAAATATATGAAAAAATGTTCAACATCACTGGTCATTCAAGAGATTCAGATGAAAACAACACTGAGATTCCACCTCACCCCAGAAAGAATGGCTGCTATCAAGAAATCAACCAATAACAAATGCTGGCGGGGGTGTGGAGAGAAAGGAACCCTTCTCCATTGTTGGTGGGAGTGCAGGCTGGTGCAACCACTGTGGAAATCCATATGGAGGTACCTCAAAGAACTAGTACTAGAGGTCCCATTTGACCCAGCTATTCCTGTACTGGGTATCTTCCCCAAAGAATTAAAAGAATCATACCACAGCAATATATGTGCACCTATGTTTATAGCGGCACAATTTGTAATAGCTAAAGCTTGGAAACAGCCCAAGTTCCCATCGACTGGAAACTGGATAAAGAAGATGTGTTTTTTGTTTTTTTGTTTTTTTTATAAAATGGAGTACTACTCTGCCATAAAGAAGGAGAAACTAGAGACATTTATAGCTAAATGGATGCATATTGAAGCCATACTCTTAAGTGAAATAAATAGGACACACATGTGTAAATACCAAATAGTATCTCTAGTGTGAGAAACAGAAAGTGTAAATCAGGATGAAAATGATTAAAATGAATAACTGATAATTTGAAATAGGAAAAGGTCCAAAGGTGGAGGGGTGGTGGGAGGGGAAGGAGAAAGGGAAGAAGGGAAAGGAAAAATTATGAGAAAGAAAAAAATGGAAACAAAGTCTATGTAAATAGGGAAGGGTGGTGGGGGTGAAGGGTGCATAGGAAATAGGGGAAAAAATAAGAACTAAGATACATCATGTTCAGGTACAAACACCCAATGATAAATGTAAATGTATTGTATACCTAAAATGTACCAATTAATATATAAATTTTTAAAAATTACATGTACCAACCCTGCATATAATAATGTATTTAAAAATTTACTCTAACACCAAAAGTTTATGAAATCCATAATGTCTTATGTCTTCTGTGTTATGTATACAGATTTAATCTGGAATAAAGGCAGAATAATATTAAAAACTATGGTCTCAGTATGGTACTTACTGCAAAGCTGAATTAATTTTTTGTAAGGCTATTAAATAGCTGGATGAATATGCTCATTTTAACAAATCAAGAAGAGTAAGAATCCTCTAAAACATACTGAAAAAGGCAAACCCCAATTTAAGATAGAGCATACATGGAATAAGTATAAAGTATCCTTTGCTCTTTGTTAGAAATACACAGCAGAAAGTCACCAGAACCCGTGACTACAATATAAACCCTATTTTATCACTGACTTCTATTATGCAATCAGAGTGATAAAACCACTCAAACAAAAATGAACAAAACTCATGTGCATGATTCTGCAGGGTCAGCTGTAGGAAGTTGTCCGCATCGTGCCACAGAGAGCTCGTTGGGCCAGTCCACCTTCCCTGTGCTGCACTCTATCTAATGTGCCTGACTCCGGGTGCTCTCCTGTCTGCTCTGGAGTACACGGATTGCCCCTCACTGTTGGACTTCCTGGACTGTCCTATGTTCTAGAGTTCTACCCCTTCCCTGCTCCTCTCAACTTCTAACATGATTACCAGGCCAGATTTTTAAATCAACTTTATTTTTTAAAAGATTAAGCTCCTGGGGCAGGGATTTAGCTCAGTGGCACTGCACCTGCCTCGCAGGTACAAGGTCCTGAGTTCGATACCCGGTATGGAAAAAACCAAAAACACATGAAGCACCTAGGATAGAGTAATGGCTGACCTCACAGTGAGATCCCAGACTGCTCATGAAGAGTAGGCAAGATTACTGCTGTAAGACCAGCACATTCTAAGGGACAGATCAGTCAGCTCCCATCACTCACTTCTGTTAGGTTTCAGGGAAGAAGCAGCAGCAAGCACTGGCTTCCCTTTGCTTTTTATGGGAAGAAGCCAAGCAGCAACTGAAGAACAGTACTGTTTTTTCAATATTTGGAATCGTTTTCAGGAGTGAAACCAAGAAGCTCCTCTTGGTGAGCCCTTGAGGATGAATGTGGCCAGATTTACTAACATACTGAGATGGGCTGTATGTGCTTCTGCTTGAAAGAAGAAATTAATAAAAAGGTGAGTTAGGAAAATATCAAAGTTTTGTAAAACCTGTAAATGTCCCCAAAGATTCTGAAATGACTAAGGAAAGTAATTTCTAAGGGCCATTAGATGTTTTATGCCAGACTTGCAGCTAATGATTTGATCAGGACCAGTACGAACATCATATACCAAGCCATTATTTTAAAAAGAAATTCTTTCCTAATCAAGGGAAGAAATTTAAAAAGGAAACAAGGGAAGGAAAGAGACAATGAATGTTTTTTAAAATCCATTTTAAACTTCTTAAGAAAATCAAATAATAATTGAGATCTCTGTAAACACTGTCAATATATGTGAATTTATTTGAAAACTATAGTTACAGTTATATTTACATTTCTGGAAATTTTCCTCAAGACCATGTAATAAACTTTATTTTCCTCTTCAAGAAAGAGGTGCTTCAAGTTATTTGGGGCCTCTGTGTCTTTGCTTCAACTTCACAGGAATAGTTCCAAAGGGACAAAGGTGGTGACTTTACAATGTTGGGAGGACTTTTCCTGTGTTGTCACAATTTTGTTTATTATTATTATCATTATATTATTATATTTATTATCATTATTATTGTATTCATTTTATCATTTGTAAGCAAAGTGGAAGAAAACATTAGGGGTGAAATACTTGGGGAAATTGTTAATTTTCAACAGGTATTACTGAGAGCTCACCTGAGGGGGAGGCTTGTATAGATAGTTACGTGTGTTCTCTGTCTTCTTCACTTTTATGCTCATTCTGGATGAATTTTGTCAAATAAGTCTTTCCTTAGCCCATCCACAGTGCTACTCCTTTTAGGCTCATTTTTTATCTCTATTATTCTTTTTTCCTTTCCATCATTTTCCCCCATCTATTCTTTGGTAATTCTCTCTGAGGCAATGGTGTCACATGCTAAACATAAAGATCAGTAAGATTGTCTTCTGTTATTTTTACTATTTTGAAAACTATGTCATTTTTGTTGCAGAATGAGAAGGAACTCCTGGAACAGCAGCTCCAGGTGCAGCAGCAGCTCCTAGTCCATGTCGCTGTGATTGTCCTCATCTCCACCAACATCATATCCAGGAGACCTGGGCCAGCTACCCAGCAGTTTCACTCTCTACAACTAACATCCCCAAGAAAGTATGAGAAAGAGTCATTTTCCTGAAGCTGCCACAAAAATCCCAGAGAAGATTTGTCATTGGCTTAACTTAGGTCACAAGCATACATCTAAGCACGGATCTCAGGGGTTAGACTAAAGGGTTTCGCCAGCTAGAGCTGGGTACCAGAGGGGAGACAATGGTATAGCCACGTAGCTCTTGAAAAGAAAAAGATGCACAACTGACAAAAAGTAACTTATATCCCTGTCTTAGTCATTTTCCTCATTGCTGAGAAAAATACCTGACATCTGGAACTTAAAGGAAGAGAGTTTTATTTTAGCCCATGGTTATAGTCCATGGTCAGCTGGCTCCAAGTCAAAAATGGCATGGTGGGGCCAGGGATTTAGCCCGATGGTTCCACTGCCTGCCTTGCAAGGGCAAAGTTCCAAGTTCAATCCCTGGTTAAAAAAAAAAAAAAAAAAAAAGAAAAGAAAAGAAAGGGGCCAGGGATCTAGCTCAGTGGTTCCTGCGCCTGCCTTGCAAGTGCAAGGTCCCGAGTTTGATCTCTGGTACCAAAAAAAAAAAAAAAAAAATGGCATGGTACAGGGCATAGCAGAGGAAAGCTGCTAACATCATGGCAGTCAGGAAGCAAAGAGAGAAGGGAGGACCAGGGAGGGAGAAATACCTCTTTAGGTCATAATTCCAATGACTTGCTGCTAACCATATCCTCTCCTTCTAATAGCAAGCCAGCTTTAGCCCCCAGTAATTCAATCATCTTTGACAAGCTCCACCTCTGAGTGCATGAGGCTTTGGGGGGATTATTCCAGATCCAAACTATAAATTTCTGTCCCTGGCCTCAAAAGACTCATGTTCATCTTTTTTATGGAAAATGCATTTAGTCCAGCTCTAAGAGTTGTCAAAGTCTTAATGATTTCAGCATTGCTGAAAAGTCCAATTCCAAAGTCTCCTCTGAGACTCAAGGCAAACTCTTAGCATGAACACTTGTAAAAATCAAAAATAAAAGTTAAAAACTGCCAACATAAAATAGCACAGGGTAAACAATCCCATTCCAAAAGAGAGGAATAGGAGGACAGAAATGAACCAAACCAAAACAAAATCAAAGCCAAGCAGGGCAAAAATTAAATCCTCTTGCCCCATTTCCAGCACCTGGGGCAGGTAGTCATGAGATATGAATTCCAAAGGGTGTGGGAGGAGGCCCTGCCCTTATGGCACTGCTGCTCACAACTCTCCTGGCCTTTCTCTTGGGTGGTTTTGTTCACTGCCTACAGCTTCCCTCAGACATTACAAGTTCTGGCCTCTCCAACTTCCTGGGCTCTCCACAGCACTTTTAGCTTCACTCTTACAACTTCACACACTGGCCTTTCAGGGGCACATTGCCTGGCCTCTCAGATATTTTTCTGAAACTTGAGAGGAAGACTCCCTGACCTTCTAACTCTTGCATTCTTCATGCTGTAAAACCATCATCATGTGGATGATACCAAGGTCTGCCACCAGATAGAGCAGTAGTTGAGGACCCCTGATCATGGTTGCTGAGGTCTTTGAGTGCCAGACGGCTGAGCTCTGTAAATCAAATCTCAGGGAACCAATTCTCTAAGAGGTACTCCTTAAGTATGTGCCACAGATCTCTCATCTCAAAGTGAAGTCCTGTTTTTGTACCCTGTCTTAGTCACTTTTTCTTGTTGGTGAGACAAAATATCCAACACTCAAAGTTAAAGAAGGAAGGGTTTATTTTGGCATACAGTTTGTAGAGGTTTTGGTCCATAGTTAGATGGCTCCAAGGAAGGGGAGCATGGTGGAGGGGCATCACAAAGAAGAAATAGTTCATGGCGGGCAGAAGGCAGCAAGGTGGCAAAGTATAGTTTCAAGTTGGGGATTGTGATACCCCCTGCCATGTCTCTGTTACCTAGAATTGCTTTTGCTATTCTAGGTCTCTTCTTGTTCCAAATGAATTTTTGGATTGTTTTCTCAAGGTCCATGAAGTATGCTGCTGGGATCTCAATTGGAATTGCATTAAATCTATATAGCAGTTTTGGAAGTATGGCCATTTTCACTATATTAATCCTTCCTACCCAGGAGCAGGGGATGTCTGTCCATTTTCTGATATCATCTTCAATCTCTCTTTTCAGAGTGCCATAGTTTTCAGAGAACAGGTCTTTGATGTCTTTTGTTAGGTTGATTCCTAGGTATTTCAGTTCTTTGGATGCTATTGTGAAAGGAATTATTTGCCCTATTTCTCTCTCAGTGTGTCTGTTATTCATGTAGAGGAAAGCTATTGATTTTTATGTGTTGACCTTGTAACCAGCTAATTTACTGAATTTAGTTACTAAGTCTAGAAGACTTTTGGTGGAGTTCTTGGGGTTTTTCTATATACAGTATCACGTCGTCTGCAAATAATGACAATTTGACTTCTTCATTTCCTATCTTTATTCCTTTTATTTCTTTCTCTTGTCTAATTGCCATGGCTAATGTTTCCAAAACTATATTGAACAAGAGTGGTGGCAATGGACATCCTTGTCTTGTTCCTGATTTGAATGTGAAGGATTTCAGTTTTTGACCATTTAGTATGATATTGGCTGTTGGTTTTTCATAGATGGCTTTTATCAGATTGAGGTAGAGACTATCTATTCCAAATTTTTGTAGGGTTTTTATCATAAATGCATGTTGGATTTTGTCAAATGCTTTTTCTGTGTCTATGGAGATAATCATATGGTTTTTGTCCTTGGCTCTATTGATATAGTGTATTACATTGACTGATTTGCATGTGTTGAACCATCCCTGCATTCCTGGGATGAATCCCACTCAATCAAGGTGTGTGATCTTCTTGATGATCTTCTGCATTCTATTTGCCACTATCTTACTAAAGATTTTTGCATCTATGTTCATTAGTGAGATTGGCCTATAGTTCTCCTTTTTGGTTGGGTCTTTCTCTGCTTTAGGGATCAAGGTGATGCTTGCTTCCAAAATGAATTTGGGAGTATTGCTTCCCTTTCAATTCCACTGAAATGTTTAAACAGTAGCAGCAGTAGTTCCTCTCTAAATGTCTTGTAGAATTTATCAGTGAAGCCATCAGGGCCCAGGCTTTTCTTAGTTGATAAGTTTTTAATTACATTTTCAATTTCATTGGTTGATATTGGTTTGTTTAGAATTTTTAGGTCTTCTTCATTCAACTTTGGTATATGTTTCTAGTAATCTGTCCATTTCTTCTTTGTTTTACATCTTATTGGCATATAGGTTCTGGAAGTAGGTACTAATGATCCTCTGGATTTTTGGTGAGTCTGTTGTAATTTCACCCTTTTCATTCCTAATTGCATGGATTTGGGCTTTTTCTTTCTTTTTTCTGATAAGTTTGGCTAAAGGTTTGTCAATTGTTTTGATTCTTTTGAAGCACCAAGTCTTTGCTTCATTGATTTTTTTGTATCGTTCTCTTAGTCTCCATTGCATTGATTTCTCCTCTGATCTTTATAATTTCCTCTGCTGTATCAGCTTTCAGTTTGTCCTGCTCCCCTTTTTCTAGAAGCTTGAGGTTCAGCATCAGGTTGTTTAATTGGGCTCGTTCCGTTTTCCTAATATGTGTATTCACTGCTATGAATTTCCCTCATCAGACTGCTTTCATTCCAATATGTTTTATTGTCATTGTCATTTATTTGAAAGAACTGTCTGATTTCTTCTTTAAATTCCTCTGTGACCCATTGGTTATTCAGAAGTGTGTTGTTCAATTTCCACATGTTTATGAAGTTTTTCCAGTTTCTTTTGCAGTGGATCTCCAAGTCCATTGCACTATGGTCTGATAATATACAGGGGATAACTTCAATTCCTTTGCACTTACTTAAACATGTTCTATGAGCTAGTGTGTGGTCTATTTTGGAGAATGACCCATGTGCTGCTGAGAAGAATGTGTATTCTGATTTTGTGGGATGGAATACTCTGCAAACATCTGTTAAGTTCATTTGTTCAAGAGTTCAATTAAATTCTAGTATTTCATTACTTATTTTTGTCTAGTTGGTCTATCTATTTATGACAGTGGGGTATTGAGGTTCCACACTACAATTGTATTAGTGTATATATGACTTTTCATGTCCATTAGTATTTATTTTATATAGTTGGGCACACTAGTGTTTGGTGCAGATATTTATGGTTGTCATGTCTTCCTGTTGGATTGTTCCCTTTACAAGGATGCAGTGTCCTTCTTTGTCTCTCTTAATCAGTGTTGGTTTGAAATCTACTTGATCTTCAAAGAGGATAGCTACTCCTGCTTTTTTTCAGGTTCCCGTTGCATGGAGTATTGTTTTCCACCCTTTAACTTTCAGCTTATGAGTTTCATTTTGAATTGTTTTTCTTGTATGCAGCATATTGTTGGAATTTGCTTCTTGACCCACTCTGCTAGTCTATTTCTTTTGATTGGTGAATTGAGACCATTAATGTTGATGGTTATAACTGAAACATATTGACTTGTCATTGCCATGACTTTTTCCTTTTGTCAGGTTCTCCCCCTTTACATTTAATTTCTTGTTGCACTAGATGTGTTCAATCTGCTTTGCTTTCTGGGGTTGTGATCCTCAATGTCTGTTCCTAGGATATTGTGTAAAATTCTTTGGAGTGCTGGTTTGGTATTCACGAAGTTCCTAAGGTGCTCCTTGTCATGAAAGTATCTTATTTCTCCATCAATTTTGAAAGATAGTTTTTCAGGGTACATCAATCTGGGTTGGAAGCTGTTTTCTTTTAGGGCTTGGAATATGTCACTCCAAGCTCTTCTTGCCTTGATGGTTTGTGTTGAGAAGTCTGCTGTGATTCTGATGGGCTTTCCTTTGTACGTGATTTGTTTCTTTTCTCTAATTGATTGTAGAATTTTGTTTTTCTGTTGGGTTTCTGGAATCTTTATTATATGCCTATATGTGGATTTTTTTTGATCAAGGCTATTTGGAGTCCCGTATGCCTCACTTATCTGTATGTCAAATTCTTTTCCCCTGCTTGGGAAGTTTTCTGCCATTACTTCTATGAAGAGTTTTTTTTATGTCATTTGCATGCTCTCCTGTTTCTTCTTTGACTCCAATCAGTCTTATGTTATTCTTCTTTGCTTCATCTAGCAGCTGCTGGATTGATTTCTCATGTTCCCTTATAATTTTGAAGCAATTTTTCTTTTCCTGGTCACTAATTGCAATCTTATCTTCTATATCTGAAATTCTGTCCTCACATTGGCTCATTCTTCTGTGTAGACTTTCAATGGAGTTTTTCATCTCCTGGAAATCTATTTGCATCTGTTTAATGGATTCCATTTGTTTCCTATGTTTGGATTCCATCATATTCCTGAGCTCCTCTCTAGATTTATTAATCATGTCTTGCACTATGAGAACAATCTCTGCTGTTATCTGAGAAATTATTTCTGATTTCATTATTTCCAGATCCTCTTTTGTTTCCAGTTCAGGGGTCCAGGTGGTTGAGTATCAGAGTGTTCCATCTCATTTCCCTTTTGGGTTGCAGTAGGTGATCTGGAAGTCTGGTTTTGAGGCTTATTTATGTGTCTTCTTATTTCGACCCTGGGGCGGGGGGGTGCCATTGGCGCCCCTGTGGCCCACCTCCTCTGTGCTTGGAGAGGTGGGACAGGAGCTCAGAAGCCCCTTCCTCTGGGCTGATAAAGGCAGAATGGATGGTGGCCCAGAAGCCCGTTCCTCTGTTCTGGGAGTGGCAGGACAGATGGCAGCCCAGAAGCCCATACCTCTGGTCCGAGACTGGTGGGATGGTAGCTCAGAAGCCCCTTCCTCTGGGCTGGGATTGGCAGGACAGACATCAGCCTGGAAGCGCCTTCCTCTCAGCTGAGAGCAATGGGATGGTGGTTCAGAAGCCCCTTCTTCTGGGCCAGGAGCAGTGGGACAGTGGATCAGAAACCCCTTCCTCTGGGCTTGGAGTGGTGGGATGGATGGTGGCCCAGAAGCCACTTCCCCTGGGCCTGGAGTGGCAGGACAGATTTATTATATAATTTTTTAGGTGTAACTCATCTTTCAACTTAAACATGCTTCAAAAATGTATTAATAAAATCATACCTTGCAAATACATTTTAATTGGTTTTGTCTTGAAATAGTTGTTTACTATTTTTGCATAATATAATTAAATACTCCAGTGCTATATTCAATAAATATTAAGGATATGACTTATTCTGATGAGAGTTGGGAATTTCAAAATTGAGAATGTCTACAATCCTTGCTGTTG
This sequence comes from Heterocephalus glaber, assembly GCF_053883595.1. Lineage (NCBI taxonomy): Eukaryota > Metazoa > Chordata > Mammalia > Rodentia > Bathyergidae > Heterocephalus > Heterocephalus glaber. The sequence goes on from NW_028258191.1 coordinate 3,605,198, forward strand.
TAAAATTAAGATTCCCCAAGGGGACAGAAAATTGGAATGGAAATTAGAGAATATGGTTCCCCTTGTGTTAAATATTGTGATACATGCAGAATGCAAAGGAGATATAGAATCTGATTGAACTCTTTGTCCTTTTGTGAATCTAGTTGACTAAAACTGAATTTGGTATTAGGTTTTGGAAGCTCTTATCTGAAAAATGGTTTGCAGAAAAAGGAAGAGAGTTGTGATGGGAACTAACTGTTTCTTCCATCTTCCAGACTACCTATTTTTTCTCAATTATTTGATGTCTTCTCACCCATCCAACACCAAGGAAGAAACCTTGGGATCATCTTTCTCTCTCTTCCCTCTGCAAATCTTTGACAGTTACATGTTTAAACATTCTTATCTGTTCCACTTGGCCTTCACTCTGGTGAGGCTTATGTGATGTCACTTTATCTGGCTTATTACAAGGGTCTCCCTCCAATATCTTTGTACTCTAGTCTTTGCTACTCATGCTGTCATACTAACTTCTAAAATGGTGTGCATTTCATTCTCACTACTTACATCTCACCAGTATGCTTAAAACTCATTTCTGGGCCTTGTACCTAACCAATTTTTAATGTCCCGCTCTTCAAATGTTTCTACCTCAATCAAATGAATCTATTTCTTCTTCTTTATAAAGTACATAAGCAACCTAGCACTGTGCTTGGAACACATAAGGTAGGATAAGAAGTATTAATTTATTCTTCTTGGTGTAAAATAAAGTTATTATACTTTTAGACCTTTGCCCATTACATTCCTCCGATCTAATACCCTCCCTTCTCTTTGCCACTTGTCAAACCCTAGTCTTTCTTTTAAGAATAACCTTCTACCTCTTTCATGATGCCTTTTTTATCCAAACATTGAGGCTATTCCCTCTTTAAACTTCTGTAGCAGTTACCTATCTATGGGAATATTTGGTCTCTTCCCAAAGGAGATGTAGGTGGTATATTTTTCTACTAACTCTAGTCCATCTCTTCCAGTAGCATTGATGTTCTGGCATTTGGGCCTGTCCCATGCATGGACCATGAATGCTTTAAGCCACAGAAAACCCTCAGATAGAATGCAGCAGGTCTCAGAGTAGAAAGCTCCAGGATAGTAAGGGAATGTTGAGTGCCCATGCACATGACAGGGCCATTTTTCCCAGATGTACCAGGGTAGGGAAGCACTAATATTTCCCTGAGGCAGCCTCTTGTATTTCAGATAACGCCCCCCTTGCCCCTCTGTGGAAGCAGCAAACCTATCCATAAGATAGAGATGTCAGTGTAAGCAAAGATGTCAGTGTAAGCAAATAACTTCCTACTATTAATAAGTAACTTCTCTACCTTCTAGATTATGGCATGAGAAGTCAAGATGATGAAGCAGCAGTGGATTAATGTGATGTTCTGTGCAATATACAGACAACTAAAATCCTCTGGATTATATCTTGCTCTGGGGCAAGACTCTGCTTCATAGATCTATGGCTCCTAGGTGAATAGAAACTACTTTTCATCCTAGTTCTTAATATAGCCCGAAGTGTATAAACATGAAATAACTATCACATAACTAATGCCCAAGTGCAAGTGGCTATGTGGACATGTTACAGTAAAGACACTACAATCAGCACAGCTTTGACTGAAACTACCACTTAAGTTTATTGTTGTCTGCCATAATTTACCATGATCCACTTAGATTTTTCAGTGGCTACACAGGTGTATTAAATGCAGAAATCAGTGTAGGAAACACAAAGAGTACCCTGGATTTATATTTTGAAGCTGATAATCTTAATACAGATACTAGTAGTGAAAACAATGGGCAAGAGTTGGAGACTTGGATCCACATTCATGGTTTGCTCTGGAAAAAACCATCAGAATTGACTATTAATTCATGCAAATGGTAAATACCATTATTAGAAATAAAGGTTTTGAGATTTTCTGGATATACATTGCTAAACTGTTCAAAAGTTACATGTTCAAAGCAGATAACATTGAAGAGGTAAAGGTTCCAAGGCTCAAAGTGTGAGGTAAGAATCATGCAAGCCCAGATCTTCACTCTGGAGGAGCAACTGTGGTCATGTCTGGACCAGGCTGGATAAAGCTTAACCTTAAGTGCTGATATCCTAAAGATGATATTTAGACTCCAAAACTCAAATACTGGTGAATGTCTTCGGTATTCTGTTATCATTTTTCTGGGAAAAACAAATAGGTAGGGCTGGACCTTTCACCTCTGGGTTATATCATCCAGGGGGGAAGAGTTAGCTTTTAGACAAGATAAAGATTAGAGACATGCTTTAAAGGAACTAACACTGTGAGAAGGTAATTATGTAAACAAATGATTATTAAGGTAAATAATCATAAAAAAGGAGCAGGAGATCCATGGTATCATTTATTTTCATCACAGATTTATCTGCCCAAACAGGTTTAGTTTGAAACCTTATGAATCAGTTCCACAGAAGGAAGCACACAATCCATATCAAGGACCCACCCAACTGGAAAGAAACTGGTCTATTCTGCAAAATAATTTCCAAGGTGATCAGAACTATGCCAAGAACAAATTGGCTAAGGCCTAGGATAAAAAAATGAGCTAAATTCCTCACAACAAAGATAGCATTCATATTGGCTTTACTACTCTCAGACATTTTGGATGGAAAATACCAACTTCAGTCAATAATCAGGCATTTATATTGATGCTGCTGGAGGCTCCCTGAGGTGCTACAGCTTAGGGGACTTGCTTGGTGGAACAAGTCTATGTCTGCTGTTCCTGAGGGCCTCTACAAGAGATCAGATTTCTATAAACCCATTATCAGAATGGAAAGTTTTCTCTCTATGCATCTTAGAAATTTTATTTTGCAGCATTATTTAATTTTCTGTAACTCATCTTCATTGATTTCTAATACAAATAAAGGTACTAATGCTAGTTAGAAAACCAGCACCTCATGCAGTGCTGTAGTCATCCCCATATACTGGGGATATGCTCTTTGGTATTTTTGGGTAATGTTAGGTATTACTGTAACACCACTGCACAGATCCTAATTATTGCCAGGCTGTAATAATAAAAAGTAATATATTAATCCTGTTTTGCCTTTGTTCACAGTGATGCCAAATGTTACCTTTAGTCTGAAGCTAATGCATGGTGCTTCCACTTCATCTACTCTCAGCAGCTGTGGCCATCATCTAAATGAATACATGAATTGAATTAATGTGCAATGAGTGCCTACCATGTCCTGAACTATATTAAAATGAAGATTGATGACCCTGAGGAATAAGTTCTTATTTTCTTTGAAGCTCAAAATCTGTATAAGGAATAGAATAAAACTCTCTAATACAGAGTTCACCTCTCAACAATAAACTCTTAAGTGCACTTCAGTATGATTCTAGGATTTATTTTTGTGTTAACTGTGATAGATGTGGATGAAATTTAGGGAATTCATAAAACTCCAAACAATATAACAAAAACACTATGTGAGGCTCTGAGTCTGTTAGAAAGATGTATGGTTTCCTTGTGGCAGTACATTCAAGACAGAAAAATCATCAATGAAGTAGTCAGAGGGCCACAGACAATAGAAGGCATACTATCACAGGGGCTCTTGAGAGATTGTAATGAAAGGACTCGGCAGAAGCTTGGGTGTGATCAAAGCTGAGATTCCAAGGTCAGTACCAAGAGATGTTATCGCTGACCTGAGACCTGGTTGGGGAGGAGAATGTACATGTTAATGAAAGCTGGGAGAGCTAAGAGTGAAAGGCCATCCCCAGGGAGGAGCAGTCATCATGGAGGGGTTCTGTACTGCTAGAAGCCTAAGCAGTAAAGCTGAAGGAGTGAGGAAAACAACCTTCAACCTCTCTTCCTTCCTGCCTCTTGGTCTCTTACATTGCCTCTCCTTGTCCAAATCCAAACAGAAACCAGATTATGATGAAGCACAGACGATATAGAGGACAGAGAAGAGATTTGTGGACGGGCAAAAGGTAAACAACCAGCGCAATCAACATTCTACATCACGATAAAATGCTGGCCTCTACTGAATTGTCTTTTCTTGCTCTAGGATAGTGTTTCCCAAAATATTTTCCAGATGGGAGTTCTGTGTTGATATGGAGAGATTCATGTACATAAATTCATTTTGGAAACACACGCTTAACACATTAAACAGGTATTGCTAGTCCAGCAATTTTCAAAGTTGCAAAATATTCATAACAAATTTTAAATAAATAATTGCTGTGAATAATGATGAGTTCAACAGTAGGCCAGGCACTAGGGATACCATGGTGAAGGGAAGACAACTATTTTGCAGTGCTCGTAAACAGAAAGCAGGAAGTAAGCAAGAAGCAAAAAACTAATTAATTACTGTACAAAGTGGTCAGAAACTCTTGGATGGGAATAAAATGTGTAGCATACCCCAAATAGAAGTTATATAACTTTGAAGTTCCTTGTTTCAGGAAAACTTTCAGGACTGAAGGATTCTTTTGGAGAAAGGTTACTCTAAATTTTACTTGACTATTGGCTATGTCTATTAGTCTGAAATTTACATAATTGGTGCTTAATAACTAGTTTTTGATAACAGCTTTTCACTTTGACAATCAGTCAGAAAGTAAGTCTGATAATTATGGAAAATGGGTAATGGGGGGTGACATGAAAAGCAGAAGCAATATCTGAGATTTCAGTTATTTAAATCAACTTAGCATTTTTCTTGCAACATAGACTTTTCTTTTTGATGTCTGCCCTGTAAGGTCAGCTGCTACTCACTGATGTGACCATCAGGTGGATGTGTGTGAAGAAGAGAAATTTACTTATTAAGTTTTATTTATTTATTTATTGGCACTTTATTAAATTCTTTTATTGGTATATTGTAGGTATGCAACACAATTACATTTCTCATTGGGAATTGTACCTTTACATAATGCATCTTGCTTCTTATTGTTTCCCCATTCCTAGCCCTGTCTTCACCACCTCCACCCTTCCCTATTTACAAAGACTTTATTTCCATTTTTTCCATTTCTCATCAGTTTTCCTTTCCCTCTTTCCTTTCCCCTGCCCCTCCCATTACCGCTACCCCTTTGGAACCTTTTCTTCCTATTTTGCATTCTTGATTATTCATTCTAATCATTGGTACATTTTAGGTATACAATATAATGACATTTATCATTGGATATTTGCACCTTTACATAGTCTCTCTTGGTTCTTATTTTTCACCTTTGCCCAGCCCTCCCTTCAACCCCCTCATTCCTCCTATTTACAAATATTTTGTTCCTATTTTTCGATGTGCTCATATTAATCCCATTCCCTTCTATCCTTTCCCCTAGCCCTCCCACTTCCTTCCCCTTTGCCCCTTTTCTTCCTATTTCACATTACCTATTACACATTTAGTCGATATTTACACTTTCAGTTTCTTACACCAGAGAAACTACTCAGTATTTATACATGTGTGTCCTATTTATTTCACTTAAGAGTAACACCTCAATGTACATCCACTTAGCTATAAATGTCTCCAATTTCTCATTCTTTATGGCTGAGTAGTACTCCATTTTAGGAAAAAAACCACATTTTCTTTATCCGGTCTCCAGTTGATGGGCATTTGGGCTGTTTCCAAGTTTTAGCTATCACAAACTGTGCTGCTATGAACATGGATGCACATATATCATTGTGGTATGATTCTTTTAATTCTTTGGGGAAGATCCCCAGCAGTGGAATAGCGGGGTCAAATGGGATTTCCAGTCCTAGTTCTTTGAGGTATATCCATACTGATTTCCACAGTGCTTGCACCAGTCTACATTCCCACCAGCAGTGGAACAGGGTTCCTCTTTCCCCACAGCCCCGCCAGCATTTGTTATTGGTTGACTTCATTATAGCAGCCATTCTTTCTGGAGTGAAGTGGAATCTCAGTGTTGTTCTCATTTGCATCTCTCAAATGACCAGTGATGTTCAACATTTTTCATGTATTTATTTGCTATTTCTACTTCTTTGTGTGAGAAATGTCTGTTCATTTCAGATGCCCATTTTTGGATTGGGTCCTTAAATTTGGAAGGTCTGATCTTTTTAAGTTCTTTATAGATTCGAGATAGTAGACTTTTGTCTGAGGAAGAGCAGGTGAAGATTTTTTCCCACCTTGTGGGTTGTCTCTTCACACTGCTGGTGGTTTCTCTTGTTGTACAGAAGCCTTTTAATAAGAAGAGATCCCACTTGTTGATTGTTTGTGCTAGTTCATGGGCAACTGAGGTTTTCTTCATCAAATCTTTTCCTACACCGATGTCTACAAGAGTTCTACCTAACCTCTGTTCCAAATGGTTCAGAGTTCCTATTTTAATATTTAGATTTTTAATCCATTTTGATTTTAGTTTAGTTTATGGTGAGAGATATAGGTCTAGTTTTAATCTTTGGCAAGTTGAAGCCCAATTTATCCAGCACTATTTATTAAAGAGGTTATCTTTCCTCCGGTGAGGGTGTTTGGCTCCTTTATCAAAGATGAGATGGCTGAGTGTGTCTGGCGTTGTTTCTGCATCTTCTAATCTGTTCCACTGGTCCTCAAGTCTGTTTCTTTGCCAGCACCATGCTGTTTTTATCACAGTAGCTTTGTAGTAGAGTTGCAGATTGGGGATTGTGATACCCCCTGCCATGTCTCTGTTACCTAGAATTGCTTTTGTTATTCTGGGTCTCTTCTTGTTCCAAATGAATTTTTGGTTTGTTTTCTCAAGGTCTATGAAGTATGCTGCTGGGATCTCAATTGGAATTGCATTAAATCTATATAGCAGTTTTGGAAGTATGGCCATTTTCACTATATTAATCCTTTCTACCCAGGAGCAGGGTATGTCTGCCCATTTTCTGATATCATCTTCAATCTCTCTTTTCAGAGTGCCATAGTTTTCAGAGAACAGGTCTTTGATTTCTTTGGTTAGGTTGATTCCTAGGTATTTCAGTTTGTTGGATGCTATTGTGAAAGGAATTATTTGCCCTATTTCTCTCTCAGTGAGTCTGTCATTTGTGTAGAGGAAAGCTATTGATTTTTATGTGTTGACCTTGTAACCAGCTACTTGACTGAATTTGCTTATTAAGTCTAGTAGACTTTTGGTGGAGTTCTTGGGGACTTCTATATAGCATATCATGTCATCTGCAAATAATGACAATTTGACTTCTTCATTTCCTATCTTTATTCCTCTTATTTCTTTCTCTTGTCTAATTGCTGTGGCTAATGTTTCCAGAACTATATTGAACAGGAGTGGTGATAGTGGACATCCTTGTCTTGTTCCTGATTTTAGTGTGAAGGATTTCAGTGTTTGACCATTTAGTATGATATTGGCTGTTGGTTTTTCATAGATGGCTTTTATCAATTTGAGGTAGAGACCATCTATTCCAAATTTTTGTAGGGTTTTTATCCTAAATGCATGTTGGATTTTGTCAAATTCTTTTTCTGCATCTATGGAGATAATCATATGGTTTTTGTCTTTGGCTCTACTGATATAGTGTATTACACTGATTGATTTGCGTATGTTGAACCATCCCTACATTCCTGGGATGAATCCCTCTTGATCAGGGTGTATGATCTTCTTGATGATCTTCTGCATTCTGTTTACCAGTATCTTATTAAGTATTTTTGCATCTATGTTCATTAACTATAGTTCTCCTTTTCAGTTGGGTCTTTCTCTGCTTTGGGGATCAAGGTGATGCTTGCTTCCAGGAATGAATTTGGGAGTATTGCTTCCCTTTCAATTTCATTGAAGAGTTTAAACAGTAGTGGCAGCAGTTCCTCTCTAAATGTCTTGTAGAATTCAGCAGTGAAGCCATCAGGGCCCGGGCTTTTCTTAGTTGATAAGTTTTTAGTTACATTTTCAATTTCTTTGATATTGGGTTGTTCAGAATTTTTAGGTCTTCTTCGTTCAACTTTGGTAATTCATATGTATCTAGGAATCTGTCCATTTCTTCTGTGTTGTCCATCTTATTGGCGTATAGGTTCTGGAAGTAGGTATTGATGATCCCCTGGATTTCTGCTGGGTCTGTTGTAATTTCACCCTTTTCATTCCTAATTGCATGGATTTGGACCTTTTCTTTCCTTTTTCTGACAAGGTTGGCTAAGGGTTTGTCAATTTTGTTGATTCTTTCGAAGAACCTACTCTTGGCTTCATTGATTTTTTGTATCATTCTCTTAGTCTCCATTGCATTGATTTCTCCTCTGATCTTTATAATTTCCTCCCTCATATGAGCTCTGGGGTTGTCCTGTTCTTCTTTTTCTAGAAGCTTGAGGTGCAGCATCATGTTGTTTAATTGGGCTCGTTCCGTTTTCCTAATATGCGTATTCACTGCTATGAATTTCTCTCGTAAGACTGCTTTCATTGTGTCCCATAGATTCTGATATGTTGTACTGTCATTGTCATTTAATTGAAGGAACTGTCTGATTTCTTCTTTAATTTCCTCTGCGACCCATTGGTTATTCAGAAGTGTGTTGTTCAATTTCCATGTGTTTATGAAATTTTTTGAGTTTCTTTTGCTGTGGATCTCCAGTTTCATTGCACTATGGTCTGATAATATACAGGGGATAACTTCAATTCCTTTGCACTTACTTAAACATGTTCTATGTGTGAGTATGTGGTCTGTTTTGGAGAATGACCCATGTGCAGCTGAGAAGAATGTGTATTCTGATTTTGTGGGGTGGAAGACTCTGTAAACATCTGTGAAGTTCATTTGTTCAAGAGTTTGATTGAGTTCTAATATTTTGTTACTTATCTTTTGTCTATCTGATCTATTTGTGACAGTGGGGTGTTGAGGTCCCCCACTACAATTGCATTAGTGCATATATGACTTTTCATGTCCGTTAATATTTGTTTTACATAGTTGAGCACACTAGTGTTTGGTGCATAGATATTTATGATTGTCATCTCTTCCTCTTGGATTCTTCCCTTTACAAGGATGTAGTGTCCTTCTTCATCTCTCTTAGTCAGTGTTGGTTTGAAATCTACTTGATCTGCAAAGAGGATAGCTACTCCTGCTTTTTTTCGGGTTCCTGTCACATGGAGTATTGTTTTCCACCCTTTAACTTTCAGTCTATGAGTTTCCTTTTGAATTAAGTGTGTTTCTTGTATGCAGAATATTGTTGGATTTTGCTTCTTGACCCATTCTGCCAGTCTATTTCTTTTGGTTGGTGAATTGGGACCATTAACATTTATGGTTATGACTGAAACGTATTGACTTGTCATTGCCATGACTTTTTCCTTTTGTCAGGTTCTCCCCCTTTACATTTACTTTCTTGTTATGCCAGATGGGTTCATTCTGCTTTGCTTCCTGGGGTTCTGATCCTCAATGTCTGTTCCTAGGATATTGTGTAAAATTCTTTGGAGTGCTGGTTTGGTAGCCACGAAGTTCCTAAGGTGCTCTTTGTCATGAAAGTATCTTATTTGTCCATCCATTTTGAAAGATAGTTTTTCAGGGTACGTCAACCTGGGTTGGAGGCTGTTTTCTTTTAGGGCTTGGAATATGTCACTCCAAGCTCTTCTTGCCTTGATGGTTTGTGTTGAGAAGTCTGCTGTGATTCTGATGGGCTTTCCTTTGTACATGATTTGTTTCTTTTCTCTAACTGCTTGTAGAACTTTGTTCTTCTGTTGAGTTTCTGGAATCTTAACAATTATATGCCTATGTGTAGATTTTTTTTTGATCAAGCCTATTTGAAGTCCTATATGCCTCACTTATCTATATGTCAAGCTCTTTTCCCCTGCTTGGGAAGTTTTCTACCATTATTTCTGTGAAGAGTTTTTTATGTCATGTGCTCTCTCTCCTGTTTCTTCATTGACTCCAATCAGTCTTATGTTATTGTTCTTTGCATCATCTAGCAGCTGCTGGATTGATTTCTCATGTTCCCTTATAATTTTGAAGCAATTTTTCTTTTCCTGGTCACTAATTGCAATCTTATCTCTATATCTGAAATTCTGTCCTCACATTGGCTCATTCTTCTGTGTAGACTTTCAATGGAGTTTTTCATCTCCTGGAAATCTATTTGCATCTGTTTTATGGATTCCATTTGTTTCTTATGTTTGGATTCCATCATGTTCCTGAGCTCCTCTCTAGATTTATTAATCATGTCTTGCACTAGGGGCACAATTTCTCCTGTTATCTGAGAAATTATTTCTGATTTCATTTTTTCCAGATCCCCTTTTGTTTCCAGTTCAGTGGGTCCAGGTGGTTGAGTATCAGAGTGTCCCATCTCATTTCCCTTTGGGGTTGCTATAGGTGACCTGAAAGTCTGGTTTTGAGACTTATTTAAGTGTTTTCTCATTTAGACTTGGGGGGCGGGAGGCTGTTGGTGCCTGCATGGAGGATTACCTCCTCTGAGCTGGGAGAGGTAGGACAGGGGCCAGGAGCAGTGGTAGGGATGGTAGCCCTAAAGCCCTTTCCTCTGGGCTGGGAGCAGTGGGAGGGATGGTGGCCTGGAGGCCCCTTCCTCTGGGCCAGGAGCAGTGGGACAGCAGCTCAGAAGCCCCTACCTCTGGGCCGGCAGCAGCGGTACTCAGTACTGTGGTCTGGTTGTCTGGTGTCCTCTGGGTCTTTGTAGTGTGGAACGAGGTGGCTGTACAGAGGAGTGGGGGGTGGGGGGGTGTCCAGTGGATTGTTGCTGGGGCATGGGCTGATTCGGCATGTTCCGCATGACTCACAACCTTAGTAGGGCGTGCGCAGACCTGCCTATCTGCAGCGGGCTGATTCCTCAATTTCTTCATTTATTAAATAAAGATCCCAATATTTTACTGAGGTCACAGGCTATTGTGAAAGTGAATAAACTAGTTATGATACTGTCTTATAATCCATAATGTGCAATGCAAATATTATTCTAGTAATGTTTAATATCATGTGGCAAAGGTTCTTTAAGGATTGTAATGTTCCTGTCACTTTAAAGACTTCACTAGAGTACTGGTCTTGGAAGCACAAATTGAAATTTTTCTTCATGGGTATTATGCCTATTGTTATGGTTTGTATCTACAATGTCCCCCAAAGCCCCGTGTACTCCCAGGTGAGGCTTTAGGGAGGGACTGGATCAAGGGTGTGTGGTAACTGAAGTAGTCCACTGATTGGATTAAGATAGTTCTAGACATGGCTGGATGGATTTACTGAAGACAGAAGACCCATCCTTAGTGGAAGTGGCACCAACCAATAGGCTTTTAGCCTGAATGGAATAAAAAAGGAAAAAGAGGGTCTCTGTTGATGCTTTTTTCTGCCTATCCTTCCATGGACCTTTCTCCTTTGCCAGGCCCCTCTGCCATGCTGCCCTTCCTTGGAACCAGCTGACTATGGACAGAAACCTCTACACACTGTGAGCTGAAAAAAACCTTTCCCTATTTTGTCCCAGCAACAAGGAAGTAACTAAGACACCTATTGTTTGTGTCAATAGTCAACACAAGGATCACAGTAATTAAGGATCTAAATAACTCAGCTTATCATGGATGTGGATAACAGAGTTGATTCAATAAACTTTTGACACATATTCTTTTTGAAGATAAACAAAATTGAGAGCTATTAAATGACCTAATGTTGCTAAATCTCAACAAGGGAGAATGGAAAGACCAATGGACAGAAGATTAAAGAGTGTCAGAATGTCTTTCTTGCCCTGCCATTAGCTTGTTTTATGATTTCTTCTATCCCTTCTGAGTCTCAGTTTCTTACAAAACTTCATGAAGAGAGGGACCTCAACTATGGAAGACCTCTGCAGGAATAATTCATGAGGGATAAAGTGAAAGGGAAGGAGTCAATGGGATGAAGTGTGCCCCAGGTGAAGTCTAGCTTTGGCAGGATTCACAGAGCCTCTAGCATAACCACCCAACAACACTTTCCCCTTGGGAGCATGAGCTTTCAGCAGGCAACACTAACAGCAACTGGGGTGGCATTTACCAGCACAGAAAAGGAAATCAAGAGAGACATCAAATATCAGCAATGACAATTCACTGCTCATTTTCTCATAAAAAGCTTTTTCTGTCATAGAAAGTCAGGTAAGTATGGACTACGAGCAAATAAGCCACAGAAGTTATTAGCCCCTCTGTGTACGAACTTTGCCAAACCACTGTGGACTTTGCTTTAAAACTTAGTACAGCCCAAGTGCCCATCAACTGGAAACTGGATAAAGAGGATGTGGTTGTTTTATAAAATGGAGTACTACTCAGCCATAATGAATGATAAACTAGAGTCATTTATAGCTAAACAGATGCATATTGAGGCCATACTCTTAAGTGAAATAAATAGGACACACATGAGTAAATACTGAATAGTATCTCTAGTGTGAGAAACTGAAAGTATAAATAAGGATGAAAATGATTAAAATGAATAATTGATAATTTGAAATAGGAAAAGGTCCAAAGGGGTAGAGATGGTGGGAGGGGAAGGAGAAAGGGAAGAAGGGAAAGGAAAAATTATGAGAAAGAAAAAAAAATGGAAACAAAGTCTATGTAAATAGGGAAGAGTGGTAGGGGTGAAGGGTGCATAGGTAATGGGGGAAAAAATAAGAACTGAGATACATCATGTACAGGTACAAACACCCAATGATAAATGTAAACGGATTGTATACCTAAAATGTACCAATTAATATATAAATTAAAAAATAGTTATAAAACTTAGTAAGTGGGGCTCTGCCCACTTTCTACCAGGAGACCTAGCCAGTTAGGACCCCCGGGCAAGCTCACCAGCCTCCAGCTTGGCTGCACAGGCTTTGTGGCTGTACAGCTACTTGGATCCACACTACAGGGGAGCATAAAGGCCATTGTCCTGAGCTCCAGAAGACAGAGCAGAAGTGAACAGAAAGAGGGCCTCTCTCGGGCTCCTTGATGAAAACTGAAGCCCACTGGCAAAGTGAAGAGAATCTCTGCAATAAAGGCACACCAGACCACCATACTTGGTAAGCTGGAGGGATCATCGCCTTCTCTGGGAACCTGGACTATCTTCAGGGGAAAGGCAGCTGGAACCTGTAGTAAAACCTTGCAGAGTTCAACGCTGCAGGAGGACAGGGAGCTCAACTTGGGACTTGCAGCCAGAATCTGCCTGAATCTCGCGAGTCTATGACTGGCTTACTGAGACTCATTGATTTATAACTGCACACTGCTGCCCACATTGCCTATTGTGACAACAGAGACATACCCTGAAGGAGGCCCTTCATTTTTATCTTTTATTTGTTATTTTCAAAATTACCACTATATTTTTGCTCTTATCTTTTTTTATTTAAATCAGTTTTATTTAAGAATTTCTAACATTGACAACTCTTATAAAAAGCATCCAAGCACAGGACACAGAACTGCAGCAAATAGCATTCTTATGGGTAGCTAACAGACATGAGAACTTCCACCCTTTGAGACACCTGAGCTCACTGGTGAACTCTGCTTCCAAGTACTCCTGAAAAGCACATCACAAGCTCAGTCCATGTTCTCAACCCATCAGCTTCAGTTCACATTACCACACTTACATATCAGTAACAGAGGAGAAAACACACCATACAGCATTCACAGAAGTTGACAAAGGGGGAGGGGAGTACAAGTATCATTTCACTTAACACATTCAACTAACATGGGTTATCTAAGAACAAAACTCACTTAAAGTCTTCTAACAGATGTGGGTGTCCCTTGAATGCAAAAAGCATTCATACATTATTTGCTATCATTGCTCTCTGCACACTCTCACCAAAGCCACAGGATTGAGAGACACATCTTGCCAAGTTAAAAAATATCCATTATTCACCACCAAGTCTCTGCACATGCTCTCCTTTTCTCACTCAAATTAGCCTTTCATGCCTTGGCACCACCATCAATCCCACACAAGGTTTCAAAAGTTCAAACAGCCTTCTGGTTCCATATCCCAGCCTTTCATTCATAGCGTTGATACGACTCCATGAAATAAAGAGTAGTGGATAAAAATGGGGCATCCACTGTCAAAGACGCAGCCTGTGCAGTGTGATGATGAATTCTTGAATGAGAAAGCATGTAGACAGAAGTAATCCTATGGCAGAATATTTACAGCACTGCTTTCAATGAAGTGCTTCTTCCAAAAACATTTGAAATGAGATGAACTACAGAGATTAAATGAAGGCTTCATATTGTACTTTTGTATATGAGGGGAGAAAAGTGTTAAAAACAAAACCCAAAGAACCAAACACGGTGACACCATGATCTCCCAAAAGGAGACTTTCCTAAGGAAAATTCTATATGGTGGAGTTCAAATTAAAAAAGGAGAAAAGAATGTAGTTCTAATCAATGGCTTTCACTTTGAACACACAAAGAATTTACTTAAGTCCAGGGATAAACTATTACAAGAGAAACCTTTTGATATCAATTGTACTGTGTTGCTTTACCAATCAGGCAAACAGCAGTTCATTTTCAGCCACTCAGTATTTCAACCCTTTATGTAACAAAACTTATAAAATTCCTTTAGCTCCTCTTTTTCTAAAGAAAAATGTCAAAAATACTGCTGAATATACTCCACACTGAACAAACCAATTTTAAAAATTCTTAGTACATATGTATTTTACAATATACTTACCATGAGTTTAGAAAAAATTACCACCATTCTGTATCAACTAACCATAACCCACTGTCTACATTCCCCAGCCAGAAGACTTAGAATCCATGCTTGAGCCAAAGCCTCCATTAAAACCATTGCCTGACCCTGCATTCGATGCTGATACCCAACAAATGGCAGCACCAGAATTAGAACCACTGTAAGAGTTATTTCCAGAACCAAAAGCCTGATTTGGCTCCCTCTGCATGTTGCCCTGGCTTTGGTTATTACCCGATGGGCCCGACTGGTTCTGCTGACTGGCAAGCATGCCCATCATACCCCAGCTGCTCTGCAGCATGGCCTGGGCTGCAGCCATCATTGCTGGATTAATGCTAAAAGCACCAAATTCATTCCCCCACCCGTGTTACTGCCCTGATTGTTTCCCAAGCCAGCTCCACCCCCTCTACTCTTTCCAAACCCACCCTGATTCCCAAAGCCACCCGGATTACCACCAAGTCTTCCACTTCTCTCTAACTGTCTATTGCTATTGTGCTTAGGTTCAGCATTGGATATATGGATGCTGATTCCTTTAATGATCAAGTCCTCTCCACAAAGAGACTGGGCAACCTGATCATCTGCAAAGGTAACAAAGGCAAAAGCCCTGAATGGTATGGGAATGAAGACATCTTCCACTTCTCTGTACTGAGAGAAGAACTGCTGCAGCTCATCAGAGGTCATGTCCTCTGTACAATGCCCAACAAACACCTTTCTGCTCCTCAAAGGCTCATCTGGACTTTGCTTAGAATTAGGAATTTTACAGTCACACCATCGTCCATCTATCATATGTCGCTGTGACATTACTTTCACCTGGGTTTCATATTCCGTAAAACGAACAAAGCCAAAGCCTTTTAAATGACCAGTTTTAATATCTTTCTTGACCTACACCATAAGAACTTCTCCAAAGGTACTAAAATATTCTTTTAGATCCTGCTCAGTTGTTTTCCATGGAAGACCCAACACTATTAAGTCCGATGTTTTCTGGACCGCTCTTTTCATTTTAACTGCTGAAGAAGCATCTGTCTCATCCATTTTCCTTTTGTTATCTTTGGGGTAGTTGACAACATATACCAGATTTCCCCAGCCAGCATCTGGGGCATGCAGAATTCCTTCAACCAGATGGACGCCTCTCATACATTGGGACACTGTATTCCTGTAGCACAGCCCACATGCCCCATGTAACTGTGGACAGTAGTACTGTCCCATCGTCTTCTGCTGGTATTTCAATGGGTTCATCGTTCTCATCTTCTGTTACCCGAATATATTCAGACATCTTTTATTTTCTCCGCTAGGCTGCTACTAGGAAGCATAACAGGGAAAATAAAGCAGGGACAGACCAGAGAACTCTTATCTTTAATTTTTTTCTTCTTTGCTACTTTTAAAATTTTTATTTTTCTCTTTTTTCTTTCTCTTTTCTTTCTCTCTCTCTCTGCCTCACTCCCTTGCTGTCCCACATTGTTCTTCATCCTCCTTTGTGTTCCTGTTATGCCCCTAATTCATATTTCTTCTTTATCCTTCTTTTCTTCTCTTTCCTTCTCTTGTCTTTGTCCTCTGGCCTCACTGCTAACCTTCCCCTATCCTTCTACTTACCTATTCCTCCCTCCCCAACTCCTTCTAACTCCCCATCCCAAAGGGTAGAGTTGCTATATTGAAGAGTTGATTCATGATAAACATATGTTTGGTTGGTCCTTGATTTTGATTTAATTCACACAGTTAAAGGTGATAGATTAATAACTACCACAAATTGTCATTTTCTAAGAGGTACTTGATGCTATTGTGTTGCTGATTGTACCACAACTCCATGAGGCCCAACAGAGGGAAGTGACCAGGCAAGGTAAGAAGCTAAAGGGAAAGGAGGGAAAAATAAGAAATAAAAGAGCCAACAACAGCAAAACATCATGACAAGGATGAGTCAATATGTATCAATTATAACCATCAATGTTAATGGCCTCAATTCACCAGTCAAAAGAAATAAACTGACAGAATGGATTAAGAACCAAAATCCAGCAATATGCTGTACACAAGAAACACACCTAACTCAAAAAGCAATTCATAGACTGAAAGTAAGAGGATGGGAAACAGTTCTCCATGTGACAGGAACCCAGAAAAAAGCAGGGGTAGCAATTTTATTTGCAAAGTGGATTTCAAACCAAAACTAATTAAGAGAGACAAAGGTGGTCATGACATCCTTGTGAAGGGAGCAATACAAGAAGAAGAGATGACAGTCCTAAATATATATGCACCAAATATGAATGCTCCCAACTATACAAAACAAATATTAATAGACATGAAAAGTCAAATAAGCACTAATACAATTGTGGTGCGGGATTTCAATACCCCACTACCACGAATATACAGATCATCTAGACAAAAAATTAACAACGAAATTTTGGAACTGAACCAAGCTATTCAACAAATGGACTTAGTAGATGTTTTCAGAGTGTTCCACCACACAAAATCAGAATACACATTCTTTTCAGCTGCACACAGGTCATTCTCCAAAATAGACCACATGCTAGCTCATAGGGCATGTCTAAGTAAATGTAAAAGAATTCAAGTTACCCCCTGCATATTATCAGACCATAGTGCAATAAAATTGGAGGTCAATAACATAAGAAACCGCAGAACACCCACAAACACATGGAAATGGAATAACACCCTCCTGAACAACCAATGGGTCACAGAGGAAATTAAAGAAGAAATTAGACAGTTTCTACAAGCAAATGATAATGCCAGTATAACATACAGGAATCTATGGGACACAATGAAAGCAGTTCTATGCGGGAAATTCAAACAGCCCAAGTGCCCATCAACTGGAGCCTGGATAAAGAAGATGTGGGTTTTTTAATATATAAAATGGAGTACTACTCTGCCATAAAGAATGAAAAACTAGAGACATCTATAGCTAAATGGGTGCATATTGAGGCAATACTCTCAAGTGAAATAAATAGGACACATATGTGTAAATACCGAATAGTTTTTCTAGTGTGAAACTGAAAGTGTAAATAAGGATTAAAATGATTAAAATGAATAATTGATAATTTGGAATAAGAAAAGTTCCAAAGGTGCAGGGATGGTGGGAGGGGAAGGGGAAAGGAAAGAAGAGAAAGGAAAAATTATGAGAAAAGAAAAAAATGGAAACAAAATCTATGTGAATAGGGAAGGGTGGAGGGGGTGAGGGGCACACAGGTAAGGGGGAAGAAAATAAGAGCTAAGATACATCATGTACAGGTACAAGCACCCAATGATAAATGTAAATGTATTGTATACCTAAAATGTACCAATAAAAGAATTTTTAAAAAGTAAATGCTTGTATCCTCCATAAATTCATGCACAATCCCTGATTTACAATGTTTGACTAAAGATTTTTAATCTTTAGAAAAATAAATAAATGATGCCCTACTGAGGTCGCGAGTCGCACGGAACACGCTGAATCAACCCATGCGCTGACAACAATCCACTGGACCCCCATACACCTGCTCCTCTGTACAGCCACCTGGTTCCACACTACAAAGACAGAGAGGACACCAGACAACCAGACCATGGTACTGAGTCCTGCTGCTCCCAGCCCAGAGGTAAGGGCTTCTGAGCTGCCATCCCACTGCTCCTGGTCCAGAGGAAGGGGCTTCCCAGAAACCATCCCTCCCGCTGCTCCCAGCCCACAGGAAAGGGCTTTTGGGCCACCATCCCTACCACTGCTCCTGGCCCCTGGCCCACCTCTCCCAGCTCAGAGGAGGTAATCCGTGCACGTGCCAACCGTCCCCCCACACACCAAGTCGAAATGAGAAAACATGTAAATAAGTCTCAAAACCAGACTCCCAGATCACCTACAGAAACCCCAAAGGGAAATGAGATGGGACACTCTGATACTCAACCACCTGGACCCACTGAACTGGAAACAAAAGGGGATCTGGAAAAAATGAAATCAGAAATAAATTCTCAGATAACAGGAGAAATTGTGCCCCTAGTGCAAGACACGATTAATAAATTTAGAGAGGAGCTCAGGAACATGATGGAATCCCAACATAGGAAACAAATGGAATCCATTGAAACAGATGCAAATAGATTTCCAGGAGATGAAAAACTCCACTGAAAGTCTACACAGCAGAATGAGCCAATGTGAGAACAGAATTTCAGATATAGAAGATAAGATTGCAATTAATGACCAGGAAAAGAAAAATTGCTTCAAAATTATAAGGGAACATGAGAAATCAATCCAGCAGCTGCTAGATGATGCAAAGAAGAATAACATAAGACTGATTGGAGTCAATGAAGAAACAGGAGAGAGTCCAGATGACATAAAAAAACTCTTCACAGAAATAATGGTAGAAAACTTCCCAAGCAGGGCAAAAGAACTTTACATACAGATAAGTGAGGCATATTGGACTCCAAAAAGCTTTGATCAAAAAAAATCTACACATAGGCCTATAATTGTTAAGATTCCAGAAACTCAACAGAAGAACAAAGTTCTACAAGCAATTAGAGAAAAGAAGCAAATCACATACAAAGGAAAGCCCATCAGAATCACAGCAGACTTCTCAACACAAACCATCAAGGCAAGAAGAGCTTGGAGTGACATATTCCAAGCCCTAAAAGAAAACAGCCTCCAACCCAGATTGATGTACCCTGAAAAACTATCTTTCAAAATGGATGGAGAAATAAGATACTTTCATGACAAAGAGCACCTTAGGAACTTCGTGACTACCAAACCAGCACTCCAAAGAATTTTACACAATATCCTAGGAACAGACACTGAGGATCACAACCCCAGGAAGCAAAGCAGAATGAACCCATCTGGTATGACAAGAAATTAAATGTAAAGGGGGAGAACCTGACAAAAAGAAAAAGTCATGGCAATGATAAGCCAGTACGTTTCAGTTATAACCATCAATGTTATAGGTCTCAATTCACCAATCAAAAGAAATAGACTGGCAGAATGGGTCAAGAAGCAAAATCCAACAATATTCTGCATACAAGAAACACACTTAATTCAAAAGGAAACTCATAGACTGAAAGTTAAAGGGTGGAAAACAATACTCCATGTGACAGGAACCCGAAAAAAAGCAGGAGTAGCTATCCTCTTTGCAGATAAAGTAGATTTCAAACCAACACTGATTAAGAGCGATGAAGAAGGACACTACATCCTTGTAAAGGGAAGAATCCAAGAGGAAGAGATGACAATCATAAATATCTATGCACCAAACACTAGTGCGCTCAACTATATAAAACAAATATTAACGGACATGAAAAGTCATATATGCACTAATGCAATTGTGGTGGGGGACCTCAACACCCCACTGTCACAAATAGATCAACTAGACAAAAAATAAGTAATGAAATACTAGAACTCAATCAAACTCTTGAACAAATGAACTTCACAGATGTTTACAGAGTCTTCCACCCCACAAAATCAGAATACACATTCTTCTCAGCTGCACATGGGTCATTCTCCAAAACAGACCACATACTCACACATAGAACATGTTTAAGTAAGTGCAAAGGAATTGAAGTTATCCCCTGTATATTATCAGACCATAGTGCAATGAAACTGGAGATCCACAGCAAAAGAAACTCAAAAAATTTCATAAACACATGGAAATTGAACAACACACTTCTGAATAACCAATGGGTCGCAGAGGAAATTAAAGAAGAAATCAGACAGTTCCTTCAATTAAATGACAATGACAGTACAACATATCAGAATCTATGGGACACAATGAAAGCAGTCTTATGAGGGAAATTCATAGCAGTGAATACGCATATTAGGAAAACGGAACGAGCCCAATTAAACAACATGATGCTGCACCTCAAGCTTCTAGAAAAAGAAGAACAGGACAACCCCAGAGCTCATATGAGGGAGGAAATTATAAAGATCAGAGGAGAAATCAATGCAATGGAGACTAAGAGAATGATACAAAAAATCAATGAAGCCAAGAGTAGGTTCTTCGAAAGAATCAACAAAATTGACAAACCCTTAGCCAACCTTGTCAGAAAAAGGAAAGAAAAGGTCCAAATCCATGCAATTAGGAATGAAAAGGGTGAAATTACAACAGACCCAGCAGAAATCCAGGGGATCATCAATACCTACTTCCAGAACCTATACGCCAATAAGATGGACAACACAGAAGAAATGGACAGATTCCTAGATACATATGAATTACCAAAGTTGAACGAAGAAGACCTAAAAATTCTGAACAACCCAATATCAAAGAAATTGAAAATGTAACTAAAAACTTATCAACTAAGAAAAGCCCGGGCCCTGATGGCTTCACTGCTGAATTCTACAAGACATTTAGAGAGGAACTGCTGCCACTACTGTTTAAACTCTTCAATGAAATTGAAAGGGAAGCAATACTCCCAAATTCATTCCTGGAAGCAAGCATCACCTTGATCCCCAAAGCAGAGAAAGACCCAACTGAAAAGGAGAACTATAGTTAATGAACATAGATGCAAAAATACTTAATAAGATACTGGTAAACAGAATGCAGAAGATCATCAAGAAGATCATACACCCTGATCAAGAGGGATTCATCCCAGGAATGTAGGGATGGTTCAACATACGCAAATCAATCAGTGTAATACACTATATCAGTAGAGCCAAAGACAAAAACCATATGATTATCTCCATAGACGCAGAAAAAGAATTTGACAAAATCCAACATGCATTTAGGATAAAAACCCTACAAAAATTTGGAATAGATGGTCTCTACCTCAAATTGATAAAAGCCATCTATGAAAAACCAACAGCCAATATCATACTAAATGGTCAAACACTGAAATCCTTCACACTAAAATCAGGAACAAGACAAGGATGTCCACTATCACCACTCCTGTTCAATATAGTTCTGGAAACATTAGCCACAGCAATTAGACAAGAGAAAGAAATAAGAGGAATAAAGATAGGAAATGAAGAAGTCAAATTGTCATTATTTGCAGATGACATGATATGCTATATAGAAGTCCCCAAGAACTCCACCAAAAGTCTACTAGACTTAATAAGCAAATTCAGTCAAGTAGCTGGTTACAAGGTCAACACATAAAAATCAATAGCTTTCCTCTACACAAATGACAGACTCACTGAGAGAGAAATAGGGCAAATAATTCCTTTCACAATAGCATCCAACAAACTGAAATACCTAGGAATCAACCTAACCAAAGAAATCAAAGACCTGTTCTCTGAAAACTATGGCACTCTGAAAAGAGAGATTGAAGATGATATCAGAAAATGGGCAGACATACCCTGCTCCTGGGTAGAAAGGATTAATATAGTGAAAATGGCCATACTTCCAAAACTGCTATATAGATTTAATGCAATTCCAATTGAGATCCCAGCAGCATACTTCATAGACCTTGAGAAAACAAACCAAAAATTCATTTGGAACAAGAAGAGACCCAGAATAACAAAAGCAATTCTAGGTAACAGAGACATGGCAGGGGGTATCACAATCCCCAATCTGCAACTCTACTACAAAGCTACTGTGATAAAAACAGCATGGTACTGGCAAAGAAACAGACCTGAGGACCAGTGGAACAGATTAGAAGATGCAGAAACAACGCCAGACACACTCAGCCATCTCATCTTTGATAAAGGAGCCAAACACCCTCACCGGAGGAAAGATAGCCTCTTTAATAAATGGTGCTGGATAAATTGGGTTTCAACTTGCCAAAGATTAAAACTAGACCTATATCTCTCACCATGAACTAAACTAAAATCAAAATGGATTAAAGATCTAAATATTAAAATAGGACCATTTGGAACAGAGGTTAGGTAGAACTCTTGAAGACATCGGTGTAGGAAAAGATTTGATGAAGAAAACCTCAGTTGCCCGTGAACTAGCACAAACAATCAACAAGTGGGATCTCTTCTTATTAAAAGGCTTCTGCACAGCAAGAGAAACTACCAGCAGTGTGAACAGACAACCCACAATGTGGGAAAAAATCTTCACCTGCTCTTCCTCAGACAAAAGTCAACTATCTCGAATCTATAAAGAACTTAAAAAGATCAGACCTTCCAAATTTAAAGACCCAATCCAAAAATGGGCATCTGAAATGAACAGACATTTCTCAGACAAAGAAGTAGAAATAGCAAATAAATACATGAAAAAATGTTGAACATCACTGGTCATTCGAGAGATGGAAATGAAAACAACGCTGAGATTCCACTTCACTCCAGAAAGAATGGCTGCTATCATGAAGTCAACCAATAACAAATGCTGGCAGGGCTGTGGGGAAAGAGGAACCCTGCTCTACTGTTGGTGGGAGTGTAGACTGGTGCAAGCACTGTGGAAATCAGTATGGAGATACCTCAAAGAACTAGGACTGGAAATCCCATTTGACCCCGCTATTCCACTGCTGGGGATCTTCCCCAAAGAATTAAAAGAATCATACCACAGTGATATATGTGTGCCCATGTTCATAGCAGCACAGTTTGTGATAGCTAAAACTTGGAAACAGCCCAAATACCCATCAACTGGAGACTGGACAAAGAAAATGTGATTTTTGGGCCGGGAATTTAGCTCAGTGTTTCTGGCGCCTGCCTCACAAGCCCAAGGTCCTGAGTTCGATCCCCGGTACCAAAAAAAAAAAAAAAGAAAATGTGTTTTTTTTATAAAATGGAGTACTACTCAACCATAAAAAATGAGAAATTAGAGACATTTATAGCTAAGTGAATGCACATTGAGGCAATACTGTTAAGTGAAATAAATAGGACACACATGTATAAATACTGAATAGTTTCTCTGGTGTGAGAAACTGAAAGTGTAAATAAGGACTAAATGTGTAATAGGTAATGTGAAATAGGAAGAAAAGGGGCAAAGGGGAAGGAAGTGGGAGGGCTAGAGGAAAGGATAGAAGGGAATGGGATTAATATGAGAAAATGGAAAAATGGGAATAAAATCTTTGTAAATAGGGAGGAATGGAGGGGTTGAAGGGAGGGCTGGGCAAGGGTGAAAAATAAGAACCAAGAGAGGCTATGTAAAGGTGCAAATTTCCAATGATGAATGTCATTATATTGTATATCTAAAATGTACCAATGATTAGAATGAATAATCGATAATGCAAAATAGGAAGAAAAGGTCCAAAGGGGTAGGGGTAGTGGGAGGGGCAGGAGAAAGGAAAGCAGGGAAACGAAAAGTCCTGAGAAATGGAAAAAATGGAAATAAAGTCTTTGTAAATAGGGAAGGGTGGAGGGCATGAAGGGAGGGCTAGGAATGGGGAAACAATAAGAACCAAGATGCATTATGTAAAGGTACAATTCCCAATGAGAAATGTAATTGTGTTGTGTACCTAAAATGTACCAATAAAAGAATTTAATTTAAAAAAATGAAGAAATTGAAGTTCAGGGATATTAAAAGACTTTCTCAAAGTCTAGTTATTATTAAGTTGCATAGAGAATATCTGACAGTTTTTTATAAGCAAATTTAGACTATTTCTACTTTATTGCCTATTTTCTCCAACCTACTGTGTTTTTGTTATTTCTTAACTTATTAGACTTTATAACATCAGTTTATGATTTAGTCATCATAAAACTCTGTAGTGCCATTTGTATTCAGGAATACAGGATCTTCTAGAGTTTCTATGAGAGAACAAAATAGGCTGCATAATTAAACATTTAGCCTGTGGCTATGAAGTTGATATATAAAGATTTTTATTTCTCTCCACGAGTTACATATTTGACTTGCAGTTCTTTAAAATTAATGCCCATTGATTTTTCAGAAAACTGGATTTCCTACACTGAGGATCTGGTTTTTAGAAGAAACATTGTACATCACTATTGATTATGTATTGCCTTTCCTTAAGAACTGTTGAGCATATGAATACTCTTCTAAATGAGTACTCTGACACAACACTTCATTTAATTCATTTCCAAAATTCAACCTGTCCCCTAACAAACAACAGCATACTTTTCTTTAGAAATATCAATATATTTTTCAGCCAAAAAAGTAAAGTACTGCTCTAAGCATTAGCTTTTATATGCAGAGAAAATATAGTTTTCATTTTAGTGGAAGAGAATAGAAACCATCTCATCTCTCTGGCTTAAAAGAATATATCTTTTTTTTCTAGCATTTTCTCAAATTTGCAGTTAAAAGTGACAATGGGAATATTGATGGGCCACAGAAGGAATGCAGAGCTACTGAGGGGGACAGGCATATCTTGGAAATTATCATTCCAAATGCCTTATGTACTTATTTCTACCTCTGAGCATGCATGAAAGAGCCAGCAAATTTCATGTGATTGCCGTACTCCAAAGATTCCAGAGGGAAATCACCAATCACAATTACTTACTTAAACACAAATGGGTAACTCAAGTAACCTCAGGGTCATACTGAAGTAGCTCTGGACTTGGGTTACAACTTCCAAATTAATGGGAATAAGCAGGCAGTAAGGCCACTGGGGTACACTGAACAGCCTCACCATAATTAAAGGCCTACATGCAGCCAAATGAAATTATCTACTGCTCTGGGAGGGAGAGGATTTCCTCATTCCCTCAAATGTCTGAACACCAAGTAGATGCAAGTTTTTTCCACACAGTTATATGCTTTAAGATGCAAGCTTCCGTCAGTGTTGTTGATGAACTGATTTTCATGGCCAGTCATTTTAATTACTTTTTAATCTTCAATAATCATGTTATCAAAGGATTAATTTAAACACCATCCCATACCTGGCATGGAACTTCAGGCACTACACACGGAAGGTATCTGTATACAATTAGCTCTAATAAGCATAGAGAGCTTAACTCTGTGAGCTTCAGACAAACTTTACTTGCCACTTGTTCAAGTCCCTCAGAGCCAGAGCTCTAACTGTTAAATTCTTGGAAGTTATTACTCTCTCAGAAAGGTGATTTTAATAACAAGATGAAGCAAGGTCTCTAGTGGAACAAGAAGCAGATGCAGCATACTGGCTGGCACAAGTTTACTACCATATTCTGCCAAATGGACACAGTCAAGCAGTGAGTTAAACCTGTGGAAGGACTGAAATCACTGCCCTCATCTGACTGCTGCAGTGTGCCTGGGTTAGGTCTTTCCCTGGAGAGCAGCTTTCGCACAAGGAGAAAGAGTGATCCGCTTTGCTGCTGCTAAAAATCTCTATTTGCTAAAACCACTAGATGAAGGTTCCAGGAAGTTTACTTTTATAAAAGTGTGGATATAAGTAAGGTGGAGAAATAAAATAATATAGTAATAATGCAGAAAAGAAAAAAAATTGAAACTATTTCCTTTCAAGATATCTGATGAAATTAGCTAGGTGGGGGGCTGTTTGTTTTGTGGTGTGGGCTGTTTGTTTTGTGGTGTGTGCTGTATTTTGTTGAGCTTGTTTGGAGTCAGGTTTTTTGTTTTGTTTTTAGGTTTTTGTTTGTGTGTGGCTTTTTGATATTGTTTTTGTTTTATCTTTTGGTTTTTGAAATTTTGGGGGGGGGGTGAGGCCATTGGTTCTGTTTTCTTTAGTGTTATCTGAAAAATTCATCTGATCCCATCTACCTGGTCTTGGTGGTGACATTCAGGCCTTTCGCAGATTCCTGAGAGGGACCTCCTTAGAACCCAAGATTGACACAGAAGCAGCCATCTTGAGCATGGCGAGGGACACATATTTCCTCAACTATTCTGCCTTAGAAGGAAGTATACAATCACCTTAGAGAATAATAATAGCAAGATGTTTCATTTGCACTGTACTTTTCCACATGACATTTGAAAAGCTGAACCACCCTGAGAAGGTGGACAAGGAGAAAAGTGAATCAGAGTAGAAGAATGATTTGCCCAAAGTCAGAAAAATGGATAGAGCAATCCATCCCAGGGACAGTGGAGCATCTCTGCCAGTAGAAGTGCTTGAGATCAGCCATCCAAAATGATGTTCACTGTCCTTTAGTTCAGCTGATTCTCAGCAAACATCTACAAATAATGACCAGTGTTAGAAACCTCTTCATGATTCACACATCTTCCTTTACAAGGGCTTTCAACTTTACCTCTGCTTTGCATATTTCATTTATAGAGGATCAAATTGATTATAAATGCTTTCAGAATTCCAAATGTGATATCTGAAAGATTTGAATATCCAAAATTTCCCATTGCCAAGCATGAATGTTAGCTCTATCTTTCCAGTACTTAGACTAACAGATAACAGTAAGACTCAAGTGCTTATATTATTGGCTGTTTTCCAATATAACAAGACATTTTGTATTCTTGTTTTCTAATTATCAAGTGTTGTTTTAATTTTTTAAATAAAACAAATATTTATTATCTTTCCAAGTGAATTGTTAAACATACCTTGCTAACATACTTGCTGCTGAGAAGAAAAGCAACATTAACCACCACACAGTTGGCTAGCCTGTGTGTGAAACTCAGCTCATGTCATATATTCTAGCTAGTTGCCTGCCGTAAATACAGGGTCTATATTGACCTCATCGACAGACGGATCAAACACCTTTAATTCTTCTACCATTTTTTGTAGATCTTTAAATGAAAGGTTTAAAGAGTATATAAATTAAGCTACATGCAAAATCATTTGTAGGAGGGAAGTTGTGGATCTCCCCTCACATTTTTCCATCATTCTTTTTATTTATTTTAATGTAAATTTATTTTCACAGCCTAGTCCACCATTCTTGTTCTAATGAAAACCATCATATCCTTCTATATTTTAAAAGAAGAAATTACTCATTTCTGAAAAATAAGATTTGTATGTGCATGTTTTCAGTGACTGATAGGTACAGTTTGGGTTTTTTTAATGAATATTCTTTTTGTTTGTTGAAAGAAATTTCATCTGTCCTAAATGTAATACTTTATTTTCAATTAATTCAAGACCAGGAGCATTAATTATTTCAGCAGCAAGAAAAAACAAAAACACTGGTTACAGACATTTAAACTTTGACCCTAAGAAGTAGTTACACTTCAACATGATTCATTTTATTTTTTCTCTTCAGAGGTTTAATCTTTCAACTCTTCCCAGACAACCTATAATTCCACTCTTTTGCCTTCTCTGAAATTACCCAAATGTTATCTGCCTCCAGGGAAGAGTTACTGCTCTAATGGCAGAAGCAGAAGGTCAGACGAAAGCTTTAGGTTTGTCTGCCTGGGGACAGGGGATTCCTCAATAATTTCAGCAGTCCCAAAAATAATGATTGGTTTCAGTAACCTGATGACAGGTAAACTACTACCCCACATAGCATAGATCTTAACATAACAAGGAAATTTGTTTCTCCACTGGAAAGAATTCCTTTGCTGAGTTTCTGTGTACAGTGGCCATAACTCACTGTGAAGCAGAGTAAACATGGCTGGCTCTGTGACATCATAAACAAGCTATTAATCTAAATCTCCTGGCATTTGCAGGGATAGTTGTTGTTACTCCCCTTTAAATACATATGATATTTGGTTGTCATGCCAGATTTTTCTCTTACTTCCTCAGGGATGTGCAGAAGAGGCCCTGGTGTTTTTTAATCCATCCTGAAATCTCCTAAAACCTGGCTTCCTAACTTCTCTGAAATAATGTTTGAGATTATTTCAGCTAAATTATCTTGAGACTCTGGCCTCAGAGGAGGTTAAAAACAATAAACTTTATGAGCTAGAAGTTGACACTGATTGATAGTCCTCCATTACCTGAGAGAGGTTCACCTGTGGTTCCCCCATTAGTTCCTACCTCCCCACAGGTAGAAAGTTTGATGAGTCAACCCATCAAACACTAGAAGGAGGCTAGATGGAGCATAGGGTGAGAATGTGAAGGGAGTGGAGGTTGATGTGTGTGCCAGTCATCCAATGTCTTTTCCATGACATGACCCAGGCAGATACTGATAGCCATTTGTTTAAGGTTCACTAAGTTCATTTGTGATTAACTCTTCAGTATTTTCCAGATTTTCCCTCTACCAAGTACATGTTTAAATTCTAGAGATAAACATCAAAAATGTGATACTGTATTTGCAGACAAATCCAGAAACATTTGTCTAGCTAGTCATTCTGTTAATCAATTTTCAGTTTCAAGGGGACAAAAAAGTAGGAAAAAGAAACATATTCCTAGCATGAAGCAAGGATCCAGAATATCAGAGTAGTGTTCTTAAGAATTGGCTTAATTTTGTGTTTCCATGATGACCAGCACTGTGCAAATTATAGAGAGCTGGAATTTTTCTTCTGTACCATCTCATTTTAGTTTCAATTTCTGGAACTAGTACTGAGCGTCCCAGACACATATGGATGGTTACTAAAGAGGTTTGATCTCTGCACTTGAGACACACTTAGTTGCGCGGCTGTCCTTGAAAACTTCACAAATTATTCTCTTCTGTTCCTTGACCCTCATTGGTTATTTATATTCAGGGCAATGAGAATGGGAGATGATCCTTTGATCTGTGCTAAATGGAGATCTCAGTCTTGAAAAACCTTCAAAGAATCATTCCTTCTTAAATCTCTTCACAGTCTTCACTCTTCCTCTTGTGTTCTGCTTCTTTAGTTTTCTCCAAAGTTCCTCTTCTCATTTAGTGTTGCTTCTTTCTTTCATTCTCTCAAGTTGGATTCATGCACAAATTAAATGGTACAATTTATACACACAGGCATGAGGTATTTGGCTTATTTTGTTCTTGCTTGCTTTAAGGTAAAACTCATTTAGTTTTTTTTAAAACTCATTTAGTTTTAACAATAAATTATTTCATATCATTGTATCATTTTCAGATATATGTATATATTACATACAGGAGAATATATATAAGAATATATATGTTGCATACAGAAGAATATATATATGTGAATATATATATATATATATATATATTACATACAGAAGAAAAGTTATTGGTTTACAAAATGCTAGGTCATTACCTCACTAACTGCTACTCCTGTGAAGATCTACTTATGCAGGCTTAATTATGAAAGTCATAATTTAGCCCAGCTTCCTTAAATACATTTCTGCCTCATTTTTCTTTCTTTATTCAAACTTACTTTGTTTCTTTTTACATTCTTCAGTTTGATTATTAATCACTTGTCCTTGTTTTCCACCAAACTTAGATTAAATTTCTTAATAAAAATCTCTTTAATACTAAATCAGCATTTATGTAGCAAAAGATGTAATCACTCACATTGTGCTCAGATTTTACCATATTCACAATAACATTTGATTTCTAACACAAAATTAGATATATTACTGCAGTTGATTTTTATATTTTAGTTTTTGCCTTGCTCAGAAGCTCCGGATTTATTGCCCCATTACTATGATTTGGTCCCTTCTTCGTCTTTCTGTTGTTGACCTTTCCATCTATTCACTGATACAATTACTTTCCATCAAAAATGGAAATAAATCTGCCTAAACTTGGAATGGGATTATAATTTATTCCTGTGGTTGACTTCCTTGATTAGTTTCTCCCTTTTCTTTAAGAGTAAAAGATGACTTTTACATCCTTTCCTTGTCCTTCTTTGTCCACAGGAATCAACACCTTACACTAATTTGATAAGACCATTGGCTACACATACATTTTTCTGGTACCCAATAAATTTTGCACTAGTTCACCCCAGGTTTAATAAGGCAACCTTTCTAGTACTTAGCTAAGCAAAGGAACCTTCAAGGAACAGAGCTGACACGTACTGAATGCCTTTTATGCGTCTGTCATTATATTACATTAACTCATTTAATTATTGCAAACAGCCTTATGAATTATGTACTATTATCTCCATTATCTCTACTTTGCAAATAAAAAGTTGACCACCTCACAGGTGAAATGACTATGCACAAATTATAGAGCTGCTAAATGGCAAAGATGAAATTAGTGCCCAGGTCAGTCTGATTCCAAAATAGCTGTTTTGTCAATAATATACCATACATTTTGTCTCCAAACAAATTCTACTCTTTCGAGAAACAGAACAAGCCTTATTGACCCACCCTCTCTCCAAGCCAGAATAATAAATAAAAGGAATTCACATTCTTTGTTAATAGCCCATCATATATTATTCCCAAGTGGGTGGGGATAAGCAAGTCATTTCATGAGTACTAACGCTAGGAATTCTTTTTAATAAAATCATTAACTATCCTGAATTCCTAAGTATATTTAGATCTCTGTTCACATCTCCCTTACAATTTAATATCATCATGAAGAAGTTCCAGAATCTCATCAAAATTTATTAGTTTTTTTTTAAGATTGTTGACTGTGAGTAGACATAGCATATTTGTATCAACAAAATAGCTATCGACCACCAGAAAGCAAAATACCTCCAAGAATTTAAAATGTGTGGCTCATATAATACTAAAGGCTTGAATATGTATTTCAGAACATCTGGATTTTCAACTACATGTCTCTATTTTCTCCCAGCTGTTAAACATATAAATTCTGTCACCATCTCTTATTTGCTGTTCCTTTAAAGAATTTCTTGGTTTTGCCTCTGTCTATTCCCATAAACCTAGTCCATGGATTTTTATTTCTTTGTTGTTATAAAACCTTGCTAAATGCTGGCTCTCTGCCTCCAATTCATCTGACATACCATAATAGCCAAACGAATCTTTTTAAAGTTTTGCTTTCATCCTTTCACCCCTTGTAAGAGCATTTCCAATGGTTCTGCCTATTTCATCAAATATAAAATTCCTCTGCCTAACTGCTGAGCTCTCAGAAATCAAGTGTTAGTCCCAGCAAGCTTCTTTCTCACTGTCCCCAGCATGACACCATCACTCTGATCAGGCCCAGTGATTCCGTGCCGCACAGCCAGAGGCCCAAGTCTGTGCTGATGGCTATGTGGCTGCCTTGATCTGAACCCCTTTGCACATTCTTCTCATGTTGCATAATAGAATATGCATATAATGGAAGAATATTTGATGCTCATATGTACACAGCCAGAACCTGAAGATCATGCTGGCACTAGTGGCCCAGAGAAAGCCAAAAAAAGGCAGTAGAAATGTATGGCCATGCAAATTGAGTTCAGCAAAGGACCTAGGAGGAATGAGGAATTGAAAAGAGAGGAAAGAAGAGAGGAAACTGATGAAAACATTTAAACAAGTGTTACCCTTCCTGGCACTAGGACCTCAGAAAAATAAAGCCCTAGCTCTTTTCTGAGACTTTGGGAAGAAAATACTAGAGAGCATCAGATGTCAATGAACTATGTGAACAGGTTTCTATTCTTCTTCTGCATTATCAGATGATTTGCAGATTCTGAAGAGAAGTTTACCTATCCCCATGGGAAAAGTAGCCTGGGCTTCAAAGATCAGGAAATAATACTGCCAGGGTACCAAAAAGCACCGCAGCATTGAACCTTCCAGTGTTGGTTTGGTAGCTTTCTACTGAACCAGAACTGAGACTAACTCCTTCCTTCACAAAGGCCACATTGGCTCAGTCTTACAATGCATAACTTCAGGAATTGTCTCTAGGCTAATGTGCAACTTATTTCTTTGCTCATGTGAACATATGGTGGGACTGGGATTCTTTATTATAAATCCTAAAAGTGACAGACCCAGCTAGACTAGACCCACATCTTTGGAATTTTTTCCTCTCTGTCTTGAAACTCAGGCATCTTTTCATTTAACTTTAGCTGAGTCTGGAGATCCATGGGTGGAAATTAGTCTTCCTATTGGCTCCACAGTGACAAGGAGACTTCCTTATGGAGTGGCTGGATGGTAGCAAGATAACCCTAAAGCTGTATTACTATTACTTCCCGACAGTGTTTTCTAATAGTAGGAAGTTGGGGTTAAAAGTTTGTCGGCAAATACTAAATATCCAGCAATAGCCCTAACCAGTCTAGGTCTGGGCACATTGTAACTTTCAACAAGAGGTTGAAAGAGCCCCTGCTTATACAATCAACCTTGGAAATTCAGTAAAAGATTTATTTTTCCAATGTGGTGATGGTCCTAAGGAAACGTATGGACAAGCCGATCATCGCTGTCAAATTGCTTGAAGTCTCACGTCTCCAACCTCAAAATGTATATGGTTACAGTACCATAGTCTACCTTACAGTATTTTTGTGAGTATTCAATTAGACCATGATTGTAAAGCCCTAAACACACTACATAACAAAGTACATGGGCTAGAATATGAGGAGCTATATAATCTTTTTGAAAATGTATATAATACTCGCCTTTTTTGCAACATTGCTTGGAAATAGCATGTATTTTACAAGTAACTAAAGCTTAATTTTTATTAAAACTTTACATTTTTAATTTTTATTAGTTGAAAATCTTTCTAAAATGTGTTACATGTATTTGTTTGCTTAATTACATAAACTGAGGTAAGGTCTATCCTAGGAACAGAACACAGTGGGCTCTCTAGGAAAGATAGTGTATATTTACTTTCATCGCTGGATCTTCAGTTGCTGTATGTTTTCGAAAATTAGACCCAAAAGACAGACACTGGTCCTGATCTAAGAGTTTCAAGACTAATAATACCAAATTTGTTTCAATCTTGGTCTTTATTTGTCTTTCCAGTCCTGGACAAAAATATTTGATTTCTTCATTTAATAAATATCTATTGAGTATCTAGTATGTGCCCAGAATTGTTCTAGATGATGAGAAAAGTGCAGGACATAAAACATAAAAATTTCTCTTCTCACTGAGCTTACAGTTTGGTAGGAACCTACACTCAGATAATAAACCAAAAGCACACAGTTTTATATAAGCAGTTTTATAAAACATTCTATTAAATGACAATAATAGACAAGTATTGGAAGGGTAGGGATTGCATTTTTGAATAAATTAGACACAGCTTCAAAAATAATGTGATATTTGATCACTTTCAAAAATTTATTTAATATATTTTCTGTCTCCACATTCAATTTTATTGATTGATTGATTGAGACAGGATCTCACTATATAACTCAGGTTGCCCTTGAACTCATTATGTAGCTCAGGCTGACCTCAAACTTGTGGTGATCCTCCTGTCTCAGCCTCCGAGTGCTAGGATTGCATGTGTGCACCACCACACCCAGCTCAACATTCTATTTTAGACCTAATCCCAGTTATCAGTAAGCTGGTCATATCCAGTCACATTTGTCCTACTAAAACTTCCCCCCCAGCTATGCTTGTTTATGATATAGTCCATTTAATCTTCATTCCACTGGTCCCAAACCCAATATACACCCCTGCTGCTAGCAGAGATAAAAACTAATGGTCAACAAGAGAATCACATAAATTCCCCCTTCACACATGTTTTCTTTAGACTGGCCAATCTACAACCCCCAAGGGACAGCACTGTAGACGTTTGTAAAAGCCTCGTTCACAGGCCCGCTCCCTTTCTCTCCCACCCACTGGTTGAGCCCCTTTGGGGGCACCTGTCAGCCTTCTCTCAGCACCCCTAACCTGTCCAGAGCTGTAATATATCTCTTCCCTTTCATGCATTAGGTTTTCACCTTCTTGCTGCATTTCAATTGACATACACACCTGAACCTATTCCCCTGTACCCCAGCCTCTGCTAGCAAGTGACCATCTTGGCTAAATGGCCACTCTCAAGCGACAGACCTAAGATCAAATGAGAAAACATCACAAAAGTGAAAGACATGAAGGAAAAAAGGAAACAGAGAATGTAGAATTACGGGAAAGCATTCCAGGCAGACCGAATAGCAGTAGTAAAGACCATGAGGTAGGGCCTCACCTGCCGTCTAGGAATATCAACAAGACAGGAGAGAATGCTGGTGAGTGGGAGGAGTGAGGCCAGAGAGGGTTCTTAGGATACAGAGGTCATTTTCAGGTTTTTTACTGTATTTCCAAACAAAGGGAAAGTTTCTGCAGTGAATTAAAAAGAAGAATGATTTGACTAAGTTGTCAAATGTTCTTGAAACTCTGGTTGTTCCAAATACACTCTGGGGTGAGGGTAAGGACAGCAATCGAGCACACATCCAGGTTGAGGTGATGGTGGTCCAAGAAATGGTCAGATTCTTGATGTATTTTGAAGGTTGAATGTATTTTGCTGATAGAATTGGT
Organism: Heterocephalus glaber; assembly: GCF_053883595.1. Taxonomy (NCBI): domain Eukaryota; kingdom Metazoa; phylum Chordata; class Mammalia; order Rodentia; family Bathyergidae; genus Heterocephalus; species Heterocephalus glaber. Next base: position 3,639,545 of record NW_028258191.1, read on the forward strand.
TCAGGTATTTAAAAAAGCATCCACGATGACACCAAGGTTTTGGGCTGGATGATTGGAAAAATGGAAGTGTAAGCAACTGAGATGGAGAAGACCCCGCATAGAAGAGGTCTGATGACGAAGAAGGGGTTCATGGGAGGTGTGTTGTGTTTGCATGTCTGTGGGACATCTGCATGAAAATACCAAGGAGGGTATTTGGGTATTTGAGTCTGGGCTTCTGGAAACAGATCAAGAAATGATCCCTCCTCACATTCATTATCAATTTTGTACAAAGACACTGAGATAATGTAATAAAGTAATTAAAATCTTTTCCATAAATGCTGTGAGAAGTTGATACTGATGATACTAATGTGGAAAAAAGTAAACCCGGGAAAAAAATCTGTATCACCTTGAAACAGACAAAATTTTCTTACACTGCATAAAACAAGCACTAACCACTGGGGAAGGGAGATCGACATCAAAATTCATAAAATTTTAAAAGTTCTGGTCTTTAAAAATTAATAAAATTAAAAATAAGTCTCAGAGGGCTGGGGATTTAAAAGCTCAGTGGTTTCGCCCCCTGCTGTGTAAGCGCAAGGACCCAGGTTCAATCCCCGCTACCAAAAAAAAAAAAAATCTCAGAATAGAAGAAAATATTTGTAAATATGTTAGATCAAAGATACACTGAAAATATGTACAGATGGCTTTAAAAAATCTTAGTCATTTCTTAAAAGAAGATATCAAAATAAATAATAAGTACCTGAAAATGTCCTCAACGTCATTAGTTGTCAGGAAAGCACAATTATAAACCTACGAGATACTGCTTCAAATTCATCAGAGTGGCTAAAATGAAACAGCTTGGAGGAGAAGAGATGGAAAGAGGAAGATGTTGATCAAAGGATACAAAGTTTCAGTTAGATTGGAGGAATAAGTTTTTGTGACCACAGTTAATAATAATGTATATTTCCAAATTGCTGCAGGAATACTTTTTGAATAGCTTTTTTAACGTTCTTGCATCACATGCACACAGAAATGAGTTGGTGAGGTGATGCATGTATTAACTTGCCTGATAATGCAAATGTAGAGCAACTGGAACTCTCACACATTCCTGTTCAGACATTAAGGTAGTGTAACCCCTTAGAGAAATTAGGACAGCATTTTGTTAAATTAAATACACCTTTACCATTTGAAAGCAACCCTGCTCTAGGATATCTGAAAGAAATGAAAACACATGTACAATAAACTCATGTTAATAATGTTTAAGCAGCTTTGTTAACAATAGCCCAAATCTATAAACCACTCAAATGTGGTTTTAATATGTGAATGTATAAAACATTTGCTGGCATATGCATACAAGGCAACACTGCTCAGCAATAAAAATGAACTGACACATGGAACAACACAGATGCATTTAAAAAAAAAAAAAGCATTTTGCTGAGGTTGAAGATGTAGCTCAGTGATAGAACACCTGCCTACCAAGGGTTTGATCCTCAGCACTGCAAAAACAAACCCTGAAAGACAATTTGCTGACTGAGAGAAGCTGGTTAAAAAAATAGCATGTACAATAATATGATTTTGTTCATATGGACTTTTAAAATAGAGAAAACTAATCTATGCTGTTGGAAAATCAGAGGAATGGTTAGCTCTCTGGTGAGATAAACGTGACCAGAAATAACATGAAGGCGTTCTCTGTGGTGACAACAGTGCTTACATGGGTGCACGCATTTGGAAAACTCAACAAACTCTTCACTTAAGGTCTGCATATTTCATCAAGTGAAAACTAACTTCCCACGTTTAAAATAGAACTCTGTAACTGGCTTCTCCTCTCCCACAAGAAGGGATTAGCTCCCTGTTCTCCCAACACTGGCTGGAGCTGAATGAGCACATAGCAGAGTGTGACCCTCCCAAAACGTATGACATGTCGTTACTTTTTCCTAAACCATGTATGAAGAGGGTCTGGGAGGGGAAAGAGGACTTTACAGAAAGGGTGGAATTCGTTGTTACAGAGATGTCAAAGCTCAGTTACATCAGCTACTCTAGCATACCTAAGATAAAATAATCTCTTTAGATGCGCACTAGAATAGTCTAAATGATCCACAAGCAGTTTGCCAGACAGAAGAATGCACACTTGCCAAATAATTAGTTCAACTATTTTACAAGCTGATTTAAATTTGTATTTCTCATTATTTCTTCTATCTTCGGCACAGATCATAAATAGGACTGAAATTTAGTATATAACATCCAGCTGCCAGAGGAGTAGAGTCCATCTTTCACCATGACCCAGTTCAGTCCAAGGACAAGGCTGATTCTATGAGTGTGTGCATATATATTTTTATAGCCTGAGTTCTTTATGAATATGAACCAGTGAAAATCTCAGAGGTTTTTGAGGTCTTTAAAGAAGTTTGACTTTAGCCAGCTGTGGTGGTACACTTCTATAATCCCAGCACAGGGGTGACTGAGGAGGATTGCTATGAGTTCAAATCCAGCCTGAATTATATGGCAAGACTCTGTCTCAAAAAAAAAAAGGAAGAAATTTGACTTTTTAAATACAGTAATCACTTTGATTGAGTTTTCAAGATGACTTTGTAGTGTTTTCCATCTCCTATCTTGTAGTCACTTTTTTATATAGTCAGGCTCCCTTATAATGACTTCAAACTTGTTTCTTGTATTTTCCCAAGGACCAATACACTAGAAACTACCACAGTCCAGTATTACCTGAACATGTGTAAGTCAAACACAGAAAGTAAGACATTATATGTTTTCTCTTATATGAGAAACATAAATCATAAATAAAAGAGTTAAAATAAAAGAGAGATGATAGGAAACTAAAAGGCAGACTCATTGGAGATGCAGAGGGTATCAGGGGAAGGGAGGTAAAGGGATCAGAAATGATCAAGATATGCTATAGACATGCATCAGTTCCCTAGAACAAACATAAGTATTATGGATTGCAAATATATACTAATAATAAATTAATGATGATTAAAAATAAAATAAGAAAAGAATGAATAACTCAAATAAGGCAATCAACAAATAAAAATATAGCTATACATTTATGACAGCCTGAGTATTCGGCTTAGTATGCAGAGTTCCAACTTAAAAATCACCCAAATAAAAAATGCAAATAACACGTAAGAGCAATTCGTGAAAGTAATATGTCTGTCAATTATTAGGGGGACCTTCCTAAAAAAAGAGACATATGGACATGGTCTTTGTGACTATTCTCTGGGTAATTTTATGCTTTTCTTACCTCTCCCAACCCTTTGGATTCCCGAATGGTTACATTTGGCAGGAGTAAAGAAAGATTTTCACTGAGGAAGTGATATTTACATTGGGCTTCCATTAACCTAAGATAACACAATACAAGAGGCCTGAACTAATGTTCCTTGGCTTTATATCCTGGAATCCATGGCTTTGTCTTCATCTACATAAATGTCTTACATTCTTTGAGATAAATAGATTTTGAGATTATAGATTCATACGGTGAAATTCTAATCTCAAAATGATGGTATTAGGAGGTGAAGTTTTAGGGACATGATTAGGTCATGATGGTAGAGCCCTCATGATTGGGATTAATACCCTTATAAAAGGGAAATCAGGGAACTCTCTTACCTTCCTATCCCACAAGGACACAAAAAGACAGACATCTACGCACCAGGAAGAGGGCCCTCAGCAGAGCCTGACTGCACTTTTACCCTGATCTCAGACTTCCAGCCAGCAGAACTGTGAGAATTAAATGTGGTTTTTTCAGCCACCCAGTCTAAGTAATTTCTTATAGCAGCCTGAATGGAGTAAAACAAACAGTGATAGACACCAAACACTGTCTTCCATCTCTTTTGTGCAAACACAAAGTGTATGGGGGTGGTTCAGTAGAGTGGTCAAAAAGGACATAGAGCAGGGAGGGGATGAAAAAAGGATTAAGATTCATTACGTGCATGTACCAACTCCCTTCAAGGAAAGTAATTATTATGTACTGCAAACATGTACTACTAATAATTTTGTTTTTGGGGGCACTACTGGGGATTGAACTCAGGACCTTGGGCTTGCGAGGCAGAATAAAAATTTTTAATGAGAGGACATGGACTATTCTAAAGTCATGGCTACTTCATTTTGAATCCTGACTCAAATTTACAATATGAGTTCTTAAAAAAAATCTCTAAGCCTTACTTTCCCAACTGTAACAGGGATATTACCCACCTTCAAAAGTTGTTATGAATATTTTACCTATAAAGACTTAGCATTGTGACTGATACACAGGAACTACTCAGTTATCATCTATTATCTTTATTATGTGCAAAGGATTCAATTCTCTGCCTTCTGAATAAAAATGTGCTAAAACATCACAGGATAATTTCATTTGCCTTTATGTGGGTATTCATGTGGTATATTGGAAAAATTATAGTATGTGTTACCAGGAGATGTGATCCCAGTTCCAACTCGGACTCTAAGTAACATTAGAAGTCATATGACCACTCTGGACCTCATTCTGTTCTTCTGTTAAATAAAGTTGTTGAACTACTTATTACTATTCTCTTTTCCAACATTCTGCCCTAGAGAAATGCAAAAGAGCAGATAAATCAGTCTTTAAAAGTGGCTGCATCTACTGAAGGTAATAATTAGAATCTCTGAGCGATTGTAGGTCATAGTTTTTAACATCAAAAGGAAAGTATGTATTAATTTTCCAAACAGCTGGAATTATATTAATCTATTATAGAACTTATATGTCACATCAATCAAAAGCTAAATTAGTAGTTTAACATCTTTGATTAATATTGTAAATTACTTAATAAAAGGACTGTGTTTAGGGTGCGACAAAGCATGGAGAGCTCCTTAGTCTTGCAAAGTTGACAAACCACTGATCTGGATGCTTAGTATTAGCCAAGCTATCCCAATCACAAACAGCTGCACAAGACAGCAGGAGTTGGTGCTGGCGGACTTCCCGGAGCACCCAGTGGTAGTAATAATGAAAATGCCCAACAGGGCTGTGAGCCTTTGGTGAGCCGCCATCCAAATATCTTTATGTGGATTACACCTTTTAATCCTCACAACAGCCTGGTTTTTTCCCATTTATCCAATAAAAAAACTAAAACTTATGAATGTAACCTCTTTTCATCATGAGTTGGTGAATCTACCAAACTGAAATGTTTTAAGAATCAAAGAGTCTACAAAAACTAGTTTGAAAATATCTGAAATTAAACTCCTCCTTTCTTAAGCAAAGCATTGACAATATGCAAGCCATAACTATAAGGTCACTTCTTCTATTAAAGTCTCAATTTCAGGGAGCTGAAGAATTGCTTAAACACCTCAGTAATAATTTTCCCTCATTAAGAAAAATTAACTGTGGTTATATTATCCACTTAAGAATTATCACTAGAATGTTTTTAGTTTACTCTTGATGTCTCAGGACCCTCTGCATTTGTAAATTCACATAATCAGTGAAAAAGTCCTAAGAACGTGAATTTTAGTATTAAATCAAGCTAAACGTAATTAAGGAAGTAAATCTATAGCAGAAAAAAACCAACCATGTATGCTCTGAAACAGCCAAGAAAATGGCTTTTGGATTATCTGTTAATTAGGAAGTAGTTTGTTCATGTTTCCTTCTCTCCCACTCATGCATTTATTCACTCCATAATTAGAGAAAACCTACTAAGCACACAGGAATATGGCCATGAATTAAGGCAGATTATGAAAAATTTATGATGCTGAATTGATGATGAGTAACTGTCATCATCATTAACCTGAGACCTCCTTCCAGACCTGTCCTTTGATTTTCAAGTACAGCTGCTAAAAGTGAAAAAGAAAGAGTCAACATTGGCCATACCTTGGTTTGTCTTTTGGCCAGAGGTAGATTTCAGATAAATCTTGCACATCTGGATGCCAGTGTCAGAGCTAGTTTCATCTTCTCCCATTAGTGTTGTTCCAATTTCTCCCTAAATTCAGAGGTCACTTTGAAAGTGCCTCAAACAAACTAAATTACCAGGCTTGCTTGCTATCGCTCTGAAAATGACTTTCATGTGAAAATGCTTCAGAAACATAAAAGTTAATCCCCTCCTATCATTACTTGCATCTAACAGCAGAGTAAAGAGGAAATTAAATTCTTCTTCATTCTTTCCTACAAAATGAATTGGAGCCTCACTCAATCTCCTCCACATTGTATGGGGAAATAGTGCACAATTCAATGCCCCCCCTCGCCCCACTCCACCTCCTTTCCCTTTCTCTCCAAAAAGCAAAAGGTAAAGCAAAAACTGAGGATGGTCTAGAACTTTCCAAGTTGAAAATGAATTCCCCGGAGAACTGTATTTCCACCGGAGGTGCATTGTAAAGGTCTGAAATGCAAGTTAATGAAAGGTTAGTTCTCTAGCAAATGACATGTGACTTATTCACATAGTCAACACAAATTATCAGAGGCTTCATAATGAGTATGCTACACTAAATATTTTATTGTCAGTGTTCAGCAAATCCTCTATACTCAATTTTAATAAGGTTGCCCAATTCCAAAATCTTCCTCCTATCTCAAACTTTTTTGCAGACTGGCCTGAATGTGAAATGGAAACCTTGTGTGTTACTAACTCCAAGGTGCTCAGCTTGAGCTCTATGAATAAAATATGACTCTGGTCATTAAAATGTAATAAAAACTACTACTTTGAAGTCTAAACCTAAACAAGCTCACTCTCTGATCTTGGGGCAATCTTTAGGGTGCTCTCAGCAGGGCCTCTTCTGCAGCCGACCCGGCCTCCTGGAGATCTCTGCAGCTGGCTAACCACACACGGGAAAAACCATTCCCCAGTGGGGTCCCCCGGGGCTCTCAGCACTATGTCGTTTTCAGGTTGCTGGAGGCTTCCCACTCTTCCACCGGAAAGACCAATGTAACAGGCAGGTGTCTGCTCAGGTTGCACAGAAGCTAGGCTTGTTGTTGAGTGCCCCTCACCTTTATTTGGGTGTTCCTCATTTTTCTCACCTTGCAGGAAAGCTGAACTAGTTGACTTTTCAATCAATTTATTCTTGGGAAATAAGGGAAAGCAAGATTGTTAAATGTTCTGGAAGACTGACCAGTGGGACTGAGGGAGGAAACCACTTGAGTAAACAGCCCAGTAACTGCACACTTAGGGTTCAAGTATGCTCTTGCAATTTCTTTTTATTGGTGCAAATGTAACCCACATACAGTGGTGGGAAATAGCTCTAAACTGCTGTTGCCATCACTGTTGGGGCCACCAGGATTCCCCAGAAAGGATGTTGAACACCCAGAAGCAGTTCCCTTAGGGCCTGTGTTTCTACGCTGGTGTGAAAAGGCCGATTTCAGCCCATATTCCAAGATGGAAGACAGTGCTTCTGTTGCAGAGAACACAGTTCTAGATTTCTCTTCTATTATCACAAGCATAGACAGAAAACAGGAAGATGTCACTGAGGAAAAATAAAGCAATAAATAAATAAACAATCTCAGGTAATAATGTAACTGATGTCAGGTTTCTGTGGTGCTTTTTGGGAGAAAGCAAAAACTTTTTGAACACAAAGGAGTATTATTTAGTCACAAAGAAGAATGAAATCCTATTATTTGACACGAAATGATGAAACGGAGGACAATACCATAAGTTAAATAAGCTAGACACAGAAAGACAAGTACCACATGTTCTCTGTCATAGTGAAAGCCAAAAAGGTCCACTTGACAGTAGACTAGTGATCACTAGGGATTGAGAAAGGTCGGAGACTGTGGGAAAGGGGAGGTTGGACTTCATCAACGCACATTATATGCATGTACTGCATGAATATCACACTGAATCCTGCTAATACATAGATCAATGTATGTTTATAAAAGACTAGTAGAAAAACATTTGTGCTTCAAGTAAATTTGAGACAACTACATAAAAAGAGTAATAACTTCCTAGAAAAAGAAATGAATAAAGTAGAAGAATCTAAATCCAAAATCCAAAGCATCTGACTGCTACAAAGATATGACTGTATCAAAATGGTAGATTTTGATTCAATTGAAATACTGAGAACTACAATTTTTTTATTCATAATACACAGTTAATAGCAAAAGGAGTAAGTGAATGACCATCACACACACACACTCACACACACACACACACACACACACACACACACCAAGAAATCCCTCAGTTTAGTAGAGGCTTTTAACAAAATGAAGCCAACCTGTGATGAAACTCTTAATATATGTTTAGACCTATTACTGTATTGCCAAAGTTCTATGCTCAACTAAACTATTTTTTCCTTAGCCCTCGTTTCCTAGCAGGCAAAGTGCCTCAAAACAACATATTAATCAGTCTAATTCTAAAGTTAAGATAATAGATGAGAAATATCCATACCATTGACTAAATTTGTCTCTTTCATGTGGACCAGAGTCAGGGATGGTTGGCCTTCAAAGCACATCCATTCTTTGTTCTAATTTCATGCAGCCTGCAGGATGTTACTATTTTAATCAGTACAAAGGAAACCCAGAAAATAATCCTGCTATGTTAGGTATAGTAATAGTGTCATTAACATAAGGTTGATATTCAAAATGCTTGGGAGGAAATCAGTGCTGAGCTTTAGAACAGGGACCTGAAGATTCCACTGTTCCAGGGACTAATCCTTAATTGTTGGATGGAGGTGGGGAAACCCTGCTTATGAAGAAGGTCTGAGGCATCAAGGAGCAAGGAGGGGTGTGGGTAAAGGTACCTCAGGGCTGAGACCATTCATTAACTTAGTATATTAATTGCTGCTCCCACTGCACTGGTTCATTCTGGCTGATTGTAAGAAGTAGGAAGTTTGCAAATTATAGGTCAAAAGAATTAGAGTTGTGGAAACTGAAGATCCACAGAATCAACCTAGTAAGTGCCTAGTTTAATGTACCTGACAATTAACCCCAACTAAAGCTCTGTTCTAAGCTTCTCAGCCTTTCTTTAATACCCTTTCCCCTTTCTCTTTAATATCTTTCATTTTCTCTGTTATCTTCTATTTAATTCCTTAGGTTTTTCATTACCTCTTCTCTTTTTACTTAAAAAACTACACTTCTATTTCCTTTTGCTCCTTTTCTTTTTCTCCCATTTTCTCTCTTATCATTTTGCTCCATCCCTCCCATAATGTCCTAAAAGTACAATATTTATTTTTCATAGATTCTTTTTTTTTTGGTACTGTGGATCGAATTCAGGACCTTGTGCTTGCAAGGCAGGCATGGTGCCACTGAGCTAAATCCCCAACCCACAGTATTTATTTTTGTAGCATGTTTGTATAAGTCACTGTGGTTGCTCTATTAAAAGGCTAGAAATAAAGAAATAGACATATAAAGAATGAAAATGAAAAACAAATCTTTGCCTTCATTGTTCATTGAAGAGGAAACTAATTTCAAAAGTGCTAATGGGGAAATTCTCCACCTTGCCCTCTTTGGAGCTTTATCAAAGGGACCCCATTTTCAACTTTCTCAGACCAACAGGCAAGCTTTTTATTTTTTTCATAAAATTATCTCACTGAATACTTTAGTCAAGGTCGTGAGTTGGCCATTGGATTGTTCATCCCTCCCTGTCCATTCTCTACACTATCTGCCCTGTTCCTGAATCTTCACAGTCTTGGACAAACTTGAGGAGGACAGACAAGTCCCTTCCAGCTAATAGCCACCAAAGCCATAAAGTTTCTACAAATGACTTCAGGTGGTGCTGCCAAGTCCAGCAGACAGCACTCTCAGAAACAGCTGAGAGCCATGAAACAAAGTGAAATACATGGTAGATACTCAACAATACACAAGTTGCTAGTGTACTCTTGCCATGTGGGCTTGTTTGCCTTAGATTAATCCTTATCCACCTACTCTGTGGTTTCCCTAGATTGGCCAATAGGAGACATTGGTTGGAAGAAAGATAAAGGCAGTGTGTTCCTCCCCTTTCTTTTTTCTTTGAAGTTTTTTCTCCCTACTTTTCTGCTTTTTGACAGCACTCTGGTCTGCTAAGCTATTTTCTGGTTGTTCTTTGAACCTCTTCCCTCCCCTGTGAAGCAGTTTTCTGAATTAAGTTATCTTTTATTGTTCACAGTAGTTTCCATCTTCCTGGGGAACCTTGACTGATACATCTCCTTAGGAGCATCAAGCTTCCCAAAACCTCCACTCCAGCCACCTCCTCTCCTGTTCCCCTAACTTCCTCACTCTACAGAGCATATACATTTGGCTAACAGTATGGGTTCCATCCTTTCATTTACATTCCTGTCATTACTGCAGACCCAATTTTCCTCCACCAGAAGAAATACAAGGGCAGCACATGGAATGGAGCAAGCCCAAACTCGGAGCTGATGCAGAGGTCTGTGCCAACCCAGCAAGTCCTCGTCGAGTGACCAGTGAGATAATTCCCAGAGCTCCGTGGATACAGACCAAGGAATTGGCAAATCTCATAAGCAAGTATTTGAGTCTTATTTGAATGTGTACATATTTTATTTTCCTTGGGGATATGATCTATTGATTTTATTTATTTTGAATAAATAATGCAAGCCAAGAACTGATGAAGAAGGAAGTGACTACATAAAAACTTAAAACCATTAAAACTTAAAACTGGATTTCAACCTGCCCAAAATTAAAACTAGACTCATATCTATCACCGTGCACTAAACTAAGATTAAAGTGGATTAAAGATCTAAATATTAAAACAGAAACACTAAACTTGCTGGAAGATAAGTTAGGTAGAACTCTTGAAGACATTGGCATAGGGAAAGACTTTATGAACAAAACCTCAGTAACATGGGAACTAGCAGAAAGAATCAACAACTGGGATCTCATCTTATTAAAAATCTTCTGCACTGCAAGAGAAACCACCAGCAGAGCAAAGAGACAACCTACAATGTGGGAAATAATTTTTAGCAGCTGTACCTCAGACAAAGGACTACTATCTAGAATATATAAAGAACTTAAAAAAATCAGACCCCCCCAAATTCAAAGATCCAATTCAAAAATGGGCATCTGAAGAGAACAGACATTGCTCAGGCAAAGAAGTAAAAGCAGCAAATAAACATATGAAAAACATGTTCAACATCACTGGCCTTTCGAGAGATGCAAATGAAAACAACACTGAGATTCCACCTCACTCCAGAAGGAATGGCTGCTATCAAGAAATGAAGCAATAACAAATGTTAGTGGGGTTGTGGGGAGAAAGTAACCCTTCTTCATTGTTGGTGGGGGTGCAGACTGGTGCGACCACTATGGAAATCAGTGTGGAGATACCTCAAAGAACTAGGACTGGAGGTCCCATTTGACCCAGTTATTCCCCTGCTGGGTATCTTCCTGAAAGAAGTAAAAGAATTATACTACAGTGATATATGTGCACTCATATTTATAGTGGCACAGTTTGTAATAGCTAAAGCTTGGAAACAACCCAAGTGCCCATCAACTGCTAACTGGATAAAGAAGTTTTTTTTTTTATAAAATGGAGTACTACTCAGCCATAAAGAATGACAAACTAGAGACACTTAGAGCTAAATGGATGCATATTGAGGCGATACTCTTAAGTGAAATAAATAGGACACACATGTGTAAATACAGAATAGTTTCTCTAGTGTGAGAAACTGAAAGTGTAAATAAGGATTAAAATGAATAATTCATAATGTGAAATGGGAAGAAAAGGTCCAAAGGGATAGGGTAAGTGGGAGAGTAAGGGAAAGGAAAGAAGAGAAAGGAAAAATTATGAGAAAATGAAAAAATGGAAACAAAGTCTTTGTAAATAGGGAAGGGTGGAGGGTATGAAGGGAGGGCAGGGGAAGGGAGAAAAATAAGAACCAAGATACACCATGTAAAAGGACAAGTTCCCAATGATAAATGTAAATGTATAAATAAAATGTACCAATGAAAGAATTTAAGAAAAAAAATCTGATTGTTTTTAAACAATCAACAGTCAAATACGAAAGAAAAAACAGACAAAAGAAAATATTTGCAGATATTTAACAAGAAGTTAATATCTAGAAGCCACTTAGCACTTCTTACCACCTTTTTTTTTTTTTTTTTTGTACCAGGGATCGAACTCTGGACCTTGTGCTTGCAAGGCAGGCAGCGGAACCACTGAGCTAAATCCCCAGACCCAATATCTAGAATATATAAATAATCCTATAGTTCAAGATAAAAAACAAACATTCCAATTTGAAAATGAACAAAAGATGTAGATAGACATTTCTCAAAAAAGATATATAAACAGCCAAGAAGCCATTGAAAAATGCTTAACATTAAGAATAGTAGGAAAATGCAAATCAAAGCCACAATAAGATACCACCTCATACCCATGGGATGTTTACTATAAAATAATTGAAAATAACAAATGTCAGCAAGAATATGGAGAAATTGAAGCCCCTGTGCACTGAGGATTTGAATATAAAATAGTGCAGCTAGTATGAAAAACAGTGTGACAGTCCCTCAAAAAATTGAAAACAAAATTACCACATGATCTAGCAATTCCACTTCTGGGTATATACCCAAAGGAATTGAAACAAATCTCAAAAATATTTGTATACCCATGTCCATATTAGCATTATTCACAACAGCCAAAAGGCAGAAGTGATCCAAATGTCCATGAACACCCGAACAGGCAAATAAAATGTGGTCTATACATACAGTGGAATGTTTTTCCATCTTAAAGAGGAAGTAAATTCTGATACATGCCACAATGGGTAAAACGAAGACTGTATGCCAAGTGAAATAACCCTGTCACAAAAAGACACATACTTTATAATTCTATTTGTATGGGTTACCTAGTATAGCCAAGCTCACAGAGGCAGAAAAGAGAATGGGATTGCCAGGGTCTGAAGAGGGGGCAAAAAAATGGGTAGTAGTTGCTTATGGAAACAGAATTTCAGCTTTGTGAGATGGAGAGAGCTCTGGAAAATTTTTGCACGACAAAAATGAATGCACTTACTATTAAACAGTCCACTTTAAATTATTAAAATCAAGATGGTAAAATGTATGATTTATGTGTGATTTAGCACAATTCCAAAAGACTTAAAATTTTTTAAACAAAGGTGAAACCTGCCATTCACTTAAGAACCCAACTGATAGCCCAAAAGGACAAATTAAGAAAGATTGGATTTAGGCCACACTGTGTTTTATTTTTCACAATTTAAGTGATTCATTGGATTAGAATCATTTGCATCATTAAAAGGTCTGTAACTGGCCAGAATTGCTTATTTAATGGTAGTGTTTTTGTTTTTGTTTTCGGTGGCAGAGATCATACTCAGGACCTTGCACTTGCAAGGCAGGCATGGCTCCACTGAGCCAAATCCCTGGCCCAGATGATAGTGGTTTTGACAGTGTGGTTTAGAAATGTTGATTTGGCTTCAAATTTAGTAGCTACCACATGACAAGTTGCCTTAATGTTATTAGCCAATGCCAATAGCTCAGCCCTCTGGTGAAAAGAAAATATGATATGATGTGAATACTGGAGTCAGGAACTCCGGCCATGAATCCTTGTCCCAAAATTTATGACCTACAGTCTTGGAGACCAGCCATGATATGCATAGATTGGTGGGGGCCAGGCCACAGGCAGTCTGAGGCCAGGTCTAACTTGCCTTGGGAGCAGAGAAGTATGACTTCTTGGCTGGGTGGGAAAGCCATAAACACAGCACTCCTGAGGCAAGATAGCAGCCTGCTGAGGGCAGTACAGAATGCAGACATCCTGGTGTGGGGAAGGACCTTCACTTGCTCCCTTTTGAGATGCCAAATATTACCCCTGTCTGGTTACTCTAAACTTACTGCAGTCACTGTTCCTGCAGTAGTACGCTACCCTCTCCCTTGCTCCTTGCTGATTAATAGAAAGGGCCCATCATGGAGTTCATGGACGTCTATCCACTAGAGATAGATTCCTCCCAATCCCCCCATTGCACACTGAATATTGTTTCTGGCCCTTTCTTTTTTTCTCCATCATTCTCCCTACAGCTCCCTCTAAAGAGCTCCCAATAATATAGCAGTTAAACAACTTCTCTAAGTCTTGGATGTGTCATCTGTATAATATGGATATAACTGCATAATCTGTTGCATGGCTGCAGTTGGAAAATGTACACAAAAATGTTCTACAGTAATTCCCACTTAGGATCATTGGTTTATGTTCTCGCTCAATTATTTTTACATCACTTTCCCAAGTCAATCTGTTGGTTATGTGTTCTATTAAGCAACTTAATGAACAATAAAAAACATAAACAATTAATACCAGCCATGTGCAGACTATCTTCCAATCTTTATTAATGTGCAGGCACACATCTCTGTATTGTAATTACTTGTTGCATACTTTTTATTCTATATCTTATCAACTTAACAACATACAAAGTATTACTCTCAAGTATTAACATGCCAGCCATGGAAAATAACTGTTACTGCAAACCATCAACATGCTGTACTTTGAAGCATCATTCCTGAATAGACACTGGTTTTAAAATGTTAACCAGTAACAAGAAGGATTTAGAGGAGAAATTATGTGCTAAGATGTGCTACTTACAAAAGTAACAGACTATACTCTGATGGGGTTGAGAACAGAGGTGGCATCAGCATTCTTGGCTGAGAGGATTCTGAGACAAAAACTGAAGGAAAACAGAAATGATGGATGTGGTAAATGATGGTCCCACAAGACTGGCAGAAGCAAGTCTAGATTTATCACAAGTGAAAGATCAAAATAGCCACGTAGAGAACAGGGAGCTGGTATACAAAATGGCCCACAATTTCAGTAGCAAAGTCCATGAAAATTTGGATTTGTATTGTGACTCTGCTACCAATTGTTACCACTTACTTAATATTGGACTATCTCCATTGTCCCATCTGTCTGTAAGAGAAGATAATGGGACCATCTAATTCATAGGGTTGCTTGGAAAAGTAAATGAGGTCAAATGCTCAAAATTGTATATATAAAATAAAGTTTGGTAATATGTTTCCGCAATTTAACCACGTATAACATAAAGCCTAAATGAGGTCTTTGCAAAATATCTAGGACATATCAACCTTGTGGGCACAGCATGAACATTCTCAACTAAAGAGTTGTCTACTCAATTCCTTCCCAGTTAGAATGTCCACTATTTTACAAGAGCAATGCTTACCTTCAAACTGTCAGTGAATGGATGACATTCCTTCCTCCTGCTGTAAACCCATGCCTGTTCCCTGAGTGCAAGATAAAGGATGTTTCATCACCAAAGTCTGATCATCTATCATCAATGAGGCAATATACCAGCCAGCCCTTCCACAAGTCTCAGAAACTGTTAGCTTGAAATTCCTTTTTCATTAGACAGCGATATCTATTGGAAAAAGAAAATGTCAAAGTCCACTTCTAGACATTGCCATTCATAGGCAGATAGGAAATATTTCCAAGCTGTTATTGAGAAGTAGACTTACCCACAGGTGAAGCCAAATCCTGTAGTCTGAGGAACGAGAGGGACATAAAAACAGATACCAGGGGTCTGAAACCACTCAACACACCATGACCTCTGGCAACTTCAGGACTCATATTCTTTAACTCAGTACAGACCCGGGAATAAGGATTGGCTCTTTTGCCTCTAGTGGGAAATATTTTCCAGCCTGTGAAGTAACATCAAGAAGTTGACATGGGGAAGAAGGGTTATGCAGTCTTCTTATTTTTCCCGAAGTTTGATCTTCACAGGAATGCCTCGTGCTTCTTGAAGGAATGCCTTCAGGCCTTCTTCTAGGCTCCATGTGTGGGTGACAGAAGTCATGAGAAGATAACAACAGCCACTAGATCCCTAACCTCTCCTACATGGAAACAATCCAGATTTTCATCATTGGAATGAATAAGTAAATTGTGCTACATCCATAGAAAGGAACAATGATCAGTATGAATGAATGTGAGTTATGAGTATGAATGAATTTCACAAACGTAGCTTTGGGTCAAGAAGCCAAACCACCCCCAAAATATATATTAAATAATCTGTTTTATAAAAAGCTCAGAAGTAGTATAGCCTAATCCATAAGGGTAGCGGTGATGAGAGTGGTCACTTTGGGGTTGGAAGGAAGGTATAGTACTGAGAAAGTGTCAATGGGTGGCCGGTAATGTTTAATTTCTTGATGTAGGTAGATATTTTAATGTGACAGCTTTGTGGTTATTTGTCAAATGGTCACCTTCATTTGTACATTCTTCTATATACATTTTGATTAAGTTTTTTAAAAGTAGACTTTTCTTAAAGTGTATTTTAAAATTTTCTGTCTGTTGTGCTATCTTGATGCCTTCAAAGATCTTTCTGGCTGAGGAGACACTGCCCTTCTGGGGTAGTCAGCTCTTACAGATCTAAAAGGCTGAGCCTGGAGCATGTCTTGATGTGCACACTGGATAGTTAGGAGCTGCACACCCTCTACCTGACCTGTACAACTCAGAGGACCACGATCCTCTCTTTGATCATCCCCACTAAGATGTCCCAGGTAATTAGGAACAAAAGCCCACTACAAACATCCAAACTAGCTGATCCTAAACTGTTAACCCTGTCTTGCCTTTTCTTTCTCTGGTGAGACTCCTAGAAATGCTCTGGCCTAGCCCTTTCCCTCGCTTAGTCTTCTGCCTCCTGATCATGTTGCTGCCTTTCCCAAGGGGCCCTGCATGCAGTGTTGTGCCTCTAGGAACCGTGAGTATAGCAAACTGTTTCCCTGTGCTTCTCCCCTTCTTCCTCCTATACTACAACTGAATGACCATCTCACAAAAGAAAACAGAACATTTATTTAGTGAAATAATTGTTTTAAAACAAAGAAATTGCTTTACTGGATAGGTCTGAAGGATAATTCAATTTAATTTTCTTAGAATGAAACTATGTGCTGGAGTTAACTGTAGCCTCATTAAGGTAAGCTTTCTTCTTTTGTCCAAATAACCTATTCTGAAGCTCTAGTCTAGTAATTTATTTTTACCTTCTTGAAGTTATATTACTTTCACTTATTTGATTTAACAAGGTCGATAGATTCATTGTTGTGGAAAATATTTCCCTCTTTTATATGTACTAAAATGACCTCTTTTAAGCCTCAAGGGTTGTTCCATACAGTCTAGGAGACCTGAATTTAATCATCAAATCCATTTTCATAATTTTGTCAATATTCTCACCAAACTTGTATTTCCAGATTCTACCATTCTAATGCATTAGTTGATAGAAACTCAGGGTGGGTATTTCTGTCTGTCCTCATCCGTGTGGGTTCCTGGTCACTTTAGCTGTCTTTTGGGGGCCTGGTCCACACTCACTCACTGTCTTCCTAAGGTCTCGCTGTGCAGAGACTGCAGGAGGTGGGCTCTCTGCACTGAGCAGTCCACCCTCCTACACCCAGGGCCTTTCAGGCAGCTGTGAGGAAGAGAGCAACTGTTGGCCTGGCAGATCTGGATGAAAGCTGGTGGCTCACTTTTCACAGATGTTGTAAAAATGCATTATTTATGTTTGGCACATTGAAGCTTCTCTGCCTTATTTTCAGAACACTGACAGAACCTTATGTTAGCATTTTAAAACAAATGGCTGCCAGATACTCCTAGAATTTCTTGATTTTTCTTTGCAAACTTGGCAACTTTAGTTTTTTTCAAAACAATTATAGAGCATGTAAAACTGAATGAGCCCAGCATCAGTTCCTTTGTGACCCCATGTTTGGCCTTGCTGATCCAAAAAAGCATTTACAGAATTTTTTTTGTTTTTTTTAAAGACAGGGTCTTGCTATGTAGTTCAGGCTGGTCTTGAACTCACTATGTGGCCCAGGCTGGCCTCAAATTCATGGTGATTCTCCTGCCTCAGCGTCCCAAGTGCTAGGATAACAGGCATGCATCACCATGCCCAGCCATATTTACAGAATTCTTAGTTTACATTTCCTGGTACTTATCAGGGTCTTTGTTCTTGTTAAAATATTTCCCAAAGTCTAGAATAATATATTCTTAAAATATTTTTGCATAAAAACTTAGTTTATGACTGTCTTAGTCAGGGTCTTCATTGCTAGGACAAAATACCCAACAGTCACAACTTAGAAGAAAAAAAGGTTTCATTTTGACTCACAGTTTGTGGAAATTTCAGTCAATAGTTGTCCAGCTCCAAGGCAGAAGAGCACAGAGGAAAGGCCTGGGTGTGAGAAAGCTGCTCACCAAACACCATTCTGGAAGCAGAGAGCGGCAAGAAGAGCTAGCAAGGGAGATGGACCCTTGCAGATCAAACTCCCCGTGACCTGCTTCTTCCAACCAAGCTTCATCTACTAACAGCAAGTCAGATATCGTGTTCCCTTAATCCAGTCACCTTCCAAACACATAAGACTTTGGGGAACCAACTTAGATCTAAACCATAAGAATGACTTCAAAAATCCTATACATAAAACCAATAGTTGACACTTATTCAAATAATAACCACAAAAGTAAATACTTTCACTATTCCAGGTTTAACAACTTCACCTGTCTCTCAGCGGATGGAGCCTTGATGTGAATTCAGATGTGGCTGGGACTATTCACACTCTTAACACACCCCTGCGCCCTTTCAGCTCATTTAACATCCTTACATAATTGACCCAGGTCGTGTGAAATATGAATCTGCATTACTCCATGTTAAAACTGAAGCATTAAAGTACACTTCAAAGCTAAATTTGTTACTATTGGGTTAGGAAGCTATAGAATTATCTGCCACCATTAGCACTGGCAATCAATGTTCGAATGTAAATAGGAAGAATTGAAAGAGTAGTTGGAAAAAATACTTGCCCCAAAGTTTTGAGACAGAGAAAAATATAGAAAGAATCCCTTATTTGCTTGACTTTTTGCCACAAGCTAATATGAACCTATTGACTGAAGATATTGATAGTAAATAAATATGTAAAGAGTGTTTGCTGTCTTGCTATTTGTTACTTTATTTTTCTTTTACCCTATATTCTCAAGTAAGAAGACAATGGGATTAGTGTCCAGACACTTATTTAATGCTGCTAATATGAATTGTACTTTAACTTTAAAGGACCATAATAAATGTCCAGATATTGGTCTAGAGCAATCTCAAGAAAGTGGTACTTAAGCTTTCATAGGAAAAGTTAAGGACCAAGGAATCACTGAGAACATTATGCTAATGTATATAAGTATATATAAATAGAGCACACTAAATTTGAAGCTTTGAGCTTAATAGGTAAGATAAGTTTGGGTCACTATGAAAGTGCTTCTCGAGGATTGCTCCTTTAAAACTGGCACAGATGAGGACAAGGAGATTTTAAAGTGCTTAGTTTGAAATGAGCTGCAGAAAGAACCTGACAGTGAAGAACTGCCGGACAGCGGTGAACTGGCATGAATTTCATTTTAGAAGAAGTATTTTTATCCTCAATATCATTAGCTCTGTCACTGAATCAAGAACACTTGAAAATTAATTACAAATCTGTTCAAAAAATGGAGATAAGCCAGTACACACAGGCCAAGAAAAGTCTTGTTAGCTGAACATGTTAATGCAAAAGCTCGGAAGTCTTATAGTAGGGCAAACCTCAGGGACCTTTGGGGATTGGGCAATGAAGAAAGAGAGCTGATGGGCCCTGGAAGATATTTATTCATTTCAAGTATAAGCCAATTTCACCAAGGTTGAACTAGCTCCTCAGAAGTGATAATCAAATAATCACCAGGAATAGGCTTTTTCACAAGGAAAAAAAAAAATAAGCCTAGGTCTCATTTCTGAATCTTCTTTCTCTAGCCTAACTGCAGTTGCAAAGTCAGGAAAGAGGGGAGGAGGGAAAGGGTAAAAGGGAGGAGGAAGGATGACCAAGAAAGGAAGAAGGATGGAAGAAGGCAGAGGGAGCAGAAGCACCTACAACAAGACGCCTCTTCCTTCCTTGTGTACAGGCGAGGTCATGTTTGGGACCCCCACAGCCTGAGACATATACAATACACTCGCCACTGTCACATGTTATCCTTTTATCCTGTTATGCTTTTCTTCCATCATGCTTATCAACATCTGAACTTACCATTTGGTTATTCTTTGCATCATGTATCTATTTGCTGGCTTTCCCAGATTTTCTCCCGTGCAGTGCAAGTTGCACACAGGTAGGAGTGTCATTGAGCCGTTGCCACATTCTAACTCCTGGGACAGAGCCCAGAGCAGGAGATTCCCAGCACATGTCTGTGACACTATGCTGAAATGGGTGAATTGATGAATTAATTTACCTGTTGTATGAGGCAATCTTGTTCACTTAATATATTGACATGAAAGTGGGGTGATGCTGACATTACTATTACTCCACAGGCTCCTGCTCAGTTAGGTCTACTGTGTTAAAGCACACAGATGCATGCACCCCCCAAAATTTGCTTGTGCAGAAATTCAAGCTCAAAGGAGAAAATATACTCTAATAGAAGGGGGAAGATAGGATCAGATAATTCAAAAAAAAGAAAAGAAATAGCAAGACTGCATTCTCTGAAATGATTAAAGAAATAAAATTAGTATATGTGCTGCCGGAGTGAGCACATAAAGAAATAAAATTAAAGCAGTAATGAGATACAAGTTTTTACAAATCATTGTCATTTGGATGCAAAAAAAAAAAGCATGAGTTTCTGCAGGTATGCAGTGAAATGAGCACTTTTGTGTGCTGGTAGGAGGAGTGTCAAGTGTTGGACGTTCTCTTTATTCTGTGTAGTCTTAATAGAGCTGACAGCCACGACGTCTTTCCTCTGCCACAGAGGTAAACCCAAGGTGGTCATAGGATCCAACGGGAAGTAATACTAGAAGATGAAACTTTTGTCTGAGGTAGATCACTACAGATATACAAAGTCTTGAGCTCATCAACCCTCCATTCTTCGACCATAATGACAGCATCTTCCATAAACTTGTGAAGAAAGAGAAATAAAAAGAACATTGTCCTCCTTAAAAGGCAAAGCTAAGAAAGTTGCACTATCTAAAGCATAAAAAGAAAACTATCTCACAAGTCAGCTCCTTCCAGGTCAAAGCCCCATAGAACTGCATCATCATCTAATAACACTTGGTTTCTATGACCATTTACCAAAGAGGATTGGTGCTCTCATAAATGTGCTTCCCAAATGACAGTGGTACAGTCTCTTCTACTAAGCTTGGTCCATTTTTTTAAACCACAGCATTAGTCTTTCACTCTTATTTTCAGCCATATTATACTGGTCAAAAGTAACCAAAAATCAAACCATTTTTAAGTTCTAGTTTTCAATGAAGTGAACAAAAGGATAGTACTGCCTTTGTAGTGATCCCTTTCATGATTCATTTGTCAGGCAACAACAAAGAAATTACGTCATAGAGAAAATATTAATTAGGAACGCACTTTCTAAGAAAAGCAATTTTCCGGACATAAATTACTGCTGATAAAGGGAAAAAGCAGTTTTGTACCTGTCAGACAAAAGAATTTTCATTCAATATATCTCAAAGTGAATTTGTTACAGCTTCCCCCAAAGTCTCAGATCAAGCCCTAATATTGCCACAGAAAGTCTGCTTTCCACTTCCAAAGACCTTGCTTTCTCTGCTTTGCAGTTTCTTATGCAAAGACTGTACATCAAGTGTGTTACCCCAGGAAAAGCACCAAAGTAAGATGCACTCTTAGGATCCTGTGTGTATTAGAGGGCTGACAAACAGACATGTGTGAAATTTTTCTTCCTCTTCAAAAATGGCCTCAAAAAGCCACGGGAACATATTGTGCTTGTTTGCTTTTAATGTGCTTCATTTATCTTGAGTAAAATTGTATATTGCTTGACAAAAGAGTAGATAATTTTGGTGTAAGGACAAATTTCTTCAGACATTGGATGATTGTCCCAAGCTCCCCAGGCAGGAGCAAGTTCCCTAGAGGTTCTTAGTAAGGGGCTTGGGAGGCAGGAAGGAACCCCTAGGAGAAAAGGATTACAAGACCAGAGAATTCCAATAACGAGTATTTCATTCCCAAACTGCCTCTGCATTCTCATATGTTAAAAAAATTCCTAAATATGTAGATTTTTTTTTTTCTCAGCACACAAGTTCACACTCTTCTCTCTGGATAAAAACCATGTCTCTCCTAAAGGATTAAAAACTAAACATAGATTGGGGTGCCCAGAGGTTAATATTTAATTTAAGGCTTTCAGAGCCAAATCACCCTTCAAACTCACAGCTGTTGAAATAAAGCTTCTGTGCTTCTACATGACTCTTACATCCTAGAACTTGAATGTCTCTTTCACCCCAAAAGATGCTAGTTTTTAAAACTGAGTGAGAAAAAATTATACATAGAAATAAAGCATCTGGATTTTTCTAAATGCAAATTTTATACCATTCTCTTCAGTGCATTTATTCAAATTTTTTTTCATTTCTTTTAGAATTTCCTGGTTTATTTTAGGCTGGAAAGGGCTCACTGTTTGGTCTTGTATAGCACAACTTGTAGACATTAGTTGAATATGAATAGATGATATATACTATGTTGTAACATATAAATATCTTCCAAATATCTATGTATTGCTCCTTTGCTGAGAAACACTTGAAGGGTTAGGAAATTATTTCTCTATGCATTGTGTGCAGCTGTAACTGTGAGAGCTTAAGTGAAAAACTAACCCAGGCCCTATACTCTTACCTGAAATTTTTATTTAGTCATTATCTCTTCAAATGTTCCAAAACTAATCAGATGAAGCCCTGGAGTCTCCTGTAGAAGAGATGTCCTAGATAGGAGGGATGGAGAGCAAGGCTATCAACTTTCTGACTCTCCAAAATACAGTATTTGTTCAGTAGAATACTTGATGTTTTAGGAAAACCAAATAACACTGAGTCTACCAGATCAGTTAGCAGCAAAATATACTTTCAGCAAATCATTTAACCACCCATGCTGACGTGTTCTGAATCCCCCTTTAATATAATTTCCACACTGAATTGAAATTATTCCTCTCCACTTTTACCTTGCTGGACATGAGGGCTCCATAAGGGTAGAGTGCTTGCTTTTTCTTCCCACCCAGGCTTTATCAGAGTACTTCGTTCATAGTAAATATTTATTAAATATTTGCTCAGTGACACACTTAACAGTGTATTGATTATTTGTGTGAATGCAGCTATTACCAGGGAAAGGCTTACGTAAAAGGCCTATGTGGTGGACACAGATTAGCCAAGCACGTCCCTTCTACTTCCTCCTCTGCCTAATCTTGGTTCCTCCTCCTTTCTTTCCACAGGTATTGATCACTAATTAACGCCACATACCTCAAAGTCTGTTTCGACATCTGCTTCCAGATAATCTAACCCATGAGTTCTGGAAAATAAAATACAGGACAAAGCAGAGTTCAAGGCAAAGCAACTTAATGGCCTCTGATCAAATGTCATATCTGCTAAGAAGCTTGGCTGATCTGGCTGTCTTACCTCCATCACTCACACTCACTGAGCTCTCTTCATTTCCCTTTTGCTGCTTTAGTTTTCTCCCCAGAAATATTTCCTCCTGAATCGTCTGCTTGTTTCCTGGCTCCCTGTCCTAGAAGGTAAATTTCATAAAGCAAGGACTGACTTGTTCATTGCTATCTGCTGTGCACTGAGAGCACTGCGTAGAATATAATAGGCATTCAATAAATATTTATTGAGTGAATAAACCATTACTAGATTTATTATCTTGGAAACATAAAGGGAGCACCTAGAAGCCAGGTTTATATAGTAAAACTTTAATGAGTTTCTTATGGTTAAATGTTTTTTTAATTATTAGATGTACCAAACAATCTTAGCAGTTAATTGGAGTCTATGGTTATAACCACAAGTTTTTGTGCAATCATGGAAATAATTACTAATTCATAAATCCCGAACAAATAAAACTCTGAGTCAGATTTAAGAGGATCATCATCCAACTTTCCCCACTACTGGTTTTTGGTTTGGTTTCCGTGTAACCTTTTTTTTGTTTTGCTGTGTTTTGTTTTTAGAGAAAACTTCAAAGGCATTTGTTCAGGAAGATCGCTTTCTCTCACAGACTAGAGAGGGAGATGCTAACAAAGGGAATGTGTGATAGCCAGGAAAGGAAGGTGATGGCAGTATCCTATGCCTGCTCAGCCTACTCATTAATTCACCTTAAAAGCATACATTTAAAAGTCTAGCAACACAGAGATGACTTTTAAAGCTTTTGCAAATAGATCAAACCATCTAGGAGATAGTTTAGAACAGAGCTTTTCAACCTTGGCCGCTCATTAGAGTTTATATTCGATTGCTTCACCTTTGGCACTTCATGCTTCTTCCTTTCTCTTTTTACTTTACACTTTCCATTTCCTAATCACAAGCACAAACTTTAGAGTAGTGCAATTCTATTGGTTTTCCTCTCATCCCGGGTGCCATTGTTGTCATACCTTTTACTTCCACATTCATTATAAACTACACTTTTGCTTTTGAATAGTCAGATTTTTTTTAAAGAAAATTACAAGGGAAAAACCATATTCTTTATGTTTGCATATTTGCCCTTTCTTGTGCCTCTTATTCTGCCTCTTACTCCTTTATATAAATCCATGTTTTCACACAAGTTTCATTTCTCTCCGCTGAAGCGTTTTGTATTTGATGGTGGGGGCAGGGAGGAAGGTGGACAGTATGTATTTTTGAATTGACACATAGTGATTGTACATATTTATGGAGTACAGTGCAACATTTCAATATATGTACAAGTGTGCAAAGAGATCAGATCAGCATAAATGGAATATTCATAACATCAAAAATTTGTCATTTTTTGTGTCTGAAACATTCACAATCTTCTCTACTAGCTATTTTAAAATATATCATACAGTTAGCTGTTATCGACTATCATTATCCTATCCTAGAAGTTATTCCTCCTATACAACTTTGCCCCTGCATCCATTAACGGTCTCCTTTCCGTTTTACCCTTCCAAGCCTGTGATTACTACGGTTTTACTCTCTACTTCTACAGAATCAATTTTGAAGGAATAATCTAGCTTTTATGGCATATTTCTGTCAGTTATAAATTCTCTCACCCTTAATTTATATGAAAAATCATTATCCATCTGCATTGTTTTCATTTGTAAATATCTACTTTCCATAACAACATAGGCTCATTGAAACAGTCAACTCCATTTTTTCAAATCACTTTTCTCTCAGGTTACACAACAATACAACAATAAGTAACTCTCATTTTCCTCCTACCTCTCTGCTTGCTCCTTCACAGTCTGCCTTGCAAATTTCTCAGAGTTAGCCAGACTGAAAAAAGTTATCATATCTTGTGCCTCTAATTTTTAAATAATACAATCACTAGATATAAAATACTGAGTAGAGAATACTTGCTTGCTCTCTCTCTCTCTCTCTCTCTCTCTCTCTCTCTCTCTCTCTCACTCTGTCTCTCTCCTTTCATGATATTGGGTTATTTGGGCTCCATTTTTATGGGATCCAGCCACCATTGATGTCATCAGTCTCCGTGTCATGTGACATTTGTCTGTTGCTGCTTTCAGGATTATCTCTTTACCTTTGGATTTCAGCAGATTGACTATGATGTGTCTAGTTGTATATATTTTCTGCTTGGGCTCACTGAATTTCTTGGATGTTTAAGTTAATTTTTTATCACTTTTGGGAAATTTGTTCTGTTATCCCCTTTATTTTTTTTTGCTACATACTCGCTCCTTTTTTATTGTAATTTCACATATTACACCTAATATTTTCTAAAGATCCCCAAGACTGTTCATTTTTAATCAATCTTTGTTCTCTGTGTTCTCCACATTAAATACTTTTTATTGATCTGTCTTCCCTTTCACTGATTTTCTATTTTGTCATCTCCAATCTGCTACTAAATCTACCTGATGAATTTTTCATTCTAGTTAATGCACTTTTTAGTCCTAGTTTCAGACTTTTGTGACATAGTAGGAAGAAGAGAGAGGAAGTGGAATCAAGAGATTTGGGGTTAGTAGATCTATAATGAAGGAAGAAAGAAAAAAAACAGGTACAGATGAAGACTGACTTTTACATTCTGTTGTAGAGAAGATTTCAGAATTCTGCTCAATAATATCTGATTCCTCTGTAAAACATGAAGCATATTGTGAACTGAGACTAAATATAGAAAGTTAAAAAAGGGCCTAAGGAGACAGCAGATAGTAATGAATTATTGTCTTCAAAGTAGGAAAATCTCTAGTGCTGTGTCGTTTTTTAAATTTTCAATATATGTTTGCAATACATAATAATTATAATCATCTTGGTGGATTAGTAGATATACATATCATAAATTAGGAAATTTATTAGAAAAATGAACAGGGACTGTTTGGTGTGAAAACTATTTTCATAGTTTTCTTACAATATTGGGTGGCATGAATGTACACAACTGGAAGTTTCTCCAGACAGGTAGATGAAAGGAGAAAGTGGCCACTCATTAGAGCAAAACTGACACCAAATAATCAATGAACTAAATGACGAGTGTGGAGGAAGTGAAGGCAGAAAGAACCTAAGCACTGGGAGGAAGTGCTGGGATCCCTCACACGGGTCACAGTGCGTTTAAAAACTTGTGGCAGTCCAAGTACATATAACCATTCACCTGTGTAGGTCTGGGAGGCATCAAAGGGTATGATGTTAAAAACTTAAGAGTTTTAACTTGCCAAATTTTCTAGTTAAGAAACTTTTATGCTATAAATGTTGGAGGAATTTGTGGTTGAGACATCAAGGAACTAAAAAGATAGGGTGTCAGATGGGTAATAAAATGTGGGGAAGTACAAAAGTCTATGGGCCAAAAAAGTAAACTAGATACTGAGAAAGGACTTTAGACAGGAGAGAAATGAAAAGATGTACCAAGTGGTATGTAGAAAAGTATACAGGCAATGATGAATATCTGGAAAAGACAGTGAGACTTTTGGAAGGATCTGAAATAAACAGGGATGAAACATGATCAAATAAGTTTTCAAGGTCTCCCAGAGGGTGAGAATTCAGTGTCAGAGTTATAGATCTGAATATTTATTCCTTTCTGCTCAAAGCTTTCTGGCAGGAAAGTGATTTGTGGAGACCATGTGCAAATCTTTTGAAGGTCTCTGACATAGGCTTGGGTAGGCAGATGATAAACTCCAACTCTATGACCATGTCTAGTCTACCAAGGAATTTTTGTGAAACTCATGTCATATATCTATCCAACTTTAAGGTTCTGCGACTAATCCTAAGCCAAATTAGCATAATAACTTTCATAAATATATACACAGAGACATTTTTCTCATTTAAAGGAGAAATTAGTTGTAGAGCTATTTTTGTCAATTAGCATGCATCTCTGTGTATGAACAAAGTAGAACCATGTACCAGAAGCCCCTTTGTAATGAGATTATTGTATTTAAGGCTCCTTCATGTTTTTGTTGTTTTTTTCTTTTTTTAATTTTTTTCCTTGCACTTGTGCTGCAGGCAGTGAAACCACTGAGCTAAATCTCCGGCCCAAGGCTCCTTCATGTTTGAAGCTACACAAGCAAACTGGAGCATAGTTTTCAAAGAAAAATTTCTTTATTGTAAAAAGGTAACACAATAAATGATCATTTGCCCAAAGGAACCCTGGGGAGAAAAGCTGGTCGCACTTGTAATATAATAGGTACCCTTTCCATGAATTCTGCTTTTTGACAAATATGTGTTCTGATGTCTGTATTCTTTTTGGTCTTCCCTGCTGTTCTTAGGGTAGGATGTGTGGACACAAAGACCAATAAAGCCTCATTTATGCTCCCAATAACAGATACTCATAAAGGATTATTGGAATTGATGTAGGTAGGCAATTGAAGACAACCAAGTAGTCTGGCAAGGAAAAAACTGTAACTCTTGAATCCAAGATCTTTGACAGAATTAGAGTTTATCTTTTCCATTCTGTTTCGTGTAAAAAGGAAGAGGAAATATAATGCCACAAATAATAAAATGGTCAGATTCACTGTTTAATCTGGCTTTGGAGTAGCACTGCCCTGATAAAGAAAGTCTTACTGCTTCAGGATAGAGAAAATGGAGAGAATTCAGTAACTCGCTTTAATATGCCAAGGAGGTGATTGGATCAGAAGGTTGTCACAGACCTTGCAGCACTCTTAGAAACATGGAAGCATTTGATAGTGTCCTCTATGAACACTAAACTGATTAGAGTATGTCTTCATATATTGTAGTGTTTCACTCTACATATAATAAATAAAACAAGGACGTCGCCACTGGCACAGCTGCAACATTGGGAGTTTCTGGTCTGGTCTTCTCTGGGCTATTCCTTCATATGGCTCCACATAATAACCGCTTTTCCAGTTACTTCAACAGAAACCAAAAAAGCAAAAAACTGCATCTCAGTTCAAGGAGAAGGGGCAAGAACTGAGGCTTCTGAGAAATAGGTTATAAAACAAAAAGGGAAAAATCTCATTCCTTTCTCTGTGCCAGGTACAGATGGATCCTCAAATAATGAAAGCATCAAGATGCACAGTGGACAACCTGTAGTTGAGGGCATTGTGAGAAGTAGGGAACAGATCTGAGAATCAGGTAGGAATGGGTAGCTCTGGCTTTCTCCTTCTCTCCCAAGTATCCATTGGAAATATTGTACAGACATTTCTCATCTCCCAACTATTTGGCAAGAAAGGACAAATACTTTTATTGATTATGGCGTTGGTTTACTGCAAAGACCAAGGTTAATGATTTGTTCATTTTAACTATTATGATATATTTACATTAATCATTAGGGTCCAGGAGCAAATTTTAAAAAATTTGAACTTTCAGACATTTACTTGAATTTCACCTTGACATGTGAAAACATAATTCATCAATCTGTGAATTCTTTTCTGACATTTGGCTATTAGCTTGTCAGGCTTTTCCTACTAAAGGAAATCTGTTGGGCTTAATCATTGTGTGTCAAGATCCTAAATCTCCTCCACTTCCGTTTCTGGAGCCCCTGTCTCTGCACCAGCTGAAACAAATCCTGCACATAGATTATGGAAATGCATTGAAAGAAAATGGAATAGCCAATGGCACTGTATCTGAAATTTCAATCTTGGGGCACTTTTCTAAAAAACTCTTTATATTCTGATAATCCAACTATCTTGACCTTCAGGGAACATAAGAGACAACTCTGTAGTCAGCCCTTGGACTAATTAAGTAGAGTCCTCGAACTGACATTATTTATGGAAACATACACAGTTGGTTGGACAAATGCCCGGGGGCCTTGGAGTTGTAGGTACTTAAATAAATCATATGATCCAGAAAACTAGTATTATGTGAGACCTGCACTTGAACCACTACCTTCCCCATACCCATTGGCAAATGCAAAGGGCAGAGAGGACCCTCACCCATTATAAGGAGAGCAAGGCCAGGGGGAATGAGGGAACTCAGCCAGGCATGCCCACTGCTTACTGACATGGAGACCTTGTAATATCATAGTAGATGACAGAAAGAGACCTTGCTCCCCTACCCTAACCCCAGAGATGAGAAATGCTGCTTAGATCATTTCTGGTGCAAACTTGGCTTCTAGAATCCAGGCCCTTCCTCAACACCTTGCCCTGAAGCTTTACTGAAGCACACTTGCATTTTAATCAGATTTTGGTTTTTACTATTTCCATCATTTTACTAAACAGCTTTCCTTCTGAGGCTTAGTTTTCAAAAAAATCTGGCTGTCTTGCAGTCTCAAACATTTTCCAGAAATTTGCCTTCAGGCAAAATAAATCCTACTTTAACATATTGAAGAAATGTAACCCTGCCTTCTAAAAACTCAGAATAAAGACAAAAAGATCTAATTGAATATTGACCAAATAAAAGCCATCGTGTTAATTCCTTACTTTAATACTGTTTTCTTAAAGCAAATTTAAGTAGTCTAGCCTCTGCTTCACTAGACAGATCTTCAGGCGAGAGCAACAGAAAATTGAAAATGCTGCATTAGGATATTTGGATCATAAGTCTCCAAAACCAGAACCCCAGCTGTCTGCAGGTTCTATATGGCTACTTGGAGAGACCAGTGAATGTAATATCAATTATCACAACAGCAAAATGTAGGGAGCTAACAGCTTGAATGCAGTCATGATGGAGTTCACTTGCTTAGGAGTTAATGAGATGTTATGCTTACAAATAATCTCACACACTGTGATTCCATGTCCCAGCCAGGGTAACCCAAGACTTACATACTCTTGGTTTGCTTCATGGCCCAGCACTGATTTGAAAACCAAGAGCAGGTAACAGTCCCAAAGGAAAGCATTTTGGGATGCCACCTCTCTAATCTTGTTCATGTCTCTGTGGAGCTTATCCTACATAAACACAATCCCCACTCTTCAGAATACTACAGAAAGGGATTTTTTCCATCAGCACTTATATCCAAACTTTTAAGGCCCTGAGAATGCAACAGCTAACAATTTATGGTTTTGTTAACTGAAATTCAAATGCTGATGACATAAATTTGATGTTGAAGAAGACTGGGATATGGAAGTAAGGAAAGAGACCAAGAGCAAAAGGTGTCCTCCTGTTACCACATTTAACTTTAAAAAGACTTTCATAAATGTGTCTTCACATATAATTTAGGATGCTGACCAACCCTAGTACTTGGCTCACCACAGCCACTTTTAAGGGAAACTCTCTTGCCTCACTGCCATGCAAAGAGGGGTGTGCCTGTGACCCACACTATGAGACCACAGTTCCCTGCAGCTGGGATGGCCAACCTCAAGGCTGCACAGGGGCCTGGGTGGGAGCATACAGTGGAAATTACTCCCAACATAAGAAAGCACTGAGTAGGCCGGGGATTAGCTCAGTGGTTCTGGTTCCTGCCTCGCAAGCACAGGGACCCAAGTTCGATCCCTGGTACCAAAAAAAAAAGAAAAAAGAAAGCACTGAGCAAGTCAAATTGTGCAGTAGAAGCAAACACAGAAAGGACATGAGATAAAGGGAAAGAGCTCAGAGAGGGATTCAAACACCTGAGAAAGCAGAAACTACACCATGGGAAGAAGATCAATCCTAGGAGCAGGGATAAAATGGGAAGACACCAAAAGAGGTATAATTGGAAAGTCATGTTGAAGACATCACAGTCCATAGAAGATCCAAGCTCTCCTACTCCACAGGGGTCTTGAATCCTAGTGGACCTTAGTTTCAGTCTCAGAGAAACTGGCTACATCAGGGTCTGTGGGCCAGGTTCCTCTGTCATGTTGTGACTGAGAGATTTCCTCACTTTTTCTCCACATACAAAAACTTAGACCTGGATAACCTAGGCTAATATTTTTCTTGTGGGTATATTACACTCTCCTTATGTGACAAGCATCAAGGACAGTGCAGGAACACTCGAGATAAATTTACTTTTAACTGTCAAGTGCAATAGAACTAGTACCCATCAGTATCTTGAGATGCCAGTGAAAGAAGGATAATTAAACCCAGCTTTTCAAGTAAGTGTCATTGCAAAGGTTACAAAACACTTCAGTGTTGCCAAACTTGGTGAAATCAATTTCCATTTTGTTGCAGTATGTGTCATGCAAGGATTGCTGAAACCAACGAAATGAAATGCATTAATAATTGGTATTAATAGCTTGTGTAAATTAATTTGCTTATTTGTCTAAAAGAAAATTGGCAAAACAATTCATTAAATGGAAGCCCTGCATATTAGATAACATAAAGCAGATACTTGCCTATTGTTTTCAAAGATGAAGTTGAAGAAATCTAACCAATTAATGCAAACCTAAGGAAAATCTCTTTGTCAAGGAAATTAAGCCATTTTAGTGGGAGGCACAAGGGATATTTTTTAGAAAACAGGAAATATAAAGGGTAATACAAAAAAATGATGGATTTAAAATAAGCTAGAGATCATGAAAATTTATATTTGCCATATTTGCTGATTATCAATATTTAAAAGAGTCATTGCTTGATCCTCTTACAATGCCAAGGAAGTAGATGACGAATAAATAATAAACACAAACAGGAAGTCAAATGGAATTGAGGTTCAGTGCTTCATGAAAAGTATTTCATAGATTCAATTCAACAGGTATTTATTGTTGAGCAAAGTCATGGTTGGCCTGCTCTTGGTCCTATTATAAGAAGCAGTGTTGGGGATGGAGGGAGATGAAAGGGAAAAGAACCTAAAGACCCTCTGTTTTTAGTTCATAACCATATCTTGTCACATGCCTAGGCCATGTTCTGTTCTTTGAGGACTAAATTACAAGCTCTGAGGACCCTTAGGCCGTAGGCACCTTCCTCCATCCTTCCTCCCTTCTGCTTCTGTGTTCTACCACAGGCTGATCTCTAACTGCCCCCACAAAGGATGTCCACCTCATAAGTTGTTGTCTACAATTACACAGTCTTAGATATGGATCACAAAAAGTTAGGATTGGTTACACAGGGGAAGACCAGGAAGTAGAGGAAAACTTGTTTCTTCTTTTTTTTTTCTTCACTATATTGATCCTTCCTAACCAGGAGCAGGGGATGTCTTTCCATTTTCCTTTTTCTTATATTAATTTATTGGTACATTTCAGGTATACAGTACAATAACATTCATCATTGGAAATGTGCACCTTTACATAATCTCTCTTGGTTATTTTTCCCCCTTCCTTGCCCTCCCTTCAACCCCTCCATCCCTCCCTATTTACAAAGACTTTGTTTCCATTTTTCTCATTTTCTCATACTAATTCCATTCCGTTTTTTCCTTTCCTGTACCCCTCCCAATTCCTCTTCCCATTTGCCCCTTTTCTTCCTATTTCATATTATCTATTATACCTTTTAGTCCTCATTTACACTTTCAGTTTCTCACACTAGAGGAACTATTCAGTATTTACACATGTGTGTCCTATTTATTTCACTTAAGAGTATGGTCTCAATGTGCATCCATTTAGCTATAAATATCTCTAATTTCTCATTTTTTATGGCTGAGTAGTACTCCATTTTATTAAAAAAACCCCACATTTTCTTTATCCAGTCTCCAGTTGATAGGTATTTGGGCTTCTTCCAAGTTTTAGCTATTACAAATTGTGCTGCTATGAACATGGGAAAACATATATCACTGTGGTATGATTCTTTTAATTCTTTGGGGAAGATCCCCAGCAGGGGAATAGCGGGGTCAACTGGGACTTCCAGTCCTAGCTCTTTGAGGTATCTCCATACTGATTTCCACAGTGCTTGCACCAGACTACACTCCCACCAGCAGTGGAGCAAGGTTCCTCTTTCCCCACAGCCCCGCTAGCATTTGTTATTGGTTGATTTCATGATAGCAACCATTCTTTCTGGAGTGAAGTGGAATCTCAGTGTTGTTTTCATCTCTCAAATGACCAGTGATGTTGAACATTTTTTCATATGTTTATTTGCTATTTCTGCTTCTTTGTCTGAGAAATGTCTGTTCATTTCAGATCCCCATTTTCAGACTGGGTCTTTAAATTTGGGAGGTCTGATTTTTTTAAGTTCTTTATAGATTCTAGATAGTAGACCTTTATCTGAGGAATAGCAGGTGAAGATTTTTTTCCCACATTGTGGGTTGTCTCTTCACACTGTGTGGTTTCTCTTGCTGTGCAGGAGTTTTTTAATAAGAAGAGATCCCACTTGTTGCTTGTTTGTGCTAGTTCATGGGCAACTGATGTTTTGTTCATAAAATCTTTTCCTACACCAACATATTCAAGAGTTCTACCTAACCTCTGTTCCAGCCAGTTCAGTGTTTCTATTTTAATGTTTAGATCTTTAATCCATTTTGATTTTAGTTTAGTGCATGGTGAGAGATGTAGGACTAGTTTTAATCTTTGGCAAGTTGAAACCCAATTTCTCCAGCACCATTTATTAAAGAGGCTATCTTTCCTCTAGTGAAGGTGTTTGGCTCCTTTGTCAAAGATGAGGTAGCTGAGTATGTCTGGCTTTGTTTCTGCATCTTCTAATCTGTTCCACTGGTCCTCAGGTCTGTTTCTTTGTCAGTACCATGCTGTTTTCATCACAGTAGCTTTGTAGTATAGTTTCAAGTTGTGGATTGTGATGGCCCCTGCTATGTCTCTGTTACCTAGAATTGCTTTTGCTATTCTGGGTCTCTTCTTCTTGTTCCAAATGAATTTTTCAATTCTTTTCTCAAGCTCCATGAAGTTTGCTCCTGGGATCTCAATTGGGATTGCATTGAGTCTATATAGCAGTTTTGGAAGTATGGCTATTTTCACTATATTGATCCTTCTGACCCAGGAGCAAGGGATGTCTTTCCATTTTCTGGTATCGTCTTTAATCTCTCTTTTCAGAGTGTTATAGTTTTCAGATAAGAGGTCTTTGATTTCTTTGGTTAGGTTGATTCCTAGGTATTTCAGTTTTTAGTGCTGCTATTGTGAAAGGAATCATTTGCCCTATTTCTGTCTCAGGGAGTATGTTGTTCATGTAGAGGAAAGCTATTGATTTTTGTGTGTTGACCTTGTAACCAGCTACTTGACTGAATTTGGTTATTAAATCTAGAAGACTTTTGTTGGAGTTCTTGGGGTCTTCTATATACACTATCATGTCATCTGCAAATAATGACAATTTGACTTCATTTCCTATATTTATTCCTTTTATTTCTTTTCTTGTCTATTTTCTGTGGCTAATGTTTCCAAAACTATATTGAACAAGAGTGGTGATAGTGGACATCGTTGTCTTGTTCCTGATTTTAGTGTGAAGGATTTCAGTTTTCGACCATTTGGTATGATATTGTCTACTGGTTTTTCATAGATGGCTTTTATCAGATTGAGGTAGAGACCATCTATTCCAATTTTTTGTAGGGTTTTATCCTAATTGCGTGTTGGATTTTGTCAAATACTTTTTCTGCATCTATTGAGATGATCATACAGTTTTTGTCCTTTGCTCTATTGATATTGTGTATTACTGTGATTGATTGGCATATGTTGAACCATCCCTGCATCTGTCGGATGAATCCCACTTGATCAGGGTGTATGATCTTCTTGATGATCTTCTGCATTCTATTTGCCAGTATCTTATTAAAGATTTTTGTATCTACATTCATTAGTGAGATTGGCCTATAATTCTCTTTTTCAATTGGGTCTTTCTCTGCTTTGGGGATCAAGGTGATGCTTGCTTCCAGGAATGAATTTGGGAGTATTGCTTCCCTTTCAATTTCATTGAAGAGTTTAAGCAGTAGTGGCAGCAGTTCCTCTCTAAATGTCTTGTAGAATTCAGGAGTGAAGCCATCAGGATCTGGGATTTTCTTAGTTGGTAAGTTTTTAATTATGTTTTCAATTTGATTGATTGATATTGGGTCATTTAGAAATTTCAGGTCTTCTTCATTTTAACTTTGTTAATTCATAAGTATCTAGGAAGTTATCCCCTGTATATTATCAGACCATAGTGCAATGAAATTGGAGATCAATAGCAAAAGAAACCACAAAAATTTCATAAACACATGGAAATTGAACAACACACTTCTGAATAACCAATTTGTCACAGAGGAAATTAAAGAAGAAATCAGACAGTTCCTTCAATTAAATGACAGTGACAATACAACATATCAGAATCTATGGGACACAATGAAAGCAGTCTTATGAGGGAAATTCATAGCAGTGAATATGCATATTAGGAAAACAGAACCAGCCCAATTAAACAACCTCATGCTGAACCTCAAGCTTCTAGAAAAAGAAGAACAGGACAACTCCAGAGCTCATACAAGGGAGGAAATTATAAAGATCAGAGGAGAAATCAATGCAATGGAGACTAAGAGAACAATACCAAAAAAAAATCAATGAAGCCAAGAGTTGGTTCTTCGAAAGAATCAAGAAAATTGACAAACCTTTAGCCAACCTTGTCAGAAAAAGGAAAGAAAAGGCCCAAATCCATGCAGTTAGGAATGAAAAGGGTGAAATTACAACAGACCCAGCAGAAATCCAGAGGATCATTAATAACTACTTGCAGAACCTATATGCCAATAAGATGGAAAACACAGAAGAAAAACTTAAATAGGATCGTTCATGAAGTAACAAAGCCATTTCCTAGTCCCACCTGGTAAATATTTCACCTTCACACTGGCTGACCTACCGATCATTCACAAACCCTCTATTCAAGCGGCCACAAATAGTAAAGACCATTCTCACTAGCCATCCTGCTCCCAGGTTCCTAGTCTGGGCCAGGCATCTAGTATATTAGGACATAAGCCATTCAAACCCTGACTGCTTTTGAATGCTCAGAGCAAAGCTGAAATAGCTGAAACTCCCCAAGGGTAGCCCATTATGCCAACCTTGACTCCCCACAGTTAGTGTACTGCTAAAACCAGAAGAGATTCCAAGGAAGCAAGCATTGGGGAGGCCCTTTGCCTGTGTGGGTCTCTGACTTGGCTTTGCAAAGCTCAGATTACATTCCCCTGAAGGTACTTCAGGCTTCTGTGAGTAAAAGAACCAAATGCTATTAGGATTCTGCATGTGCTCCCTGGGAACAGCATCCCACATACTGCAGCGCTGTCCTTGCATTGTTAGCACAAACACTTATCCACAACTGACAAGGGACATCAGACCCCTGCAGGTAACTGCATTTCCAGAGCAGTTGATAATGAAATAGGGAAGATTTGGCCTTGCCCCTTGCCTTGTTCAAAACGTAGATAAGTAGCATTTTTGCTTTTGCCCCTCAGTAACCATTCAAGAAAATTTTTTCCCTTCAATGATCAGTCAAGAAAATTTTGTCTCACACTGTTTTCTCCCTAACCATGAACTCAAGTTTTGCCATGTTCCATTGTTCTTTTTTAAAATTTAATCACAGATTATTTGTCCATTTAATTAAACTCACCTTTTACTTTGAAACTCTGTATTAAAAATAAATATACAGATGTCATGTAGAATTATTCTATTAATCTACTACAGCAGTCAAATGATTGCTTTCTACCCCCAGGTAAAGATAAGACATTTTTGCAAATATGATCAAAATCTTTCTCTTGTCTGTCTTCAAGTTCATGAATTTTTAAAGCCAGGTAAGTACTGTACATAAGTACAAGATCCTGAATACTGCTATGAAAACATTTTCTAAAAGCAATGTTAGACATTTGGATTTATTACTAATTACAAGAAAAGATTCACTGAAATAAATGTGAGTTCACTTCAATTATGCAAAACACTGCATTGTTCCTTTAACTTACCTTTATTTTCCTTTGTTGGCTAAGACATAAAAAGGCATCCTTTGAGGATCTGTCCAGATCTACAAAAGAAGCCATTCACAATCCATTAATGAATTCTGGTCTAAATTCACTTGTTTAAATGAGGATAAATACTTAACATTCAGGCCCATCTCTGATTCAAGATTGATTTCATATTACATCTAGAAATATTTAGAGATAATGAACAACTGACTACTTTTGAAAATGCTTCAGAGATCACATGGGAAGAAAAACTAATTCAAAATCCAGTGAAGAATGAGTTGGATTAAGATTAAAAAAAACTAAAAATTCAACAAACATAAGAAAAAAAACAAAGAAAAAGTATTTGAAGCTGCCTTTTGAGGTAGTTTTTGGCTCTGCTCACCTATACGGGAAAAAACCTAAAACCTAAGAGGAGTATTTTTTAAAGGTTTAAGATTCATTTATTCACCATGCATCTATTAAGTACCTATGATACACCATCTATTTTAGGAGTCAGTGTCTTACGCATCTTCATATTTTTGCAGATTTCCCCCTCATGTCTGTCAAAATTTGTTGACAAACAAATGGTACAGGTAGTGTTGGCTACACAAAGTACATTCCACAGAACCTAGATTCTCAATAATGAAAAGGTTCTTTCATGGAATAATTTAGTAAATGTTCCATCGTCACCCCTTGCAAATCTACAATATATATTAATCAAAATATGGGCCGGAGATTTAGCTCAGTGGTTCTGCCACCTGCCTCGAAAGCACAAGGTCTGGAGTTTGATCCCCAGTACCAAAAAAAAAAACATGATGAGAATTACAGTATGTAGTGGGCATCTCTGTCTGTCTGTGCTTCTAATTACCTGTGTGCTTAAGGCAAGTCTGTAAAACTCTGGAAGACTTGGTCTCTTGTCTCTGACAGGATAGCATTGCCTCTGCTTCCTTAACAGCTGCCCCCCCCCAACACACAGCCTCACATGGTGGGACCCCATAGCAGACATTTTTGGCTGCCCGCCCAAATCCATTTCTTCCCACTTCCTTTCTGATTTCCTATTTAGTTCAGATGTCTACCCTCTACCATACACCACACATCTTTCCCAAGATATTGAGATGCCTTTGGCTGTATGAACCATGGGCAATCATATCTTCCTTGCTTTGGTTTACTGAGAGTCTCTGTGAAGACCTTCTTCTGGGTCTGGAGAACTTCCAGCAGCATCCCTCTGTCTGCTCCCCTGGATACCAGTGAGTAGATGGCACAGCAGAAGCCATCTGGTTACCAAAGGACACAAGGCAGGTGAAACCCAAAAGAACAGCAGAGTATGGAGCTAGAATGACTGGATTAAGTCCACCCTGTAACCCAGTCTCTCTCTGGACTGTGAGCCAAGAAATTCATTTATACCACTGTGACTGAGCTTTTCCCTTCATCAGTGAAGTCAACTGATGAATACAGTACTCTAAAAGGTGCTGTCTGTGGCTGGGGACCCTCAAGAATTTTATCAGAATATCTGTCTCCAGGAACTTCTTACTACACATTGCCTATCTTCTTTTGCAAAATACAGTGAATCTGGGTTTTAATCTGTGCTACCCTGTGGATGGGGTCCCCTTGCCCTTTGCTTATTTGCATGGCCTCTTACTGCCTCACTCAGCCATGGTTCCCAGGGGCTGCAGGTGACAGCTAAGGTCGTGGATGTCCTGCTTGCCTGGAAGGAGCCCCAGACACCCTTCTCAGAGGCCCCACACGTCTCGGCCTCTCAGGACCAGCCCCAACAGGACACCCCTGCCCAGCCACAGAATCCTCCAGGGTCTTCCTGGCCCCTTAACTGGCCCTGATTGTCATAAAACAAAACAAAACAAACTTCTCTGCAGTTTTAGGAAATGTATCATGCTTTCTGCACCCCACAGAGACCCTGGGTTATTGTTTCTAAAAAATTATGCCTTATGACTACCAGTGTAAGAATCACTAATCAGAATCAGATGCTTCTAATTCAGATGTACAGACCTGCTAAATAGTATTTCTGGCCTCAACCTATGTGAGCTCTGTTTTTCACAGTCCAACCGTGGTTATCTCACACTTTGGATCACCCCAACATCAGCTCAACTTGCAGCTTCAGCATCTGATTAAATAGAGGTCAAGGCAGTGAGAGAGGAGGCTAGGAAAGAGAGATCATGAAGATGAAGGAGAGTAGGAAGTATGATTGAAAGATGCTGGACTATTTCAGATGCAGTCATGGAATTGTGCCTCAGGCAGACTTACTCAAATCATGACAGCCATTTGTTTTCCAGTTTCTTCCTGCATCTACTAGGTTTTGTCTTCTGGCATTATTTGCACTCAGATGGCCAATAGGACAATGGGACCCTCTACAAATCATATAGTCACCAACAAACAATGAGGTTAAAAACATCCAAGATCCAAAAGTCAAAGCAAACTTTTATTAGCTGCCAATCTACATATCACAAAAATTTTGCCTAAAGTTAAGTCATTTCACAAATGTGAAATATGTTTTCCCAATTTCATGTCACAACTTACCTACAGTCCATATTTTTCATTTCAGAGTTTGTGTAGCATTATAATTTCTTTCTCATCTTCCCTTTTTAAATAAAATGCAGGCTTCCTAGTGGCTGGCATGATAAAATGCAGATTGTATGAAAAATGATGTCTGTAATTTCTTACTCTAACCACTCAGAGTTAGAGCATCACTGAGGAAAAAAAATTGTTAGGTACCTCCCCCAAATGATTGATGGACGAAATTTAAAACATCTAGAATATAGATCTATCCACAATGGACTTTTGACAAGCCATTTTCTCAAACTCTCCTTATATTCATAGTCAATCCTTTTGTCTTTTCTATTATAGCATATCTATATGTTTTTCTTTCCTGCTCCACTACTGCAGTTGTGGTAGGAAAGTCTGAAATTAAATTAGTCTGAGATCTTAGCTCCTTGGCCATCCTATGTCCTATGTTATAGAATTAAAAGTCCATCAGGTGAAGGATTTAGCTCAGTGGTTCTGCCATCTGCTTCGCAAGCGCAAGGTCCCAAGTTCAATCCCTGGGACCAAAAAAAATAATGATAAAATAAAATAAAAATAAATAAATAAAAGTCCATCCATTAGATTCTAGTGGATTTTTAAAAATTCTAGTTTTACACGTGGTATTTATACACAATGAAGTACAACTCTCTCATAAAGAAAGATGAACTTGAGTCATTTGTAGGAAAATGCATGCACCTTTAGATATAATGTTAAGTGAAATAAATCAGACACACAAGCTTAAATATAGCATGATTTCTCTTATATGAGAAACACAAATTACAAATAAAAAGCAAAATAAAAAAGATAGATAATAGAAGTAAGGAGATAGGCCTTTCTCAAAGAAGTATGGGACCAAGAGATGAAGGGGGGAAAGCAGCTGAGAAAAGGAACAGGTATGTGTTATGTATGTGTACCAACACCACACAAGAAATGTAACCATCATACACTGCACATGTATACTAATACAAATTTAAAAATAAAATTACATTGGAGAGATAACAGTCAACTTAACCTGCACTGAGCTTCCAGGTTAGAACTTGAAGGTCAGAAATTGGACTCTGAACCTTCTGATCACCATCATCACTCTCTCATTTTTTATTCTTTTGTTTGGTGGATCCCAAAGTAGCTGTGTATCAGAATCATTTAAGGAGTTTGTTGAAAATACAGATTTTGCCGATTCACTCCACAAATAAAGAAACTGACTTTCTAGGTGTGTGGATTAACTAATGGTCAATTGGAATGCCCAGCTGAACTGAATCAGTGTGGCCCAGGCATGGAAGACCCACCTGAGGATTGTTGCCAACAGAACAAAAAGAGAACTGGAGGGAAAGATTGGAGGTTGTTGATTTTCTAGGAGAAGCTTGCTGCGGTTGGTTTTCCTGATGTGAACTTGGCTGTTCTTGTCAGAGGAGGAGCTGCGGTCCTCCCTGTTGCCGGGAATGGCTGCTGTTCTCATCAGGGTAGCTTGGATCTTCACCATGAGTGCCAATCCTGGCTCCAGTATAGCTCCCTCAGCCTGGTGGCACAAATCCTTTACCCCACTGGCACAGTTTTTCTGGCTTCCCCCACTAGTTTTAGGGGCTCCCATGATGCAGATCCTTGATACAGACTTGCATGAGACATTGCTGTGGGCTCTAGGCCACTGGCTGGACTCATGGAAGATATTGCCTTGGGCTCCAGCCTTCAGCTGGACTTGTGCTGGACATTGCTGTGGGATCCAGGCCCTTGGCTGGATTCTTTGGGTCTCTAGTGTGTGGTTAGATCTCTTGCACTCCTCTGCATTTGACTTTTTGGGTGGACATTATAAAAATAATCCTATAAATTATGTGTCCTATATTAAATCTATTTCCTTTGCAAACCCTGACTACAACACTAGGGCTAGGGGGTCCAGAAATCTGATTTTTCTACAAGCTCCCCAAGTGATTCTCAGGCAACTTCCAAGGACTCATTTGCTGTAGACATTTGGGAAGCACTTCTCTGGTTCAGTGGTTCAGGAATTTATTCATCTATCAGAAGCTCCTGGAGGCCTTGTTAACACATAGATTGAACCTTAGTTTCTGATTCACTGGGTCTGGGATGACATTTGAGAATTTGCATTTCTAACACGTTTCTAGGGAACGCTGATAGTGCTGGTCTGGGGACCACAATTTGAGAAACTGGCCCTAACCCAGGTTACTTTGTACAGATTTATTATTCATTAGCATTTCTATGTTGTGGGCAAGGACCATGCTTCCAAAGAAACTATAATCACAAGTCACAGGTAACACACCTGGCTGAGCATCATAATCATGCAGAGCTTTTTTTTGTTGTTTTAATTTAACATTCAGTTATTGGGGCTAGGCTTGGGCTTCATCTCAGATCTGCTGAATCAGCATTCCCAGGATTCCCTGAGAATTAATTTTCTTATAAAGTTACCTAGAAGATTCTGATTTATGACAAGGATTTGAAACTATCTTCTTGGATTAGCCAAACTTGTGAGGTCATGAATATCTTATATGAAAAGAATTATTTGCTGTATAGCCAAAACTAAAATTTAATGAGGCAATCTATAGTTTATTTTTTACATCTGGCACACCCTGCTCCCTTG
Source organism: Heterocephalus glaber (assembly GCF_053883595.1). Taxonomy (NCBI): domain Eukaryota; kingdom Metazoa; phylum Chordata; class Mammalia; order Rodentia; family Bathyergidae; genus Heterocephalus; species Heterocephalus glaber. Next base: position 3,681,463 of record NW_028258191.1, read on the forward strand.
GCTGCCTTTGGCAGGAGTTTTTCTTTTTTCTCAGTATATTCCCTCCTTTGCACAACATACCCCTATTTTATTTTATATTTTTTAACATACTCCTATTTTAAATGCTTAAGGGAGTAGAGGTGAATGAAACCCATCCTAACATGATGTATGAAGAAGAGAAAATTAAGATTTTTCCTTGGGAAAGAATATACACAAACATACACATCACACACACATCACACATGCAGACACAGGACACACACACACACACACACACACACAGTGGGAGAGAGATTCATTAATCTAGACAGCAGAAACATAATCAGAAAAAAATTTAATCTGTTAATGTTTTTTTACCAGGCAATTCGTCAATTTCCCAATCAAAAGAAACCCTAGGGAATGAAAAGACACCAAAGATGCTATTAAAATGTTCCAAGCGAAAGCCATATTTAATTAATCTCAAACAAGCACAAACTATGAAACACAAATGCTTCAAGGTGCTGAGTGAAAAGAGAGATAAATCTACATCAGGCTTCAAAACTGATGCTTCCAGATGAGTCTAAGGTTGGGCCAAAGACAGGGAGATAATTTTGTCTGACTTACTCCCTGTTTTATGGGAAGCTAAAGAGTAGTAAGATGAGATGCTCCCAGTTCATCAAGGATGAGAAGAGATTAATATTGTATAGCCCAGTATCTGACATCAATGTATGATTACCCAGAGTCAGAACTGAATAAATGGAACACCAATCAAAACACAGAAGAAAAATTCACTGACACAGAAGACAAAACAAGGGAAGTGTCTTGAAAATCACTTTCCAGGCACAGTATCCATCATTAGCCTCAAAGTACCTGCAAAGAAAGCAGCTTTCTCCTTTAGGAATCTTCTTGTAGGTTAGGGGTCAGCAAACTTTTCCTGCAGAGGGCTAGAGAGTAAGGCTGTTAGATTCTGCATAGTCTTGGCTGCATCTACACAACCTTGCCATTGTAGTATGAAAGTAGACACAGACATCACATACGTAAATAGATATTGCTGTGCTCTAATAAAACTTTATTAACAAAAAGTAAGTGTGGAATGGTTTTGACTTATGGCCCATAGTTTTCCAACCCACGTAACAGATGAGCCCATGTGACCAGAATATCATCATCAATGGCTTCTACAGAGCAGCCAACATTCTAACAGTGCATGTTCAGTAGGAGAAAAAAATTCCATTAACTCATCACTACCCATACAAGAGCACAGTGTTTAAAGGTCACCCCAAAGTGTGAAGGCAGGAAATTAGGATTCCAGAAACAGAGAGAAGATATTCATTTGAAATTTTAAGATTGCGTTATAAAGGAGAAAGAGACGGAGACAAGAAGTGCAAACATTCCAACATGTGTTTAGCGAGGTTCTCTTCATGGACTTGAAGTTCAGGAAGAAGGTGACTGGATGGAAGAGAAGGGATGGCTTGCTATTGCCTCTGACCTAGAATCTTTAACCCTTTAACCTATTTCTGAGAGTGCATCCTGCAATGAAGTCTTTCCCCCTTGATCAGGAAGGTTTCTTGACCTCTTCAATTCACTAAGTTCACATTTAACTTCCCCAAAATTCTTTCCTAGAAAAGAAACACAACCCAGCACTTTGGCATAGAATTTTATTCTTTAACCTAGCATATGTCTCCCTGGTACATGGAAATTCAAATGCAGTGACATCGGTAAGTTCGTCTCCTGGTGGGCCTCTGGCAGCCAAGAAACACACAGCATGCATTGACATTGTGTAAGTGAAAAGCCTTCCTCCTTCCCACCCCCACCTGACAAGTGGTAAATGGAGTTCATTTTAGTTCGGCCAACAGTTTTCCTGAACAGCTCCCGTTCTCACTGACTACACTGTTGCTGGGTGCCTCAGCTTGGATCTCGAGTGTACCCCAAGGGCTCATGTGTGAAAAGCTTGGTCCCCAGTCTGGGTGCCACTGGGCGCCTTCAGGAGAAGGGACACAGGGAGAGGTTTTAGGGAACTGCGGGTCCACTCTCGAAGGGCATTGTGACAGCCTTGTCTCTTCTCTGTTCCTTCCGTGTCACATCATGAGGAGAGTGGTTTTCTGCTCTGCCACATGCTCTGCCTTGTGTGCTGCCTCACCACAGGCTCAAAGGCAACAGTAGGTCAGGAACGGAGGCCTTCACAACCACGAGCCACAATAAACCTTTTCTCTTTATAAGCTGATTATCTCAGGCTGTCTAACATAGTGCAGATACTGCTTTCTCACCTGTGGATGAGATTTCACAGACACTCAGAGCTAACCACAGAAACCAGAGGGTCTGACTGGGTAGCCTCCGAAGGAGTCAGTGAGGTCAAGAAGTCCTCTCAGCTAAAGGCATGGTTGGGCCAGGACTAGCCAGGATATTGTCGCTTGTCAAAAATACTGACTGGATATTTCCTGCAGAACTGACAGGATGCAACCCCCGCTTTTGACTAGGGAGCATGGAACTCAGTCCTTTCAGTCTCTACCAAGCCCCCTTTCTCAGTACTAGGATCTCATGCAAGAGCATTTTAGCAAAGCAAATCACTGCCTTCTGCTTTGGGGCCCAATGTACCATCTTCACCAAGTGCAAGACTGATCTTCACTCCAGTGTTCACACAGTTTTTGCCTTGTGCATTAGAGGGCTGGTCTCTCCCTCTCCTAAAAAAGGTGGCATCATAGCAGTGGAAGCATGAAGACCCAGGCAAATACCGGCAGGTAGGTTGCGGTAACACTGCTGCCAGATGTCCTCTGAGCGTGCATTACAGCAAAGACTGCATTTGTGTGGTTGGTGGGCAGTTCCACATTGCAGATCATTCCTTCACAGCAAGACCTGCATTCCTGTTAAAAAGAAAGAGGAGAGGGAGGAGTGAATGATAGGAAGAAGGAAAGGGTAAAACACAGAAAAACAGACGAAAAACTGCTTTATCTCCATTGGAAGCAGACCATTTGAGTTGATTAGCCAGTCTACATATCACCAGCCTTAGGGCCCTTCCTCTGCAATGGATCTGGAGGATAAAACCACTTGAGAGTCTTTCCTGCTCAACCATGCTTTATCTACATCAGACTTAAGCATACGCAAGGCAAACAAGAGGAGGGGAAACTGAATGAGGCTGACTGAGTCACCAAATCTTCTATGGGTGTGGAATAAAAACACTGAAACAAAACTGATTTTCTTTCTCAGTGTTACTTGTTAGGTAATAATAATGATTCTCTATTGGCTGTGTTCATACCTCATTCCTATCATCACTGTCACAACTGTTTGCTAATTACAACTGCTGAGTGGTAGAAAAAGGAAAAAAAAAGGCTGAGTCCCTAAAATCATATTTTCAGAGAGTGTTCCCAAGGGAACTGATCTCTTAGGATAGTACCAGTGCATATCTGGAACAGTCCTTGACCTGAAATGCCCAGCCATTCATAAAGGCTTCCAGGATGTCTAAGCAATGTACTGGCATCAACTCCAAGGATCTACCATCAGTGCTTCTCAACGCTGGCTGCACGTCAGATTCACCTTTAGGAAATGTTTGAAAAGATCTTTTGCCCAGGACCTCTACCCTGAGGTTGTTTTAGTTGGTCTGGCATGCTTACCTACCTCTCCTCACACACACCTTATAATAGCTCCACAGTTTCCCCTTCTGTAGCCAGAGCTAACAACCACTGATGTCAGGACCATTTTCTATACTTATAGGCTAAATCACCTTCTAAAACTTCATGAAATTAATATACTTTCAACTAATTTTATTCTGAAACATTCAGGATTTCAGGCATATAAAAAAGTAAAATACTCATTTAGAAGGGCAAAGAAAATTAAAGAGATAAATTGATCCAAAATATAGTTCGTTGTATTAAACTGAGACTGTCAGACACTCACTTCCTCCTCTGAGTGGGTGAGACAAGGTTTCCTTGGTGAAACGTGACACTATTTCCCTCCTTCTACCTTCTAGTTTGCCTGTGCAGTGTTCCTGGTGATTTCTAGCCAGGAACAAAGTACATGAGCTGGGCTCTGTCGTGTTTATCATCCTCTAGTGGATGGTTTATCCATTGGCCACCAGAGCTGGATTCAGACCATTTACCTAGAGTCTGAGGCCTAGGGTCTAACTCTGGAATCTGGGAATTATCATTCATTTTAATAACATCATTTCTTGTCAAAGAATAAAAAGTCTTCAACTTCTCTTAGTCTCTATTTCAGCCCTGTAACAGTGTCTTAAAGTACAAATATATCCAGCATTGTTTATGCTTCCTACTTCTTCCATGATGCATCACTTACCATCACCAGCATATGATCTTAGATAGTAACTTTACACATGCACATGCACAATGATTTTTACCGTATGTTCAGAATCTTGGCTGTGGTGGCAACCAACAAAATGACATTCATTTTTGGAGGCACACTTTTTGGTGATGGAGGTACTTCTTCCATGGCTGGTGAAGTGATGAACAGTCAAACAATACTGTGTGTCTAGATAAAAAAAAAATTTAAAAAAGCAACTTCATTTACACACTGCAAAACAGACCTCTTATTCATCACACTGAGAAATCACTAAAGTTCAGGATGAACCTTAGGTTCCAACATAAGAAATACAATAACAAAGGACTTGGGAGTTTCTAGGTCAGTGGTGGCAAACCTATGGCACATTTGTTATTGCGTTTTCCTTTTAAGACAAAAGATGTTAATGTAGAGTTGTTTTTTCTAAACTAACACCTCAGTATCCAGATTTGATTGCAGTGTTGGCACTTTGAGATAAGTAAGTGAGTTTTGGTTGCAGTTTGGCACTTAGTCACTAAAAGGTTCACCATCACTGGTCGAGGTGGTATTTTTATGAAGATATCAGTTTGTGAAGTGTGCATGCATGCGTGCGTGTATGTGTGTGTGTATGTATTGAAAATGAAGATAACCAGGCACCCATCCTTTGGCATCAACTAAATAGAGGGAAAAAAAATGAGCAAAATTGTCATCAAAGTCGTGGGTCTTCTCATTGAACATGCAAGAGTTTATGTGTCTGGCCTCCTTCTGTCCCTCTGAAGCACATGTTCGAGAACTCTAAAATCAGATGAAAATTGTGAGTGAAAAGTTAATGAGCTAGAGTACTTGTTGCTGCATCATCACACATTTCTTTCTTACAAGCCATGAAGCAAATGGTAGTTCAAAGACATTTCCAAGCACAGATCACTATCATCTTCCTTCCTCATCTAGCTTTTTTTTTGGTGTGTGTGGGGGGAAGTGCCTGGGTTAGAATCCTACCTCCTATCTATGTGACCTTTCTGTCTATGTGACCATGAGCAAGAAACTGTGCCTCAATTTCTTTATCTGTAAATGAGGATGTTAGTGTAGGCTATCTTAAGGCTTATGGTGAGGATTAAATGAGTGAACATGAGTTAGAAGGGTGTCTGGTTGATGGTACATAGCCAATATGTGTTTCCTTTTTAATATTATATAAAGCTTACCATAACCCTATCAAAGTACAAGCACACTTACAATTATTATTTTATCAAAAAGAAAATGAGCTCAAAGAATCTAACATGGCTGATTCACTGTAACAATAGTAGTTTCATAAGCCAACTTCAGTCTCATCTTTGTTTTCCCCCATTAAGTGACATTCCTGTTGTCATTGATCAATAAGGGAAAAAGCATTTCCTTGGCCTCAGATAGCTATAGAGAGACACAGAACTAAAGCAGGATATCCTAGGATATTCAATGAAATCACTTTCTTGGAAGAACCTCAAGTAATAACATATGTGTGGTTAAAGGTATAAAGATAACTCTATATAGATATGACCTAATGACATTATGTAATCAAAATATGAAGTTAATGTCTTAATTTTTTAAAATTATTACAGTAAAAGACACATTGCCATTAATCTGCCCCTCAAGGCACTCCCCCTTGCTTTGAATACACTTATATATACATCATCATTCTTGCCACTTCCTGAAGCAGTTCTGGAAGTCTTCTTTAATGAATGTCTTTAGTTATGCCACCTTGATGTGTTGAATTGATTCAAAACTTTTAACTTTCATAGTCATTTTGACTTTGAGGGAGAGGAAGAAGTTGCATGGTGCCAGATTTGGTGAATAAGGTGGATGAGGATACACTGTAATGTTTTTAATGAACCTTTCTATTGGTTTCATTTTCTCCTTACTGCAGCATTCATCACATTTTTGATTATACCTCTTAAAGACACTCAGAAAAGAAGACTTCCAGAACTATTTTGATGAGGGTTAAGAGTATCTTTTACTGTAATAATCTTTTAAAATTTCAAATTCAATGTGTTTTTTTAATCATACCTCATATGCAGAGCAGGAAGTGGGTAGGAAACAAAGTAAGAGTTAATTTAAAAAGCAAAGAAAAATGGAAATACATTGGTGAAGAAAAGTTAAACAGGTTGGAAGGATTAGAACTTGAATAAGAATTAGATGAGGCTATGGTGCTAGTTTTCAAGTTCTCTCAGGAGAGTCTAACGTCTGACTAGGCCCTTAGAGGAAATTTCTGACTCCTATAGGAACATCATTCGCCTGTCGGTGTGTTACATGAGGCATCTCTCCTTCAGGGCAGTCAGAAGAGACCTAAATGACTGTAAGATCAGCAATTAGGCAAGAGAAAGAAATAAAAGGAGTAAAGATAGGAAAGGAAAAAGTTAAACTGTCATTTGCTGACCATATGATACTCTACATAGGAGACCCAAAAAACTCTGCCAAAAGACTTCTAGATTTAATTGACAGATTCAGTAGGGTAGCTGGATACAAGGTAAACACTCAAAAACCAATAGCCTTCTTATACACAAATAGCAAACTCACTGAAAGAGAAATTAGGGAAATAATTCCTTTTACAATAGCATCCAAAAAAATGAAATATCTAGGAATCAATCTAACAAAGGAAGCAAAAGACCTCTACACAGAAAACTACAGCACTCTGAAAAAAGAGATCCAAGAGGATACAAGAAAATGGAAAGATATCCCTTGTTCCTGGGTAGGAAGAACCAGTATAGTGAAAATGGCCATACTTCCAAAACTGCTATATAGATTTAATGCAATGTCGATTGAAATTCCAAAAATATATTTCACAGAACTAGAGAAAACAGTCCAAAAATTCATTTGGAACCAGAAGAGGCCTAGAATAGCAAAAGCAATTCTAGGCAACAGAGATATGTCAGGGGGTATCACAATCCCCAACTTGAAACTCTACTATAAATCTACTGTGATAAAAACAGCATGGTACTGGCAAAGAAACAGACCTGAGGATCAGTGGAATAGATTAGAAGATCCAGAAACAACTCCAGACATACTTAGCCACTTCATCTTTGACAAAGGAGCCAACCACCCACATTGGAGGAAAGATAGCCTATTTAATAAATGGTGATGGAAAAAATGGATTTCAACCTGCCAAAGATTAAAACTAGACCCATATCTACCACCATGCACTAAACTAAAATCGAAGTGGATTAAAGATCTAAATATTAAAACAGAAACACTAAACTTGCTCAATGATAAGTTAGGTGGAACTCTTGATGACATTGGCATAGGAAAAGACTTTATGAACAAAACTTCAGTAGCATGAGAACCTGCACAAAGAATCAACAACTGGGATCTCATCTTATTAAAAAGCTTCTGCACTGTAAGAGAAACCAATAGAGCAAAGAGACAACCTGCAATGTGGGAAAAAAATTTTAGCAGATGTATCTCAGACAAAGGACTACTATCTAGAATATATAAAAAACTTAAAAAATCAGACACCCCAAATTCAATGACCCAATTCAAAAATGGGCATCTGAAATGAACAGACATTTCTCAGACAAAGAAGTAAAAGCAGCAAAAAAAAATATGAAAAAATGTTCAACATCACTGGTCATTCAAGAGATACAGATGAAAACAACACTGAGATTCCACCTCACTCCAGAAGGAATGGCTGCTATCAAGAAATCAACCAATAACAAATGTTGGAGGGGGCGTGGAGGTAAAGGAACCCTTCTCTATTGTTGGTGGGGGTGCAGACTGGTGCAACCACTGTGGAAATCAATATGGAGATACCTCAAAGAACTAGGACTGGAAGTCCCATTTGACCCAGCTATTCCCCTGCTGGGTATCTTCCCAAAAGAATTAAAAGAATCATACCCCAGGGATACATGTTCACCCCTGTTTATAGTGGCACAGTTTATAATAGTGAAAGCCTGGAAACAGCCCAACTGCCCATCAGCTGGAAACTGGATAAAGAAGATGTGTTTCTTTTAATAAGATGGAGTACTATTCAGCCATAAAGAATGAGAAACTAGAGACATTTATAGCTAAATGGATGCATTTTGAGGTCATACTTGTAAGTGAAATAAATAGGACACACATGTGCAAATACCGAATAGTTTCTCTAGTGTGAGAAACTGAAAGTGCAAATAAGGATTAAAATGAATAATCGATAGTGGGAAATAGGAAGAAAAGGTCCAAAGGGATAGGGTAAGTGGGAGGGGTAGGGGAAAGGAAAGAAGAGACAGGAACAATTATAAGAAAAGGAAAAAATGGAAACAAAGTCTTTGTAAATAGGGAAGGGTGGAGGGGGTGAAGGGAGGACAGGAAACGGGGAAAAAATAAGACCCAAGATGCATCATGTAAAGGTACAAGTACCCAAAGATAAATGTAAATGTATACCTAAAATGTACCAATAAAAGAGTTTAAGAAAAAAAAACATGAGATCATGAAAGAGTTATCCAAATGTGGCACACTTACTTTGTGGACACCATTTGTCTTCAGCCCATCGGTTGCAGTTATAGTTATCCCCTGCATTTTCACAGGTAAAACACTTGAAGCTGTTTGGAAATGGTGTGGCTTTAAAGAAAAATGTGAAGCAAAATAGTAAGGTTAAAAAAGACAAACATTTCAAACGTTAAATATGGCACAAATTTAGTAACATGTATTGGAGAACTTTTGTTTTTAGGGAGCTGGATTCACTCATTGGGCCCTTGGGCATTTTCTCGATTCCCTTTTCTTTAGGTAGTTCTATGAAATTCCAATATAGAGAACAAATTGATTTCATGAGTCACTTTGAAAAATTTATGGTTTTGTTCTATTATAATTATAATTTGAGAATAAGTGGGGGCTGAAAAGAACTAAAGAAGAGATTAACCTGAGCTAGAGTTTTCTCTTTTTCACTAATCAGTCTGTGATTTTTTTAAACTTCTGAAATACAACAATATTTATAGTTGTAACAATGGAGAGCTTCATGACATAGAGGTATAGTGAGGCAAGAACAATACCTACTAGGGTCCTCAGCCCATCAAATCTTGCTAATTTCCATCTATATACATTCTCATTACAGCTACCCTAACCTTAAACAAATCATCTCATTTAATGTATGTTCATACATGTCAGTTGTCAACATTAGTCTTTGATCGGGAACGTAATATTTAAAATAAGGATGATAGTGGGATGGGGATTTAGCTCAGTGGTGCCGCCCCCTGCCTCGCAAGCACAAGGCCCCAAATTCAACTGATTCCCGGTGCCAAAAAAAAAAAAATAATAAGGATGATAGTAATTATTAAGTCCTTACATTCAGGCCAAAGCATTATGGAAAGGAAAAACTGAGACTTGGTAACAATGTGGATTGGGAGCAACTAGGTCTTTTTGTCTTTATGCCTTTTGAGGAGTCTTGTATCTTGATATTTTAACAGACAAGAGAATAAAAATAAAATTATTTGACATTTCTGCATAACCAGGGCACAGGGCTCTGTGTGTAACTTTTGAGTCGCTCAGTTCTGGAGAACAAAACAGACAAAGGTCAAGGTGAACTTCAAACCATTCCAGTAACATAACCAGAAATTGGAATGAAAATTAAAAAGCAGTGGGTATTTCAAATGCCAGGGAGGGTATGCTTTAAACAGGTAATGCATTAAGCAAACCAAAAGAGTAAGTTCAGAGTATGGATGTGAAATTAAATGCTGCAAATATATTTGTTTGGCTTATATATAAAAGCATATTATATAGGTAAATAAACAAATGACATCCACTTTTACTTTTGAAATCTGAACAGTTAGAAAAATAACCAGTAGCCAACTCTGATGAATAAATGGCTAAAATATAAACTGGTACAACTTTTTGATCTAGTAACTATAATTCCAGGAAATCTATTCAAGGATCATAGCAAATCAAAGGTAAAAGTACATTTACAAAGATTTTCAATAAAAATTTCAATGAATTTAATATTTAACTTGCTTACGTTGCTTTCTGATATAAAGTATGGAATATGATTAAATAAGCTGGTGACTAGCCATATAATTGTTTAAAAAATGTAAAAAGTATTAAAATATTTTCAAAGACATTAAAAATGTTCAGAATATAGAACAAATGGTGAAAAACTAAGATAAAACTGTTTGTGTGATCTCACTAAATTATGTATTTAAATACACATACATAGAAAAAACATTGGAATATTCCAAAATTTAAAAAAGAGCTCCTTTGAATATTAGTATCATGAATAAATTTTACTTCCTTCCATACATTTCCTATTTCTTCAGAATTTTTTATAATGAATACATACTATATTTTTCTTTTTTAAAAGAATATTCCTCAACAAAAATTCTACTAGATTTCAAAAATTGGATATATGTAGATAATTTAGGGTCTATGAAAACTACCCATCATAAGTTTCAGCTATTATACATTCATTAACAACATAGGAATATATAATAAATAATAGTTCAACGTGTGTATATAGTACACATATAAATATGTATACATGTGTAGTGTGTATATATATATATATATATATATATACACACACACTACATAAATATGATTGAGTGTCCTGAAAAATATAGAAAACACAAAGAGCAGTAGTGACATATATCTCTTAGGAGTAGTATAAGGACTTTCATCATAATTTTTATATTCTTCCAGGTGTGGCAACTATGTTCATTTACATATATAAAATCATTACTTATAAAAATCTCTCCCTAACAAAGTATATCAGAGAAGTTTTTCTTGTCTGAGGAGAAAGAAGCACTTAAGATATACATAGGTAGATAGATAGATAGAGATGTACACATATGTATATAAAACATATTATCTTAGAGATAATATACACCAATATTTGCCTATTTTTAAACTAATAATGGAAAAGATGAACTTTATGTAACCTTTGCTAATTAGTGATTATAATAAAAATCTAGATCATATGCCCTTCCAAATATCAAACATTCTAAACTATTTTCAAAATTGTTAAAGGCCATTTGAAAGAATGAGCACATCATTTATGCTGAAACTTCCTACAGCCAATATTCTCCAATGAAGAGATCAACAAAGACCAACTTTCCTCTGCTAAGGTATGATTAAGGTCAGTAATCGAGTTTTTTTTAAACCAGAAGCCCTTTAAGACTATAGCAGGAGGGCAAATCATTTTAAATAAGCATAGAAAATTTCTGTCACCATGCCCTTACCCAGAAATGAGATAGCCTTTTTGTTTTATTCTAGGTGTAAACCAAATATTCCAGAAAAAGGTCACATTATGGTAGACGGAAAGTGGGCATCAAATGGGCACTCTGTTACCTCCCGGAAGTGAACCAGGATGCCAGCCACTACTTACGGTCAAGAGGAGGCCTCACATTGTAGAAGTTGATGTTCTTGGCAAATGCCTGGTTCTCTGAGAAGATAAAGAGCTGGATGGTAGCGACAGCTAGAGCATGACAGAGTAGTAGCATTGTGATCTCATGGGCTGGACAGGCCAAACTCATATGTCTAAAATGAAAAGATAGATTGGTTCAGCTTATTTCTGTTTTACACATCAACGGAAATATGTTTTGTTTCTGTCTGAAAAGCTCAGTTATTCATATTTTTATTCAACCCTCTATGTGCTGTTTTGGGCTGGTATAAAATGAGCATCATTCTTTTTGATCTGATGAAAGCTAAGTAACTACTGCCTTCTGCATTAGCCAGGCCCTAGCACTAGCTAGCTCAGTTTCAACAGGATGCTTAATGCCCTTCTGGGTCCAGGAAGCACAAGCAGCCTATACTGTCCTGACTGCACCCCACTCCACCAGTCCCTGAGGCTGCTGGCTGACTGTGCTGAATACCTGATACCTTAAATTAGCAATGTTCCAGGTGTGCTCTGCTGAAGTCACTGGGCCACCTATGGGTCACACTCTTTCCCTGAATAAACACTTATGTTTGAGAATTTCCAACTGTTTCACTATCTGAAAGAAACCATAAAAGTAGGAGCAGTGGGAAGGACAATGACTAAAAAGATAATGAGTCTTGGAAATAAAATATTTTCTGGATCCCAGAGCACAAAGACAGAGAGAAATAGGAGTCACTGTGAAATGCCATCTCCACCTGCTTTTGGGTGAAAGAAGCTGTTGCTGGGAGGTTCTAGAGGAAACAGAATAAAAGTCTGAGATGCTAAAAAACATATAATGTTAGTCCTGGTCCACAAGTATTACTATTCAGTATTTTCAGTCTTTAAGTAGGCAGAGCAGAAACCCAATGCGTGCATAAGCACTGGGTAAAGGACATGACATCTTAGGCCCTATAACTCCAACCTCCAGAAGCCAGCTTGGTAGTAAGAAAATCTGGAATCTCACCACGGACTGGTTCTCTTTGAGAAGGGGTTGGTGTGGGCAGCAGAAAAAGATGTAACTTGTAGTCCAAAGACTTCAGTTCAGGTATTGGCTCTGCTGTTTATTAGCTGCCTGACCCTGGCCAAGCTCTTTAAACTCTATTAACCTCAATTTTCTCATCTGTAAAGTGGATTAATAATATCTGGGCTGCCTACACATTTGAGTAATTGTGAACATCAAATACAGGCTCAGATAGGATCACTATAAGATTGTATAAATAAAAGCATTCACAACAAGAGTTCTGTGAAAATATTGTAATAGTGGAGGTCAGTAATGTTGGCTGAACTCATTTTCTTTTTGCTGAGCCAACTGGTCTCAATGGCTTAGGGAAAGGTTTAATCTTTGTATGTACACACATGATTCCTTACACAAATGTTTTGTTTGAAGCCAGGGTAATAATGCGTGTGAATACATTAGTTTTACAGATGTGATCAATAATGCAAACCTATGGAGATGCAACTGAATAGTAAGCAAAATATAGCCACAACACCATATCATTCTGGCAGATAACTTTTGCCATGATGGAACTGAATCACTATGGATATACTCAGTGTAAACAAGAGAAAACAAAAAACCTAGTAAGTAAATTTCAAATCAATACAATAATGCTAAACTTTAGCATTGCATTTTAGATCATTTCATAATTGGACCTAGATATATTTTACAATGGACATTTTTTCTAGCTCATTTTAGAAACCAAGATTAATCTTTCACAAATATTGTATTTCTAAATTTTATTCTTACGTTCTTTCTGAAGAAATAGACATTTAGCCAACTATATTATCCCTTACTATAGGGTGGTTATACTGTTACACATTCTGCTTCCCCCTTCCTTCTCTAAGTTGGTCTGTCCCACAGTCATTAGGAATCTGTAGCTAAGTAATGGATATACTTTCTTTTCAGTTTAATTTAATTTTATTAGTACATGTTTGCAGCACACGAATTTTACATTCATTTTAGGGAGTAGGTACATGTACATAACACAGCTTTAATCCCCTTCACCTTCCTGCCCACCTCCCTCCTTCCTTTTCTAAATCTCCTTTCCCCATTTTTATTCATACTGTTATTATTTTTAGTTCATGTTTATGACATGTAATGTTTACATTCATTGTGGGTATTTGTTATATGTAAATGGCATCTTAAATCTTTTTACTTTCCTTTCCCCTGATTCCCTCTCCTCACCCTCATTCTCCTGGGCCCCTTCCCATTTGCAAAAAAAAAAAAAAATCTATCTCCCTGTTTCCTTCTAGCAATCCTTTATTTTGCTCTTTATTTGCACTTGGAATTATTCAAATGAGAGATACCATATGGAATTTAAGCTTATGTGTCTGATTTATTTCACTTAACAATATATTTTCCAAATGTATCCATTTTCCTATAAATGTCTTGGATATCTACAGAGTATTCCACTCCACTACAACAGAGTATATATATTTTTCTCTGTAGCATATGAAACTTTCTCCAAAATAGATCACACTTTGGTCCACAAACCTTACTTAAATAAATATAAAAGAATCAAAATCACCCCAAGTTTACTATCAGACCACTGTGCAATGAAAATAGAAATCAAGCACTTAAAAAAACAGAAAGTTTAGAAACACCTGGAAACTCAATAACACACTTCTGAATACCCAGTGGGTCACAGAAGAAATTGAGTAAGAAAATTAAACAATTTCCAGAAGGAAATGACAATGCCTGCATGGCATACGGGAGCCTATGGGACACAAGGAAAGCAGTCCTAAGAGGGAAGGTCATTGGATAGACCTTCTTTACACCAGGGGAGACACTTTGAAAAGGAAGACTAATCCCTCTTTCACAAACAAACCTCAGTATGACTGTGCTAACATAGAAATACACAAGTGTTCCTGTAATACGGAGAGGACATACAAGATTATGGATTTTAGAGTCCCGTTTGTCCACATATTTGTTTTCCATCTCTAAGCAGTTATGGGACTGTAGACAAGCTGCTGAAGCTTCCCAAGCCTTGCCCTCCCCATTTGCAGAAGTACAAGAGCAGTGCTTACCTCATAGTTTTGAAGACAAGACCAAATGACATAAGGCATAGGAAGAGCCCAGCTCAGTGCTGAGCACATGGCTAAAACTATATTTATTGAAAATTTTCTATTTAGGTGTAAAGATCATTGACTCAACCACTTGCTTCCAAACCTCTTATTTTTGAAGCCTGGTCCACTTTAACCTCCATGGACTAAAATTTGTGCATCTGTAAATTAGAAGTAATAATAATACCTACTTTGTAGAGTTCTAAGAATTAAATAATATAAAAGTTGAAATATTTAATTAGCTATGTGCCTCAAATTTTGCTAATTCTTATGTAATATTAACTATTATAAACAAAACCCTAGTTTGGAATCGCAAGTCAAAATCTCCAGTTTTCCTCCTGTAATTTCATTGTGAAACAAAAGCCCATTCATTCATTCAACATGCCATTATTGACATCCAATATGGGATTGTTGTTACTGACTTCCCAACAAGGCATTTTTTTCTCAAGCAAATTGCATTTTAGAGGGATAAGATAGGCAATACACACGTGAAAAACATAACTTCAGATAGTCATAAAGTCCAGGAAGGCGATACAATAAGGTGAGATGTCTGTGACTAGGAAGAGCTGGTAGCTCCATACATCTCTCTAAGTAGGCGGCATTTGAACAGGCAGATTAAATGATGAGATGGAATTACCCAAGCAAAGAATCAAAAGGACAGCAGCCCAGATTCTAAGATGGAAAAGAAGCCTGCCCCACTGGGGAAACACAAAAAGCAGTCAGTGTGACTGGAACATGTAGAAAGCAGGGCAGGGACAAAGGCATGAAGTCAAGGGGGCCAAATCAAACAGGCATTTACTGCAAAGATTTTGGATTCAGAAAAATCAAGAAATTGTTCACTTCTGGGTTGTCTAATTTTGAAAAATACCAAGAATGCCTTTTCTCTATAGAGTAATCAGTCTCAAATTCTTAGCCTCATTTCTAGCTCCTGAAATAAAAAAATACAAATGATGATGAATATAGAGGAAGATGGAATTCAGATACACTAAAGTTTCCTCTGAATGAATAAATGACAGACAACTTAAAAACAACTGAATGAACAATAAGTCCAAGGATTAGATTTGGTTTTTAGTTTCTCTGTCCTTCAAAACAGCAACACAGGGACTTGATCATTGCTACCATTGTGCAACTGAGGAAACTGAGGTTCAGAGACAGCATCTGTAAAAGTTCCAGCACACTGAATCCAAACAGTTCCACGTGGTACATCCTGGCCTACTGCACTTGGAATCCAGTGCAAAGTAAAACAAAAGAGAGTTACTTTCATATAGACAAAATGTATTTTCATTTCCATTTCAAACTGAAATAGCAAAGCCTTATTCTATCAAAATTCTCTAAAACTGCAAAGGTTTTATCTGTCAAATAAATGTGTCTTATATTTCCAGAGCAGGCTTGATAATCTATTGCCATACACTGCTTCTCCTTGAGTACCTCTATCTATCTATATCTATTCTTCATGTACAGGTTTGCATTAACATGACTTTTATTTTTAACAACCCAAAGATACTAGAATAATGAAAAAATAAATGACTAAATGTAGTATCTGAGAATTGTTTTACGTGTGGAATCATTTCTTGGAGACTCTGAACTAAAAATTGTCTGCTGAGACTTTGCTGAGTAGGCTCTCACTACAGGCTTTGTGGCAGAACAAGGTTAGAGCAGAGCTTAGATATTGCTCCAGAGGAGGAAAAAAAATATTTAACACAAGAGAAACTAAACCATTCAGGTTATTATCTCAAAGCATGATACTGAGAAGTGTTAGTTCTTCATGTGGGGGCAGGGGTTAGCTGTGAGATTCCTTAGGTAATTTGAAAAAATGTATATCTAGATGAATTTCCCTCTGGGTGAAGTATCTCTACGGAGTCTAAGAGACCCATGTGATGGTTAAGAACGGCTGCCTGCAGATTCAGATTACGGCTGTAATGATTCAGCTTCTGTGACTGCAATGATTTCATATTTTGACTCTAAGAGAAAAAGTTCCACATATACAATATGTTAGGTATGTCCACACTCTTCAAACTCAACAGTAGCTCAAAATACTCTTTACCAAACAGAGCTTATTACCTTCATCCATCTTGCCCAGTAGGACTTACCTACTGTGCTGGATTTCCCTGTGTTTTATGAATCTTATGAATTCTGTCTTTGGAAAATGTTTTAACTCCTGTTCAAGGATGCAGAGTGCTTCTTTGCCAGGAGATGAAAGAGATCTCTTCCAGGCTTATTTGGAAGGATATGGCAGGGATGGCAACTCTCAGGCATTTGAGAGAATGGCAGGTAGCCAGATGTATCAATGAGGAAACACCACCTGAGACTAAGGTGCAGAATAAAGGATATGATTCATGGCGTTTGATTCAGAATCACGACAACTTCTTAGGCCTGAGCCCTCATAATCATCTCAGCCTACAGTGGCATTTCACACTTCCAAGGAAAATGTGGAAAGTTGACAGTGGCCTCAAGAAGCATCATATCTTTGGCATTATAAAATATTTTGAGGTAAGAAAATGACCAACAGTATTTTTTAAAATATTCCCCAGACTCATGGTTGGTGCATAGTAGATACTTAGTACTTTGTGGAATAGAATCAACATGATTAGCTATGCCCTACATACAGCACCTTTCTTAGTGAATAAGACAGAAGTTGTGGGCAGTAAAAAGTTAGCAGTGCCCAAAGCTGACAAAGAGATGATGGACTAAGACATTTAAAGAGTTCAAACCAAGGTGGTAAATACTGGCATTTCTTACACAATACCTAGAAATGAATCAGCAAGGACAAAACCAACTTCAACTGCCAGTGAAACAAATGAAATAGATCATTTAAGGCAAAGGCTGTACTAAGTGCAACATGCCTATCAACACTCACGTTCACACCTTCCTGCAAGTACCACTTATCTTGCAGTAAGACACTTTAACGACAATCCTTAATGGGCCTGGCATCCCTTGTAAAAAGAACAGAAGGCAAAGTGGAAATCAAAGCAAGTGCTGAAACTTACTGAGAAAGAATAGAACAGAATAGAAGAAAATATCCCTCCTCAAAGAGGAAAATTTCCAGAAAACTACATCATCCACAAGTGTTGTGCTCCTTACTTCTGGCTATTAAGTCAGACTGGCAAATAGCTGAGTAGGGTTCCTATTAAATTTAGGAAGAGTATTTGTGGGATGTATGTTGAGACCAGACTTAGCTCCATTCATTGTCAGGGAATTGAGAGTTCAGATCCTAACCTCCTTTGGCTATTGACCATCAGTTCCCAGGGCTTCTGTTTCTACCTTCTCTGATGGGCTCACTCTTTATTTGTGGTACATGAAAGATTTCAGGTTGTCTAAATCTTGAAAGTGGCATGATTATAACTCACACATTTGCACCAAGTATTTTCCTGAACACTTAATGTGCAACAGTGAATAAGAAAGACCACTCTCTGAGCTCTCATAAATTATTGGACCAAAAAGACAATACACTGGTACCTTGATTCATGAACTTCTTTCCATGATTCTGGTTGCAAAATTCATTATAGTACATATATGCTTGCAATTTGGCTGCAACCAGAATCATGGAACAAATTCTGGGACCAAGATGATTGCATCTTTTTACTTAGATGGCATTTAAGAAATCTTAGGTGCCTAATTTTCCCTCTTTTCCCTCTCTCCCCCTTCTTTAGACACAATTAGCAGAAACTAGAGATCAGATCAAAGATTATAACTGTCCAAATCTATTCCATATTAACTGGAACAAATCTGGTAAATGATGTTGAGTTCTGTGAATTAATTTCTTACGAGATTCAGAAATTCTCCTTCTTGCAACCATGTAGGAAGTTGAAATAAATGATCACTAACATCTCTTCATTTTTAATAGTTTATTATTTTTATGGAAGGAGATTAATGAAGAATTGCAGTTATGCCTTGAAGTCATATATGTAATGCAGTATTTCTGTAACATTTCAGGTTCCTATTGCACTAGTTAAAGAATACAAACAAAAATATCTCATTAAGCACAGGATCAAAACCTCAAAGAAAGAAGAACCTCATATCTAAACATAGAACTGAACATTTTGCAATATCAAGGATATAAGGTTTTTTTTCCATTGCATACAACCTGATCAAAGATACTGTGGAAAACAGCACTGATATTAAAATAATTTTATTATGAAAGTCAGTTTTGAACGTAATCATAAATTAATACAGGGCTGATAAGTATGTAATTTGGGTGAAAAAAAACATAATCCATTTTAAAGACATCTTTTAAAATAAGATTCAATTTTTTTAACAAAAAGATATTCCAAAGTAATAGCTTTTCAGCTATATTTTTGTCAAAGACATGATTTTTCATCTATTTTGATAAAGCTTTTGTGGCACCAGAGGAACAAGGTAAGAACCACATGGATTGGAGGTAAAGCTGGGAACTTGAGAAATTAGAAACTGAATTCCCTTTTAAAAGATTTAAGAATGGTTTGTTATGTTGGAATGAATTATTTGGGGAAATATTAGGCATCTGTGCTAGTCAGCTTTCCGAAACTATAAAACCTGTGCTAACCAACTGCTATAGAGAAAAGTTTTCTTTTGGCTCTTTGGTTTGTTTTTGGTTTTTGTTTTTGGTACCGGGGATTGAACTCATGACCTTGCACTCGCAAGGCAGGCAGCAGAACCACTGAGCTAAATCCCCAGCTGGCTCTTGGTTTTGAAGGTTTCAGTTCATGACTGATTGACTCTGTTGCTTTGGGCTTGTGGCCAGTCCACACATCGTGGCTGGAGTATGTGAAAGAGTAAAACTGAAAACTGTTCACCTCATGGCAGGAACCAAATAGAGGAAGAATGAGGAAACTGGGTCCCACTATCCCACTTGAGAGCATCCCCTCAATGACCTAAAACCTTCCCACTAGGCTCCACCTCCCAATAGCACCACCCTGTGGACCAACCCTTTAACAAATGGGCACATTTGAGAACATTTAGGATCCAAACTATAGCAGAAACATAAAAATGTGTTATTTAAATTTGAATTTCCTTCACATAAATGAATTATTTTTACCCATTTATGTCCATGAATGTCTCTTATGAGGCCCAGAACAAGTTACTTAAGCATAAGGCTCTTAGGATACTGAGTAAAACCTATTTCAGATGAGAGAACAGTGAAGATTCTAACGCCCTTCCATGAACGGTTGCTCTCTGCTGTGTGTTAGCCCTTGCTCTGTACTTCCTAGAAGCCAAAGAGGACACAGTGGAATGCATTAATTCTCCTTCTGTCAGAAAGAGAAACTTTTCCTGATTATCCTCAAATCAATCACTCCTATGAGTTATCATACAGAGGGCACCAAATGACTCATGCATCATTCCTGAAATTTGTTTTGAAGTGCTCCAGATGCATCCATCATTTGGTCATTTCTTTAAAAAAGCCAAGGGCCAGCACTGAAAGGTAATTCTATATAGATACTTCTGCTATCACGGAGGTAAATGAAAGAGTTTTACCTTCTCCGTGGAAAAGGGTTGCTTTTGAACTAGAGAGAAAGACTCAAGGAGACAGAAGTAGTTCAGGAGAACTCCACACATACAGGTGTTTGGTGTGACTAATGAACAACTCCTCTGGCAGCACTGCATGCATATCAACCAGTCGACAACATAGGTTGGACACAGAAGACACGGCTTTTATGTCCCATATCCTTGCTTGCTTTACTGAATTCATTTCTTTTTTTTTTTTTTTCAGTACTGGGGATCGAATTTGGGTCCTTGTACTTTCGAAGCAGGCAGTGGAACGACTGAACTAAATCCCCGGCCCTGAATTCATTTCTTATAATAACCAATCAAAGCTCTCATAAAAGAATTCAAAGCTGAAATATCTAACAGCTGGCAAAAGATCCATTATTCCACATTTCCTGAGTGGAGGAGTGCATGGTGCCAAGGATGCACTCTCTAATTCATGATATTCAGAACTACAGTGAGAAAATTTAGCATTCTGAGCCCCTCCATGTGTAAGGTGGTCGCTAGCATTTTTTACTTTCTTTTGTCTCTGCTGGCATAGAAAAATGACCATAAAAATAAAACGCTCAAACAGATGTGTTTTTCATTTTAATCTTTCTGTATATATTCTGACAGAATGTACCAAAGCAGAAATCATGGGTGATAAATTCATCTAAGTACATATGAGTATGTATGTATACATGCATGTATATCTACATATATGCATGTATACAGTTATTTTATTGAATGAATTAATTGTTTAAGTGCTAGCTTAAGCCAGATTGTAAAGACGTACTAGAACTCTGGTGAACAGAGACTGAATTACCAATCATTTTGGCTGTTTTTAGAAACCACACAGTTATTTTTCAATTGAGATATCTTCAGGAGCACAACTGTTACTATGCATTTGTCCTTTCTTCCTTCTTTTGTCCTAGGGTGTTAGGTCACTGATCGTTGTTTGTACAACCCCCACTAGCTCAATTTTATTCTTGATTCCCCATTCAAAAACATATTACACAAGTAAAGAACATGTTTGCAGATATCATTTTGAAACAGAAGGGCATTTAAAACCAACAATAAACTGTGTGCTATGGCAAAAGAATATTGTGCTGACTTTTGCATAGTCACAAAACTCAGAACAGATTATTCAAAGAACTCTCTGGGAGCCAACAAGCTTATAAAAGCAGTCCAAAGGGAAAAAAAATCTGCAGCCTGCATATATAATAAAGTTACACCGTGTCACTTGCTCTATAAATTGTCACTATTACTATTTGGAGCAGAAGGAAATGTACATATACAAAGATATATACGTGCATAATTTCATATTCCCAGAGGAAACTGAAAAATTATGTACATTAAAGAGTGTTTTAACTGCAACACAAAAATGACATTTAATGGTTCACGATGTGGTTCACGTTCCCACAAGGGTGAAGTTGAGAGAAGTGCTGCCTGGTATTATGGGGAATATTAGTCTTTGGAAGCACCCAGGTCTAGGTACAAATTCTGAACCTGCCACTTCCCAGAACTACTACCTCCAGCTGATCACGCAATTGCGCTGAGACCTGGTTTCCCCTATCTCTATTTTGTGGAGTCCTAGGAATTAAAAAGAATGAAAGATAAGTACCTGTCTGCTGCCATTTTTGTCAAATTATCGAATCAATTAGAAAGGTAAATGTAGAGATACATTGTTCTCTATAGATACCATAATACCAGTTTCATTAAGGTCATTCAGTGTTAGACAAGAATTCATGATGAAGTTCAATGTGTGTATTTTCAGTTCTCAAATTCTATGATTATCTGAGCATACATGAAAGCAAGATGTAAAATTCCTTTGAAGCTCAATTTTAAGAAAACTATTCTAGAATATATGGAGAACAATATGAGACCTCACTGGAACATATCTATTTATTGGCTTTCTGATGAATCTTTGTCCATAGATGAATGGCATGCAGTAGTTTTCACAGCACTTACTTTAAGAATCAACAAGGTATGAACCTTCTGGGCCACCATACCACCTCCCTGAGTGCCCAGGAGAAGAGCTGCCCCAAGCACAGAGGAAGTGAAACTTTCAGACTGCCATACCATCACCCCCAGCTCCAAGGAGGTGAGCCACGTGGGCACCAGCAGCACACATCCCCACCACCACCAGTGAAATGAGAAGACATGTAAACAAGTCTCAAACCCAGACATTCAGATCACCTACAGCAACCCCAAAGGTAAACGAGATGGAACACTCTGATACTCAAAAACCTGGAATCCCTGAATAGGCACCAAAAGAGGATCTGGAAAAAATGAAATCAGAAAAAATTTCTCATATAAAAGCAGAGATTGAGCCCATAGTGCAAGACATTATTAATAAATCTAGAGAGGACACAGATAAAAACATAGAGAAACTGAGGAACATGATGGAATCCAAACATAGGAAACAAATGGAATCCATAAAACAGATACAAACAGATTTCCAGGAGATAAAAAACTCCACTGAAAGTTTATGCAGCAGAATGAGCCAATGTGAGGACAGAATTTCAGATACAGAAGATAAGATTGCAATTAGTGACCAGGAAAAGAAAAATGGCTTCAAAATAGTAAGGGACCACAAGAAACCAATCCAGCAGCTGCTAAATGATGCAAAGAATAATAACATAAGACTGAACAGAGTAAATGAAGAAACAGGAGAGAGTGCAGATGACATAAAAAAAAACTGTTTACAGATGTAATAGCAGAAAACTTCTCAAGCAGGGGAAAAGAACTTGACATACAGATAATTGAGGGATATAGAACTCCAACTAGTTTTCATCAAAAAAAACTACACATAAGCATATAATAGTTAAGATTCCAGAAACCCAATAGAAGAACAAAATTCTACAAGCATTTAGAGAAAAGAAACAAATCACATACAAAGAAAAACCGATCAGAATCACAGCAAACTTCTCAACACAAACCCTCAAGGCAAGAAGAGCTTCAAGTGACGTATTTCAAGCCCTAAAGGAAAACACCTCCAACCCAGATTCATGTACCCTGCAAAACTATCTTTCAAAATTGATGGAGAAATAAGATACTTTCAGGACAAAGAGCACCTTAGGAAATTCATGAATATCAAATCACCACTCCAAAAATTTTTAAACAATATCTTAGGAAAAGACAACAAGGATCACAAGCCCAGGAAGCCCAGCAGAATGCATCCTTTGGGCATGACAAGAAATGAAACAAAAAGGAGGAGAATCCAAAAAAAGAAAAAGTCATGGCAAGGATAAATCAATACATGTCAGTTATAACCATCAATGTTAATGGTCTCAATTCACCAATCAAAAGAAACAGATGGGCAGAATGGGTTAAGAAGCAAGATCCAACAATATGTTGCATACAACACACTTAATTCAAAAAGAAACTCATAGTCTGAAAGTGTGGAAAACAATACTTCATGTGACCAGAACCCGAAAAAGAAGGAGTAGCTACCCTTTTTGCAGATCAAGTAGATTTCAAACCCACACTGATTAAGAAAGACAAAGAAGGACACTACATCCTTGTGAAGGGAACAGTCTAAGAGGAAGAGATGACAATCATAAACACATATGCACCAAACATTAGTGTGCCCAACTATATAAAACAAATACTAACAGACATGAAAAATCAAATAAACAGTATTACAATAGTAGTGGGAGACCTCAATACCCCACTGTCACAAATACATAGATCAACTAGACAAAAAATAAGCAATAAAATATGAGAACTCAAACTCTTGAACAAATGAACTTAACAGATGTTTACAGAGTGTTCCACCCCACAAAATCAGAATACACATTCTTTTCAGCTGCACACGGGTCATTCTTCAAAAAAGACCACATACTCACTTATAGAACATGTTTAAGTAAGTGCAAAGAAATTGAAGTTATCCCGTGCATATTATCAGACAATAGTGTGATGAAATTGGAGATCAATAGCAAAATAAACCATAAGAATTTCATAAACACATGAAAATTGAACAACACACTTCTGAATAACCAATGGGTCATAGAGGAAATTAAAGAAGAAATCAGGCAGCTCCTTCAATTAAATGACAATGACAATACAACATATCGGAATCTATGGGACACAATGAAAGCAGTCTTACGAGGGAAATTCATAGCAGTGAATACACATAGGAAAACAGAGCAAGCCCAACTAAACAACCTGATGCTGAACCTCAAGCTTCTAGAAAAAGAAGAGGAGGACAAATCCAAAGCTCATGCAAGGGAAGAAATTTTAAAGATCAGAGGAGAAATCAATGCAATGGAGACTAAGAAAATGATACAAAAAATCAATGAAGCCAAGAGTTGCTTCTTTGAAGGAATCAACAAAATTGACAAACCCTTAGCCATCCTTGTCAGAAAAAGGAAAGAAAAGGGCTAAATCCATGCAATTAGGAATGAAAAGGGTGAAATTACAAAGGACCCAGCAGAAATCCAGAGGTCCATCAATACCTACTTCTAGAACCTATACACCAATAAGATGGACAACACGGAAGAAATGGACAGATTCCTAGATGCATATGAATTACCAAAGATGAACAAAGAAGACCTCAAAATTCTAAACAACCCAATATCAATCAATGAAATTTAAAATGTTATTAAAAACTTAGCAACTAAGAAAAGCCCAGGTCCTGATGGCTTCACTGCCAAATTCTATAAGACATTTACAGAGGAACTACTGCCACTACTGTTTAAATTCTTTAATGAAATTAAAAGGGAAGGAATACTCCCATATTCATTCCTGGAAGCAGGTATCACCTTGATCCCCAAAGCAGAGAAAGACCCAACCAAAAAAGAGAACCATAGGGCAATCTCACTAAAGAACATAGATGCAAAAATCCTTAATAAGATACTGGCAAACAGAATGCAGGAGATCATCAACAAGATCATATACCCTGACCAAGTGGGATTCATCCCAGGGATGCGGGGATGGTTCAATATATGAAAATCAATCAATGTAATACACTATATCAATAGAGCCAAGGACAAAAACCATGTGATCTTCTCAATAGATGCAGAAAAAGCACTTTACAAACTCCAACACACATTTATGGTAAAAATCCTAAAAAACATTGGAATAGGTGGTCTCTACCTCAATCTGATAAAAACCATCTATGAAAAACCAACAGCCAATATCATACTAAAAGGTCAAAAACTGAAATCCTTCACACTAAATTCAGGAACAAGACAAGGATGTCCACTATCACCACTCCTGTTGAACTTACTGTTGGAAACATTAGCCACAGCAAGTAGACAAGAGAAAGAAATAAAAGGAATAAAGACAGGAAATGAAGATGTCAAATAGTCATTATTTGCAGATGACATGACTCTATACAGAAGACCCCAAGAATGCCACCAAAAGTCTTCTAGACTTAATAACAAAATTCAGTAGTGTAGCTGGATACAAGATCAACATACAAAAAGCAATAACTTTCCTTTACATGAACAACAGACTCATTAGGGGGGAAATAGGGCAAACAATTCCTTTCACAATAGTATCCAAAACTTGAAATACCTAGGAATCAACCTAACAAAAGAAATCAAAGACTTCTTCCCAGAAAACTACAGTACTCTGAAAAGAGAGATTGAAGATGATATCAGAAAATGGAAAGACATCCCTTGTTCCTGGGTAGGAAGAATCAATATAATGAAAATGGTCATACTTCCAAAACTACTATATAGATTCAATTCAATCCCAATTGAAATTTCAGCAGCATACTTCACAGAACTGGGGAAAACAATCCAAAAATTCATTTGGAATAAGAAGAGATCTAGAATAGCAAAAGCAACACTAGGCAATAAAGACAAGGTAGGGGGTATCACAACCCCCAACTTGAAACTATACTACAGAGCTACTGTGATAAAAACAGCATGGTACTGGCAAAGAAACAGACTTGAGAGCCAGTGGAGCAGATTAGAAGATGCATAAACAACTCCAGACACACTCAGCCACCTCATCTTCGACAAAGGAGCCAAAGACTCTCACTGGAGGAAAGATAGCCTCTTTAATAAATGGTGCTGGAAAAATTGGGTTTCAACTTGCCAAAGCTTAAAACTAGACCTATATCTCTCACCATGCACTAAACTAAAATCAAAATGGATTAAAGATCTAAATATTAAAACAGATATGCTGAACTGGCTCGAAGAGAGGTCAGGTAAATCTCTTGAAGACATTGGTGTAGGAAAAGATTTTATGAATAAAACCTCAGTTGCCCATGAACCAGCACAAACCATCAACAAGTGGGATCTCTTCTTATTAATAAGCTTCTGCACAGCAAAAGAAACCACCAACAGAGTGAAAAGACAACCCACAAAGTGGGAAAAATTTTCACCTGCTGTTCTTCAGACAAAGGTCTACTATCTAGACTCTATAAAGAACTTCAAAAAATCAGACCTCCCAAATTTAAATACCCAATCCAAAAATGGGCATCTGAAATGAACAGACATTTCTCAGACAAAGAAGCAGAATTAGCAAATAAACATATGAAAAAAATGCTCAACATCACTGGTCATTTGAGAGATGCAAATGAAAACAATGCTGAGATTCCACCTCACTCCAGAAAGAATGGCTGCTATCATGAAATCAATCAATAACAAATGCTGGTGGGGCTGTGGGGAAAGAGGAACCTGCTCCACTGCTGGTGGGAGTGTCGACTGGTGCAACCACTATGGAAATCAGTATGGAGATACCTCAAAGAACTAGGACTGGAAGTCTCATTTGACCTAGCTATTCCCCTGCTGGGGATCTTCCCCAAAGAATTAAAAGAATCATACCACAGTGATATATGTGCACCCATGTTCATAGCAGCATAATTTGTAATAGCTAAAACTTGGAAGCAGCCCAAATCCCCAATCAACTGGAGACTGGATCAAGAAAATGTGGTTTTTTTATAAAATGGAGTACTACTCAGCTATAAAAAATGAGAAATTAGAGATAATTATAGCCAAATGGATGCACATTGAGACCATACTCCTACATGAAATAAATAGGACACACATGTGTAAATACTGAATAGTTCCTCTAGTATGAGAAACTGAAAGTGTGAATAAGGACTAAAAGGTATAATAGATAATGTGAAATAGGAAGAAAAGGGGCAAAGGGAAAGGGGAAGTGGGAGGGGTTGGGGAAAGGATAGAATGGAATGGAATTAATATGAGTAAATGAAAAATTGGAAACAAAGTCTTTGTAAATAGGGAGGGATGGAGGGGTTGAAGGGAGGGCAGGGGAAGGGGGAAAAATAAGAACCAAGAGAGATTATGTAAAGGTGCAAATTTCCAATGATGAATGCCATTATATGGTATGCCTAAAATATTCCAATAAAATTAATTTTTTAAAAAATCAACAAGCTATGTTCTTTTACGTGTATCATTCATTACTGTTTCTTCAAGTATGTGTCATACTTCACATGCTTTTTGGGAGTCTCAGTTCACATATTTCTCATTCACCATTCTTTCCATGAATACTCCAACCTAGCATTGGTCTCTAGCCTGAGAAAAACTTGGTGTTTGTGGCCACCTGACTGTCCTACTTTGCTTAGCATTGGGTTAGGGAAAGTACAGTCCAGTCCGTACCTGGAGACAAGCTGAAGATTTCTTCAAAAAATAATATGAAACAAAATAAAAGATTTTGCTTCATCCCTGTTTTGATTGTTTATTTAAGAGAGCAGTCTTTTAATACCCTAATAAGTCACTCATATGGAGACGGTGAGAGCTCCATTTTCAGCAGCTGATGGTGTGCCTGGCAAGGGCCTGTGCATTCCCATGTGCTCCAACCCACACTGTGCTGGGGCTTAAACACACTACTGCAACATGTTCTTCTAAGCTATTCCAGTCTAGGGAAAGGGAAATGAGTGTTCCCTAACTCCCTTTGCCCTCTAGAGCTACCCTTCATGCCTTCCAACCCTGTTCTGTGCTGGCAAGGCAAGCTACAAGCACCTCCAGTTTGGTGTGGCCAATAGAAAATTCTCACAAACTGCAAGGTGGGAAGACAGTGAAACTGCATATTATTCCCCCGACTACCTTTTGGTCACGCCCCTCAGCTACTGGTACATGGCATGCCACAGTTACCATCTCCCAGAGGTTGGCAGCCATTTCTCCTTGGTCCTCCGGGCTTAGGGCAGTGGTGGCGAACCTATGGCATGCTTGCCAGTGGGCTGTTATCATTGAAAGCTCTAAAAAGTCACCAGCCTAGGATATGGTGCAAATGGCTCTTCTCTGCTACTAATTTGACATGCCATTGGAAACACCCTTTGTTAACTCCCTCAACTAACACCAGTTTGATTATGCCACCTGGTTCCTGCCAGAACCCCAACTCAGCCTTGAACCCAGTCTTTAAACATCATCAAAAGAGCCACTCAAGACCCAAACATCATGACTCTTTGTGATAACCGAGCTATTATGGGAACAGCTGCCATGCATAAAGAGTAGCCTCTTCACAAGTAACGTGAAGAACCATTGTTATGGTCTCTGAGGTGACAGGAAACCAACATCTGGATTCATCCAACAAATTAATCAGATAAGAAGGAAGACTTCAGTAAGCAAATGAGAATACTACTGAGCACCATATCAGAAGATAAATCTATTTTATAATCTCATGCAAGTATTTCAACCCCACCAAAATTTTTACTAGTACCATCACTGAAGCACATCATTAAATAAGTAGAGATGGGCAGGATTCTTGATCTTCAGTGGAAGAGTGGAGAAAACTAAACACATATTGTTAGGAACATAGCTCTAAAATCCATGAAGCTCCAGGATACTCAGGGCTGGATCCTCTTATTGCATTATAGTGCCTATAAACATCTGCACAGAGACATGAGTTTATTTGAATATAACAGATTCACTAAATACCTGAGATCCCCAGTTAATGGAATGATGTTTTGCCCTAGTTTCCATCCTAAGATCTGTATTTTGAGAAACAATACTAGACTATTTTTACTTGACTTCTCATTTAAATTGAGCACCTTTTACTAAAATGTTGTCCAGCTGTTCTTCTGGGGACCTCTCATCTTCTACAGTCCCAGACTTCTCTGACACAATGTTCTTAGGAGGCTCATTTTCCCAAGGAAGCCCTTTCACCTTCCAGATTCACTCCATACTCACCTTTCTTAACCAAGTTTCTTCCCTCCTCCTCCCCTTCTACTCCTTGCTTCTGAATTCAAGGACATCTCAAAAGAAAAGAAAAGTGTAAAAAAAGTTCATCTTGAATTGCACATTTGAGATCTCATCCATATTCTGTACCAATTTCCAGACCATGAAACTCCTTATTGGAAGGCAAAATGTTCTTTGATAATGTCTAAAATAGCCCCTTTACCTCGTGCTTAAAACAAAGCACACCTTGAAGGTATTTTTATAAAGAGCAGCATGTAAGAACAGAGGCCAAAAAAGGAGATTCTTCTCTTTTTTACTCCTTTTTTTTGTGAATGGATACAAAGATTCTCCTCGCTCTAAGTGCCTGACAGAGAAAGCTGGCTGTGGGATCGGTGGAGAAAGTGTCTGAAAGGTGAGAGAGCTGACAGTGCACCTGTGACCTTACTTATTATTTGTACAGTGCTAGATGTGGAGCCCATTGCCATCACTGCCGCACTCACTGCCATTGATGGGAAATTACTTCTAGTCCACGGAGTCACAATTCTGGGCAACTGTTTTCTACCATAGGTAACAATCACAGCAGCAGCAAGTGCATGCCTGCTCCTCAGAGCTCCCCAATGCTGCATGGCTGCCCATCACATTTTGTACAGGACAGATCCTTGGAAAGTGATCATGGAATTCATTTTGAATAAGGTTAACTTTACCCTCTTGCTCATCCATCCCTGTGACTCTGAAGCAGACCAATTTCCATTTACCCTTTACCATCTGGGCTTGGGAAGGGAGTTTTTTCAATTCAAAGGCTGTGAAACCTCAAATTAGCACATTCACCTTACCCCATGATTCACCTTCAAAGAACTTTCCCATTCGAAGCTAATTAACCCTCCCGGACATGGCTGTGCGGTAAGTGCAGTGCAATCATCTCCAGGGTGTAAGGAGGAAATTGGGGATGCAAGGTTACAGGGAAGGTTATTACGGGTGTCTGCAGGGGTATGAAGTCATCACACAGTAATTCCAGTTGTGGTTTCTCCACCCACTCTGAAATCCAGACCTATTTACTATGTATTGTCCACCTTATTATTCTCTGGACTTTAGTGAAGGTACAGACAGAGTCTAGGAGATATAAGCATTTCAAAGAAAAAAAAGAATTATGATTTGCCCCCACCGAACACTTTGGATATCTTTCCCACAATAACTCAGCATCAGAAGTCAACTCTCCCAGATCTTTTGCAGTAACGATGTGTTACTAGATCTATGTAGTACTGTCTCCTAGAAAGATGTATAAGAATAACACATCTTCATCTTTCTTCCTAGGAAGCACACAGTGAGGCTTACTCTTGTATCTTCAAAAGCAAAAGCTGGTGCACAGGCACCAGTTTTGGGGCTCAAGGTCACTACATGTCCAGATCTGTGAGCTGCTCAGAGACAAATACATTGCAGGCCTCCTCGACACACTTCACCAGGCCCCATCACTTTGCAGCAAACCTCCTCTGATTAATTAAGGCATGCAGCAAGTACTTCCACCTTCCCCACTGTAGCCTTTTTGGTTATACTGAAGGAGGACTAGGATTGGCAATTTCCAAAACAAAAGCAGCCTTCAACCACAAAGATCATGTCCCTTTTCCTTGTTGGTTCCTCTTCCTCCTCCCACCTGCTCCAAGTTTTAGGCCTTTATATTGTTAATATTTACTTTCCTATACTATGCTATATACAGTATGCTACTTTCTTTAGGGACCACATTTACCCTTACACATCCAACTGCTATTCTTATATTATCAGTTTCCAAATCACCAGGCCTCTCCCTGATCTGAGAAGGCTGGAATGTAAACTATAATTTTCTTCCATCTTATAGAGGATGAGTTGAGTAGATAACATACTATTTCATTTGAGGCATAACTTGCCCTCATAGACATTAAAATACTCTAACACACCAATAGTCAAAATAGTATAGTACTGGCATATGAGTAGACAGACCAGTGAAACAAAATAAGAAGTCCAGAAATTGATTCAAATTTATATGAGAATTTGTTACATGGTAAAGGTGGCTTCCCAAACCAGTAAGGTAAGGGTAAATTGTAAAAAGTTAAGCTGGACCCTTGGGTGGCCAAGAAAAAGATAAGGTTGGATGTGGTCTAGTGGCTCAGAAAATCCAAACAGCAGATACTACAAAATAGTATTTCTGTTTGGCTTTGAAACACATCATTTGGTAGTGGCTGTGGGAATCTACAACAGTTCACTACCCTCTTTATATTTTACAAATTCCACTGGTAAAATTCCCTGAGGTCTTTGTAAGAACCAGTTATAGTTATGTGAAATAAAAGCAGATTAAGAACGCAGACGAGGAAAGAAAAACAGCCAGGAAACATTCTGCTCTTTTGGAATAAAAGATCTATATCCATTCCAGTGCGCAGTACTGTGATTTGTCAACTATAAACAGCACTTCTCTCTTATACTCCTCAGGCTAATAGGTACTACTTTTTTTATCCCCAGGGTCCATCTCTCTCTTGTCCCCACGCCAAACCTCAGATTTTTTGTTTAAAAGAATTTATCTAAATTTTATAGAAAAGATGATAGCTACGCACTTTTAAGATTAGAAATGTATAATTGCCATGAAAAATGACTGATTACACAAGATAACTAAACTATTACATTAAATTATTTGGACAAATGCAAAAAAATTGTTTTTATATACTCATTAGCATATGTTGTTTTAATGCTTCTAAATAAACAATGTATTTCAGGGTTTTTGAAATATTAGAAATAGTTTAACATCTCCTGTGAATACACTGGAGGTTCTGAGATCTCAAATTCCAGGCTGTCGAGAAAACAAGAGGTAGAGAGAGGTGTATGGTGCCTTACCTGAGGCCCCTGAACAAAAATTTCATAGGTAAGACACCATAGGGGGCCACAGCCCACACTCAAAGGAAAGCATGCCATGGCTCCTTGAACACATATTGTAAGGGTGAAATTCTTATTATTTATCTTAGCGAACAAGCTAAATATTTTTTCATGACTAGGCTTTTCCTGAGCATTTCAGTTTTCTTACATTTAAAATCAATTCCTAAAAGTTAGTGAATCTCCTGTGCCTCAGTTTCCTCCTTGTAAATGTGACAAAATCATAAAAAATAATGCACCTTACCTAATTTGTTTCAAGCCTGGAGGATAGGAAGAGCTCAATAAATATTAGCTACTGCATGCAACACCTCAGAAAGGAATATGTTTAGAATTATGTCTCTGGGGAACACCTAACAGGACAACCTCCTGAGAAGCTTTGGAATAAATCCTTTGTCACCATTTTCCTTAGACTAATTAGATGGGGTACAAATGGAAATTATTTACTTTCATAACTTCAACTTTAGTAGTGTTGAGTGATTTACATAATCCTGAAGCTAGGAGGTCCCAGAACTGCATTCCTTTCTCTGGCAAATTTGTATGTCTTCCACCAAAGGCAGATATTTGTTCATCACATCTTGTCTGAGTAATGAATTTGAGCTGGGGCTAGGCAGAGAATGTCAATCCCTTTTCCTACCCTCAGTGCAAGAGTTTGAAATATGGACAGCAGAGAAATGCAAAGCACAACTCTTAGGTAAGGGCAGAGCCAACCAGCCCATAGCTGGACAAGACAGTTTGGAAGAGATCCAGGGTAGGGTCTATTCCCTAATGGGGAAACAGTGACTCCAGTTAGACTGCAGAATCTGGCACCTCTGAGCCTCTATTTTTTGTCACAGGGGGGATATTAAACTCAGAATCTCAAAGTGAATGACAGAAAAGTGATTATATTCAGTCGTGTCTATGTGTGTTTTCCCTCTCCTATCGTGTCTCTGCTTCACCCTAAGAAAACAGAAGAGCAAAAGGATTGTCAAGGCTGTCCCAAGAAGAGAACATCTAGAACTCTATAGAAGCATTCCTCAAATCATCTGATCTTAGGAGGAAAAACAGAAACAAACCCTGTGTTCCTGATAGAAAATAAGAATACTAATATTTTTCTGCTGAAAGTTTGAAAAAATATGCTTTTTCCAGACTCAAAATCTTCACTCGTTATTTCTTTCCCTTATGTAAAATGCATATTTTAATTAATTTCATAAAATAGTCCAAATTATACACTCTATATTCATGATTTATTTAGTCATGCAAATAATGTTTAGTGAGCACCTACTATGTGCCAAGAACTATTTTGCTCACTGCTGTAGTTTTAGTTCCTACATCAAAGTGCCAGCCCCAGGTGACTCTTACCATCCAGTATTTTGCTAAAGGATTTCCTCCACTGCACCCTCATGCAGAATGACTTATTTTTAAGTTAGCGTTTATTGAGGGCTTGTAAGTATCAAGCACCTAACACCATTAATTCAGGAATTTCTTCAATGCTCCCACAGTGAGATGAGAACTATTATTATGCCCACTTCACAGATGAGGAATCTGAAGTTCAAAGACAGGATAAGTAACTAACCCAAGGATATAAGGCTAGTGTGAATCAAAGAGAAATTTTAAATTCAAGTCCAATTCCAAACTCATGCATTTTAATTCCCACACTATACTGCCTTCAAAACTTTTTAAACATAGTTTGCTATGAGAGACATAACAGAGTTTTAATAGTCTGTTCTGCATCTTCCTTGTTTGGTTTACTGTGTGATTCTCTTCTTCTTCCACACAATCCTAGAATCTAGACAATGATAATTTAAAAACAATTGTACCAAGCCATGTGGCCACGGCACAGCAGGCTAAGAAATGACAGCCA
This sequence comes from Heterocephalus glaber, assembly GCF_053883595.1. NCBI lineage: Eukaryota > Metazoa > Chordata > Mammalia > Rodentia > Bathyergidae > Heterocephalus > Heterocephalus glaber. Next base: position 3,715,358 of record NW_028258191.1, read on the forward strand.
TTTGTACATAAATATTTAAATATATGCAATACACTCCATTTAGTACATTTCAAATTCTGGGCTTATATAAAAAGGCTTCCGGAACTTACCAGCTGCTTCCTTTTGTGATCTCAATGATTCACACCCTAACAGGCCTTCAAGGACCTATTTTACAAATCAACTTCCTTATACTTACACCTGGTCACTGATAGCCTTTGCCTTCTTTGCCAGTCCTAGTGAGGAGAGTAGCTTTGAATGCCCTCTCCCCAGCTGCTTCCTTTTGTTTTCCCCAGACGTTGTATTTTTGTTCTCCCTACAACTTCCCAAGTCAAAACCATAGTTCAGTGAATTGAGCATGATTAAGAAAATTCTGAATGGGCTCAGGGAGTCACTCTAGCTGCTGTAAAGAGGGCTACATTCCCAGCTTACAGGAGGCCCAACAGGCTTCTGACTCTGGCTTCCAGTGCCTGGGTAATGTGTCCTCAAGTGACAATCACTGCTGCTGCCCTACCAGGTTAATATAACTTTGTTCGACTTTGAAGCTTCAGATCTTCATTATTCTGCTTGATGGTTTCATTAATGAGTCCACTGAAAAAAAAAAAACAACCTTGCATTTAATTCTGGAATGCCTCAGAAGCCCATGCTGCATTTCCAGGGCACTGAGCCAGATCCTTCAACGGGAAGGAGAATATGTGTGCAAGAGGAGATGCTTGCCCCCCCGTCACACCATGTTCAAGTCCCTTACACTGAAGTCCTGCATCTCCAGCATCAGGCCAGGTACAGAGCAGAGGCCCAGTGTTTGCTGAATATTGCAGAATGAAAAAAGGGTATGAAAGCCAAGTCACACTTTCTTTTAAGAAGCACTTTATGGGACAATGGATTAAATAATAAGAAAAAAATACTTGAATATCAGACATTCATAGCACATACTACACTTAAATGGGAACAATAAGAGACAGGGGCCTATGACTGTGCTAAGCCACATGGACAGTGCTCTGTACATACTTTATGGCAATGATTGTCTGCTTTCTCATCATGAACTCAAAACAGAGATTTTGAGATTGCAAGACTGCATAAGAAAAACTAAGAGGTAGAGGCTGACGTGCAGAAGCAAAGTACTAAGCTGGCATCAAATCAAGAAAGCAGCAACTGCAGCAACCATCAGTGTTCTAACATTAGTTACAAAATCCCTCAAGGAAAATTCCAGAACTTCACAAACTTAATAATTTAATGAGGCCTACTAAGCAGTTGCATATTAAAATATTGCTACCCTGCTTATGGTTTTACTTAACTCTCTACACATTTTGAGCGTGATAGTGCATGAATGAAAGTTGGGAGTTGTTTCAAGGGTTCCTTTATGAGTCTGAGTTCACTGTGACCCCCAGAAGGACAGATCTAAGAAGACTTGGCAAAGTTTGGCAGCTGCTCCATGGCTACACATTGCTGAATGCAATGCACGAAGCTGGCTTCCTTTTGTAAGTAATTATGTTGCACATTAGGTTAGAAGTGTCACATTTGACATCCTTGACCAAACTTATCTTTGGGATTTTTCCTTGGTAGAAAAAGTATCAAGTAAACTTTTAAAATTGAAAATATAGGCATATGTATATATGTATATAATCATTTATAGCTTTCTCTCTTATTCATTTAATAAACATTCTTGCATATTTACTATGCACTAAATAAGTTACTAGAAGTAAAACGTAAAGACATGGTCATGCTCTAAAATGATTTGACTCTAATGATGAAGGCCATGTACAAATGATAGACATGTAACAATTGCTATGAGGACAATGGACTATGGACCATTACTAATTCTACTACATTGGAACTTCTAAAATGTTTGCAATTTCGTAGCCTGTTCCAGATGGGGAACCATAGTATTTATGCTACAATCATGTGGGCATGTTTCCAGAAATAAGAAAATCTGTAAAGAACAATACATACACATTATAGATTGGCAAAGTAGAGGAAATGTATTAGGAAAAAGATTGTTTTATTTACATTCACATAATAGAAAGCATGTTGGCTGAGATTTTCCACAGGTATCATAATAAATGAAGAGTGCAAGCAAGCACTTAGATTGGTAGCACTGACCAGGTGCCTTGTCAAGCCTTAGCCTATACACCCTAAACTAGGAATTGGACAACCACACATTTTCAAAATTTTTTACCAAACTCCATAGTGCGTATGTCCTCACTCTTAGTTCAGAAATTTCATGCTTCTAATAAAATTAAATTCTTCAAGTTACACCACATATGTCAAGCTTGATGAGGGGAATATCAAATTTTACTGGTCACCAGCTTACCCTTGGCACATTAAATCTTCATTATATTATATTAAGTATACCCAGCATGCCCTGTTTCCCTAAAGAAACTTTATCACAACATGTTCACATTATTTTTCTCAAAGAGTTCCAGTTATCTTTTAAACTGGTATATTCCTCATGATCCAAAATGAAATTTTCACATGTGAAGAAATATTGGCCATCCACTTGCTGAAATGCTAAGAGCAATCACTCTTACAATGGGCATAATTTAATGCAAGAAATTTTTACAAGGAAAATATTTGACTAAGAAAAAGTTAAATGCATAATCATGTAGACTCTTAAAATACATACTGTAATCTCTTAAAGCCATCCAAAGGTGGTTTTGGTATTTTTGGAGCAGCAGCCTGCTCAGTGAAGAGCAGCACAGTTCTGGTAGCCTAAGCAGTAGATTTACTCAAAGCAACTTGTGGGATATAGGATTCCCTGTGGTTGTCGGCATCTACAGAGCTTTAGAAAGGCTACCATGACTCAAGCTTGACTGCTAGACTCATTCTAACTGGTCCTAGAACTGAGTTGCACTTTGAATTAATTACTAAGGGAGAATCTCATCTAAAAGAGTTATTCATCCTACTTCTTGAGGTTCTCCATATTCTTTCAATTTCAATCCTACTTTAGAAGGATGACGGCATTTCAAGTAACCTTCTGGTGATCCAATGACCTCTACTGCCAGCACACCAAAAATAGTAAGTAGTTGGAGGATACTAGAGATCAGATTTCTGTTAACCAAATTCATATGAAGTACCTGATATGTGGTCAAACCAGTGTAATTACTGTGGAGTCTTAAAATATAAGGAAAATCTTTGACCTAAAAAATTGATGCCACATGAAATGATGAGGGGAAGTATAGGGGAGAGTGTGGTTAAGAATTAAAACAAGTGCTATAGGGTACAATACGTAACAATGATAGTCCCTCATCATAACACCTTGTTATTTAAAAACAAAAATGAAAAATGGTGAGTGCTTAAAAGAGATGAAGCGCATTCACAGGCAATACCTTTTCTGATTTTTACAACCAAATGGTAAGGTATTAAGAGAGAAGTTGTATTAATGCAATATCTAAGATTAAAAACTGATCCAAAGAGGTCGAAGGGCTTAGCCTAGGGCATCTTGTAGATAAGCAGCAGAATTCAAGGATAGTAGTCCTGCACTTGCCTTCCTGCTCTGTAATCTTGCTGTCACCCCATGCTGCCTGTTTGTTCCTTACCATGATGAAAGGAGAGAAATACAACATGGCTTGAAGTGTAAACTGTAAAATATACTGGTGAGAGACAAAAAAGATGTTCAGTCTTTCTGGAGAAAGGCAGATAGCAAGTTAGGCAAAGAAGCACTATTCACAATAGCCATAGCCAGATCAGTGGGGGAAAGAATGTGAAATATTAGACAGTAGTGAAAAATGAAATCCTCTTATTTGTGGCAATATGATGAGCCTGAAAAATATCGTTAAGTGAAATAAATCAGACAGGAAAAGACAAATAGTGCATGGTTTCACAAGCTAAAAAAAGTTGATCTTTAATGAACAGTGAGGAAAAGTTGGTCAACAGCTCCTAAGTTATGCAAGATAAGAGAAGTAATCCTCTATTGAGCAGTATGCAACTATCAATATACAGAATGGACAGCTGGGGATTTAGCTGAGTGGTTCCACAACCTGTATGACAAGTACAAGGCCCCAAGTTCGATCCCTGGTACAAAAAAAAAAAAAAAAATATATATATATATATATATATATATATATATATATATATATAAATGGTAAGGTAATACATTTCAAAGCAATTAGAAGAAAGGATTTTGAATTGTTTCATCACAAATAAATGGAATAAATGTTTGAGGACACATACGCCTGCACTGATTTGAATACCATGCAATGGTATGTATCGAAATGTTACATGGTACCATATGGATATGTAAATTTTATGTCAATTTTTTAAATGTGGTAAAAAAATTATCTCATAGAAACAAAGGGTAGAATAGAAGGTAGAACAGTGTTTAGCAGAGGCTGGAGAAGGTAGCTGATGGGGGGATAGAAAGAAAATGGTTAATGATAACAGGAGTGGAGCTAGTAGGAAGAATAACTTCAGCTTTCCACCCGTCCCAGCCCAAGAGGAAGGGGCTTCCGGGCCACCATTCCAGCACTCCCAGTCCAGGGGTAGGGAATTCTGCACCGCCATTCCACCCCTCCCAGTCCAGAGGAAGGGGCTTCTGGGACACCTTTCCACTGCTCCCAGACCAGAGGAGGAGCCGCACAGGTGGCAATAGCACACCTCCATCGAAATGAGAAGACACATAAACAACTCTCAAAACCAGACTTCCAGATTGGCTACAGCAAACGCAAAGGGAAAGGAGAAGGAACACTCTGACACTCAACCACCGGACTCCCTGAACTGGAAACAAAAGACGATCTGGAAAAAATGAAATCAGAAATAATTTCTCAGATAACAGCAGAGATTGCGCCCATAGTGCAAGACATTATTAATAAACCTACAGAGGATGCAGATAAAAAAATAAAGGAGCTGCAGAACACGATGGAATCCCAACATAGGAAACAAATGGAATCCATAAAACAGATACAAACAGATTTCCAGGAGATTAAAAACTCCATCTAAAGTCTACACAAACAGAATGAGCCAATGTGAGGACAGAATTTCAGATATAGAAGATAAGATTGCAATTAGTGACCAGGAAAAGAAAAATTGCTTCAGAATTGTAATGGACCACGAGAAATCAATCAAGCAGCTGCTAGACAATGCAAAGAAAAACAACATAAGACTGACTGGAGTCAATGAAGAAACAGGAGAGAATTCAGATGATATAAAAAGCTTCACAGAAGTAATGGCAGAAAACATCCCAAGCAGGGGCAAAGAAATTGACATACAGGTGAGTGAGGCATATAGGATTCCAAATACCCTTGATCAAAAAATATCTACACATAGACATATAATAGTTAAGATTCCAGAAATCCAACAGAAGAACAAAGTTCTACAAGCAGTTAAAGAATCAAATCACATACAAAGGAAAGCCCATCAGAATCACAGCAGACTTCTCAATGCTAAACCCTCCAAACAAGAAGAGCTTAGAGTAATGTATTCCAAGCCCTAAAGGAAAACAGCCTCCAACCCAGATTGATGTACCCTGCAAAACTATCTTTCAAAATTGATGGAGAAATAAGATACTTTCATGACAAAGACCACCTTAGGAACTTCATGAATACCAAACCAGCACTCCAAAAAATTTTAGGTAATATCCTAGGTACAGACAATTAGGATCACAACCCCAGGAAGCACAGCAGAATGAAGCCAATGGGCACAACAAGAAATTAAATGCAAAGGGGGAGAAACCAAGAAAAAGAAAAAGTCATGACAAAGATAAGTCAATACATATCAGTTATAACCATCAACATTAATGGTCTCAACTCACCAATCAAAAGAAATAGACAGGCAGAATGAGTCAAGAAGCAAAATCCAACAATATGTTGCATACAAGAAACACACTTAATTCAAAAAGAAACTCATAGATTGAAAGTTAAAGGGTGGAAAACAATACTCCATGTGACGGAAACATGAAAAAAAGCAGGAGTAGCTATCCTCTTTGCAAATCAAGTGGATTTCAAACCAACACTGATTAAGAGAGACAAAGAAGGACACTACATCCTTGTAAAGGGAACAATCCAATAGGAAGAGATTAATTATAAATCTATATGCACTAAACACTAGTGCACCCAACTATATAAAACAAACACTAACAGACATAAAAAGTCATATATGCACTAATACAATAATAGTGGGGGACCTCAATACCCCACTGTCACAAATACATAGATCAACTGGACAAAATATAAGCAATGAAATACTAGAACTCAACCAAACTCATGAACAAATGAACTTAACAGATGTTTACAGAGTGTTCCACCCCACAAAATCAGAATACACATTCTTTTCAGCTGCACACAGGTCGTTCTCCAAAATAGACCACATACTTGCTCATAGAACATGTTTAAGTAAGTGCAAAGGAATTGAAGTCATCCCCTCTATGTTATCAGACCATAGTGCGATGAAATTGGAGATAAATAGCAAAATAAACCATAAGAATTTCATAAACACATGAAAATTGAACAACACACTTCTGAATAACCAACAAGTCACAGAGGAAATTAAACAAGAAATCAGACAATTCTTACAATTAAATGACAATCCCAATACAACGTGTCAGAATCTATGGTACACAATGAAAGCAGTCTTATGAGGGAAATTCATAGCAGTGAATACACATAGGAAAACAGAGCAAGCCCAATTAAACAACCTGAAGCTGAACCGCAAGCTTCAGCATTAAACAATGCTGAGCCTCAAGCTTCTAGAAAAAGAAGAGCAGGACAAACCCAAAGCTCATACAAGGGAGGAAATTATAACAATCAGAGCAGAAATCAATGCAATGGAGACTAAGAGAATGATACAAAGAAAATCAGTGAAGCCAAGAGTTGATTCTTTGAAAGAATAAACAAAATTGACAAACGCTTAGCCAACCTTATCAGAAAAAATAAGGAAAAAGCCTAAATCCATGCAATTAGGAATGAAAAGGGTGAGATTACAACAGACCCACTAGAAATCCAGAGGCTCATGAACACCTACTTCAAGAACCTATATGCCAATAAGATGGAAAACACAGAAGAAAAGGATAGATTCCTAGATATGTATGAATTACCAAAGTTGAAAGAAGACTTAAAATTCTAAATGACCCAATATCAATCAATGAAATTGAAAATGTAATTAAAAACTTACCAACTAAGAAAAGCCCAGGTTCTGATGGCTTCAATGCCAAATTGTACAAGACATTTAGAGAAGAACTACTGCCACTATTGTTTAAACCCTTCAATGAAATTGAAAGGGAAGCAATACTCCTGAATTCATTCCTGGAGGCAAGCATCACCTTGATCCCTAAAGCAGAGAAAGACCCAACTGAAAAAGAGAACTATAGGCCAATCTCACTAATGAACATAGATGCAAAAATCCTTAATAAGATACTAGCACATAGAATGCAGAAGATCATCAAGAAGATCATACACCTTGACCAAGTGAGATTCATCCCAGGGATGCAGGGATGGTTCAACATATGCCAATCAATCAATGTAATACACTATATCAATAGAGCAAAGGACAAAAACCATATGATCATCTCCATAGATGCAGAAAAAGCATTTGACAAAATCCAACATGCATTTATGATCAAAACCCTACAAAAAATTGGAATAGATGGTCTCTACTTCAATCTGATAAAAGCCATCTATGAAAAACCAACAGCCAATATCATACTAAATGGTCAAAAACTGAAATCCTTCACACTAAAATCAGGAACAAGACAACGATGTCCACTATCACCACTCCTGTTCAATATAGTCTTGGGAACATTAGCCATGGCAATTAGACAAGAGAAAGAAATAAAAGGAATAAAGATAGGAAATGAAGAAGTCACACTGTCGTTATTCGCAGATGACATGATATTGTATATAGAAGACCCCAAGAACTCCACCAAAAGTCTTCTAGACTTAATAATCAAATTCAGTAAAGTAGCTGGATACAAGGTCGACACACAAAAATCAATAGCTTTCCTCTACACAAACAACAGACTCACTGAGACAGAAATGGGTCAAACAATTTCTTTCACAATAGTATCCAAAAAATTGAAATACCTAGGAATCAACCTAACAAAAGAAATCAAAGACCTGTTCTCTGAAAACTATGGCACTCTGAAAAGAGAGATTGAAGATGATATCAGAAAATGGGCAGACATCCCGTGCTCCTGGGTAGGAAGGATTAATATAGTGAAAATGGCCATACTTCCAAAACTGCTATATAGATTCAATGCAATTCCAATTGAGATCCCAGCAGCATACTTCACAGACCTGGAGAAAACAATCTAAAAATTCATTTGGAACAAGAAGAGACCCAGAATAGCAAAAAGCAATTCTTGGTAACAGAGACGTGGCAGGGGGTATCACAATCCCCAACCTGAAACTATACTACAAAGCTACTGTGATAAAAACAGCATGGTACTGACAAAGAAACAGACCTGAGGACCAGTGGAACAGATTAGAAGATACTGAAACAACTCCAGACACACTCAGCCATCTCATCTTTGATAAAGGAGCCAAACACCCTCACTGGAGGAAAGATAGCCTCTTTAATAAATAGTGCTGGAGAAATTGGGTTTCAACTTGCCAAAGACTAAAACTAGACCTATATCTCTCACCATGCACTAAACTAAAATCAAAATGGATTAAAGATCTAAATATTAAAAGGGAATCTCTGAACCAGCTGGAACAGAGGTTAGGTAGAACCCTTGAAGACATTGGTGTAGGAAAAGATTTTATGAACAAAACCTCAGTTGCCCATGAACTAGCACAAACAATCAACAAGTGGGATCTCTTCTTATTAAAAAGCTTCTGCACAGCAAGAGAAACTACCAACAGTGTGAAGAGACAACCCACAATGTGGGAAAAAAATCTTCGCCTGCTGTTCCTCAGACAAAGGTGTACTATCTAGAATCTATAAAGAACAAAAAAATCAGACCTCCCAAATTTAAACACCCAATCCAAAAATGGGCATCTGAAATGAACAGACTTTTCTCAGACCAAGAAGTAGAATTAACAAATAAACATATGGAAAAATGCTCAACATCACTGGTCATTGGAGAGATGCAAATGAAAACAACACTGAGATTCCACCTCACTCCACAAAGAATGGCTGCTATCATGAAATCAACCAATAACAAATGCTTGCGGGGCTGTGGGGAAAGAGGAACCCTGCTCCACTGCTGGTGGGAGTGTAGACTGATGCAACCACTGTGGAAATCAGTATGGAGATACCTCAAAGAACTAGGACTGGAAGTCCCATTTCACCCAGCTATTCCCCTGCTGGGTGTCTTCCCCAAAGTATTAAAAGAATCATACCACAGTGGTATATGTGCACCCATGTTCATAGCAGCACAATTTGTAATAGCTAAAACTTGGAAGCAGCCCAAGTGCCCATCAACTGGAGACAGGATAAAGAAAATGTGTTGTTTTTTTTAATATAAAATGGAGTTGTATTCAGCCATAAAAATGAGAAATTAGAGACGTTTATAGCTAAATGGATGCACATTGAGGCGATATTCTTAAGTGAAATAAACAGGACACACATGTGTAAATACCAAATAGTTTCTCTAGTGTGAGAAACTGAAAGTGTAAATAAGGGCTAAAAGGTTTAATAGATTATGTGAAATAGGAAGAAAAGGGGCAAAGGGGAAGGGGAAGTGGCAGGGGTAGGGGAAAGGAAAGAAGGGAATGGAATTAATATGAGAAAATGAAACAGTGGAAACAAAGTCTTTGTAAGTAGGTAGGGATGCAGGGGTTGAAGGGAGGGCAGGGGAAGGGGGAAAAATTAGAACCAAGAGAGACTATGTAAAGGTGCAAATTTCCAATGATGAATGTCATTATATTGTATACCTAAAATGTACCAATAAAATAATATTTTTAAAAGAATAACTTCAAATGTTCTAAAACACATACTAGAGTAATTGTGGTTGATAGCAATCAATTGTATATTTCAAACTTGCTCAAAGTGAGGATTTTAAATGTTCCCAACATAAAGAAATAATAAATGTTTGAGGTGCTGTATAGCCAATTATCCTGATCTTGCATTACACATTTTATATACACATTGGAATGTCATACAGCTCCCATAAATATGTATAATATATATAAAGAGCATGACCACAGGCTTGTAATCAGAGAATGGGGCCTTAGTTGAAATGTCTATCACAAGGTGGTAGAAGGGTATGGATTGGGAAGGAAGTTAAATTATCTTGGAGGATTCAGAAAGTCAGAAGTTAAGTTTTTGGTCTTTCAAGCAATAAGACAGAGTTGAGGAAGTTGATAGCAAGGGTGTGGGAGGTAAGAGGTGAGGGCAAAGACTCTGGGCTCCGGAGTCCAGGGGGCACTGAGGAGCTGATGCAGCTCTGAGAGGTTAAGGTAAGTGCACTACCAGAACCTCCAACCCAGAAGCATTTGCTCATCAACTTTCTAGAACAACAAAGCTAAAAGAATCTGATGATTATAAGGAACAGGGCTTATAAAAGAGAAGTATGATTGATGTTTACAAACTTAAGGTGGATTAAGCCATTTTACGTTGGCTAAAACTTGTAAGAAACTCTGCCTCCAGAATTTAAGATTGACAAAGGTAAAATTGCTTGCATTTTCAGGCCTTAGCTAAATGTGATTTCCTTTGCACCTGGCCAGCCTGATAGCAGGCTGGAATGCAGGTAGCTCCACAGATCTGCTGGAGATTGGAGCATGGTAGGTGTATTCTGGGCCCCTTATCTCTACTTAAATGAGAATGAAAATTACTTCTTTCTGGTATATTTTTCTTGAGTAAAGGGCTCCATAGTATATTAAAACACCTGAAAAGCCATTGACCTAGTCTAACCTTAAACAGATGAGAAACCAGGACGAGAGACGTTCAGGACCCAGTCCAAGGTAGATGAGGCCAATTGAGGTGCCTTTTCAGCTACAGTAAACTGGTAAGCTGAAAACTTGGAAAGCAATAATCATGTCATGAGCTTGAAGTCCCAGGACCAAGATTTCCTGTAGGCACCTTATTGGGCCTAAGGTACAGTCAGTCCCCAGTTACCCTGCTAGGCCAGCACAGTGGCCTGGCCCCCTGGACACACTTAGAAGGTGGGCCTCAGAGCACGTGAAGTAATCTAGACCAAGAGGCCGTCCCAGGGCTAAGCCTCCTGCCTGCCTCCTCCTGTCTAGCACGCTTGAACAAGAAAAGGGTCTGTTGAACACTTTCTTGAACTACTCATGTTTCAACGTTTGCTTATGCCCCCCCCCATCTCCTTTGGACACTAATACTAAGGGTAAAGTAAAACCAGGAGACAGCACCACCAAAACTACCCCAAGAACAGGGCTGTGTATGGATGCCACATGAGATAATCAGTGAGGCAGGCGTGGAATGCTCACTGTTACCAAAGAATTATGGCCCAGAAGCAAGGAATCGTTAAATCTGCCTGGTTTCACTTGTGAAACGGCATATAACATTGTACCAGCTACTGCACTGCCCGCTGATTCAGGACGTTTAGGGAGAAAACACAGCAGAGCCCCTAGTAAATCTGTCTTTTTGTATTCCAGACATAGAAATGTGTTCCGCTCACTTTTGCACACACAGCCTACCATCACCTTAACTGTGTTTATCAAAACAGACAAAGTGTCTTTGTGGAAGCCAGAGCATTTCTCTTCTTTGACAGCAAACACTGATTAAATCTTCTGGAGTAAAGTTAGGCAAACCAGAATCCACCTTCTTGGTAGCTTCAGAGAAACAGATTCTCTAATTCTGGCATTTTCTCTCCCCTTCTCACTGTCAGGAATAATAAATAAAATGATAGGATTTTGTAAGAAGTTCCCACTGAAGATATAGCTGTTTATGCTTTAACTTCGGTTGAAAGATTTCCTACTGGATTTTGTGAATTGTCTAACCTAACTAAAAGAATACCTAAATAAACAATGCTTCATAATTTAGAAAAACTAGAGATAATACAGATAACATACAAAGCAACAGTTCCAGGTGAGCTTCTTCCTAGAAGAATGGTATATCACCCTTTGGAATGGAAGATGCTGAGGGGACTGCAGCTTTGCTTGTAATGACATTAGTGGCCAGGGACTTTAAGTTATGAATTAGCAGCTTTCTACAAAAATGACAAACTCCTTGATATCCAGAATGCTTCATTTAAAAAATAACAAATCAAAATGACCTTTTGGATACTCACCTACACTGCTGAGAGAAATATATCCCAGTTAGAAATCTGGGGAAAAAATTACATCAGTAGCACATATGCTGATCTGAGCAATAAAGTCTGTCTTTTTAATCGCCCCTGTTAGGAATATAAAATCTCTCTAATAAATCACACAGCTCGCTATACTTCATGAGTAATTCACCAACATGAAACATCCAGATTTTGCAATAGTTATCGGCACTGCCAGCTCGCTGCTGAGAGTTATTGAGATAAATGGACTTGGTTTGAGAGGAAAATATTTTGTGTTGCCTCTAAAAGTCAAATGCATAACTCCAGAACTTTCTAATTTCCACCAAAGATTCATAATTATGCTAGGAGGATATGAAGCTCCTAGATCCCCAGGCTGCTACCCCTTTCCAATTCTTCCTGAATGGCTGGCACTTAACACTGCTGTGGGAGGACAGGTCTCCCAGCATGCACTTGTCTCCTACCTGTTGGGTCAGAGACTGACATCACATGTACAGCCAGAACTTTCCTTGCTCCCAAACTTGAGAAGCCACTAATTAGCTAGTGAGGAAATAATACGAAACCTCCTGACCACTGTAGTCAGACAAGAACAAAACTGATATATATATATATATATATATATATATATATATTTTTTTTTTTTTTTTTTTTTTTTAATTATCAAGGGCTGCCTTTCATTCCACTGGGGAAGGCAGAAAGTATGGTTTGTGCAGACTGGCCTGGCCTCTGATGGGGTTTTTTGACAAGACTTACTGCCTGGAGTGAGTATAGGGATACACCATGGTTGAGAAAGAAAAGAATATATACCACCAACAGGTTTCCAGGAGCTCGTAAAACAATCATCAGGCTTAGCAGAGCACACTGACAATGGATTAGTATAGGATGAAAGGTATTAAAGGCATTTCTTAAATTTAACAGAAAATAAAATTTCCAAAGCAAGGGGAGTTAGCTGCCAGTGTATGGAATTACTGAAGAAGCAAGTTCTTTAATGTGGCCCTACTTGCTTTGTAAAAGGGGCTACACTGCAGAGCCTCAGTCACTTTTTTTGTTTCTGGGGACTGAATGGACAGATCTTCAAGTAGATATTCAGTCTCATGAAGAGAGAGGGAGGAGTAAAGGGATAGAAAATTGGCTTTCAGTTAATTTTGCACTGATCTAGAAGTCCCAGTGGGGACAAGGTGCTGTCCTTATAATATCTTAGATTTTCAAAAGACCAAAAATAAAAATTAAAGCTTTAACTTTATTGGATGGCAATAGAGGAAAGAACAATGAGCCATTGTATGATGCAATTAAAAGACTGTGCAGAAGCATAAGTGCTTCTCAGCCTTAGCATTAAATCTCTAGCGTAATGGAAGACAAGAAGTATGCTGAAGCATCCTGGATTTAATGGGAACACCTTGTTCAGATCCTGAATTTAGGGTCTGATTATTACCTAGGAACTGTTAGTAACTGCTTACCCTCCGCAAATGCTCAACTTCTTAGTCTCAGTTTCCTCATCTACCTATAGATCAGGACAACAATAATTAAATTTCAGAAATATAGTTAGAAGTAAATGAAAAGAAACAATGAGAATCCAATGAATTAACAATAAAATGTGTTTCACAGTGCCTGTCATATAGTAAGAGCTCAATAAATGTTAGTTCCCTTTTAGTTTTTTCACTTTTAAGTGTAGAAAAGCAACTCTGGCAGCCAGGAGACAATGCCAGGTTGTATAAGAAGATGACACAGTCCGAGGTTTCTTGTTAGTCAAGTGGCAGATTTAGCCGAGCCACCATCAGTGCTATGAAATGCTCTGCACAGCCGCCTGCTGAAGCTGCTCATTGCAGGGAATGCGTAATGAGGCGCCTGGCAGGCATGAGATTTGCTCACAGAGCATGAGCCATACCTGCCCATCCCTTGCAGATACCATAGCAAAGTACCCTGCTGTTGACTCCCATAATGTCTGCCCTCTAAGCCAAAAAGCAACGCATGAGTTGTTTCACTACCCCTACTAATTTACATCCATTTTCTTTTTAAAAAGCAACATTCCTGGCTCCAAAAAAACAAAGTGAATGGGGAATAAGAGAGAGGAGGAAATGGCCAGATGGAAGAAGAGCCAAGGTAACCAAATATAATAAACATCTTTTTTTTACTGCCAGACAGTAAAAACAGAATCCTAGTCAGCTTCATGAGTTAATACCAACTGGCTATGTATTTGATAGAAATAGAGAGCCAACAATGTAAAAAATAAAAGCATTTCCCCATGTATTTGGAAATGCATTGAAAGAAAAAGGGCAATGGAATGTTCCAGGTTTATTCTCTTTGTGTGACATTGATCAAATTTACTCAGCTCACATGCTTTGGGGGTCATTTCTCTAAATACCAATGCTGACAATTTCACCTACAATCTAAAACAGCAGGCTGTACATTCAGTTCCTCAGCTCTCCACTTGTGATAATTGAAACACTGCTTTTTATGCTGTACAAAATGCAAAGGCAGCTGAATTGATCCACCTGAAATCTTCACAAACAATTCAACTAAGAATAAAAGCAGATGAGACATTTCAAAGGATGGCTGGATACGTGAGGCACTGGGTAAGTGAGTATGTGTTTGGAGGAAGGTTATCTTTCAAGTAGAGTTCTTACTGATTTAAAGCATAAGTGCTACTCCAATTTTTAAAGTTTTCAGATATGCATTCTCTATGGCAGCATATGAGCTCTTTGAAAGTCATTATCTCATGACTCTGTAAAGTCTATGGGGTGGCTGTCACACTAGGATGTAGGTGGCCACCAGACAGATCCTGTGAACTGTCTATAGATCCCTGCTTAGCCTGAATGCCTTACCAGATGAAAAGATCAGACATAGTTTGGAAGTCTGTGAGTCAAACAGTTGAGGGAAGGGCAAGAAAGTCAGTAGGTAACAGGACTAAATGCAAATCAAAGGTCTGGGGGTTACAGGGCTGTGCTGGCCATTATGTCAGGACTAGAATCCAGGCAGCTGACCAGTGGAGGTTTCATCCCTTTCTTTGAAGGCCTTTCAACCTTTTCAAAAACAAATGGTCAACTCCTTATTTGGTAAGGCCCGGACCCAACGTTATTTCTTTTGTCCCTGAGCTCACCAGGCAGTTGTCCAGACATATATTTTCCAAGTGTTATATATACAATATTATGTTTGTAAAACTTAGTCTTTAGGGGCCGGGGATTTAGCTCAATGATTCTACCACCTGCCTCATAAGCACAAGGTCCCAAATTCAATCCCTGGTACCAAACCCCCCCAAAGCACTCAGTCTTTATTATACAAGCAACACAGACACATTTGTGTATATTATCAAGAGTACTATAAGTATATATCTTTTCCCTTCTCTTAACTATAAATTTTCTGAAGGCAAGAATCATGTGTTAAGTACTAAAGTAGATGCTGAAGATTCAAAAATTAACATCGTTTTGAATTAATAAATGAAAACACAAATTAAAAAGCAATTGGTTTGTGAACAAGTAGCAAAGAAAGATTAGGTAAGTATAGGGTGGGATAACTAAGGTAACAAATCATCTTTCCATTGTAACATGGCTCCAAGCTATTAAATCAGTGGGATTGTACATATGACTTGGATTTTAGTAAAGCAACACACAAAATTTTTATCCTTGGGAAATGATGGCAAAGTATGAACTGCCAAATAATGTTTCTAATGGACAAGCCTCAACATTAAATGTTCTAACAATATGCCGTAGAACTTTGTCTTTATTTACTGTTTAGTATTTTATCAACTATTTGAATAAAGATAAGAAGACTTCTTATCAAATGTAAAGATGGCACAAAGCCAGGAAAGGCAGTCACTATGTTTTGTAACAAAATAAGATTAAAAAAAAAAAAAAAGATGATAGACTAAAGCCTCAAGCCGAAGTCAATACCAGGTAAAGTCTAAAGTTAAACATTTTTGCTCAAATAATAAATACACAGGCACAGAATGACCAAGGTCTTGTAAGATAGTTTATATGAATCTTATAAGTAATTTTAAAATGCCATTTTTAATATAATAGTGTTGCTTCTTAAAGAAAGTAATGCACAAACGAGCCTCATCTTTAGATTACAACATCTAGATCAAGCAAAATTCTTCTTCACAAGTGTATTAGTCAAGATTCTCTAGAAAAACAACCAATGAGAGAGAGAGAGAGATCTGTTAAAGACATGGCTCATGTAGTTATGGAGGCTGAGAAGTTCCATGATCTATCATCTACAGCTGAGACACAGGAAACTAGTTGTGTACTTCAAAGACCTGAGAGTCAGTGAGACAATGTTATAGAGCTCAGTCCAAGTGTGAAGGCCTGAGAACCAGGAGCTCTGAGGGCAGAAGATACTCACTTCAGTCAAAGAGAGGGAGGGCAAACCCAACTTTCCTCTCCAATCTGGTTCTATTCAGGCCCAGAGTGGACTGGATGATACCCACTTTGGGAAGGGTCATCCACCGATTCACAAACACACCTATAAATGATGTCTTACCAGCTATCTGGGAATCCCAGGCCATCACTGTGAGATGAGTCTGATTGCCTTTGGAATGTTCATCCACATCTGATTAGGGAGAACCAGGTATCCAGATTGTACCACTAAATTTGATACAGTTGCATGCTCTAGCAAGTCAGCCTTGAAACTGCCTATTGGAAAAGAGCTCTGCCCTTACAAATCCACAAATGTGGTCCAGTAGTTTTCGTGGCTCCTGATGACTGGTCTGAGGGATGGAGGATCCTTCAGTTGACACTTTCATGTAAAGGAGGCATATGGAAAATGAGGCAGGAATGAGAGAAAAGCACAAAGGATAAAAGCAATGAGGCTGTGAGCCATAAAACAGGGAGCTTGGGTTGAAAGTATACAATTCAGAATAGAAAGGAGCAATCATAATGACATGGTCTCTCACACAGATCACTGTCTTTTGCTATAGATCCCCAAAAAGAAACCACAGAGCAAATTTCAGTAGTATTTTCTTCTTTAATTATTTCTTCAGCATCAATACCTCCAAAAATAAGAAAATATTTTTCTTATATTTCTAAGTAGTGGAGAATAGCATTGAAAAACATTTTGCTTATTCAAAATATTTTCCTGCCATCTATGTGCCATTGCAAACATGTGGCCTTTCTTGCTTCCTTTTTCCTTTTTCCCATATCTCCCAGCCCACCCTTCTCATCTCCATACACACAAAACAACAAAAGCAAAACTAGGCTTGGGATATAGGACCAAAAAGAAAAAAAAAATACTAGCCTTTAAAAAAAAGTCCCCACGTAAGGAATGAGACAAGCAGAATTTCTATCTGTGAGTTATGAAAACTCAAAGGTAAGAGAAATTTTATAGACCCAGAAAGTGATGAAATGAAGAGAAAGACATCAAGTCTGCCCAAAAGGTGATAAAATATTTTATTTGTTCCTCGGTTGTGAAAAAGAAAATAAATCATTAAAATGGCTGTCAGAATGCCTCAAGGATAAGGGCATGGAATAGGACGAGGCTATAAATGTTGTAGAGAGTAATAAAAGAGTTGGTTTTGTTTCCTTAGCATTTGTCTTGGCTGATCCTTCCTATTTCAACACAGGAATCATGGTCAGCACTAAAAGTCAACCTGCTCCAGGGCACACATTACTGCCTCCCATGCAAGAATCTGAGGGCAGCTGCAGACCTGAACCAGGTTTCCATGTAACTCTAACCCTACAGGATGTGCCGTCAAACTGCCCACACCTCTGGACCACCATTTGTTTTATTTCCACAGCTACTAATTATTTCACACATAACTGCTTAATACAACAGTTATTTTTCTTAATCCTAGGAACTGAAGATGAAGAAAACAAGATTCCTGTCCCCTAAAGCTCAGTCTACAGTCAAAAGGGCCTTGGATTAACTCTGATGTTGTTTAATGATGTATTTTAAGTGCCTGGAGATAGAGAAGGGTGACAGAGTAGTTGTTATAATAGTGATTGTTGATTTTATTTAAACCCGGGAAGGATTAGCTAAGAATTCACAGAAGAGGTAGGATTTTCTACTACCCCACAAACTTGATCCAGCATTCTGCTTTGAATATTTCCCTTTTATTTTCTACATGTCAAGCTAGCCTGCAAACACAGCATGGTTCAACTCTGTCTCAAAATACAGCTCCTTCTCAAACCTGGTTTTCCCTTATCTGTAATGAATATAATATGAGAATCTCAAAATTAACTGAACTCTGAAATGAACTGAACACACATGCCAATCAATATTGATCTTATAACTGTCCAGAGATCTAAAATTGATCTGGGACAACTTAGTATCCCATTTGTCACACAAGTCAGATAAAAAGGACCTAAGAATAGTATGGAGACCAGTGACATGAGAGGAGACAGGTGATATTTATAAAATGGAAACGACTCCAGCTGCCTCTCAGTAACACTCAGCTATGATGACACATGTCAAGTGTGAAGGCCCTCTCAGCACTGTCACAGACACAGAGCTTTAGAGGAGCTTTATCACGATCCCTACTGACTGCTCAGTGTTCAATGTGCAGCATACTAAGAAGGTACAAGCTAGGCGTACCCCCACATCACCATACATGTTAATGGCTGTATCCCTGTCCTTGAGGTCAACAGCATGCAGGCTAGAGAGTCTGGTCACTCATGTGGTCTTTCCACACTGACCATTAAGATAGCCACTTGTGATGATACTAGCTGATATCATTCCTTAAGGGGACTTATGGCTAAAGATAGAGACCTTGGAATATCTCCACAGTAGTCCATGGCTCCACAACTGAGGCACATTTATGTAGCTCATATTATTATAGGAACTTTGGCCCCAAACTCCTGTTCCCTGCAGACTTATTCAGTAAAAATGAATATGTTCCAGCCCAGATGACTCAGGAGATGCTAATGATGAGATGTGTAATGTTCTCTTGAAGTTGCTAGTTAGGATAAGAGCACTTGTTCATTACCTGATGGGGCAGGTTTCTCAGGCCAGCCAAGAACAGAACAAATACATTAATGTCACTTTACTTCCTAATATCTTAAAACCCCATACTTAAGACTGATTTTCAGCTCCCAGTTGAAGAAAAGCTAGCCACAGAACTACCCATTCAGCTTGTGGTGATAACAGAGACAGACTGAGGTAGTGAGGATGGCAGGGAAGATTTGTAACTTTCTGGAGAGGAAATCCTGTAGGAGTACAGACTGGTTCTCTGCTCTGGGTCACTGTCTCAGTTATCTCAGGAATCCTTTATATAAGATGACGTCTGACTGAGGTAGGATAAGCAAACATGCTGACCGAGGGAAATAAAAGCCTTAAATATGCAGTTCAGTTTAAAAACTTGGCAATGTGAACCTTATCTCTTTCAAAGTCATAGACTCAAAGGTAAGTCAAAGGCACTTCCTAATTCATAAGCGTTCCTCCACTACTTTCTGTATGGTATTATTCTAATTTCTTATTAGAAATTATTCATAGAATTAGCAATTATCCTTTGGGGAGAGACGTGTTAGAATATTGTTATAAATAAAATGCTCCTTAAAAATAGAAAATGCACCGATTTAGTAGATAGTAAGGAATCCCCGGTACAAGAAAGAAAGAAAGAAAGAAAGAAAGAAAGAAAGAAAGAAAGAAAGAAAGAAAGAAAGAAAGAAAGAAAGAAAGAAAGAGGGAGAGAGAGAAAGAAAGAAAAAGATAGCAAGGAACCTTCTCCATCAGTGGTGGCAATCCCACAGCACAGCTGTGCCTCCGCAGGCAGGCATGCAGAGCCCTCCCTCTCTGATGGCACACAAGCCAAGTCGGCCCAGCAATCGAGCATCAGATAACATTTGTTTTTCTAAACTGAAACCTCAGTATTCAAGTTTAATTACAGTGTTGGCACTTTGCAATAAATAAGTGAGTTTTGGGTTGCAGTTTGGGCACTCAGTTTGCAAAAGGTTCACCATCACTGGTCTACATAACTGCCTCACATTAGAGTTGTATTGAATAATACCTAAACCAGTTCATACCATGTGTGATTTTGGCAAAAATCTGTCTGAGTATATTGCTAAGACTCCGAAGCAAAGTTAAGTAAGAAAAAAAAAAGGGCTTGACTACACACCTGATCAAAGCATACCTGAAATTTAGTGCAAAAGAGCAGTGAGGCCCAGGGGTTTGGGCTGGAGGTCACCTACCGCTGAAATACATTCATTCTTCATTCGTCTCGTGGTGCTGCACTAGGGAGTTGCACAGATGTCTCCAAGAATGACAACCTTGACCCCTTTTATCCTATCAAGGAACCACATTTGGAGAAAGAGACACAGAAGAGGCAGAGCTAATAACTAAAAAGAACTCAGTGTTCCAAGGTTAGATATAGAGAGCAATCACAATGCAAACAGGAAAATCATGCACAGGCTTGTTGTGTTTAGATACAGAGGAAGTTTTCATCTCTATTCTAGAAGACTTTCTGAGGATGAAATTTCAAGAGCAGCTTAAGTTAATTTTAGAATGCTGTGCTTTGGTTGGATTGTTGATAACAGCTGCTAACGAAAGAGCCACTGAGGATGATAAGAACGTGGCTGAAGTGGCTGGGGTCGTGGGCTAGACCCTGATGGACAGACGATGTTCACATGTCTACACTTGCATTCTAACCACTCAAGCCCTTCCCCAGCGTCATCCTCCTTGCCAAGAGCCAACCTTGAGCAAAACGTTTTTTCTCTCCCTTTCTGTCCATTATTAAGGAATCATCTTCACTGTAAGAAAAATAGGAGGGGACTCCACAAATTTCAAGTATTGTCTTCCTGCAATATTGGTCATAAAACCAACAAGAAAGGAGAACAATTGAATACAGCAATCCTAGGGTGAGTCACATGGCAGAGAAATCACAGAAATACTAAATCCGCAATAGCCTCTCTGGAGACAAGGTGAGTGATCCCTCCCATTCAGGAGACACGAGGATTTTCTCCTGCATGTGAGGACACTGTGGTGAACCACAATGTCCTCAGCCCACTAAATCCTGCTTGCCTGCTCGCCTGCTGTCCCAGAAAGCCCAGTTTATCTCACCTGCCCCAGCCCACACACATACACACACTCACATCCTTCTCCCAGGCATCTTTCTTTGTGTACTTCATACTGCTAAACAGAAACCTAGTCCCCCAGAATAGCTGATGTTAGCACAAGCCAAAGGCAAACACATGCTAATCAACCAAACCTGAGGAAAAGCAAAGCCATAGGCTTTGATAGTCCTGGGTGACCAGAGAGGAGGGAGCTAAGGGCACTCAGGTCTATTTCCCAGACACATCACAGGAAGCAATTAAGTTTATGGTGGGGAAAGAACAGCCCCAAAGGCTCTGAAAGAGAAGACACTTCCTGCCGGTGGTCTGTCCTGTCTAAGGCAGGCTGAATTATTCAGCTGCAACAGCCGACTGTAAAGCACTACTTGGAATGAGAACAGTCTAATCTCTGTTGTAGAGACCTACCTGCCTGACAGGTTTCAGTTTCTATACTGGGGGACACAGTGTTCCAGTGGGTTTGAAAAAGCAGAAAAGGAAGTGAGCATCCATGAGGAATAAACATTTAATGCAGATGAGGACTATAAACTTCCAAATTAGCTGAAGGAAAAGATTATGAGGGAAGAGTTTATGAGGGAAGGAAAAGATTATGAGGGAAACAGAGTTTCCAGTGGCATGAGGCAAATATCCCAAGGATTTGGTGCTCGACCATCAGGAAAGCTGTCCTTCATAGAAGTTCCTGGATGGAGGGTGAGAGATGATGGAAGGGTTGGGGAAGTCAGCAGCATGGCTCGCCCTAGTCTCTACCCCATCCGTATTCATTCATCTCTGGTGGGATGTGCATGTCCAGTCGCCCACCTTCCAGTCGGATTCTAGCTGAAGTGAATATAATGGTGAACGCACAAGTTCTGAGGTAGGAAAACGGTGCAGAAAACCCCTCCAACAACAAGGGAGTGCTCACTCATGGTAACTGAGTAGACGTAACAGGAAGAGAACATCATTAGGAGGTTAGTTGTGCAGTCCAGAGATAAAAGTGAGATTTGAGAGAGAGAAGATTCTAGACAGGTGGAGTGCTTTCCCTTGAGCCTCAGACTGGTGGTCTTTTCCTCACTCTAGTGTTAAATACAAAGCAAGAAATCTAATCCTGGCTGCTAAACATGGGCCACACCACTCAAACTGAGGAAAAAACCAAGGGCTATCATTGTTAACATATAGGTACTAGGGGCCACTTCATCCATGGTGGGAAAAATGACCTCAGAAATGTCAGCAAAATTCATCATTTTCCTCTGATAAGCCACCTGGACTCTCTGGAGATTGGACTGAGTTTCGTTCTACAAATACTATATAAGAAGGCTGTCAACCCACCCTTTCCCTGGAGTAGTCCTTAAACAAAAGCTAAATAAACACAACATTCTTTGCTTTGGGGATGCATCTTTCTGACTTAAGCCCCAAACAAGAGGCTGCTTGAAAGGCAACAGAGGGCATTATCAAATATTCTCATTCTTCAGATGCTTCTACAGCAAAAGAAAATGGTCCACCCACCAGCCCAGTAGACACTGTTGGGCCCAGAAGAATCACTCTGTTCCATGCGCTCACAAGTATCTTTATGATTCCCGAAAGATTTCCTACAATGTGAATAGACTCATTTTTGCTCGCATAATTGTACCCAGAAAGGCTTAGTGACCTTTGCCAGACAGATAATCCTATTGTTTCTACATGGCCCAAAAGAGAATTCCGCTAAGACTCAGGAAGATTTACTTTCCATAACTTGAGATACACTTGGGGTTAACGTCCAGACTTGGGAACCTGACCTTCTAGGTGGAATCCCAGTTCTGCCACTTAGTATTTGTGCAACTTTGAGGGGAGTTACTTAACCTCTTTGTGCCTCAATTTTCTTGCCTATAGAACAGCAATAAAAATAATAGCTGTTAATAGCTGTTCATAAGATTTTGTAATGATTAAGTGAGTTAATGTAGGTAATAGACTTGAAACAGTGCTTGGCATATAATAAGAAAAATATTACTAGGGCCGGGGATTCAGCTCAGTGGTGCTGTCGCCTGCCCCGCAAGTGCAAGGACTAGAGTTCAATCCCCGGTACCAAAAAAATACAACAACAACAACAAAAAAGAAAAAAGAAAAAGAAAAATATTACTGTTTGCTATTAATATGTTTATTATTATCTTTTGGGCACATGACTGCAGCCCTGTTTTTCAGGCTTCTCTTCTTACTAAGATCATCCCTACTTCAGAATTATTTAAATATAAAATAACTTGAAAATGCAATAATTTCAGATTGCTTTCATATCAAAGTTAAGAGCCTATGATAAATATTAAATGGTCATTATTTGTAGCTACTTCCATTAAAAGGTAGCGTCTGTTCCAACCACCTTCCTTTGAATCTGGCCTGGCTCTGTGACTCTTTCTGACCAACAAAATGAGGCAGAAGTGGAGCAGTTTGGTTTTTGAGTCCACGTTTCAAGCTTGCACCTTCCACTCTTGTTCTCTTGACAGTTTTGTCATGTGAAGGAGTTCAAGATATTATAGACAGCTAAGTTAGGTAGTAATATTTCAGGCAGTCAGATAAGCCTGGGCCCTAGAGAGAGTCAGTGCAAAAGATGAAAACATATTACAACTGTGGCTAGGGCGTATCTGTTGGGGCCCAGGCCTCAAGATAAAGACAAGTGGGAGGGGTAGGGGAAAGGAAAGAAGGGAATGGAATTAATATGAGAAAAAGAAAAAATGGAAACAAAGTCTTTGTAGATAAGGAGGGATGGAGGGGTTGAATGAAGGGCAGGGGAAGGGGAAAAAATAAGAACCAAGATGAATTATGTAAAGGTGCAAATTTCCAATGATGAATGTCATTATATTGTACACCTTAAATGTACCAATAAAATTAATTTTTAAAAAAAGATAAAGACAAAATGACTAGGGCCGGGGATTTAGCTCAGCGGTTCCGCCGCCTGCCTTGCAAGCGCAAGGACCTGAATTCGATCCCCGGTACCAAAAAAAAAAAAAAAATGACCAGGCCTACCTACTTCTCTAAGGGATGAGACAAGTGGTAACACCTGATCTAAGAAGTCTGGATAGACATCAGTCACCTCAGTAGGTGACCAGGACCCTCAGACCCATCACGTTCCTGAAAAGTTCTTTGTTCTTTCCATGTACACTTGCTGTGACTTGCTCCCCCACTGGATCAATATTACCTAAGCGACTATACTCATAACCTTATTACTTGATCATAGCTTTAACACATGTTGTACCCATGTGGTTGTGCTTTATAAAACTTCCCCTGTAAAGTGGGGTCCCTGGCAACCATTTGGAAGGCCTCCTTCCTCTCAGGAGCTATATCTCGCAATAAATATTTCCTACTCTTAAACTCCTTTGTTCCTTAGAATTCATCCTTCAATTTTGAGGAACAATCTTGGTGTATCTGACGTCTAGCAGGTTGGAAGTTATAACATTTCCCCTATATCATTTGGAGGTCCGATATTCCTGTGTCAAAGCCAGCATCCTGGAGAATGAGACCTTGTCACTGAGATGAGTTATGCCACTTGAGGTCCCCTAGACCAGGAAGCTCCCAGGCACTGGCCAAGTGCAGTGGCATGAGTGAGCCCAGGTGAGCCTAACTAAATGACCACTCAGCTGAGCCCAGCCCAAATGGCTGACCCACAGACTCATAAGCAAATAAAATGGTTGTTTTAAGCCATAAGCATGGGGTGGTTCATTATGCAACAGACAACTAATAGATAGCCTACACAAATGAGGCTTTGTTATTGAAAGCATTTAAAATACAAACACACATATGTGAAACCAGAACACTCATCTAGTTACCAACAAGTTTACCAACCACCACATGGAGCTTCCAAGCTCTCTTCCCATTCACCAAGGGCTAGGGAGGGCACTCAACTTGGAAAAAGCTAAGGCCAGCTAATGATCAAACCTCAGGAGAAGGTAAGATCATTGTACCAAGGTCAACACCAAGGTGTCTTTGTGGGGAAATATGATAAGAATGAAAGACCTTGCTCCTTTGGATCTACGTAAGAATATAGGACCAGAAATGACAAGTCTGGCTTCTTTAGAAGCAGTTTTATTCTATAGGTCTTAGATACTGTATACTGATGTAAGTCAATAGTTTCACGGCATGAACAAACTAGGTAAGAATCAAGGGAGTCAGCCAGAATTAACCATGTCATCATGGTCTAGATATGTGGCCCCAAGAACGCAAGAAGCCCCAAGTCCCTTCAGTTTTCTGTTGGTGAAAACCCTAAAGAACTGTGCCATATATATATATATATATATATATATTTTTTTTTTTTCCCAAGCACAAGGCCTAAATATCCACAGGTGCCTGGACCCTGTTCTGTGTTCCTCCATGGGTTACATCCTAGTTCTGCTCCTTTGTGACTTGACTGCCTAACTTTGGGCAACTTCTCTAATCTCTTAAAACCCCAGTTTCCTCAACCCTAAAAGTCAGGCACTGTTAGGACCTTCCTCCCAGGAATGCCATGCAGATTAAGAGAGATGACGCATATATAATGCCTAATCTAGTGCTTGGCAGAAAGTAGGGGCAACTAGATATTAACTCTCAGGATGTGATGGTTAATATTAAAATAGTGATTTTTGTCGCCATTGTTATTATTGTCACCACAATTACATTCCCAGGCCAGTACTGTGGTTAATATTTTTACTAACAAAAAAATTAAGCAACTTGCCATAGAGGATGACCTCCTGGTGCTGTATTTGTCTCTCAGCTGGTTGATCACCCCTCTGATCTTCATGTTCTTTAGGTTTGTTAATAGCAGACTCTTAAATTGAAGTAATTGTTCACACACCATCCAATATACCCTGGGAAGAGTAGTGATGATAATATACAGATTCCTACTTGTTTTTTGGCCTAATTAGGGTAGTACAATGTCATCCATTTATAAAGGCAAAGAGTAAGGCATCTGAGTAGATATTTTATAGAATCCTCCTTTGTTTTCAAACATATAATTATCATTAACAAACATGGATGACAGTAAATAATGATTCAATTCATTTCACTCTTTTGACAAGAAAAAGGAATGTAAACATGGCTATAGCCCCATCAGCTCATAATAGCAGACAATTTCCTTTGGGTGCTTGTTCCCTCCCTTCCAACCATCAGGGGCAAGGTGGGAGGTCTGCTTGCAAAGCAGAGCCTCTGGGCTGAGAGCTGACAGTCCCGATAGCCAGGGAAAGGGTTACTCAGCAGACAGGGTCAGTCCCCACAGCCTCTTGAAGGCATTCTTTGGCATTGGCAGCCTGACCTTGGCAAGCTAAACCTATGATCTGATTTTTGTCACCTGGGAAAATAGAGATGGACCTAACAGTCTACTCTGGTCAACCTCTGTATTAAGCCTTACACTTAAAGACAAAGGTGAAATGAATGAAGTAAAAAGCCATCGCCATTAAAACATACAACTTTGCATGTGCCCACATCTATGCTACCATCTCTTCTTTGTTTAAGAAACATTCTTATCCTGTTCTGGGTGAATAAATATTTTCTAAGCCTTAAGATTTAAGTCCCTTCTAATCACACCTGTTTAGTAATCAGTGCCTGTATTTGCTAAGTACGGTCAGCAGTGTATGGTACCTGATACACTTTTGAACACCATTCCCACCCCCACATACCTTCACCCCAGGCAATGGCAAGGTTACTCTGGGGAGGTTCTCTCTGTGGTAAGCAGGGAAGTCTTTCATCCACTAACCATTTCCTGGGCTTGGAGGCTCTCTCCTTGGTTTCACTAAAAACCTTATAGGCCGGGGATTTAGCTCAGTGGCTCCGGTGCCTGCCTCGAAAGTGCAAGGTTCTGAGTTCGATCCCCGGTACCAAAATAAATATATAAATAAAAACCTTATAAACCCAAGCCAGGCTTCCAAATCCTAGTACCACAGTGAGCAGTAAGAGGTTAGAAGGACAAAGAAAACTAACAAACTGTCCATAAGATGGAGAAAGGACTGACTCCTTGGATGTTCAAGAGTCCACATGGATCCCCAACAACTTAACCCAGAGCTCCCCATGGAGAATCTGATTGCTGTCATAACAGCTGCAGTCCTTACCTTAAGAAAGAGCAAGTGATTGTCAGGCTGCACTGTGAAACAGTGAGGAAGTTTGCACCCAACATACTCAGCCTACCAACAAAAGACAAGGTAAGAGATACTGCTGCTGATGACTTACATTCTGGAACAGCTAGAATGTTTCCTAACCAAAAGCAGGTCTCCAGATGTTTGAAGACCTTGCGGAACAGAAGAGCAACAATGTGATCAATTGACCTGTAGCAAATGCATAAAATCCCTGAAATGAAGTCAGGGTGGAGCCGTTAGTGTTACAGAGACGAGTGAGCTAACATTTTATGAACGCACACCTGGACTCCGTCTAATTGGGAATGGTAATAATTGGTGAAATCACATACCTCATCACATCCCTCCACAAAAATGGCTGTTTACAAGAGGGCTGGCAGAACTCTCTATAGCACTGACTTATATAGGGGACTTGGCAGGCCGCAGCATTCACACATCCACACATTCAACATATCCACAATGAAGACTCTATATCGTTTACCCAACCTTGGTTTGGAAGACAGCCCTACCTGCTGATGAAATAAGGACAGCATGAGACTTGAACCTAGATGAGGAGGTGGGAGGGACTTGGATTTTTTCCCTATATGCACTCAAATACGCAAATATAAAAAGACAACAATTAAGCCCAAGTTTTTAAAAAGTCTGTTATGGATGATGTATCCCTATCTGTGATGGTTAATTTTATGTGTCAACTTGGCAAGGCAATGGTTCCCAGTTGTTTAGTCAAACATCAGTTCAGCTGTTGCTGTGAAGATATTTTTTTTAGATGTGATTAACATTTAAATCAGCAGACTCTGAGTAAAGCAGATCCTTTCATAATGTGGGTGGGCCTCATTCAATTAGCTAAGGCACGAAGAGAAAAGCCCAAGGTCCCCTATAAGGGATTCTGCCTCGTGTGAGACATGATACCAAAACACAATTCACTAAAGTGATTTAGCAAGGAAAAAAAGGAGTGGGGGCCAAGCACACAACAATCTGACCATCTGGTTTGACCCAAGGAGTAAAAATTATTATTTCTGGAAAAATTAATAGAGAGATACTTTGAGATACTTTCCATAAGTAGTAGTATTTCTCCCAGTAAAAGGTTGAATGGGAATTAGGACACCACCGTCTGAGGCTACAGTTCTGGCAACAGCCTACAGGCAGGCAAGGTTTTCTCTATTGCTGACTAAGGGGAGAGTCACAGAAAAAATGACCACCAGCAGTTTTATTAGCGTAGGTGGTATAGATAAAAAGTTTAGTTCTCTTATATTTTTGAATTTGTATATCTCATATACCCTTCTGCATTAGAATCAATTTAAAACCTTTTTTATTATGATAAAATAAATATTATAAAAGCTTTACAGTTTTAACCATTCTAAGTATGCAGTTCAGTGGCACTGAGGATATTCACAATGTTGTGTAGCTGTTACCATTATCCACTTCCAGGACATTTTCATCACCCCAAACTTGAACTCTGTACCTATTAAACACTAACTCCTCATTTCATCCTCCCACTGGCCCTGGTGACCTCTATTCTACTTTCTGTCTCTGAGTTTGTCTGCTTTAGTTTCTTCTTATAAATGGAATCACGTAACGCTTGTCCTCTTTGCATCTGGCTTATGTCACTTAGTACAGTGTTTTCAAGGTTGGCCCACATTACAGCAATCCATCAGAATTTCCTTCCTTTTTATGCCTGAGTAATATTTCTTCAAGTGTAGACTGCATTTTGCTTATCTCGGAATTCATTTTATATAATTAATTCACCAGGTAATTATTGAGGATTCACAATGTGAAAAGTCTTGATTTTTTTTACATATTAACTTTATCCTAAGAACAGTGAGTGTAGAAGTAGAAGAGCTACTCCACAAGGAACCAATTAATTATACAAATCCTAGTTTCAGAATCAGTAGCAGCAGCCCGGAAACAAAAATCCACTAAATAGTTTCTCTTTCTAAGTGTCTGGTCAATCCCTACACACAGTCTTAAATTAACATTCTTCATATTTAAAGCAGAAGTGAAATTAGACCACCCACATTGCGTGGCCAGCTTATACTGTAACTCTTCATATCATGTTGCCCAAAGCGTAAAATGTGTCATTCTTGACCTCCAACCAGTGATAGTGAGCTTCTCTGAAAACAGCTGATGTCAAGAAGTCAGAAACTGCAGCGCCATGAAGCACCGGTTTCTATCCCTCCAGATAAAATGCCCTAACAAAATCAAACAGGAAGACACCTCCTCCCCTAACCTGCTTCCCACTCAAACATTTTTGACTCTAGTGCATGTAAATAAGGCAGTCAGCCTTTTGCGTGGACACATGGGTCCTCAGATGCACACGTCCCTCCAGTAAGAAAATTTTTGAGTTGAAAGAGAAAAGGGGAAGCACCACTCCACTCTGGTTTTCACCTTCAAAGTGCAGATGGTGCGGAGCGGGGAGGCCACTCACCTGAATTCACACAAGTGGCCCAGCGGGAGTTATCAAAGATGTCCACAGGAAGTCGACCAAAAACCATTTTTGCACACTGGCAAGGGAATTGCAAGCAAAATCCGGAGCCATAAAGGATTCAGACCACTTTGTTCAGCAAAAACATCTCAGCTGGGAGGATCTGCTGTCATCCTAGATTGTTAGCACTTGGCTGAGCTGAAGTTCATTCGCTGTTTTTGCACTCAGTTAACTGGAAACATGTCATTTAAACAACAAAAGCTGTTTTAGAAAATTATACAGAATTAAGCCCTGAATACATCCTACATGTTTTGAAAGACTGACTTCTAGAGCAAGATTTTGATTTTTTAAAACACAAAACTAACACTCTTACAATTATTCTTTTCCATATGTAGTTAGATAATCCATTGCTTCTAAGCCAAAAACATTTTGATGGTTTGTAATGGCTGATCCCTGATAGGATGCTAATTAATACAAAGGACCTCAAATTAGCCTAATCAGGAACCTCCAGAACTAGAAGCCACTCAGTTCTTCATCTCCCTTCTCAGGGCATCAGTAACATATATTCTGCAAGTAGATGGGCCCACAACTTGAGTCCGAAAGTTCTGAATGTGATAATCATTTCTATCCTGCTAGTTGCCATTTAGTTCATCCAGACCTCTCTGATGCACAAGCCCTCTCACCCAACTCAAAAAGAAAGTCACAGTGGCCTGAATCTATGCTCAAAGAAGGCCAAAAAGACAGTCAGTGTTTCTCAATAGTTAATACTGAACTTTGATTGGGAGAATACTAATTCTCTTCTGTTATGGGTGGAATTGTTACACCCCAGCCTGCCTCAAAAAACAAAACCAAGACCAAATACGTGTGTGTGCGTGTGTGCGTGTGTGTGTGTGTGTGTGTGTGTGTGTGTGTGCGTGGGCGCATGCGCACGTGTACACTAATCCGAGTACTTCTAAATGTGACTCTATTTGGAGATAAACTCTTTAAAGAAGCAATTAGGTTAATATAAGGTCATTCCAGTGGGCCCTAAACCACGTGATATTATGAGAGAAGTTAGAACACAGACACACACAGATGGAAGACCAGGTGAAGACAAGGAGACACAGCCATCCACAGGCCAAGGAGGAGGCCTCAAGAAGGAGCTAAGCCTGCCAACACCCAGACTGTGAACTTCCCACTTCCATAAGTTTGAGAAAATAAGTTTCTGTTGTTTAAGCGACCTGGTCTGTGGTACTTCATTATGGTCACCTGAGCAAACTAATATTCCTTTATCTCTCTCCTCTGATTGCCAGGGAAGAATCTTGTAAGGACTCACAGATACTCTGTCTCCTTCCCTTCACAAAGACCTCATTATCATTCATTTCCTTATCATCAGTTGGGGTAATCTCTAAATCTAAAGAAAGTGACACAGAGGAATGCCTCATTTATACTCAGAAGGCCCTACACTCAGTAGGGGACCACTGCCTGCCCCAAGCCCTCTGGCTTCCATATTATTCTCTGCCTTTACCGAATTCTGCCTGTGAACTAGGTGTTGTCCTGCAAACAGCATCAGGATGCAGCTACCAGAAACGGTGTCCTCATTTGTCTTGCTTCAATACCCAGGGCTGGCTCAGATGCCATAACCAACCTCAGTTTCTTTTCTTCCTTCAAAAAAGGAGATTTGGGTGCATATATATCACTGTGGTATGATTCTTTTAATTCTTTTGGGAAGATACCCAGCAGGGGAATAGCTGGGTCAAATGGGACCTCTAGTCCTAGTTCTTTGAGGTATCTCCATACTGATTTCCACAGTGGTTGCACCAGTCTGCACTCCCACCAACAATGGAGAAGGGTTCCTTTCTCCCCACACCCCACCAGCATTTGTTATTGGATGATTTCTTGATAGCAGCCATTCTTTCTGGGATGAGGTAGGATCTCAGTGCTGTTTTCATCTGCATCTCTCAAATGACCAGTGATGGTGAACATTTTTTCATATATTTATTTGCTGCTATTACTTCTTTGTCTGAGAAATGTCTGTTCATTGCAGATGCCCATTTTTGAATTGGGTCTTTGAATTTGAGGGGGGTCTGATTTTTTTTCAGTTCTTTACATATTCTAGATAGTAGTCCTTTGTCTGAGGTACAGCTGCTAAAAATTTTTTCCCACATTGTAGGTTGTCTCTTAGGTCTGTTGGTGGTTTCTCTTGCAGTGCAGAAGCTTTTTAAGATGAGATCCCAGTTGTTGATTCTTTGTACTAGGTCCCATGGATTAAAATGATTAAAATGAATAATTGATAATTTGAAATAGGAAAAAAAGGTCCAAAGGGGTATTGGTGGTGGGAGGGGAAGGGGAAAGGAAAGAAGGGCAAGGAAAAATTATGAGAAAAGAAAAATAAATGGAAACGAAGTCTAGGTAAATAGGGAAGGGTGGAGGGGGTGAAGGCCGCACAGGTAATGGGGAAAAAAACAAGAACCAAGATACATCATGTACAGGTACAGGAACCCTATGATAAATGTCAATGAATTGTATACCTAAAAAATACCAATAAAAGAATTTAAGGGGGGAAAAAAGGAGATTTGAGGACAAAGTGTCTTGCACGCTACAGAAATTAAGTCCAGGACAAGAGATTAGCAGGAACAGAAGGACTCCCAAGTGCCCCAAGACTTGATTCACAAGTAATTACTTTTTCTTCCACTGGAAAATTTTTTTTTTTTTGGTACCAGGGATCGAACTCGGGTCTTTGCGCTTGCGAGGCAGGCGTGGGAACCACTGAGCTAAATCCCCAGACCCTATTGGAGAATTTATATGGAGACCTGACTGATGTCTTTTGTTAGTGCTGGGAGTCACAAACACCATAGTTTAATTTCTACACACTCCATGGACAATGCTTGTCCTATAGCAAGGTGGACACATGGCCTGACTTCTAATCCTCTGGCTCAAAGGGGATCATACTGTATTCTGAATAGACTATAACAAGACGGATGGCTGGAGAAAGCCACAGGGCCAGTGATAGATGGACAGATCATTCAGCCTATCTCTGTGTCCTAAATTCATCAGGCTCTTTAACTGTTAGGTTGCCTCACCAGCCTCCTGACAAAGACATCAACCAGCCATAGCTTTGCCCAGAAGTATGCAGAAATCAATGTGAAATCCTCTTTGTTTTGGGAATAATGCTGTGAAGCATTTCTGGTGTCAGCAAACAAGGCCCCTTGGACCTCTCCAGGCTGGGAGCTCTTTTCCAGGGCACATTTCAGTTATGGAAGACTTGTGATGCTCACACCTGCCAAGTCTCAGCAGTGAAAGAAAGAGGAGAGCAGATTGATGCAATTAGCCAGGTGAACAGGGAACTTGTCAAACCATTTAAATAAGATAGTCCTTGAATTTATTCAGTTCCCATTACCGCAGGGTGATTGTGCTTCCACCCCCTGCTGATTCTCCTGGCTGCAAAGCATTTTCCTAGGGAGGAAGTATGAAAAGAAAGGTTGATTTCTCAGCCTACAAATTACAGGACCCTTCTGTTAAACCAGCATGCGTCACACCTCAAGCCAAGAGACACATCCTGCTGAGGGACTGTGCCACAGAATCTCAAACACAATGATGTTTTCTTAATTTCAAGTATCTAATTAATTTTAAAAACAACTAACCTACCTTATCTAGTTCACTATTCTTTACATCCCTTACCAATAATTGCTAATAAGTTTAGCTAAATGGTTTTGTTTTAAGTATTGGATTCAAGCACTCAAGAGTCTATTTGGAATGATGACTTTATATTTTTTATTTTATTTTATTTATTTATTTATTTATTTTTGGTACCGTGGATCGAACTTGGGTCCTTGTGCTTGCTCAGCAGGCGGCAAAACCACTGAGCTAAATCCCTGGCCCTGTATTTTTTATTTTATGAAAAAAAAACTAAAACAAAATTTCATAACAATATAAAAAGGGAATAACAAGAATCAATATACTGTGTATCATTATCTTCAAAGTAGTTACTCAGAGTACAAGACATAGACCAAAATGATTTTTACAAAAAGAAAACAAATGGATAACACAAAACTTTCTTTCAAAGGACCTAAAATAAACCAGTAGTATAAATGAAACAAATGAGCATATACATTAAAATATTTTTTGAAACAATAGAATAGGTAGTTTGGGAAAGTATTTGAACTTCTCTCTATTTCCCATTTATCTCTCTTCTCTTTTAATCTTGGATTCTTTTCAGTGCCCAACATGATTTGTTCACAAATCAGAAATTCAGCAAATGCTCAACCCCTGGTTGCTCCTGGCTTTTGAAATAGTTATCCCTGTAAGGGAGCAAACCTACTCTGCCTGCCTCATCGTCCATGACTCCCCTTCCTGGCCACCACCATTCCACTATCTGTGGAGAATCTGCACAATAAATCTTCTCAGGCAATGGTATAAAATCATAGTTAAAACTAGAGCTAACTGGAAAATTCTTGACCTCTGTTTTTTTTGTTTTGGGGGGTTTTTTTGGTACCGGGGATCAAACTTGGTTCCTTGCATTTCCCAGCAGGCAGTGAAACCACTGAGCTAAATCCCTGGCCCCAACCTCTGTTTTTAAATCTGAACATAACTAAATTTCCCAGTGCTATTTTAATAAATTATCAAAAATTTGGTGACTTAAAACAACAGAACTTTATTCTAAACCAAAATTATAAAATCAATATGTGCACAGGGCTGTTTCCTCCTGCAGTCTGAGGGAGGATCTGTCTCTTCCCTCTCCTGGTTTCTGTTGGGGCTAGCAGTCCATGGCATCTTTGGTTTGCAGCTCCATAACTCCAATCTCTGCCTCCCCTTCAGTCACCCCGCCCCCAGGCTCTTTGCTGAATCCCCTCCTTTCTCTTATAAGGACATCACCAGTCATTCAATCTAGGGTCCACACTAAATCCAGGATGAGCTCATTCTGAGTACCTTACCTGAAATGCATCTGCAAAGGTGCTGGGTTAGGATTTAGACACTTTTTGGAAGGATGGTATTCAATTCACTACTGTATCCCAAACCAGAGCACATCATCTTTACCCAAAACTTCAGCCTCTTCCCAACGTTCTTCTTTATATTAATGGAGTCATCATCTTCCTAGTCAGGACCCAGGCTGAGCTCCTTGAGTCGTTCTCAAGAGCTGGCACTCTCTTCCTCTAATTCCAGGCAGTTCTATGATCCACAGCAGTGAAGTACAATCGGACAAACTCTGCCCTATAAAGCTGTTCATGCCTGCCTTTCTTTTCTAGGCTTGCTTCCACTATCACCCTGGCCCAACCTTGGGTCATCTGACTTGAACTTGGTGGTCATGACTTCCTCCTAAGTGCTTTCCCAACTTCCTTTGCTGACCACACCACATTTGGTACTGGTTTTAAACAGAGCCTGGCCATGCCACGTGGTCACATGACACAAACTTTCAGTATCACCCAGCCAAGTAAAGCCCAGTCTCCACGTGACCTAGCATTCAGGCCCATTGGACTGTGTCCCAAGCCCCTTTTCCACTCTTATTTTCCACTAGTCCTGGCCATTTGCTCCAGCCTCCGGTCAAGGTCTATTTTTGATTGCTTTAAAATGGATCCTCTAAACCCCTAAATCCCTGAGATCTCTCTACCTGGGATCTCGTCATTAATTCCAGAAGCCCCTATGTCAAGCTGTGTCTCCTTGCTAATAACTTACACAGGAATGCACAACTCAAAGACAACTCATCTGTAAGTCCTTGTCCAGCTCCTTTATCAGCCTCACTGGACTCTTAGAAGAAGAGCATGCTGGACAAGTAAGAGATCCTTGTTGCCTCCTTCCACAGAGAGCTTAGAGTTCGCTTAGGGCACTAGGTGCATAGCCCTGCCTGTACGGATGGAATTCTGCTTCCTTCATACACTTCTTCCTCACAGTCTAGCACTGTGCCTTGCATAGGACATATGCTCATAAATACTAAGTCAATAAAGATATATGCAGTAAGAGAGTAAGACAGTCCTTGCCTTTGAGCAGCTTAACATTTGGGGACAAGGAAGGATGAGACAGCACAAAAGTGAGTAATAATGACTCATTACAACACTGTAAGTATCATAAAAGAAATGTAAGTGAATTTCTGTGAGAAACAAGGAAAAGAAAGCTTTCAAAACTGAGAAGTATAACAGAAGTAGATCTTAAGATAGTTCTTGAAGGGTAAACAATATTTCAAAAAGCAAATGTTGGAGATTGGGGATAGAAGCAACTACAGAAGAAATGGCATTTGCAAAAGATAGAGTCAAGTGAAAGTAGCCAGCACATTCCCGGTTTGATGAAGAGCAGAGTTTTCCAGCACTGTAATTGAGTGAATGGCAAGTAATGAAGCCCAGACTAGAAAGGCAGGCCAGGATCTGGAATGCCACGCTCAGCGAGTTGAGTCTGTAGTAGATGGAAGCCACTGAAGGTTTTGGAACAGAGGGGTAATGTGATCACATCTTCATCTTCAGAGGATCACTTAGCATGGTATCACAGAACCCAAGCCAGGATGTGTATCAGAACCATCTGGTGTGTTTTAAAACTGCTTTAAACAAAAATTACATATAACAATAAAATATTTCTCCATTCATAAAAAATTCATGCTTCTGCCACTTTTGCTTTAGAATTTTCAAGAAAAATGAAGTATCTCTTTTCTTGAAGTCTTCTTTTCTCCTTTGTCCAGAAATACACATTTACTTGGTAATTATCCCAGTCTACATTTAGATAAAAAGAAAGGGAAAAAGCCATATATATATTTAGTGTGTGTGCTTCTTTGTGTTAAAATTGTATAAATGATTCATTTAGTAAATATTGTTGTAAATTGGTTTTATTAACTGTGAAGCAGTTTTCAAAATCTGGATTCCTACATCTCAACTAAATTACAATCCCTAGGTTGTGGTGTCCAAAAATATCCAAATTTTCAAAATCTCAATTCATTTTGATGTTTTTTGGTCTGCCTTTGGGAATTACTGCTGTAGAAGATATACTGGCAGGAAGAGAAAACAGAGGTAGGAAGACCAATCACAATGTTTTGAATTAACTCAAGCAAGAGGTGATGAGGTTCTGAACAAAAGCAGCAGTGATAAAAACCCAAGGTGTGGGCAGGTTCTGAGATGCTTATAAAGACTGTGTACCTGATTAGGCTCCCAGGTGAGAAAAACTTGTGGCTAAGAAATGGGCGTAAGAATTGTAATTTGAATGAATCAGAGGATAATGACACCATTAACAAGAACAGAGAACACAGGAGGAAGAACAGGCTGTGGGAGCTAAAATTTATTTGGTTTTAGATGTATGAATTTGAGGTTTCAGCCAGGCCTTTGTGTAAATGTCTTCAACAGGCTTTCCTGAGTGGCAGTGGCAAAGCTGCATGAAGTGAGGAAGCTGGGCTCTCTATGGAGATTCAGGATTTACCACACCAAAGGCGGTGATTGCATGCAGGGCAGTAAATATGTTTGCTTCAGAACAGAGAGGGAGCCTTGGGCAGGTGGGGAGGGGGCATGTGTGCTTCAGGGCCCGCTGATGATGAAGCTCTTAGGATGAAGCAAGTGTTTGAGCAGGCGTGGCCAGAGGGGGAGGGCAGCTGTTTTCTGGAGGTCTTAGGAAGGATCAAGATCAAGAATCCATAGTGATGGAGTGTGAGGATGAAGAGGAGGACTGAAAAACCATTAAAATGGAGGATAGATGGCCTTTCAAAAAGCAATGGCAATAATGGAGAAGGGAGACAGTTGTGTGGATTAAATAACGCTGGAAACAGCAGCAATAAACTACTCTGTAGTGTTAAAATGTAGGAGGGAGAAACCCAAAAGAAAAAAAGAATGGGAAAAGGATAATTTAATTTAGAGTTTAGAACAGGAGATTGAAACATGTTTGTAGGACATGAAGAAGGAGCCAGTGAAACAATAATAAAATAAAAATGGATGAATTAAGGTCCAATTACAGTTTGGACCTTGAATGACCACCAGAGATGCATGTGTTGAAGGCATGATCTCCATCTCTAGCACTACTGGGAGGTGATGGGGCCTTTAGGAGGTAGGGCTTAGTGGAAGGAATCCAGGTCACTGGGCATGTGCCCTTTGAAGCGGGTACTGGGACGTTGGCTGCTTCCCATTTCTCTTTGCTTCCCTGCTGCCAGGAGATGAACATTGTCCTCTGCCACATGTTCCCCACCATGTCATGATACCTTACCACAGGTCCAAAGGCCAGAAGAGCAAGAGACCACGGATTGAAACTTTTCTTCCTTTTAAGTTTATTCTTTCAGGTATTTTGTCACAGTAATTGAAAGCTAACACAGTTGCAGAATAATAAACAGAGAACTGGGTCAAGAAAATCTCATGCCAGTAATACACACTTTCATCCTTCCCTTCCCTAAATATTATTGGCAAATACTATTAATTTTTCTTTGTTAACATTAACAGCACAAGAAATAACTGCATGAGAGGAATTTTGGAAAACAGAACAAATGGTACCTAACATAGCTTATGATATTCTATGTTCTGATTAGCATACCAACAAGAAGCAAACTAACTCATTCTACAGAATTCCTGAGGAGTGTAGCACCTGAAGACACTGGGCAATAAGAGGACAAGGTGAGTAAAATAGAAAGAAAAGGTCCAAAGGGGTAGGGGTAGTGGGAGGGGCAGGGGAAAGGAAAGAAGGGAAAGGAAAAAATGATGAGAAATGGAAAAAATGGAAGTAAAGTCTTTGCACATAGGGAAGGGTGGAGGGCGTGAAGGGAGGGCTAGGAATGGGGAAAAAATAAGAACCAAGATGCATTATATAAAGGTACAATTCCCAATGAGAAATGTAATTGTGTTGTATACCTACAATGGACCAATCAAAGAATTTAATACAAAAAAAAAAAAAAAGGACAAGGTGAATCTTGGGTTAAAACAGCATGATTGCTTAAAAGCAGATGGAGCAATTTAGACCTCTAGTCTTACATAGCAAAGTAGCTGAACCCACAGGACACCAGGACTTTCTCTTTTGGAAAAATTTAACAAAAGGGTCCTTTGGTCTCAAAAGCCTCAGACAAGGCAGAGCCGTGGGATGAAACTGGAGAATTAAGTGACAATGTGCACAGTGAACCCCCATCCTAGCAGCATCCAGCTGTGGAACACACACCTTCTCCCCTGTTTCCTTCATACTCCATCTCACCTCCCTCCAACAAGGAGACTGGACAATTCTCTGGAAAAGCCAATGCACCCACAGAAACACCAATTTATACTCACCATCCCCCACACTTTCATCTCAGAAAGATGAAAATGCCATCCACATCTTGCTTCATAATACAGTATTTTTTATGAAAGGAACAATGAGAATTAAGAAGGATTCTTAGAAGTAAAAAAGAAGCCCACCAAAATTTTTTTTGTTTCAATCAATAGAAGGGTTAGAAAATTAAGTCAAAGAAATGTTCGAGGAAGTAAGACAATTTGTAAAAAGAAATAAGAGGCACAGAGGATCAGTGCAGAAGTTAAACAACAGGAGTTTTAGGAACAACCAAAGAGAATAAAAATATAAGGAAAGGAATAAACAGCTAGATAATTTTTCTTTAAATTTCCAGAGCTAAAGTACCTGAGTCTCTAGACAGAAAAAGCTCACAGTAGTACAAGCAAAATAAATGGGAAAAAATGCTCATCATTATAAAATTTCAGACACACTAAAAAAAGAGTCTAAAAGGTTCCAAGAGTGGATGTGAGGGTGACTTGGCTGTGACATCTGTCAGCCCTTTGATCACCAGAGCTGATTTGCTGATCTGGCTGGCTAGGTGGGTGTTCCCTTCCTCCCTTATCACTCCATGTGCATCCCTCCCAAAACTGTACGCTTGGTCAAAGAGGACAATCGCCCTGATAGAGGTGGACCATTTCCTTGGTCAAGGGTATACAAGTAGCTGCACTCCCCTGCTAGAACATCCAAACAAGCTCTCAAGAGAGGAGGAAAAATATCAGGAACCCAAATGACATCAGACTTCTCCACAGTCAAAAAATTTGAAAAGTATGGGAAATGCTTGCACCATGCTGAAGGAAAACAATTTCAACCTTTATTCTACCCTCACACAGGAGAAATAATTCCCTTATTACAAAATTAAAGATAGTTTTAGATGTGCCAGGGCTCAAAAATTTAGGTTCTATTAAAAGATGAACAAAAAAAAATCAAAGGATGTACACCAATACAACAAAAGAGTAAGCAAAGAAAGAGGCTAATAGAGGACTTAGGAAACACTGGATTCCCAATGAAGAGCCATAAAAAAGAATACTGTACAAGAGTTCTACAACAAGCACTAAGCATTCAGTCCACATTAAAGCAAGAGACTGCCTATAGAAATTATTTACACATATGCTCAATCAATATTAACTTCCAAGAAAAATAAGAAAATACACAGAGAGGGGTTGTATCAGTCAGCTTTCTCATTGCTGAGACAGAACACCCAATACTCACAATCTAAAGGAAGAGAGGTTTAATTTGCTAATAGTTTGAGTCCACGACCAGTTGGTTCCAAGGCAGAAACATCATGATGGAAGAGTATGGTGAAGCAAACCTGCTAGTTTATGGTGACCAGGAAATAGAGCAGGGGAAGAGTGCCAGAGAGGAATGCTTTAAGGAGCATATATGGTATCATGGCTCCATGACCCACTAAGACATGCCCAGGAGCATGCTTCATTAATTTGCTAGGCTTTCTTAGTCTAATGACATGGATGTATCAGGAACAATGGTCACAGGGTTATGTGGTCACAGTGTATCACGAGTAAAGAGTGACAAAATTGTAGAATTAGAGTAATATGAGTGTTTACTATTAAACTAACCAGAGCCTTTTGATATACTAAAAAGTCACAGACAACATCTAAATCTGATGAGACCAGAAAAGTGTTATAACTCCAACATTTAGAAATGCAGAGGCCAATACCAAAAGAAACAGCTACCACAATGGCGGGGTGGGGAGTGTTTCTATGGAAAAGAACTAAGGACAGAGATTATAAGGCTCTTATAATAAGCCCTACAGATATTGTAGGAAGGAAAAGGTGGGGAAAGGATGGACCCAAGGACAAGTTCCGAGAATATAGTGATGGTAGAAAAAGCCCATGAAGTCTACACATAATTAGGTGTGTGGGGGGTAATGTGTGGGGAGCGGAGTGTGGGGAAGTAGAAGTTGTGAAAGTCTTCCCAACATCTTAGAACAGAAACTCCTCAAGACAGCTACTTTGTACCTCCTACCGAATTTGCCTTCAATAGCTATTTTTAAACTGTAAGTTGAATGTTTGAAAAAGGAACCAGCCTGTCTTTACTATGCAGACATAATTCGTGTATGTGAGTGTGTGTGTTGTAGGAATTGAACTAAGTGCAGAATTATTTACGCTCAATAGCAGCATATTAAAATCACATACAAAATTTTCTTAGAAGTCTTATTGGGTAGACTATTGTCTAGCTTTGGGGGTTTGGCTTTATTTTCACCGATAAAATGAGGTAACTACACAAATTATTCTTCAAGTTACTTCTGGATCTC
This sequence comes from Heterocephalus glaber, assembly GCF_053883595.1. Taxonomy (NCBI): domain Eukaryota; kingdom Metazoa; phylum Chordata; class Mammalia; order Rodentia; family Bathyergidae; genus Heterocephalus; species Heterocephalus glaber. The sequence goes on from NW_028258191.1 coordinate 3,756,369, forward strand.
TAATTATTCCTGTCCCTGAATACCTAGAATGCTCCTCCTTCTCCCTCCTGTGTCAATCCTCTGTGTCTGCTTCGGGCCTTGGTTTAAAGTGCTTTCTCAGAGGGCCTCCTACCCCCACTCCAGCTAAGCTGTCCACCTCCAAACTCTTTCTGCCCTGCTACCCTCCATGTTTTCACACACTTATAATAATTTCCACTTTTATAATTGGTTTGAAGATATCATTTGCCCATGAAGACTGTAGAATGCAGGAAATGGCTAACATAGTTTCTCTACCATCCCACAGTCCTTTACCATCTCCATAATCAGCATGTGTTCTTGGCAGGTCAGGCAAGCTCTCTTTTCATACATGCCAGCCATTGTACCCAGCTTTCATTAGCACTCCTTTTTTCAATTTTTATTTTTTATTAGCAGTATATAATGATTACACTCCTTGTAGGAAGTTGGTTCATGTACGTAACACACCTTAAACCCTTTCACACCCCTTCCCCTCCCTTCCTTCTCCCTCCCTCCATCTCATGGTCCCCTTTCCTTTTGCAAAAGACCTATCTCCCTATTTCCTATTATCTATCCTTTATTGTACTCTTTATTTACATTTTGGGTTTTACACAGAAGAGAAACCACGTGCTATTTAAGCTTGTGTGTCAGATTTATTTCACTTAACATTATGGTCTAAAGGTGCATCCATTTTCCTACAAATGACTCAAGTTTATCCTTCTTTATGGCAGCACTTAGCCCACAGAAGTATCTAATTGGGTCAATTTTAGGGTTTTTATGGGAAAATTCATATAAAATATATATTTCTAATTTCTGTTGAAAGATTTGATGATTCCAGATTTTAATGCCAACCCCACATGCCTGGAGACTAAAGGAAAGGGAAAGAAACAGCCCAATAGTACACAAGCCTAGATGTTCTTGGAGACCATTCAGAGATCTCACCCAATCCGTACGTCGTTCATGACCCTAAAAAGATCTTAAGCCTTGAGCCAAACCTTCTCTCTTCCCCAACATTGTATCATCCTCCTCCTCTGCTCTTCCCACATCTGTTGTTGGTAAAGATCTTAATTTCATTCCTTTTTTTCACTTTTTTGTCACTCCCTCCTTTAATCACTTTCTTATCACTTTTATGACTCTTTTCTAAATGCCTCCAATATGTCCAAATTCAACTACATTTCTTTTTCCTAAGAAAAATGTAACACAATTTAGAATTACTAAACTAGTATTCATCTAAAAGCTTTTAAAAAGAAATATTCAAGATTGGACATGTTAAGCCAATTTTCACATGCAGCTGCCCAGTTCAGAAAGGAAAATGCAGAGCACTCCAGGGAGATGCTGGAATCCTGCATAGAGAAAGTCACTTGCTTTTCTTCTGCATTGAAATGACACAGGCAAATGGGTCAAGAGAGATCTACACCTGCAGCCATTTCCACATATCCTGAAGACAAGAAGAACTGAAACTGTCCCTAGCTCAAACCACAGGACTACCACCATCTCTGGCAAATATACACATTCTGAAACCATATGCATGTATGCATGCATGCTCACACACACACACACACACACACACACACACAGGCTCATATATTTGCATAAATTTGTAATCACCTAAGCTTGCCTTACCCAATCCCCAAGCTTCTTGCAGTCACACTAAAGCAACAGATAATTTGCTCTGACTAGAAGTAATCACAGTTTATAAATTCCTGTCAGACAAGAATTCATTTAAATTCCTCTCAAAGCTTTTCAAGAGGAGAAAAGCCTGTCCTTCAGAGATACCTTCTCCTGGGTTAATGACTTGGATTATTCTGTTTATCGCAAGCCAAAGGTAACTTGGTAGTTGGATTGAAAATAGCTTTTTCTCAAATTGCTTCACCAGTGGCATTCTGCTTTGTTTTTTATTTTGTTTTGAATGTACAGAGATTTTGGCCACACAACTATTCCAAAACCTTCTGGAAGCATAGTGGTGGAGTCTTGAATGTAGTAAAGCTTAAAGAGAATTTGAATTAATGTACTGTGTGATCCCTTGGGAAGCAGGAAGGGAATATCCTGTACAAGACAGAGTGGGACAAGCCCTTCGCCAACCTTCACTCAACAATGCCACTGATAGGATAAGACCTGTACTATGGATTCAGTTCTACAACTTTCCATGTGGGCAAATTAAGTTTCTTGCCCTGACAGTGTTGCTGGGAAATATGAAAAATAATAGTGTAAAAAAAGCCCTATAGCATTTTAAAAAATGTTCCAGGTACCAGCAGGTCAGATTTCTGCTAAATCCATGGTTACCAGCTCCAAAGTTTCTACTGCCTTGTATTAGACATTTTCTCATGGCTGGGGACAAAATACCTGATACCCACAACTTAAAGGAGGGCAGGTTTATTTTGGTTCATGATTTCAGCACATGGTTAACAGGCTCAAGGCAGAAATGCCATGGCAAAGAGACATGGCAGAGTAAAAGTACTCAACCTATTGCAGCTAGGAAGCAGAGAGAGAAAGAAGAGAGAAGTCAGAAACAACAATGTACTCTTCCACCCACAGTGGCTTACTTCCAACCAGGCCCTACCTTCTAACAGCATATTCAGCTACTGAATTTATCAATGGATGAATGTACTGATAAGTATAACATCCCCATGATACAATCATCTTCCAAGCACATTTAGTGAACATTTTAGATCTAAACTAAAACAGTATGTCCCTGGCTCCAAAAGACATACATGTCCATTTCATTATGCAAACTGCATTTAATTCATCACTAAGAGTCAGCAAAGTTTTAACAGTTCCAGTATTGCTGAAAAGCCTAAGTCCAAAGTCTACTCTAGGATTCAAAGCAAACTCTCAGTTGTGAGCCCCTATAAAAATCAAAAAAGAAATTTAAATACTTCCAACACACAAGGGCACAGGTAAACTTTCCCATTCCAAAAGGGAGAAATATGGGAACAGAAAAGAATCACAGCAAAGCAAGACCAAAATCAAGCAGCACAAAGATCAAACCCTGTAGTTCCATATCAATCCATCACCTAGGAGCAAGCTGTGGCTGAAATGTGAGCTCTAAAGGTCCTGGGTACCCCTACCTCTATGACTTGCCAATTGCTGCCCACATGGCCTCCCTCTTAGGCTAGCTCCACTCTCTGCCTGTAGCTTTCCCCAACAGACAATCCATGTTCCTGGCATCTCTAAGATTGCTTTCTTAAGAAACCTACAACACCTTCAGCTTCATTCTTATAGCTTCACCTTCTGCCCTCTGAGGAGCACATTCTCTGGCCTTCCAGACCTTCCTTTGAAATCTTGGTAGAAGCCTCCCTGAGCCCACAACTCTTGCACTAGGTGTGCCTGAAAAACCAGCATTACACAGATGACCCAAGGTATGCCAACAACTTGAGTAGTAGCTAGGCCCCTTTGTATCATGCCACAGAGGTCTTTGAGGGCCTGGATAGCTGTGCAATATAACATGGATTCTGAGGAACCAATTCTCTAGAGATCCTTTCTTGAGGAGAGAGCTCCCCGGGGCTCTCTCCTTAAATGAAAGTTTTATAGTTTAGCACCCTTGAGCTTTCGAAAGGTGGGCTCTTGCTATTCCTGAGATGCTTTCAAGCTATCTTTCCTATTGTCCTAAGGTAAAGTACATGGTTAATTTTTGCACTAATCTTTTCAGGAATCAAGCTCTTCTTTGCTCCAACTTTACAGGTGTTTCCTTTCTTGCTAACACTACCATAATTTTTCAAGTTATTGAGCTCTGCTTTTTGGTCCTGATATTCACTGAGGATCTGGCTGAAAGCAGCCAGGAGTAGACATGACACAGCCTGAACACTGAGCTGCTTTGAAATTTCTTCCACAAGATTAGCTAGCTCACCACCCTTAATCTCAGTCTCCCACAAAGTCTAAGGTCATGGGGAGAATAAAGACAAATTTTCCACCAAGGCATAATTCATGTGACTTTCAGACTAACTGTTAATGGAATCTTTGTTTCCAACGGAAACCTCCTGGGCCTGGCCTTCACTATCTGCATTCCTATCAACATTCTGGTCTTTTGAGCTCTGACCAGTATGACACATTGAGTATTGCTCAGAACATTCCAGGACTTCTCCAGCCTGAATCTTCAAACGTTTTCAAATTACTCCCACATCTCAGTTCCAAAGGCTCCTGAATCACATGGTAAGGCACAGTCACAGCAGTTGCCCATTCCAGGCACCGATTTCAGTAGGAGACACTTTCCCGTCACTGTGACAAAATACCTGACATCCACAACTTAAAGAAGGAGTGGTTTATTTTAGCTCATGATTTTAGTTTATGGTCAGCAGGATCAAGGCAGAAATGGCATGGCACAGAGGCATGGCAGAGTAAAGGTGCCCAACCTATGGCAACCAGGAAGCAGTGAGAGAAAAGAAAGGATGATCCAAGGACAATAATGGACCCTTCCAGGTCACATCCCCAGTGATCCACCTCCAACCAGGCCCTACCTCCACATAGAACATTCAGCTACTGAACTCAACAATAAATGAACCCATCAATGAGTATAGTGTCCTCATAATTCAATCGCCTTCCCAACACATGAGACTTTTGAGGGTCATTTTAGATCTTAACCATAAACGTCTATTGTTTGTTACTGCAGAGATTTTGGAGTTGATTTCCACACACATATTCTGGGACTGTTAATATTTGGGATTTCCCAAGAGTTGCCTAATAGTAATAATTCACAGGTGACTATATAAAGTTGAGTGAGTCTTCAAAATCTTAGAGTCTTCTTGCCCAGACCTTCAAAATTATTTCTAACCTGATCATAACAGTTCTCTATTTAAATTCCTCCAAAATAAGAAAGGAAATTCCTACCACCTTAAAAGTGTGTTTCTCAAAATTTTGAAAGGACAGATCTTTTAGAGAAAGAATCTGATAAAAGCCATGAACCTACCTGCCAGAAAAAAAATGTACATATGCATGTGCTTGCTTTACATTTTGGAATGCTCAGAAGCTGAGAAGCTCCAACCTCAGACTTCATGTTAAGAAACCCTGCTTTAGAGAAAGAGACAAAGAAGATAACAATCAGTGTGCAGTCACAAGTAGAACAATTAAAACCATATTTTCACAGGAGGGGTTGAACAATTGAATCTTACATAAGCATAGAAATCAGGGAGGGACATCATGAAATCTGGTGCATTTGAAAGCACAGCAAGTGGAGGAGGAATTAGATATTTGTTCCTATAGCATCTTTTCTTCTGGGAGTGGTTTCTCTGATATCTCCTTAGATTTAGAAGACCCTCTTCTGTGTGCCTATACTTCCGTAAGTATCCTGTGATTCCAATCCACAAAACACTGGTTCTTTACCAGTGGGTTAGATAGCAGCTCCAGTTTACTGAGAAATATAATATACATAATATATATTATATATTTCTCCTACCTTGACCTGATCTCATCTCATCTTACAGAGCCCACTGACCATGTGTCGTACTGTGCATTTTGCACAAAACACACTACATTATGGTTGTCCACTGTCTGAAGTGATCAACAATGAGTGGCTTAGACAGAAAGACCAAAGAATTCTCTTTGCGAACTCTAAGATTATTTTCTTAGTTTCTAATATGAAACATGAAATAGCCACTCACTATGCGTCTCAGTAAGCTAACTTTTTTAAAGTAGTATCAAAAAAAAGGACATCAAGAGGTCTGTTAAATATTCTTGTACAGCTGTTTTCATCTTCGCATTTAATTAGTTATAATTGCAATTTAAAAGACAAACTCTGCGAGGGTTATTTACTGCAGCTCATGATGATTCTGTATGCTCTCAAAACAGACAGCTGGGTGTAGAATCGCTGAGATTGAAGGGACAAGTTATTGCCACCCACAGTTAGTTTCCCTTGCCATTCTTTGGTGTATGGTGTTCTTTAAAAAAATTTGTTGTTTATTTTTGCGTCATTTTGCAATGCCAGAACATACATTTCTATGTATTTCTATTCAAATGGCACAGGCCACCTATGGTAGTATAGTCTTGAGGTATCCACTCTTGCCCACCCAAGGATACCTGTCATTTCCTGTTGAGTATTCTTGCCCAGATTATACACTCATTGGCATTTATAGTCCTAAAAAACAATCGGAACCAAAATTTACATACCACTAACCAAGAAGTGGTTGGGATGAAAAACCACAGGGGAATTAATTAAAGTGTATTAATTTTCTTATACAACAGAAAGCTGCCAAATATTGCTAGGAAATAAATGGATTTATAGATATAAGAAATAAATGGTACCTTGAAAAGCTAAAGCAGAAGGATTACAAGTTTGAGACCAGCCTGGAGAGCTTATTGAGACCTGACCCCCCACCATCAAATATAAATTTTAAAGGGCTGGGTATATAGTTCAGTGGGCTCAATCCTCAGTTCTGTAAATAAATAAATAAAATATCCATAAATGTAATGTAGTATCCTAGATGAAATCCTGGGATGGATAAAGGTAAAAACTAGCAAAATATGAGTAAATACAAATGTTAATTATTAATAATATACTATTATTGGTTCATTAACTGTAACAAAATTACCATATTAATGTAAGATGTTAATAATAGCAGTAACTGAGTGTGGGGTACATGGGAACCTCTTATGCTATTTTTTCCAACTTCTCTATAAATCTGTAACTATTCTAAAATAAAAAGATCATTAATTCATTAATTTTTAAAATAAGAGTAGTCTCTAAAGAATATAATTAAGAAATGTAGCTTATAATCATGTGGACAAAAGAAAGATAAATGTTTAAAAATACATGTAAGCCAGGCATGGTGACTCAAATGTGTAATCCCAGCATACTGGGAAGCTGAGGCAAAAGGATTGCAAATTTGACCCCAGCTTGGTCAACTTAGTGACTTAGGAGACCTTGTTTCAACATAAAACATACATAGATACATACATAGATACATACATACACACACACACATACATACTGATATGGTTTGTGTCTACACATCCCCTCAAAGCCTCATGTAGTCATAGGTGGGGCTTTTTCAGCGGTGGCTGAATCTAGAATGTGTGATTGATTCATGGTGAAATGCTAGGATTAAGGGTGCAGAATTAAGGGTGGGTGACTATTAAATCAGTCTGCTAAGTGATTTGGCACCACCCTGATTCTGGTAGCCTAGATAGAATATAAAAAGGGGGGGAAAAAAACTATTGAAGCGCTGCTGGCTTTGCTACCCTCTGCCTGCCATGAACTGTTTCTCCTCTGCAATGCTTGTCTGCCCTGACATCCTTCTTTGGAGCTAGTAGACTGTGGGCTGAAACCGCTACAAACTGAGCCAAATAAACCTTTCTTCTCTTAACTTTGGACATTGGGTATTTTGTCTCAGCAATGAGAAAAGTAACTAAGACACATACATACATACATACATGCATACACACATACATACACACATATGTACATACATACATACATACATATATGGTGGAGGATATAGCTCAGTCTGAAGGCCCTGGGTTCAACCTCCAATACCACAAATGTATGTGTGTATGTGTGTGTGTCTTTGTGTTTGTATAATCAGTAGTTTAAAAGAGGCAGCAAATAAGAAAAGCAATCCAGTGATATACATTGTACAGGGCAAACATGAAAGACAGGTTGGGTTTTAGGGATGTAGTACTTTGTTTCACTAATTTAATATCCACCTGCACCCTCTAACACCTCTCTCACTTCTGTTTTCATTTATATCCCTGGCAGTTTATCAGTGATCTTCCAATCAATCAACTGATTAGCAAGTATTAACTGAACCACTGTTGTGAAACCCTCAGTAAATGGTATGGGACCATATTTCTGGAAAAGGCAAAGCAGCTATCCTATCAACCTTCTGTGGGTGTTCTCAGACCTAGCACAGCACCTGCAGACTTGTCCACATTGTTTCCACAGTAGATGCGGACCATAGCTGCACCACTAAATTGCCTGAAGAACTTTTAAAATATACCAATACCCAGAACCGTACTAACAGAGATCCTCATTTCATTGGCTCTAAGTATTTTTAAATTGTTGACCAGGAGTTTCTGATATGCAGCAGAGTTGAGTACATGGTGGTACCTTTAGGAAGTGGGACCTAGTGGAAGGAAGTTAAGTCACTGGGCTGGGGAGCGTGCCCTTAGCCCCAACCTCTTGTCTTCTTCTGTTTTGTTTCCCAGCTGTCTTGGCTGTCCCATGCAGTCCCTGCAATGACACACTGCCTCACCACAGACCCAAAGCAACAAGGCCAACCAACCCTGCGCTGAAGACTGACACTGTGAGTCAAAGTAAACCTTTCTTTCAAGTTCATTATCTGATATTTTGCTATAGTAACAGAAAGCTAACATGAAAATAGAAGCTGGCATAGCAATATTAATATCAAAAACAAAAGGAAATGATTCATGTCAACCATGAACCAAGAAGAAATAACTATGATGTCTGAAAAATCATAGCCTACAAAAACATAGAAGGAAAGCTGTCAATTGTAAGGAAAAACCCACAGTCAGAGTGGAAAATGTTCTCTTCTGGGAAAAATGATCTGAGAAAAGACACAAATAACAGTAAGTAGAATTACAGATGATGTGAACAACTTGACCAGCAAGATTAATCTAGAAATATGTAACAACCTTACTCTCTATGAACAGAATTCACATTCTTTTTTAAGCACATAGGAGTACTTATCAAAGTAACAAGGTACTAAGTTTCTGGGAAGTCCCAACAGATTTCAAAGAATCAAAATCACACAGACAACGTTCCTTGACAAAATGCAATATAGTTTATCTTTGAAATCAACTTCAATGTAAGAGAAATGCAAATTAAACTACAATGTAATAGTATTTTCAATTATACTGCAAATACAAAGGAAGAGTAATACATTATATTAGAGAGAATGTCAGAAAACAGGAATCTCCATCATAGGTACATTGATATAATTTGCCAATGTCTACAAAAAATACATAATGTTTTTTCTTTTCTCTCCAACACATTCCTAGGAATTTTCCCTGTAAGTATACTTACAAATGTGCAAAAAGAAGAATGTACACAGATTTTCATCACAGTATTGATTGTTACAGTGAAAGATACAAAAGCCTTAAAGTTCATCAATGTGCAAATGACTAAATTATAGTCTTCTCATATCATTGAATATTAACAAGAATGAGACAACTCTACATTTTCTAACATGAAAAAGCCCAGGTTCTGCAAAGTACAGAGCAATGTGTGTAGTCATAACCTAAATTTTTAATAAGGAAAAGGACACTTACATCCTAGAAATATCCCCAAGCCTCTACTAACATTAGCTATTTCTGGAAAAATATTGAGAGAAAAAAGAGATCTAATTCCACTATCTATTATGTTCCTGTATTACCATTCAAATAATAAAGGCCCTAGTCATTTTATTTATTCATTTAAAATACAACATCTAAGTAAGATGAAGCATTTAGTGATAAGAATAATAAACTTACTGTAGAAATTCCAAATTCCCCCTTGTTGCTTTTGGTGTCTTCTACCACCATGAACTCTTGTCCCTCTGCCACACTGCCTTGGAGCCAGCTGATTATGGCCTGAGACCGCTATGAACCCTTCTGATCAATGGACATTCAGTGGAAGAGCACAGAGCATCAGTCACTGTTGAATTATAGATGACCTTGAGATACACTCCTCTTCTGAGCTGCCTTCAGCACTGAGAAGGAGCCATTAGGACCAGCATAACACTGCACCCAGCACCAAGGAGCAGAGATGCCACAGCCCCAAGGAGGTGAGCCAAGCGGGCAACGGTACCCTTCCCCCACTGAAATAAAAACCCACATAAACAAATCTCAAAACCAGATTTCCAGATCACCTATAGCAACCAAAAAGGGCAATGAGATGGAACCATCTGATACTCAACCATCTGGACTCCCTGAACTAGCAACAAAAGGATCTGGAAAAAATGAAATCAGAAATAATTTCTCAAATAACAGCCGAGATTGTGCTCATAGTGCAAGACATGACTAATAAATCTAGGGAGGACACAGATAAAAAAATAGAGGAGCTAAAGAACATGATGGAATCCCAACATAGGAAACAAATGGAATCGATAAAACACATGTAGATTTCCAGGAGATTAAAAACTCTATTGAAAGTTTACTCAACAAAATGAACCAATGTAAGGATAGAATTGCAGATATGGAAGATAAGATTGCGATTAGTGACCAGGAAAAGAAAAATTTCTTTAAAATAGAAAGGAACCATGAGAAATCAATCCAGCAGCTGCTAGATGATGCAAAGAAGAATAACATAAGACTAATTGGACTCAATGAAGAGATAGGAGAGCGTGCAGACAACATTAAAACACTGTCCACAGAAGTGATGTTAGAAAACTTCTCAAGCAGGGAAAAGAAGTCGACATACAGATAATTGAGGCATATAGGACTCCAACTAGCATTGATCAAAAAAAATCTACACATAGGCATATAATAGTTAAGATTCGAGAAACCCAACAGGAGAACAAAATTCTACAAGCAATTAGAGAAAAGAAACAAATCACACACAAAGGAAAGTCCATCAGAATCATAGCAGACTTCTTAACACGAACCCTCAAGGTAAGAAGAGCTTGGAGTGAGGCATTTCAAGCCCTAAAGGAAAACAGCCTCCAACCCAGATTGATGTACCCTGCAAAACTATCTTTCAAAATTGATGGAGAATTAAGGTACTTTCATGACAAAGAGCACCTTAGGAACTTTGTGAATACCAAGCCAGCACTGCAAAAAATTTTAGACAGTATCCTAGGAAAAGCCAACAAAGAGCACAACCCCAGAAAGCCCAAAAGAATGAATCAATTGGGCATGACAGGAAATTAAACCCAAAGAGGGAGAATCCAACAGAAAGAAAAAGTCATGACAAGGATAAGTCAATATGTATCAGTTACAACCATCAATATAAATGATCTCAATTCACCAATCAAAAGAAACAGACTGGGAGAATGTGTCAAGAAGCAAGATCCAACAATATGCTGCATACAAGAAACACACTTAATTCAAAAAGAAACTCATAGGCTGAAAGCTAAAGGGTGAAAAACAATACACTATGCAACAGGAACTCCAACAAAAGCATGAGTAGGGTTGGGGATTTAGCTCAGTGGTTCTGCCACCTTCCTGACAAGCACAAGATCCCAAATTTGATACCCAGTACCAAAACAAACAAACAAACAAAAAACAAGAACAGGAAGAGCTATCCTTTTTGCAGATCAAGTGGATTTCAAACCAACACTGGTTAAGAGAGAGAAAGAAGGACACTACATCCTTGTAAAGGAAACAATCCAAAAGAAAGAGATGACAATCACAAAAATGTATGCACCAAACACTAGTGTGCACAACTATATAAAACAAATACTAATGGATGTGAAAAATCAAATAAGCACTGATACAATAGTAGTGGGGGACCTCAATATCCCACTGTCACAAATACATAGATCAACTAGACAAAAAATAAGCAATGAAATACTACAACTCAATCAAACTCTTGAACAAATGAACTTAACAGATGTTTACAGAGTGTTCCACCCCACAAAATCAGAATACACATTCCTTTCAGCTGCACATGGGTTGTTCTCTAAAAGAGACCACATACTTGCTAATAGAACATGTTTAAGTAAGTGCAAAGGAATTGAAGTTATCCTGTGTACATTAACAGACCATAGTGCAATGATATTGGAGATCAATAGCAAAAGAAACTGCAAGAATTTCATAAACACATGGAAATTGAATAACACACTTCTGAATAACCAATGGGTCACAAAAGAAATTAAAGAAGAAATCAGGCAGTTTCCACAATTAAATGAAAATGCCAATACAACATATCGAAATCTACGGAACACAATGAAAGCAGTCTTATGAGGGAAATTCATAGCAGTGAATATGCATATTAGGAAAACAGAGCAAGCCCAATTAAACAACCTAATGCTGAACATGAAGCTTCTAGAACAAGAAGAATAGGACAAGTCCAAAGCTCATACAAGGGTGGAAATTATAAAGATCAGAGGAGAAATCAGTGCAATGGAGACTAAGAGAATGACACAGCCCAATGTCAGCCCTATGAACTGTTTCTGAAATCCAATTCCAGTAAAGAAAATAACTGCCTACTATTAAAAGATAGAAAGAAAGAAAGAGAGAGAGATAGAGAAAAGAAAGAAAGAAAGAAAGAAAGAAAGAAAGAAAGAAAGAAAGAAAGAAAGAAAGAAAGAAAGAAAGAAAGAAAGAAAGAAAGAAAGAAGTGAGTCTGCCTTACTCCAACTCCCACAGATGTTTTTAGTCTGTGGTCAGGAAGTTGTTCCATAGTCTAATCCAATTCTTTCTTCTTGAATCAATAGAAGACTTATAGGTCTCCCACTGTCACCAGAAATGGAGAAAGGTCATAAATATTGTCCATATTATATATCTTCAAATACTTAAGGGCCCCATCTCTGCCCTGTGTAGAATAACCAAGCTCTTTTCTTGAAGTCCATGGCAATCTTCCAATTTGTTTCACTGTCCCTTTGACTTGAAAAAAATGCAAATTTAAATGAGATTTGTAAATTGTCATAGTGCTGCAAGCTCTGCTCCTAGAGAGCTTACACTTGTCTGATTATTAAACTCTTTGCCTGTTATATTTTAAGCAGAGCAGGGAGTGAGAAAACAGTTGCCTTTGTGAGCATCTGTCTCCATTGACCCTGGGTTACCTCCAAAGTGTATGCTTCCAGCATTTACCTAAAATTATTAAGTGCTCCAGTGACATTATTACAAGAGGGGGCAGGAGGAGTGTCAACCTAATGAGGCGGCAGATGATATCTGCTGGTCTCCATCCGCAAATCAGCTCAGGCCAGGCAGTGTGCTAATCAAGGCACCAAGGGCCTTTCACCCTTGGACAACAGCTGCCTTTGTCTACACCTGAGAGGAAAATGAGCTGCCTTCTTTCTAGTGCTAATAAGTTGAGTGGAGAAGGGGTTATGTTCCATGGGAAAAGCTGGGCTCTCCGCTTCCAGGGCAAGCATCCAAAGCGAGGCCCTCCAGCAGGTACTGACCATCCCTTCCAGACTTCAGCTGGAACTGCTGGGCTGCAAGGCTGACTCTGGGCCTGCACTTTTCATGGTGCTTGACAAGTAATGGGTGTCTGTGCAAGTTTAGGGAGCAGATAAATGGACCATCACTAGGGTTTCCACTTCGTTCTAGGAACTAAAGCAAAAAGAGGAATAGACTTATTGACACAGCGTCCATATGTACATAAGAGAGATAAGAACAATACTTAGAAGAGAGAATTCTGCTGACATAGTTTGGGAGAATGTTGAGCCTATGCATCGGTGCCTTCTTAAACACCTCTGCTGACAAGCCATGCAAAAGGCCAGTGTTCTGTGCTTTACTTGCTAGGTGGAAATATTCATAGGTCACAGGGCAATGTTCCCATCCACACCTGCTTAGGTAGCAAAGATCAAGGTCAGCAGCCCCTCTCTAACTCCTTACCAGCCAACATGAGTGCACTATGGGGACTTGTTCATTCACACTGGCTGGCTGAGGCTGAAATAAGTTCACATGTTCCCCATGGCAGACAACTCCCACAGAGGTTGAATTTGGTTTACAAATGCATCCAAGGTTTCTCAGCAAGCAACCAGATTCCACTTGTTAATGGTGTGCAGCTAATTCTAGGTTCATTTTTTTCACCAGGCACATGGGTATCAATGACTATGTCTGTGTATTCAAACAGGGATGTAGACTGTGGCAAAGAGAACATAACTGATATTTTAAAAACTAAGTTCATTGGATATTGCCACATATACATTTACAACCCTGGAGGAAAGAAGCCACCCCATGCTGTTCTAGCTTCTTAGCAGCATAAATAGAAGCTTAGAGGAAGCTTCCTGCATTTTGGAATTTAATGGTACTCAACAAAGAGTCAGCCAGGATGAAGTAAAACAGATAATCTTACATGCTATTCAGAGCAGAGACACTTGTACACTGTGCCAAACTGCTCCAGAAAGAGTGCACTGTATTAAGATTTAAATATGTGTTCCTTTGACCCAGCAATTCTACTTCCAAAAATCTGTTATAACAAAATAAGAGAATATTTCTTCACAGAGTGTACAGATTATTGGAAATTTGCACCTTTACATAATCTCTCTTGGTTCTTATTT